>NC_047037.1:115575091-117981341 GCF_011762595.2 Tursiops truncatus
GCCTGGTTTCATGTCACTGAACATGTAACAAAGAACAGGAAAAGGGAGACTGGGGTAATGGGGGAAAGGTACATATCAAATTACATCTTGAAATCTCAATCTTTCCCAAACAAATGTAAGCACTTAGGTACATCTGAATCATTCATTCTGAAAACCCAATAGAGCCTTTCCTGGGCAAGTAGGACAGATTAAAGCCAACAATAACTCCTGCTTTGCTCAACTGATTTTTCTAGACTGAGCTAACAAAACTGGTCTTGCAGAAACCTGCCCTTGCTTCCTTTCACCTACAGAATTAAAATGTCCTTCTTGGTTATAATGCCACAGAACCACAACAGAGTAGCCTGGGAAATCCTAGTAGGGAAGAGGCACCCAGAGCTGAAAGGTCTGAGTTAGGACTACATACTGACTGGCTTTATTTATAGCATTATGATAATTTTCATAATGAGCTAATCACCTGCCAAAGAGCATCATCACTGTGTTTGTGCCTCGTCATCACATTGTTACCAATCCACCCAGTCATCACGTAATTACGGGACTAAAGGTCTCAGGTTTCCTTCAGTTGTATTCACTTATCTATTCATTCACTGGTTGGATTGCTTACTCACTCTTCTTCCCCCAGTTAGCTACCCAACCAACTTTTATGAGTGGGACAGGCAGGCCTGATCTAACTGATGGAGATGTGAAAGACAAGACACGTTGCACAACCAGGCAGTACCTGCCCTTCCAGGTATGGCAATGGAGATGTTGGGGCGGAATGGACTGACTGAAGCTTTGCCTGGGAGAGTTGAGAAGCCTCCACTGGATCACTCTTTGAGAAATGATGAAGGGAAAGATAAGAATTAACCAGGAAGAAAGGGCATTCCAAGCAGAAGGAACGATAGGTATAAAGGCAAATAAACAGGGATAGTCTTGGTATGCTTGGGGAAGGGTGGAAAAGTTCAATATACTTGGAAAGAAAGCATAGGTAGGGATGAAAGGGAAGGGATAAAGAGCCACCAGGGAGTTGGAGGAAATGAGACTAGAAAAACAGGTCACTGTCCAAACTGCTTTTCCACTTACTGGTTTCTCAGCCCAGTGTGATATGGCCTCAATCCCACCACTCCTCTGAAAGTACAGTTGTCAAGGTCACCAATGACCTTCTTATGACTGAATACTTAGGTCATTCTCAGACCTCATTTTACTCATCATTTTTGCTGGTAGCTTACCAAAGGCTGGAGAGTTTGAGTGGTCAACTCTGAGTACAGGTAGTAAGGGGTTGCCTTGTCTATAAAGAATTTAAAAATAATTAAATTAAAAAATAATAATAAAAACTGATAAGTTTGGTCATTTTTTTATTATCACAAGGTACCAGCAATTGATCAACAAAATACTCCTCCCCCTACTTTATAGCACAGGGAACTATATTCAGTATCTTGTAATATTCTAATGGAAAATAATAGATATTTATATACACATATAACTAAATCACTTTGCTGTACACCAGAAACTAATATAACATTGGGAATCAGCTATGCTTCAAGTAAAATTTTTAAAAATTTTTTTAAATAAATAAACTAATTTATTTTTTAAAAAAGCATTAAAAAATACTCCTCCCCAAAACTCTTTTATTGATCTAAGTTCTAGGCAATTGCTATTACTTTTGCATTTTAATAATATATATTATTATTATATATGTATATTATAGTATGCTATATTATATGTATATACAGATTCACAATTCAAATAAGCACCTTTTTATTACTTATCCTTTAACAAATATCATATTCTATCTGAAAGTTAATTTTAAGAGTCCACAGTTAAACAGTTCACCCCAGACACAGGTGGACTCATTTCAAGAGTAAATCCAGGGACTTCCCTGGTGGCGCAGTGGTTAAGAATCTGCCTACCAATGCAGGGGACACGGGTTCGAGCTCTGGTCCAGGAAGATCCCACATGCCGCAGAGCAACTAAGCCCAAGTGCCACAACTACTGAGCCTGCGCTCTAGAGCCCGCGAGCCAAAACTACTGAGCTCATGTGCCACAACTAATGAAGCCTGTGCGATTAGAGCCCGTGCTCCACAACGAGAGAAGCCACCGCAATGAGCAGCCCACGTACTGCAACGAAGAGTAGCCCGTGCTCGCCGCAGCTAGAAAAAGCCCGCATGCAGCAACGAAGACCCAACGCAGCCAAAAATAAAATAAAAACATTAAAAAAAAAAGAGTAAATCCATAATGATTCAGAATCATTCAGGCTTGCGTTGGTCATTGTGTCTCCAACCCTACAGTACGTGTATTCCTATGTTTAATCAGTAGATTCAAAATATACCATGTCAACAGAGAGACTGTAAAGACAAAGAAATAGAAACTGAGTTCATTCTGTCATTTTTATGTTACCACATGTTAGGAGTTTTTATTTGTATTTAAAATCGAAAACAGCAAAACAGAGTATGAACTTTGAGGTATTTTTTATTTGCTTGGTAAGTACAAACTTTAATTCATACATGAACTAGTTTACTGAGTTTGAATAATATCTTTAAAACTGAAATTCGTTTTTTAAATGGTGCTCATTTTAAAATTAAAGACCAAATCAAGAAGATGTTTATTGATTCTTACATGATGATGACTGAGATTTCACCATATGGAGGAGGGACTCTGCCCTGAGTATTAAATGCACTCGTTACTGGTCAACGCAACGTTCACCACACTATCTTTCGGTAAATATTCTTTTCTTTTGGTTTCCATGATACACAGTCTCCCAGTTTTTTCTCACCTAGCAGTCTCCTTTGCAGGATTTTCTTCTTCTCATCCCTTAAAGTACTATATTCTCAGCGTTCTGCCCCAGGAGGTCATCTCTTCTTAAACATACAAAGTGCCTTGAGCAATCTCTTCAGCTTCAAAGGCTTCAGTTATCAACTGCATGCTAACAGCCACCCTCAAACCTATACCTTTGACCTAAATCTCTCCTGAAATAACTTGTTTACCCGAACTCTATGCTTAATATCTTCCCTTGAACAGAGCTTAGACATCTCCAATTCATTTGTCCGAAATTGAGCTTCATTAACTTCACCAGGAATTTGGTGAAGTCTGGAAAACCTTAATTTATCCTTCTCCTTTTTCACCGACGCCTACTCAATTACCAAGGCTGGCAAATCTCTCTCCTAAATACCTCTTGTACCATCCACTTATCTGCTTCCTCACCATCACTACCATTCCCTGCGCCACCGTCACCTCTTGCCACGATAGCTCCAACAGCTGTCTTGTGCATTGCAGACCAAGAGCTCTCCCTGAAGGGAAAATCGGATCACATCACCAAACTGCTTAACATCATCTAATAAATTTTGTGGCTTTACTTTCAAGATCCATATAAAGAGGTCTCTTTCTACCTTCAGAAACTCATCTCTCAGCCATTCTGATTCGATTTCAGTTTTTGTTCTTGTTTTTTTTTTTTTTTTTTTTTTTTTTTTTTTTTGCGGTACGCGGACCTCTCACTGTTGTGGCCTCTCCCGTTGCGGAGCACAGGCTCCAGACGGGCAGGCTCAGCGGCCATGGCTCACGGGCCCAGCCGCTCCGCGGCATGTGGGATATTCCCGGACTGGGGCACGAACCCGTGTCCCCTGCATCGGCAGGCAGACTCCCAACCACTGCGCCACCAGGGAAGCCCCCGACTTCAGTTATTTTAATGCTTTAAGTTCTCTCCTACCTCCAAACCACTGTTTATGCTATTTCCATCCTCTAAATTTCAAAGAAAACATCGTTTCCTCTATAAAACCTGACTGCTATTCAAGTTTGGGTTAGATACTTTCCTGCTGCACCCTATCACAGCACCAAGTCTGTCTCTTCTAGTTTTTGACCCCCGCTCTGCAGCATGTGGGATCTTCCCGGACCGGGGCACAAACCCACATCCCCTGCATCGGCAGACGGACTCTCAACCACTGCGCCACCAGGGAAGTCCTCTCCTGGTCTTTAAACTACCTAGACTTCAATTTTTTTTAAGAGCAGACACAGATCTGTCTTACTCCTCACTGTATTTCTAGAACCTTACACAGTGCTGTTATAGAGTGGGCACTAATAAATATTTTGTTAAATGAATGAATATACGCATGAGTCGCTTTTCCCCTCACAAGAATTTCTCTACACCATAGATCATGGCTGCTTTGTCTAAGGCTTACAGCATCAATTGCTCTATTTTGACTTATTTAAAATCCACCACGTGGGGATGGAATGCAGAACCTTCAACCAACGTTAGAATCGCCCTTTCAATTTTAAATCTACTTATCAACAGAGATGGTCATTTTAAGTCTCTCTTGGTTCTGAGCTTCAGGGGAGAGTATATAGAGGGGATCTTTTCTGATTCCAGATGAAGAGATATACACAGAAACTACCGAAAGTCAAGGCAATTCTTACAGAAAAGGATGAAGCTTTCATCACTGGAGAGGCCCAGCTAAAGCCTAATGCCAAGGAAGAGAAGAAGAGGCCGAGTGAGATTTTCTAGCCAGCACGACCTTCCCTCCCTTCGTGTTTGTCTCAACAGCAGCAGCTGCTTACTGGTCCGGCATTTACATGAAGATGAGAGGCAACTGCACGGATTCTCTGTCTCTATCCTGCCCCAGGCGGAGCTGAGAGCATCAGGTAACAGGCACCTGGACGGGGCTCCCCACGGGCCATCAGGGTTTCTAATCAGCTTCTCTCAGCCGGCAGATTTTGAACAGTGGGTATGTTCCAAATGTGTCAGGGCCTATTTTTCAAACATCACTGCAGATTCATTTGTTATGTCTTGCCTTTTTTTAGACCTTGACAATAAAGGAACATTTTTAACCAAGGAAGGGAAAGAGAGAAGCTAGCGTACACTGATGTCTTATGACATGCTAGGATCCACAGTGAGATTAACCTATTTCTTTGAGATCTTTGGGGCCCTATTATCTATGACTCCTTGTTATTTTCCATTCCAGGACTGCAATTATATCTGCAAAGGGGGAAGATTCAAACTACGCTCTCATGTTTATGTGCTCTGAATTCTGACATATTTCAAAGTGTGTACCTTAAGGTAGACTTTGAGGAAATCCAGGGATCTCTGCTCTGTTCCAGGTGTTTGTGTGTGTGTGTGTCCAACTTAGAATATGAATTACACAAGCCTGAGAATCTTTGTTTTATTACTCTCCAAAGGACAGTGAGTGCTTCATACTTAAATTTTCACACACACGTAAATAAAACTCCCAAAGCTCTCTAATGTATTTTGTGCATGTGTACTGGAGCCTGCACCTACCCTAGGAAGACACTTGAGGAAGAGAATTTGGAGCATTAAAATGAACTCCTCTGTATTTCCTTTATTTCCTATGCAGCAACAGAATGATGTATAATTTTCCCAGAGTTGCTGCAACAAATCACCACAAACTTGGTGGCTTAAGGCAACAGTGATTTATTCTCTCACTGTTCTGGAGACCAGAAGTCCAAAATCGGTTTCACCAGGCCAAAATTAAGGTGTTAGCGGGGCCACAGTCCTTTTAGAGACTCTACAGGAGACTTTTCCTTGCTCCTTCCGGCTCCTGGCATGCCTTGGCTTGTGGCTGCGTCCCTACTGCCTCCATGGCCACATTGCCTTCTTTTCTTCTGTGTCCAATGTCCCCTTAGCCTCTCACTTGTAAGAAACTCTTGTGATTGCATTTTTTTTTTTTTTGCTTGTACGCGGGCCTCTCACTGTTGTGGCCTCTCCCGTTGCGGAGCACAGGCTCCAGACACACAGGCTCAGCGACCATGGCTCATGGGCCCAGCCGCTCCACGGCATGTGGGATCTTCCCGGACCAGGGAACGAACCCGTGTCCCCTGCATCGGCAGGCGGACTCACAACCACTGCGCCACCAGGGAAGCCCCTGTGATTGCATTTCATACCTGTCTGGATAATCTGTGATAATCTTTCCTTAAAAGCCTAAACTTAACCATATCTGCAAATCCCATTTTACCGTGTGAAGGAACATTCATAGGTTCCAGGGATTAAAATATGGCTATCCGTATGGGGGTCATATTCAGCCTATCACAGTGGTTCAGGCATCACCTTACTAAAAACGAATTTCTTCTGGGGTACAAGCCATTCAGGGGAAATCAAAGGTGAGAGGTACAAGCTGTGACAGCAAGAACCATTCTCAAAAAAAAAAAAAAAAAAAAAAATTAGGGGCTTCCCTGGAGTCCGCCTGCCGATGGGAAGGGGACGCGGGTTTGTGCCCCGGTCCGGGAAGATCCCACATGCTGCGGAGCGGCTGGGCCCGTGAGCCATGGCCGCTGAGCCTGCGCGTCCAGAGCCTGTGCTCCGCAACAACAGAGGCCACGACAGTGAGAGGCCCGCGTACCGCAAAATAAATAAATAAATAAATAAATAAATAAAAATTTATTCTGACTCTGTGATTCAGAAGTCAATGAGGAAATGGGTTCTTGACTTTAGAAAAGGATTGTGTGCCAAAATTTTGTGAGGCAGGTCTGTAAAGCTCAGATCTTAGAACACTTTTCTACAGAAACAATGAAGCTTAAGACAGTTTTGATTCTAGTGAGCCACAAAGAGCGAATTCAATGTAACCGAGATACATCGAAGTTTACTTTTGTCTTCTTAAAATCTGCTCTATGGAAATCATAAGAAAAGCAAAACTCAAAATGTGTGTGCAAAGATGTTTTTGGCAACACTATGTATCATAGCATAAAAAAAGGTTTGGAGAGAGAACCTTAAATAAGCAACAATATAGAAGGATTTTAATAAATTATAGAATATCCACATAATGGAAGGTCATTTAGCCATATTAAGTTGACGTAAAAATTGTTAGACATGAGAAAATGTGCATATGAAATTTAAGTGAACTGTCGTGACAACATGTGTTTTGCTTGTGAATCTGTAATTTGGGCAGGGCTCATTGGGGACAGCTTCTCTCTACTCCACTTGGCATCGGCTGTAGCAGCTCAGAGGCTGCAATCATCTGAGGGTTCACTTACTCATACGTCCATCCATTGACGCTGTTGGTCAGAATACCTACACATAGGCTCTCCGTGTGACCTAGGCTTCCCCTCCTGGTTTCCAAGGGCCGGTGTCCTAAAAATGAGAGTCAGGCAGAAGCTGTACCACCTTTTATGACCTAGCCCTAGAAGCCATGCAACATCCCTTTCACCACATTCTATTGATCGAGGCAGTTGCAAGCCCTTGCCAGTTATATGTGGAGGGAAAATAAGACTCTATGTGCTGATGGAGAGGCCAGGTTCTGGCACCAGAAAATATCTGGTGGCCACTTTTGGAAAATACAGTCTGCCACACAAGGACAGAGCATAATCCTGACAATGTTAAACACAAATATGTAATTACTGGCAGATTAGAAGAAAGTAGTAATAGCATTTCATATTAATAGAGATAACTAATAGTATTTATGTCTTGGGGGTAGAATTATAGGTGATTTTTGTGTTCTTCTTTGTGTAGTTTTCTGAATTCCCCATACATTTTATGAGTAAATATAATTGTTATGACTGAAAATATCGACATCCTTTTTAGAAAAGAGAATATGTGAATAGCACTTTACATAATATTTTCATGTGTAATACATCATGTGATCCTAGCAATAGTCCAGTGGGCAAGAGGTACTGAAAAAATTTTCGGGCCCCAAATCGGAGACTGAGACAAATTCATGCTAGTTTTTGGGGGAGCTGAACTTCAAATTCCAGTCTTTTGATTCCAAAGTCTTGTTTTCCACTGTACATAGTTTCCATGGTTTCTCCCTTAAAGTGGGTTGGAAGTTGCAGTTAATATACTTACAATCTAGGGGAGAATCTCTTCTATTTTCTTGCCCCTCATTGCCACAGTGATGGAAGGATGATTCCTCCTCCCTCTTTATACCATCTCTTTTGCTCTAGAGGTAAGTGTTGGGAAGAGGTAAGATTAGAAACCCTTGAGAAGCTTCTGAAAACGTGCAGGGAAAACAGAATGGGGAATGCAGGAGTTTGGGATGGGGACTTGGGAGACTTCTCTTGCAGTGGGAAACATCAAGCAGGAGTACAGGGATGACTTCGGATCCTGTTGCCTATAGGCTCAAATAGCGCAGGTAGGGACTGGCTATGTCTTCATCTTTACCACGGTGATGCTGAGACAAGATGCATGAGAAAAAATGAAGCAGGGCTGACTTTCCCAAGAACATTAGTTTCCATAAGGAAGAGGAGAAGTTTCTGGGGATGGACTAGTAAAGGAGTACTTAGTTCTAAGAGCTGATCATAAATAACTAAAGGATTTTCATAAAGTGGGTGCTGGTAACCCAAATTCCCAGCAAATCTGGGAAAAGAAGGGTGTCTAGTTAGCTAAAGGATTGAAGAGCAATTAAATGAATTTGAAATGACCTCAACCAAAATTGTCTTCTCAGTTGAAATTTGTTTCAAGATGTGTTTAGGTTCAAATGGAATATCCAATTTTGGAAAGAGAAGAAAAGCTTTAATCACATAAAAAAACTAAAACAATAAAACCAATAAATGTATATGGATATAGTTATGGTGTCTGTTTCTGACACCACGACTGAACATCCCTCTATTGTTATACTGAGCTTAGGTGAAAAGCACTCATCGTCGTTGGTTTTGAATCCTTCAGTGTCAGCGGTGCCTACCCTCCAGCATGTACTAGACTTCACGCTCAACTCCATCATCTTCCTTAGAGTAACCCTATAGAGCTTGTGGCAAACCTAAGCTTTTTCCTTAGGATTAGTAGATATCATCTGAATCCTTAAGTTTTGTTAATTTTAGCTTCTAGTCCATAGTGTGAAGAGGAAAGGCAAACATTAAAATATAATCAAATTAAATTTAGTGATCAAAAGGACATTGTTCTATGCTCAGGCAAATCCTATATTAAAAGTAGATATTACTGAATGTTCACCAATGCTTCTGGTTCTTCTTTTTCCAGGTATACCACGTACATAGTTAAACTTCCTACCATCTTGAAGCTAAGCAGACCAGTGCGTTGGTTGGTGTAATGTGAGGAGGTGTTAAGTCTTTTAAATTTGGTGCTCAGTTCGCCATGTTCTTTTCTCTCTGCCAAGGCAACCAGTGAGACTCCCAGACAGTGGAGGTACCACCACCCTGGATGAGCGTGACCATGAGCAGAGCCCGCTGCCAACTCAAGTTGGACATGTAGCAAGAATATGAAATAAACCTTTGAGGTTTTCAGTCACTGAGAGTTTGATACTGCAACATAACGTAGCTTAACCTGGTTGGTACATCCAGTGAAACTGGTGAGCTTGGAATTGATGATTAAGCATTTCTTAAGCACAGGAGTTGTGGGAAATTTGAATTATTGGGAAGGTCAGCTCTGCCCTCTTAAAACACACATCAAAAAAGAAAAAGGAAGAAAGAAAAATGAAAAAAAATTATATAAAAATATATCAGAAATAATAAAAATCCCAATTTTTAAAAATTTTAATAAAAGAAAAACCTTGAAAAACGTCCACATAAAAGCCCTCACAGCAGTTCTATTCATAACTGTCAAAACCTGAAAGTCACCAAGATGTCCTTCAATAGGTAAATGGATAAACAAAATGTGATATATATACATACAATAGAATATCATTCAGTGATTAAATGAACTTAAGCTACAAAGGCACATAAACCTTAAAATTGTATTGCTAAGTGAAAGAAGCCAATCTGAAAAGACTACATACTATATGGTTCCAGTTATATGACATTTTGGAAAGGGAAAAACTATGGAGACAAAGTGATCAGTGGTTGCCAGGCCCCGGAAAGAGGTGGGAGTGAGCGCAGGAGTGCATGGGAGGGATGAATAGGTAGAAATTAGGGAATTTTTAGGGCAGTGAAACTGTGATGATACTCAAATTGTGGGTACTTGTAATTATACATTTGTCAAAACCCATAGAGTATATAATACAAAGAATGAACTTTGTATTAAAAATATAAAGTCTACAAAGAATGAACTTTATATTAAAAATACAAAGTCCAATACAAAGTCCAATATAAACCAAGGACTTTAGTTAAAATAATGTATATTGGTTCATCAATTGTAACAAATGTATGGCACTAATACAAGATGTTAATAAGAAGGGAAACAGAGGGGGTAGCAGTGTGGAGGTATATGGGGGAGCTCTGTTCTTTCTGCTCAATTTTTCTATACACCTGAAACTGCTCAAAAAATTAATTTAAAAAAAAGCGTAAGAAAAAAACCAAAGAATAATTTTCCTGAGTTAAATACCAAAGAGCATTTAAATGATTACAAATTGAATATGTAAGTGGTGGCCGTTTGTTGCATTGAGTTTGGTCTGTTGGGTTCAATTGTGGAGCATTTGATGGCAGGAAGAGTTATGAATCGGAATATTATCCAAGGGAGGACGTGAAAAAAAATTAAATGAAATTCTCGGAAAAAAGAAAATAGATTTAAGTAAATTATGGTTAATAGGAGGTAAGAAAAGAGTCATTCAAAATAGCACGGGCCAGAAATGTGTCATCCTATGGGTAGAAATAATGCTGCAGCACAACATTGCTTAAGTAGGTTACCCTGGAGGAATGTGGCTTTGAGTCCATTTATTTGATGAGAAATAAGGTAAGTAAGAGGGATCCACTTTGGGGATGGCAGCCTGAGGGGCTCTGCAAACCCGTTCTCCAGCAAAACAACGTAAGTGGTAAAATTATTTTTTAAAAGTACTCTGGGGCTTCCCTGGTGGCGCAGTGGTTGAGAGTCCGCCTGCCGATGCAGGGGACGCGGGTTCGTGCCCCGGTCCGGGAAGATCCCACATGCCGCGGAACGGCTGCGCCCGTGAGCCATGGCCACTGAGCCTGCGCATCCGGAGCCTGTGCTCCGCAACGGGAGAGGCCACAACAGTGAGAGGCCCGCGTACCGCAAAAAAAAAAAAAAAAGTACTCTGAAAATTTTCCTAAAGGAACACATCAAATGAGGAACGTTATGTAAGAAAGTCTCTTAAATCTTGCTAAGAACATTTGAACCATGACCTACTCCTTCTCCCTCACCGTAGCTTAGTGTGATGGAAGATCCGCTCAAGCTGGGTGTGGCCGTGAAAATGAGGGTCCCTCTCCCCAGCTCCAGTTAAGGGTGTCAATATCTCCTTGGAAGGGCCAGGTGACCAGCATTTCTCATCCTCTGCAAAACTCTGGGTTACAGAGGCTACTGTCGACTGAAAAGAAATGCATAACCTAAACATTGAAAATTATGTTTTGTTCAGTGGACTTCCTGGGGACTCAAGCCCAGGAAGCAGCCTCTCAGCTCTGAGGAACTGCTCCGAAGAGGTAAGGGATGAGCCAGGATATAAAGGAGTTTTTGCAAAAAACAAACAAAAAAAAAAAAACCAGGGAGTCAGAACATCAAAAGATTACTTACTATTAATTAAAGAAAAACCAGACATCTCAAGTTAATGCATTCAGTGTTTTTCTATGTACCTGAAGATGCAAGAATCTGGGGTCATTGAAATCATTCCTTTGATATGCACCTGACTATCTAGGCCCAGCATCCTGTTTTTCTCCATCCTGAATCCCCTCAGGGTACACAGTCAGCTGCAGTGGCTGCTGGTTTGATGGCTGTAACATCCTTTGTTTACTGATATGGCAGGTGACATTTTGTTGTCAACACTACCTTCCAGGTGAGTGCCACTGAAAGTCAAGGGCTTTCTTCCTCTACTGAGCTTCTTCTCTAAGGGCAGACAATCTATCTTAAATGTGGCAGGGAAGAATAAGGGGCTGTAATTGCCCTAGGCCCAGCTCATTCATAGGGTAGAGCTTCCCCACTGGGAGTGGTGAACTGAGAAGACCCAAAGCTATCATGCTCACCCAGCATCCAATTCGTAAAAACAGGGATGTTACTCAGAGAGAAACAGGCCACTATCTCTGTCTTTAGCAATGGCACAGTGGCTCAGAAATTTTGACCAGGGGTTGAGACAAGGCATAAAAACGGAGAGCTCTGAAGCTCTCCCTTCATTTAGAACAGAGTGTGAGAAACTTCAAGCCTAAAATATTCTTGAAAACAACAAAGATCTTGGTGGTAAGCAATTGAGTGGAGGCTGTTAGCTCTATGAGAATAGTAAGCTAAACCACAGGTCAGCTAGTTTACCAGAGGGAATCAGGAAAAGAGACAGCTAAGAAGAGCCCTCTGGGAACAGAATAAATCTCAAAGACCTGCCTCAAAAACCACACTTGCAAAAGGGCCCAAATGTAATTGGGTCAGACAGTGGAGATATTTATGGCCAGGGCATTGTCAAAATAATAATAATAATAATAGTAATACACACACACACACACACACACACACACACACACACACATACATACATACAGAGAGAGAGAGAGTAATGAGAGGACAATTAGTGGAGCCTAACAGCTGGGTGTGACACCAAAAGAGGCAGACAGCAGAGAGATCAGGGAAAGAGCCAACTAAACAGGACCCTGCTAAAACCAACGTCATCCCAGGATGACTCTGTTGGAAAACATCAAAGAACACCTAAATATGTGGGAAGACACTCTATGTTCACAGATTGGAAGATTTAATTTTGTTAAAATGGCAATACCCCGCACATGATCTGCACAAATTCAACGCAATCCCTATCAAAATCTCAGCTATCATTTTTGCAGAAATTGACAGTTTTATCCTAAAAGTCATATGTAAATTTAAGAAACCAACAACAGCCAAAATAATCTTGAAAAACAGATTTAGAAGACTCACACTCCCTGATATCAAAAATGCCTACAAAACTCTAGTGATCAAGATGGTGTGGTATTGGCATAGGATAATCACATACATCCATGGAGGAGGACTGAGAGTCCAGAAATGAACCCCTACATTTACAGTCAATTGACTTCATACCCTCATACTTCATGGGTGGCAATATCCAAACCAAACGTTGATTGGTTGTCCATCCTGCTTTTGATGAGTGACTACAAAGTTCACAGCAAAAATATTCATAATAGCTAAAAAAGAAAACAACCCAAATGTCCATCAACTGATAAAATGACATATACACACAATGGGAAATTATTCAGCAGTAAAAGAGGAAAGTACTGATACATGCTATAACATCGATGAACCTTGAAAACACTCAGCTAAGGTGAATAAAGCCATTCAGAAAAGGTCACGTATTGTACGATACCACTTACATGAAATGTCCAGAACATCTAACTCTATAGACAGAAACGATATTAGTTATCTAGTGACTCCATGAATACACTAAAAATCATTGAATTGTACACTTTAAATGGGTAAATTGTACAGTATATCAATTACATCTCCTTAAATCTATTCTATTAAAAAGAAAAAGAAAAAGAGAGAACGAGAGAGAGAAAGAGAGGGAAGAGAAAAAGGAAGGAAGGGAGGAAGGAAATAAGGAAGCAAGCAAGCAATCTGGTAAGTCGGATGATGCGTTTGAGCTCTGGCCTGTATTCCTGCTTCAGTAAGATTTCACTTGGTGATGATCAGAAACAGCCTCTAAGTACTATATGGTCCCATTAATCTAGTGGCATCAATGTCACTGTTATTTTAAAAAGTTGCACTTTGACTATTCACTTTGAAAGTTGCACTTTGGCTTCTGGGAACCTTTCTTGCATTACTATCAGTTAGCAATTTGGAGCAAAAGTGAGTCCTGGAATACAGCTTTTAGCATGATCACCTCACCCTTAATACTATTTTGCTCATTAAGGCCAGTTGGATAAATACGCATGATGCTTTGATGGTTGTTAGGTTGCTGTCTGGTTTGGTTTTAGGGGAAATGTTAAGTTCATAAGCTTATCACTCTTTTCCCTGGTCTCATATCCCAGTCCTGCAAGTCTACAACCTTACCGAAGTATGAAGAGATGCTGGGGGAAAAAAAATAAAACCAAAAACAACGCAAAAAATCCCCACCTGATTTTAAATATCCAGACTCGCAAGAAACTCCTTACCTTTGATGAGAGGATGAGTATGATTATTTTCTATTAATATGGTTAAGATTAGAAGCCTTCTTGATTCGCTTAAGCTAGAAAGGAGCTCATAGGAAGAGAACAGCTTAGGGAGCGTCCCCTCTTCCTTAGAAAACTAGGGACACTGTGCTTCCAACTTCTCTGTCCTCTAAATATGTCTCTAGCTCTTTCCACTATCTAATTACATAAAACATCCACTTAAAAATGTCCCCTTTGAGACAGAGGTTTCCATCTGTTTCTTCCCCATGGCCTAATATCAGGTAGAAATCATGAGTCATCAGTCCTTGGCTAGGGAAAGGGGACCATTTCATCTCCACTGAAAGCCAATCTCCTCCTCCTGAATATGCTCTGTATTTGGATTTTCCACTACCATTTGGACATATGATAAGAGCGATTTCATCTAAGACTTTATTCTTTCTCTTGGGGGTTGGGAACACGAAATGTGGTTTCTCTGGACAAATAAAATGCAGCAGTTAAAAAAAAAGTTTATTAATTTTATGTTATCAGAATGAAAGGAAATTAACATCTCTCAGTCCACTTCCACACATACAAAAGAGATGAGCTTCTGCTGTCACAGTGATTTAGCACACCTTTAAGCACCTGCTGATTCACTGAACATTTGTATTACTTTTCTGATACTCAGAACCTGTTGACGTGGCTTTCTAGGTAAGCTGCCACTGTCAAAGCCCTCCGATGAACGTGAATACGTGTGCTAGTGGACTAGTTCGTATGTGGCACTGGTCTCTTGCATTTCCACAACTGTAGGGACTCAGATTTCCTTGAGGATCTGAAATAGCCTAATGCTAAATCCAGGTCCTACCCTGGTGAGGGTCTTACCATCAAGGAGTTAGTTGCACCACACCCACCAAGAGAGCATGTTCTGCCTGGGTGTGATTCTCCATAGTTCAGGAGAGTGTAGCCCTGTGCATCAGGAACTTATTCATGATTGGCAGGAGAGGCCATGGATTCTTGCCTCAGGCCTATCTCAGTGTGGTGTTTGGAAGCTTCCCTGCTAAAGGCAAAAATTCTAAGATGCTCACCGCTGTTTGTAAGAAGATATGGTACAACAGGTAATTAGACCTACATTGGCAAAAACCCCAAAGTTCCCGTCCCATTCTCCAGAACCAGCTCCTCTTGTTAGGAATTTCTCAGCTGATAGCATCTCTGCAGATTAGAGAGGACAGAAGAAAGAATGCCTGGCTTGGCCTACAGAGACCATGAGCCCTAGGGCTAGAGGTAGCCTGGGAGACTGCGCATTGTTTCAGGGAAATGGATGCATCCCAACCTTGTAAATTACTTTGTTTCCCAGCCCAGGGGAAGGGGAGACAGCCTTTCAGTTTTTGTGTGGGGAGAAATCAACCTTCTTTCATTCTTTGACTGGTCATACATTTACTGAGTTAACTGTTACATATCAGGATTTGAACACACTTCACACTTCTTGCCTTTAGAAGGAATACGAAGTATGTTGTTAACCACTCTAATGAAGGAAATCAAGAGAGGTCTACACAAAGCATTATGGGACTGCAGAGGGCTGAGGAACACACTGCCTGAAGGAACTACAGAGGGTTCTTTGAGTGGCAATATTTGTTAGGTTTTGAAGATAAATACAAATTTACAAGGCTGCAGATGGGGAGGAGAGGGCAAAGGAAGGAGGTATTTTAGGCAGAGAGTGTCACATGGTTGAAGGTGATGCCAAGAAGGCATCTTCTTGGTGCCAGGAAGGCAGATGTGCTCAGGAAACTGAATTCCTACTGGGAAGGTTTTGAACACTAGAATGATTGGTGGCGATGGGCAGAGACGTGTTAGATGGTGGGAGAATGAGTTGAAAATGTGAGAATGCAGTCAGGGCCACAAGTCCAAGGGCACTCTACCAGATGCGGCAAGGCCAGCTAGCATATCCAACTGGGTGCTGCGAGTCTTATAAGAATTTGCTGCTCATGGAAAGATTGGCTACAATGGCTGCTAGGGGCAACCTGGGAGAAATCTATAGTTTTCTAATTATAGTGAAGTCATCTTACTGTTCTATCCTTAAATTACCATTTCAAATCAGTTAAGGGAAAATACAATCTCAGAAAACATACCAACACCAAAGCTCTACTCTGGGGCCCCGCTGGTGCAGCTTTCAAAAACTACGGGCTGGGCTTCCCTGGTGGAGCAGTGGTTGAGGGTCCGCTTGCCGATGCAGGGGACACAGGTTCGTGCCCCGGTCCGGGAAGATCCCACATGCCGCGGAGCGGCTGGGCCCGTGAGCCATGGCCGCTGAGCCTGCGTATCCGGAGCCTGTGCTCCGCAACGGGAGAGGCCACAACAGTGAGAGGCCCGCGTACCGCAAAAAACAAAAAAACAAAAAAAACAAACAAAAAAAACTACGGGCTATGAAACCCATACAATGTTAGGCCATTTCCTTTTCCAGATGTGTTTGGAGGTGAATGAGTATCAGCAAAAAAGAGCAAAACGAACAGTCCAAAAGGATTGTAAACTTTTCTTAAAGCTCAGAGCACCTAACCAATGAAGTTTGGTAAAAGCAAAGGCTGGACAGTAGAAGGCTGTCTAGGTCTTTGTCGGTAAAAAGGCTGTAAAAGGACTGTTTGGAATGGCTGAAAAATCCTCTTCTGACTACAGAAGTGTACTATTGATATTTTAAAATTTGGCTATTGCTGGAAGGGTTTATGTATTTACCTTTAGACACGCAAATGAGGGCATCATAAGTGCAGCAGCACTTCTCCAGGACTGAAGTTTATGGGATTTGAATTTTATTTCCAATTATTCTGTTACCAACTAAAGAGTACATTAACTCTGGCTTTTTAGAGCAAGGGTCTTTAACTTGCCTACGAGGACGGCATCTTTAAAATGTTTTAAGTATTATCGTACCAACCATTTAGAGAAATGTAGCAGTAAATTAACGCTAAAAGGTGCCAACAGATCCCTCCACCAACCCTTACAAGGTGCTAGCGTCAGATACTTCTTAAGTTTGATGGAATAAATGAAAAATGTCATGCTTAACATTTAAAATCTATTTTCTGTAAACAAATAGGTCACAGTTTAGTGATAGTAGTGGTAGGAGAAAACTTGTTCAAAATTATTTCTTTGTAAAGGAGTCTTCCACATTAACAAGCTTGAAATAGAACTTGGCACAGAGTGGGTGATCATAATCTGATTAGATTATGAAAGACTTTCCATATTAAAGTCATTGGCGCTAACTTATAGTCAAGAGGAGTTACTAACTGGGGTGGTTTTCTTCTTAAAAATCCCTCAATTTATTACATGATGAGCTCGTTATGCCTTTTTACCGCATAAATCAATAAACAAAACAAAACGTGGCTGTGCATCTCTGGTTCCGATGACAGTGTCTGTACAGACGGCAAAGCATAACTTTTCAACATTTTAATCATGTAGAACAGTTGTATGTATTTCTATTACCTGGATATTTTTTTAGACAGTGTTTATAAACTTGTTAGGGAGAAGGTGCAAAATTTTCAGATTTTAATTTGAGATTTTAATAGGCCTATTTTAGTGTCAGAAAACAGAAACTGATCTTCGGGAAAATGCCTTCCTCTTAAATTATTATTAATATATTTGTAAAAATAATGCCCTCCCCACCCCAGATCATCAGTTCACAGGTATAGTTCTTTTTCTAAATAAATTGGTCTCTATTACTTATTACATAAGGACATTGCTTATGCTCAACTACTCATTACCTATACACATATAGTATACATACACACGTGTGCAAGCGCACACATTCATTTTTGCAAAACGTTTGGAGACTTCTTAAAAAAATACATTTAGGGCTTCCCTTGTGGCGCAGCGGTTGAGAGTCCGCCTGCCGATGCAGAGGACATGGGTTCGTGCCCCGGTCCGGGAGGATTCCACATGCCGTGGAGCGGCTGGGCCCGTGAGCCGTGGTCACTGAGCCTGCACTCTGCAACGGGAGAGGCCACAACAGTGAGAGGCCCGCGTACCGCAAAAAAAACAAAAAAAAACAAACCAAAAAACACCCCAAAATTAACACCCGTCGAAACTTGGATAAAAACCTAATAAAATCCTATCTTAAAACAAGTTTATATCAAATCAATTTTATTTTTGAACACTGTACAAACTTTTTCCCACTTCAAAAATCCAGGATGACCACCCAGTTACACACCAAGCAATAGAATCAAGGATGGGTAGCAGAGGCTATAGGCTGATTGTCTTTCTGAGCTATGCTTCAATTGCCCTGTCTCTAGATATACTAACTCGCAGGCCACCTTCTTTTTTTTCCCTTTATTTTTCTGAGAAGGGCAAAGCATTCTTGAAGACTTGTTATTTTCATGACCAGAGACTTTTATGTTTATGGAAAACCTGAAAATCGGAGACAGCCCAGAAAATAACAATCATTTCAAACCAGAGACAATGCATTTTTTTTCCTCATTTATTCAAATTCACTGCAGGAAGTAAACACTAAAAGATTAAAAAACACAACAAAAAGTTCACACTGCAGTATGTACAGTTTCATGACATCACATGAAGAAATTAAATTTCTAATAAAAATGACAAATTATATTACTGAGCATATCGCATCAAAATTGGTTGTGTAAACCCCAGAATTCATACCATGAATGGTAATGTGCCTGTACTCCAGTACACTGGAATACTCCTGGTATATTATTATGCTTCCAATGGGATTAAAAAATTCATGAAAGTAGTTGTGTGAATTCTTTATGTTGAAAAGTGGTTGACTTGATTTAAAAAGTTTTAAGACCCTTGGATTCAAAGCACATTCTTTCACAAAGCTTAAACCACGGAAGTCATGTCCAGAAATGGAATACTGTTATGTTGGGATGAATATCTGATCTGACTGCTTAAGACATTTTGCCAAATGCACAGATGCACAGGGTCCCCCATGCACTTTTCATGCAGCAGGTAATCACAACTTAAATAAAAGGCTTACTCTATACATTTGTCCAGACTTGCAACTGTATACACACATGCACAATTTTTAAACCTGTCCGATTATATTTACACTTATACATGGAATATACAGAAACCAAAGAGATTAAAAGGCTTTTCTGTTGTATTAGAACAATACAAAATATGTACTTTTCATTAAGGAAATCACTATTTACATCACCTTTAAAAACCAATTTTAACATCTTCATGTAACAAGTCAATATATATATATATACATATTATATATATATATATATATATATATAAAATATATACTCTCACCAGTTTACTCTTCTGTAAGATGCAGCAGAGAATAAACAGGTAATGCTACCTTACTGATGTCAATGAGAGCTGTAGTACCCTTTCACAAATGACTTTATTAGGAAGAAATTGTCTAGATATCTAAAATAGTCCTTGAAAATGTGTATATGTGCATCCTTGTATCTACATATGCATAAATGAACTGCATTTATGGATGTAGGCCCTTTCTCACCGCTCTTCTTTAAAATCATACTAAACTCAAATTGGGGACACTCCAGTAAATCAGAACAGGTTTCTTTGTGGTCATGTTTATTTATATATGACATACCTTCGTTTCTTTGACTGCTGACAACAGTAACAACAACAACAAAACAAACGACCAACCAAAGAAACAAACAAAAAAAGCAAAGCTGGCCCTTGATGTTCTTTTTCCTGACCTAAGTTTCACCCCCTTGTAAAAGCCCATTTTCCCCTAACCAAGGGGGAATATCAATATTTTTTTCTAGCATACTTCTAAGGCTCCAGACCTTTCACAATGGCAGAAAAAAATGACTTGGTTAAAAGCTTATTTATACAGTGTAGACAATAAGATTGTCACAGAATAAAGATGGTATGGAGTTGAATATCTTCACTGGCCCGTGGAATTTTCATGATGTAGCATAATATTCGCTCCTATTATTTTATAATATATCCAGTAACTATTTACAAATTATTTTGAGAAAAAAATAATCATTTAGGGTTTTAGATCATATTAGGAAATAACGCCCATTTTTAATATAAAAATCTTAGAAACAACCTCAAGTAGAACAATTTCAAATAGATTTCCTTCTAATTAACGGTCGATTATATAACAATTTTTTGATCGGTCAGTTGCTAACTCAGCTCACAATTAAACCCAAAAATATCTGGTGAAAGAATTGTGGATTGTAAAAACTGAACTGAAAAGCATGGACTTGTTTCAAGATAGAAACCCCATGCGGCTCGATAATACATTAAGTTCTTCCAAGAAAACATCAATGTTTACTTTTAATCACTATTTTAAAATAACAGATCCGATGGAGTGACTGTGTACAAATCTGTCATGTATATGTGCCCTTCGTACTTTTTTGTTTAGTCAATCTGAGTTTAGTGCCTTTCTTGGGTTTGAAATAAATGTTTTCATCTTTGTCAGCACTGTTCTTAGGACAATGGTTTTAATAGAAGTTAAGGATGTATTCAGGAGGAGTCGCCAAACCATCCTGGAATCACCTGAGTTTGGTAAGTGGCCCTGTTATTCCATCCCTAAGGCTAATTAAGTAGATGTTACTCATTAGAACACACAAATAATCACAGATTTTCCTGAGATGTTGAGCCAAATATGAAAGTTGTCCCCTCCACCCGATTTTTTTTTGTCATAAAAAGTATTCTGAACCCGATTTCCAAAGTCATAGCAGTAATATATGAAGTACAATATTGCAAATTTTGAGTTGATGTGTGACTGTACTGGGGAAAATACAGGCATCAAATAGTTTGTTCACAATCCTGTGTTGAGAGAAGTCATACACAATGGTTTCAATTTTCAAAATTCAAATTGCAGTGTGCAGAAGAAACACCTAGGGAGTATATTAAGATGCAGAAGGAAGATTCCCAGGTCCACTTAGCAGAGATTCTTGTTCTGTAGATCTGAGATGCTGCCTAGGAATCTGCATTTTAAAACAAGTGCTCCAGATGATTCTAATGCAGGTGGTCTGAGTCCAACTTTAAGAAACCCTGGTCATAAGACTCACAGGTACCACAGAAACGGTGAGAAGTAGCTTTTACAAGAGATGGTGAAAACTGTCCAAAGAAAAGCCATTTTGCTTGTTAAAAACAACTTCTTATTTCAACTATTCAGGAAACCACCTGAAGATACATGTTAACTTTCCTAATTCTGTAAAAGGAGGAATATTAATTTAGTAAAGTAGTTAAAATACAAAAATGGAAATCTGCCTTTTTTTAAAGATCTATCAAACTTCCATCAATTGTAATCAATGTTTACTAAGTAGTACAAGGTTTAAAGAAGTATAGTATATTGAAAAGGATTGGGGTGGGGCAGACACATTGAGGAACCACAAAACCCCTTCCAAGAATTAAAAATAAATGTGTTTTCTTTCTTTTTTTTTTTTTTAGCAAAAGTGAAAAATGTAAGCATATTTTTTTCTAATTTGTTTTTGAACTGAAAAAATGAATCAGTATCAGGTTCTTTGATTCAATAATTATCCTTTAGGAGTTATTATTTAACAATTTGGACTTTAAAAAAACGTGTTATGTATGCTGACTTCTGAAAAGCAAAATAAAGTACCCTAATAAAGGCAGCAATGCATTAATCCACTGTGGGTGGAGATTCACATTTTAATTTATGCCTATTATTTATGATTAAAAAAGAATATCATTCATGGGCTACTCACAGTTGTTGTCTGATGCATAAGAAGGTGTTAAACAACCAATTGCTAGTTCAGCAGCTTCCTCATGACATCTAATGTAAAGCAAGAAGTAGTATGCATATTTAAACATCACAGTAACCAATTCTTTTCAAAATGAAAAAGTTTCAATTATACCATGCTTTTCTCAAATCATGCGCTTATTTATACAGATCTCAAGCTCATACTAGTTAGTTTTAAAAAGATCCAAAGATGGGTGGCAGGTACATTTTATTCTGATTCTTTTTTTATTGTTAGCACGTTTCCCAGAAGTCCGTAAACTTCTCCATTTGCACTGTGTGGGCGAGAGGCATTATTTCCCATATGGCTATTGTAAGTGCTTCTTAAATTAAAGAAAGAAGCTTTAGTTTCTGCAGCAGGAAGTAACTCCTCTTTGATTGTAACCTGTGAGATACTTTCAGCAGATGAAGGCTCCCTCCAAATGTCCTTGTCCTGTGTTTCTCGACTGGTAACAGAATTGCCTCCTTTCTGGAGCATGTAATACAGTATTGGGTTAGTTTTGGTCAGTCTCGGAGAGTCTTTCTCATACTCATTCTTATCCACGTCTGTGATAACCCACTTGATGGGTCCCTTCTCACTGGGCACGGAACACCCATTCACAAGCCCAGATTCTGGTCTAGACCCTGCGCAGCCCAGGTGCTCAGGGAAAGGAGGGCTCACAGGAGGTTTTCCTACACCGGGGTATGGAAATGTCCTGTGGCCCATGCAGCTGTTGGGCTGAGCTGCACTGTACATCAGTCCGTTCAAAGAAGAAATGCTGAAGTCAGGCTTGCTACTGGTCACAGTGCTTCTGTGTCCTTTTTTTTTACTGTCGACGACAGAACTACTCCTGTGCTGAGACAAATCTCTCACACAGTTTTCTGAGAGAAGCAGCTGTTTCAGAACGTTGAAGCTTTTGCTCTCTCTGGCCCAATTCCTGTGTTCGCTGTCACTTGCTGAACCATGGCTGGCAGGATATTTAAACTCAAGATCATTTCTGCTAAGCTTCAGCTCTTGCTGGTTAAGCAAGGACCCATACAGCACCTTCGGAGCACTGGGACTGTTTGCAGCATCGACTATGTTATTTCTCATCTTTTTAAATGGATTTTCTAATGGCTCAGTATGAAGCTTCCTTTTTTTAGGGGCCATGCAAAGATTCTTTGAGTCTACAAGTGTCAGTTCACTATTTCTGTGACTGCTCTCCAGGTCATCAGCCGGGTGACTCTCTTGGTTTTGTCTCAGCAGTCGACTTAGCAGACCGTTCTTAGAGAAAGAAAAATCCTGAGGTGAGACCGGCTCCGATTTGAAGTCCTCAGATGCTGGTAAGACAGCTGTGCTTCCCTGCAAGGCAGGAGCCACGCCTAAGAAGGGGGCACCCTGAGCGTCGTGGCTCAAGGGCACATTTGTGGTATGCGTATGCAAGTCATCGCAAGGCTCAGATTTTATTTTCACCATCAATATTTGTTCACTTAAAGCTCTATCTGTATGTTCCTGAGTACTTTCATCTCTTAAGGGCATCTTCTCTTTCTTTTCGGGCTTACCTTTGTTGGGGTTTCCCAGCAGCAACTGGAGGACGGTGCGCCTTTCAAGCAGATTTTCTATTTCAGAACCAGAAAGTCCTGGTTCAGGACCTGTTGCGTGACTGCTGAATGCTTTATTTTCTTCAACTGCATTTGTTTTATTTGAGAGCAGAGGGCTATTTAGTCTATCAGTCATACCTGTAGGTTTCTCTGTGTTTACGCTCAGCAGCTGTTTACTGGGTCTCTGCTCTTCCCCTGACACAGAAGACTGCATTCCACATTGCGCTAGATTTTGTAACAGTTTACTGGCACTGAAAGTGGCAGAGTTTTGTGTGCCTTCATTTTGGACTGGTTTCTCCCCTTGCGATTCTTTGCTTTTTGTAAGGTCCATCAGGTGGTTCGATGCGGTATTCGTTGGCTTTTCAGACTGAGGGCCGCAGGCATACAGTGGGGAATTCCATTTGATGACCAGAGAGTGTTGGGAAAGGTTGATGGGAGACTCGGCTTTGGTGGATGCAAGTAATGGTGGAGTGCTCACTGGAGTAGTCCTGCTGGTACTAGGGCTTTCTATGACAGAAGTCCGCGTGTAATTATGTGTGCTGAACTTTGTCCCATCACCGTGTGGTTCCTGAGGGCTGTTGTTTCTTTCTACATTTTCTTCATTCTTATGGCCAAGTAGCAACTGAAGAAGGGTTACTTTCTGGTGCGAATTTAGCTTAGAATTCTTTGAGGTATCTTGATCTTCTTTGATATCTACTTCGGGGACTTTGGGATCCCAAGTGTTTAGCAAGGACTGAGTTAAGTTATCCAGAGAAACAGGCTGGTCAGGTTCTGGTTTTTCGATTCGGTGTTTGCAAGACAAGTCTATGGGAACACAGTTGGAATATGAACTTTCATCACCACTGCTATCATCTGTAAAACTAGGATTGTTATCCGAGTATTCATCAATAGTTGTAGGTGTACTGCTCTCCTCAAAAAGGCTTCCTTTCTCACTATGACTGTGTCCGTTCATTGGCTTAGGTATGGTCTGGCTTTTAAGGAGATGTAAAAGCAAACTGTTATTAGCAGCTTGTTTTGCATTGCTTCTTTCCAGTGAGTTCTTATAGCCTGCATTTTTGGGGGAAGAAGGAACAATACCCATCGGAGTTTGAAATGTTGTACTTTTGCTAGCCATTAGTTTGTTTGATGATACTCTTGCCTGACCATTAAGATGGCTTGACATTCCTTTTGAGAACTGGAAACTGCCCACATCCTTTTGGCCATTTTCTTGTAATCTGGCCATAGCAGCAAGTCTTTCACTTGCCGCCTGATTTGCATTTTGTGTCTTTAAAGCATGTTCTCGAGAATACTGCTGTAAATGGGCTTCGCTTGAAAGGAGTAATGCTAATTGGCTACAAGCAACACTTGGCTTGGGTGAAGTGGCAGGACTAGCCCTTTTTTCCACCATGCTCGCGACAGCCTGTAACCTCGCAGCACACGACAAGGGTTCACTCATGACCTTTGTGCCACTCTGTCCAACATGATGAGGTGACTCTACGAACCTATCTCTGATGAGGTTTTTAGTTACGTCAGGGAGACTGGTATCAGGCTTTTGATCTTTAGCTTTACTTTTCTTCAGCAAAGTTTTTAAGTGACTTGATGCGACACCGTAGCACCTTAAATCCTTCTCCACTTTTAAAGAATTATGACTGAGGGCGTATCCTTGCTCCTTGAGGCTCTGCCTAATCTGTTGTGACAGAGCAACAGTCTGCAGCCTAGAGCTGAACGACTGAAGCAAAGAGGCCAGTACCGTGTTATCCTGTTTGCCTTTAGGCACACTGTCAGCCATGCCAGCCAGCAAAGCTTCCTTCTTTACGTTTAAATTTACGATGGAATCAGACAGCCTCTTCCGCTTCGCTGCATTCCAGTCCTCAGAAGACTGCAAGAGTCTGGCTTTTTTGAGATGCAGCATGCCAGATCCCTGATATGTATGTGTATTGAGAACTGGACCATTACTTTGACAGGTGGGAAATGCATTACCAGAAATGTTAAAGTTCTGATCTTCTTCATTACAGCCAGCAGACTTTTTGTCGATGGCAGTACCTGATCCCTCTGCTGCCTGATGCATTAGTAATCCTTCTAGGTAAGTTAAAACAATAGAATCCTGGTGCACATCAGAGCCAAGCTCTTCTCCATGAGTCATGTTCAATAGAAGTGTTCACAAAGGCTTGGTTTCTATTCACTTTGAAGAATGGTTTTCTGTGGGTGAGTGAGACGTAACTTCAATTAGTGAATGTCGGTTTCTCACCTTCCATAGTAATTAGACAGAGGTGTACTGTTCCGTTCCGACCGGGATTGGTCTGCTGGTTGGCAATGAGGAGACAAAAGGCAGGCAGGCTCCCAACGCAGCCTGACTGCAGAGTTGATAACTCCCAAGCAAGAAGCAGCAGCAGAATTCCTCAACACACAGGTCTGCAGCAGCAAGCAGATAGAATCCTTAGTGAATATACTGCTTCTCCTTCTTCACCTTTTGTTCCACAATTAATGCAAATATCAGTGTTCTATAAAATAAATAAATAAAAATAGTTAAGGAGGTGAAGCATTAGAATTATGCTGTGATACCTGGAAGCAGAAAAATACAGCACTTGTCAGTTTCTCAGTGTATATATACAATATACATATATATGCATTGTAGTCACTTCTTCAGTAATTTATGTTGTTATTCCTATTAAATTGGAAATCTCTACTGGAAATCCTATGGATTAATCCATATTGTTAAAATGATCCAATCAGAGAAGAGAAAATACTTTGATGTTACGTAACTGTCTTCAAAAGTCCACCAAGTTTCTGAATTTTCATAAACACCTTTCTGCAAAGTGATGTGAATGCTAAGTCTTTTCTGTAGCACCACAGCTCTATGAGGGGCTAGAATGAGCTTCCTTACGTTATGAGGAGCTTAGGAAGGAACAAGAGAAGTATCAAAAAAGGAAAAGAGATCCACGTGACATGGACTCAATCTAACGAGTGTGATGTGAGGTTGAGGCCGACACAATGGATTCACTTCTGATATCATCCCCCAAACATCAGACATCCCATAAGTAATCTGGAGCATTTCCGTTTTCAAAGACTTGGAAGCCCTAACAAGTATAAGATTCTTTTGTAGGCCTGTGCAAATTGTGAGTCTTAGTCGTACAAACGTTTACATATCATCACAAGCTTATTCACCCCTAGTTCTTACCACAACTTATTAAAAACAGAAGAGTGATCCTTCAGATGCTCATTCAGGTCTATCAAAGGCTTAACGTATCTGTTTTAAAATCCCCACACGTGTGCTCCATGTAGAATTTTTTAAATGAGGTCCATTCCTAGCAGATGCAGAATACAGGTTACAGGTGAATCTATAGCCCTAAGTTTCTAGAATGTTCCTAATATATAATAAAATACTCCTCCTCCCTACCCATGCTATCTCTTTGTGTGTGACACTGTTATCAATAAGGATAAAATGTTACATGTGATTAAAAAAATTTTTTTAGAAGACTTCAAGTCATTATTTAAAAAAAATGTATTAGGGTACTTGCACCAATTTTTAGTTTAGAAAATGTGGTTACTGTAACACATAAAAGTATAACTATGTGTTTACACTAAGCTATCACATCATCCTGTAGAAGAGTGGGCAAGAAACAAATTTAGAATAGACCTGAAGGAAAGAGGAATAATCGTTCTCAGAAAATTCTAAGTTAAAGTGGTTATTTTTCATTAATTTCTTTGAAAAGAAAATTCTATAAACAGCACCAATTACATGAACAAGAAGAAAAAGAGCTTTTCATAGAAACCTGTTTTTTTTAAACTTTCTAAGGTTAAAATCGTTTGATTTAAAGCCAGTATTATTAACCTGACTCATTTTCTTTCGGTGGAAAGGCAACCAACCACATTATTTTTGAATCACCGACATATAGTTGGCTTACTTGATTTTACATACATATTACTTAAGAATGCTGCCAAGTGTTGAACACTACCTGAGTACCGTCAGTTACAAATACCTAAATGTCAACACACATTTAAAAATTAGGCTTTTTTGGAGATTTGCAAGCAATATATTTAACAACTGGAATATTTTACAAAATACTGTGATTCATTAGCTTGTCAGTGGATCTACTGGTTTATTTTTTTTTATTTTTTAATTTTTTTGCGGTACGTGGGCCTCTCACTGTTGTGGCCTCTCCCGTTGCGGAGCACAGGCTCCGGACGCGCAGGCTCAGCGGCCATGGCTCACGGGCCCAGCCGCTCCGCAGCATGTGGGATCTTCCCGGACCAGGCCACGAACCCGTGTCCCCTGCATCGGCAGGTGGACTCTCAACGACTGCGCCACCAGGGAAGCCCCCTACTGGTTTATTTTTAACTTCAACAATGATTTTAAATATTAGAGCTTGTATACATGTCTATTTAAAAATATTCCATACTCTCTTCATAAACAAAATAAGGAAGAGACTTGACTTGTACAGCAAACACTTGTTAAAGTGATTTCTGCGGAAAGGGAAAAAGAATTATCCAAAATATTTGGTTTATGGAAGGTAAGAAGGACCAAAGGGAGTAAAAGTACTGAGGGGGCAGAAAAAAAAAGAATAGGAAAAAGAATTCAAATGAAGGTCTCACAAATTTTGCAACTTTCATGAGGTTTAGAAGGAAAAATTCAGTTTAGAAACTAAAATACATTAATAGCCTGTCTTTAAACATTGGGTTCGTAGGCATGATAGGCAAAATGAAGAAAGATTTCTTTAATGAACACTAAAAATACATATATATATATATATATATATATATATATATATGTGAATGGGAAAAAAATAAAACCTACCCAGTGATAAATTAAAAGCTGACTGAACAATGTCTATTTCAACTTAGCTGTCATTTTTATAGGGTGATTCCATAAAATTTTTAGAAAAAGTTTTCTGGTTTTAACAAAAAATTTAGTGTAACATTTATTATACCAAGAAATGACTTAAGGTTGATTTTGGAATTATCAGTCTAAATCAAAATCAGCTCTTTATAATTTTAATGAATTCATTTAACCCTCAGTATACCAAGAAAAACAGTCATCACCATTTACCATCTGGGTCCAAGAACATTTCATCACTACTTAGGTCAACTTATGAATAATTTACAGAAGAATAAAGAGATAATGTAAAACAACTTCGTTAGAATTTTTAATAAGAATTTACACATGGCAAACCCAGTTCTTAATTCTATATTTTCCTGGTTTTGAAGGATAACATATCTGAAATGGGCAAGGCACTTTGGAACTGACAGCTCAACTACTGTCATGCACAAACCTGGAAATACCCTGTAAATACCAGTTCCAGATTTCAAATACATGTCTAAAAGGTTCTAGCTTAATCATCACTTCTGAGTCTTCTTCTTGTACTTGTATAATTCAAAATGTGTTACTTTGGAAAACTTGGACAGCTCAAAATTATACCGAGGAAAGAGGGACAGAAATCTTCCTTGTTACGTAATTGCAAAATATTTTTTCTATTTTTTAGATTTATTAATACCAATTACAGTGATCAATCCAAAGAATTATGTCATTTTCATGTCATCTACACTTCCTTCCAATCTCGTTACACACCAGCCGTGTGTATTTGTACACTTCTGTTTCAAAAAATGTGGGTGTGTCAACATCATAAAAGAACCAAGAAAGGGCAGGCGAGGTTCTTGTCACAAAATACTGAATGAAGTCCTTCCTAATAAGCAACTAACTGGAGGAAAATACTGTTATTTCCTTTTTGTCTTTAGGACTATATTGTTATGGTAACTATGTGAAGTGATGGATATGTCAACTAACCTCACTTTGGTAATCATGTGCATATCAAATCATCACATTACACACCTTGTAAAATATGATATGTCAATTATATCTCAATTAAGCTGGGGGAATAAGAACTATATTGTTCACTCATTGATCCTTGAGTTTGAGAAAATTCATCTTGGATACTGTCATCTGAAGAAAACAGTCCGAAATGTTGCTTATACACTCAATGTCACCATCATCAATCATGTATAGAATGCTACTATCAGTCTCTTCGCACTCATCCAGTGACTCATCTAATTGAAGCATCTTCCTATGCCAACTTTCTTCTCTTTAACATTAGGGATGGAAAATAAAAAATACTGAATTCTCAACTATACTTACTACAAATTTAAAACAAAATAGAAAGACTACAAAGATAATCTCCAAACATTTTTTTACACTCTTGAAAGATAATACAGTATTAACAGGCTATGCTATTAGAAAACTGAAGATGATACAATAATGATGACATATTTCACTACTGCATCATCTTTCTAGGCACTTTCATTAACTTCCTTTGGCTTATATAATCTTAGTCTTTATATCATACAGTTGGAAGTAAATGATGAATTAATTTCCAAAATGATAAAAGGGCAAAATGATTAAAGATACAGGAAAAATAAGATCACTAAGATTCCGTAATGTATGTTTGAGTCATAAAAAGTTCCAATGGATACACAGGGTAATAACAAGATATAATGTTTTTTTCCTATTGAAAACACATTCATTGAAACATTAAAAAAGAATAAAAGTCATATAATACAATCCTTCCTACCAAACAAACAACTTCAAACTAAAACTGGGTTCAAAGAACCCTGACTGTATACCAAGGGTTAATGCATTTCAAGATAATTTAATAAAATTCATGTATAACCATTTTACAGTGTTAAAATTATAAATGAAATCCTTTTATTAATATAAAATTGTTTATAAGCATAAAAATATCTTTAAATTTAATAAAATTGAGATTTTATTGGTCCACTAGCATGCAGCAAAAAGAATTATTGTTGTGGCAGGACAGAATTATTAAAAATAAAATCAAACCAAACCATAAATGAATTTCAAGCAGTCTTGGCCATATGAATAGATAGATTTTGGCAAAGATCCAAGTTTCAATATGCAGACTAGTTTAATGAAATATCTAGTAAAATGCTTGAATTCAAAGTACGTTTTTCTAAAAAGCTACATTTAAAAAAAAGAACTTGAAAAATAAGACTCAACATAATGTAACTTTTTTCTTAGCGCTTTAGTTGATAAAAGACAGTTGTAAATAATTTGCATATTAACAATTCCTAACTAGGTGTTATATTGATTCTCTAAAGCAAAATATTTCCATTGCACTGTTTTACATTTTCTATTTGGAAATGGTTTATTAATAAGCAAAGGGAAAATTCGCTGAATATTTAAACACTTTTATAAATGGTAAAGTCCAAGTAAAAAAATTTTACTTGGATAAATGAAGGACGCATCTAATAGGATTCTTACACGTGGGACTACTTTTGGTTGAAAATACATGAGAAAGGTCTTTCTCTAGCTGTATTTAAGGAAAGGATTCAGTATCTCACTAGTAATCAAATTCTCCACTAAAAACACATTTCAATGATTAAACATCTATGAAGTCAACTTTGTATGCTATTTAAATGACGTCTAATGAATACCTCACGACTTCCAATTGTTTCCATGAAATCTCCAATTTCTTCTGCATTATCAAGTAACCCCTGTTTGAGTATTGAACTGAAAGGTATTTCTGCAATGCCACTTTAATGAGCATTTGGATTCTTGGCTCTGATACCTCAAAATGCAGAAGGAACTGAGAGGCTACTCCTCTTGGACAATATTACCTGAGTTTCACTGTAGAGTACTTTGGGGATGCAATTTTATGCACAAGGAAAGACAAACATTAAGATGTTTCAGTAAGCATTAGAAGAAAAATATGTAAGTACTAAGAAGATTCAAAAGTCCTAATTATTGAAACTTTTACTTAAGCAATACAAATCCAGGTAAATGATTCAGAGAACTCTTGGTGGTCTCCAAGGTGAGACTTTGAAAGAAAGTTTTAGGAGCTGAACAGGAAAAAAAAAAAAAAAAAAACCAAGAAAAATATATCAAGAAGATGTAACACCAAACATTTTATGCAAATAGATGAGATTAGCTTTCTAAACCAAGGGCCGATGAAAAGTTAGAATATATAAAACCCAACACTTAATGTCATAGAACAATAAAGGAAAGTAAAATTTCAGATAATGGTCCTGGACTTCAGTGAAAAGTGAAGAATATAGTGAATCCTCTATTATAAATTAAAAGTTAGTTTTTGAAAAGAAGTTAAGAAAAATAATAAAAGAAATGTTCGATTATTGCCATTTTACAGCTGAGAATAATAATGGGCATCGTAGAGGAGGGGGCCTGGTAATTCATTTATTAGATATACTTCTAAGGTTTTGAAAAATAAATCAGAATTAGTATATGTCCTTTCATATAATTTAAATTCCAAGACAATTTTCGATGTAGCATTATCTATCAAAAGATGTTCAACCTGATGGGTGCCAAGAAAATACTTACCTGAAAACATTTTGCTCAACTGAGGGCCTTAACATTTAAAATTAGACCACAAGAGCTTCTGGCCCTGTCCCAGGGGTTCTCATTTTAGGTGTAAATACTCTTCAGAGATTGGTAACAGAAGCTACTGACACTGTAGTGAGTAAAACAGCTGCCCAGATTGCTCTCCATTGCAACCTGAGGGACTTACATATTTTTGCCCAAGGGCAAATTTGCTCCTACCTTCCAGGCCCATCAGCTTTAACTTGCTGTCAGCTGCTTCCACAGGAGTAAAATAGTGTCACTCACTTTCCCTATTAAGAGACTCACTAGGAGACGTCAGTGCTTGACTGACTTGAGTGTTCAACAGGACATATGTATCTGAGGACCTCTTCAACTCTAAAATTTTATTTCCATGATTCCAAGTAATGTATCAAACTGTAGTTGATAAAAATGACAAGCATTTTCACCAGAAAGATGACAAGCTGTCATAAAAGTTGTGGAAATAGCCCTGACCAGTATGTTCTATCGCCTTTTTAGTGAATTCTAGGGGAAGGAAATGATTTTGAAACAGCCATACACCCTACCCATTCAATCCCCCAGTTGTTTATCTTCACTACTTTCTTTACTGGGGCACAGAATTTCAAACAGATGTTTATTTAAAAGCTAAATATGAGCTTATTTTCAAACTGGAGCTTCTGCTTATCTCTCAATGACTATATACTGAATAAAATGCAATAGTAAAGATTTAAGACCCTTGATGACATAGACAAACGCATGAGAGAGGTAAAAAACATTATCCTGGAGACAGAAACATGTATCCCCTATAAATGATACAGTGAAATAAAGAAGAGCTTCTTTGTTCTGAATTATTCTCAAAAGGCTTATGTCTATGAATCAGATTCAGTAAGTCCACTATCCATTTTATTCTGCCTGTGTAGTTTACATAAAAATTTAATTTATAATCAAAGTTAAGAGTATAAAGTTCGAGATTTTAAATTAAAAAGGCTCACAGAATCAAAGGAGCTAGAGACAGAGCTTAACTGCCAAACAATTTCTACTCCAAAATGGAACACCTTCATGGATGCTGTGCTGTATTACCTTGAAAACACAGAAACTAGAATATTTTTAAATAAAATTAAATTCTAAGTGTAATTTTTAGAAATCCAGGAAGAGAATTATTATATGATAAAGAATACCTGATACTCAGCATTAACATTAATGTCTGTTCACTGCCTTCAGTTAAACAATAGTTTCTCTGAAGAAACACAAAACAATTATTAACAAATTATTTGGTGGCACATAAGTGTGGAAAAAAGGGTTTAAATATAAAACTAACAGGGTCGAGCTTCTCCTTACCTTTTCCAATAGCCCTTCAAAGTAACTGGTGCTTTCTATCAGATTTGAAAAGCATAATAATTTCCAATGTCTATCAAAATATGAAATATAATGGAAAATGGTGATTTCTTCTCCTGGAATTGTTTGAGTGTTTATAGTATGTGTGTGTATATATACAGATATATACAATCTCTATATCTATATACACGTTACATATATATGTGTATATATACATGTGTGTGTATGTGTGTGTGTGTGTGTGTGTGTGTGTATATATATATATATATATATATATGAACATTCTTTGAGACTGGAGCATAAATCCTATTAAACTCAACTATAGTTTCCCTAGCCCTAAAATAGATTTGACATACAGACATAAACACAAGGTCAAGGTCATAGATCAGTAAGAAAGATTACCAACAGAACTGATGTAACAGCTGGCATTGATCCTGGGGCTTTTAGTACACTTACCAGACACTCTGCATTTACTCACAGGGGTACACTCTGTTTTAAAAATGTTCCCCATCTTTGAAGACAAGATCTTTATGTGCTTTTTGTTATAAAGTATGTTCTACTAAAAATGTTGTACTGGATCACAGAGTAAGAAAGAGAGTAGTGTATGTATGTTTCAGAATCATGAGTTTTTACATGTGTGTATGTATATGTGTAGGTATTCTTGGGTATTTATTTATTCATTTGTTATAACTGATCCTTGCCACGTGACAACTTTGAAACTGATTTTACAGGTTCCTGAATCGACCATGCTCCCCGACACCTCTAAGCCTTTGTACCAGCTAAAATGCAAACTGTCTTATTTCTCAACGTCTTGGGTCACTTCTTCCCTAATACACAGATCTAACTGCTAAAAATTGGTTCAACCAGAAAAACTTTACAATGTGTCCATAGTCTTCCATGATAATTTCCAAATTATACATATATGAAGAAACTTTGGTTATCAACAGCAGCAATGGAAGTGACTCTTAATGGAGTATATTATTGAACAGTATAATTATCTAACAAAACCATGCCTTTTGTTTCAGCTGCTCAAACAAGATGCTTAATTTATCTTAAATTACATTTATGAAACCAAGAGTTATGTGATGAATGTTCTTACTGAAGCATTCTGACCAAGAAATTATTTTTAAGAATGCATAATGCTGTTGGGGTAAATTTATAATATAAAAGCCTTCCTTGTTAAATTAAGCATCACCTGCTGTAACTTGATTAACTTGCAAATTATGATACATGAACATGTAAATGTTCTCGATTATCAGTTTTTTATTTTGCAAAATTATTTTTGATGAATTAAGTAGGTTGGCATGAAAATACCAGAATTATCCTATCCTAGAAGGTCTGCTAGTTTCTCAATAACAAAGGAAAAAGGAAAAAACAAGTTATCAAATTAAATACCACTGAAAATGGAACTTCCTTTACCAGGCAGAAGCAGACCAAGGGTATATCAAAATTACCAGTAATGGACACCCATTTGTACATCAAACTTTGATCACAAAATCTATTGACATATTTTTTAGTTTAAAACAAACAGAATTCCTTGTAAAATATACTATATTAAAGTCTATTTAGAGGAATCACTTACCAATGAATAAATATGTTCTGGGTGAAAGTGCCGCCTTGCTGTGTGAGCTCTGACTTGATTTTCCAGAAATAATAAAAACATTATGACACCACGCTTGCCCATAATGGCCCAGAACACAAAGCTTTCTAGATTGAGGGCTTTAGCCAGTCTGTGGCAGAGAAGTATCGCTACAGACACAATCCACGGACAGAGAGACATCGTGGTGATATGTGTAAAGGGAAGAAAGAGGTCAATGAACTTAACAGGCTCCCACCCCAGGGGATCAGTGAGCAAAACAACAAGAATACGCACAATGTACCTAGAGAATTTCTATGTCTTTAAATACTGACAGGTAATGTTAATAGTAACAGGTAACGTGCTAAAATACGTTCTTCAACTAGGGAGATAAAGCTACTGGCACACCGTCAGTAGGTTATTTATTTTAAGTGGTTTCATTTTGACTGAGAAACTACCACCCATACCTTTCCACAACGTCTCTCTTGCTCATCAGTACACAGAAGCAAACGTCTGAAGTAATAATCTTAGGAGCTATGGCCAGTGGCTGCCAACCTGAGACCTGCTACCCAGGTGTCAGGCACGTTCAGTCCATGAGCAGGGACAGTCTGCATGGCCCTGGCCATGGCACCTGACACTCAGCTATAGACTGGAGTGTGGGTAGTGAGGAGGCTTTAGAAGAGGCTCCTACGAGCTGGAGAAGAAGCAGGAAGACCAGTCTAGGTCACATAGGTCTGTGCCTTCCTGACTTCACTTACTGGACCAAAAATATTTCAGAACAACCTTTACTTTAGCAATTAAGATCATCAGAAACAATTACTACTATCTACTATAAGCATTATTTAATAAAATTATTTTAACAGCAAAAAATGAAATACTTTAGCTTTGTGAGAATTTCTATCATATACATCATTTTTCTTGTTTTCTTTCTTTTTATTCTGGTGGAGATAGAATGATGACACATGGGCTGGCACGTATATACCATACTGAAACGTCTCTGTTCAGTACTTTGTTCAACTCCAGTATCAATTACTTAAATTCTTATGTCAGTATTTCCTCTATTTATATTTTGCTTTATTGGTTTGGTAGTTATCACGCTTTCAATTGTAGCACTTAATATAAAATGAATAATTTGTTTCATATTTAAATTCTTGCCATTACCCATGAGGAGATGAGTAAGACGTAACAGTGGGAAAAATAATTGTGATGCAGAATAAAAAGAAAAGAATCTTCTGCTCAGTGCCCTTCCCTACCTCTTCACCCACACAACCCCTACCACCATCATCATTTGATGAAATATATCAGAATTAAAAGATGTTCCACTTACCCACAATCAAGCTAAAGGAATAAGATATCTTTTCTATTCTGTAAGTCTCAGCTGAGGGCTATACCCCCCTCCCTCCTCCTTGGGCAGCCTTCCCTGAACTATACAGGCTGAGGGCAGTTTCTCATCTCTGGGACTCCACAGCACTCAGTAGATCTTTCAATCATCTCATCACAAAACTGTAGTTTGCATTGTTTATGCACGGCCCTCAACTAGAATGTAAACTCCTTCTGGGCAAGGATTACGTCTTTGTCACCGTACATCCCAGCACCTGGCAGAGACAGCATTTCCAGTAGAACATGCAACAAGTCAAACTCCTAGAGCCTCAGACTATAAAACACGGGGTGTACCATAATTCTAAGGTAACGTAAGATTTGAAACGATGTAATAATGGTAGTTATAATGTTTGGTTTCAAATTCAAGACATCATCCCCCTCTCTGAATATAAATTAACCAAAAAAATTAAAGAGCAATAAAGTACTTTATTCTATGCAGGAAGTTCTGCGGGTTTGGAAAACATATGTGACTAGTATTCTGCTAGAAAAATACAAGATTTAAATATTTATGAGGGTCTTTAACATCTGTTCATAAAAAAAATGATCATATTCATCCAGTTTCCTCTAACCAGTGTCTTCCTGGCTAAGGTTTGTAAGACATAACATGCCCATAGACTACAGACAAGAATGAGCAAATGTTTTAAAATTCTGGTATCATAAAGCTTTTCACCATTTTCCCCTCTCAAACTACTCACTTCACAGGAAGTTGAATAAAATCCATTTACACTAAAATATTTCACTGTTAAATTTTCTTACAATGGAGATGTATTTAAGAAATGAAGTATCACATTGAAAGATTTAATCCCTAAAATCAGACAAATCAAACTCTTCCTTAAAAAAGAGTTATAATGAAATGGGGAAAGAAAGCCTTTATGAATTAACTTTGTATCACATATTAACCACAAATGAGAAATTATTTCTCTTTGTCCATTTGAAAAATCAATCACTGAAGTATATAATACTTATATACCAAACAACTTGAACCCTTTAAATTGTGCAATAAAGATGAACTCAAATTGGTCAAAGCTATTCTTAGGATGATCTTTTTCATTTGAACGTGTATTTGCTGAAGAGCTTCAAGCATGAGCTTTTACTGTGGCTGGCTAAATAAAAACAATATCCTGCCATAAAGTGATTCAATTAGAATATGTGAAAGTGATCAAATTACTTTAAAAAGACTATACCTGAAAATCTAAAAACCAATTCAACAAAAACAAACATTACCCAAGCAGGTCTGGAATACTGATGCAAGAAGAGTCAACATGTCATTGCCCTGCCTTTCCTACTTCTTCCACATCTGCATACTGCTGTTAGCAGCAATGTAAAATCAAGGCAATTCACTCCTTTGACCTGTACTGAAGGGGTAAGCTTCAGGTCCCCACTTGCTTCATGGTAGGGTATCAAATCTAAATGTTTCTCAGGTCTGAGGAGGCTAAGAAGTCATGTAGGTCCAGAAAATATCTAACTTTGATGTAGATGGATACAAGTTTGAACACACATTTTTCTACAATGTACAATAAGATACTCTTTAATATATATTAAAAACAAAATATATCATACTATACTCCAAAAGCTATTTAGGCATTTGTTTTAAAGTAATCACACTATCAATTCAAATTTCCTTGTCTATCATAAAATATTGTAGGGTTTTTGGGCAGACACTTTATTCACTTGGACTAATGACTTGTTTTTAAAGCTAAACTGACAAATATCCTAGCCTCCATAATGCCGGGAATACAAATTTATGGAAGTTGTATAACAATGACGGAACAGCTAACTTTTATGAAGAGAAACCTATTTTCCTATGATGGCTCTACCACTAGCTATTTTTCCTAACAGCAAATAGATTCTACAAACATAATGAATGAGACCAATTTAAAAGTTAGGAGACAGTTGAAAGGTCATCTGCCTAATCAGTCATCCCATCCAATGCTTAAACACCTTTAATAATCTATTTGCTAACACTGGTTGTCTAGTTTACTTCTGAAAACTTCTAGTGACCATGGATTGTATTCCAAGGTGGTATCTTTTGGAGTCAGATGGCTCTGGGTTCAATTTCTGGCTCTTCCATTTGCCAGCTGTTTGACCTCCTCGGGCAAGTTAACTACTCTTGAAAGTTTTATTTTTAAGTGTGGAAAAACCAATACCTATTTCACAGAGCCACTATGAGGAATAAATCTGACAGTGCTCATACAGTGCTCAGCACAGTGCCTGGGCACAATGCAGGTACTCAACAAGGATTATCCATTATTCAGAGAACTCATTCCATATTTGCACAACTGCAGTAGTATGATATTCTTCCCTGCCCTGGGCTATAATCTGTCTCCTTTACTCTGATCATTAGTCCTTTGTGGGGCCACAGAAAACAAGGCTAATCCTTCAATTATCCTTCAAACATTAGAAACATTATTCCACTGACTAAGTCCATCACCTTGTTAAGGTCTAGATAAGACAGTTAAATTCCACTGTTGAAGGAGTCTAGCAAAGGACAAACAAAGGAAGACACATGCACCTGGGTGCCAGTCTGCAAAGATGCAATTCTTTATAAATTCTCGACCGGCCAAAGTAGTGTATAAATGTTCCTGGGAGTTCTCCACCACAGGCTGTTGACTCCTACTGAGTTTACTATACATTAAAAAAGCCCTGCTTCTCTCCAAGTGCTTTAAGCCATACCTCCTCCTCAAATGAAATGCCAAGATATGTTTTCTTTGATTTTTCTCCTGGGGCTGGTTAATATTATATTACCTTCATTTGCATTTTAACAAACAAGCAACTGAGTGATCGGTTAATTGGCCAATAAGTGGCTCAACCAAAATTAATTTAGGGAGACTTCCCTGGTGGCGCAGTGGTTAAGAATCTGCCTGCCAATGCAGGGGACACGGGTTCGAGCCTTGGTCTGGGGAGATCCCACATGCCGCGGAGCAACTAAGCCCATGCGCCACAACTACTGAGCCTGAGCTCTAGAGCTCGTGAGCCACAACTGCTGAGCCCACACGCCACAACTACTGAAGCCCGCATGTCTAGAGCCCATGCTCGGCAACAAGAGAAGCCACCACAATGAGAAGCCCGCATGCCACAATGAAGACTAGCCCCCGCAGCCAAAAATAAGTAAATAAATAAATTTATTTAAAAAAAATTAATTTAGGGTCTTCTGAGTTCCAGCTTTCCCTATTAGTTTAAATTGCCACAGACTATAACAATGGTGAATTTGAAAGCATTTGGTAAAGCAAACGACTCTGTAGCACCTGGAGAACTTTGGATTACTTTTCCTACTCTAAAATCTGTGTCTGTTGTTGTCTCTTGTTTTTATTAGAAAGGCCACAAAGCACAGTAGTTAAGAGAACACTCTTTGGATTCCTCACTCTGCCATTTGTCAGTGGGTGACTCTAGTCAAGTTACCTATCCATTCTGGGGCTCCGTTTCTTTAGCTGTAAAATTAGAATCATAATAGTACCTACCTCATCAAGATGTTCTATTACATGAAATATGCCTGGCGTTTTCTAAGCATTAGATTAACGTTACATCATTCTATGGACGCAGCTCCAGACTAGAGGACTTTCTCAAAAAAACTTTCTTCACTTTCACCCCACATAAAGCTCCTTGAGAGTTGGGATTGTCTTTGGCATTTGTATCTCCATGCCTGATATTTTCTGTTAAATGCTTGAACATATTCTATATATATCCTGTAAAACTAAAAAAATACTTTGGATCTGTAATTTAATAACCTAGCTAATTAATTCCTTAATTTTGTAAGACATGTTTACTTAAACCAAAGAGTCATTCATTTCATGCACAAAAGATACCTATCATTTTTCCTTCCCTAGACTTTTCTTCATGAAGAATCAGGGGAATGGACCATGTTGGGAATGTGACTAAACTGGACCAATTCGTTTCCTCTCTTGGGATATATAATTCAAAGTGACTGAAAACCTTCATTTTGGGGTTGCTTTAATAGGCCACATTTCACAGATTAGTACACAGAGGAGTCAGGATGCTGAGAGAAAAGAACGAAGTAGGTGCAGAGACAGAAGCAGAGATGAGGAAGGCAAAAAGGAAGAGAGAGAGAGAAGAGACAGCAAGGAGTTGATGAATGGTTTTCCAGTTTCAAGAAAGTGCAGTGCACTCCTATCACTGGGTTCCTGAAGAGCCTGCTACATGCCGCTAATAAATCTCCCTGTACTTGAGCTTTGTTGAGTAGGCTTCTGTTCTATGCAACTGCAGCATCCCTAAGATACGGCAGTAGTACTATGTAAGAAAAACTACACCTTTAAATCCGTGGTTTAAAGACCTCTGCACATATCAACGCTCCTTTCCCTCACTTTTCCTACAGTACCTCTACCTCATGTATGGTCTACCTCCAACACATATCTCCGATTTTCAAATGGGGACAGCCAATGACACAAAGAGGTAAATAAGATGTTCAAGGTCACACTGAGAGTTTGTAGGGACAGAGCTGATAAAAGAATTTCAGATTTCTTATGCCCAGGGGCCTGAACTAACCAACAAACCAGCTGCCTCCCTTGATGGAACTAAAGTATGCCAATTATCCAAACTGTGTAGGAAACACTGACCAAAACAGGGGTTAATTGGACATTGGTTGTTTTAATTCCATAAGCGGCTCTTTCCCTGAGCTATCCTGGGAGTGAATAACATACCTTTTGCAGGGATGGGAAGGAGGCCAGCACAGGCCATCTGGCTGAACGTGTCCTTTCGTCAAGTTATCCCTGCAGCGGTGTGAAACTTACTGATGTTGAAGAACTTTACAGTTTAATTTGTTTTATCATTTTCCCTACTCCATTGAATTTAAAAGTAGATAAGTCTTTATTTTCATATGAGCCAAGCAGTTTAACTGACTCTGAAGTTACTGAATCTACATGAATGTATATATTCATGAACAATTCACTTAGACCATGGCCACTAGTAAAGAAATGAAGACTCATTTTTCTTTTCACATGAAAAGTAAAACAAAATATTGATCTTCCTCTCAATCAAGGAAAAGAAGGAACCATGAAAGAACACAGGTAGACTATTTCCTTGTCCATTTTCCTGACTTCGTCCCCTTTGTCATTTTGCTAAGATGACAACAAATCTGGACTATTCAATTCAAGAGCGCTTCCTAAGACCTCAGAGTCAGAACCCATCAATTGGTTTCAACTCATGACTCTAGTACCACTAGCCAAGGGCATAGTCAAGAGCTGTTCCAGCCCTGAAACATGTACTTTTTTTCCTCCATCCATTCTTTCTTCCTGCCTTCCTCTACCCCTCCCAACCTCTCAAATGGTCTACTTTCTCTAATTTTTCTTTCCATCTTTTAATTCCCAAGTCTTAAATTAATTCTACCTGACTTACTCATGGTGCTGCTGGCGTTCATAACTACAAAGGCTCCTGATACTGACATGAAGACCATATTTCCTATGTTGGGAAATGTGTATGAGGTGGGATGGGGTGGGTTATTAATACTTAATAATGCAAGTATTAATGTCCAACTGTGGGTCAGACCAGGGTTGTCCAAGCCCTAAATGCTGAGCCCTGAGCAACCTGCAAGGCCTTGAGAATGAATGGATGAAAAACAGGCAAGCTCAGGGGGAATGCCTTAATCTAATACACAGCCTAGGTACTATGCCTATTAGCTAGAAGACGGTAAGGGTCCATGCCAGGGAGCTATAGCACGAACCAGATAAGAGGTAATCAAATCTTAAGGGAGATGCTGGTATTCAAGCTGTATGTATGAGCAGACTGGAAAGTGAATTCTTAAAGTGGAACCTAGCACAAAGGCAGGTGGATGGGTTATACTGAAGTTGGCAAGGAAATAAAGACCAGATGGTTCTTGCTCAGAGGGCCAAATAGCAAAATATCACATAAGGGGGATCTTGATTCAGCCACCTCTACCATCTCTAGCAAAATATGCCCATAAACGGTCATGGCATCTAACAGCAAGCAGCATCACACTCTTATAGTGCCTGCAGTCAAAGTTCATTAGTGAAGCTGGGTGGGTGGGAAGCAGGGTTACCCTGGGTCAGGCAAGGCCAGGTTATACCTAGGGATTCCAGGTACTTCTTTAATTTCATTTGCTGCTGTAAACTACGGGGTTTCCACCTGTCTCCAATTCTTCTTAAATAAACTTTGGTGGGGCCCTAGATAACAGCCTTGGCCCCAAATGTTTCAACAACAATTGCCCAAAGGCAGGAGTCAGAAATAACAACTACTCCATGGTGGAAGAAACAAGAAGAAGAGGCAGAAGGTTCCACTGCTACAGTTCTCCAACTATGTCTCACTCAATTTCTTCCTGTATATCAGGTAAAATGCTTCTTCCTTTCAACAGGACCTGTGTGGGATCAACATAGGGAAGACACTGAATCCGGCCAGATGGACCAACTCCTGGAACTCTGGGGCTATGAGAGACAGTGAAGAAAGAAAAAAGTGACCAAGTGTTGTCATCTTTTTGTGCCTCACTTTACTCATTTAAAAGCACTAGGCTCAACAAGAGCCCCTTTAAGATTCTACTGCATCTCCCCGGCTCTAGTTATTTTAGCTCCATATTTCGAAGTCCTTGAGAATGTTCTCAATACAGCTAAGAATAATCACTTTGCCTTTCTTTTTCTTCTGCATCATTTAGGACTGATGCTCCTTTCGGGGGTAAGTATGTGTTCCCACTCTAGATAGAATAAAATGCTTTCTTTCATCCTCCCTCTTACCCACAGAAGGGAGATGTTTATAAGTGTCACTCCAATTTTTTTGCAGTCGAGCTTTAGAGACAATTTCATGGATATCAGAAGGAAATAAAAAGACTTGCATAAATGATACCAATTTTCAAAAAGTAAACAGAATAAAGAAATTAATGTGCTCTTTTATGAGAAGAAAGAAATCAGAAGAAACATGGCCTTGTTCCATTTACTTTCCTCCCCAGCAATCTTAGAGCCCAGGCATATGACAAGAATTTGCCCATATACTCCCAGCGTTAAAGTAGAAGATGACTACAAATGTTGTCCATTTATATCTGAGATGGTCAGAAATCTCATCCAAAATTAAAAGGCGGTTTTTCCTTTAAGACTTTCTGCCACTTCTCTGACCACTGTTTTCGCCTCTACTCTGAATACTCAAGGAACTCAGCCTATTTTTAAATAAATTACAGAGGCAAGGATATCACTTAAACAATTTAACCTACAAATTAAGTTTGACTGAGTTTTGTGGTTTTTGATATAGTAATAGAAATGGTTTATAAGTTTCTGTATTATACTTACATAAGAGAATACCATTCAAATTTTCCAAACCAAAAACTTAGTATTCCCCCCCCCCAAAATCTAACTGTAAACACAGGTTTGCTACAAAATTATTACTGAAGTTGATTTACCAAGTAAGGTGTCTCCTCCGCCTACACCCTCACAAGTACATACACTGCAGGAATACTCAGAAGAGTGACACAAACGGGAGAGAATAAAACTCTTTCAATCTACTAAAAACATCTACAGTGTACTAAAAAAAAAAAGTCCCCAAATTTGTCAATATTTTTGTTCTAAATATATTATTCAGTAGCATAAACACTGTGCAGTAGAAACGGCTGGAACACATGTTCAGAATAAAAGGGCTAGGTCGAGTTCTGTATAACCAGCAAAATGGAAGAACAAAATTATACATTGAAAACTGCATACTGGAACAAAACTAAGTAAGGACGTGCCTTGAATCTCTACTATATAATCAAGAAAAATGGTCATCAGATAGTTGATACCAGTCAAACCTTATTTGTAAAAATTATGTCTGAGAAGGGATAGAAATGGTTAAACCTTCTTAAAATCTCTGTTCAATAATCGCTTTTTACTTATTTAGAAAGAATTCCAATAGGAAGAGCACTTCTATGATTAGAGAGGGTAAGCTTTGTGTTTTGCAGTGTTAACTATTTAGACCTGTGTGTTATCAGTGATGGACCCGGGGACAAAAGACGACTGGAAAAAACCAACTAAAATCGAGAACAGTAACAACAAAAAAAATCAGGACTGAGAAACTCAACTTCATAAACTATTTTACAGTCCTATATTGGCTACTGACAGGACTAGACACCATTCCAATCCACCAGCTGTCAATCTTAACAATTGAAGATGAAGAAACTCTTAGAGTCAAATTTTCCACAGCTTACTTCTGAAAGACCTTCTTTTACACCTTCCAACAATCTGTAGAATAAAAAATTCCTTCCAGTTTTCATTTCTAAAAGATACCATGAGCTTTAAAAATAAAAACACTGGGGCTCATCCACTAGCTCTGTAACTAGGTAAATCTGTTTGAGTCTCAGTTTAATGTGTATGATACCAACTTATCTAATAGGACAGTTGTGAAAATTAGATAACATATATAAAACATCCAATAAAGCAAGTCCTCAAGAAATGCTACCTTTTCCCTCTTTATGCTCCTTATATCTCTAATAGATATTGCTAATAATTTACATAAATGCTTTTTTAAATGATAGCTTACTCTTTTTTTCTTTATTTGTTTATTTATTTTTGGCTGCATTGGGTCTTCGTTCCATTCTATGAATCTAATGACACTAACTTGTCCATTTCACTATTACTGGACGTTTAAGCAGTTTCTAACAGTTTGTATTATGAATAGCACTGCTGCGAATAACTTGTTCACATTTCTGAGTTTTTTTTTAGGATAAGGACTCACTAGGTCAGAAAGTATAATACTCTTTTTTTTTAATTTTTAAAAATTTTTTGCTGCGTTGGGTCTTTGTTGCTGCGCGTGGGCGTTCTCTAGTTGCAGCGAGCGGGGGCTACTCTTCGTGGTGGTGCACGGGCTTCTCATTGTGTGCCTTCTATTGTTGCGGGGCACAGGCTCTAGGCACGCGGGCTTCAGTAGTTGTAGTGCATGGGCTCAGTAGTTGTGGCTCGTGGGCCCTAGAGTGCAGGCTCAGTAGCTGCGGCGCATGGGCTTCGTTGCTCCACGGCATGTGGGATCTTCCGGGACCAGGGCTCGAACCCACGTCCCCTGCATTGGCAGGTGGATTCCTAACCACTGTACCACCAGGGAAGTCCTACAGAATTGTTTTAATGTAATTTTATACTAATTAGTCAAAATCTATCCTTTCCAAAATTAAACAGTATAATGGAAACTGAAGTAGTACCACATTGCAAATGTTTTGGATACTCTGGTATATTAAACTATCTTTTTGTAAAACAGTACTACAAACCAAGAATCTGCCATTTCTAATTCCTAGCTACCAGAATCTGCAATTTAAAGTAGACCCATATATAGGTATTTTACTATGACTTGATACTTTAAAATATGTGACACTGTTAGTGATAACATACCTATTGATTCCACTATCCCACTGTTTATAAGATCATGCATTCAAAGCTAACTGCCACAAAAACAGAAACATAGGTCAATGGAACAGGATAGAAAGCCCAGAGAGAAACCCACACACATATGGTCACCTTACTTTTGATAAAGGAGGCAAGAATATACAATGGAGAAAAGACAGCCTCTTCAATAAGTGGTGCTGGGAAAACTGGACAGCTACATGTAAAAGAATGAAATCAGAACACTCCCTAACACCATACATGAAAATAAACTCAAAATGGATTAAAGACCTAAGTGTAAGGCCAGACACTATCAAACTCTTAGAGGAACACATAGGCAGAACACTCTATGACATAAATCACAACAAGATCCTTTTTGACCCACCTCCTAGAGAAATGGAAATAAAACCAAAAATAAACAAATGGGACCTAATGAAATTTAAAAGCTTTTGCACAACAAAGGAAACCATAAACAAGATGAAAAGACAACCCTCAGAATGGGAGAAAATTTGCAAATGAAGCAACTGACAAAGGATTAATATCCAAAATTTACAAACAGCTCATGCAGCTCAACATCAAAACAACAAACAACCCAATCTAAAACTGGGCATAGAATAACTGAGGCAGAAGAACGGATAAGGGAACTGGAAGATAAAATAGTGGAAATAACTACTGCAGAGCAGAATAAAAGAATGAAAAGAAATGAGGACAGCGTCAGAGACCTCTGGGACAACATTAAATGCACCAACATTCGAATTATAGGGGTCCCAGAAGAAGAGAAAAAGAAAGGTACTGAGAAAATATTTGAAGAGATTATAGTTGAAAACTTCCCTAACATGGGAAAGGAAATAGTTAATCAAGTCCAGGAAGCACAGAGCGTCCCATACAAGATAAATCCAAGGAGAAACACGCCAAAACACATATTAATCAAACTATCAAAAATTAAATACAAAGAAAACGTATTAAAAGCAGCAAGGGAAAAAAAAAAAACAAATAACAGAAAAGGGAATCCCCATAAGATTAACAGCTGATCTTTCAGCAGAAACTCTGCAAGCCAGAAGGGAGCGGCAGGACATATTTAAAGTGATGAAGGAGAAAAACCTACAACCAAGATTACTCTACCCAGCAAGGATCTCATTCAGATTTGATGGAGAAATTAAAACCTTTACAGACAAGCAAAAGGTGAGAGAATACAGCACCACCCAACCAGCTTTACAACAAATGCTAAAGGAACTTCTCTAGGCAAGAAACACAAGAGAAGGAAAAGACCTACAATAACAAACCCAAAACAATTAAGAAAATGGGAATAGGAACATGCATATTGATAATTACCTTAAATGTAAATGGATTAAATGCTCCCACCAAAAGACAGAGACTGGCTGAAAGGATACAAAAACAAGACCCATATATATGCTGTCTACAAGAGACCCACTTCAGACCCAGGGACACATACAGACTGAAACTGAGGGGATGGAAAAAGATATTCCATGCATATGGAAATCAAAAGAAAGCTGGAGTAGCAAGTCTCATATCAGACAAAATAGACTTTAAAATAAAGACTATTAGAAGACACAAAGAGACACTACATAGTGATCAAGGGATCGATCCAAGAAGATATAACAATTGTAAATATTTATGCATCCAACATAGGAGCACCTCAATACATAAGGCAAATGCTAACAGCCATAAAAGGGGAAATCGACAGTAACACATTCACAGTAGGGGACTTTAACACCCCACTTTCACCAATGGACAGATCATCCAAAATGAAAATAAATAAGGAAACACAAGCTTTAAATGATACATTAAACAAGATGGACTTAATTGATATTTATAGGACATTCCATCCAAAAACAACAGAATACACATTTTTCTCAAGTGCTCATGGAACATTCTCCAGGATAGATCATATCTTGGGTCACAAATCAAGCCTTGGTAAATTTAAGAAAACTGAAATTGTATCAAGTATCTTTTCCGACCACAATGCTATGAGACTAGATATCAATTACAGGAAAAGATCTGTAAAAAATACAAACACACGGAGGCTAAACAATCCATTACTTAATAAGGAAGTGATCACTGAAGAAATCAAAGAGGAAATCAAAAGATACCTAGAAACAAATGACAATGGAGACATGACAACCCAAAACCTATGGGATGCAGCAAAAGCAGTTCTAAAAAAAGCAGTTGTTTATAGCAATACAATCCTACCTTAAGAAACAGGAAACATCTCGAATAAACAACGTAACCTTGCACCTAAAGCAATTAGAGAAATAAGAACAAAAAACCCCCAAAGTTAGCAGAAGGAAAGAAATCATAAAGATCAGATCAGAATGAATGAAAAAGAAATTAAGGAAACGATAGCAAAGATCAATAAAACTAAAAGCTGGTTCTTTGAGAAGATAAACAAAATTGATAAACCATTAGCCAGACTCATCAAGAAAAAAGGGAGAAGACTCAAATCAATAGAATTAGAAATGAAAAAGGAGAAGTAACAACTGACACTGCAGAAATACCAAGGATCATGAGAGATTACTACATGCAACTCTATGCCAATAAATGCCAATAAATGGACAATGCCATTTATTGCCAATAAAATGGACAACCTGGAAGAAATGGACAAATTCTTAGAAATGCACAACCTGCCGAGACTGAATATCAGGAAGAAATAGAAAATATGAACAGACCAATCACAAGCACTGAAACTGAAACTGTGATTAAAAATCTTCCAACAAACAAAAGCCCAGGACCAGATGGCTTCACAGGCGAATTCTATCAAACATTTAGAGAAGAGCAAACACCTATCCTTCTCAAACTCTTCCAAAATATAGCAGAGGGAGGAACACTCCCAAACTCATTCTATGAGGCCACCATCACCCTGATATCAAAACCAGACAAAGATGTCACAAATAAAGAAAACTACAGGCCAATATCACTGATGAACACAGATGCAAAAATCCTCAACAAAATACTAGCAAACAGAATCCAACAGCACATTAAAAGGATCATACACCACGATCAAGTGGGGTTTATTCCAGGAATGCAAGGATTCTTCAATATACACAAATCAATCAACGTGATACACCATATTAACAAATTGAAGGAGAAAAACCATATGATCATCTCAATGATGCAGAGAAAGCTTTCGACAAAATTCAACACCTATTTATGATAAAAACCCTGCAGAAAGTAGGCACAGAGGGAACTTTCCTCAACATAATAAAGGCCATATACAACAAACCCACAGCCAACATCATCCTCAATGGTGAAAAACTGAAACCATTTCCACTAAGATCAGGAATAAGACAAGGCTGCCCACTCTCACCACTATTATTCAACATAGTTTTGGAAGTTTTAGCCACAGAAATCAGAGAAGAAAAAGAAATAAAAGGAATCCAAATCGGAAAAGAAGTAAAGCTTTCACTGTCTGCTATGACATGATACTATACATAGAGAATCCTAAAGATGCTACCAGAAAACTACTAGAGCTAATCAATGAATTTGGTAAAGTAGCAGGATACAAAATGAATGCACAGAAATCTCTGGCATTCCTTTACACTAATGATGAAAAATCTGAAAGTGAAATCAAGAAAACCCTCCCATTTACCACTGCAACAAAGAGAATAAAATATCTAGGAATAAACCTACCTAAGGAGACAAAAGACCTGTATGCAGAAAATTATAAGACACTGACGAAAGAAATTAAAGATGATACAAATAGATGGAGAGATATACCATGTTCTTGGATTGATAGAATCAACATTATGAAAATGACTCTAGTACCCAAAGCAATCTACGGATTCAATGCAATCCCTATCAAACTACCACTGGCATTTTTCACAGAACTAGAACAAAAAATTTCACAATTTGTATGGAAACACAAAAGACCCCGAATAGTCAAAGCAATATTGAGAACGAAAAACTGAGCTGGAGGAATCAGGCTCCCTGACTTCAGACTACACTAAAAAGCTACAGTAATCAAGACAGTATGGTACTGGCACAAAAACAGAAAGATAGATCAGTGGAACAGGATAGAAAGCCCAGAGATAAACGCACACACATATGGTCACCTTATCTTTGATAAAGGAGGCAGGAATGTACAGTGGAGAAAGGACAGCCTCTTCAATAAGTGGTGCTGGGAAAACTGGACAGGTGGATGTAAAAGTATGAGATTAGAACACTCCCTAACACCATACACAAAAATAAGCTCAAAATGGATTAAAGACCTAAATGTAAGGCCAGAAACTATCAAACTCTTAGAGGAAAACATAGGCAGAACACTCTACGGCATAATCACAGCAAGATCCTTTTTGACCCACCTCCTAGAGTAATGGAAATAAAAACAAAAATAAACACATGGTACCTAATGAAACTTCAAAGCTTTTGCACAGCAAAGGAAACCATACACAAGACCAAAAGACAACCCTCAGAATGGGAGAAAATATTTGCAAATGAAGCAACTGACAAAGGATTAATCTCCAAAATTTACAAGCAGCTCATGCAGCTCAATAACAAAAAAACAAACAACCCAATCCAAAAATGGGCAGAAGACCTAAACAGACATTTCTCCAAAGAAGATACATAGACTGCCAACAAACACATGAAAGAATGCTCAATGTCATTAATCATTAGATAAATGCAACTCAAAACTACAATGAGATATCATCTCACACTGGTCAGAATAGCCATCATCAAAAAATCTAGAGACAATAAATGCTGGAGAGGGTGTGGCGAAAAGGGAACACTGTTGCACTGCTGGTGGGAATGTGAATTGGTACAGCCACTATGGAGAACAGTATGGAGGTTCCTTAAAAAACTACAAACAGAACTACCATATGACCCAGCAATCCCACTACTGGGCATATACCCTGAGAAAACCATAATTCAAAAAGAGTCATGTACCAAAATGTTCATTGCAGTTCTATTTACAATAGCCAGGAGATGGAAGCAACCTAAGTGTCCATCATCGGATGAATGGATAAAGAAGATGTGGCACATATATACAATGGAATATTACTCAGCCATAAAAGAAATGAAATTGAGTTATTTGTAGTGAGGTGGATGGACCTAGAGTCTGTCATAGAGAGTGAAGTCAGAAAGAGAAAGACAAATACCGTATGCTAACACATATATATGGAATCTAAGAAAAAAAAAATGTCATGAAGAACCTAGGGGTAAGACAGGAATAAAGACACAGACCTACTAGAGAATGGACTTGAGGACAGGGGGAGGGGGAAGGGTAAGCTGTGACAAAGTGAGAGGGTGACATGGACATATATACACTACTAAACGTAAAATAGATAGCTAGTGGGAAACAGCCACATAGCACAGGGAAATCAGCTCGGTGCTTTGTGACCACCTAGAGGGGTGAGATAGGGAGGGTGGGAGGGAGGGAGATGCAAGAGGTAAGAGATATGGGAACGTATGTATAACTGATTCACTTTGTTATAAAGCAGAAACTAACACACCATTGTAAAGCAATTATACTCCAATAAAGATGTTAAAAATAAATAAAAATAAAAATGGGCAGAAAACCTAAACAGACATTTCTCCAAAGAAGATATACAGATTGCCAACAAACACATGAAGGGATGCTCAACATCACTATCATTAGAGAAATGCAAATGAAAACTACAATGAGGTATGACCTCACACTAGTCAGAATGGCCACCATCAAAAAATCTACGAACAATATATGCTGGAGAGGGTGTGGAGAACAGGGAACCCTCTTGCTCTGTTGGTGGGAATGTAAATTGATACAGACACTATGGAGAACAGTATGGAGGTTCCTTAAAAACGTAAAAATAGAACTACCATATGACCCAGCAATCCCACTACTGGGCATATACCCTGAGGAAACCACAATTCAAAAAGAGTCATGTACCACAGTGTTCACTGCAGCTCTATTTACAGTAGCCAGGACATGGAAACAACCTAAGTGTCCATCGACAGATGAACGGATAAAGAAGATGTGGCACAGATATACAATGGAATATTACTCAGCCATAAAAAGAAATGAATTTGAGTTATTTGTAGTGAGGTGGATGGACCTAGAGTCTGTCATAAAGAGTGAAGTAAGTCAGAAAGAGAAAAACAAATACCATATGCTAACACATATATATGGAATCTAAAAAAAAAAAAAAAATGGTTCAGTAGAACCTAGGGTCAGGACAGGAATAAAGACACAGACATAGAGAATGGACTTGAGCACACGGGGAGGCCGAAGGGTAAGCTGGGACGAAGTGAGAGAGTGGCAGAGTGGCATGGACTTACATTTACTACCAAATATAAAATAGATAGCTAGTGGGAAGCAGCCACATAGCACAGGGAGATCAGCTTGGTGTTTTGTGACCACCTAGAGAGGTGGGATAGGGAGGGTGGGAGGGAGACGCAAGAGGGAGGAGATATGGGGATATATGTATATGTACAGCTGAGTCACTTTGTTATAAGGCAGAAACTAACACACCATTGTAAAGCAATTATACGCCAATAAAGATGTTTAGAAAAGTAAAATAAAATAAAAATAAAATATTATGAAGCTAAAAAAAAGGAAACTGCCAGATTTTTATGCTGCACAGTGAACTTCTCTGGGTGTTGCCTAATCTTTCTTTTTCTTATCTTCATTAACTAGAAGAAATAAACCTATTAGTTTACCAAAAAGTATCAGTCTTGTCAGTGATAAGAGACAAATCAATTTCAATTCTGTTAAAGACATATGATTTTTAAAAATCTTAAAAATTTTCACTTGAATTTCAAAAGTCTTTTGATTTTTATAGTGAAAAATATTATTGATAGTGTAAATGGTCATTAACAGGGATACTGTGAAGATACTTAACTTCAAAGATGCCTAAAATACATTAAGCTAAGAGTTCAGGTTTTGAATCTTCGTTCACCTACTAACTTAATTTTTCTGAGATTCTGGAGATAATGTTACCTAATTAATAGGGCTATAAAAAAGATTTAATGAACTAAGACATGCAAAGCACATAGCATTGTGTATGGTGTCCCCTAAGTATTCATAAGTGGAAGCAGACTCTATAGCAAATAAATTTCTTTCTAAGGTAAAAAACCAAAAACAGCTCAGAAAAAAAAAAAAAAAAAAAAAAAACTGAACTATACTGCTATGTCTTGCATTTTTCTGTAGTATGAAAAATAATCCAGAACTTGTATCATCAGAGTAGTATAAATAACAGTAAAAAGCCAAAGATTAAGCATTATTCCAATTTTATACAAATTAAAAAGTGGTACTACAATTACAGCTTCTGAGTGAAATAAAACATGGCACATCTAATTCACATTCACGCCCAAAAATACATACATACACACACACTACATAAGGAGCATTCTGATAAGAGGCTATCACAACATGTACCTGAGAGATCTAAGTTTCAGCCTAGAGCCTGTCACTTACTACCCTATAACCTTGGCCCCTTTCTTAATTACTCTAAGTCTCTCAAGTTTCTTCACTTACAAAAGAGAGACAACAAGCTGTATCACAGAGAACAGTTGGGAGGGTTAAAGGCTATACAGTCCTGCGGGACCTGTGATGTCCATAGCTTCTATCAAATTACCAAACGATTACTCGAACCACAAAATATTAAGAAATGTCACAGGTTTGTCAAAAAGTTTAAAAACCTTTAAAGATATAAATGATTTTAAAGTATTACTATTTCCATGAATTCCAGTATTTCAGAAGCCTGGTAGGAATTTAATTTTGTAAGAATTTTAATATTCCATGAACACTGGACGAAAGAGAATTCCTACACATGTAAACCCTAAACCAAATGCCTGTACCCATAGCTTAAGAAACTCCATCAAGGGCTTCCCTGGTGGCACAGTGGTTACGAATCCGTCTGCCAGTGCAGGGGACATGGGTTTGAGCCCTGGTCCGGGAAGATCCCACATGCTGTGGAGCAACTAAGCCTGTGCGCCACAACTACTGAGCCTGCACTCCGGAGCCCGCGAGCCACAACCACTGAAGCCCATGAGCCTAGAGCCCGTGCTCCGCAACAAGAGAAGCCACCGCAGTGAGAAGCCCGCGCACCGCAACGAAGAGTAGCCCCTGCTCGCTGCAACTACAGGAACCCTGCACACGGAAACGAAGACCCAACACAGTCAAAAACAAATAAATAAAATGGATACATTATTAAAAAAAAAAAAAGGAAACTCCATCAAATAAGACTGAAAAACTCACTGATGATTAGAGATATATTTTTTATATAACATTATCTGACAACTGTTGTGTTAACTGGTTTAGCGGTGTGTATGTGTGTGTGTGTACAGTACTGCATTAGCTTCCGAATTGAGCCCCCTCCAAAACATTCTCCACACTGTAGCCCATGCTCTTCGTAAAAGATAAATCCCTTTGACTAAAAACTCATTATGGTTTCCCGTCTCACTTCAAATAGTCTAAATTCCTCTCTACAGTCTACAAGGTCCTGCATAATCTGGCTCCAGAGAATCTAACGAACCTTATCTCATGTCATTTAACCCCTTGCTCATTATACCCTAGTCAGGCGCTGTCCAGCAAAACGTAATGAGAACTACAAATGTAATTTTAAATGATCTAGTAGTCATATTTTTTTAAGTTTAAAAGGTAAAATTAATTTGAATATATTTTATTTAACCCAATATATCTAAAATATTATGGTATCAATATGAAACCAACAGAAAATTCTTAAAATGTTTTACATCTTTTTATTGTCATACTACATCTTCTAAATTGCTGGGTAGTTTACACTTAGAGCACATCTCAATTCGGACAGGCCATGTGTGGCTCCAGGCTACTAGACTGGAGAGCATAACCCTAACTACACAGACTTCCTTCGATCCCAAAACAGACAGTTCTTCCCGGCCCTTCAGCCAGTGGGGTGCACGTGTGGGTCCTGATTCCCGGAAGGCTCTTCCTACAGCTGCTGCTTTGCCTCCCTCACACAGTTCACCTGAAATGTTACTTCCCAAGACAAGCCTTTCCCAACGGCCTTCCTAAGTGGGTCTCCCCATGTATTCCCTAGCAGAGCACCCAGGAGATCAATCGTCTTAGGACTTCTCTCATTCTGTAACACTTTTTCCTTGTTTTTTGTTTTTGTTTTTTTAATACTTGTTTACTGCTTGTCTTCTACTGTTACACCGTACTTACTGCTCCAGGAGGACAAGGATTAGTTTTATTCTATTTGCTACAGGCACAGCTGAGACACAATTTCTGCTGAATAAGTGGATGTCTATACATATTCTTAGTTTCTCTCTGACCGCTTAATTCTATACATAATACTAAAAAGCAACTGGCAGCATAGGAAATATATATACAATTACTTAAATTTATCATGTAAGCCAAGTAAAGATGATTACAAGGTATAACTTTAAGAAATCCTTCTGATTTTCAAGTAATACGCTTTTATAAAGATCAAAAGAAATAATCACTTCACTTAAAATTACAAGTACGATATAATGAAAAAGTAACATCTTATTTAAGCTGAGATCAAATCGTAAGAAATTTCTAATATTCCTCTCTTCTGTGCAGTCCAGAGAAAAGTACTGTGTTAATTGTTGTTTATTTGGCTTTTACATTTGTTAAACTCAGATCACCCTAGTGTCCTAAGGATCTGCAAAAGTCTATAACTGCTAAATAATTTCTATAATTAAAGGAAGAAAAGTCTAGAAACTATGAGTGGCACTTGAAGAAAATGAAAACTTTTTAGCTAAGATTTAAACAAATTAAACTTTACCTTATCTGCTCTGGGTTCTCATTTTCCAAATTATTTTCTATAATTCTAAAGTGAGGTCCATGATTCACTTAGACATTTTATACTGTTAGATGGAAAGGTGGTCATTGAAAATTATGCACAGTTTTGATACATATTTTAATAAAGTCACTCCTACAAATAAAAATCACATAACTGATCAAGGCAAAGAATATGTAGTTTGTGAGAGGGAATCATATAATTAAAGTTACAGACCCTTTTTTTTTTTTTTAGTTTGAAATATGAGACTAAATTAACAGGTAAAAAAATAGGAATAAGAGTTTAAACTCGGCTTCACCACGCTGCATAAAGAAGATGAAAAGACTGTGTCATTCATTTTGAGATACCCGAACAGCTCTACTACATCATATTATGGTTACCTAGACAAGTCCTCTTATTAACAGTGGTATAAAGCATACATCCACAGAGGGCATGACTATCTTATACTCAGACACGCACACCTACAAATAAATAATTATCAGATATATATAATGGTCCAGGCACTACACACTGTCTTCTCATTTAACCTTCATACTAACCTAGCGAGGTTGATATTATAATAATCCCCATTTTGAAGAGAAGCAAAGTGAAGTTTAGAGAGGTTAAATAGTTTGCCTGCAAACCTTGCTCTGTCCAATTGTTGAACTTTCAAAAAGCTAGGTGTGAATTTTAATCTACTAATAGGAGGGAAAGGCTTGGAAACAGTTTACTGCCATCCGTACGACTTATACGCTTCATGTACACTTGATTTGGAGCATGAGCCAAGTCCCTAAACCACACCTCCACTGCCCACTGGTCTCCCCACTGCCCCTATGCTTGGCCAATTTGGTTTTCTGACAGTGTCTCTAGTTCTTTGTTCATTTCTCCATTGGAAATAAAACCAGCCCAGCTGGATGAAGGCAAGTCTAGTCTTGTCAGGCACTGCTTTTTGGACGGACCCTCTCAGTCTTTAACTTGGATACCCATCTAACATGTACTGCCAGGACCTACTGTATTTGCAAACCAAACTCTACCCCCTGGAGTCTAATCTTTCCATGAACAATCTGAATTAGAATATTTCTTGAATTTGGCAATTCAACATTTAATTATGTTTGCAGGGGGTCATGCCTGGTTAGTACCCCTCCTTGGAGGTCCCTACACGGCAAGAGTCTCAGTTGGCTGCCCACTGTCTTTGCTCAGCCTGATTACACTATTAAAGAAAACACTGCTGTATTAATGGATTATAGTGTAATTATTTGAGATTGTAAATAAATTCACAAATTTATTCTAATACAGATACTATAATTGTATATATTTTCCTCGTTTTTAGTATATTTCTTAAGTGATATGCAATATCTTTGTCATTCTTCTGGAGTAAGAGTACACTGGTAGAAAAAGAAAAAACGAGAAAAGGAAGGGTACGCTGGATCCACACTCACAGCGAGCAATCAGTAATTGTGTGTATAATTCATAACCAAATAGACTGTAAATTAAACTGAAAGTATATCATTTTAAATATATATAGTGATATACATAAACATATATATAATGATTTAATGTCCGTTTGCTTTAACTTACAGTCCATTTGGTTATGAATTACAATTACTGTGGCTATAGGTATAAGATTTGGCTAGTATCAACATAACAATTATTATTTTAGAAGGATAAAATCAGGCAAAGAGTTGACAGCATATGAAAAAATGATCACTTTTTATAAAACTAGGCAATTTGTATTTTAGCCCCAGCTCAGGTACTAAGTAGTTTTATAACAGTGACCAAGTATCAACCTTTGTAAAGGCCAATTTTCTCATGTGTTAAATATACTCTTTATATTAACTGATCTGTAAGGTTCTACCACTCAAAAACTCTGGTCTAAGCCTCGCTATGTTGAACACCTAACAATAAAAACATTTGCTCATTAACTGAGCTGAGAGAAGTTATCACCCACATATTTAAAGTTGTCCTCACGAATGACTTTCATTTCATGGCTTAAAGTATTAGTAACAGTCATAATAACAAGCCAAACGTTTATTTCCTCCAAAGATTTAAATCTCTCTGACTAAAGTTACAGTGCAGTTTTCTTGGATGTTTAAAATAATTTGTTGATATTGGTTAGTAAGCATAATGTATCTAGACTCATACAATGAATCTAAGAAGACATAGATTTCACCGCTTTAAAAATTCAACATCACAGCAGGCCAGCATATGAGGAAAAAGAATGGACGCAGGGCTTCCCTGGTGGCACAGTGGTTGGGGGTCCGCCTGCCGATGCAGGGGACATGGGTTTGTGCCCCGGTCCGGGAAGATCCCACATGCTGCGGAGCGGCTGGGCCCGTGAGCCATGGCCGCTGAGCCTTTGCGTCCGGAGCCTGCGCTCTGCAAGGCCCGCGTACGGTAAAAAAAAAAAAAAAAAAAAAGAATGGACGCAAAGTGAGGCGAAGAAGGACTCTAAGTGTGTCTGTCTACACGTGCTTGTCTGTGTTCAGAGGAAGAACAATTTAAGACACAGTCACTTGAACTACTCTGACTGAAAAAACAATTCTGCAAACACAGTTCCTACTCTGGTTCTGAAACACTGAATTCCCATTCCTTCAACACCTATAATGCTTTCAGAAGGGAAGCAGATGCTAAAAACTACTACCGTGAGAACAGTGGAAATGTAAATAGACAAGAGTAAAAACAAAGTGTGTGTGTGGGGGGGAGAGTGGTTGAGTGTCCTTTATTCATTTGACTAACAAATATTTATTGATCACATACTAGGTGCCAGGTACAGTGTCAAGCACTATGGCTATTTTGGTAAATAAAGAACACAGCTTTTGTCTGTAAAAAACAATCAAATAAAGAACACAGCTTTTGTCTGTAAAAATCAATCTCCCACTCCATCAAAAAGAAGAAGTACAACCACCAACGCAAGAAAAGAAAACATAAACATAAATTTCCTCTACTTGGTAGTTCCTCCATCATCTTCCCATTCTGAGTTGTTTATATATTAAATATACACATTCCATGTACTTCTTTTGTAAGGGTGAAAGATAACAGGATTTTCAAAATTTGTAAGATAATTACAAAATTAAAAACTAAAATTTTAACTAGAAAGAGTTCAGAACATCTTTTATGCTGGAAAATAAAATATTCTGATTCTTAGTTCTATGGTTTATTTTTTCCTCTACATTTTCTCAATCCACATTTTTTCAAAAAAAAAACTTCCCACAAAACTATGTAAGAGTACAATACTAATAATTTTGATGGCTGATATTCAACTGAAAACAGTTAATAGTCTTAATTTGGTCACTGAGTTAAAAAGTTCTTAAAAACATCTCTTTTCCTTAATAGATAATATGACCTCAAATAGTTAATTTTAATCAATGTTTTATGTCAGAAAACCGTATTTCGTTAACTTCACAAATGCTTATAATCATCAAAGTAGTCTAGATAACCATTTAGAAATTTAGCTAATTTCATGTTTTTCATCTTTATAATGAAAATAGTGATATTCATTCCTTATTTCTCAAGATTACTGGTAAAATTAAAGAACCTGTTGAATAAAAAAACAAACAAAAACAAAAACAGCAACAACAACAAAAACCAAATGCTTAAAAATGTTTCTCCATTCACACATTTTTCTACAAAAGTACCTGGGAATAGTCGAGACCAATATGCATGGCCTCTGATTACACCAATCTTCCATATCAGAATGTTTTTACAATGTATAATTAGTATATGCAGAACAATTACTCACACATTTAAATGGTAGTGAAATGTAATCTAAAAAATGTAAAGCTATATACTGATTTTAAGAACATAAAAGGAAACAATGGAAAACAACTTTAATTCCATCAGTGAACTATTTTGCTTGCTCTCTCTCCTAAATCAAGTGCTCTGATTGTAATCGAAGGATCAGGACAGGGACAGAGGAGGCAAAGGGCACTTGCAGTTCACACAGGGCAGGAGACTTGGACAAGAGGAATTTCTCCTCTACCCTCACAGTACAGATTTTCACATAACCTGAAGAGTGCAGCTACGACAACATCTCAAGAGTGCCTGAAAATGGCAAGGGGTCAAACCCCAATCATAGGTGCTTCAATCATTTTGTGAAATATTAAAACATTTATTCAATTCATATTAAGGAATCCCAAATTTTACACCGTAAGTCTCTATCCGAAGAACGTTCACAGAATTAATATATAAAAAAAAAAAACTGGAAGAAACATTGCAATTTCCTTTCCCACAGCAGAATCAAACAGTACAATATTTATACAACAAAACTAGTGAAAGAATAAACTAAATACATTTCTTAATTTCTTTAATGTAGCTTAAGGTGGTATAGTGGCTACCTTTTTTTTTTCTTTTTTTAATGAAAATCTCTTTCCTATTCTCTGCATCACGTTATGTAGGACCTTTAACAACATAACGTACTGGAAAATAATTAAAAATCATTTCCTAAACTAATTAGGTTCATAACCACCTCCCTGACTTCTCCCATTCATCTTGTGCTTAAAATTTTACATTACTGGCTTGAATTTCATCTCTGCCTGACACGTTTCAAGCAGTGAAACAGATTAGTGCCTCAGAACACTTTATAGTGTTTTGTTATCAATCAGGTTACGTTCCCAGAGATGCTTTCAGCAAAATGATCTTATTCGAATGAACTCTCATGGTCTGAAGTAAATAAAGCTGTAACCCACTGCTCTTGCATACTTTCCATTCATTTACTTCCTTTTTTTTTTAAACTTAGACTTATAGCACGTGCCATAGAAAGAGCGCGTGTTAAATATTCCTGGAGTGTCACAATATGTAATACAATAAAACAGATTACAACCCTACCTTTCTTTCACAGCAGTGGTGCCAAGCACAGGTACACCGGAGCAATCAATTTGTTCTGCAGACAGTAAGGCTTTCACAGAATACTAATGGAAAATCTCTTTTCTTTCTCCTTTGCCTTGACTCCCCAATGCCCAGGTCCCGACCAATACAAGGAAGAGGGCGGTATGTCTTCTGCTGAGATAACCACAACTACTAATCAAGTCTACGTGTACAAGGGCACAGGATTAAACCTCCACCAAGCTTGAGTCAGAGTTTGAGAGCAGCTAAACACATGCACAGCACGGTCAAAATTACACACACACACACACACACACACACACACACACTCATACACCATGCACAAACCATGAAAATACAGATGTGTCTACTTCAGTGAACTAATTCATCACACTTTTACCACTGATAGTTTTTTTTACCTCAGGGGCATAAAATTATCTCCCATAGAACTGAGGGCTTAGATTCAACGGTACCCAACAACAATTTTTTTTTTTTCCAGAAAACAAGAATCATGAACAATATTTTTTGCATTAAACTGTTCACTGTTTTTAAAAGAAGGCATTTTTCTAAATTGGACTATCCAATACAGTTTACATGGACTTACTCTTTCAAGTATTAATATAGGGTTAACAGACTCAGCAAGGATTCTTAAGAGTTTGCACTTAAAAAAGGGTATTATAATAGCTCAAATCCACTTATCCAAGAAAAACACGTATATCACCAATAGTGAAACGATATCTAAAAGATCTTCATTTATCTTTTAGTTTTTACATTAAATATAATCCCATGGTATTTAACAAATATTTTCAGGTCTCAAAAAATTACTTAAAAAACATCTTTAGCATTTTATAATTATGACGGCATGGTGGTATTTATGATCTCATTAATCCAGAGTTTTGAGGTTCCTTTCAATTAAGCATTTTCACTTGGTTTACTTTTCTTTTATTCGAAATATGAAAAGGTATGCCAATCATTGAGCAGGGTGATGACAGAAGTTGTTAAATATTTTTTAACAATATAACAATGCCTCATTTTTATGTGCCTGCCTTAATTTTCAAGTAACTCTTGAAAAGTACCGATAGTCAAAGGACTGCAAACTAAACAATAATTAAGAACAAAACACTCTGGATGACTGGAGAAAATTATGAGGAGGCTTTCTAAACCAGGTCTATTTTCATGTAAACAACTGCTTTAAACTGCTAAAATACACGTGTATTATTCTGCCCTCTTCCTTTTTCTAAAAAAAAAAAAAAACAGCAGAACAATTAAGAAATACTAAGCCTTCTATGAAGTATTGCAATAATGTTTAACCGAGACTGATGCATTTGTCCTTGACACACTGACCATGTCATCAGGCTACTGTCATGTGATATCATGTCATTTCCCCACCTGGCTAGTGACCTTGTCCTCTAAATGACCTAAAGCTTCCCTCAAGTAGCAGGAGGCCCCTCCCCGCTGCCTCAGCAAGGTCGTATGGGTCAGCGTGTCCTCATCTATAATCCACCACCATTTGTCAGCGGGGAGGCTGGAGAAGGCAGGCTTGCTACAAGGGGAGAATGCCCAATTAGGCAGCTGTCACACAAAGCATAGGCTGCAAAATTATCCCCTGTCAAAAGAAAGAGCAGCTGCGGGTGCCAGTTACAGCAACCTTTCAACCCTTTAGGTACTGGAAACTACACAGAAGTAAATGAAGAACAATTAGCGATAACAAATCGATGAATTAGGACAGTAAATTAGAAATTACTAGCAGGTGAGCTTGGGTCATACATGACATAAGGGCATACCAGACTCCATGCAAGGGCAGGGATGCGCAGAATCGCACTACCCATTTCCTTGCATGTCGATTTCCCCGCCAGCATTTTCTTCTGGCAAACCTAAAATCCTTTAAAATAGCCCTAAGCTAAAAGTGTATATACCTTTTTACTTTTCATGGAGGACCCAAATACACTGCTTCTTGACAGGAGAAAATCTTCCACAATATTAAATCTAGTCAATTCTAAACTGTTCCTCTAATACAATCCATCAGGCTATCCCCTGAAACTTAGTTATTTTTTGGCCACAAAGTCCAAAATATCAGTTCAAATAATCACACTTAAAATATCATATCCACCTTCCTGAAGTATGTGCCCTGGATCTACTCTGGTCACACGTACAGGGAGACATCTTCTTTAAGAAAGCAACAACCAAATTCTGAGGAAACGTATGTTAATATCATAATGTTGAAGTAAAGTTTCTCTACATGATGTGAGATGTGATTTTGTGTATAAAGGAATAACTGCAAGATGCGCTTCTATGTATGATACACACAAAAAAGTATCAACTATAAATTTAACTTCTCTGATTATTCTGCTCTAATCCTATAGAGGTGATATGCGTTAAGTCGCAAGCTTAGAAAGCCAATTTACTTGGACTCTTTCCAACTAATGTCTGGTACTTAGCACTCACAGCTAACAAAGGAGGAACAAAATGGGGAAACAAGTCCCACAGAGGAGAGGGAGGCCAATATGGCTATTGTTTATGGACATGGTTTCATTGTGCCTCAAAGACGTCACGTTATGTTCACAAACAACTTTCTTAAAGTCCATTTTAAACTAAAACTGCTTTTCTTCCCCCTTAGGAAAAACACGTGTGTCTTTTTACACCAGTTCTTTGAAAGTTGAGAAACCTGAACGATATGTGCTATATTTTCTAAAGACTCAGGGCAAAGTGATTTACTATAATTCCAAATCACAAATGTAAAAGTGAGGCAGAGAAGGTGAGGTGATAAAGAAGCATTTTATTCAACCCTCCCCAACACATTATAAATAAATCACAGTTGCCAGCAGAAAAAGTTTCTGATTCCTACTTCCTAAACCAAACCATTTGATAAAATTTCCAGGAGATAAATGTTGTGGGGAGAAAACTTCTCCATTAAAAGTTTATCCAAGAATTTGATTTATAAACTATGTTTCACCCTGTTAAAAAACGGCCATTTATAAATTTTCTTAAGTTTAGAACGCAACCTTCTAAAAGTCAGACTAAGGAATTCAAAGTAATGGCATATAGACAGGAAATGAAGGAGTTAATGCCTTTAGAATTCAGCTTTCATCATACACGGGTGACTATCTCTTTAAATAATTTAAATCCTCTCCATCAACTACAAAGCTGTTTTGAAGCCATTTAGCTTTGTTCTTTACATGTGTTCTAATTAAGAAATGACCTTGTCATCACACATATCAGAAATCCAGGATTATTTCCTACAGCAAAAATTCACAGAGCCCCCAGAAAAAGAAAAAGAGGGGGAAAAAAAAAAAGACTTCTTCCTCAGTTCCTCACTAAAGGAAGTTGTTGGCTGGCTGAACGCTGAAGCAGTTTCACCGCATAATTTTTTGTTGTTGTTGAATGTCACAGGGCGGGTTAGTGTGACCTTGAGCTGCATCAGCAGCACAGCAAGGGTCGAGATGCCTGCAGGCGCCCTTGTACTGGATTTGCAAGACAAAAACCTTCAAACTGGCTGAAGGACATCTTAAATCTCTTCAAAGGTTTTCCGAACTAATCTGGGCTGCTCTTAGCAGGATCTGTGCCAGTGTGAGAAGCAAAATTAAAAACAAGGTCTTTGACAGGATGTTGTCTCCTCTTAACCCTTTCCCAAGCAAAACAGAACAAATCACAAGCATTCTGGAGACACAGTTTACCTAGAAGCATTCTTTCATAACAAATTATGTAAGCAAGCAATCACAAAGGATGAGGCAGCTATTAGTCCTTAAAACTAAACCCTCCCATTGAATTCGGGTGGAATTTTTTTCTGGCTCATATTTTTGTGTAGTGAATGGAAGACTTAAAAGAGTCTATCTGTTATCTTTTAGATTTGCAGCAAGTGATAGGTTAACATTAAGAGAGTATATTTCCATCAACATTAATGTCTTGCATTTTTTTTAAAAGAACAAGCTTTTAGCTGGTTAAGTCATAAACGTCATGCATGTTGCATACAGCTTACTAAAATTAAAACAGGGAAAAAAATTACGTGATATGTTTACTAAATTCCTTATTCCTAGCATGATGAATACACTGGTAAGAGGGGGAAAAATCAGAATAGTGAAAGTGAACATACGTAAAACAAGATAAGGCAATCTCAGTCTTATTATAAGCAATCAGCAGAACACTTTTTTATTGTAATGTTACAGTATTTCCAATGCAGGCCAAAAGAGAGGGTATTAATACCAGCAGAGGGTGTGAGTCTTCCCTGCAATACCCTTAAAGTTTAATTTAGTAGCTACAGCTCTCAAGAAATAATCTAGGGGAACAAACAGCTATAATATTTAAAATGCAATAACTTAAAATCAGTGTATCTCCACCTTATGATGTTAGTTTCTCATCATCAGATATAAGACACGTCATAATTGGTTGTAAAGAGTATTTAGTGTAAGGTGTACCATGTATTAAGGTCCAATAGGTTGCAAATTATACCCATTTAAAAAAATAGACTGAGTTCAAGATTATGCTGAGTGGCAACCAAACTCACTTGAGTTCAGGTATGCCTTCCCAAATGGCATACAAATGGGGTAGGAAGGAACACCCAGTAGGTATATGAGAGTGAACAGTACATGTGAATTTTTCTTTAGTCACTGTGCAAAAGAAGACAGAGTTTATGTGCTAAATGCTACGGCTGAAGTTTGTAAAAAGTGCTCTAGGAACAGAGTGGGCTGTAACTAAGTTTTCAGCTTATCTGTGTCTGTGCCCTAGGTGGTGGTCAATGATGGTTAAAAAAAATGAGTAGGCAGAAGAGAATGGCAGTCACTCTAGGTTACAAAAACAGCACCTAAAGGCAGGGTATTGCTGAGTGTGATACAGGACGCGGTGGTCCAATGTGACTAGAGATTAGGCTGAAAACGCAATCAGGACCAAGGACTTTGAATCAAGGTCATGCCAAGGAGCTGGCCTTTATCTAGTGAGCAGTAGGTTTACGGGCAATGGTATGACTAAATGCATGTTAAAAGACAAAAACAAAAACAGAAGCTGTAGAGTTGTTGATGGCTTGGAGGGGAAAAGTAATTGAAGCAAATTAGTGCAAAGAAGAAAACACAGTCAAAATAAGGCAGGGGAAGGAGAGTTGAAGAAACAAGACAACTCTGAAAAACAATGAAGCTTGGTTTAAATATTTAGTAAGCAATTTATATCACAGAAATAGTGTTATAAAATAGGGTATTTTTAATACCACATTCATTAAATCAAAAAAGGAAGAAAAAAATTATGGTGACTCAAGCCCAGGTTTGTAAAACACTGTGGTAACATGACATAACGAATTTTCAAGAAAACTAAGAACTCTTGAGGAGGTATTCAACAAAGAGTCAGAATCAGAATTCTGTTGGAGATTTGAATTTTGTATATTTCAAATGGCAATCTTCATTAAGTATCGGGTAAGGATTCTGCTGATAAGGCAGCGACATGTACTTTTTCAGAACAGTGTGATGGCATAGCTCCCTTGGCTATAAAAGGGAGAGACCTGGCTTAAACCATAAGGTCGTTGTTGGAGCTCAGAGTTTCATCAACACTAATGAAAATAAAATTAACTAAGCAAACATTTACTGACTGCCTACTATGTTTAGGACACAGAATTAAAAAATAAAAAGTTCCCAACATTCTATCAGCTTTGTGCTTCTAGTTTATCACTCATAATGATAAATCCCCAAATTACAGCTCACACCATGACACCACACAATAAAAAGATGATGCGTAAACAGAATATTGAACTGTCAGTGAATTAACAAGAGTCTGAATGAGCAGCCATCTTGGTGTTCCCATGCAGCTGACAGGTATACACAATGCATTCCCAAAACTCTCCGGGGAAGAACCAGTAAGTACCCTTTTAATTTGAAGAGAGTCATCAAATAGTGTAAGAGACTAACTGTCCTGCTAAGACCTCAGAAAGAACTTAACGGAGTATCAGCCAAGGTAAGAAGGTAGGGAGTAAAAAAGAACAGGAGTCACTAGGGCCAAGTAACTGTCTACCAGAAAGCAGACAGCACTTTCAGAAAAGGAGAGCCAGCATCAGGGATCAGGCTGAGGCAAATGGAGGGGAAGGTCAAACAAAGGAGACCAGAAGAAAAGATTTCCAAGGGAAGACTTCTCACTCCCCTGAAAAAGATACAAACTTTACTTTGTGAAATAATTAAGAAAATGACCAAATCTCCAAACCCCCTGGAGTACAGAGAATCATCACAGAAGAAGTATTTGGAGGTTCACAAGTCATAAAAAGGATTAGCACTTAAAAGCCAAGGTACTCACAATTTTCACTGCAGCACTATTTACAACAGCCAGGACGTGGCAGTAACCTAAATGCCCATCGACAGATGAATGGATAAAGAAGATGTGGTACATATATACAATGGAATATTACTCAGCCATAAAAAGAAACAAAACTGAGTTATCTGCAGTGAGGTGGATGGACCTAGAGTCTGTCATACAGAGTGAAGCAAGTCAGAAAGAGAAAAACAAATACTGTATGCTAACACATATATATGGAATCTTAAAAAAAAAAAGGTTCTCATGAACCTAGGGGCAGGACAGGAATAAAGACACAGATGTAGAGAATGGACTTGAGGACACGGGGAGGGGGAAGGGTTATCTGGGACAAAGTGAGAGAGTGGCATGGACATATATACACTACCAAATGTGAAACAGATAGCTAGTGGGAAGCAGCCGCATGGCACAGGGAGATCAGCTTGGTGCTTTGTGACCACCTAGAGGGTTGGGATAGGGAGGGTGGGAGGGGATACGGGGATATACGTATGCATACAGCTGATTCACTTTGTTATACAGCAGAAACTAACACACCACTGTAAAGCAATTATACTCCAATAAAGATGTTAAAAGATAAATTAATTAAAAAACAAAAAAGCCAGGGTACTGACAGGGCATAACTAGGAATGATCTTACTGAGTATCCACAAATAAAATTACTTCTCCTTGAGTAAGCATCTCCTTCTTACAGCTGCCAAGCCAACACTGGTAATAGGTTCCAGCACATTCTATGTCTAGACATTAATAGAAGAGTGGGTAACATGATAGACCATGCAGACATATAAAAAAAAAAGGCAATTTATTAATACTAACCCACAAACACAAAAGCTAGGTTAAAACATTATTGAAATAAAAATACAGAATATTCTGTTGGCAATTAAAGTGAATTCCTGTAAAGCAGCAGTTCTCAAAGTGTGGTCCAGGGACTCCAAGGGTACCCATGATCCATTCAGGAGGAACGTGAGGTCAACACTATTTTCATAACACTAAACTGTTATCTGCTTTCCTGTCTCTTTCTCTCATAACTCTACAGTGGAGTTTGTCTGGGGCTACAGGATGTATGGCACTGTGTTGATGGCTACTGGAGTGCATCCTTGTGTACTTCTGTGTTTTAAAATTTTTCTCAGTTTAAATTTTTAATATGGTAAATATCGGCTGATATGACCCTCATAAACAAAAACTCTCTGGGGTTCTCAATATTTTAAGAGTATGAAAGGGTCCTGAGACAAGAAGTTTGAGAACTGCTGCTGAGCCGCAACAGTAAAGAAGTGCTTCTTGAGAAGTACAATCTTGGTTCTACTCTTCAAATGAAATCTCTACTTCCTGATTCTCAAGAACTTACATTATAACTATGACAGATAAACATTGTTCTCTGTGCAGAAATGCTTCCAAAACTCTGGTGGGAAAAGAAAAGCATGACCTTTTAAAAAGCCTACAGGGGATATGAAATATCTCCCATCTTTCCATAGTCAGTGCTATTCTGAATTTACACGAAGTAACGACTCCACAGATATTTATAAAGAAGCTGCTGTGTGCTGAGAGCTAAGGAGAGAAGGATAATTAAGCGATAAACTAGCCTTTTGTGGACCCAATCTTGTCAGGAAAAAATATAATCAGTGACATAATGAGATAGTACTATAAGAGACGGTATGAACAAAGCGGAAAAAAGCACGGAAGGGCAAATTCTTGGGAAGAAGATGGGGTGAGAAGGCAGGCAACACTTTTTTTAGTGAAGGCACTCCACAGAGGTGGCATGTGAACTGGCTCTAACAAAGGTGAGGCTTTGCCAATTTGAAAAGAAGTGAAAAACACCCTTTAGGCAGAGGGAGGAGCATCAGTCCCAGCAGGGAAGCACAGCAGTACACAGTATGTTCTAGAAACTTTAGGTAATCCACTTAAAGAACACAAACTACAAGTAATTAGAAACTTTTATACAATTTGACAAAGTAATTTGATGTCTTTTGAATTTAATGATGAAAGATTTGGATGTATAATTTGTATGTTTGTTTCTTAATTTCCCATCTGCCAGAGATAGAAGCTTCTTAAAAACACAATAAAAGTGATTTACTAAAATAATGAAGCAAAAACAACAAAACAAAAACTCGCCCATCACCACAAATATTTCGAGAAGCTTAGTGGACAAGCTGCAAGATGGCAGGAATGAGGGAGTAGCAATAGCGGGAGATAAAAGCTTCAAGCTAGAAGCTTGCATAGATTGTACTATCAACAATCTCTCTATTAAGTAAATGCAAAAGAGAAAATAAATAGGGTTTGAAAATTACTAGTAGTCTCTAATCTAGAATGGGGAGAGTCTAATTATCTGAATAAAGTGCATAATAAGCTCTACTGTTAGAACCACACCAATTTCAGATGTGCAAACCACAGGCCATGTGGTTGAAGGGCAAATGTACCAGAGAATCAAGGAAAATTATCAGGTTCAACACGGTTAATTTAAGTAAAAAAAGACTACGGTCTGTGTAAGAAGAGAAAGTGAATTGACACTTTAATCAACACATTTTAAAATTATTTTAATTACTTCATTTGAAACCTTTCATGGGAGAGGGAAAAAAACCTTAGTTGACCCAGAGGCTTGGTATAGTGGGAATCTTCCTCCCAGAATAATGTTAGTTATGTCAATTAAGGTATTAAGTAAAAGACTTAGGGAAAATCAATTCTTCAAAGACATCAAATTCAGAAAAATGTTAATTATATGAATGTTTCCCATTGTAATGGTAAATTAGGATTGATTAAAGAAGGTCTGTTATTTTTCTATGGTCATTATGCTACTGGGATCGTTGAATTATTTTGATCAAAGGAGTAACACAGCAAATTGGAGTTTGGGGAAGATCTAGCGCCTGTGAGAGACTGGAGCAAGGACATCAGTATGGAGGCTTAGCAGCATAAGAGCTCCAGATGAGAAAAGAACTCTGAACCAAGATGCTGGTCATGGGAAAGGAAACTAAAGAGTGGGTGGAAGCTATGTCGGAAATTAACGATGCTTCATTTGAGCTGAACACCCAAATTTTCTTGCCCAGGTTGTCCACGAATCCAGGGAAACATCAGTGAGATAGCCAAGTTAGTTTACGGCAATTAACCCCAACCGCAGTGACTCACCCAGATTCTGGATTGATCTTGCTTTCACCAGTACCATGTCCTCATTGAAAACTTTGTATAGAAGTTTAAACACCTTTTTTAAAGTATTATTTCTTAAATTAAAAACCTTACTTTGAGGAGTGTTATATAAAGTTTGGGGAAGACTTTCCATGTTGACAATTAGCCTCACTTCCAACCTGGTAACCCAATCTGTTAGAACTCACCAGCCCACATTTTCATCTCTTCATATAGATACTATATAGGACATAAAAGTTTTAACACTTGAGACATCTGTTGAAACAGTCACCAACAACTTAACTGAACTAGGGAAAATTGTACAAAAAAGCACTCTTCTCAGTGCGAAATCATGAGCTATAACAAAAAAAAACTCCACTTAGAAAATGAGTATATTCAAGTGTTTTAAACTAAACTGATTTATGGTCAATTACCTAATTCTACCCAAGATATTAACTTTTGTATTATCAATATTTATCAAAATTAGCTAATAAACGTTACGCACTGAGGTGAACAGAGCACAGAAAGCACATGGAGTCCTCTAAAGTACAATAAAGGGTGATTGTATTTTGTGACTTAGATGGGGTGACTATTTCTTTCAAAAGGGGGAGCTATCAAGTGAGTAAGGGAAATCTTGGTCTAAGATACTAAGAAGCTTTATAAACACTTCATGTTTCATATGGTTTGCAATATTCAATTAATCAAATCCTTTTCCTTTTTTCCTAATCATCCTCTTTGGCCTCTCATTCAGGACATCACTATACCTAAAAATATAACACGACTGGTTTCAAAGTGGAGCTGTATGACAAACAAACTATAGTAAAACCTTATGAAATATATTAGTCCAGAGTCTTCAACTGTACTCTGTCGTATACTAGCTATACGACAGAGTACTGGACTCTGTATCTGAAGGACAGTATCTCTGTCCAAAAGGACTAGATACTCCTTTTGGAGACTGACAGTCCACTGGCTAATGTAAGTTCTAGTGAACAGGTATTATACACTATGATGCAACATCTCCCAAACTTATTTGATCACGGGTTCCTCATTCAAAAGGAAAAGCTGTTTAACAAAACACACTTTCGAAAAAACACACTTAACATATTCACTTTTAAAATCTTGAAATGTTTTAAAATATATGTAAATGATATAGATAATCACTAATAATTCAACTTTGATTGCTTTCAAAGTTGTTCATTGTGTATTCTAAATAATCCATCTTCTATCTGGAAGAAAGATCTAGATTTGATCATTTTTCAAGGACAATTTATTGGCTATGTATATTTACCATCTGGCTATCTACAATTTATTTACCAACTGTTAAAAGTGGTTGGTGCTTACCACAAAACAAGGGTGATGAAAATTAAGAACAACAAACAAGATATGATTATATCTTGCTGGTCACAAGAATATGCATAATTATAATTTTCATTTTAACAGAATTAAAAGTTGACAATTGGGGTTCAATATCAACTATGTTTCAACAAATATAAAAGCAGATTTCAGACTATCAGACATTACCACATAATTATACCTGAATGAAAGAACTTTTAATATTTATAAATAAAAGTTAGGTAGATTTAAAATCTCAATTTAGAGGAAAAAATAATAAGTGATAATGTGAAAAATGACTAGCAACCAATAATTACTAATAGTTTTATAGCATTTTTATTTAATAAGTATAATGTTTTAAAGATTTCCTTGCTGAAATTACAAGAAAGAATAAGCAGAGTAATTAGAATAAGAGAGAAGTAGAATGATTAAAATAAAAACTTCATCACTAGATTTTCTGAACATAATCACAACAGTGAAGGAAAAGGAGTTAGTATTATCACTGTGCCAACCATATTATGCTTACAGGTAGAGGACAAATCTGGTTCAAAGTTGCCATCCCCCTTTTGAAACATCATGGCCCATTAAAACACCATGAATTTAGGATAGTCTATCTGCTATCTCTCTTCCAAACAACTAATTATGAGCACAATAATCAATCACTGTGGCTTTTCCCAGTTTACTTGTAGTTCTTCTGCCCATGCGTGAGCAGCATAAGGTCCAAGAGCTTAAGACATGACCGATTCATTTAGGTTGTAGCTATACCAGAAAACAAGCAAGTTAATCCAAGTAGAATTAGCCACTCACTCATCTTTTTCTGTTGCATTGCCCACCTACTTATGATAATTTAATCAGATTTTTAAATCATTTCTCAGAAATGCTGATACAGTATCATTTGCCCTGTAAGAGGTAACCATTTTATATAATTCAAAAAGTAATCACTGACTTATACTATAATAAGCCCACAATAACCAAATATCCTTCTATTTTTCCTCCAAACAATAATTAACTTTTTTATCTGAAATCAGATTGCTATTTTCGGTTTTCTATTAACTATCCATTTTCCCTTGTTTTTGGTAAAAACAAATTAAGCATCATCAACATAAATGCTATTCTTTCAAACATCTTAATCCCTATCTCCAGAAGTAATCTACACCTGTGAATTCTCAAGAATATTGCTTGTGTTTTTCTCATGGCATTTAACCTCTTCCTGCTGTTTGATTTTATTTACCTATCTATATTTATTCTTTCCCTGTAAGTTCCTTAGCTATGAGAGTGTATCCTATTCACTTAAAAAAACAAACAAACAAAAAACACTGCCTAATGAAGTAATTTGCACAGATAAAGCACAAAATACAAATCTGGTGATTATAAGCTAATTGGTAACTAAGAAAGGACTGTCTGAAATATATTAAAGTCACGATGATTAAGCCTTATGAACTCAGGAAAAATATTCTCACCATCCGTCTCCAAGGATTGAGTCTCTGCTTTCTGAGAAAGGAAACTGAGAAGGCTGTTGAAAAGTAGCTCTGATGCCATTTGGAGTCTTCAGATTCCCCACTCCTCCTTCAATCTAGTGTGTATCTTAAGAAGAGGAAAAAGATAGCTTGGCATCAATTCCAAACCAGATTCTGGAATATCTTTTGTGAAGTTCTGTAAACTTTTCTCAGTATCTTTTCTTGTTCAAGTTCAATACAGAAAGAGTCATTTGACAGAAAAATATGGACTGTTTATGAAATATAAATTGATCACTAAAGGAAAGCAAAAGGTTTTTGGTTTCTAGATAATACATTTACTTGATAAAAGTAGATGCTTCAAGAAAACAAACTGTGAAAAAGGTTTATAGTTGCTAGGATGCACTTATTAACCTTTGTTAATTTCAAATGTCTATCAAACGAATTCAGTTAAGTTACATGTAAAAATTCTAAATCCTCCCAAGGATGTATTTCCAAAATTTTTTTAAAAAGGAAGAAAAAAAATAGCTAGTTTCTTTCATATTAAGCTTTGTCTGTTTCAAAATACTACCTATGTAACCTTCTCAGCACAAAATTCGGTAACAAATATCAAATGTTTTATGTCCATAGGAAGACTTGTACACCAATGTCCAAAGCAGTTTTATTTTTAATAGCCAAAAACTGGAAACAACTCAAATGCCCATCAACAGGTGAATGAATTATGGTATATCCGTACAATGGAATATTTACTATTCAGCAACAAAAAAGGATATATTATTGATATAAACAACAATATGGATGAATTTCAAAACAATTATGCTGAGTGCAAGAACCCAGACAAAAAGGAATACATAGTGTGTGACTCCATTTGCATAAAAATGTAATAAATGCAAATTAATCTACAGGGAGAGTAAACAGATCAGTGGTTGCCTGGGGATAGCAGGGTGGAAAGGTACAAGAAGAAGGGATTACAAAAGAGTATTATCTTAATTGTGGTGCTGATTTCATGGGCATACGTACACACATGTCAAAAGTTATCAAACTGTATGCCTTAAATATATGCAGTTTATTATATGTCAATTACATCTCAATGAAGCAAAAAGAAATCATATTTCTTAAAATGTTGTATACCCCTTGATGTAGCAATTCCAAGTGTAGGATTTATCCTAACTGGAAAAAAAAATAGAGGATATGTACAAATATCTAGCTATAAGCATATCATTATGTACTACATAGCCATTAAAATGTTATATAAGGTAATTAAGTTTCATGGAATAATATACTATATTATATATTAAGTGATAAAAATGGGAAACATTATGTTTAGCATAACTGAATTTTTGTTTTAAAATTATACAAAAATAGATATAGTAGTTATTTTTGCAGAACTGATTTTTTCTTTTCCTTTTTCCTGATTTATATTTTCTAGTTTCTTTACAATAAGTGCATATTACTTTTGTAATAAATAAAACAAATTAAAGGATGAAAATAGCAACAGCCTACCACTGTCCACTCCCTAGTATATGTATAAAACAAACACTCCTAGGATGTAGTGCACATTACAGATTTCTGGGTTATCATGTCACCCTCACCAGTGACCTAACAAACAATAGTGAGAAAAGGGCAGGTCTGACAGGATGAACTGGAGTCACAATTAGTAAGCTACATGCTTTACCAGTTACAATGCACTTCATGGACAAGACCTCACTGAATCTCCATAACTCAGTGAAACAAGCAGAGAAGGCATTACCCCATTTTATGAAGGAGAAACAAACAGTGTGCAGGGCTGGTTAAGTGTCATGCCCCAAATTATAGATCCTGGACTCAAACTGAACCTTGACTATAAATCCTGATAGGAATTCTGAGAGAGCAGGGAAAAATCACTTCTGATAATCTATAACTACAAGGCAGTACTTTACCCGTGAACTTAAAAATAACCATATTTACAATCAATTTAGTATTTCTATTAGAATGCGCCAGGGGCCTTGGAAATGTCCTAAATTCCCAGTCCCCAATCTCAGAATCTATACCCAAGACAACCCCATCTTGCCCCTTGTCAACATTATAATTGTTCAATTTTTAGTCACATTTCTTTCCTTCTTGAAAAAAACATGTATTACCTTTTGTTTTCAAGCTGGAAAAGAAAGTAACCATAACTATATTTATGGATGATGGGAGGAGTAACCTACAAGTTGATGTCAAAAGGTCTAACTTAATTTACTTTAAAATACCACCTTTTGGGGCTTCCCTGGTGGCGCAGTGGTTGAGAATCTGCCTGCCAATGCAGGGGACACGGGTTCGAGCCATGGTCTGGGAAGATCCCACATGCCGCGGAGCAACTAGGCCTGTGAGCCGCAACTACTGAGCCTGCGCATCTGGAGCCTATGCTCCGCAACAAGAGAGGCCACGATAGGGAGAGGCCCGCGCACCGCGATGAAGAGTGGCCCCCACTTGCCACAACTAGAGAAATCCCTCGCACAGAAACGAAGACCCAACACAGCCAAATTAATTAATTAATTAAAAAACAAAAAGTTGCAAAATGTAATTTAAAAAAATAAATAAATAATAAAATAAAATACCACCTTTTTGGCTGTATCTTTTTTGGCACATGAGCAGACAAGAAATAGTCTCTAAACAGGCATATTCACCAAAGGAAACGACCAATTCCTGACGAGTAAAAGTGAATACCTCCAGAGGAGCTGGTTGGTATCTGCTGACAAAGCCTTGAAGCATAAGGAACCCTTCCTGCTACCACTCTTACCAGCACTCCCGCGACAGTGAGAAACTTAAACAAAAGGTAATGACAGCTCTCATATACTGGGCAGTTACTATTAACAGACACTGCACTAAACCCTTTATATACAACCCTATGAGATGATGATTATAATCCTCATTTTATAGATGAGGAAACTGAGTTTAAGTTACCCCAAATCACAAAACTAGTAAGAACTTAAAGTGGAATTCAAACTCTGGTATATTTTACTTGAAAACAAGACAGGGCCTTGGCAGTTCTCTGGAGCTGACTTTTTTCTAGTACTACTGACTTTTTTCTAGTACTACTGGCTTTTTTCTAGTACTACTCACTTACCATAGTCTCAATTTGGGTAGTGCAAAACACCTGGCAATAGTACATAAAGTTCACGAGTCTACATTTTTCCATGCAGAGAGGAAAAAATATTCAGTGCCCACAGTTTATGTCTGATACTTTGCCACATTCTAGAATTGTTTTAATGGTTGGTCTCTATTAAAGCATTATTATAACCCTTTTGAGCTAAACATATGACCACAGGAAGGATAAATTAGAAGAATACTTAAATAAAAATTAGCAAAAGATAATATAAAATAAACCACTATCATAGATTATTAGTAAATGGAAAAATTAGCCTTAAATCCAAATCAATGAAATATGCCAGATGTGTTGTAAATCATGTAGGAAGGAAGCATGTCTATGAATAATAAAACATTCAAATAACTTTCTTATAATTATACTGTGGAATATTATGTAATCATTAAAAGATATGTTTCCAAAGAATATTTAATGACATGATACAATGATCAGAATATGACTGCCAAGAAAGCAAGATACTAAACTATGTATTTGATATTAGAACAAATTATAGGGGCAAGGCACTGTGCTAGGTATTGGAATTACAAAGTGAACAGGACAAGTGCAAACCCTAGTGCTGAACTACTTACTCTCCACTTTATTCTCTGTGTGACTTTAAGGCCTCCAGGTTTTTTAGATACCAGCTTTTCCTCATCTCCTCACAGTAGCTTTTCCTCACCATTTTATACAAAGTAGCTGCTGCTTCTCTCTCTCTCTCTCTCTCTCTCTCTCTCTCTCTCTCTTTTGTTTAAACTCGTTATTTTGTTTTCTGTTTCCTTCCTTTCTTTTTTGTCTGTGTCTACTGAGCTAATCATGCAGTTTTGTCCTACATTCTTTTGATAAGGTATATTACATTAGTTGATTGTTTCAAAGTGAAATAATCTTTCCTTTCTGGGACACATGCCTAAAACTGATACCATACTTACTGGTGAAAGACTGAATGCTTTCCCCCTCTAACACTGGGGAAAGGCAAGGATGACCGGCTCTAGCCACTACTATTCAACACTGTACCAGAGATTCTACTCAGTGCAATCAGGCAAGAAACATAAAGACATACAGATTGGAAAAGAAAAAGATAAAAAACTCTTTATTTGCAGGCAACATGATCCTGTACGTAGATTATCCTAAGGAAGCAAATAAAACAAAACAAACAAACAAAAAAGCTATTAAAATTAAGAAAGTTTTGAAAGATTGTAGAATACAAGATCCATGTATAAAAAGTAATTGCATTTTTATATACTAGCAAAAAACAATCCAAAAATGAAATTTTAAAAGTTCCCCTCACTCACAATAGTAGCAAAAAATAAAAGACTTATGAATAAATTTAATTTAAAAATGCAAAAGCCATACACTTAAAATCCAAAACACTGTTAAAAGACATTAAAGGTCTAAATAAACAAAGATCCATTCCACGTTCATGGACTGGAAGACTCAGTATTGTTAAGATGGCAATTCTCCCCAAATTGATCTATCAAAATCCCATCATGCTGTTTTTTGTAGAAATTGATCCTAAAATATATATGATAGTCTAAAGAACCTAAAATATCCAAACAATATTGAAAAGGCAGATTAAAGCTGCAGGACTTCACCTAATTTCAAAACTTACATAAAGCTCTAATAACCAACACAGTGTGATACTGGCATAGAGATAGACATTTGGATAATGAAACAGAATAGATAGCCCAGAATAAATTCTCACATTCATGGTCATTTGATTTTCAACAAATGTGCTATGGCAATTCAATGGGGAAAAAAGTCTTTTTAATAAATGGTGCAGGAACAGCTGGATATTCACATGCAAAAATAAACTGATAAATAAGTATAAACATTTACCTCACAACATACAAAAACAGTAACCCAAAATAGACCATAGCTCAAACTGTAAGAACTAAAACTACAAAACTTCTAGAAGAAAGCATAAGGGAAAAAAAAAAAAAAATCTCGTGACCTTAGGTCAGGGAAAGATTTCTTAAATATGACAAGAAAAGCTCAATCAATTAAAAAAATGGACTTCATCAAATTCTCTAAAAGACACAATTTAGATAAAAGACAAGTCCCATAATGGGAGAAAATATTTGCAAATATTTTCTCTATATATTCTTTATCATGTATACATGGTAAAGAAATGGTATCCAGCATATTAAAAGCCTTAGCCCTCAAGAATAAGATGATAAATCAATTTTTAAAAACAGGCTAAAGATTTGAAGACTTCACCAAAGATACATGAATGTTTAGTAAATACACAGAAAGATGCTCATCATCACGACCTATCAGAGAAATGCAAATAAACCTACGAGATTTCATTATACACCCACTAGAATAGATACATATTTTTTTAAAAGACTGAATAATTCAAAGGTTAGGGAGGATAGGGAGAAACTGAAACCTTCACACATTGCTGATGAGACATAAAATAAAATAGCATAGCCTCTTTGGAAAACAGTTTGGCAGCTCCTTAAAAAGTTAAACATAGAGTTACTATATAACCCAGAATTCTTACTCCTAGGTATAAACAGAAGGGAAAACTTATGTCCACACAAAAACCTATATATGCATGCTTACAACAACATTAAAAATAACAGCCAGAAATTAGATGCAACCTATGTGTCTATCAACCAATGAATAACAAAATGTGATAACATTCAATACAACGGAATATTATTCAGCCATAAAAAGGAATGAACTACTGATATATGCTACAATATAGATGAATCTTGCAAATTATTACGCTTAGTGAAAGAAGCCAGTTACAAAAATCATATATGATTCCATCTATGTGAAATGTCCAGAATAGACGAATTCAGAGACAGAAAGTAGATCATTAATCACCTAGGGCTGAAGATGAAGGAGGATAGGAGTGACTGCCAATGGGTATGGGGTGCCTCTTAGGTTCATGAAAACGTTCAAAAATTCAATGGTGGTGTTGGCTGCACACCCGTGTGGCTATAAAGAACACTTTAAATGCGTAAATTTTATGGTATGTAAATTATCTCAATAAAGCTGTAAAAAAAACACGATGATTAGCTAGAAATTATTAAAATATCAAAAGTAATTTCAGAGTAGAAACCTGGACTTCTAATCTGACTTATTTGCTTTTGAGCATGTCTGACATTTCATCTGCACAGGTTTTAGTATTCAATTAATTGTAACTAAATATAAATCACATAAGAAAATCAACTGTGTTTTTACACACCAGTAACAAACAGAAAATAACATTTAAAAAACATCCAACAAGAAAATGTGTCTAAAGAACAAAAGTAACTTGTAAATATTGCAAATTCTATATGGAGAAAATACTGGAAGACATTATTAAATGCAACCTAAATAAATGGGATGACATACCATGTTCCTGATAGAAAGACTCAATACTATAACGTGGTAATTCTCCTCAAACTGAACCAATACATTGAATGCAATGCCAATCGAAATCCAAAGGTTTTATAAGATGATTCTAAAATTTACAACGGGACAGCAAAAGCCCGTAAGAGACAAGCCATCCAACAAGAAAAAGCATACTGTACAGAATGTGCTCTACCTATATGGAGACTTATTTTAAAGCTTTACCCCATTAAGTTAGTGGGCTCCTGGAAAAGAGACAAACTGACCACTGGAGAAGAAACAGACCTTCACACATAAGGAAAATGATATTTAATAAAAGTTGCATTGCAGATCACTGAAGTAAGGAGGAATCATTCAATAGTGGTGAAACAACTGGTTATCCATTCGGGGGGAGAAAAAGAAATTGGATCTCTACTATATACTATATAAAAAATAAATTCCAGAGGAATTCAAGTTTTAAGGAGAGAAATCAAGTCTCTAACATTTTTAAAACAAAATATAAGAGATACCTTTATGAACTCAGAGTAGCAAAGGTTTTCTCAGGACAACTATAAAGTTGTCCTGAGTTAACTATAAAGCATATGATTAATAACTTCAACTGCATCGTACTTGAAAACTTCCATTCATCAACAAATACAACAAAGAAAAAGATAAACTACAATACCACAAAGCACGTTGCCAAAAAAGATTTTGGTATCCAGAATGTATGTGTGTGCGTGTGTGTGCGTGCGTGCGTGCGTGCGTGTGTGTGTGTGGTATAACATTTTAATTAAAAATGCAAAGGAGCATCCCTAATAAGGGGAGTCAGAGCCCAAGCAGGATGAGGCAAGTGTCCGTGGTGGAGGGAGGGGACAATGTGGCGTGGGAGTCCACACCCAAGCTCTGGAAGGGTGGTTTAGGGTGAGCAGAACCCTGCATGGCAGTGGTCCAATGATGGGTGTCAACGCCTGATCAGGGTGCCCATAAAGAGATGCACGATGCACCGTGCTGTGCAATGTAGGAATCCAAGTGGGGTGAGGAGGGCTTCCACATAAGTGGCTTTGAAGCTCAAATAGAATTGTGGGGTGGTGGAGGGAGACTGATCAAATAAGTAAGTAAATTTAGGATAACAATAGGCAAGTTCCCCACTGTTAGAGAGGAGGTACAGAAAAGGGAAAAAATGTGGTTTAACTCTATAATATGGGAATGAAATTGGAGGTAGCAGTATGGTTGAGGAATGACATGTCAAAAGGACACAGAAGCCAACTTGAAGGGGATCCCACCGGCTAACTCAGGGTAAGATGAGCATCAAAATAAATAACAACAGTAATGCATTATAGCTCATTGAATAAAACACAGAATCATGTGCTCACAGTGATATAAATAAATTAATTAATTAAATGAGAGTTTGACCAGGACGGGGATATTTACAGTTCCAAAGCACCTTCACACAAAATAATTACTAATTACAGAGGAAAAATGAGTAATTTAACAGTAGAGAAACCTGGCCAACATCCTCTGAATCAAGTAATCCAAGTGAACTTCAACAGTAATAGGTCAAAATGAAACCAGGTGCCACCTTACAAGATGAGAAGAGAAGACAGTGTAACATCTGTGATATTCCTGCCAAATATTCATAACCTACATCTACTCATAAGGTAACAGCAGACAAACCTAAAGGAAGAGACATTCTATGAAATAACTGGCCTACATAGTCTTCAAAAGTGCCAAGGTCTTGAAAGTCAAACAAAGGCTGAAGAATGGTTTCAGATTGGAAAAAAAGACTAAAGAGATGTGACAAGTAAAATGCAAGGCGTGATTCTAAATTGGAACCTTTTACTATAAAGGACATTATTGGGACGACTTCTGAAAAGTGAATGAGACCTGAGGATTAGATGGTAGCAATGCCATCAGTGTTAATTTCTTGATTTTAATGGTTTTCATTGTGGTTTTTAGGATAATGTTCTTGTTTGTAGGAAATATACACTCATTTATTTAGGGGCGATGGAGCATCAAATCAAATCTTCAGGGAAAAAAAATGTATCTTTACTGTACTTGCAACTTCTCTGTTAAGTGTGTTATTTTAAAATTTTAAATTTAAAAAAATAACTGCATTTAATGTACGATCTTAAGTACATAATGGACAAAAGACATGAACAAGCATTTTGTGTAAGAAAAATACCAATGTTAAGTATCACATGAAAAGATGTTCAACCTCATCAGCAATCACAGAAAAACAAATTAAGACCACAATAAGATGCTATTTTGCAGCCTCTAAATAAGCAGAAGTTAAGAAGCCTGACAATTCTGAGTTTTAGCAATGATCTGGCTCAACAGGGGGTTCTGATACATTGCTAGTGGAAGGTAAAATGGTCCAAAGACTTCAGAAAACAATTTGGCATTATTTCATACAGTTGACCATTCTCTATGCTTCTACTCTTAGGTATTTCTCCTCAAGTCTTGCACATGTACACCAGTACACATACAAATGATTGCTGATACACAGACACATCTGTATCAATGTATAGATACAGCAAAATAGATATATCAAAAATGAATAAAACGAGCAAACAAAAACCCAACAACAATAACCCAGATGTCCACCAATAGGACAGAAAATAAATTCATACAATGGAATATTACTCAGCAGTGAAATAAATGAACTACAATTACATTCAACAATATAAATAAATGTCCAAGAAACACAATGAATGGGAAAAAAAAGTCTCAGAAGACTACACACAGTATGCTACCAATTTTACAAAACTTAAAAAAAAGTAAAATTAAACAGCATATTATTTAAGAAACCATGTGATAATAAAAAGAAAGTAAATGATTAACACAAAACTGAAGAGTAGCTGGGGGTCAGGGAGGGCAGTAAGGGTAAAGGTATAGGCAAGGAGAGGCACAATGCTGACAGATGCAACTGTTATTAGTAAAGTCCTGATCCCATGCTGGTTGGTGGGTTCTCGGGAGATCACTTTGATATTGTGCTTCATAATTTAAATATATTCCTTGTTTATATCATTCATGTTTACATAATAAAAAAGTAAGCTGCTGTAAGAGTTTTACTTCGACAAGAATCTTGTTTAGGTAAGCATCTTAATCATTTGCACACATGAACAAATGCTAACTGCTAGGCAATAGATTTTGCAAACTCTCCTTTTTTTAAAAAACAAAAGCAAAGGAGAATATAAAGAAATACACTCTAAAGAACTTGAAAGCAAATTTGTAGATTAAAAACTTATAGCTTGGTCGATCAAAGAATGAGTCTAATTCATATCTACCATCAATTTGGTCGCAAATGAAACTAACATAAGTGCTTGCTTCATTACTGTAAATTTGCAGAACTCTCTCATGAGAGATGGTCATTTTGCAAAAATTACTTAACATGAGAAATAGGTAAACTGAAGTAATTCAGTACACTTCATGTTCTGAACAAACAGATTTCCCCTCTAAATATACACATTTCCCCTCATGGGTCACATAGGCCAAAGGTCATATATTCAGCATGATTGGCCAAAAGTGTGATGAGAAAAGCCTAATCCATTTTAAAGAGCGGTATTTCTTTGCTCAATAAATAATTTCGTGTATTTATTACACAGTACTTTTATCTGACAAAACAATTATAATTTGTTTCCTCAACAACCTCACATTATGGATAGGGCACATTTGATCAAGCGATGCCTACTACTTCAGGTCCCGTAATTTTTTTTAAGTTTTTAAATAAATTAGAAATGATAATGTTCTAAATCAAACTTTCTACCTAAATATTTCTTGAGCACCTATAATATGAAAGGTACTTTACAAGGTGCTTCTCAGCATTTTATGTGATGCACGCAGATTGAAAACTGTAGCTAGGTGCGGCATCCTTATTAAATGTAAATAAGTGCAATAATCCAAGATGTCAATAAAGACATCTTGGACTAATTCCTCTTCAAAAGAAAAGCCATTCTTATGGATAAACTCGCCTAAGGTATACTGTACTGATCTCTCTCCTGACTTGGATCACTACTGAATAATATGCCTGTGCATTAGCTATAGGCTGCACAATACTGAGGAAGTTGGGGTGTGGGAGGATAATCTGGACAGTTAACAGCAGAACGTCTTTAGAAGGATCACTTATTGCATCATGTTCAGAGTAAACAGACATACTCTAAATCCGTATCATTGGTCCTTGTGGTGTATTTCTTTTTTTAATGTGTATTTTTAACATGATTTGGGGCTTCAAAACTGAGGTACTGACTCAAGGAATAAATATATTTAATAGGCAATTTTTGAAACTAAAATATAGTAGGCACTAAATAAATGCTCAGTGTATAGATGTTTCTTTGAATACTCTATTTTAAAATTAGTTCCAGTGTTTCCCTGTATTTGTTCAATGGAACGTAAAATAGTCCTGCCCCCGCATAACACTTTTATTTCCCCCTTTTGTATTCTCTCCTTATTGCTGTTGTTTGAATATATATACATTTTTGAAGCCTTTTCCTGTTATTAATGGCCAAAGTCATCCTTTTAAAAAATATATATTGATCTGTCTTCAAGAAATATATATATAAGTAATTGTTTATTGGACATCTCAAATTTAATATGTCAATAACTGAGTTCTTGTTCTTCCTAATCTCAGATAATATCAACTCCATTCTTCTAATTGTTCAGGCCTCAAACCCTGGCTGCCATCCTAGAGGCCTCTCCTCTTCTCACACCTCACACCCAATTCCTCAGCACATTCTGTGGGCTTTCCATTAGAAATATTCAGAATCCAACTATTTCTTACTGCTCCCATCCTAGTCACCACCATTTCTCCTCGATTATTACAAAAGCTTCCTAGCTGGTTTCCTTGCTTCTGTTTTTAACGCCCCTTTGGTCCATTTAACACAACAGCCAAAGTGATTATGTAAGAATGTTACACTGGATCACTCCTCTGCTCAAAACTGTCTAGTGGCTTCCCCCTCTGACCTCACTTCCTGTGATCCTTCCTTATTCACCCCACTCCAGCCACAGGGCGTTTAACTAGAACACTCTTCTCCCCAGAGAGCTGCATCATCAGCTCCCACGCCAACTCAACCTTTACTCAAGGCATCTTCTGGGTGAGACTTCCCTGGACATAATCTGAAATTGCACGCACACCCCACCCCAGACCTTCCATGTTCCCTTCTCTAATTTTAAGTTAGCACTTGTTAATAAGAGGTCATGAAATTGAATTGCTTTATATTTTTGTCTATCTCACCAATAAAATGTAAGTTCCAAGGGGGCAGCAGTTTTTTCCCCTTCTGTTCACTGCTCTATCCTCAGAGCCTCCCCCTTTCTTACTGGCTGGCAGAACACCTTAGAAGGTGAATATTGATTAGGTCAAGCTGCTTAAGGCAAGTAATGTTTACTCTGCCAAAAAGGCGTTTAGGCACAGGCCTATGATACAATTATGGCCAATGAAGTTTACTAGAAAATGTTTCTCCCCACTTTAAAAAAAAAGTGGCATGGAAAAATAGCTATCTTGCAACCATGAAGAGTGACATTGTCAAAACACTCAAGATGGCAGAGAAGAAATATGGAAAATACCTCGTGGGTCCTTGATAACGTTATTATGACAATTAATTAACGACCAGTAATCTAAACTTCCTGTTGAGTGAGACATAATATACTCCTTACTGTTTAAGCTATTTTAGTAAGGTCTTCTATTACTTATATCTTAATCAACACAGAAACATTTTTCAAATATTCAGTTTCCCGAAATGTGTTAGGTCGAGCTACAGTGAAGATGGATGTGGGATGTTTTCTCCCTTTTCTATGCTGCATGCCTAGAGAACATGTCATATGACAATAAACAAGATCTCTCAATGTGAATCATATTTCCTCATAGGAATGACTGTATAAACAGTGCGTTTGTTCTTAACTAAGAATTGAAAGTAAACATATAACCAAAGCAAAGGCATTCCGAATACAGAGCTTTAAAATACTTCAAATAATAAAATTGTATTCTAAACCACTATATGCCTAGCCAGATTCTGCAAAACTATTAGTGCTCACCCAAAGAAAGGAAGAAACGGAAGGAGAGAGAGAAAATTAGGTGGTAAGAAGGAGGTGAGGAGTTCCCAAGGCCAAATAAAATCAGATGATGAATTAAATAAAATAATTATGCTTCCTTTGTGTGTGAACACACACTGGAAGGCAGCTGTGGGACACCTTCATTCATTTGAGATGCACCCCTTCATCCCTGATTGGAAAAGAAGGTGGGTTGACAGTCAGTTACAGTTTGAGTCAAAGGGCTTAGAGTCATCAGGTTTTGCTTTTTAACTCAAAGCCAACCAATCAGTCGTTAACAAAGCCCAAACTACAGCTATTCAAAACTAATAACTCTTCATGTTCTCAGTATAACAACCTACCAAACCTTTTATGCCTCCTCATAAAAGTCTTATCAACTGAAAATTCCTATAAGGTAAAATCCCTATACCATTGAATAACTTACTCTAGACATACTGGGCCCAAAATAGAGGATATAAAAAATTAACTTTATATAGAATACACTTAACTCTATACTAAATATTATACCTATAATATATGGTAATTATATAATTAGCAATCTTTTATTAGCTGTCATTTTGAAAAATTATTGGATGAATTACAGCTCTAAATAAAATTATTGAAAGCTGTTGAGAAAAGCAGAGATTTCCTTTAAAATCTTCTCACCACATTTTACAACAGTAAACAAAAGCAATACAAATTATTGTGTTGGTGAAACTTCAAAAAGTAGTCATGAATCAACTTAACTGAGGGCTTTAATGCAGAAAGTACATCTGATCATCCTAGGGTTGACTATTACTGACCTCTGGTACAATCTTTGCCTCTTCCTGCTCTACCTCGTTTTTTCTTTGGGTCACTCCACATACAAGAAATGAAACAGGAAGGAAAGCAGATGCACGAATAAAGACTAGATTAAAAGCACAAAGCCATGGAGTGACCACAAAAATGGATGCCGTCGTAGGCCATTCAGGGTGCTATAATAGAATACCATAGGCTGGTATTCTATTATAAAACAACAGAAATTTATTACAGTTTTGGAGGCTGGGAAGTCCAAGAGCAAGGTGAGGGCGGATTGCCTGGGGAGAGCCTGTTTCCTGGTTCACAGACAGCCATCTTCTCACTATACCTCACACGGTAGAAGGGGAAAGGGATTTCTCTTGAGCCTTTTTATAAGCATTAATCCCGTTCATGAGGCCTCTTCCTTCTTGACCTAATCACCTCCCAAAGGCCCCGCCTCCTAAAACCATCACCTTGGGTGAGTGGGTGGGAGCGCTGTTAATATTCCAACATATGAATTTTGCGGGAGACACACATTCAGACCGTAGCAGATGCAGTGTAAACATCTATTTTTACAAAACATAAACCAGGTGCCATTTTTACTACAAGAGATTCAGAGCATTGTAGTATTTTATTTTAATGTAAGTCAACTAAACGTTATACAAATAAAAAAGCATTTACTCCCAAAATTCCAACATTAACCATTCAATCAAAAAAATTAGGAACTATATTTCCCACAAGTACTCAAGGCTGTGTCCAAAAGTTATCTATCTGTGGACTAAAAAGAACAACTAAAAATTACTACAGACCATGTGCCAGGAACTACATTGTGCTTTCTACGGTTTAATTCCTTTAATTTTCAAAACAACCCTATAAAATTATCCCCATTTTACAGATGGGAATGCTGAGCCTTAGGAGGCAAGATTACTAGCCCAAAGCCAACAGTCACTAAGTACGTGGTAGAGGTAGGATTCACACTTGTTCAAAACCATCACACACCACAGTGTCTCAATCCTTGTCAAATTCAATCCACTTACCTGTAAATACTGCTTTGACTTGAATATGGTTTTCTGAAGACTTTTTAAAAGCCACAAATATATTTCTATATTTTAATGACTCTCAACATGGAATGCAAGTTTTTAAAACAACTATTTGGAGGGTTAATTCCCAGCTATTATGATTAACTTTTATTAACTAGATGACAAATAATACCAGTTATTGACAACAGTGTTAAGTCATGTATTATCTCCTTTAATTGTTACCTATAAAATAGATATTATGTAACTTTACGGATGAAGAAACTAAGGCTCAGAACAGTGGAGTGGGTTGCCCAAAGTCATACAGCAGGTGAGGAGTACACCATGATTCCGATTCAGGTCAGTGTGCCTCTACAATGCATTCCACAGACCACTGACCAATAAAGGCTCCACCATGGCAAACCAGTTGCCTTGGTCAACTTGTCTCCTGATCATTTCACGAAAAACTAATAGTCTATTTTTAGATCACAGTCAAATTTTCTGCACCTAGAGCTATGCTGAAGACACAAATATATATACTAGCCCTTACTGCCCCCACTAGCCTCTTTAAATAAAAATACATTTCTAGGGTAGACTAGTTTCTGGCAATTTCTATTAACAAATTCACCAAAAACGGTTGACCCTTGTTTGGAACTACATGGGTCCACTTACATGTGGATTTTTTACAATAAATATATTGGACATTTTTTTGAGATTTGTGACAATTTGAAACAGTTTCAGACAAACCACCTAGACTAGAAATATCAAAAACTTAAGAAAAAGGTATGTCATGAATGTATAAAATGTATGTAGATACTAGTCTATCCTTACAGAGGCATAAGGTGAGTGATATTTAACATAAAATTAATAATGTGTTAATTTCCTGTTTTATAACTCTGCCTTCAAAGAATTACATTACTGTACAGCATGCTCCCCGAACATGAGTGTAATACGGTATGCCATAAAAATTTTATAAGGATTCATTCATTAGTGTATAGGCTGGGCTGCCGTGAAACAACTGTATTGATTACACTAGGCTACCATAAAGTGACCACACTGTTCTTCTTCTTTATCAACGTATGAATTGTTATGTCTGCAAATAAATATGAAATTTTCACATGATCTTTTCATGTTTGATGTCTAATGTTAATAAAGCATACAACATCTACAACGTTTTACATCATATAAGACAATATTGACGTAGGTACTGACAGACAATTCATCTTAACAGATGATGTAAACTTAGCATATGGATGAATACAGCACAGTACTATGCATTTTCTCTTCCTTATGTTAATAACATTTTCTTTTCCCTAGCTTACTTTATTGTAAGAGTACAGTACATAATGCATTTAACTACAAAATACGTGTTAACTGACTATTTTATCGGTAAGGCTTATGGTCAACTGTAGGCTATTAGTAGTTAAGTTTAGGGGGAGTCAAAAGTAATATGCAAATTTTCAAATGCACAGGTTGGGGGGCTGGTGACCCAACTCCTGTCTTGTTCAAGGGTCAACTGTACACTGTTTTTGTTACCACCACAGCATAAGCATCCTGAATGTTCCTTCCTGGAATAAAGCCTGTTAAACCTCTTTGCAGGAAAATCTGTATGACTTTTTAAGTAACAAAAAGCTGAGGAAATGTTGATACTTTAAAATAAATCTTGACCCAGTAAGAACTGGCGCTAGGTCTTTTATCTTCTTGCAGTCAGCAAAAGTACAAATCTATAAAAATTCAAATAGTAGTTAAGGGCATGCATTTTGAAGTACTTACACGTGGGGTGAGTTATTTCACAAACTCATACGTACTGAAAAAATGTTTTTAATCTGGATATGTGAGCAGAAATCACTTTTAAAACCTATAAATGCTATACAATGAAAGAAAAAGCAAGTCCATGTGGGGTTTTACCAACTGTTCTTTGGGGGGGAAGTTATTACTGGCTGTTACGCACCTTGCTAAAAATATCGTTCAGATGCATTCAGAAGCTGCTGTTTCTAACCCTGTATTAATCTAGATCTTTGAAAATCAAATGATGGCCAGTTTAATCACCCAGCAAAAACAAGCAACTGTGTATGTGGAGGGCAGGATTAGAGGAAGTGGAGAGAACTGGGTCAGTAGGTGGCAGATGTTAACTGGTTCAAATTTGAAAGGCGTTCAAAAGTATAGACCAGAGTTTATGAAAACCCTTAAAGTGGAGGAGAAACAAAGAAATAAAAATGCAAAATGTGTGTAAGAAAAGATCCTAATTTAGAAGGGTGTGCTATTGAGTAAACAGTGGTCATCCAAAAACTTACTTATTTTGAAAAATATAGAATTAACAACATTGTCAATAACATGTTATCTTTCTAGAATGTTACATTGGTGACAATGAACTTTATTTCCTCATTTACTTTGTGGACTATTCCTGTGATGTAGGTTGTATCCTCCTTTTTCAGATCAGGAAACTGAGGCTCAGGTTAAGCAATTTGCAAGCAGTCCCCATGGAGAGCTACGGCTCAAATATAAATCTTACGATTCTAAGACCAGCATTTTCCTCATCACATATTGAACTGTGGCCATGATGGTGGCAACTCTTTTAAGTGTCTGCGTAAGAGGTAAAAGAGAAATCTATCCCTTGGGTTAATTATTGTTTTCAATAAAACAAAGGAAGAAAACAACTACTTCTGCCTTCTCCCAGGAGAAAATGGGAATCCTATCCCTAATAAATGTTTTCTTTTAAAATACAAGCTTATAAGCTAGTGACTAGTGACCATGTGATAAGCCTATCAGAATAAAAATCTAAATGCTGAAACTTGAATGTCTTAAATAGTTCACATAGATTTATTTCAGACAATTTTGGTGGAAAAAAAAAGCATGATAATCTTCATTTTACATTAAAGTAACCAAGAGGAAAAGACGTTACATTATTTTGTAGAAGACTTAAGCTAAAATAATAGTATTCTGTGGTCACCAGACTAGGTTTAAATTGGATGTGACTTTGTAACAAATACTGTCATGACGTTTTCACCCTTAATAGAAACTCATGGGAGTACTTAAATAAAATGAAAATGTTATCCATTTCTTATTTCCTGAAATTACCGTGAAAATGGCAGCTTAGCATGAACTCAGTATTAATACAAAACCTCCATGCACATATTTTTAATACACTCGTCAGTGTAACTTTAGTAATTTTTATTGTCAGGTTATATCTATTTCTATTAGAATAAACACAGACTTTCTTTCAGAATTTTTGTCTGTAATATAAAGTAAAATCAAGCCTTAAAAAAAAAAACAACAAAAAAGGCTTAATATTTTCTAAACTTTACACCCTAGGTAATAAAGTAACGGTTCTCTATACTGACTGCCTAAAAGCATCCGGGCAGCCTATAAGGTTAACTTCCCAAGCCTCTTTAGTGGTCCAAAGAATGTTATCCAAACTGCACATCATATTTTCTTACGAGTAAGGAAGACTCAGAAGCCACAATCATTGCCTCCTCCTCCTTACAAATTCAGTTTCTGTTACCACTTTGTGTCACCAATATCATACAGAGAACCATAACAGGCCCACATTTTCAGGGCCTATTTTATGTGTGATGACAGCATTCGTGGTTTAAGATGCTGGTCTTATGAAACTCATCTCCCCCTGAACCTCAACCTACCTCTTCCTTTAAGCTAATTTACAGCTATCATCCAGGTATGCATGACATTCAGATTTTGTTTTTGAGGGGAAAAAAATCTCTGAAAGACAGAAACTTCTTCTATTCCAAAATACTGTTCTTAGCACCAGAACTTATCCCCAATCAAATAAAAAGCTTTTCACAAATTCAGTCCTGTTTAAAACCTGCACTAGCCAGGTAAGCTATTTAGTTTTAAATACTCCTAGGAAATAGAACTGACAGGGATGGGGTCACCTTTAAGAAATTTATGGAAATCTGTGAAAGGATGCCCTTCAAAAAATGTATTTAACCCCAATGTAATTCAGTATGAGGAATTAAGGATCAATTTTGGAAAGTTAACAAAACTTTTAAATTCATTCATCTTTGAAACTGTTGCAGTCCAAAAAGGTAACTCATTACTTTCACCAAAGGCATCTGGATTTTTGTTCTTGTTTCAGATGAACAGTAAAGAGATTTATTAGAATACACATTCAGCTAACATTAAATCAATCTTGCCATCATTCAGGTAAGGAACATTAAAACAACATTCTGTATACTTCACATTAAGTTAAGCCGAAGAAATTTACATACACAACAAAATATAGTTTGGGTATTATCACGAACACTTGCATCAAACTCTGGAACCTACAAATTTCTGACATACACGCTATCATTTCATCTTCACACAAACCCCATGCAAAAACTACTGCACAATAAGTTTAAATAACTTGCATAATATACAATGAATACAGGATGAATTTTTAAATCCTTTGTTTGTCTCTAAAGCTCCAGGGTATACCCTGGAGTTGTTTTTTCCATCAACACTTCAATTTATCACCCTGTATCATCCTGTATATGGGAGGCATCAAGCTGTGCTTTGTAAATCACAATTTTATAAAAGATATGGTCCCTTCCCTTCAGAAGTTTACAATCTTGTTGAAAAGACCAATAAAATAATGTCATGTGAATGGTACTCATCAACTACTGAGAGAGTGCAAGAGGGCATGTGTTCCTTTCTTTAGGGTGATCATACAAATCACTGGATGGGTAGTGTTTTGGTAAAAGAGAACTAGAGACAGAAGAAGATCACAACACATCTGAGATGAAGATGGCAAAAACCGTGGCAGTTTAAGAAGTGTGCAATTAACATGCTCAAGGATTAGGCAAATGGAATATGATGCAGGAGCTGCGTAGAAACAGGACTTAGCCTTTATCTTGTGGGCAAAGGTCTTTGTGTTCAGGGTAATGATTATTTCTTCAGAAAGTTTTATTGTGCTGTAGTGTGTAGAACATATTGGATAATAAAAACTAAAAGGTAAAAGACCAGTTAGAAAGCTACTACAGTAACTGTCTAACAAGTATGAAGTACTAAAGCTTGAATTTAGAAGATGGAAGTGGAAAAAGAAAGAAATCAATCTCATAATTCTTCCTGTTCTAATAAAAATGATTATAGAAATAGTCATATACATGGTCGCCTGCTATCATGTGCTGAATATATAAAGGCATAATATAAAACCAAAACCTTGCAAACAGACTTGCAGGAAAGACTTTACGTAAGTCATCTCATAAAGTTACCTATCCTATAATGGAATAAACATTTATAACATCTGCTTTGAGTGTATTCTAGAGTAGCAAATACCATTTCTTAATACCGCAAGTCTTTGATTACATTTTTATGCTATTTTAAAAACATTTATTGTAGATGACCCCAAACTGAAATTTTCAAAAACTACAATCAGAAAATATCTGTATAAAACAGAACGATAACCTATACTTTACTATATAGCAACCACTTCTTAAAAACCACAAGGTCTGCCTGATTCATACTAATTTTAAGATACCAAAATACAATGAATGTCTCTATATTTTACAGAAACACAGGATATCTCTTATAAACGTATTTCTCAAACGGATTACCAATATTTTATGACGAAACGGAAAAATGCACGTATGTATACTCCAAAGATAAATTACCTGACCATAATATTACACTCTATTTGTGGAAAACCTCATGTTTACATATTACTTTTAATAGGGATATACATATCAGTTTGACGAATAAACTACTTTCAACTAATTCAAATTATCAAAATGTATTATTACAAATATAACTGAAGATTTTTGTTTTCTCTTCCTTTAAATATTCCCTGCCCCAGAAAGTCCATAAAGGCAAATTTTCAGGAGTGAAAAATAGTGTATCTTCTTCATATATTCAATAAATATTTAGTCAATAAATACTTATGAGCTACTTCTAGATGTCCAGTGTTCTCTTAAACCACTTTATTGAGGTATGACGTAGATACAAAAAGCTGTACATATTTAAGGTATACAACTGATGGGTTTAGAGTTAAGTATACATTTGTGAAACCATCACCATTATCAATACCATAAACACATACATCACCTTCAAAAGTTTCCTCCCACCTTCTTTTTGTGTGATAGGAACACTTAACATTACTCTTAGCAAATTTTTAAGTATAAAATACACTATTGCTAACTATAGGTAATATGCTGTACAGTAGATCTCTAGGACTTGAGTAATTGAAAGTTTGTACCTTTCGACCAACAGCTCTCTGTTTCCCCCTCCCACACTTCCTGGTAACCACCATTCTACTCTCTACTTCTATGAGTCTGATTCTTTTAGATTCTTCATATAAGTGGGGTCATGTAGTATTTATTCTTTTGTATCTGGCTTTTTTCTCTTAGGATAATGTCCTCTACGTTCACCCATGTTGTCACAAATGACAGATTTTCTTTTTTTTTAAGGTTGAATAATATTCCACTTTATGTAGATACATTTTCTTTACCCACTTATAGGTGAATGGACATGTGGGCTGCTTCCATGTCTTGGCTATTGTAAATAATGCTGCAAAGAAATAAGAATGCAAATATCTCTTCAAGATCCTGATTTCACTTTCTCTGGATATATACCTAGAAGTAGGATTTCTGGATCATATAGTAGTTTTATTTTTAAATTTCTGAGGAACCTTTATACTGTTTTCCATAGTGGCCATACCAATTGATGCCCAGAATTATTCTAGGTTCTCTCAGATATATCAGTGACAAACACAACAGAAAAAGATTCCTGCTCTCAGAGCACTTTCGTTCTAGAAGGGGAAAACAATCAATAAACAATTAATTTAAAATATTCATAGTATTTTAAAGGTGACAAGTGCTGTGGAAAATGAAAAGAGAGTGGAGATGCAGCTCCCACTTTGAGTGGAGTGGTCACCAGCACTGGCCTCATCAAGAAGATGCCGCGGCCTTATCAGCTAATGCAAGAACTTTAGTTTTACTATAACTGAGGTGAAGGGCTTTTATAAGCAGAGGATTGATTTTCTTTTTTTAAAAAATACCATGTACTATTATAACTGGGTGTCAAAAAGTATAGTTGACTTCATTTAAAAGGGAGGAGGGAGTGCTATTAAAAAACATGTTGGTGGGAATGGCTATAAAAAAACTACCTTATATCAGGAACCCAAAATAACCACTAACACATGTGATTATGGCCAGTATTGCTTACTGGGCTTTACCGCTTATGACAGCCCGCCACACATGACCATTTTCACAGACTAGTAGTTCCTTATTCACATTCCAAATTCTGAACACTAAAAAGTTTAAAGCAAACCAATCTGGTAGCAAAATCTGACCCAAGTTCACGTGAGACAACTGACAGCTCTTGCTACATCTCACTTGGCAAATATATACATGAAGAAACATTAACTCTCAAAATCTAGGTAAACTTTAAATATCCTCATTGATGAAAAGTCATAGGTACATCTATATGTATATATACAACCTTTCTTTAGCTGCCCTATTTTACTCAGAAGATAGTGGGGTTACATCATATGTCAATTTATCATATTAAAAGTAAACCAGCCATGCACAAAAAAAAAACCGAAAAAACAAACTAAAATTCTACCTAGCATATAACCTCGAGGAAGATGGACGATGTTGATCTGTTGTTACAGATTGTGATTTTACAGTTTAAAGATATGTATTTTTCATACAAATGTCCTGTAAACACTGGCTAACTGCTGTATCTCATGTTCAACCAAAAGCAAAACAAAAAAAACAATGTTATTTATTCCAACACTGAAGGAAACAGGCTGTTTGAGACCTACTGAAACATACTATATAAGAATCTGCATGGCATCTTTCTATTGAATTTTTTAGGATAATTTTAACTAGATATGAATTAGACTAAAGCACTATCTTTAAAAAAATCCGAGATGTAACTTTATAACCATGCTGTCTTCAAGACACAGGTGGCTACTGAGTACTTTAAAACTGACCAGTCTGAACTGCGATGGGCTGTAAAGTAAACATACACCCTGAATTTCAAAACCTTAGTATGAAAAAAAAAGAATGTAAAATATCTCATAATTTTATACTAATTAAGCAATGGAATAATAGTTTTCAGATGTTGGGATAAATAAAATATTGTACTAACTTCACTAGTTTATTTTTCCTTTTTTTAAACATTCCTACTAGAAAATTAAAAATTTGAGCTCACATTATATTTCTATTGAACAGCTCTTCTCTATAATAAAGACTGAGAAAAAGATTAATACAAAATTTCTCAAGTACTTACATTCTAGAATGAATAATTTCACTTTAGATCACCAAACAGAGTAATACAAACACAGATAAAGGTAGCAAGAAACATTCATCAGAAACTCAAATGCATCTACGGTTTTAGATATTCAAAGAGGTATCCAAAAAATTCAATAATAAAGTAAAAGTCTTCATTATATGATATGTCTAATTTGTTTCAAAATCCATTTTCAGTATTTCCTTAATCATAAGTATGTATAGGTGGGTTCTATGTCCTATTTCCCTTCACTAGAGTTAGGGTAGATCTAAGTTTCATGAACCAAACACATCATAATGGAATCAGAAAACAGACAACTTAACTTTAACAGATGGGAAAATTTCATAACTCCTAAAAAACAACTTTAGAGTTTATGTAAAGTTGGAGAAAAGTCCATTGCACAATAAGAACAATCATTAGTAAAAGATACACGGATTGACATTTCTTAAATAGCCTTAAAAGTGCTCCAAGTACCTATTTACTGAAGTTAGACATATATATACTCCACCACATAGCAGTTCCATTCCTGTGCATAGACTTATCAGAAATGAATGCTTATTTCTATCAAAAGATTAAAAAAAAGGTCATAGCAGCCTTATTTTAACCCCAAACTGGAAAGATATTCAATGTCCATTTACTGTAGAAGGGATAAATGATGGTATAATCATACAATGGAATATATACGACTGGGTGGGGGGAGAGGGAGATGATACACACATGGATGACTCAAAGACATAATGTTAATCAAAAAAATCAGACATAAAAGAGTTCATACTACATGATTCCAATTGTATAAAGTTCAGTAACAGGCAAAACTAATCCAAGATAAAAGATGCCAAAGACTGGTTCTTCTGTTGGGTGAAGGCAGTATTGACCAGGAAAGACACCAACAAAGCTCCTGGGGTAGAGTGTAGTGTAGTTACGCAGGGTACGCTTACGTAAAAAATCTCTGAACTAGCAAGTAAGAGCGCCAATTTAACTACATGAAGTTAGACTTCTGTAAAGTGGTTTTTGTTTTTTTTTTTAAATATAAGTAACTTTTTTTTAAAAAAAGGGTCTGACATATCATGAGTTATTTTCAAAAGAATTACTTAAAATCAATTCTTATTCAGAATTTACACGAGAATTTTTCTACTCAATTCTACAACTAAACTTAATTTCTTTGCCATTTTTTATTAATAAAAACTAGTAATCAGTTCAATTCTATTCAACCTACTCTTAATTTTCAGATTATCTGATAAATTTTCATAAATGGATAATTCCCAATGTCTTTAAAAAGTGTAATAATTTTCTCTATAATAGTTATGAACTATTTGAATGTTTATGTATTTAATAAAATATGTAATTATAATAGTTAATTCTTAGTTTAAAAAGATAACTTTAAACTCCACAAAATTCAGGGTTTCTGATCATATCCTTTCTTTCACTGATAAAGCATACATAAAAATTAAATTTAGTGTTTGGGAGTTCACTAGAAGTCCTTTTACAGTCCTAATGTGTTTATTTAGATTTCTTATTTGCTTTTACCCTCCCCCTCCGACAGGAAGAGGGAGAAAATGCTGTTTTGCTAATAGTGAATAACCTTGAACATACAGAGTTCAATACAATGTTCTATGGAAATATAAAAGACTATATTCATCCAATCCTAGAAACTCATAGTGCTTGACAAGTGATTATTTAAGAAAATTTGTAAAACTGATTTTTGTGTCATTTCATGTGAATATAAATCATGACTATCCAGTTAATAGAGTAATATGTACTCAAAGAACTTGACCTATTCACTACAACTTTAACAAATATATTATCTTATTAAATGTATGTATGCATTCTTCCTTCACCTGTGTCTACTCCAAGCAAGACAGCTGCTAAGTTTTATAAAAGACAAACACAAGACTTGTGGGGAGGTATCAAGGTGGACACCAAGAAGGAAACCCTGGGGCGTGGCTGAAGGGAACTGTGTTCACCACTGACCTCAGCCAGATCGGCTGGTGTATCCACACGGGGTCTTGGGGTTGTAAAGGACATAAACACAAAGCAGGTAAGTTTCTCAACTGACAATCTTAATATCCTTCCTTCCTAGTAATACATCACATGTCCTGAGACTCAGGGTCTATGAGCAAATGAATTATTATGCTGCACCAACCTAGACACATGTGATAATGCAGAGGGAACTTAGCAGATGGATGGTCAGAGGCAGAGTCAGGTGACCTGGGTGAATATGTCCGTGGGCCCTATGAAAACACAGATGGCAGCTGGTCCCTACACTAGAAGGTAGAACTGTCACAGGCAGGAAGAACTTTAAGACTGCCTGAATGCTTAATGTATATTTCACATGGTCTTAGATAAACAGAAACTTTTTATAACTCATTTTCAAATCAAAACATTCTTTAAAATAGTACTGTGCTGAAAAGGTAAAATGTAAATATCTCAGATGTTTAAAAAAGGCAAAACTGGTTCCATCTAAACCAGATTCCTTTTACTCACACAAAATTCATAATTTACCAACACTGAAATGTATCCCTCTCCTCTGTTACAAATGTCAAACAACTAGTTTATCAATATCTGAAACTTAAGAAAACGAAACAATTAAATATGGCATAATATTCTTTCTTTCCTATAACTGAAAAGGCTTAACTACATTTTAAAAAGTGGAGCAGTGAGACAAAATACAATACCTTCTGGATGTGTTTCTCCCAGATGTTAAAATAACGGATCCTGAGGATAGAGCTTAAATTGCTCACAATCCAAACACTCTGAAAATTAATAAAAATAAGTGTTACTTCAAGTTGCATCTTATCTCAAAGAATTTCAATAGCACGTTTCACAAACAACCCTTAACTACCGACTGAAAAACAAAATCTGAAAAAATGACCAAAAAAAGATGTATTGCAAGTAAAAAAATTCCTAATTATACATGTTTTCCTTGGGCATAGCTGTCGATCACATCTGATCAAAAATACGCATTACAAAATTATTTATACCCAAACACTACTTATCTGTCTTTACACTGCATTAAAGACTATATCACCAATTCTCAAGTGTGTGAGAAGTTAATGTCAATGACCAAGAGGAATTCTGATCAAGGATTCTGGGAGAAAAAGTATTAGAATTATTTGGTAGTCAACACAAGAACTGAAACACCTCTTTTTTTTTTTCTAGACCATTAGAAACAAAAAAATGTTCAACTTGGAATTAGAACCTTCGTAGATACAGAATGACATCGACATGTGGACAGTTTATACTTTTAAGAACAAAAGAGTGGGTGAAAAAGTTTTAGGCCAGCAAGACCCAGAGTCCACACTTTAACACTGTGGTGGCCTTGGAAACTGTATATTGACCAATAGGCCAATGGACAGTGAGACCAGTTGGTGATAAGACAGGTATGGTGCAAACTCCGAGATTCCACCATAGCAGCATTCCACTCGTATCACCCACTGCATTTATGTCTGGTTTACATTTTTAGAATTCTCAATTCCTATCCCACAGCCTATGATTGGTTCTCAAGGATTATAGCTTAGCCTCCAAATAAATCCATAAACCTAAACCTTAAACTCCCCAAATAAAGTATTTTTCATTATCACTTAATTTTACCAGTGCCCTTCAGTCTCCTTAAAACCATATATAGATTACAAATTTCTTTGAGTGATGCTTCCTTAACATCCTAGGGAGGCAGGCTGTTCAACCACTCTGCCTCTGGGTCACTTTCTCTGTATCCTGCTTACTGTTATTCTCCCTGTGACTGTGAGCCTTGCATTCATCTTTGAATCCTCCAGCACCTAGCATGGTGCAAGGCATAGAGCTGATGCTGAGTGAAAGTCTGCTCTATGAATCACCGAATCTGAGAGACTTTGTCAACTCATATACCATGCTGAAGTAAAAATAATACCAGCAAAGGGAAGCAGGTAGTTATATGAGCCAACTACAATGAAGAATACTCGCCTTTTTAAAAATTTCATACTTCATACATACCCAAACACACACGCACACTCAATTCTCATTCTCGCTCCCTCTCCGTCTCCCTTCTTTCGCTCTGTTCTTCATTAGCAAGACTCTCCTGGTATCTATGTCAATACTCTCCCAACCCCTACAATCAGCCGGCTGGTGGCAGGGCTCCTTTCTGCCCAGGTGAATTGGGATTCTAGCCCTGCTGTCTGAGGTCCTGCACCAATTGGCACGGTAACTGGACGTTAACACAAACCCTCTACGCACACCATCAGCAGCTCCTAAGCTACCCTCCATCAGCAGCTGGGAATGTCACTTATATGTGTAAGTCAAAAATACCTAGAATGATAACTAAGGCAGAATATTCCTAGAATTTTACTAGTAGACAGCTGGCATTGCCTTAAAATAGAAAAAACAAACAAACAAACCCTGAAGAGACCTAGTAGTGATTAAAAAAAAAAAAAAAAAGCCTTATCATTTCCTATTAGGACACTACTTTTTCAGCAACCAAATAAAAACATTACCAAATCATTTTATGTAATAAAATTTAACCTTACTTTGACCTTCCTCATAAAGCAAACAAACCTCTCGATCCAATAAAGCTCCATCTGAACTATGTAAGATGATAAGCAATACCTTAATTGCATTCATTTACATGACTTTGAAACTATTCTGGGCTGAAGTCACTGACTGCAAGGTCACAGAATACAAAAAAGTAAAATGTGTGCAATTTACCAAGGAGGAGGAATGATGCACTTGGGCAGTGGAGTAGACCTTCTCCCTCCCTCATCAGGAGACACCCAAAGCTTAATGCAATCAACAGGTGCAGCCATCTCTAACATCTCTATCTGAAATATATCATACATATACACACTGATTTTATAAACATACATATAAAATATAATAAGAATATGTACTTGGTAAGTCCACCATATATTATGGTTTTCTTATTAAAATCAATCTCCCTGAACAGAGGCAAAGGGCAATTCTATGCCTTAACAGCATTTAAAATCAAAATATGAAGTAGGGCTATTACTTTTTCCATTGTTTCATAAAAATTTCTAACAACTAAAATTCAGGTTATAAAGCTGTAACAATTTTTAGGACAAGAACTGCAAACACAGGATGTTAAGTATACTAAGCATTTCTGCTTTCATTTTTCATAACCTAAGCAAATACTCAACTAATTTGCTTAGAGGAGCAGACTTTTACGTCTCAAAGCCAGTAATACCACATTAGTAAAAGTAAAGAAATACAACTGACTGACAGAAACTGACTACCATAAATTACGAGGGACAATGTGTATTCCTCAAAACCTCAGAATATATCATAACACACAAAAACAAGTTAATCCTACAAAATATTTCCCTTTAGTAAAATTCTAACACAAACTAGATGTTATTGGCACTTGAATTTACTGGAGAAAAGAGAAGGAAACTAAATGTTAGGATCTAGAGACCTTTAAAAATGTCTGTAATATTAGTACAAATGTAGAGCCTCAAATATTTTTTTCGGTTTAATATAACATCACCAGGAGATTCATTTAAGAAGTTTCTGTCCATTAAATTAGATAAATCTCCCACATTTAATGTACTACCAAAGCATTTCGATACTGCTCAAGCCAAACTTTTGCAATTTAAAAATGATTTAGTGAAAAAGCAGCAATGATATTATAAAATTTATGCTTCTTCACCTTCTCTCCCTACCTAGAAGGGCAAGACTCTTTTCATGTAAATCTGTATTAGATCCCAATCATTTCAATTGATGATATTCCACAAAGAACACAAGGATGAAAATATATTCAAGTACTATATTCTTAAACAAACTCCAACACCCTGATGCCACTTTGTCCGGTTTAAATGAGAAATAAAATAAAATCTCAATTTCTCTCTATATGTTAAGCCAATTCACTTTGGAATACCTTAGTAGCAAAATAAATGTATACATGTATTTTAAAAAGTACTAGTTACTATTACGATCCACATATAACTTTCAGTGACCATACCTTCTTTAGATATTTTAATCCTTTCTATAAGAAGTAATTCAGGCTTTAACATGATATAGATAATCTGTATAACTATGTAACAAGCAATTCATGGTTCACATATCTTGACAAGGATAAAAGCACTGGGGCCAACCAGCCTCCTCTAATATTGCTTCCAGTGTTCTTGGTCACATTTTTATCTGATTTCATATCTCAGGCTCATGGTAATTTTCTGATAAATATAACTTTTGTTATTTCTCAAACACTTCCCTCTGTCCATCCAAAAGACTGAATGCTTTATGTTCCTAAAGCTCATTGATTATGATCACAATATTTATCTAAAGTTCTATTTCATACACATAAATTATCCTTTCCTTGGATATTAGAATATGTTAAAACCAATTTTTATAATCACAGTCTAGCCTTTGTGTGTCTTTAAATGAGCTACAACCGTGAACTGAAAATGAACTATATTAATGGCATCACTCTTACAGCTCTCAAAGTTGAAGAAAAAAGTCCAAGCTTAGGTTCTGACACACTTCATTTTAACAGCATGCATCAGCCTCAGGTGAGCATAGTAAATCCTGCCCACATAGCAAGTATGCATGTGTGTGCTCCTCTTTCCATTTTCTCTTTTCTTTTCCTTACCTCTCCCTAGGAAGTCAATGAACTAAATATTACACACTGTTTAAATATATACAGTGGTACAGAGATAAATGATCTATCTTGTCCAAAAAAGAGGTACCTAAATAAAGAAACTTATCAATTCTCAAAGTAAAATTAAATCCTGGACTGACAGGTTGCTCAGATAACACTCAGAAAAGAACAATATGACTCAACCTGTAAGGAACAGACTAAAAACACTCCATAAGATGAAGTGTATCTAGAGGAGTCCATATCTCCATTTGAAACGCTTGCTATGGAATATGTTAACTGACAGTTCCATCTAGGAAATATTTTTCTTCCTCTCTCACCTGTTCCCCCACCCATCTTGCACTCGACTCCATAAACAGCAGTTATCCCCCATTATAAAACAGTTGACGGTTAAAAAACAATGAGCCAACGAAGAAAGTACAATATTCTATAACTGACATTTACTGCATTGGCCTTGGACTTCTAATCTTTACCAGACGGGCACACAAATCAATCCATCAGCTCATAAAGGTGTGCTTTTTTAACCTCTAAAACAGATGGGATTGGCCAGAAGTGTCTGGCATGTCAAACTGCTAATCACTGCTGCCCTTTGCACAAAATAACCCTCTTAAGTTGAGGCATGGTTGCACGGGAACCGACATTAGTCTGTGGGAAACCCATTTAGCTGTCACACACTCCCTGCCACTCCTGCTCTCCCTTAATTAAGCCTAATGCCTTATGCTTTGACCTTTTGTTCTAACCTATTAACCCTATCTAGTACAAGTTCAATTATGTTAAACTAAAAACTTTGCTGTAAAATATTAAATGCCAAGCTCAAAAAATCATGAGGGACATCCTCACAGCCCTTAATTCTATGCACCCTGTTACTCCATGCATGTGACAGTAAAACCTCACTTTTGAAGTGATACTGATTCTGATAGTCTAGAAGAACCACATGATCATTCTTGTTCACCCCCTTATTTTACAAACTGAGGCCAGAAAACATTAAATGACTCACCCATTTCACAGCTTCAGTTGAACCACGCTGAAACCTATCTAATCTCTAGCTCTGATCCTTTATTCTCCATCGTGTCTCTGATTTATAGTCAAACCACCCAGGAGTGTGTTAAGGATACTAGTATTTTCAACACATTATTACTTTTCACCACCCACTAAAATTCACTACTACACAAATAGGCCTAAAGCAAAACAAATGAGCACGTCCACAGAGTTTTGAGGTAATATTTCCTTTCCTCCCCACACCAAAATTTTCTATCTGCTCATGACTTTTCTTCTTTTTAAAAGGAACAATGGCCATCTGAGAACTGCTAAATTCTGCAACACTCCCAAGGCAATAGGTGCAAATACAAATTTCTTTCTTCACTGATACTTCATTTAAGTATTCAATAGAACAAATGACTGAAGCTACAGAAAGCAATTACAACTTGCTACTTATCCTCAAATGGAAAAAGCTGGTTATCTTTAAAAATACCTTTTTTACACCTATATGTAAATTGATTGCTCTTCAACATTTACCAGAATCCCAAAAAATAAAATCAAAAAAGTTTAAAATTCACTGTAAAGTAAAATCAAACATAGTCCAAACTAACATGCTATCATCACAGGGGAATTTTAGTTTTAGTATATAGTAATAAGTGCTATTCCCCTTTCCACTTACTTCATACAACTAGAAAAAACTGTTTTACCACTCTCACTATGACACGTGAAAACAAACATTAATAACATCAAACAAAATCTGGATTTCTACCTGTGATTCATGTGAGGAAATGCATATTAATTTCAGATTTTTGAAAGATTTAAAGTCAGATTTTAATTTTATCCTCTTATTGACTGCCCAAAGACCCATTTTTATCTACTTTCAGTATTAACCAATACCGTCATTTTTGCCTTTAGCAACCTGGAACCTTACAGGTTAAGATAATATGCCATTAAGTGGAACATATAGCAATTTTCAAAAGAAACAGTGATGAACAACTTCAATGACAGAATTTACTACTTTTTAAGGGATAAAAGTAGAATGTGTACAAAAGTAAAACTCAAAGTGAATGTGCTTATGTTATTAGAATGGTACTTTCTTGGCATCATCAGAAGGAATATACACAAGAATTTACAATATGAAACATAACACAGGTGGATGAGCAGTCAAAGGGAAAACAAACACTGACAACAAGAACAACTAGCAGCAAACTAATGATTCAGAGTGTCAGTCACCTTTTTTTCCTGCAAAGGATATGTTTTTTTTACACACACACACACACACACACACACACACACATATACACACACACACACTTTCTTTTTTATATTCTTTTCCATTATGGTTTATCCCAGGACATTGAATATAGTTCCCTATGCCATACGGTAGGACTTTCTTGTCCATGATATTGTTAATTTAAATGAGATATCATGCCTTAATTACAAGAGTCAGCTCATAAAAATAGAAATTAAGTTTGGGTCTCAGACACTGAGGAATTTAACAGTGGGAAAGTTATACTAGTGCATAGAATCCACATACTCTACAACATATTGACTGACACAAAGGAACAACTGAGAGGAAAGAGCAGCTCAGCGCTGATGCAAACACAAAGTAGAATATACCACATTAATAGTGAATGTGCTCATTTTTCTACTCTTTTACTTTGGACAGTAGTCCATTAGCCTGTATATCTTCTTTTACTATGATTTATGTGATTCACAGCTATTTACTTGTGAATAGAAAAATATGTGAGCCCTGAGAGGTGTTTTTTCTGTTTACAAAAAGCATCTATTTCTAAGCATGCATAAAGTTTAGTAAAAACTTTTGTCTTCACAAGCAAGAAACTGGGTTAAAGTCATTTTAAGAGCATCTGTTAAATCTCAGTGCTGTATATGTATGTCCCAGATAATCTACACATTTTCTTTAGCATTTGAAAATTAATTGCTGGTCTATAAATTTCTGAGCTCTATTTTAAAATAATTTTCTTTTCCAACTTAGCATTATTAATCAAGTTGAACGTGATAATGCTCTAACAGTCAGAAAATTCACCTCTAGTGAAGAGCAAATCCTAATTTTAAAAAATAACAAAAGGGCTTCATATACTACTTAAGGTCTATAATTTACTAGGTTTTGAATCATCAAGTCCTTCCTGATTCTAACTTTTAAGATTACTGAACGCCAAAATTAATGCTAAACATGAGATTCTGAGATGCCTCCAGTGTCCCAAGCAGTCAAATTCAATGCAATTAAATGTGCTGAGCTGGTGGATCCTTATAACTACTGCAAGTAAGGCCAAGGAAATTGCCCATAAGGCTCTAGAAATATTGTTCCATTTCTTTAAAAAAATTAAATGTTGCCCCCCCCAAATTTCTCTGAACATGCATTCTAATATGTTATAAATTGTGTATTTTATTTTTTACTTTTTATTTTTTTTGCGGTACGCGGGCCTCTCACTGTTGTGGCCTCTCCCGTTGCGGAGCACAGGCTCCAGACGCGCAGGCTCAGCGGCCATGGCTCATGGGCCCAGCCGCTCCGCGGCATGTGGGATCCTCCCGGACCGGGGCACGAACCCGTGTCCCCTGCATCGGCAGGCGGACTCTCAACCACTGCGCCACCAGGGAAGCCCTAAATTGTGTATTTTTGAAGAAACTTAGTATTACAGAACAATGTCAAGTAATTATAATGTCACCAACAGTTAGTTTCACTTTTTCCTTCATAATAAATATGCCTGAAAAGAAGATGATAAATTTCAAGGAAGAAATATTATTTCTTATAGACGTTCTAATTTAAATAGACCAAAGAAAAAATGTAGAACAGCAGCTATTATGCATAAGTTAGTCATAATATTTAGCAGTTTTTAATGTATAAATACACAAAGGCCCCATTCCTAACCCCCCAAAAAAGCCAGATTTCACTAATAGTTGGGATTGGTAGAGTTCAATTCAACAAATGTATTAACAACCTTCTGTATGCCAGGCATCTACAGCACCAACAATACACTGATGAATAAGCTCCTATTCATGGAACTTACCCTCTCCTGAGGAGGACAGACATTAAACAAGTGTGAGTCTATCACAATCAGGGGTACAAGGAATTGTGAGAGACAAATATGATCTTGTTAGAGGTTTGGAGACTGTACTGAGCACCTACACTCTCTTGTCCACTGTCCCATGAGTGAGAATATTCCTTTCCAATTTGCTTCACCAAGGTGAGGAATGTGGTCAGTCTGTGGCCCACATCAACGGCTACCATTAGGTTTCTTCTCTCTTGCTCTCTTTCTAGAGGGATGGACCTCGGTGCACTTGGTTCAGGGCACTGATCACCCCTGGTCTACACAGTGCCCTCGCATCCGATATGCTACCTTCTCAAAGGAGAATACAGAGTGGGGCCCATAACCTTTGTATTATGTTCCCAACTGAACCAACAGACCCAACCACCTCCACTAATGGTTTTAGAATATTACTCTTCGGTAGTAAGCGCAGCTGGCCTGTGATCGTTCTGGTCACACTAGTCAACTAAAGTCACCTGGCTCTGTTAATCGACAAAAGTTTCCCTACTGAATTTTAAATAGAACTCAAAAATGTATATGACACGTAGAGACAAAGCTAATGCATGAACAGATGCGCACCTGTACTGTAAAGCTTCTCTTCTTAAATTCTCACCCTAGAAAACACACCCCAAGTTCTAGACTATCAAATGAATCACAAGACTGTCCTGAACACCATATTTTAATAGCATGAGAAGGAAACAGGCTACAAAAAACAAGGCTGAGGGCTTCCCTGGTGGCGCAGTGGTGGAGAGTCCGCCTGCCGATGCAGGGGACACGGGTTTGTGCCCCGGTCCGGGAAGATCCCACATGCCGCGGAGCGGCTGGGCCCGTGAGCCATGGCCGCTGAGCCTGCGCGTCCAGAGCCTGTGCTCGCAACAGGGGAGGCCACAACAGTGAGAGGCCCGCGTACCACAAAAAAAAAAAAAAAAAAACAAGGATACGGTCGGTCCGGCTCACTCCCTCCTTAAGACCCAGTCCTGACTATCAGAGGTCCTCCCTTGGGGTTAGCTTAGCTTTAGTATACTGCTGGACCCATCACCAAAGGTTATTAACTATTCCTTAACACCTGGTACAGAAAGCCCCTCTTTCTGAGATTGCTTTAGCAAAAATAAACAAACACACAAAAGAGTGTGAAATAAATCAAGACTTGATTTCTCACCCTGGGTTTAGCCAGTTGCCAGCTTGTTGGTTTTAAATTCTTAGGTGCTCAGTGTGTCCTCCTCCGTAAGATGCAGACAAAAAATGTTTTGGAAATTTTAAATTAACAACAATGTCAAAAATGTTGGAAGATGAGCAATCATGTACCCTACTGTGTCACACGGATACCTAGCCGTTAAAAAGAAAAGAACAAGTGAGAAATTAAGAGAACAAAAGGGAAAACAGGGGAAAAAGGAAACAAAAATAGAGGAGGATCAAGAGAAAAGAAAAAGGTGTGTAAGTGAAATAGTAGCACTTATCACTATTTGATTCACAGTCCACACCAACTACCTATCCTATGTGCTCTTCTGCTAAGTAAGATGCCTCTATACACCGACTTGTTTGAAAATGAGGAAGTAGGACAAGGTACCTCTAAAACAAGCACACTTAAACCCAGAAATTCCATAGCTTCTATCAAATTTCCTTCCAACCTGATATCTAAGGATTCTATGAAAGTACTTCAGTTTGTGAAAGCCCAAGCAAAAGAAGAAGCAGAAAAAAAAACAAAAACAAAAACAGAAGAAAACATAACGTTGATTCAGGTCAGTCAAGGATTACCAAGACAGGTAAGAGTAGCATTTTACTAACAGACTGAACAATGCATTGCTTTGAGTTCTGCCTCAATAATACCAAACATCCAGATATAGGGAAAGAACCAGGTGGTGAATAATAAACACCTTCCATCTTCAATCCTTGACCTCATGCAGATTCAGTCTATTTCAATTAACTTTTTTAAAAGGCATGGATGTGTTAGGGAAATAATATAAATACATATCTGAACTCCAGAAAAATTTTTTTACCCAGATTGTTCACTTACACAGTTTCTCTCTTATTTGGCCAGATACAATATAGTTTCTTAATAAAAGAATGTTCCTTTGCAGCTTTTATACAAACCCTTTTGTTTATCCAACATTTATTTGGCATTTCAAAATCCAAAGCACACTAGAAAATACTATGTATATGAGCATTATTACTCATCCTTGTGTCTCCAATACGGTTTCAACCTGACTACCTTTTAGTGTAGAGGGAACTACTCAGCTTGAGTCTTTTGGTTCAAAGTTCCATAAATTTTAAATGAGGAAAGTAAAAAGAGGTGGAGAGGTTTATAACTCCAGTTCTCACGCTCCAACAATAAAAGAATATGCCTGATGTGTACTTTAAAATACATGATGTGCTGCAAACCTCCCTAACTCCAAAATTTCTTTCCTGACCATGGTCTACTCCCAAAATGAAGCCAAATACTCCTCATCTCTTGATTTCTGCATCCTTCTGATAAATTCACAAATGCACTGTCAATTTCCTCTTCGTATTACAGAGACTAGTTCATTAGCATAGCACAGTCTTTAAAATAAAATTACTGGGGGTGAACATAGGACAATAAAAATAAAAATCATGTTAAGAACCGTAACAGTCAAGAGATTTAACTTTTCAACCAGGAAAAGCTATGGCTCTGAATTTGCTACAACTGCTCCTTGAAGTGCACAAACATAATTTGCCTTGGGAACACTTGGATTAAGACCATGACAAGCTTTTTAAATGAATTATATCAAGAAACACAGTTGCTTTCTCTGCCTCAAAGAACACTGTAGCAATTCTGAGGTCCACTTCACAGGAGCTAGGAGCCTTCATGGCTGCCCTTGGTGACTACATCTTCCTTATGCAAGCGCAGGAGCAGGACATCAGCTCTCTGAGAACTCACAACAACTGCAGCAGAAACATCGCTTGGAAACAGGGTGCCTTCCCAGTGGGAACTGATCTTTGAGAAGCCAGGCTGGGTGAATGCTGCTTGAGTCCTGCGGCTCTCAGGTTGGGAGCAGGGTTTTTTTTTTTTTTTTAAAATCATTTTCTAAAAATCAGAGAGAGACTGGTTTTCTCTTCAAAAGATGGCATGTTCTCATGGAAAAGCAAATTATCATCAATGAAATTAGCTGTGTGACCTCAGGCAAGTTACTCAGGCATCTCTCAGACCAGGTCTATGTAAAGTAGAGAAAATGATACCTATATGTCACAGGGGAACTGTAAAGCAGCCAGCACCATGTCTGGCACAAAGCAGGTATCCCCAAATCCTCTTCCTTTCCCTACTCCTCCCCGCAATAAAAAAGGAAAAGGCAAAAGACAGGTAACTAAATAACCTTTTTACATTTCAAGTTTTGACCCATCATCTCTACTCCTTTCAAAACTATAACCTTGAAATCTTTACTGTTTACTGTCAACAGCAGCATATATTGATATAGTCAGAATTTCAGAATTTAGAAATGAAATCTAACCTCCCTGTTCCACAGATTCTACACATGCTGCCCAGAGACATAAAAGGCCTTTCCTTTCATCAGTATCATACATTGATTTAGTAGCAGAACCTAAGCTAGAAAGATATGTGTGGAATAACAAAACAGAAACACTTTTTTAAAATATGCTTTTCAAAAATCAGACCTGAGCCTATATGACCCATTGTGTAAATATTCCCTTTAGGGGAAAAACTGCAATTGTGATTAGTTTCATTTTGAGGGTATTTCTTATATCTCATTTGTAAGTGTTTCACATGTTTTCAAATACTTTTTCTTGCTGTTCTCCACCTTCTTCTGTCCTCCTTCCTTCCCTTAATTTGTTTTTTTTCCAGGGTATAAATCTACCACTCTATTGTAGATTACTATAAATTCATAAATTCGGGAATCAAAAAAGAATGCTTAAAAAGTATGCTTTTTAAAAACCAGCTATAATCCCTTAAACATTTCATATCTCTCTATTTCTAGGTAAATTCCTTAAGACAGAAGTCTCTTTTAAACTTCTAATCCTCAAACTTTGATTGCGTTCTGCTATATGTCAGGCTCTCTTAACCACATTATGTCATTAAATCTCCACAATTATAGTAATATTCTAATTCTAAGATTGTTTATAAACATAATTTCCTTTCTTACTATTGCAATGCTAAATTATCATCTTTTTTTAACGCAGTAACATATTTAACATGTTCACATGTTATGTACAATACAGGCAAATTCAACAATTGAAAGCACACAACTACAAGAAGCTAGCTTAGCCGCTACATGGCTTAGCTTCTCTCTTACCTAAAGCTAATCACCTTACTTTTACCTAGTACCCTCACATAGCTGGTAAAGAAGGTAGAAGTAAAATAATCAAAGCAGACTGCAAAAAACCCCACAAGTTCCAAACTCCTTAGCTCCTGAGCTATCCTCAATCCATCAGCAAATTACAGATCTGAAAACAAGGAGTAGCCCTATCATTTAACAGGAGACTGAAAAACGACTTTCTTAATTAGAAGTCCAAGGCTGAGAGACTCCTTTCCACCAAAGCTCTGAATAAACACCAACATCAGGTCAATCAGAGCTGTCCTGGTCCCAGTGGGATCTTAAGCTGATGACTCAAATTCCCAGCGAGCGTCTAGTTTAATTTCTTGAAACTCTAGGCTTAGTCACACAGTGACCTGGAATTTAAGGCAAATAAGGGTCTCTTCCATCCTTAAAGATATTTTTGCTGAATGACACAAAGTTAAAGAGGGAAGATGGGTTTAGAGCTTTTTAGAGTTTTTACTCCCCGAGGTGTACCAAGTTAAAAAACTGGGGACAGTGAACCATGCTAGCTTTGAATTTCAAACACAACTATTAACCCTGTCAGAGAAGCAAGTCCATTTCCAAGTTTTAACAAAATGCCTTTTTTTTTAACCCCCCCCCCCCCCCCGCACTATTTATTGAAAGAGGAAGGAAAGAAGAATGAAAGGGAGGGAGGGAGGTGGGGAGGGAGGGAGGTGGGGAGGATGGATGGATGTCACAAGCACCTTCCTAGAAAAAGTTTCAACATATTCTGGAGGTCTTCTTGAATTTATTTCAATCAAAAAACATATAAATTATAATTTCTTTAACAGGTAATTATCCATACATTATCTTCAATAACTATCTTGTTTAGCTTTAAAAAAAATCTTAGTACTACTAAGTAAATACAGTGGAGTCCTTTTTTTCCATAAGTTCAAAGAGTAATTTTTTTCTACATTTCTGAGTTGCCCGTCTTCTAAATTCTTCAAATCCGCTTCTCATTATATTACTCCTAGAGTTCTAGGCTAAATGTTATCTCTAGCTTGGTTCAAGGTGCTAATTTTAACAAAATCCTAATAACAATGGTAAACTGTATCATCTTTACTTTTTCCTCATTCTTGTTCTCAATGTTTCATGAATTTAAGAAAAATTATGTTTCAGGTGTAATGATATCTTAAAATGCCATGTTTTATTTGTAGTATTTGCAAGGTAGTGTAGGGATCTATTTGAATTTTAAGGTTCATAATGCAGAGTATGTAATATAACAGTGACAACAATTAGTATATCATCCTACTTATCTCAATACCTATACTTATTATGAAAAATTAAAATTACTCTTCATACCTGTAGCAAAACAATAGGAAATTTCTATTGTAAATAAACTCTAATTTTTAGAATCCTAAATATTCAATTTGAACATTAAATTTCAAGGAACAAAAAACAACAGATGGGTATCTGTATTACAGTTTGCAAAAAAACCCTGCTAAGATTTCAGAGGTCTCTTTGGTCCCAATTTTCCCCCTACCCTTGAATCACAAGGTAATGTGCTTAAAGAAAGCATTCTTTCTGGGGTTATTTACATGAAGTTATCTTTATGAGAAATCTTATGAAAGAGTTCTCCAGTTCACCACCCAAACCTCAGCACTCTGTTTTCCATGTTCGATAAGACCCTTGGAAAACACCACATCTCAAAAGAATAAAGAAAAGGTGGTCTATTTTTAATTCATTTCCTTCCAAATAAACTATTACTCCCTAACTCCTGGTTCTATGCTGGTACCCAATTTTGACCTTCCAGTTTAGATATATTTAAGAGACATTCAAAAACAGTGTACACATGCACAAGTGGGGAACCTGTCATTTCTCCCCCTCAAACCACCACTATTTTTATAATATTGATGACCTCATAAAAGGAACTCCATTACCATCAGCAATTCATGTCCCTGCTTCAGCACCAGATGCAACCAGGATATGGAAACAAGATCTCTCTCCTCCATTTACTTTTTATTCATTCCAACCCCTGGATATAACCCTCAGTTCCATTCCATTGGCCTGCTTCACCATCTGACACGCTTGATTTTTACCTTCTCAAGTCTTAGCGACCATCCTGGTGTCATATTTCCCTAATTGTTGTGTTAATCTAAATATTACAGAATGAGTTTGCTCATTTTCCCCCAAGACAGTCCCCTCAAAAAACTGCAACTTAAGGAAATGCATCTTGAACAATTTAATTCTCAGATTCAAACTCATTATCCTGAAAGCCCCCCACCCCTCCCTGCCCCATATTCTGTTCAGAGTGTTCTTTGACTTTTCAATAGTAATCAAAAGTTGCTTTTCATAAAAACATTTCTCTAGTTGGAAGACGGGTACAAAGGGTTTTGTTAGAACAGTAAATGCTTTTTTCTCTAGTCTTCATCCATGTTAACAGTAAATCACTATGAAACCAACCAAAACAAAACCCACCCTCACTGTGTGTAGCCACGTGAAGGGGCATATGGAAAAAGCTTAAGAGTAAAGAACCTTCATCCCAGCACAGCCAAGAAGGGAAGCTACAAATGAAGGCAGCTTTCATGGAAGAAAACATCCACAGATGTAGAAGCTACTTATTTTAGAAAAGGGGACAAGACAGCAAGAGAGCAATAAGGAGAGAGAGAGGTGGGGTATAGACAAACAAACTGGAATGCCTCTTCTCTGTTCACCTACACTTTAAAACCTGACTGTATCCGGCAATCTAAAGTTTGAAAAGCAAAACTAAACCTATCACAATTTAAAGTGAACAATTTTCTCTTGATAAAAATTAGCTGTTTTGAACTTATTTGGGGCAGAATTATTTTTTTTAACCTTATACACAAAGCTATCATTGCTTTTTCAAAACACTTAAAAATGACCTGTTAAGTTTCTTACAATCGTAAAATTTTAAAACTGAAAACCTAATCCCTTTAACATCATATATCCTAAGCCACTCTGATGTAAAATTACTTCTATGCCACTGTCTTCTAGTACTGGTTTGCAATGGAATCTGTACAATTAATAATAACCTTCTTCCTTCTCATCTTTCTAGAAAGCCAAGAATGACATATCTCCTTATCTCCCTATTTGTGCCATTAGATTGACATATTTTGCCTCACCTGTCACCTTCCATAAAACTCTGCTTTCAGATGAGTTAATTCATTTTTTAGTTGTCCTCAATGTTCTAAAATAGTGATGTTTGACAGAATTAATACAGTGCTCTAGTTCTCTCTGTTCAACTGGTATTTAATTAAAGATCTTGGAGGCATCTTTGTCTCCAGTTACACTGCTTAAAGAAGGAATGTTACTTCCTACCCGGACAATGTGCTAAACCACATGGCAACAGAGCTGCCTTCCTAAGGTCTCCCATTTAACAGATTGTTTTACCGTGTTTAAGCTACTAGCAAGACAGATTACCACTTTATTTAATGTTGATTTTACTTTTCACATCTCTGAACCACAACTCTACTACAGCCTACATTCTCTCTTACCTTTAAAGTGGCCAGCATTTCTGAACTTGTAATGCTCCCTTATATTTTTATTTGATCATTGCTTTTGTTTTACCTGGACCTCAAAAAGTCCTAATGGTATTTAATTTGTAAGATTTCTTGAATCTCTGGTAACCATGCAGAGAATCTTTAAGCAATGAGAGCTACCTGGAGCACAAGCAGAAACTTTCTTGTTTCAAATTCTTTTGAATTAGAGTCTTTAAGCAGTGACAGCTACCTAGAGCACAAGCAGCAAATTTCTTGTCTTAGACTCTTTTGAATTAATATCTTTTGGCGAATAGCCCACTCAACATGTCATAATTTTCCACTGTAAAGGTAGCATGGATAATTTAAATTGGCACTTGCTATTTATTACACAAATAACTGTTCTCTTGGAATGCGTTTTGAAAGCTATCATTTCTCAATAATTCTTTGGCTATATCGGAACCACAAGAGACATGTCAATTTAAGCAAACTTCAGGAGCAATAAACTAACAAACAAGACTCTAGGTGGTGGTATAGGTTATTTTTTTTATCATGATGTTTTGCTCTTAAAAAACTGCAAGAGTCAGAGGAGCCTTTAGCGTCTTTTACAGACACCTTTTTATTGCAACCTTACAATATTTTAGGGTGTTAAATTAGTAAAAGTTTAGAGACACATTCAGGAAATGGGTCCAGACATTAAAACTGGTTTTCAACTACCTCAAAGGCACTGTAGAGAGCGCACTGGAGTAAAACCAACAATGAATAGTCCTCTTTTTTGTTTGTTTTTAATACGTATTTTCCTCATGCTCCTAGGGCACTTTCAGGGCTAAGTATGCAAAGAGGTCTTTCCCCACCAGAGTGTACGAAACAGGCTAAAGTAACAATCCTACAGCCTGCAGGATAGGGGCTTGCTCCATTGACTGAAACTTCTTTGTCTCTAGGAACTAATTCCAGGCAGAAAAAAGTTAGCACTGATGATGAAGCCACTACTCTCTGAACCAGCTAAACTCAAACCACATTACCAAACTGCTGAGCAAAACCAGAGCAACTTACTTCGAAACTGAAAAGCACTTCAAAATACTCCAGGTAGCAACCCACACTTAGGTGCCAGGCAGATGAAGCAGCATTTGTTTAAAAAGTCCACTTATTTCAGTGTCTCTTCAACAAAGGTGCCAAACTAGTGATTAAACATTGAATAATCACATCAGGAAGATGCCACCCACTTGCTAAACCCATGATTCACTAACAAGCAGGTTCAATGCAATTCATAACTTTAAAGAATGAACTACCAAAGCTCTTTGCTTCACAAATACCACTCTCCACCCCCCCCAAATGTAAACAGCAATCATCATCTATAAACGGACAACCATTTTCACTTTGAACACCTATGGATGGTCTCTCTTCCTCTAGAAACAGTTTTCCCGCACAATCTCACATTTAATCGTTTACATTACCGGAGACAAACTCCAACTCAGTTCCACCAACTGAGTGAAAAATCCTTGTGGCTAAGAACGTCTTAATTCTTTTCCGAAATAAAAATGCTTTATTAAAAAATTTAAAACGCAAAACTACTTATCATTCTGTTCTTCTACTATCTTCAAAACCCAATTGCCATCCCTAACGAGACAGAAGGTAGAAACTCCTGTAATGCTTCAGAGATCAACATGTGTCACAGACTCCCAGCTTGTTCGCCTCTAAGACACAGTTGATTCCTTTGTTCCTTCAGACTGAACACCAACTCTTGATTAAAATTTGGAAACTACTTTGGAAAGGATATGACGGTTTGTAGAATATTTCCAGGCAAACCCTTCATAAAACAACAACATGCACTAGTAGTATTAGAGGACACAGATATGAGTGAAAAACAAGCCTCCAGAAGCCTCCCAGGACCTGCACGGAGCTCACCCTAGATGTGAGCCCGGTTTCTGGCTCAGGGGTAAAGTGATGGTTGAGGCCTCGGATCGAAGAGGCCTCTCCCTCGGGAGGGGAAGGACAAGTACCGACGGGCTGGGCTGGACCCGGGGGTCCTCCGGGGGTCGGGAGCGCGGTCCCTTTTCTTACCCACTTTCCCCGGCCCGGGATCCGCGAGCACAGAGCTGGGAGGCGCCCGAGTGAGAGGCGGGGAGCTGCGTCCGGCGCCGCCCAGGACGCCCGGGGCAGCAGGAGCGGCGCAGCGAGAAGCGCCCGGGGCTCGGGGCCGAGGGGACAGACGAGCGGGGCGCGACTCCGGCCCACGCCCCCCCCCCGCCCCGGCCCGGCTCAGGGGCCACCCGGAGGCCGCCCCCCGGCCCAGGACTGGCACGGACGCGCCAGTGAGCCGGGGGCCAACTCCACAACTTGGCGGCCCCGCTGCCCGGGCCCCCCGAGTTCCCGGGGAGATTCGGACCCAGCAGGAGAGGCGGAATTTCCCCGGAAACCACCCCCCCGACACCATCTCGTCCAGCCACCGAGCCCACCCCGCCGTCTGCGTCCGCTCCCGCCGCCCGCGGCGCCGGCCCCGCCGCCCCGACGCCCCCGAGGCCCTACCGGCCAACGCCAACGCCGCCGCGGGCCGCGCTTCCCGGCCGTTTCCGGCGGCGCGGGCGGCCGCTCCTCCGAGCCCCCCAGCCGCGGCCGCCACTCACCCGAGGCCGCCGCGGCTCCGAGCCCGGGGCTCCGGCAGGCTCACTCCGCGAAGGCGCCCCGCCGCCCCGTCCTCCCTCGGCGCCCCAGCGAGCTCTTGCCTCCGACCGGCACTGCCGAGCGCAGCGGCTGACGCGAGGCCACGGGCGGGCGTGCGGGCGTGGGGCCGGGTCGTCCCTCCGCCTCGGCCACCGCCTCCTCCTCCGTCGCCGCCGCCGCCGCCTCCCGAGTTCGGGGCTCTGCTGCAATGTCTGCGAGGCTGACTTTGAGCGCCTCGCTCGCCGCCCGCCCGCAGCCGCGCTCCTCCCTCCGCCGCTGAGTCCGCCGCGGCCCAGTCCCTCCCCTCGCCGCTCCACGCCATTCAGCTCTTCAGCCAAGTTTCTTAACCCTTTTTTCCCCTTCCTTCCCATTGTCACCGGGGCGGGAGGAAGGCGCCCGGGTCCCGGAGGCTCGCGGGAGCTGAGGGGCCCCCTCGGTTGGCTGGTTTTCCTTCTCGCCCGCCCTCCGGTCGGCCGGGCGGGGACTGCGGGGCCCCGAGGCGGCGGGAGGATCGCGGCGGCGGGGAGAGGTGGGTGCTCCACGCGCCCGCGCCGTCCCCCGCGGCTCCCGGCTCTGTCCAGCCGCCGCCACGGCCGAAGGCGCCCGGACAGCTCCTCCCGGGGCCCCGGGGGGACCGATCTCGAGACACAGGCCAAAGGCTTGTGTTGGGGGCACAGACTGGGGGCCGGGACTCCCCGGGTCCCCTCCTGGGTGCCGGCGCCCTAGGCGTCCCCCTCCTCCCATTTCGCCCACGACACGCGTCCCCTTGGCTCCTTCTCGCCCACCCCCAACTTGCACCACCTTGTAATCTGTGTGTCTTGCTTTGATCTTGGGGGGCACGGGCACTAACTGCGGGTCACTTTGACCCCACGCCCAGCACGTAGGAGGCAGCCAGGGATAAATGCGGAGTGAGTCCGAGAGGAAAACTGGGAAGGAGACCTGAGGAGCGCCCCATTCAGCTCCTCGGACGGCGGAGGACCCGCGAGCAGGGTTTATCTTCAGCTGCTTTGTCACTGCGAAGTCTCCAGCGGAGTCAGTTCTCGAATCTACACCATCCCCGGGAAGAATCTGACCCTACAAGACAAGGCAGAAGGCACCGGGCTGCCACTTCTCGGGCAGCTCTCCGCGGTTCAGGCTCCGAGTAAGAAATAACAATTACATCACGAGGCCGGGGCGGCAGCGCCGAGGAGCCTCCCGGTTTCCTGCAGCTTGATCTCGCTGAACCCGCCTCTAAACTGGGGGGCATACGGATTGGTGAAGAGAGAAAGTGGAGGGAGGAGAGAGTCATCTGAAACCATCATTTCCCCCTTCTCCCTGTATTTGCTGTTTTAAAATCTTGTCCTTAACGCTCCCCAAACATCTAACTAGAACTATTAACACCCCCTCAACACCTCCGCAGATGTCAGGTTTCTTTTTGACTCTAGCATCTAGCATTTAGTAACTCGCCATGAAAAGAAAAAAAAAAAAAAATTACCAGGGGAAATGAGGACCGTTGCTGAAATTGTTTTTGCTTGCTGCGAAAACGCTAAAGTACAGCGTAGCCTCACTGTGAACTCCGAAATGGCATGCCTGTGTTCAAACACTTATTACACAAAACAAGTGAGTGGATGAGACACTCCATTCTTACGTGTAGGTTTTCAGACCCTTAAGAATTCGATAGCATTTGAAAATAGAGTTGCTAGTGCACTTAAAAAAAGAAAAAAGAACTATCCAAGTCGTAAAAAGTATTCTATGCCTGTTATGTAATGGCTGTGTTGTGCGTGTAAAATGTCATTTAACCTTTAAAAACATGAATAAGAGTTTGGGGTTACCTTCACAATCTTAAAAAAGAAAGCATTTTTTCAAATTAATGCTTAATAATCCAGCCCCTAGCACAGTGCTGGGCACATGGTAGGAAGATTTTGCTTCATGGTGATAGTGCATTTTAGAACAATTATTTTACATCACCCTAGTGATTCAACTGTGCAATCTGTTGCCATCTTATATAGTTTAAACCTCATATGATAGCTTATTATTTGTATGTAGCACCGTTTTAAATCTGTTTCAGGCAACTTAGTAAAGTCAGCTATTCTGTAGCGCAACATATATCCAGGATTGATGCAAAGCAACTGTTCCAGTTAAGTGATGGTCAGCATAATTGGAGCGTGGCCCTTTAAGGAGTCAAACTTCTTTTTTTTAAATCGTTTTTAACTTGTTAAAGATTTTCTGAAATGTATGATAAATATTTCTGTTTTCTTAAGCAGTTTGTTTGGCTTTTTCTGGAGAATTCAGGGTTAATTTTATTTAAAGTATTCATTATAGTAGGTGTTAGTGGATTTAACAAATACATCAAGTTCCTGTTCTCTATCAGGCTTCTTCCTAGGTGTTAGGGATGCTCCCAGGAGGTGTATAAGCCATAAATCGCTGCCCTGAAGGACTCCAGGATACTATGACTGATTATCTCTGCCTTTTGTAGTCTCTCTCTCTCTCCCTTCCCTAACTGACAATCTGTTGACTTTTCTGTCTTTTGCCAGCGAGCCTGTCTCCAACATTCTCCTCCTCTTCTGATTGGCAGCTTCTAGTCTGGTGCAGACTGAGAATCCAGATAGCCTCACTTGTCACAATTCAGTCTAAAGTAAAACTAAATAGGTCCCGTGTAAGGAACTGATGTGCTTACCAAGGAGAAAGGCACATGAACTTTAGTGCATAGACTTTGTGACAGATATTTGGACTACTCAAATGTTGCTTTGAAAAGCATTCTTTTTGCTTCTTAGGTGGGTTTTAGATCATTGTGGTTGGTAGATAAACAACCTCCAAGTAAGTAAGATTACACAATTAATACAACAAGCCGAATACTGGTCCTGCCCCTTTTAGCACTAGTGTTAAAAAGTCTACTGCAGTATGTTAGATGACTTAATAAAGCTGCTCACCTCGTTATTCATCTGTCTTCTCAACCCCACAGAAATCCAGTCATTGGAATCCTGAACTCTTTTTGATAGTACATTAGTGTTAAGTAAGTTGCACACCTTTCGCGGGATTCATTTTTACTTAATCATTCTAATTGTGTTGGGGCTATTTTGTTGTTCTTTGTTTTTAAAAAATCAGTACCTCAGTTTCCTGGCTAAGAGAGTCATTGCAAGGATACTGGGGCATATATGTAATATAAGAATACCTATGCAGTAATTGTATTTTGAAGACAACTCTCATTTTAACTGATTGTGATGTGAAAACGATGCCCTTGAGCTTTTATACTTAAACACAAAATTATTTTTATGAACTCAGGTTCCTATGGGATCAGATACGTATAGTTCAGGCTCAATATGTTTATCCACCACAAAGAAGTAGTCTGGGAGAGGCATGCTTATGATGTACTCCCTGAATCTCTCCCGTTATAGCATTTTTCACACCAGTTGGTGACTGGGTGTTTACTTATCTATATCCCATTCTAAACGCAGGCACTCTGGGCACAGGGTCTGTATCCCTCTGGTTCACATATGGACACTTCCAGCACCTATCCCTGTGCACAGCAAACAGTAGACGGTAGATATCCAGTAGATATTGGGCAAGATACTGTCATGATTCCCGAGAAAAGTCTTTGTTTCTACTTGGGGTACAGGTGTGGGGTAAGGGAGCTCAGAGAAAATTTTACAGAGAAAAGAATGCTTCAGCTGTCTATTAAACAGTTAGAATTTACCAAGTAGCCAAGTGGGAAACAGGTTCTCAGGAGAGGGAAAAGACTGTTTAACAGTGGTGAGGTGTGAAGAAAACAAAAATATACATTGAGAAGTATTGAACTCACCTTATACACTATGAACTAGTGACTAATGAACTATGACAGCTGACAGAAATATATACAGATGGAATTCCAGTGTAGTTACGCTGTTATAGTCCCTCAGCCTCTAGAGAAGCACTGTCCAATAAAAATATAAAGCAAGCCACAAATGTGATCTACAGATGTACTTTTAAATTTTCTAGTAGCCACATTTTAGAAATACAAAGAAGCAGGTAAAATTAATTTTAGTAATATATTTAACTCAATGTATCAAAAATATTTCAATGTATACACAACATAAAAAATATTCAATAAATATTTTACATTCTTTCATTCACACTAAGTTTTCAAAATCCAGTGTGCTTTTTACACTAGGTTTTTTTACTCCTAGTGTAAAAACTCCTAGGTTTTTACACTAGCCATGTGTAGCTAGTGGCTACCGTATGGGGCAATGCAGCTCTCTAGAGGGCAAATGAAATCTTTAATAGTACAGTCAAATGAAATTTTCTTAAGATGAAAATCTGAATCTTATGAAGTCTATAATTTTGTGTTGATTACTGGTGTTTAGCTCTGCTATGTTATAGAGACCACTTTCTTCTGTCTAGGCTTTTGTGCCTATTAGAGAATCAGTGAAGTTTACATTTTATGTACTGTGTCTCCATTAACCATACTGTGGTTACAATTACTTTTATTTCTGTTAACTCTGGTGGTGGACTGTAAATGTAAACTGGCCATACAGCATTAAAAAACACTATAAATTTGGGGTTGAATAAACTTTTTGTAAAAAGTCTTCCTTAGATCACAGAACTACTTCTATGCTAGTTACTGTCAAGCATCTTCCTGGCTATAGAAGCCCACAGTTTTGCTCTCCAGTTCTTCCATGCCCACTTACTTAGGGAGTATAAAATCCACCCTAGCCTTTGTTTGAGGCAGTCACCCGTCTGAAGCTGCAGCAGTAAGCATGTGCTATAGCACCCTGAGTACCGAGAAAGGTCTGAAGAGCTAAGATGAAGATGTTTAGACACCCTGTCTGCAGGTTACTGTGCAGTTTTCCCTAATGAGATCGGAGCCCTTTTACTTTCTGTGGAGCATGAGTGCCAAAGACTGGCAAAACCAGGGCACTCAATTTATTCACTAAAATGAATCCTGAAAACTGGATCTTAAAAACAAAAAACAAAAACAACCCGAAAATGTTTGCATAGAAGCAGCTGAAAGTGTGCAAGGAAAAGGCAGATACTTTAATGAAAGGCAAATGTGGACGATGCCTTCTCATTCTCCAAAAAAGAAAATGTCTAGTATAGTTAAGGTGTCCAAAAAGCCAAGAAATCCCAATGAAGCTAAGGAAAACCTGTCAGTTTTGATGATATGTCAGCTTAATATGTACGTGTAAATATTACATGGAATCCTATCCTTTTATGTAGAAATGGGTCATGTAGATCTCATTAAGCAGCCTGTCATAAATGACTACAACATTTCAGGATTTCACAAACATACATCTGTATAATAAATCAACTGGGTAAAACATGATCCTATTAATTTTTAGAGATTTTACTCAGATAACCTTCAACTAAAGCCAAGTACATACAGTCAGCCCTCCATATCTGCAGATTTCACATCCACAGATTTAATCAACCATGGATGGAAAATATTCTTAAAAAAAAAAAATCCAGAAAGTTTCAAAAAGCAGAACTTCAACTTGCCGCTTGCCCACAACTATTTACACAGCATTTAACATTGTGTTTACAACTACTTACATAGTATTTACATTGTATTATCTGTTGTAAGTAATCTAGAGATTATCTAAAGTATAAGAGAGGATGTTCCTAGGTTATATGTAAACACTAGTGCCATTTTATGTAAGAGACTTGAGCATCTGAGGATTTTGGTTTTGGGGGGGTGGTTCCTGGAACCAATCCCCTGCAGATACCAAGGGATGACTGTATCTGTTTTCCTAAATTATTAAGGATTCTGTGGGGAAGAAAGCTATAAAGAAAACATGATGTATGCTTGCCATTTGTGCAATTGTTTGACTCTCAAAAGACATAGACTCTGACAAATTTGTTTCAGATTTGTTTAGTTTAGGAAACATAAAATTCTTATATAGTTTATCTTTCCACAAAACCAAATTAAAATTACCTTCACCCTCAAACACACACACACACACACACACACACACACACACACACACATACACCCCCCCCCCCAAGATTTCACACAATGCAATGGGGAAAGAATAGTCTTTTTAATAAGTGTGGCTGGGACACTGGATGTCAACATAGAAGAAAAGGAAATCTGACCATTTCTTTGAACCATACACAAAAATTAACTCAAAATGGATCATAGACCTAAATGTAAGAACTAAACTATAAAACTCTAAGAAGGAAATATAGCAATAAATCTTCACAACATTGGTTAGGCAAAGCCTTCTTAGGCATGACACCAAAAGCACAAGTGACAAAAGGAAAAAGAAGTATATTAGACTTAAATCAAATTAAAATCTTTTGTGCTTCAATGTACACTATCAAGAAAATTCAGGGGCAACCCACAGAATAGGCAAAAAATTTGCAAATCATATATATATCTGATAAGAGACTTCTATCTAGAATATGTAAATAACTTACAACTCAACAATAAAAAGACTAGTACCCATATTTTTTAATGCGCAAAGGATATGAATAGACGTTTCTCCAAAGAAGATATACATTAAGGACATGGGAAGATGCTCCATTTCATTAACCATCAGGGAAATGCAAATCAAAACCACAATTCAATACCTCTTCACACTCACTAAGAATAGCTATAATCAAAGAAAACAAAAAACAAAATAGTTAAGAACAAGCATTGACAAGGATACAGAATAATTGGAACCCTCGGACACTACTGGTGAACACTTTAAATGTTGCAACCACTTTGGAAGAAAGTCTGGCCATTCCTCAAAAGGTCAAACATAGAGTTGCCTATGATCCAGCAATTCTACTCCTAATTATATACCCTTGAGTATTGAAAATTTCTCCACACAAAAACTTGTACATTAATGTTTACACCAGTGCCCTTCATAATATCAAGAAAAGGGAAAAAACCCAAATATCTATCAATTAATGAATGCATAAACAAAATGTGGTATAGCCTTATAATGAAATACTACTCAGGAATAAAAAGGGAATGAACTGCTGATACATGTTACAACATGAATGAACTTGAAAAGATTATGCTGAGTAACAAAAGACCACATGCCGTATGTTTCCATTTATATGAAATATCCATAATATGCAAACTTATAGAATACAGTAGTGATTACCTAGGGCTGGGGAGGGGTTTGGAAAGAAATGGGGATTAACTGCTAATAGGATTTCTCTTTGGAGTGATAAAAGTGTTCTAAAATTGATTGTGATGATGTTTGCATAACTCTGTGGATACACTAAAAACCACTGAATTTTACACTTTAAATGTGTAAGCTGTATGGTATGTGAATTATATCTAAATAAAGTTGTTATGTATTTTTTAAAAAACAAAATAAACAATAAAAAACCTTTCTAGCTTCTCCTTTTGAAAAAAAAACAGAACTTTGACCTGTATCAATATATAAAGTCTGTAAATGTTTTAAAATATGCTACAATTAAAAATTATTTTTGCTCAATAATATATACATATACACATATATATGTGTGTATGTGTATATATATCCAGAAAATTACATGTTGGATATTAACTTTGGCTGCTTTATAATTCTTAAATGACACAGTACAGTAAGGATGAAGGATAGTTTTGTCAGGACGGCCCAAGTGTCAGTAATTTAGTGTACACACCATACTAAGAGAGAGAGAGACAGTGAGAGAGAGAGAGACAGTGAGAGAGAGAGAGAGAGAGAGAGAGACTGTGTGTGTGTGTGTGTGTGTGTGTGTGTGTGTGTGTGTGTGTGTGTGTGGTCTTCCATCAATGCCAATATAGAATTCCAGAGGTGACCTAGGAAAAGAATTCTGGATAAAAAGCATATACCACTCATGTCCCAGAAAGGCTTATACCAGATACAAAGCTCAATAATTTACAGTAGTAACTACTCCTACAAAGCTAAATGATTTATCCTGTTAGGTAGTTCAGTGTATTATATTTCCTAAAAGCCATATATCGAAGAAATCTAATTCCAATTTCCATCAGCTAGTAACTGCTTTTGGTTGCTAGTAACAGAAATAAGAACTAAAATTGACCTAGCCAGTGTAGAAGTTGATTTTTCTCCAATGTAAAAAAAGGTCACAAATGCATTTTGGGATCTGTTTTGATGATACCATCATTATTAGAATGATTGCACCCAGATTGCTTCTATTCTCTCATTGTTAGCTCTTAGCTTTCATCCTAAAGTTTGCCTCATGATGTTAGTTGCCTACTGGAGTTCCAGTCATCAAATCTGCATTCCAGGCAGGAAGAATGTCGGTGGCCTACCACCTTTTAAAGGAGTTTTCCTGAAAGGAGCATCCAACAACTCCTGCTGACATCTAATTGGATGTAACCAGAGGGAGTGTGAGGTATATAGTATTTTAGCTAAAAATAATACTCAAATAAAATCAGGATTTGGTTTCTAAGGAAGAAGATGAGACTAGATATTGAGTGCATATATTAGTTGTCTCATGCTAAATAACAAATCATCACAAAAACTAATAGCTTAAAACAAGAAACACTATAATCTCAAAAGTTTCTGGTAGGTAAAGAATTCAGAAAGAGCTCAGCTGGATTGTTTTGACACAAGGTCTCTCCCGTGGTTGCAGTCAGGATATTGGCAGAGTCTGCAGTCATCTGAAGGCTCGCCTGGAGGCGGAGGACCCAATTTCAAGAAGACTCCCTCACAAGGCTGTTGGCAGGAGACTTCAGGTCCTCACACGGCTATTGGCTGGAGGCCTCAGGTCCTTGCCACACAAACCTCTCCACAAGCAGCTTGAGTATCCTGATGATATGGCTGCTACCTACCCCCAGAGCGAGCTATCCAGGAGAAAGCAATGATGAGGTCACAGTGTCCTTTATGACCTGGTTTCCTAATTGACACAGGATACTTTCACTTTTTTCTATTAATTAGAAGTGAGTCACTAAGTTAATTCCACCTGTAAGGGGAAAGTCATCTTAAAGGGAAACATATCAAATGATTTGTCGATGTAGTTTAGAACCTCCAGGTTAGGCTATTAACCATTTTCTGGCATGGTCTGCCTCTTTGGTTTTCCAAACCAACATGCACACCTTTGTTTTCAAAAATAGATAGTCTCACTGCCTCTCCAATGGATCAAGACCTAAGTCTCTTTCTGTTACTGTTGTTTCGGTAACTGATATGCAGCCCTCTCTAAGAGGGCCAGATGGGGCTCTTGTAGGCTGGTAACCAATTAACTAAGGCACGTTTTCAGCTACCAGCACACATAAGATTTCAGTGATGGAGAAGAAATGGATCATTGCAATAAGCCTGTCCATTTGGTGACATTAGTTACCATTCCATTATAATTATCAAAACCTACTGAGCAGGAATAACCAGGACCCTCTGCCTCAGCATTTCAGGAAGTTCCTTTGTTGGCCAAACTGGAAACTCCTGGTTCTTTCTCTTGAATGTTCTCCTTCATACCTTGTCCTCTATTGCTCCTGGATCTGCCCCTGGGAGGTTCATCCTTGTCAATTTTCCTCAACAAATATATCCGAGGTGGGCACGATGAGAAGGATGCCCTTTTTGGAGACTTCATGAAATTTGAAATATTGGGGCACAGGAATTGTTTTAAAGTTTTAACAATCACAGACTGCTGCAGACCAAGTCTGGGGTTTCTTTGGGAAGATAATTCCTTCAAACACTTAGCAGACTTGATTTGTTTCGATTCTATTCCATGTACAAATTACCATAGCCAAAAGACTTGCCCAGACATGGTTTTGAACCTGCAAATTCTCATCTTTTATTTACTGGGCTCTGTTCTCTGCCCATCCCCCTGGCCCTTAAATTAATGGTGGGTACCTTGAGAGCATCTGAAATAATAGGCTTAGATGGGGAAGCAATACAGTTCATCATCTCTTGCCAGCAATATCACTTCTGCTTTATGACAAACTAAGAGCCTTACCTCCTGCTAAGACTGTAGTTTCAGGGCTACAGCTTAAAACTTCTTCAAGTTCAGATACAAAAGCAGATGAGTTGTTCAACATTGCAAGTTCTAAATCACTGGACTCTCCATCAGTGTAGTTAGTGGGCATGGGCAGAGAATGCCTCTCTTAGCAAATCTTTGCTTCTTTCCACCTCTACTGAGTTCATCTAGTTCTTAAGATTTTGCTAAAGATAAATGAACCACCACCTACCAATACTATGAATTTGTTCTACTATTTCCCTGAACATTATAGCCTCAGTCAGCAAACATCCTGCTTTTTAAGGTAAGCAAGTGACAGATCAACCAAATATTTGGCCACCACATTAAAATTAGACCCTCACCACATACTCCCAACTGCTTCTACTAAATCAGTATTACTTGTACTTTTCAGCATCTCATTTCTGGTACCAATTACTACATAGGTCATGGTCCCTGGTTTCAGGAAACAATTAAATTTTGCCAGGTTAAGCAAAAAAAGGTTTATTATAATGTAACAGATAATTTACAACATCTTTTCTGGGCCCCAGGAACCAGGTTTAGAGGATACATAGGAGAAATGTCCAGCTGTACAATGGGATGGCCAAATGGAAACTCCACTCATCATCTGTCACTTAACACTAATGAAGATACAGACTAAATCCTAGATCCTCCATCATAGTTCTGTAGAAGAACAAAACTCCTCAACCCCCTTACTTGCCAGAACAGCCCCATAGATTCTGTCTCATGATGTTCATATCTACCTTTCTTGTCTTATACAGGTGCATCTGGTTGGTGGAAACCAAGTCATGTGAAACTCTGACTTCACCTGAGTCTGAGAAATGTCTATAACATTCACCTTTCTGGTCTCTAGTAACCAGAAAGTCATGCTAGAAAGAGAGAGAGTGGTGTTTAGTGTGTTATTCTGCAGTATTTACTAGAGGTGGAAGGATTATTTCTGAGTTTTAATTATAGTTTAATTAATAAACAAATTTGAGGAAAATCGTAACAGCATATATAATAAAATTAATAAACAGCATGAATTAAGTTGACCCAGTATGCTTCCCATTTGCTCCAAGGTTCTTTTCTTGTTTTGTTGTTGTATGTTGGCCTACCTTTCTATTTTAAAGCCAGTAATAACATTTCAAAAATGTTTGATATATATGCCCTTATACAGATGAATCAGTAACTGCTCAGTTCCACTCCCACCCTCTTTCATTCTAATCATGTGGACTTCTTGGTTCCAAGTGGGGCACTAGCAAAGCTTATATGAATGCCTGAGGAACAGGACTGTTTGGTTGTAAGAAAAAAAGTTATCTGGAGCTGAAAGTGGGTCAAAATCAAGACAGAATGTGAAGTCAAGTATCCAGCAGAGTGCAAGACCCAAAGTTTCTGAAGCACATGAAGTATCTTAGGTTGTAACATGAACAATAATTCATCCAAGGATCATTATATTTGGGTAAATTTTGCATTAATCGTATTTCATAGTATTCTAGCTCTTGGAAAGTTGGTCAACCACATTAGCCAGTATACAATATCATGATCATGTTGGGATACAGAAAATGTGCTTACTCTTGGAAAAAGTGTTTTTGGTTTTAAGGAAGAAAAGCCTATTCAATTAACTTGAGAAAAAAGGAAATTCTAAGGGATAACATATATGGAATCCAAGAAAATGTTGTCCCACTAGTTCTCAGGAGACCATTGCCCTTGATCCTGGTGCTCCACCAAAAATGTGCCTTCGTTATCCGCTTGTTCAGACTGTCTATTGGTTCAGTTCTCCAAAGAGAAAGGTTGATTACCTGTAGACCAGCTAGTGGACCACTCCTTTCATGGACAAGTCTATCAGCCCTGGTCTATCAGCCCGAGCCAATGAATGGAGGTGAGGGAAAGTTCACTTAGTACAAAGGATTGACTTTCCCAAGACTGTGAATAGGGCTGATAAAACTAGAAGGGTAAGATGGGGTGTAGTAGATCAATAAACTAATGTTTCTAGTAAGGTCATTATCTTTTACACTGTGAAAATTGACTTCTAATATTGTAACAGCATGTTAATCTTATTTGCAAACTGCTTACAAATTAATGTGTGTGATTCTTACATACAAAATATATTAAACATATTCATACTTTCACCAATAATTTACTGATTGCCTACTAGGTACCCTGTGTTACATTATATCAAGTTCTCTTGATACCAAATGAACAAACCAGGGTTACTAGTTTTGTGACATCCATAGAAGGAGACAGCTAATATTTAGTTTGATACATTCTTTAATAAAGATATGGTTAAGATACGTGTTATGGAGGAAGGAGGTGTTGGTTCATATTTTGGGTGTTCAAGGAAAGGCTTCTTCCTTTGAGAAGTCACTATTGAACTCGATCGTGAGTGATGAATTTACCAGCATACTTTTTCTTTTCCTATATGGTCATCCCTGATTCGCTTTGATAAAGCTGCTTTACTCTAACGTCCTGTCAGCAAGTCATTTTTTACAGATGTTATTACCCTTCCAGGAAGCTTCACTGATTGTCAATGTGTCAGTATTTAGGGCTAGAATGGTACTTGATCAATTAGAAGCAGATTCAGATTCCTCCCATGGGGTAAAATTTATTTTTCTAATGCCAGACGGCTTTCATGCACCTCAGAACTTTTCAGGTCTCTTTGTAGTAGTAGTTGTTGTTGTTTCCATGATCTCTTCCTTGGTATCAAGGCCAGCCTTAAACAAAGCTGTAACATGTGTCAACCTTACCTTTGTTACCAATAAACGCCCTTTTTCTAACTCATTTTAGTACAACTTCATAGTTACATTGTATATTTATGTACCAACTTTCTTTCTCACACACCATCAACTGTAGTATGTACTACTAAGAAAGAAGACTGCAATCAGATAATGACATAACGCTTTCTTATAACATGGAATTTTAATCTTATATTTTTTTGAAGAACCGTTTTAAACTTGTTTATACACAGATTTAAAAAATCTTTTTATCACTCTTTATGTATAGATAAAAGTGAAATATAAGTAAAATACATTCTTTAAGATATTCCTAAATTGTTTTCACATTGAATCTGTCTCCAAAGAATCACTTTTTGACTCAGTCATCGATGTCTATGTGTTGTATTTTTAAAATGCAGTTTAGTCGTTTTTGTCATCAGGAAGCCTTGGAGATGCAGCATTTCTTAAAAGAGTGCTCCACTACTATCTCTGATTTTTTTTTCCAAATTGCTGACCTCCATTGGGCATGTTTTGATGTAGATACACCGGCAAATGACACCCACAGACAGTGACTGTGAGATACATCCCAATGTCAGAGATGTTAAAACATCAAATGATGACTCAATGGTATGTGGCATAGAATCAAAGATAGATGATGTTACTTGATAACTTCCAAAGTGTTATTGATTACATCTGTCTCTTGAAGATCATCATAATTATGTAAGTTAAGTCAGGTAGGCATTACTTCACATTTTACAAGTGAAGTACTGGATGTCCCTCAAATTTAAATAACTTGCCCCAATGACAGAAGACTAATAAGGAGTAGAGTTGGTAATATGTTCGGTAGAACTGAGACATTTTATTCATAAACCAAGTCTCTTTTCACCACTTCATGCTACTTATCATCATGCTTCTTGGATATTCATAGACCTACCCCCTGATTCTCAACCTGCTACCTGTCACTTATCTCTAACCATCAAAAATTTAATCCAATGGTTTACAAACTATGCTCTAGAAAAATACTGATGTATCAAGACTTTCTGCTTTTCAAAATCAAATAAAGATCATCTTTTCCAAACTTGCATGGGAAAAAATCAGCTGTCAGATCATTCTCTAACTAAAATTTTTCTGATTTTTTTTTTTTTGTTAAACCTAGTTTCTGCTACCAGTTAACCATACTCGAATCTTGTTTCATAGGGTATTGAATTTGCACAAAACATATAGCCATTTTTAGTTTACTGTAGCAACATTTCAGGTTGTTACGAAAAAAGCTTTGCCACGATGTTTCATTTCTTGAACAAATATGAAAACCTTTGATTTCATTCATTCTCCTAGAAGCCTGCTCTCTTCCAGGGACATAGATATACCAATGGCTCAGATACACTAATCCCTGTTAATAAGTTGGCTGGTTATTATGTTGAACTCCTTAGAGGAGCTTTTAGAGAATTCACAAGGAATGAATTGAAGAGTGGGAATTTGAGACACTTCATAGGCCAATGAAGGTTTTTTGGTTCTTTTGTGTTTTTTTGTGTTTTTTTGCTAGTTCAGGCATTTTCAAATGTCTTCAGTTACATGATGTGAACAAGACATTCTAATTTTTAGGATAGACTTACCTGTGATCAACACTTTTCTTCCAGCCCCTTTGGAGGAGAGTAGCTCAATCCTGCATCAAAGAACCAAATTTACAGGTTCTTTCTGCCCAGGAAAAAGCTGATGCACTTAATTAATCTTTCCAGGAAGCCAGGCTGACTCTCACTACTTCAACGCATTGTATGTTTAAAGCATGTAGAATTTAATCCTGTTTGAATGATGTGTGAAAGAGAATTGACATAAAATAGCGAGAAATCTCTGAAGTGAACCGAGCTACATAATTTGGGCAGGTGCATTTTTAATATCACTTTTAAAGGAACTTGAAATATATTCGATGGTGGAAGAAATTTTAGTATAGGTTTGAAAACTATCAAACAGCATCTGTTGCCTTCTCCATTTTGATTAAAACATGCTCACAGGGAAAATAGTGGTTTGTCTGTTAAGTCAAACAGTAATGAAACATTTGCTACAATAATCTCTTTAATTTGGACGACATTTGGCAATAAAGTGCACTCATTGGATCATTAGCCTGTATTTTGATCCTTCAGAGTTAACTGAGCCCAGCTAAGTCTAATATGGTAATGGGCTCTTTGTTAAAACCTAGGCATATGCATTTCTCATGCTCTATTGTGTTCTACTCTGGTAAAGAGAGATAAGAAATGTTATTGTGATGGCATTAAAGGTTTCTCATGGACATATCTGAACACCATGAGCCTGAACTGTCTCATTTAGTCATGTCCTGTTTCCACATATCATACGGATCAAAGGTACCATGATTATAAAACTCAGGTGAGTAATGAGGATTATAGGTATTAATCAAGTCATCACAAAGAGAGTTGGTAATTAATATTCAAATATAGTGTATACGCTTTTTGAATTAGCCTATGGTAGTGAAAATGAAAACATGAAACTTCTTGCATGTGAAACAAAATAAATCCAGTAACAAATACCAGTAGAAATAATTCATATTGTCACTGTATACAATTATTTTATAGAAATTAGACTAATTGTTTTAGAATGCGCATTAGCTCTTATTTCTAAATCATTGTTTTAAATGTAATGTGTGTGTGTTTGTCTATTCATATTCACACACATCATCCCCCAATACACATGCACACAAAAACATATTATGATGGATTTTGTGTTAACATCTACCACTTGCAGTAAATTAGGCACGTAACAAAAACAAAACAAAAAGCTATCCTTTCAGCTTCTTCTAGCCCCCTGCAAAACCAGAAGGGTCATTCACACAGGTATACTTGAAAGAACTGACCTGTCTATGCCCTTCCAGAAGATATAAGTGGCTGGATCATCGTGTTGAAAGTCTTCATTGGTTTTGGGGTTTTGTACTATTAAAAGAACAGCGAAGTGATGACCTTTTTAGTGGCTTATGCCATTACCGTAGGCTGAGATGGTCTTTCTTTTATATTTTCTATCAAAAGACAGAGTCAGCTCAAATACCACACTATACGTAAAATTTTTCCTTCTCTATAAGGTACTTCTTATACTTCTTTGTTAGTACTTACTTCATCCAGGCTTGGATATGGTCGAATTTCCAAATGTCCCATACCCTGTTAGACTGTGAGCTCCTGGAGCTCAGGGAGGAGCTGGGAGCAGATCTGGGAGCAGCTAGAAACAATGTCGGTGGGGACAGCATTGGAGTTAGTGTGATGGAGATGACATGACACATGGCAGGGGTGACAGGAGCCGAGACAGAGGAAACGTTGCCAGCAGCCATGACAGTGGTCAGTGGTGAGGAAGCAGAGAAGATGTAATAGAAGTGGAACCAGAGGAGAGGTCAGTGAGATTGGCCTCAGCTATGTCCATCAGGAACAGACACAGATGCTGGAATATTATTTCCATGCCTCTTCCCACATCATGGCTCTTCCCACCTAGAATTACATTTTTGATAACAGCGTGTGATTGCATATTTTCAGAACACATTCTTTTATGTTGTAGAGGTGTTACTAAACTTCATCACTTAACATTGTTTCTCTGGATGAACGCTTTATCATCTCTAACTGGATGCCAGAAACATAGCTTCCCAAGGATCTTCTAGGCAGAGGGTCAGCGAATGGAGCAGATTGGTGTCAGACAATTAACTTGTCAGAGATGATCCTATACACCAGTTAGTTGTTAAGAATCTATTTCTTCTTGGCCAAGTATTCCCAGGGATTAGCACAGTGCCTGACACATATTTAGACGTTGATAAATATTTGTTAAATGAGTGACTAATAATAAATCTGGGGTTTATGGGTGTCAGACATGGTGCAAAATACTCCACAAATACTGTGTCCTTTATAGTAGATCCTATTATTTCTATTTTATAGATGAGTAAACTGAAACTTGAGAGATTAAATAACTTGTTCAAAGTTACACAGCTAGTAAGTGGTGAAATTGGGATTTGAACCAAAGAAACCTATACCCAATATAACACACTACTTCCCTATGCCTAGAGCATGTGCAAATGAATCATTGAATGCTCCACATAAGAGACCATCGTTATTCTCTAGGTTAATGGTGCTCCAAGAGTACAAAATTGCTTAATGCAAGTGCAAAGGCTCAGGGCACTGCCCATCCTTATAAAAAGTTTGCTTATGAAACCACAACTAATTTTTGCTTATTTTTTACATGAAATTAGATGGAATGCTCTATCAAAATTTTCCAACTTTATTTTTAAACTTAACACATCTACATGATAAAAAGAAACTTAAGACGACAACTACTTCAGCAAAGAATTGATAAGCGAAAGACCAGATGCTACATATTTTTCAACTGCAAAAATATCACGGGAAGCCAGCTGTATCTTCTGAAATTTCATGATGTCATCATATGGCTTCGGGATCTATTTAGGTGGTTCATAATCTTATTAGCTTATCTCTGTTTCCAGTCATGATCTAGGCTTTAATTGCATAGGTTTGTTTATAACATTGTTAGAATTAGAGTTCTGGTCTCGTATTTCATGCAAGAAGCATCTGCCAGGATGGTGCACAAAAATTGCCACCCTGCATAGTACCTAGTGACCCACTGCAAACTGATGTCACTGTCCCATTTTTCTGAAGTGGTCTTTGCTTCCTGGCATCGAGCTATCACACAAGTGACTCAGAGTTTTGACCTTGTTCAACTTTACCAGAAGTCCAAGTCTAGGATGATGATTTCAAAGTGTGATGGAAGAAAAGTGTTTCAGTTCAGCAACTTTCAATGTCACAGTGAAATTTACCATGTTTTCCAGGCATCAGTTACACTGCCAGATTCAGGGAGATTTCAATTATATTAGGGATGGAAATAACTTTGCATTTACCACACTTCTGCTCTAAATTTCACTATCCCATCTTCCCATCCCCCCAACTTTATTCACTTTTTTATTCAGTCTCAAAACCACATTTTTTCACAGGTCAATATTTTTCTATTAAAAAATTTTAGGTAAGCCAGTGCCAGATATTTCCTGAGATTCCACACTGGGGTGGAATTTTCAAAATTTTTGAATGTAAAAATACTAACATTTATTATCACACATTAGAAGAGTCTGCTCCTCATGGACCCACCAGAGCTGAGTTGTCTTCCTAGGGAATGTATGGGCAAGTTAGCTCTACAAGACATGATCCCTACCTGTACATACTGGTTAGTCAAACAATAATGAGACCATCTTTCTCTCCCTCAGTAAATTATATGAGTAAAACATTATTTAGGACTCTTTTCTGTACAATGAAAACTCAATTCAAAACTTCTGTAAAGGAGAAGGAACTCGAATTGATTAGCTCATGTAACTGAAAAGTCCAGGAGTAGGAATGGGTTCAGGTGGGGTTGGTTTATGCAAGACCCAATGCCCTGTGGGTCTTGATTTCTCTCAGTCCTCTTGGCAGGATGCAACCATCCACCCCCAGTGTGTCTGCTTGATTCTCATCTTCATTCACAGACATAAGGTGGTGAAAATATCTCTTGACTTTCAATTCCCCAAATTCCTAGTCCAGTAGAAAAGGACAAATACAATGCCTCAAAAGAACAATATAAATTGTCTCAGATCAGTGTTTCTGGCTTTGATTGACCCGACCTGGGCCATGGGATCACTGGGAACAAATTACTGCTGCCAGGAAAATGTGATGCTTTGATTGGCCAGTCCTGGATCACTTGCCACATCTGGAGTCGAGGTAGCATTTTCCCCTCAGGGACCTTAATAACTGAGATTGGAGAGGAACAGAGCCCCAAAAAGATAAACTGAAAACAGTTATCAAAATAGGATGAACGGATATTGGGCACCTACTAAACATATGTGTCCACTATGGTACCATTGCAGTTATCCATTCTACTTCTTCCTATCTTTGCATATTTTTCATTTCTCTTTCTTCTCCCAGTTCTTTAAGCAAGCATATTAAACAGTCAGTCTCTGGTTTTGGGGGAATTGTTTGCTTCTGAGCAATCATCTTACATCTGGGCTTTCTGTATTCATTCTTGAGTCATGCACACACCACTTGACTTTGTTTTATGTATTATTACGTTTTGTTGTTGTTGTTTTCTTCGGTTTCTATCCTGAAACATCGCATGTCAATACCTGCTACCGTATTTGTTTCTTCACTTTTTATTCCTCAGATTTGGGGATAAACGTTGGAATGTTGAACGAGTGGCCAGTAAGCATCCAAGGGGTCTTTTATGCAGATAATATTTTTTTGGTAGCAAAAGAAAAAAAACAGTGCTTTGTCATAATTAGAGTTCATAAATGTGAAAGAATTAAAAGTAAAAAGAAAAAATAAATTGAAATGGTTGAAACATCTCATTTTAATCATTTAAACTCAACATTTTCCTCCTAAAACCTTTCATATGTACAATTAACAATAACAAATAAATTTATTGGAATTTTGCCTCCCCTTTATGACTATGCCCACTGGAGCTGTTAATGAGCAGGAAAATGATTAAGAGGCAGGTGGCAGAGGAGCTAAGGACGTGAATCAAATAGCACAGGCTCAACAGCGAGTGCTAAATAGTTGATACCTGGGTAGAGACAATACACAAACAGAGGACACGGATATACAGAGCAGAATACTATTGTTACTAATGGTCTCAGGGTACCAGCTACCAGACAGCAAGAATGACTTTTTATATTCAGTTCTTACAATGATACAATACGTGTTTTTGAGCCAGCAGATTCTAAAATGAATTCTCCTGGAGGCCCTTGTATATATCTTTTTCATTCAGTGAAATAGCCGTGAGATAATGATAGAATGGGTACTAAAGTGTGTCACATCTTTACTTCAACAAAACCATCATATATTCCTATTGACTTATTAGTAGGCTGCAATGTTTAAAGCTGATAATGTCTGTGTAAGGAACTAAATTCAAAAGATAGACAAAGTATACAGGAAAAGTAAGTTCCTCTCCATCCCTCAGCTCTCCAGTTCCTCTCCAGTAAAACCCACTATTACCAGTTTCTTCTGTATTCTACTACAGACAATTTAAGCATCTGCAAACACAGGTACCACTACAAACATAAATGTATTATTATACATGCATTTATAAACACATTATTATGCACCTTACCTTTTCACTTATTAATATATGTTAAAATTTTCGAATGGTTCAATTACTTACAAAGATGTTGAAGACCAAGTTTCTAATATGAATTCTACTATTTAGAAAAATAGTATTATACCTGCCATGATAGTAGGCATGAAATAACTAGACCAAAATACCTTGACCAATAAACGTATGGAAAGAAATGCAAAATAAGAATCAAATGGGAAAATTCTTTTTCCTATTAAATAAGCAAATAACAATAACAACCATAAAATAGTAATAATAAAGCCTATAATGGCTACAGTCAATTGCTGAAGCCAGGAACCTGGGAATACTTTCTGATTTCTTTCTCTACTTCAACCACATTTAATCTTTCACTAAGGCCTGCCTTATCCTCTAAGATAAACATATTAAACCTCTTCAGAGGATATAGCTAAGTTGTAAACAGATTCCTGACCCATAGAAACCATAAGATAATAAATATTTGTTGTTTTAAACCACTATGGATTGGGGGTAATTTGTTACACATAGATATATAACCAATATACATCTAATAGCATCTTGTTTTTATAGTCATGGTACTTTTTAAACTTTGTAATTGATTATTGTGATATTTATTTAATGTTTATTCTCCCCCTTTTAAATGGCATAACCAGAAGAACAAGGTCCTTGTTTGTTTGTTCCCCAAAGTATCTGTAGCATTTATCACAGTTCATGAAATTTATTTGTTGAATAAAAGAATGAATAAATGCACTGATATTCCACCATGTGGTTGATGGGAGAGCATAAACTGGTATATGCTTGTCTTCTGTAGGAAAGTTTACCACTTTATATCAAAGGTCTTAACTATGAAAACTCTTTGACCCTGTGTTCTAATGTTAGGAATTTATCCTGGAATATAAATGTTTCTAATAGCAAAATAGTGTAAATAACACTAATAGCAAATAGTGTTTCTAATAGCAAAATAGTGTAAATAGTAAAATAGTGTTTCTAATAGCAAAATAGTGTAAATAACTTGTGTCTAACAATAGAGGATTAAATTATGACACATCCTCTATATCCATTAAAAATCACATGTAGAAAAATATTTTTCAACATGGAGCATATTCACTATATGTTACCAAGTGATGTAAACAAGTTACAAATCAGATATATAAAAATAACTCATGTTTACTGAGTGTTCAGAGTGTGCCAGCCACTGTGATACACACCTTTCATGTATGATCTCATATGGGCATATATATATGTAGAATTAGTGTGTGTGTGTATGTGTGTGTGTAATAGACCTGGAAAACATCTGGAAGGGTATACCACTAAAATGCTTACAGTGATTATCTCTGAAAGAAAAGGTGGGATCCTTACTTTTGCTTTTTGTTTCTTTTCTTCATTTCTCTATTATGAGAAGGAAGTTAAGGCCAAAAACGCCAAAGCAACAATTGCCAAGTGATAAGGGTCACAGATACCAAAAGCTAGAAAATGGAGCCAGATAGACAAAGAGCGGAGCAATAGATCAGGGTTTAGGCTGGGATCCAGGACATGCCTAAAATAAGGAGCAATTGTTAATAGCACTGCTGGGATATGCTGCCACTTTCCTAGGATAATAAGGATCTTGTAAAGTTTGGGAAAGACCTTGGGTAGTACCTTGGTTAGGCTCTGACACGATCAAGCATCTGTGTTCTGTCCAGACTGAACCGTCTTGGTCCGTTGCAGTTTGGTCTGGATGGGCAGAAAGTTCCCAGGTCAGAAGGGTTTTCAGTGAGGAGTCTGTTCTACTAATTCTGCTGGATTGTGTGACCTGGTATCTGCTTGGTGCCAACTGCCCAAGACATTTAGACATTGTTCAGGTTGAAGCATTTAAAAACATAGCCCATGTCACCTATCTACTCTGGTTGCCTCGGCTTTTCTAGGCTGCCGTGTTTAGATGCCTTGTCATCACTGGCCTGGAGAACTGCCTCAAATTTGGCATCCATTGGCAGAATTTTCTGTCCCATATGCAGTGTTGATTTCAGGCAGGACCAGGTTTCTAGAGATGTGGGCATTGAGATTTCACTTGCCAGGATACTCTTGTAGCATTAGCTGCACTGATGGTGGAAGGTTAGGTGGTGTTAGGATAAGGGTCAGAGCTTTCAACTGTTGGAATGCTGAAGGCTCAGCCATGGGCCAAATCCCCCATTTCAGCTCCTGAGGAGGTCTTTAGTTGGATATTCAGAGTGAAAACATGGGGCATGCACCACTGTTTATGTCTGGAAAATCACAGGAACTAGTGGACATTCTTGATTGTCCTTTCCTTCCATGATTAGTGATATTTGTGTTGTTCTAAGAATTCTACTTCCAAACTTCTCAGTATGCTACCGGTATTAGTGCAGACATGGTATTGTTCACATTACGTTTAGAACATTCTTAATCAGGAGCTGGTGGGAAGGATCTCAATGATATATATCAAGATGTCAACACTTATAATTTGGTTTGGCCCAGAATCCATAGAATCAACTGTTGGTACACTTAGTGGGAATCACAGTGCCTTCAAAAGTTTAGAAAACTCTCTTCCATTTGCCATCCTCCCACGTCAAGGATTCAGCTTGCAGACTTTGGAGTCAGATGATGTCAGATGACCAAACTCCATAGAGCTGGTTTAAGTATAGGTAAGGATCCCAAAATGAAGTCTCACTAAGGCTACGGCAGATGTTGGTGTATGAGTGGAAACCCCAGACTTCTTTTCCAAAGGGGGTGCCATGGGGTTTAATGAGCCTTAAATACATGTCTCTATCTACGTGACTTTGAATATATACCAAGTGAAGATACTTGCTGAGCAGAAATTTGCATGATGGGCAGAAGCAGCTGCACAGAATAGTCTCCCATGGCTAGTTTGTGCTACCAGATTTCCCAACTAGGAGTCCCCATGGCACTGCCTAGTCACATGGGAATAGATTTGTTTTAGGGATTGCTGGTCCACTGGATCAGTGTGTAGAAAAAGCAGCTTCTTGATGTCTCTGAGTCTATCAAGGATCAGAATTGGATGTGGCTCCCTTCTAGCTTTAATTCCAAGAGTTACAGAACATTTGCCTCCCGTCTTTATGTATGGTGTGATGAGGGTATGAAAAAAGACCTGGCCTGCTTCCATCTTCAGTGGGTTGGGTGACACTGGGATTGGGCACCTGCACACAAACTTGCCCATTATCACAGTTTTACCCCTTCCTGCCTAGGCAGTGAGTGCAGCCTACAGGCACTCTTTAACTTTTAAATTCTGTCCTCTAGTGCCACAGTCCCTAAGGACCAGGCATGAAGATTGGCTCCAACTTCAAGTAGCTTGCTTGGAAAATGGGAAGGAGAGGGAGAGGGTAGGTCAGCAAGGTTCCCTGGGTCTTGAAGAGACTGGGTGCTGATGCTCATACAGGACTGGCAGAGATATTTAACCAAATTGTCCATTTAAGGATTTTTTATATCAACAAAGGGGTTGCTTGTTAAGCCATTCAGTAAGAATGGCTTGTTAAGCTTGTTAAGATTTGTTAAGTCTTTCAACCCATTCAGGAGAAAATATCATTCATTTAGTCCATACGTGCCATTTACACTGGTCAACAGATGTTCTGGATTATTTATTTTAATATGCGCACAAACTGGAAGCAAAGAACCATATATAAAAGCAAATCTTTTTTTAGTAAATGTACTTTTTTTCATAAACACAATTGGTAGCTAGAAATTTTATTTGTGAAGCAATTACAAATTAAATGATTGTTCCATAGTAGATCAGTGTATCAGAATTAGACCTGAAACTAAATCTCCAAATACTTAATACTGAGACTTCTACCTGGCTAGATTATTCACCACCATATAGCGTAAATTTGTTTTATTGATCTAAGTAAGATGAAAAGAGATGAGATTTCCTGGGAAAAGTATGGGCTATTTCTTTAGTATCAATATTTATATTTGACACCTGTCAAGTCAAACCCACACCTGTTTTTAGTCATTCCAAATTACTAAAAACCATTGTTTTATGTTATCATTTTGGAATGCAAAACCATCGATCTTTCTGGAAAAATTACAATAAAGCATGTTTGCTCACCCTTCCTCATGACCCAGCTCTATTCATCTTGGGGGAAAAAAGTTCTCTATAAAAAAGATCTAGGTCATTATCAAGAAAAATGTTTCTTCAAAGCTCTATTGATTGCCAAAAAAACTATTACTGTGAAAAGAGAAATCTTCAACTACTCCTAAAATAATTGACTGGACATGTGTTATGTGTGACCCAATGGCACTAAGAAGAATTTCATTTAATCAACAAAATAGATCTTTCACATAAAAATTGGCCTCCTATAATGACATACAATAATCACCAATTTTATAGTGGACTTCATTATTAAAAAAGCCATTCTGAAAGCAATTGGATTTTAAGTGGTCTCTTTTTTTACATCGTCAGATTCACCTGCTGTCCAGACTAAATTGTCTTGGTCAGTTGCAGTATGGGCTGGATGGGCAGAAGGTCCCCAGGTCAGAGGAGCTCTCAGAGAGGCATCTGTTCCACTAAGCCCTGCTGGTTTGTGTGACGTGGCACTGCTTGGTGCCGACTGCCCAGGATTAAGACAGGGTGCAACTTGAACAAAAGGGATGACCGCATGCAACTATTTGGAAGAGATTTTTAAAAAAATAGATTGAGATTTAGGAACCTTTGGCTACAATCCAAGCAGGTCACTTTTTTTTTTTTTTTTTGCCCTTGTTTTCTTATCTAAAAAAATGAGGAGGGAATTAAATTGGATAATGTCTAACTCCCTTTTCACTCCTAAGATGCTACGATTTTGGTAATGCACGTTAATGCCTGTTAATGTCAGGGGATGACAATGTGTTTATGTGTGTCCAGCTGTGGAGACATTTTTATTTTCCACCAAGGTGAGATTCCTTTTTCAGCCTGTTTCATTTTATGAATAACTCTTTCCGCTCAGTCTTAGCTTAGTCTTTCACTTCAAGTTATCAGAAATTGAAATTTTGTGAGCAAAACTTATTTCAACAGCAATAAAAGTAAAGGAATGTAGGACAATCAGTCCTCTCCTGTTCAGAGGACACTCTTTGAGAACATGGCAGTACTGACCCAGCTGAGATTTCTTGTGGTTTGGGAAGAAAGGAAGAAAGGAGGGATGCTATATGCTCTGAAGGGACTGGCAGTCTACAGCCACTCAGAAGTGAAAAAATGAAATTGAAACCACAAAAGCTGGCAGAATGAGTACTATGAAAACACATTGTCTGCCATCAATCATTAGAAATAGTCAGTTGAAAATAATTAGAATAATTGCTGTATCGAAAAATCAGGATTATCCATTATTGTTCCCAAGCATATTTGAATGTTTACAAAGCATGCGTTTACCTTGATTTTATCATTATCTTGACCCTGAAATTGCTTCTGTGTTTATACGTGGTTATTAGATCAATTACTTTTACTTTCATCTCTTTTGTTCCCCATCTCGATGATTCAGTTTTGTTCAGTTGATCATGTTGGTAACTTATTCAACCTGATTCAGTGAAAAGACCATTGGAGTCATGAAATCAACCTGTTTATTGTACAAAGAGGTCTTCCTTCATACAAACCCAGGACAAAGGTTCACTTTGCATCTTTTCATCTAAATTTATCAAAATTTCTCTGGCTTTCATGACAGAAGACCATGGAACTCTCAGGTAAGCTGGTTTCTTCACAGATTGCCAAAGGAATGCAAAATTGCCTTTACTATTGAATTAAGTTCGACCTATCTCTAACTTCACTTCTTTCTTACACACACACACACACACACACACTATATAAAGAAATACTTGCACAATGTTCTAGAAAATTTGGGAAAATTAAAGAAAACCAAAATTAACCGTAATCCTATTACTCCAAAACCATAAACATTTTTGTTTGCTTTTTATCCTAGTCTTGTTTCTAAGACAAACATGAACACTCACACATACAAACACAAACAAAATGGGTCCTATCTCTTATCTATCTATCCATCTATGTCTATCTCTTTACAATTGAGGATATGTATGTACATACATAGGGATCATACTATATACGCAGCTTATCATTTTTCCTTTTCTATTCCTTTTCAAAAATTTCAACAATGTGTAAAGGACATGTCCCTGTATTTATCAATATTAAGTGGTCTTCAAAAACATGATTTTATAGCCTCAAAATATTTCATCAAAATATTGACCATATTTTATTTACATATTTATTTATTATTGAACTTAACATTTTAATTCAGAATTTATTTCATTCTTTAGGATTGCTCCAGATTTGCATTTCTGATAAGTCTGCTGCCCTAACCAGCTACTTCTGTCCTGATCTTCATATTTATTACGTCTATGGCTCTATTGTCTTCACCATAGTCATCTGGTCAGGACCAGAGTCAAGGGGCTTCCTATATCATTTCATTTTGATGACACTACATATCAGTAAGAAAACAACTCTTCTAAACAAGTAGTTCCTTTCTCTTTGGTGTTCAACTTACTATCTTCAACTGTCTAAAAGAGAAGAAATCTGATTGATCCAAAAAAGGGACAAAGAATTAGCAGTTTCCTTTGACTCTTCCCTGGCTTATAGAAGGAACTACACAAATTCAAGACTGTGGTTATCTCTGAGGAGGGAGGGAGGGAGGGAAGGGAATAAATAGAATGAGAGGTGGTATAAAGGGACTTCAATACGTCTGTAACATTCTAGCTCTTGAAAAAAAAACAATACTGGAAGCACATTCAGCAAAATATCACTATCTGTTATAGATGAGTGGTGAGCAGAAGAGTATTTGATATATAAACCTCCATGCTTTTCTGTATGTTTCAAATGTTCCATAATTTTATTTTATTTTATTATTATTTTTTTTTGCGGTGTGTGGGCCTCTCACTGCTGTGGCCTCTCCCATCGCAGAGCACAGGCTCCGGACGCGCAGGCTCAGCGGCCACGGCTCATGGTCCCAGCTGCTCCATGGCATGTGGGATCTTCCCGGACCGGGGCATGAACCTGTGTCCTCTGCATCAGCAGGCGAACTCTCAATCACTGCGCCACCAGGGAAGCCCTGCTCCATAATTTTAACACTCCTTAAAAATATTTTGTGAAGTTCTGTTGTAAAATGTCATCCAGGGGAGACGGAAGTGCTTGCTTTGGGATGGGGGTGGGTTGGGAGGTGAGGCCTGAGAAGCCTTGGCTAGTGGATGCTGGGGGAGGTGGGGAAGTCTGACTGATGGTCACAGGAACGTACCCTTGAAGAGAGGGGGTAACTGCCCAGGAGGACTGAGTAGGTGGCTAGCCACCGATGCTGGGAGGGTACTGTTTGAGTGTCTAGCCTCTGGCAGTGCAGTACTCCCTTGAAGGAGAACTTCCTGTTGTCTGGTCACACCGTATGACAAGTGTTCCTCTTCTCAGGACTGGAGAGGACTTAAGCTCTGACACTCCACTTGTCACAAGCCAGGTGTGAATCACAGAGACTTTACTTGGTCCTGTATGATTATGCCAGATGGACATCTTCCACAGTGGCCCAGAATGGCCAGAAATAGAAGGGCCCGTCATTGAATGCAAATATGGTTGGAAAGTATATACATCCACCCCATCCCCCAGTTCCCCCCCATTCCTTCCCCAGCTCCCTTTGCACCGTAACGTACTATTCTTAAACCTGTTACCACTGAGACACATGTCCTCCAAAGGTAGCAAAGAATCAAATACAAGAGCTATTTGTTGGCGAAAAGAAGTTGTTTATCTTACGCACAGTGTTGGCAATGATAGCGAAACTGGAATTTTTCTCACTCTTAGTGGGATTGCAAATGGGAGCTATTTGCCAATATGTGTCATGAGCCTTAAAAGCACTATACCTTCTGGACTTCCCTGGTGGCGCAGTGGTTAAGAAACCACCTGCCAATGCAGGGGACATGGGTTTGAGCCCTGGTCCGGGGAAGATCCCACATGCCGCGGAGCAACTAAGCCCATGTGCCACAACTACTGAGCCTGCACTCTAGAGCCTGCGAGCCACAACAGTTGAGCCTGCGTGCCACAGCTACTGAAGCCCCCACAAGTACTGAAGCCCGCACACCTAGTGCTCTGCAACAAGAGAAACCACTGCAATGAGAAGCCTGTGCACCGCAAGGAAGAGTAACCCCCACTCGCCATAACTAGAGAAAGCCCGTGCACAGCGATGAAGACCCAATGCAACCAAAAATAAATAAATTAATTAATTAATTTTAAAAAAGGTATTATACTTTCTGACCTAGTGATTCCTCACCCTAAAAAAAAATCAGAAATGTGAACAAGTTGTTTGCAGCAGTGCTATTCATAATACAAACTGTTAGAAACTGCTTAAATGTCTAATAATAGTGAAATGGACAAATTAGTGTCATTAGATTCATACAATGGAACATTCTACAACCATTAAAAATAATAGAATAAAAATCATTCACTAAAAATGATTTAAAATCATAGTAAGGAAGCATATTTGTTTGCAAGAGAAAAATATTCATAATATATTTTGTTCAAGGAAAAGAACAGGATACAATATGGTATATACATATTAGTTCTAATTTTATAAAATATGTATGCATTTTTATATATACAAATGACAGAGGAAATATGTTAAAATGTTATTACCTAATGATTTTAACTCATTCTTCATTCGTTTCTATTTTGCAAATGTCCTACAATAAACACATTTTAATTTCTATAATAAGGAATAAACTTTAGAAAAAAATTTTGGAAACTAAAATCAGAAAGATATTCTGCATTCTTCAATTCACTTTTATAATAGTCATTTCATATATAGAGAGAATTGGTCTAGGAGTCAAAAGACTAGAACTTATCTTTCTTGTAACATTTGCTTCATGTGTCTCTCTGGTCCCCAGATTTGCCACCTGTAAAACTGGGTGATAAAACAAATCTCAGCTAGTGAGTTTGTATGCTGAGTTGATGCTCAGCATTTGAGGCCTCAAAATCTGTCCCCTTTTTTTGTTTTTAGTTTTCTTTCCTTTCGGTCCCTCATAGCAGCCTGTTGGTTCACCCCTCTCCTGTGAACCTCACTAATGCTCCCATCCCCGCAAACCCTCCTCTGATTCCATGTAAAAAGCACTGCCTCCTGTTCCTGCACTTACCCCGTGCACTTACTCCTGCTGTTGTTCCCATCATCCCCTAGACTGTGAGCACCTTGAGGTTAGTTCTAATGTATTCACCTTTATCTCATTAGTGCCCAGCACAAAGCCTGACGCATGTCAATAAATATGGGTCTAGTGAATGAATAAAGGAAAATATGTATTGTGAAGCAATCTGCAAACTGCAAAGCGCCCTACTTCATACATGCAAAGGTCTTAACATTGAGTGTCCATTAGCAAAACAATACAATATGTGGGAATTGAATAACAAACTCAAGATTATAATGACCATTTGTATATTCGGCCCAATATTCTGGAGGTTTTAAAAAGAATGAGAAATTTTTCTAGCCTAAACCACAAGGAAAAGACAAAACAGACTGGATATTTTTGAGCTGCAATTAAAAAGAAACCCACTAGGATCCACTAGGAAGAGCACATCATGGGAAGCACTTAGAAAAAATGAGCAATATCGATACTTAGTGAGAAAAGCTTAGCTGATGCCACTCTCATAATATCATGGCCGTTAAATACGCTCACAATTCAGGAGTGCAAATTAGAGTAAGCCACAGAGTGGGGTCGCTGGTGGCAGTCTAGTGTTATGAAAGCTAATATAACATGGGGATGTGCTGGCATTTACCACTAAGCCTAAAACGCTGTGGTGGTCAGCAAACCATCTAGAAGCTCAGACCAAGCCGGGCCCACAGAAGGCTTTGTTCCATTTGGGGCTTTATATTTTCCAAGTGATTGGGAAAGTTGGAAATGAACCAGAGAAGAGCAACAAAAATAATTAGTGTTGGCAAATGGACCTACGGGGAACAAAAGGGAAAAGAACTTGGAATTATTTGAGCTGGAGAAAAAATTGCTGCAGGGTGACCTCATAATCATTTTCAACTGATGAAAGGGTGGTATAAGGATAATAGGTGTTGGGAATGGAGGGTACCAGTGAATTATCCTCCTTTTCACTTCTGGTTTCCAAATTTCCATAACCAAATTGAGAACAGACACAGCAATCAGGTGAGAATTCAAGGATAGAATGAGGTTTACTACCCTAAACTGTCATGGTTTTTTGTATTGGAGGATGTAGCTTGGGCCCGAGACCCAAGTAAGGTGTTCTAACACTTTGTTGACCACTCAACTTCCACAACTCAACTTCACAAATCTAAACTCAAGACACAATCAAGGACCGAGTTGGGACTAAAAGCAAGACAATTAACCCACAGGTTCATGGGTGCCTATAGTCTATCTCACGTATAGTTCAAGGGAAAGAGAGAACCAAGAGAATAGGTTACACAAGAGTGGTGATTTTGGCCCAATTTCACCAAGAAGAAAAGCTGTAACAAAGACAGAGATAGGAAACGTCTTCCTCTAGTGCTTTTTCCCAGGAGGAGAGCTCGAGTGTTCTTCACCTTAGAAACAGTGAGGAGTTGAGTAACAAGCATTATCTTTCCCCCTCAACAATAGGACCCAGGGATTTTTTCCCATTTTTTCATAGAGACCCACTTACGAAAAGGAAGTTTTCTCTTAAAATCAAGAAGATTGCTGAATGTTTCTGAAAGAATGACAGAGCTCTCTGAAGGACAGTTTAAAAGTTTCTCTGGCGATCTGGCTGTTATAATCATTTGATCAACATTATTCAAAGTGTGTTTCTTGGTAACAGTGGTTTCATGGGGTGTTAACAGGGAGGGATTACATGGAAAATGTTCTGTGATCAAATCCATTTGAGAAACACTAGGTTAAACCAAGTTAAATCATATTTTTTACTGAAGGTCCTAATAAAGCTTTTAGCTTTTAATAGTATAATATTTGTGGTGAATCTCCCGTTTTCCAGAATCTTTCTTCGTCTCCTTTTTTCTTTTCTTTTTTTTCTTTTGGCAGAGTACATAACTTGGCTTGTGTTTCATGAAATGTGCTTTGGAAAATGTAGCCGTAGATGGTTTCACTGACTTAACCTGGAGACAGACAAAAAAGTTGGACCTCGTCTACCAGCCTCTTCGAGCTCTACTATTTCATGACTAAGTTTGGTGCAGTGATTCATCTTATTGCAAACTGTAATCACAACATTTCGCCATGTGTAAACCTAGCAGTGAGTGGTGCAACTTTTTAATGGAGACGAGACTTGGACTAGACCCGGCTGACTACCTCTTCTTGGTAGACAATACGACTTTGGATCAACACTGTATATGGACAAAAGCATGGAGACACACAGCACCCCGATTTGTTTGCAAATGTTTTCTTTGTTTATCTGTATTTAGCAGCAATGAGATGTTGCTCAGATGGTTGCAGTAGGGTGCTAATGAGCTTAACTATAATACTGGACAGTGTGACTTTATTTCATTGCCATTGACAGTTGTATTAGGGGGACTTCCCTGGCAGTGCAGTGGTTAAGACTTCACCTTCCAATGCAGGGGGTGTGGGTTCGATCCCTGGTTGGAGAGCGGCCAAAAGGCCAAAATATAAAACAGAAGCAATATTGTAACAAATTCAATAGAGACTTTAAAAATGGTCCACATCAAAAAAAAAAAAAAATCTAAAAAAACCCAAAAAACCCAAAAAACAATTGTATTAGGCCTTGATTTCGGAGGGACCCAGCAAGAGCTCGGCTAGAACAGGGAAAATTCTTGGTTGCTTCTGCACAGCAAATCATGGTGTGCCTTTCCCTATAGTAACATCATACCACTCTAGAGAAGAAAAAAAACTTCCCCTCCCAAGGAAAGGATATGATTAACCCCAAAGGGCCTGTGGGATCTTTTGTTTTTTTACACATAAGAGCCTTGTGACAATTTTCAGATTCTGAAAATGTTCCCATGAAAGTTTTCTGTTCTTCTGGATAATGAAGTAGCATCTGAAACAACATACTCCATTCAGTTTGGTGCTTTGGCAGGAAGTGGCTGACAGAAATTGCTTCCATAGGCAGGAAAACCCGCTGAGGCTGCACGACCGTGGTGGAAGGAGGGCTCTCTCAGCTGCTTTCAGGGTTTTGCAGCTCGGTTGGTTAGTCCAGAGGATGGTAATTAAATGATCCCTTCAAGGGAAAGAAGTGCTTCAAGAAAAGCAAGATTTATGAGTAAATTAGGAGAGCTCCACAATTCGGGGGTCACATGCTACATGTCGCCCGGAGTGCAGACTGTTCCCTGACTCAGAGGCATACCTGAGCCCGTCCGAGAAAACTCAGTCTTATTTTATTTCTTGAGCAGAGCTCCAAGTTTCTGACAAGTTGCTCCACTGTCAGCATATGTGTGTACCACCTTTTATAAGAGCTCACTGAGAATGAGAGGGCAGATTATATTTCCAGCTCTGATGTACTTGTCCTGGCTATATTGTTTGGAGCTGCCATTTAGACAGAAGATTTATCAACCACTTTGTCAGTTCTGTTAGTAACGAACTGTATATGAGGACTGTCTTGGATGAAGTGATGAGGATGAGGCATCTGATAGACAAATGAAAACTCAGATACGATCCCAAAGATAGGTAAAAGCTGGCCACACATTGCTAGGAGCCAAGATAGCCAGATCTGCACTCAGAAGTTTGCCGGAACAAACAGAGCTAAATATACACATATTTCTGTTTTCTATTAACCCTCAAGCCTTCATCTACTTTACTGAGAACCCTAATGCTTTCAAACAAAGCTATAGTCCTGAAGCATAACCCATGTCTATGTAAATACTAGACCTTCTACACAACTAGAATTCATCTGGTTACCAATGACCTGGAATAAATGAAAGGAACTGGGTCGTGCAATGTCTTCTTCGCACGACATTTGCAAATAGCGGCAACGAAGACCACCAGCCCAGGCTGGGAATATTTCAAGGAAGTATTTACAGCTTATTCTAGGACTTTAGGGAAAGAAATGATTTTTTTTAATGTGGTACTATAAATAGATAAATAAAAACAATCACAAATAATCCTTTTCTTCATCTAAAGACTTATCATCTATTCATGACAATCGGTACATAGCAATATTCTCCAAAGCCAAGGAGCACATAAATCATTTTCACCCAAAGAAGTTGTCCCAGTAGGAGGGTTTTCAAGACTCTCAGAGAAAGTAAACATGGTTAAAGAGACAGCAGTTGGCCAACTCTGCCATATGTAAGGAGAGATGAGAAAACAGGGTAACGTCAGGAAGGACAAACACGAGTATCACAGTATCATTTGGGCTCTTCAAATAACCATCGCTGTGATTTTTAATAGTTATATAAAATAAAGACAGCCTAGAGAAAAATGGGCAAAGGGAATGAGTAGGCATTTTACACCTAAGTGGCCAGTAAATACAGGGAAAAGTATATGTTTTGTCAACCTAAGTCGTTACCAGGGAAATGGCAAATAAATTAACAATGAGCTATCACTACTTGCGATTGTCTTATGTCCAGTTGCCTGTTGGGTTGTAGGGAAAAGGACATCCTGACACATTGCTGTAGACATGTGCACTGTCCATGCTATCTTGGGACGCACTTTGGCAATATCTATTAACATCAAACATATGTCTGTGTATACTTACCCATTTACTCTTATGGATCAACAATCCTACCCTGAGACACTAGTCTATAAAAGTAAAAACACCAGTATATAAAGGTGTCTATTGCATCATTGTCTGTGATAGCAACAAAACTGGAAACAAACTGAATACTCCTAAGTAGGGCTATGATTGGATAACTTGTGGTATGTTTTTAGTAGGGTTTTATTGCATAACCATTAAGAAGAAATGCGTTAATTTTATCCCAGTTGCCTTTGAAAGATTTCAACAATATGTGGCTAGGTGGGAAAAGCAACATGCGGAAAAGTATATGGAATATAAATTCACTTGGCATATGATTGATTAGGAGAAACGTGGATGGAAGGAGGAAAGAAAAAGAAAAAGAGTAGAGGTAAATAATGTATAAAACTAAAGTTGTTGATGGAATTTTAAAAAATCATATTACAATGATCATTTTAAAATGATATCATATAGTAATTTATAAACAGAGACATTGAATGATGGTCACTGAAATGTTAATGAGCTTCTGAGAGCTGGAACTTCAGGTAAATTTTAGTCTTTTCCTTACACATTTCTGTACTTTTTTTTAGCAATGAGTGTGTATTATTTTTATCAGAAGAATAAATATATGTTTTCAATTAGATAAAAACTTTAACATAAAACCTCACTATTGTTTCTATAAAATGTTTCATACAGATTAGCATGAATTCTGCAAGTGACTAATATAGGCAGTGGGAGAGAAACGTGGAGAAAGAGGCATTTGAGCCAAAATGTGCATTCTTTTTATTTCCTGCACTCTGGATCTATTCAAATCTCATCTCCTGCCGAGGGATTCAGTGCAGAACTAAAATATGATGACTTACTTGGCAACAGCAAAAAAAAGAGCATTTACTCAAATGCAATAAAGATAAGCAATAAGTTTCAGTGATGCATATAGTATGTTCTCTGCTCGCCTGCTTGTTCTTTCTCCTCTCAGCAGAAGTTCAACTGAAAATAAGCTCAAACAGCAATTTGCCAAATTAGCTAGTCACCTCACTTGTGACCAAATCGCATCCTACAGAGAGATGCTGAACCACAAGCTTTCGCTTCCTGCAATATATGTGATTTGAAGAGACATCATGTAGCAAGTGAAGGGGTAGCCTAAACAGTTTGAATTATTTGGAAATGAGATGCAGGAATACTTGTGCATGATATTCACACATAATTCCCAAATTAGCTCTCCCCAAACTACCCACCTCCCAAAGATGCCAGTGCAAAAATTATACATTTTCTCTTTCTCTTGTCCTTTCCCAACCTCAAAAGAAGGTAACTGCTTAGTGAAAACCTAAAAAGCCACCTATGGGAAGAAAAACAAAGAAAAGACTACAAGTTTGATACAGCAGTGGTGGGAACATCAAGAATTGGATGTTTTTAATGTGGGTAAGTCAATCTTTATCCAGAGAGGCTAGGGATACTTATCGTTTGGTTTCCTCTCTTCCTGATTGGCCCCTGCCTTTAGGACCGTGAACAACTCTGAACCAATCTTTAGGCACAGAAGGTGTGTGGTGTGTGGTCTGGGGTATCCTGATTGGCTAATATAAAGCAAGAGCCAACCCTCTGGAGGAAGAGATAGTGTGGGGTGAACTGACCCATTGGGAAGATGGGCAGTTATACAAAAGAAAAAAATGCTAGGCAAACCAAAAGTATCAGCTGTTCACTATGTTGAGATGCTCTTGAGCAGGAATATCCCAGGTGCCATCCTGGGACACTTTTTTTCTACTCTGTCTTTTAACATATATGACCAGTTTAAGCAGTATGTAAATTCGAAAGAATTGATTCTCTTCATAGGGATCCAGAGTGAAGATTTTACCTCCAAAACTTATTTTGAAAAATTCTTTCTTTTTCCTTTTTTTTTTAAATCAGTGTACTTGTTTTATTTTTTTTAATTTAAAAAAAATTTATTTAGTTTTTGGCTGTTGGGTCTTCGTTGCTGCATGTGGGCTTTCCGTAGTTTTGGTGAGCGGGGCTACTCTTCGTTGCAGTGCCCGGGCTTCTCATTGTGGTGGCTTCTCTTTTGTGGAGCATGGGCTTCTAGGCACGTGGACTTCAGTAGTTGTGGCACGTGGGCTCAGTAGTTGTGGCTCTTGGGCTCTAGAGTGCCACAGGCTCAGTAGTTGTGGTGCATGGGCTTAGTTGCTCTGTGGCATGTGGGATCTTCCCAGACCAGGGCTTGAACCCATGTCCCCTGCATTGGCAGGTGGATTCTTAACCACTGCACCACTAGGGAAGTCCTGAAACATTATTTCTAGAAGTAACTTCTTTTTGTTTTTCTTGTGGCACAAACTATCTACCTTGAGAAAAGTTGACACTTGATTCTTTACAGTGAATCATTTTTGTATGCTATTAGGAAAATCAAAACGTTACCCTTTAGTACTACAAATTATTGATTAAAATTCTCCCACAAGATTTCTCGCCAAGCAAATGCAGAAATGTCCTTTATTTGGGAAATACACCCTAACAATTAGAACAGGAATCCTTTCTGGAAGTTAAGCCAGTCCTTAGACTGCCTGTATTAGTGTTCTATTGCAGTGGAAAAAATTACCACAATCTTAACAGCTTCTAACAACACCCACTTATTATCTCAGAGTAGTTAAGGTCAGCAGACCAGGTAGACTCAGCTGGGCTCCCTGTTCAGAGTCTCCCAAGACTGAAATCAAGGTGTTGGCCTGGCTGGGTTGTATTATGGAGACTCTGGGAAAGAATGCACTTCCAAGCTTATTCAAGTTGTCGGCAGAATCTAGTTCCTGTGGTTGGAGGACTGAGCTCACCATTTCTTTGCTGGCTGTCAGCAGGGAGCCGCTCTTATTGCTTAGAGATCACCCTGCATTCCACCTTGGGTGGCCCCCTCCATCTCAGAGCCAGCAATGGGGCACTGAGTTCTTCTCGTGCTATGAATCTTTCCGGTCTCCTCTTCTGCCACCAGTTGGAGAAAGCTCTCTGCTTTCAGGGGCTCATGTGATTCAATCAGGCCCACCTGGATAATCACCCATTCCTGGAGTCTATTGTACCATATAACATAACATAATCTTGGGAGTGATATTTCATCAAATCCATAGATCCTGGGGATTAATGATTAAGGCAAGACATCTTTGGGGATCATTTTAGAAATTCTACCTACAACCTTGTCACCTCCTCCCCTCCTCTTCCTGCCTTCCTCTCCCCCTCCCCCTAACCAACATTTTATTCAGTGCTTGTTATGTGCCTGACAGTTGCTGTGCCACGCACTTTATATGAGTTATTTTATTTAACATTTACAATATCTCTATGAGGTGGGTACTATAGTCAGCTCCATGTTTGGATAAGGAAATGAACTTAGGTAGCCAGGTTCCTTGCTCAAGGCTGCAAGCCAGCAAGTGGTGGTACTAGCATATGACCCAGGCCTGACTCTAGGGACTTCATTCTTCAGCTGTCTCTATAGTTTGTCTATATATCTGATCTCCCAATCGTAATCTTTTAAAATAACAAATTACAAACTTACCTAAAAATATCAAAGTTTCAAAATTTTATTTAGTTAACATTTTTATATGTTATGAATTATGTCATGTGGATAATATATACTAGACTCATGTTGTAAACAAAACAAATCAGTTTAATTTTCAAAAGTAAGTATAATTTACCATATTTTAAATGTAAAAGAGGAGTTTCTGTCATTTTCGTGACCTGCACTTTGAATTGTGTTGCTAGTGGAAATGGGTATTTGGACACAGCCAAGGTCACAACTGGCAGATTATCTGTGTGTGTATATTATTAACGGCGCCACTTCTGACCTCTGGGTAGAAAGTTCAGAGAAAAGGGGCCGCTCTGGGCGGATGAATTGGAAAAAGGCACCCTATCTTCTGGGCTGACACTTGTGTAGTGAAATGTGGATTACCTTTCACCACCACCCACACCCTTGGCAGGCTGCTCCAGGCACATACAGCTTGAACAAACATAGGCTGAGGCCCAGTCGGAGATGGGCACAATCTCCAAGCCCCACCTTGCAAAGAGCAGCATTCATTTACAAAACTTCTGCATGCATTATGCAATCTCTTGCTGTGGGCCTAAATTCCTGGCCTGTGCGGGATCAAATATCTGTCCAGCTCCTTCCATTACATCAAATACTGAGGAGACTGGCCCAAGATACCAATGGACATGTTCTACAAATTACACTGAAGCTAATGAAGTGAATTTATGGCTATCAGTTTAAAAAGGCTTTGGCACTGTACCTTTGATTAGACTATTCACATGAATCTTTTCCATTTTATGATTTAGCTATAGAAACACAGAAAAGGGGAAAAAAGTCAGAAGAATATCTTTTGGGTATCTCTAAATTGACCAGTCTACAATTTATAACTAAGTCTAAGAGTTAAAACCCAAAAGACAGGAATAAAGGATTTATTGTGTATACAAGTCAACAATTATAAACACTGTCATTCAAAAGCTGGCCTGTTTTCTCGCATTTAGTGTAGAATTTATGAATACCCATAAACTGTTCATATTTCACTTAGCACGCTTTTGAGTTTTTAGTACTAAGACATTTGTGTTAATGCGGCACGACAGTGTCAGGATTTCCAAAGTGAGAGGCTGAATTACTCATTGTCTTGAAAGGAACTATTTTTTTCCCCCACTTTTATGGCATAAGCAGTAATGAACACCACCAACAAAAAAACCTTAAAAAAGTTATTGCATCAGAAAAAACGTTTCTTCAACACTCACAGTATGTGATTTTCATTTACAGTGCTTTGCTTCTAATCTCTCACTTTAATATAACAGTCAAACGTTTGGAATATGAGTCCCCAGGGGCCTGGGTCAAAGTCCAGCCCAACAGATTGGTACTTTTGCCCACAGGGCAGCAATAAAAACTCAGTAACTTGTCATAACATCCAGTACTTAAACCTATTTAAAGGTCTGATGTATCTGTTTGAGTTAAAGTTTTTTCCAAATTAAACTTTCAGTGACACAAAAATTTCCAATTTGATTTTTAAATTCTGTTCATTTTGGAATTCCTGTTTAGAAGCAAGTGGTTCATTATTTATCTTTTGATTAAATAATAAAAAAAAATACCATAGCACTCACCGTAGATGACACTGTCAGCCAAAGCTATTTCAATGCTTAATCATGAAACAGATCCAACATTTAAACAATACCAAAGATTCATTCACTGAAACAGAGGCCATACAACCTAGTATTCTAGGGTGAAAAAGCACAATGTTGATTAATCAGCCACCTTTGCTGGGAGGAATTTGTATCTTACACTTGAAAAATAAACTCTCATCATGGGTTTATGTTTTAAGCTCCTCCACTGAAGGATGTAAGTCATATACTGTGATTAGTCCATCGTCAGATTCATTTTCTGCACCTTCTTCATTTGCTGCATTGGGTGCTCAATAAATATTGATGCACAGAATACTGATGCAGAAACACTGCCAGCTAAGCACCATCAAAGAAAGGCTCAAGGATCCATGAGTCCAGAGAGTAACATAGAATAACCCATTATATTGGCATCTCACTTGATAAAGGGGTCTAATTCTTTGATTGTTTTCCTTTCAACCAGGTGAAGTGAAGATAGTGCGAATTTCCGGATGATGAACATCTTGACCAAAAGTCACTGGATTCATCTAGATTATATATCTGTCCTGATTTAATTCATCAGCTAAATACCAAATATCCATATGGTACCATAAGTCCTCTTAGCCTGGCCTTTAGGTTTAAGATACATTCCTTTGTCCATTCAGTGGCCTCTAAGAGGTAAAAGGTAGAGGAAAGGGGGCATGATACAATTTTCCTTTTCTTAACATGGCTTTTCCTTTCCTGTTTTTATCCTGGCAGGTGTTTTCGTAAACTTTCTCCAGTTTATACACTACATTTTCTAAAGCTAAAGAGAAAGGCTCATTCTGTTTCTCGACAGTTTTTGGTTTTCATACTACACTGGCAAAAAGATGTGTGAGACATGGCTGTACAACCCAAGAGGAGGAGCCCTCTAGTATCTGGGTAACTCAAGAGTGAGTACTGAATCCAGAGAGGAATTATGTAATCTCTTATGTTTTTTAACTCTGTGAACTTGGGTTCACACAGCATTATACAAGGTTATCATTGTTCTTATGAATCTGTTTTTTGTCTATTGTTGCCTTTTGGGATAATTTAGAAAATCCACAGATTGATTTATTTCATGACATTAAAAAAGTTAAACTCTAAAAAGAAAATCAGCAACCTGGCATGAAACTCTCAGGGGAAAAAGCGTGATACAAAATTGAGTTGTAACTTGAAAAAGTGTTAGGTAGCATGCACTGACGGTAATTAATGTACCAACAGATACACCCAGTTCTAAAATGAACGATGAGTGGTTTTTAAACAGCAAAAAAAAAATATGTTGAGTAGAAAACTGTTTGGGTTTGAGTAGATAGCTATTTTTCTTTAATAGAGACAGTAGAACACCAAAGGAAAAAAAAAAAGACATAACTGGCAGCAAGAGGGTTATGGACACTGAAATTTTTATTGAAAATTTAACTTAGATAATATGTGGTGATTTAGATAACATAAAGGAATTTATTGCAAAAAAGGGAAAATAGCATTCATGGTTTCTAGTTTTTGAAACTAAATCATTTTATTTTCAGGAGACATCTCACTATAAACTATTATTCTATTTTATCATGTAGCATACCAGTGACCAGAGTAAAATAAAAAAAAAAAAAAGTATTGGAAGTTTATGGTAATACAAGATGCAGGTTTGGAGTTTGTTTTGACAGTCTACAAGTTGAAAACCAGTTTTCTCAATGTTAGTCCAGGAATGGAGATGTACCTGGTAAGGAGGAAACTTAACTAGAGGCAACACGCCAAGCTGCCTGCTTTGATGATACGAAAATCTGCAATATGAAAAATACCACGTAAAAGAAATTCCTATGTCAATTATCAATCCTGAAGGCTAGAAATTGTTCATTCTATCTAGTGTTTAGAGAAATGTTGAGAAATCTGAAAAATGTGGCAGAGCTCTTTTTGCATACTACTCTGCCACTTTCGTTTTTTCTCCTGTTGTCATTGGGATTGTGAGTGTACAGTGGTGACACCATCACTGACTCTGACAAGTAGAACACAGCCTATTTATCGGGGATGACTCCTTCTCACTAAGGAACATTCATATCAGGGATAGATAATGGTCAGTGGGAAAGGAGACCACGTTACCCCACAGATGGTGGAGGAGATAAGAGCTCAGGCTTAAACCTGCCCACTAAGCTGGGCAGCTCTGTGATTTTGGGAAGTTGATAAAACGTTGCCTTAGTTTGCTCATCTCTGAAGTGGGAATAAAATAGTACATGCCCGTAGGGTTAATGAGAGGATTAAATACATTAAGATATGAGAAGCACTTAGAAAAATGCCTGAATCACAGCACGTGCTATACCTGTTACCTGTTATTATTGTTGTTGTTGTCATTATAAGGTAATCTGAAGAAGCCACCAGGTTTCACTTTAAACTATGGATAATTGAATAACTTTGTATACCAGCTCCCTACAATGCAGTGAGAGCAAAACTAATTATGGATGAATTTCAACAAAACTAAGGACTCCAAACCAATGCAAATATAATTCTCCCTAATTTAGAAATTCCTCCTTCACATGGTGTTGATATCAGCTATATCTCACTCATTTATTCGCTCAACAAATATTTATTGACCACCTAATATACGCCAGGCATTAGTCTAAATGTGGAGGATATCATAGTGAACAAATATTACTGGGAAGAATAGACCTTTTTGTCTGATGATAGGTCAATTTTTACCATGGAACACATGGTTCAAGGGGACACGTCTGTCTAGATTTCTATAATGCGGGTCTTAGGGAAATGTAAAGGTCCAAGTGTCTGGAAACCAAAAACTAAAGGTACCAAAAGGCAGGACGGGATGCCACAAGGGAAGTGGGAGGGGGCCAAAGGCGAGTTTGGTCATTTCAAAAATGGGCTCAGGTCTGTACCGTGGAGGGGAATAAACTTTTCCTCTTCCATCCTCTCTTCCTCTCCCTTTCTTATTCATCCTTGGACCCATCTGTCCATTTGGAGAAATCAGTCCATTTGGACTATGATTTTCATGCTTCTGGACTAAATAAACATTCACAGAATGACTGAGGGTCCTAACTATGAGGTAGAACATTATTTCTATTTTAAGCGTTAATGGTCTAAACAACCTATTTGGAAATAAAAGGTTTGGGAGCACATTGGTCTGTTGGAGTCTGTATTTTTACTATTGTGATAATTTTCTGGTTCTGACAATGAGTGTCATGAATGTAGGAGAACAAATGTTGATGTTTTCATTTTCTTTATGTGTCCTATGTACAGTTATTACATAGGTTAAAGATATTAACTTTATTCTCAATAGTGAATTCCAAAATGACTCAAGGAAGAACAAAAGGGACAGATGGGTGGTTTATAAAAGAGATTAATTTACTTGAATAGTACATGGTTTCAAATTGGCGTGAAGAAATTTGCATATAAACTAAACGAGAGAATAAAAGAGAGAAACCTAGTCTATTCCTGTCTCCATAATTTGCTCCCACTCTGGGTCAGTACATGGCAATAAATTTCACAGGTACTCCTTTTCTCATTTAAAAGAAAAATGTCAAGTGAGAAATGAAACACAAAAGGCAATTTGTTATTCTGGGAGAAAAAGTTTTGTGTAAAATTCTAATTAGCAAAATTGTTTGGATTTTTTTTCTTTTCCATGTTAATCAACTGTTATTATTCCAAAGTTGGACATTACCTGGTTCTACCAGAGTCTAAAGTGATGATTCAAGTAACTGACAATAAAAATGTTGTGTCATTTCCATAAACACATCAAATAAACATCACAAAATGCTCAATTTATGATGTTAACATGATGCTGTCTGAGAAAGCAATAGTACATAATGGTCACTGTCATCTAGTTACTCCAAACGACGAAGGAAATAAAAATCAAGTTTTCTTACATAAGAACTTATTTTAGAAATATTTCCTTGCCCAGTATTTCCCTAGTGTTGTTTGGCATTTGGTTTTTGCCACTAGCGTTCTCCTATGTAGCTCTGAACTAATTTTGTGAAAGAGACCAATGTCTCAAACATGTCTTTTTGTGTGCTTCCTTCCAGAGCACACATATGTTAGCATTGCAAAATTTTGGATATCCAGATGTCTCTTACACTTTTCGTGTGATTTATAACTTAAGGGTTGGAAAACTTTCATAAATAAGCTGTCATGTTCTCAAGCCAATCCCTCTTCTTCTGGTGTCTGTTGGGGGAGACCTGGCAATGATGAGAGGGATTAGACAACCCACTCCTCTGTTCAAAATTCTCTTCTCTTCCCTGTTTTCGAGATTTATGCTTGTTCATTACTTTAATCAATGTAGTCAGATTCTTTGCTCCTACGGGTTGACCTGAACAGTGAGCAAATGAGATCTGGGGGAAAAGATGTGGGAAAAGGAAGGAGGGACAATTGTGTGTGTGTGTGTGTGTGTGTGCTTGCCACACTGGAGGGTATTTAGTAGCTAGAAAACAGTATGAAGGAATGAGATCATTTGAGTTGAGAGAAGGTAGGTTCCTGAAAATAGGGGATGGACTGAGAAAAGGAGGTGTCAGAGTGTCACTGGCCAGGTGTCTCCTTGATGTTTCATCTGGGCCCTGGAGGCAGTAACAACTTTAAAAGCCGCTGAACACCAGGCATGTCCTCATTATTAGAATTTGTTCTAACATGTTTTGTTGGGAAAATAGCCCAGAGGATGGAGACTAGGGATGGAGATTCTATTTTACCAATGCCAAAGAAAATAGTCAAAATGTTCTTCTTGATTAGATGAAAATAATTGAATAAGCACATTTGATTGGTTCTAGATGAACTGAGTGTTTTGCAGGGCGTGCATTAATATTTATACCCTTTATGGTATTAGACATCTGTATAAAATGTGATGAGCTACTTATTAGCTATGGACTGACTTTCTCCATGATATCATCTTCATATTCAGGCTGAAATTCCCCAGCTGTGACTTACAGAAATCCTTGCTCATGTGCTGTGTCATTCTCATTCCTAATTTCAACAAATATTGACTAAGCACCTACAGCATTTTAAAGAATATATCAAGTACTGAAGACATAGTAGCAAACTTGGTGCCTTTTGAAAATTTATAGTCTGGGGAAGGCAGGTATTAAACACTATGCTACACTAATGGAGTTATTTAAGAGCCATTGTGCTAGGCCCAAAGAAGAAATATGAAGTGTCACAAGAACATGTAACAGTGGGAAACAAACCTAGTCTGGGGACCTAAGGAAGACTTTCCTGGCAGGAATCAAATGGTTAAGGGTCCAAGGATCAAAGGCAGGGCACTAATGGTCCCAGCAAAGGAAGAACACAGGTGAGGATCCTGATGAATTTTTTTAAAACTTTAAAATTATAAGTATAGACCCACGGGAAGTTGCAAAAGGAATATGCAGAGTACTGTGAACCTTCTGCTAGTCTCCTCCAATGGTAATCTTTTGTATGACTGTAGTTTAATATCAAAACCAAAAAATTGATCTTGGTCTAATGGTATAATAGTAGTAACTAGACTACAGTTCTTACTCAGTTGTCACCAGTTTTTGTATACACTCGTTCGTGTGTGAGCGCATTTGTGTGTGTAGTTTTAGACAGCTTGACCCTATGTAAATATTTGTGTTATCACCGCCACAATCAGGGTACATAAGTATTCCATCACCACAAAGGACCTCCCTCTTGTTTTTTCTTTGGAGCTTCATCAATGCCTCATCTCAGTCTCTATTCCCTGGGAACCATTCATCTGTCCTCTGTCTCTATAATCTTCTCAGTTAGAAAATGTTGTATAAATGTATACAGTACCCAACCTTTTGGATATTGGCTTTTTTCACTAATCATGATGCCCTTGAGACCTATCCAAGGTTTTGAATGTATCAATAGTTTGTTCCTTTTTATTGCTGAGTAGTATTCCACTGTATGGATATACCAGAGTTTATTAACTCACTGAAGGACATCTGGGTTACTCTCAGTTTGGGGCTATTACAAATAAAGGCGTGATGAACATTTGTGTATCCTAATGCACCTTGAGGAGTGAGAAAAGGGCTATTGTTGTTCAGCACAAAATGAGGCTTGTTGGGGGCCCAATTATGCAAAGCCACAAATCCTTTCTGAACATAGACTATAGAAGTACAAAAATGAATGAATAAATAAGTAAGAGGAAACTCATGTAAACACAGAGTGTTTTAAGGACTCTGACTTTTGGTGTTACATCAGAGATCCAGATGGTTGCCTTTTATTTTTCATTTTTGATCTAACTGTTTGCACATAATGAGGTGGTCAGACTCGAATACTAGTTTACAGATGGATGGGGGGGTATTCTATACTTGAGACAGCTAATTAAGACGTAATCTCTAAAAACAGGCTTATAAAAACTTTTCTTCCCTCTGTTCACTGAGAAAAAACTTATATTTAGCTAAAGAATTTTATTGGAAGCATCAAATTGAAAACTGTCAGCTCAGATTCTGTAGCCTAAGGAAGATTCTGCCTAGTGGTGTGTTGAATAAGAATGCAGAAAAACAAGTTGGGAAATCATGAGTGTACTGGGTTTTCTTTAAATCAGCAGGCAAAACAGGCTATGAGAATCCCAATCCAACCAAACGTCTGCAGAGAACAGGTGATCTCCTACCAGAGGAAACATAATTTTGAAAATTAAAAATTTTTACCTACTTCGTCGACATTCACTTTCTTGATCACGTGTAATTCAATAATTTTGAGGCGGGAGGTTAGTGCCACTCAAAAGGTGTGAGTTCCGTTTTCAGTGAGATGAAAAGAGAAAACCACCAAGGAGATTTTAGAATCAAACCAGCCCTAATTTAATCCAGTGGATCAAAAGAGTTATTCCTAAAGGGTGTTTTGCTCATTTGAACTTCTGGGTTTTTGTGCTTTTCCTGTTTATAAAATGCAGCCTCACCTCCTCTTTGCCGACCTGAATTTTACCAATCCTTCTATGATGCTTTCTGTCAACGTGATATCTTCTTTCACTGATTTCCCGTTATAATTATAGGATCATGCAGGTTTAGACTTAATGGTTGTCAGATTTTTACATGTGTTAGTCATATATGCCCAACTAAATTTAATTCACTTAAATATAAAGATAAAATAACAAAATATAAAGTTAGAAAAATGGGGGAGGAGAGTGTAGTGGGGATATCTGTAGTACCATTGTCCATACTTCCTGTTTCAAAAATCTTTCAGTGTAAGATAATGCTCAATATTGGAGGAGTGAGGTGAAATGCACACACTAATACACTCTTGGTAGGTGTTTTCATTGGGACTAGTCTTTCAGTAAAGCCGTGTGGACTCCTAAAATTTTATATATTTGGACCCAATACACCCACTTCTATGAATTTTTACCAAGGTAATCATTAGAGATACAGACAAAAAGTTACATATAAGTTGTTATTTGCAGTGTTATTTATGATATAGAAAAATAAAATAATCTGAAAAGGAATTGAATAAATTAATAAATTTCTTGGTAGACATTAAAATTAAGTTTTCAAAGAATATTTAATGACATAAGAAAATGCTCATGTTGTGATAAAACATAGAAATACAGAGGACACACAGCTGCATGTACCCTGTTCAAATCAAACCCAATCCAGGCTCCTTTTTTATTCTCCTCTTCCCTTTCTTCTTTCAGCAATTTTGCACTAAACCCTTTGCATCTGGGAAAATTGGGAACTGCTTTGGAAATTCATATTCTGGTTTCCATTCTAACACACATCTATGGTTAACTTCAAATAACTGGAACAAAATACATTCAACACTAAACACATAAATCTAAAACTATAGAGAACAGAAGTTAATCTTTTTTCAGTTATTCATTGTAAATGTCAACTATTATTGTACTCATTAGAAGAGATTTCCACGAATAAAATGACAGATCAACCAGCTTTATTGTACCATGATCTACATTATAGTGTATATAAAGCCACATTATACTTACATATTGCCTTGGAAATAATATTGTTCCTGTCGTTGAGTCCTGTTATAACTCTTGTTCTGTCTGGATGTAGTTGTGTGAAACTCTTGTTCTGTCTGGATGTAGTTGTGTGAAATTGGAAAGTCTTTTTTCTTTCTAGATCTCAGTCTCCTTTTCTATGAAATGAGCATAAATGGTTGGTCATATTCCCAAGGTTACTTATGTGTGTGTGTGTACGTGTACCTGCACATGTGTGTTTGTGCGAAGTTAGTAAGATGTCAATTTTCAATAATAGATGAGAAATTTGAAGCATATCACTTCTAATAACTCTTCAAGATGCAAGTTTTGACTGTGTGATTTCATGACATATATTTTGTCTCCTGTGATAATGCTTATGTCTTTGTAACTCGGGGTGTGTCTTCTACTGAATTGTCTTCAGGTACGTTAATGAGCACAAATGTTTGTGGATTAAACAAGGTTATTATATTATCAACAGTTTAAAAGTTTGAGAATACACAGTGTTGTAAAAGATGTGAGGAAACAGGCATTGTCAAACACTGTTGGTGGGAATGTAGATTGATTTTGGAAGACAATTGGGAAAATTCTACCTAAATTTAAAATGCATATGCCCTTTATTTAGCCATGTTTAGCTAAGAATATCTTATAATTACTCTTGTAAGTGTGGAAAGATTTATGTACAAGGATGTTCTTTGAAACATTCTTTCTAAGAGAAAAATACATACAACTCAAAATGAGTACTGGATACATAAATTATGGTTCAGCCATGCAAAGGAAAACTATTTAGCTATTCAAAAGAGTGAGTTGGGTCTGTATGTACTGAAATGGAAAGATGTCTAAGATATCACAGTAAGTGAAAATAGCAAATTGAAGAACAATTTGTCTGGTGTAAACTTTTGCTAAAAGAAATATGTGTTCACATGAATTTGAATAGAAAAATTTTGGAAGGTTGGAAAGGAGTTGTTGGGAGCAGTTGCCTCTAGGGAACGGAACTGGGGGTGGGTATGTTTTGTTCTTACATATTGTTTAAATTGTTTACCATGAATATGTATGGTTCTTATAATAATAAAAGACTAATTTTCACTTATAAGATTAGAACAAATAAATAAATTAACAAAGTTGTAATGATCATTTTTGTGCTAGATACAGTTCTCTTTTCTGCACTATTTTACTTGGGGAGACTCCCAGAAATGTGCTGTTCGGTCATTGGATATAAAACGTTATACATCAGATTTTTCCAAAGAGTTGTACCATTTTAAGATATTACCAGCACTGTATGAGAGTAACGGAGTAATAGTTTTACTAGTATTATTTCTAGGATTGTTTTTGTTAAGTTATAATGCAAACGTACAACTTAATCACTGTTTTTATTTTATTAGCATTTGTACTGCCCCATTTCCCATTTATTTTATGTTGACAATTTATGCTAAGGAAAAATCCTAAACACAAACAACAACAACAAAGAAATTTTATGACAAAGATTTTTATTCTAGAAATATCTACAATAGTAGCAATTTAAAATATGAGAAACAGTTAATTATGGTATTATATATCCACTCTACACCAAGGGATTATTTGGTTATTATTTAGTTATTAAATGTATATGCCAATAATATAATAATGTAGAAGTAGGTTGTACTTACTAGGCTGAGTAAACCAAAAAAAGTTAACATACATAAATTACTAAGTTATTGGAACTACATAAGAATTATACAATCATTCATAGAAAAACAATGGAAGGAAATCATTAAAATGGTAAAGTAGAAGAAATTTATTAAAATGGCAACATTTCCCCCTCTATTCAATATTTGCAGAGTTAGAATTAAATTAAATAAAGGCTATGTAAGTATCTATTGGTACAAGGTCAAGGTCAGTGCTCAGTAAAGATTAGTGTCCCTTCTATAGTTACTATAAAATAGAGAATTATAAATCCCATACTCTACCTCTTTGTATGTTGGGAAAACCAAAATTTTCTGTCATAAAAGTGAAGATATACTTCTTTATCTCTTTCCTAATCTGTTTCTTAGTCATGCTTGATAGGATTGTGGATCCCCAGATGGTAATTCTATACATAACTACAATAAAATATAAAATAAACCAAAAAATCTCCAAAGAATGCAGAAAAATGTAAGGTAGAGTCTGTGTTGCTCCAGAAAATTGGAAAGGTGTAGAAAAGGGAAGTTTCTGTTGAGAGTTCCACCACATTTGAGGAGAAAAGCAGTGATATGGATGCCTAATATTTTGATGGATAATTGAAAACACTATTTCCCTTCCCTCTATAGAAAGCCGTGACTGGTGAGGTTTGAATGAATGTCACATACTGACTCATGGAATTGAGAATTGTACTAAAAACTGTTAAGAACAAACTAGCTTCACATTTTCATTTATTTATCAAAATTGGCAAGAAGAAACTTTTAGGAGTTTAATGATCTAGTTTTGGGACTATTTTGCCTCAGAAATTTACAGTTCTTTTCCCTAAAACATGTGAGACTGTCAAAGGGGAGCAAAACATTGTATTTGAAGGTAGAACTGGGAATGGAAAAACTGAGGAAGGGGAAGTTTATTTTTTTTTAAATAAATTTATTTATTTTATTTTTGGCTGCGTTGGGTCTTCGCTGCAGTGCGTGGGCTTCTTACTGTCGTGGCTTCTCTTGTCGTGGCGCACGGGCTCAGTTGCTCCGCGGCACGTGGGATCCTCCCGGATCAGGGCTCGAACCCACGTTCCCTGCATTGGCAGGCGGATTCCTAACCGCTGTGCCACCAGGGAAGCCCAGAGGGAAGTTTAAATAGGGAAATCCCCTCCCATATATGTACGACAGTCAAAGAAAAAGCTAAGCAGTGGGTTAAAGAATCAATTCCTAGAGTCTGAAGTTAAAAATTTACAATTATTTACGTAGGAAAAAATCAAGTTACCACCTGAATACATGCATATTCTATTTGTTGAAAAGTTGATGTACAAAATGTGAAATTTCCTATTATGTTTTGAAGGATGATTGAGCTCCAGAAAGATGTACCACAGCATGAACTGCATATGTCATGTGCATTTTCTTTAATATATTAGCAGTAAACTTTGTGGCATAATCACTTCTTCCTGTATTCCAAATACCCACACTGCTTTCTTTACTTTGTTTCCTATCATATTGTATACAATATGCAAATATACTAAAATTGATGTATAACATAACAATTTGTAACATTGTAAAACCATAAAACATAAAATATGACCACTAAATATTTTGGTTTAACGGGCCTGGTGTTCTACTACATATTTATTTTAACTCACTCTTAAAATGTCAAATGAAACTCACAAATCTGTTTTAGTTCCGAATGTAAAACTATTAATTTTATGGCCTAATATCTGATTAAACTTAACTATGCTTCTAAGACTGTGTAGATTCCAAGCATTAGACGGGCTGACTGTTGAATTCCATCATTTTAAGTGGAACTGAACCCCATCTTGCCAAATATGATAATATCCTGAGGAAGGGAGACAGGGGAGAAATGAAACAACAGAGGTGTTTGAAGGCTCTGTGAATTCATGTCCTCTGCTTGGGAGCCTAACCAAAACATTTTAATAACCCCAGTACCCACATTCTGGGTAACATAATACAAAAGTGAAAAGAAGGAGTTTTCAGTGATTTCTCTTGTATTGATAAACCTATTATCAGTATCAATAGACATAGATAAAACAGCTAACCGACAAGGACCTACTGTATAGCACAGGGAACTCTGTTCAGTACTCTGTAATAACCTAAATGGGAAAAGAACCTGAAAAAGAATAGATATATGTATACATATAACTGAATCACTTTGTTGTACACCTGAAACTAACACAACCTTGTTAATCAACTATACTCCAATATAAAATAAAAATGAAAAAAAAGACATAATAAAAAATAGACTTACAGAGTTAAAACAGAATGTCTGCATAGCCAGGAATAAGGGTGGGCTCTGAGGCTGTATAAATTCCAGTCAAAAGTTAAGACTATTTCCCAATGGCTAGCTTTTGAGGTAATGGCATTCTTAGTCTGAGAAAAAGGGCACAGACAGGCTTATACTCATGGCCCCCAAGAATCCTGCTGACTGGTTCATTACACAGAACTGGCGACTGTCTCCTAACAAAAGTTCTTGATGGCTTTCCAAGCCAGAGAAAGGGCGCTGAGTGACACATAAAAATATAGAAAGGAGAAAGAAGGGTGAGCTTGAATGGCAGTGACCTTATCATGAAAGGTTTACGGGAGAGGTACTAGCTGTAAGACCTTAGCCTGCATTCTGAAGAATTTGTTCACCACTAAACAAATGGTGAGGATTCTCTCCCCAAAGGAGGGAATTTGGGATATCTTTATACATATATGATAAAACTTTTGAAATAGTATGGTCCTAGAAGTATAGTGTGATCGCTACACTGGAATACTGCATATATTCTTTTTCTCGGTTCTACTACTGGCTTCGTGTGAAACTTTGGGAAAATCTCTTGAGGATCCTTTTAACTTCCATTAATTTATTTCTGAGTATTGTGTGAGTATCTATTGCCTCAATAAGTATTTGCTGATTTATATTATGTATATAATAAAATACCTTAAATTCTACAGAAGAAATATATAATGCAAACAAATGATACTTAAATTTAGATATTTTAAGGTATAATTTGAAAACTTCAAAATAGTGACTACCAGTTTCAAATGTAATTTTTTTCAGAATAAATGTATCTCAGAATCTACATGATGATAATTAATCTCAATTGTCTTTTGTCTTATTTTTGTGTGAACTAAATAATGAACATTTTAATTAGAGATTTGAAGACATAAAAGTATTATAATAGGTCCTAGGTCCTCTTAGATTTTAAGAAATCAATATAAGTTGTTAGCAATAGAAATATTTTGAATGCATCTATACGAACAAGTTTTCTGAAAAAAAAATTGAAGTATGATGTTTAAGAGTCAACTTTCTGTGGCGATAACAGTAACACCCATAAGTATTTAATCATTAGTGAAATGGTAGTATATCTTATTTTTACTTAATACAATTCAATCCTCATTGCTGTCACCAATTTCTGTAAGCATTTTAGCACCTTTCATTAGAAATTAATGTTTTACAAGCATTACACTTTTTATAATTACCACGTGTTTATTATCTTACCATTAAGTATATGTCATAGGTCCAAAATAATGTCTTTAAAATTCTCCTAATTTCTAAAAAGATAATTTTAAATGATTTTTAATGGCTTTTACTAATTCAAGTGTTTTCAATAAAAATTCTAATAAAACAAGTTAATAAGGTCCTTATTCTTTTGTAATTTAAAGAAGAAACAATGATTATGTTGTATATTTCAACTCCTTCTGACAATGATTCTAGTATGCCTTTCTATTTTGCTCTAACTATGAAAAAATGGCTGGCTTAATAAATTGAATTTTAAATGATTCTAATGAAGTGCTTATATAACAACCATGAGATGACTATAACAGAGCCAAAAAAGTAAGTAAAGCTTCACAAATGCTTGGTGATGTGATCTAATCATCCATTTACATTTGGGGAGTTCAAATCAGAAGACCTGGGAAAGTGCAAATTCATATAAGAAGAGCAGATAGAAAGAATAATGGGAAAAAGAGAAGACAGTTTTAGAGAATTAAATTAATGTTAATAGATAACGATAGAGGAATAGCTTTAAGAATAATTTTCCCCTTAAGACAGAAAGAATACAAGAAATACGATGTTTATAAAATATGACAGGAGCGATTTTCTTTTAATAATAACAATAAAACCTAAGAAGTTGAAGTAACAACAGATGTCACCATATGAAAACTGTGACGACTCATTTAATTTAGATGTGAGAAGATGCTTTCACCATTTCATATGAAATTAATGTATAAAATAATTTTTATAAAGGATTTAGAAAAAATTGCAAACAACAGAGTTTTTGTTTTCTTCAATTAACTGTTTGCTGAAAGAGAATAGGGAGTGAAGTAGGAGAGAGGAGGGGAGGGAAGAAAGGAGGAAAGAAGGAAGGAAAGAGGGAAAGAACCGCATAACTCAATAAAAGGGAAAAGGGTACGAGGTAAACAGATGTCCTCTACTTGGGAGGCTAACCAAAACCTATTAATACCTCCAGTACACCCATTCTGGGTAAGATAAAAGTGAAATCAAGTACTATTGAACACAAAGTCTCTCCAGGTGTACACACAATCTCCTAATGGGCACCTGTGCTTAACTCTATCACAGCCACTTCTAAGTCTAAAGCCTCTATTCTAAATCAAATTCATCACTCCTCCCCGCACCCCCTGCCCCTCTGCATTCCCTACTGCAAGTACCATTTCCCTGATCTATCCAGCTAGATATATTGGTGTGCTTACTGACACCTACCTTTGTTTCAAATGCTACTTACTATTGCTTCAGCGTCAGCACTGCCTCTTGAGGTACTATCCCACTGCCTCCAATTTCATCGTCCCTGTTCATTCTTTTTTTTTTTTTTTGTCCCTGTTCATTCTTGTACTGCTATATTATCTAACAGTGAATTTGGTCATGCCACTCTCTCACTGAAAACCCTACTATAAGCAGAGGTCAGATTAGGTCGGCCTCTGCCACCTCCACCCTTGCACTTGACTTCCAGATAAAATGAGCAAAAACTCTTCCTCTCCCCCCAATTCCATGACTTGTTAACCAAAACCCTCCCCAAGACTTTTACACATGCCTGTGGAAATTAAATTCTCCAGTCACTTCCGCCTCTGGGCCCTGCCTCCTTCATGTGTTATATATAACTAACTCAGCCCACCCCTTGATTTTCACAAACATTAAAATACCTACTCACATAAATACAAGTTCAATGAACTTGGAGATTTGGGAAGAGGCTGAAGAGTGAATTAAACATTAGCAATACAAATAACTTCATATGGAGCAGAGCTAATCATTCTTAAAATATCCCTCATTTTCCCTTATGCTGTGAATATTTACTAACGTATTTATGAACATTTTTTTCCTCCACTTTTCTTTTTTTTCTTTTTTTTTTTTTTGTGGTACGCGGGCCTCTCACTGCTGTGGCCTCTCCCATTGCGGAGCACAGGCTCCGGATGCGCAGGCTCAGCGGCCATGGCTCAGGGGCCCAGCCTTTCCGTGGCATGTGGGATCTTCCCAGACCGGGGCACGAACCCGTGTCCCCTGCATAAGCAGGCGGACTCTCAACCACTGCGCCACCAGGGAAGCCCCTGCTTTTCTTTATATTGTTGAGTTCTCCCGTCATTGCTCTATTCCTGATCTCCTTATCTAAGAACTCCAAATTGTTCTCCCTTCACTTTTTAGCTACTTCAGCTAACCCTCTCCCAGCCTCATGTACGTTAAACCCATCAGGCTTGTTCAATAAACCCCATCAAGGCACAGACCAAATGACCCTCCATTTGATTTGCTCCTCTCTCTTAGCAGGCAGCTGTAGTCATAAAAAAAGAAAATAGGTGAAGCTAAAAAATAAATACCATAAAAACAAACATCATCAAGGAGTCCATTTCCTTTTATCCCATAGGAACCTACTTTCTGCCCATATCTTTAGTGTTTTTTTGAAGGTTTCCCATTCTTCTAATTCTCCAGATTCAAGAAACTTCTCATCTTTTCTCAAACACAACAGATTCTTTGTGCAATCTATTGCTTTTTCCTGGATGGCCCAAGCCACATTTCTTTTCTTAATGGACTCCTACCCATGCTTCAATATCCTTCTCAGGTGATTCCCCAGCCCCTACGCAGATAATCTTGACCTCACACAGCACATGCATTTTACTTTATTTTATTTTTAAAATTTTTATTTTATATTGGAGTATAGTTGATTTACAATGTTCTGGTAGTTTCAGGTGTACAGCAAAGTGACTCAGTTATACATATATCTATTCTTTTTCAGATTATTTTCCCATATAGGTTATTACAGAATATTGAATAGAGCTCCCTGTGCTATACAGTAGGTCCTTGTTGATTATCTATTTTATATATAGTAGTGTGTATATGTTAACTCCAATCTCCCAATTTATCCCTCCCCCACCGCTTTCCCCCTTTGGTAACCATAAGTTTGTTTTCAAAGTCTGTGAGTCTGTTTCTGTTTTGTAAATAAGTTCATTTGTATCATTTTTCTAGATTCCACATAAAAGTGATATTATATATTTGTCTTTCTCTGTCTGACTTACTTCACTTAGTATGATCATCTCTAGGTCCATCCATGTTGCTGCAAATGGCATTCATTCTTTTTCACGGCTGAGTAATATTCCATTAAATATATGTACATCTTCTTTAAGCACATTCATCTTAATTGTTGGAAAACATGTCTGCCTCCTTTGCAAAAATGGGTGCTGCTTCACTAGTCAGTGGCTATGTTCTGCAAAAGTAGAACAGCCTTGATATTCTACAATTTTACTGCCTTTGAGGGAAAGTGGTCAATGTGACAATATTTCTTACACATTTTATTCACAGAGTTCCATAACCTAATCCCTTTAAAGCTGTATTATTATTATTTTTAATTTTTATTTTATATTGGAGTAGAGTTGATTTACAATGCTGTGGTAGTTTCAGGTGTACAGCAAAGTGATTTAGTTATGCATATACATATATCTATTCCTTTTCCAGATTCTTTTCCCATATAGGTTATTACCGAGTATTGAGTAGAGTTCCCTGTGCTATAGAGTAGGTCCTTGTTGATTAAAGCTGTATTATTTTATATACAGCATAGCCCCAGGTTGAATTTTCAGAATCTCACTCTCTTAAAATATGATTAATTTTTTTGTATTCCACTGATACACTTTAGGTGGAAGAATTTATATCCTCGCAGATATCTTGGAGATGATCTGCTCCAGGAGTGCTCAACCTCTCTATTTCTCCTGGCACAACTGAAGGCTAACATTTTTGTGCCACTCACTCCTCTGGCTCCAAGGGCTCCTGGTAGAAGGTGTAGACTGGAGTTTCAACCCTGCTGTAGCTGGTGCCAGGACTGGAATGCCATGTTCTGACCCGAGTTACGCCAGATGGACCTGAGAGTTGCTGTCCTGGTCCCAACCTCCAACCTTACAAAAAGAAAACTGAGGCACAAAGAGGTTAGCTGACTTGCCTGTGTCATGCATCTACTTAGAGATCATCAAGGCTGGATCTAGAGCTCAAGTCTTCCGGGCTCTTTGATAAGGCAGTAAGAACTATGACTGGTGTCTTGAGAAACCCCCCCACCTCAATGCTTATGTGACAGTAATGTGGTCAATTACACATTCTGGATTAAAATCTCTCCATTTTTGAGCCATTGTTGTCACATAGAAACTGTTTTGACTGAATTTAGCCTATAAAGGTAGAATTCATCAAAATGTATTTTTTCACTCTTGATGTGAAATTAATGTTTTGACAACTTTTTCCACATTGTAATTGGTTGTTTGAGGTTGACACAAATTTAACTCAAGGCAAGATACTATTAATCAGGAATTTCAAAGAATTTAGGAGAATGTTAACTATCTTCAGTGTATGTGTGACAATGACTTTGAACTGAGAGGGTAGTTACCAGGTTAGTGCCCAGAAACAAACATGAGAAATAGTTGGGTACAAAACCCAACTTGGGGATCACAAATAATTTCTTAAAGTAGATCTGTTTATTCACAAAAAGTATCCTAATGTTATGACAGCTCAGGAATGGCTGAGTAGTCTCTGCACCACACCCTGTGGACAGTGGGAATTTTGCACAAAACAAAGGTTTATAATCAGTCTTTTTGGCAGACCAAGTGATCTGCCATTAGGGTAATCTAACCGGGAGAAGATAACAGCGTGAATGAGCAATAAGCAAGGTAAAGTTTACCCATTTATTTCAACTAATAATAGCATGTCTTAATCTTTTAATGAGATATTGAAAAGGAAACACACACACACATACACACACTTTAAAAAATCCCCACTAACACAGAGGCAGAACAAGATTTTTAGCTGACATTCAAGGGCTGAATATTTAGGTCAGAACTGAAGTTCAAGGAGAGATGGTAAAAAGAATTGCTTGTTTTGAACTTAATGGAGAAAAAATGGATGTACACTTTTGTATCAGCATTGTCTTGTAAATGTGATTTAAAAGAACACTGTTAGAAATCACTAGATTTCTGAGTTGTCATAGGAATGAAACCAATATTTTGCCAGTGAATAGCTCTACCCCTGAGCAGCCTAGATGAACAAGATCAAGGCCAGATTGTAGTCCCTTGAAGCATTGATGATAAGCACTCTATGGTTAAAGGACACAAATTACCCTTGGAATCATAATGCAGGTACCCTGGATGTAAGAATAATGTGATTCAAACTAATTTCGGACTGCGCCAAGCAGGAAGAGAAAGTCCTTTGGGCATTCAAGAAGAACATTTAGACAAAGCAAAACAAAAGGGGAATTTGTGGTTATCCTGAAGCTGTTGCTCATTTATATTTCACTGAAGATTTAAAATGTCAGGCAAAAGAATGCAGCTATGATACACAGAGAAAGAAATTTGGAATGTGCATGGTTTGTAACTAAAAAAATCAAATAGAAGGAATGATAAGCGACAGGAAAATTGAAAAGGTGTTCTCTTTAGTTTCCTAAAATTATTTATTTTGGAAACTCAGATGGGTTAGAAATATCAACACAGGCTTCTCTTATATCTCAACAGGAAGATTGAAAAGGTATTCTCTTTAGTTTCCTAAAATTATTTGTTTTGGAAACTCAGATGGGTTAGAAATATCAATACAGGCTTTTCTTATATCTCATTATGATGCCTTATATGAATTAGCACTCTTCTATGTTTATCAAAGTGAATCCCTTCCAATTATACAGATTGCTGTGAAAAATCATGAGACATCACATTTTACTAAATGGGAAATACTATTGATCTAACAAGATCCACTGAATAATGGAAGGGGTCCATTTTCATTACATATTCCCTCTAGCAAAGCTGAATGTATATACGGGTGAAAGATGAAAGAATTAATCGATTTCTAGAGTTTCAGATACCTACAGAATTTCAGATACATACATGATAATTGATTAATAGACATAAATAATATTTTACTTGCCTATATCCTCATATTACTCTGCTGAAAACTGTTTAGAATATGTTTAATAAATATCAGTTCTTCCTTTTAGGAGTTTACAATCAAAAACTGATGACAATAAAACAGAGAAATACATAAAAGGAGAGATAGCTTTGTAAACCACACTTACAACGATGTTCAAATATAAATGCCTTTGATTCATTACAAATGTGGAAGAGATGTGCTTATCAAGAGGGGATAAAAAGACAATATCTGTTATTAGGAAGTAAGTTCTTGGTGCTAGCAGATTATATTGAACAGTTCTTTAATGTCTGTAAGCAGTGGATTTGTTTATCTATCTATCTATCTATGTATCTATCTTTATCTATCCATCCTTCCAAATGAAAGAAGATATAAAGTAAAAAGATCAAAGGAAGTGGGTAGTGAGCAGACATAATGTGGTTCAATCAGAGGGTCTACAAGAAGAGAGAAAAAGGACTAGTACGGCATTTTAAAAACAGGATGAAATACTTTGCAATTGAACAAGAGGATGTTACACATGATTTATAGGACAAATTTTAAAAATTATATGGCCTCAGAAAAGTCTGGCATATACAAAACAACAGGTGAAAAAGATAACTTCGGCAGAAGAACTGACGACTTATAGGAAAGAAATATTGTAACTTGGGATTCTGGGGACCTGAGTCTGTGGTTAAACGAACAGGAGTTGAAGGATTACATATAAACCATAGAACAAACTTAACAGGTGACAGAGTCAAATTCTTATTTTTCACTGAAATAACAAATTGTTTTACCTGGACTATATCACTTGAGAAAATATGATTTGGTCATTAAAATGACCAAAATAAACAGACAAGGGAACCACTAATTCGTGTATCTGGAATATATTAATGATCAAACTGAGAAACAGCATACACGATACAGTTGTTCGTGTGGCCATCACTCAACAAGTATTAATTGGCTGCTCTTTGTAATACATTAGAGCAAGTAGTTACTATACAAAATGCCAATTGAACACAGAGTACTTTTTTGTTTATTCTGTAAAAAAATCCTTCAGAAGAGTTGAAAAGAAAGCAAATCAGATTCAGAAAATGTCACGACTGAGAAAGCAGATTTAATGAGGGACTGGAAATAGAAATGGAAAAACAACCAAGAGTCAGTGAGGAGTTTTATTTGGGAGCTTTCTTATTTATCAGTGTTCTTTACCGACACATGGATATTGGATATGGGGAAAGTTAAAGGCGGCTGATAAATTTCTGTTTAATATGAATTGGTCATGGAACTTGTCTTACAGCCAGATGCAATGTGCAGGACAGAGGTGAGTACAGCAATTGATTTCTTATATATGCGCATTCATTCAGCAAACATTTTTGTGCTCATGTTATTTTGCAAGCACTGTCTGGGCACTGGGGTTCCAACATGAATAGAGCATGGCCTCTGCCATCAGTGAGGCAACTGAGATGAAATAGCTAACTTGCCAAGAAATGGGGGTTACCCCATGGACAGTGGAAGCTAGGGGAAAGGGGGTGAAGGGTTTCTAAAGCAGATGAGGTGAGTGTCAGACTAAATGAGGAAAGAGGCTCAGAAGCCAAGGAGAGAGAGTTGTGTAATTGGTTATCAGCAGTGTCGAATTCTGTACATAGGTCAAGGAGCATCAAGATGGAGAATTGCCATTTCGTTTTGGCAGTGAGTGTGTTACTGGAGACCTTGGCAAGCCTAGCTTCTGGGAAGTGGCGTGGGTTAGGGCTGGACTGGATCGAGTTCAGGAGTATTTTTTACGGAGGAACTGAATGCATCTGGTGCACTCTAGGAGTTGGGAGAGGAAGGGGAGGGAAACAGTTGTTTGAGGGTGTGTGTATTTTTTGAGGCCCAAGGATATCTGAGACGCAGGGACCCCCACCCGCAGGCTCTTGAGTTCTATTTTGTGCAAAATGTAGCTTTCACTAGCAATGAGGAAACAGCATTTACATCTACAAGTAGCCTTTGTTGAGCTTGTTCGCTCTCTCCAGCAGTGAGTCACTCTGTAATACTGACCCTGCCATTGAAGTCAGCAGATTCTATTTGGAGAGCGTTGGTGATTGTGGGCGAAGTTGTTTAAAAAGTTGACAAAAACCTTTACTCTCCTTGATATGCCAAACACCTGCTCGCATTGGTTTTGACGACTGAGTATCAGCCTGGGCCACAAGAATGCTATATTTGAGTCAAAGAAGAGGGAAGTCTCCTCTTGTGAAGGAGCGAAACATACATGACACAGGAAGAAGTTATAATACTTTCTATTTTGGTTTCCTCTCCTTTGAAAAGAATATTAAAAAGAAAAGTGGTTCTGCAAATGCCAACTTCAATTAAAATGCCAAATACTAGTTGCGGTTCCCCACCTCTGCCAAAGGGAATGTGTCCACTGTGACCAGCCACCTGTCTCCCTTTATAAGAGATCAAGATTGCTGCCTCATCCAGCACGCTGGACTGACACTAAATATCAGTGTGATGATGAATCAAAAGTCAACAGCAGCAGAGTTTTATTTACCAAGAAATGACCCTTAGTAAGGTCATCTCTTTTTGAGAGGACATTATAGTCATTAAGGTTGAAACACTTACGCAGAGCATCTTTAGGGCCCGATTAAGGCATGAGGTGTAGGGTTAGCAATCTTTGGTGTTTCCAGTTTGATCGAATATGTAAATACATATATGCCAACATGCTGGCCGAAGATGTTTGAGCAGATAGTAAAATGGCGCATGGTTTTTGATGGCTTAGCTAGACACAGGGAAGGTCATAGAACTAGAAATTTAAAAATCAGTTACGAAACAGGTTAAAATTGCCGTCAAGAGAGTGGGTTTGGAGTCTGTAGGACCTGGGTTTTAATGACAGCTGTGTCATTTACTAGCTGTGTGGCATCAGTCAAATGATTTCAACTTTTTAAGCCTCTGTTTCCTCATCTATAAGATGCAAATAACACCAGTGACTAACGTCTATCGTTGTTTTAGGGATGAAATGACACAGTGCGTGAAGCTTAACCCAAGACCAGCTATATAGGAAATGCTTCATAAATAATAGCCTTTATTTCCCTCAAACCAAGTATCATCAATTCCTTGTTGATCAGGAAGATACAGCCATTAGTGCTCTTTAAAGGGTTGAGAGCAAATATGAAAATGAATGTAGGAAACAGCTTGTTGTGAAAATGCTATATTTGGAAAACAATCGTAGTATGCCTAAGAGAAAAAGAGTGAGCATCATGAATTCAATCTAATCTAAGAGGATTGCAATAAGAGCATCTTAATCACTAAACAGAACCCAGAAAGAGAACCTAAAGTTATAAAAGTTATATTCACTTCTAAAATTTAATAAGATTCTGATTTCACTAAGTTAAAAAAATCATCTCTATTAAATGTAGAAATTAGCTTTATTATATGCATAAAGAGTCTCAGCGCTCTTGATGAAATTAATAGTAAACAATTATTCCAAGTAGGTTCTATGGGACATATTAGCAATAATCAGATACCAGTCAGGACCCTTCTCTCCACATGTAAAAGGCCCTACCCCATTTGTGGAATAACTCGATGGCTGAGCTCTTCGTTACATTCTTTCTTTTATGATCCCTGGTTCGTCATTCAGTATGGAGGCCCTAGAGCTCTCTCTGCCATCAATCAGACCTGGACCTTCTGCCACTTCACAGACCCCAGGTTTAATCGAAATGCCTGGCTCACCAAACCCTGTTTACATCATTCATTTTTCCATTCTTAGAAGAACTTTGTCAGTTTGAGATATGTCATTCTATCTGTAAACAGAACCCAGAAAGGAAATCTGAAAGTTATCGAGCATGGATAGTCAATTGCTAAAGGATTCTGAATCTCAGTGAACAGTGGGCCTAAATGAAACCCTTAAGGAGAACCCAGAAATTCATCTTGCTAGCGCTCATCTTGGCCTGTTGAGGAAAAAGTAGAGCCCTGCCCCTTACCAAATATAAACTCTATTTTTCTAGGCAAGAAAGAAAACTGCAAAGGCAAGGCCATGTGGAGAACTGGCCACTTACTGGGGTCGGTTGACTGAAATTCCACTTGACAAAGCCTTTTTTAGCCTTTCTAGCCCAGAGTGACCTCTCTGACACTGGTTGCCTACTTAATTGATGTTTTGCCATTTGTATTCATGTATCCTCAGGCTATGAGCCGTCAGAGGGCACCATCTTTAGGTCTCTGTTAGAGCAACAGATCATGAAGACTTGCTCCCCCTTTCTCCGAATCTCTTCAGAGCCAAGGGGTCCTGGAGTCTGGAAGACAGGGAAGAAGAAAGGGAGAAGGGAATTTGGGTTCTGCATTTTGCTTTTGTCAACCTTCTGTAAGTCATTCAGCCTCACTGGCAGTGATTTTTTTTGTATGATGGAGGTAATTATAGATACTGGCTTGAAAAATACTTTGATATCCTCAGATAAAAGAGCCTCTGAAAGGGCAGAGGATAATTATTATTAGCAGCTCAATGGTTCTTAGCTTTTTCCATATGCAGCTTCCTCCAGGGAAGCTAAATCCATCAAAATAAAACCAGTTTGAGAGAAAAGGTATGATACAAAACTATTTAAGCGAGGAAAATGACTTCAAAAAGATGAACTAGATGAGACATAAAAGTGAAATAAAAAATTAAAGCAATGACATGCTTCTAAAGAAATCTCTGCAGTATCGTCAAGAAGGAATTTAACATCACACACGAGTTGTGGTAGTCATAGCGGCATCTTGTATTTGTATAATGTCTTTCTCAAGAAGCTTACAGCTCTTTTGTGACATGAAATGATACTTATTAAATCTTCAAGATGCTAGTGGGCTGATTTCTAAGTGAGATAATTGAAGGCTGATCCACTTCATGGATTAAACCAGTAGAAAAGTGAGAATTAGAATCCAGTTTTTCCAACAGACAGTACAGAAGCAAGCAATAGGAGGATCTACCATCTCGTGGTTTCCACCGAAAATCTCTCTGTTGGAATCGTTAGCTGAAAGGTAGAGGGAATTTTTGGCATTTGTTCTGACTTTCGTCTTACCATTTAGCAAGTATTAAAAAAATAATTATTTATGAAGGTCCTCCTAGGAATCTGATCCTTGCTACGAGAATAAAAATAGGGAATTAAAAAAAAGAAAAAAACAAGTATAATATTCAGTGTCTAGCCACAAGAAGATCATGATGTAATTGAGGAGAAAAGGCATACACAAAGCAAATTGTGGACAAAGTATTATTTTATATTTCAGTATTAAATGCTATCTACTCTGTATACAGATGGCCAACAAACACATGAAACGATGCTCAACATCACTAACCTTTAGAGAAATGCAAATCAAAACTACAATGAGGTATCACCTCACACCAGTCATAATGGCCATCATCAAAAAATCTACAAACAATAAATGCTGGAGAGGGTGTGGAGAAAAGGAAACCCTCTTGCACTGTTGGTGGGAAGAGGTGTGGAACACTCTTCCACAGCCACTATGGAGAACAGTATGAAGGTTCCTTTAAAAACTAAAAATAGAACTACCGTATGACCCAGTAATCCCACTACTGGGCATATATCCTGAGAAAACCATAATTCAAAAAGAGTCATGTACCACAATGTTAACTGCAGATCTATTTACAATAGCCGGGACATGGAAGCAACCTAACTGTCCATCAACAGATGAATGGATAAAGAAGATGTGGCACATATATACAATTGATTATTACTCAGCCATAAAAAGAAACAAAATTGAGTTATTTGTAGTGAGGTGGATGGACCTAGAGTCTGTCGTACAGAGTGAAGCAAGTCAGAAAGAGAAAAACAAATACCGTATGCTAACACATATGTATGGAATCTAAAAAAAAAAAAAAAAAAAAAAAAGGATTCTGAAAAACCTAGGGGCAAGACAGGAATAAAGATACAGATGTAGAGAATGGACTTGAGGACTGAGGACACGGGGAGGGGGAAGGGTAAGCTGGGACAAAGTGAGAGAGTGGCATGGACATATATACACTACCAAATGTAAAATAGCTAGCTAGTGGGAAGTAGCCACATAGCACAGGGAGATCAGCTCGGTGCTTTGTGACCACCTAGAGGGGTGGGATAGGGAGGGTGGGAGGGAGGGAGATGCAGGAGGGAGGAGATATGGGGATATATGTATATGTATAGCTGATTCACTTTGTTATACAGCAGAAATTAGCACACCATTGTAAAGCAATTATACTCCAATAAAGATGTTAAAAAAATAAAAAATAAAATAAAATAAAATAAATGTTATCTACTCTGAAGAGCTTTCCATGATTATGGTACTGGAAGGTAAAATTTTTTAAAACATCTGTAGCACTCCTAGAACTATGTTTCTTTTAACGTTTGTAAGAGGCAGATATCTTGTCACGTCTTCTCTCTGGGGTCAGAGTTTAAGCTTATCAAGAGTAAGAACCATGTTTTATTTTATAGCAAATTTCAGTCCGTGCTTCACATTGTCCAGGACACAACATAAGGGCATGTCTGTTGAATGACATACTGATACAATAATTTTTAAATATAACAGTTAACTACATTACAAGGACAATATGTGCAACAAAATTGCTGAGCATGTTTTCATTCATAATTAAAATCCATTAGGCTCCAAACAATTAGGAAATAATCACGCCATTCCTGATATTCTTTGAGTCACTCAATAGCAGTTACAAATCAAAGTTTAAAAGTTCCTTACCATTATTTCACTGTTCTTCAAAACTATAGGAACTTAACTTTGTTTTACTTTCCTCAATAGACAGATGACCTAAGAAATAAAGAAAAGTGAGAAACCTGCATTATCATCCTATCTTCAAGATTTCCTTGTCATCTTTGCAGCCCTTAGCCCCCTTACTTTAGCAGGGATAAGAGAAAGAGGACGGACTAAAGAAAACAGAAGCCAGGAGTTCCAGAATGTATTTGTAAGGACAGCTAGTATTCTGCCTAATTTCCTTCCCTGGCAGTGGCAGATGGGAATGGAAAAGGCTGCCTGCCTATGTGCCCCTGGAATAAGGTGAGTTAGTGGTCTGGGTTAGTAGTGCAGGATAACGTTTCCACCTCACCAAAGGAAAGGAGGAAAAATAGTTGAGTGATAGCTCACTTTCTTCTTTGAAAAAATAGCACCTACTTTGCATGAATATCTGATAATCATGTGTTTAAGCAAAATGTTCCTAAATGAAATTAAGTTTTCCTTTCACTCATTGCGTATAAAATAGTTCATATTTACATATTAAATACTGACCCAGGCAGAGAGCTATACATACACAGTTAAGTATGCAATTCCCTTCCTCCGAGATGCTCTCAGTCCTAGAAACAATGACTTAGCAGGGACACATAGGACTTTCCCAGAGAACTAAAATAGTAACTAAACATTTTTAAATAGATCAGTATGTGATTTACATTATGCATAAGCTTAGGACCAATTTTGCCATTTCACTTATCTCACCACCCTCTTCCATTCTTCTGTGAGAGGGAGAAAAGGATAGGAAAAGAAGTAAGGATTTTCACTCCTTCACTCCTGGGCTGAAGTGAAAATCCCTTTCTTGAGAGGTTTTAGATTTATTTTGACTATCCAGCACCATGGCCTTTTCAGGTAACGTTCCTTTGTTTTCTGAACTGCCTGGAATAACTTCTCAGGAGAAGCCATGATGTCCAGGCCACCCAGGGTCAACCAAGTTCAACTCCTATTCCCATTGTAGGGAGTGAGACACTGGAGTTGGCTTTGCCCAAAAATAGCCTGTGTCCATGTGGTAGAACGAGCTTGACATCACCAAGCTCTAAACTCATAGCTTGAGTCCTGCTTTCAGAGGGAAAGGACTCCAAGCCCTTCAACTTTGCCGTTATGCAAGTTTGTAATTACTCATGAGGGCGTTGATAGCCAGGGCCCTGAGACAGTATCATCATGATCAAGGCGGGTGCCTCAGGACGATGCCAAAGGGATGAAGGCTTCACCTTTGAGAGCATATTTTCTTTCTACCAACACTGAAGGTAGTCCAAGGAACAGGATCTTGGATTTCTACTGGTATAGGTTCATTAACCCAAATCCCTCTAATTCACCATAATTTGTTATGGCATTCTCACCTTCCTCATTTTCCAAAAGGCTGATCATCTCAACAACTTAATGAAGTAATGACAAATTTGATTGATAGGCCAAACCTCCATTAGACAGATGGACTTTATATTTTGAGCCTTCTCTAGCACTTCAGTACATGCATCAAAATTGGGTAGATGAAATTTTAACTGTAGAAGAGAGAAAACTCAGTCGACTATGTATAGAATGCTTATTTTTCTCCCGAATCTGTTCTCAGTAAAAATCTTATTTTCAGAAGACTTTCGCTAAACTATTAGTGTGCCACATATAATGATTTATAAATGCTGCCTAATAAATCACTTCCCTGTCTCATAGCTAAATATTAGTATCTCTTTTGTTTTCACAGACAGACAAAATGAAAGTCATAGATTAAATTAATGGAAGGAAAGTGAACTACAAACCATGGTGACTTCTCCTTTGGCAAAGTGAATTATTCATGAAACCTCTATTGCAAGTTTCCAGTGCCAAAGGTAGCCCTTAGGATGATTTTTTTCTCAGCCTCTGGGCTCTGGAAGTAATTGCAAATGGGTAGCAATTACTTTTGGCATCTTCCCACTTCATATCCAGTGCCCTAATCCCACCTACTTTTCTGCAACCCAGTATTTAGGGACCTTATCCAAGCTTATGGCTCTCCAAACTCTTTTCTGAGTTATTCCTTTCATCTCTACCCTGCACTGGAGGCCCACAGTGTCCATAATTGTTATAGTCACACACACACACACACACACACACACACACACAGACAGAATATTAGAAGAACGTTTTCTTATTGTAGGCTCAATATCATTCACACTGAGGTATGAGTGACTAATATGCTTATACATTTTGGGAGAAGTTTGTTAACTAAAATGAAACTTCAGTTGGATGTGATATGCTGGGGAGACGGTCTTTAACTTTCTTGTCTCCTTGTTTATGCCCTAATGTCCACCTGCCCAACTCCCATCTTCCAAACAATACCGAGCAGAGTTAGTTGGCAAGTGGTATTCTGCTCCTGAATGATTGCTTGAGAATCTAGACCTTGACACGGAGACTCTGCAGACTTCAGCCATATTGAAAGCAATCTCCTAGCATACAGTCTGAGGAAGGGCTAAAAATCTACCTCCCTGCTCCCTAACTCATGACAGACAATACAGTACAGGAGTGTAGAATAATAGCCTTTAGGTTCAACTTCTGGTGTGTGAATTTTGGCCCTGCCACTTAGTAGCTGCGTGACCCTAGACCATTTACTTAACCTCTTCATAAAATGGGGATGCTAATAGCTATTAGCTCATCAAATGATTTTAAGGATTCATTGATATAATAAATATATGGTGCAGTACCTGGCATAAATTAAGTACTCAATCAATGTCAGCTATTATTATTAGAGCAGCAGTCATTATTATATACCATAATACCATCTAACAGAAAATCCCCAAGTGGGCAGCTTCAGGGTGTACCTGTGGTTACAGCCCTTTCTGAGCATCCTGGTATTCAGTGCTTCATCTATTTTTTTCTGTCTTTTGTTATTTATTTGTGGTTGCTGTGCATCAGGCACTGTGCTAGGAGCTGGCCACTACAGTGAGCTACGTAATTATGGCTCCTATGCTGATGAAGCTTCCAGTGCAGAAAGAATAACAGAGAGAACTAATTACAGAACCCATTTCAATGATGATAAGCCCTGTGCAAAAGACATGTGTTGTGAAAGCAGGTAATGTTTGGGGGTGGGAGGGTAACAACCAGGATCAAGAAAGAATCCGTCTTGAAGGATGAGTAGGAATTAGAGAGTCCAGAGTTGGGGGCAGGACAGTAGAAAACAAGTAAGTGGAAACGTGGTGTGTTATGGACTGAATATTTGTGTGCCCCACCCTTGCAAATTCATTTTGAAGCCCTAACCCTCAATGTGATGGAGCTGGGGCATTCAGGTAATTCAGATTAGATGAGATCATGACAGTGGAGCCCTGGTGATGGGATTAGTGTCCTAATACGAAGAGAAAGAATTCAGAACTCTCTCTCCTCCCTGTGAGGACACAGCAAGAAGACAGCCATCTGCAAGCCAGGAAGAGAGCCCTCACAGGGAACTGCCGCATCTGTAAGCCCGGGCTGGCAGCTTGATCTTGGACTTTCCAACCTCCAGAATTGCGAGAAATAAATATCTGCTGTTTATGCCTCCCAGTCTACGGTATTTTTGTTATGGCGGCCTGAGAAGACTAAGACATGGTGGAAGGTTGCATCAGAAGAGGTGGTAGGAAGCCTGTATAGCTGGAGAAGAGGAGAGTGATGGTGGTGGTGATTGGGAGGCATGAGGTGAGTGGTGCAGAATTAGGATGGAGTCAGGGCAGGGTCTGGAGAGGTCAACTGTTCTCAGTCAGGAACAGGTATTTGGAAACGTTTGGTGATATTTTTGGTTGTCATAACTGCGGGTAGGGAGTTCTACTGGCATCTAGTAGGTAGAGGCCAAGGATGCTGCTAGACATCCTACAAGGCAGTGGACAGCCCCCTCCTACCCTCCACACACCAGGAATTTTGCAGCTAAAAGTGTCAACAGAGCCAAGCTTGAGAAACCTTGGGATAGACAGGTCATCATATGGGATCCTGAAGGGCAGGTTCAAAGCATTGTGCTATATCATGAGAATAAGGGGAATCCATTGAAGGAGTGTAAGAAAACCTGTGATGTGATTGTATTTGGTATCTTAGAAAGCATCTCTGGCTGCTCTTAGGGAAGAGCAGCTGACAGACTTTTGCCAAAATGTTCTTTTTTTTTCAAGTCAAAGTCAGATGAGAGATGTTAGTGGCTTGGACCTTGCTTGCCTTCAAAGATATATCCCCCAATTTCCTAAACTTTGAACTGGGGAGTGAATTAACTAGATATGGAAGAGAAGCAGAGAAAATAATTGGACTCCAGAGACAGGGAGATGTGTTTTTCTTTGGGACTTTCTGAGTCTGATGAAAGCACCTCTTCTACTCCCGAGGATGCGTGAGTCACTGCTGACTCTGCCCTGGCTGGTGGCTACCACACAGGCCTCAACACCTGCTCCACTGTCTCCACCTGCTTTTTCTCCTTCCATTCTGCACGTCTGACTGAGAATCGTCTCTTGAGAGCTCCTCCGCCCAGTTAGACTCACTCTAGAAACAGATGTGTGTTGATTACTGCTACATGGATACCCAGAGTCTTCCTTGGCCCAGTGCAAAATCTTACGTCTATCAATCGTGTCAAATGCTTTGAAAATAGAACACCTGTCTCCTACTTCAAAACTGCATTTCTAACAAATTCCACAAATCAGTGGTCTGTCATGCCTGATGCTGATACCTGATCTGATCTGATCTGATCATGCCTGATACCAGGCACATGGTATCGAGACAGCCAGGGTTTTCCAAGATGATCCAGATTTTATGTTATTTGCTGCTTTTCAGTAAAAATAATTTATCATGGATATCTGTAACTACATCTAATGGCTATCCTAAATCCTTTCTGAGAAAAAGGCAAGGTGTTAATATATCTAATTGTGATTTAACTTTTAGATTGGAAAGATTTTCCACTCCCTAAATTCATAAATCAGAAGAAATCCTGACTGAGTAGTGACAACTAGGGTTGCCGTATCTGTGAGTCGTAGCATTACTTGACGGGAACAACAGAGAAAACAGTCTGACACTCATACATGGAGGCATCTAGAGTTGGCTGTTCCAAGATGCATATATGAGCCAGATATAGATAGACCAGGGTCCCTTGAATTGAGGAATAGGAAAATCTGGAAAGTAAATGCGTGAAGCAATCAGATGTAAGAGAATAGTGAGTGCTTGAAACTCCCGGGAACTAGAGTGGCTGTGTCCACCTACAGGTGTTCCAATTAAAAAAAGAAAATTAAGCAAGGTGCTACCAGGTAAAGCACGTGTACAAGCATCCGTTGGCCAGTAACTGCCAGTCTGCAAATTCTGATCAAGGGGAAAATAAAATAAAAAACCTGAAGACCTCCACCGGAAACTTCAAATCCAATGAAAGAGAAAATATTGCTAAAATACTGAAAGACCAAAACAATGGATGTACTGTCGATACATAGTGGACTTTTTTTACAAAAACTCTCTTCTCTTTTGTGACGTTATAATATTTATGGTGATCACGTAAATAAAATTATTTCTTTCACTCTCTTTCTCTCACCATCTTCTCACCACCAATCTCTTTCCTCCACACACACAAAACATTACCATAATATTAGGGGTGTGAGGTCAAGCAGAGGCGGCAAGGAAATTCACAATCACTGCTGATCCTCTGTCCTTAATGTGTACTGCCGCATCTGTAAGCCCAGAAAAGTAGGTCAGCAAAATCTGAAGGGACATATTAACTGTAATGCCTGGTGCATAATAGAGCACATTAAAGACAGACTTTCAGCCTTAACTCTTAATCTCTTTTCCAGCTTTGGTAGATTTAAAAATCTGATATTCTGAGCACAGCATTATGCTTCCCAGGGCTACAGCTGTGCATTGCTTTCTATCTTGGGAGGAGATGTTTTTGCACAGGTCTAAGGAAATGCAACACAAGGGAAATGCCATTTTAACAAATTTCAAGGGAGGGGGAAAAGTGCTCTTCTTTTTGCAGCAACAGAATTTTGCTGGAGTGGCAATGTTGTACAGTTATCAGACAGATACATAAAAATGGAATTTTCAATTTAAGGAAACTCTAGTATTCTAACGTTTGTATAGTGCCATTTATTCCTTAAGAACCCAAACACCTTTACACCTATTAGGCACCATCCTTATCCCAAAGTTTACTTTCTGGGGCTATCCAGACCACTGTCATATTTCCTTAACTTTGCTCTGTGACACAGGTGGAGATAGAGAGAGAGAATCAAAGTGGAGGGAAGGTGCTGGGATTTTGGTGGTAATAGATGGCTTTTGCAAAGGCTAAAGATGATGAAAGTATACGTGTTATGGCTTCTTCGTGTATTTCCCAGAAACTTTCTGTAAGATTCAGACCCACCAAACCCTTACGGGGTTCCCTAAATCCTACATTCAACAAATATTGACGAAGGCCAGGCATTGTTCTAAGTACTGTAAATGGGGTGGCAGCTGAGACAGACAGGTTTCCTACTCTCAAGGAGCTGAACTAATGGAGAAGGAGACAGTCAAAAGACAAACAAACCAGGAAAATGACACACACACTATGCAGAGAATTAGCTGAAGGCCTGCGTGGCTCCTTAGATTATATGGTCAAAGAAGACAATGCCCAGGTTGAGACAAGAGTGACAAAAGGAGCCAGCCATGTAAAGATTCTAGAGAAAGGGCATTCCGGGCACTGGGAACAGCTAGTACCAAGACCACAGTTTGGGTGTGTTAGTTTCCTATGGCTGCTGTAACAAATAGACACAACCCTAGCAGCTTAAAACCACACAAATTTATTATAGTTCTAGAGGTCAGAAGACCAGCATGTGTTTCACTGGGCTAGGATTAAGGCATTGGCAGGTCAGCTTTCCTTGCAGAAGCTGTAGGGGAGATGCTATTTCTTTGCCTTTTCTAGAAGCCATCTACATTCCTTGGTTCATGGCCCCCTCCTCTGTCTTCAAAACCAGCAGGGTAACATCTTCAAATCTCTCTGAATTTGACTCTCCTGACCCCCTCTTTCACTTATAAGAGCTCTTGTGATGACACATTTAGCCCACCCAGGTAATTCAGGATAATCTCCCTACCTAAAATCCTTAGTTTAATCACAGCAGCAAAGTTTCTTTTGCCGTGTAAGGCAGCACATTCACAGGTTCTGAAGGGTGGGCATCTTTGAGGAGCTAAGGTGGAAATCAGCATTTCTATGTTCTAGAGACAGAAAGAACCATTGTGGTAGGACTGTAACAGTAAAATAGAAAATGATGGGGCGAGGACCGGTCCTAACTTCCTAGTAGCAGCAATAGATGACATCACCACATTCACTATTTAATTGGACTTCCTGCAGATCTGATGCTGCCATCTGAGAATGAGGACATTCAGGCTTTGGGGTTCCTGACCTTCCTTGATTCATAGTAAACCAGGATTAGAATTCCTTAGTCTAATTCTCTAGTTGTAAATACAACAAAATTTTAGCATTTATGATATAGTATCTTTTTTCTGCTTCCTACAATCATAGAATTTCAGCTCTCAAGAAAATTTGAAAGATTGCCTCATTGGGTTCTTAATTTTTATGAAAAAAAAAAAACACATTGAGATTTATAGAAGTTAAATATCTTTCCTAAAAAGATGGACCTGAGACCAGAAGCTGACTGTGCAGTGTCCCTATCCATTTCTCTTGTGCATGATTACATTTAGGTGCGTGTTGCCTTTCCTAGTGGCAACTGCTTCTGTGGGTGCAGGGAGTTATGTTGGTCTGGATGCTCCTGGAGCCAAGCATGCACTGCTTTGCATGCATAGAACAGTAGGGGATGAATAATACTTGTTGAGTGAAAGGTTGAATCAGACCATTGTCCTTTCTTTTCACCCAGAAAAGATTTGGTGACACAGAAATTTCCTGATTTAGAGGATGCCTGTAGACATGTAGCATTTTTTTTTTTTTATCATTTGCAAGATTCTTTAAATGGATATCATGCAAACTGGACAAGACAAACCAATCACATGAGGATATACTTGAGACTTTCCTAATTACTTAACACTCTTGGGTGCAGGTACTGAGCAAAACTTGCTAACGAAACGTTAACTATTTGGAATCTATTAGCTATTTACATTAATTGAATTTGAGGATTCTCTTGTCTCTGCAATAGATTTTTAAAAATGATTTAAAAAATAGTATTTCAGAGAAGTTTGAGACTTTCCAATTCTCCCTATCAACCATCTCCCTCCGAATTTGACCTGTGGCAAAAAAAAATATGCAAACAGAGCAGTTAGTGAAGGACTTGAGGAAACTCAAAATGTGTGAGAGAAAGGAAATAGTCCTAATGATTAATAGGAATTTGGTTATATAGATTAGAAGGTTGATTGACACCGGAGATAAATTTTGCAGTTTAGCTTGTGACTCTGAGCTTTGTAGATAAGGTAATAACTACCGGCAACTTCCAACTTGCTCCTAAAAATAAACTATTGAAGTAACTTCTGAAAAATGCAGGAAATGGTGAGACAAATTGATTCACGTAAAGAGGAACAAAAGAATTACTTAGAGCCTGTACTGGGTAAGAAAGCTGGTTGGGGCAGATCCCAGAGGCAGGACTGGGTATGTCTCCTGGGTGTGGATCAAACCTGTAAAGCTCAGGGAAGAAGGTGTGCTAATCTTTGAGCAGTTGGCAGAAGACTGATCTAACTTCTGGACTTTACATGTCACTGCCCTTTAACTTTTCTCAAGATCCCCATATGGAAATAAAAATATTTCTAGATTCTTCTCTAAACTGTGTATGTAGTCATCACTTCAAACTGTTCACCTATATCTTACCAAAGGTAATTTATAATCTTGCATGTGCTGTGTAAATCAGTATATTGAACCAAAACCAAGCCACAAGTTATTTATATAGAGGGCCAGCTCTCAGAGCATTCGGTTGAGTTATTTCATTTCAGTGAGAAGTTAAGAGGAAAACACACCCAGCAAACATTTTTTAATGTTAATCATAGGGCTTTTGCTTTGTTAAAATGAATACTGTGTGTTTCCAACATACTTTAATTCTGGGCGTACAAAGTTCTTAGAAGATGTGAGTCCATATATCATGTATTTTAAAAAATAGTTTATTAGAGCCATTATAGTGCAATATTATATTCTCTATGCCATATAATTGTAACTTATTTAAAATTAAGAGCTTTTAGCATGCTGGCTGTGACTTAATATTATAAAATATGGTCCTAGAGCTTAAGAAGCTTAATAAGTACAGACTCTTTGAGCAGGTTAAAATTCAACAAATTTTTACTGCTCATTTATTGAAGGCTCATGCTTAACAGGGACCTATAAGATTTGGCTTTTGCATTTAAGGAAATTAAGATCAGATTTGTGCCATAAAAAATAGTATATTATCAAGTATGAAATATATGAAGAAAATAAATCCATGATTTGAACCAGGAATGAAAAAAGGGTTTCAAAGAGAACTTGAGTATTAAACTGTTGACTGATGAGTAAGATTTAGAAGATGATAGGGGTGGAGAAGACATTCAATACTAAACATAATGCTGCCATGATAACAGATCATTGAGTGTCTCCTGCATGCCAGCTATAATGCCGAGTCCTTTATGGATATTTCGAAGCCTAACGTTACGGTACATTAAATCTGCAAAGAATCACTAGCCCCATTTTATAGATGAAGCACCTGAGGCTCAACAATGTCACAGCTAGCTAATAACAGAACCAGGACTCCAACGCAGATCCAGCCAGCTCCAAAAACTACACTTTCCACCACAAAAGGGCAGAAGCACAGACATAAAAATATTGTGATGAGGAGGCTTGAGGGGAGGATATATTATGCATAAAAATGGGCATTAAGTTTGGATGGGTCATATGGAGCTAAACTGTGGAAGGGTTTAACTGCTAAGATAAAGAGTTGCACAAATGTATTTCATGCCACTGAACTGTACAGTTAAATATGGTTAAAATAGTATGTTTTAGGGCTCCCCTGGTGGTGCAGTGGTTGAGAGTCCGCCTGCCGATGCAGGGGACACGGGTTCGTGCCCTGGTGAAGGAAGATCCCACATGCCGCGGAGCGGCTGGGCCCGTGAGCCATGGCCGCTGAGCCTACGCGTCCGGAGCCTGTGCTCCGCAACGGGAGAGGCCGCGGCGGTGAGAGGCCCGCGTACCGCAAAATAAATAAATAAATAAAATAGTATGTTTTATATCACGTGACTTTTACCACAATAAAAAGACATAAAAAAAACAAAATATTTGAACAGACATTTCACAAAGAGGATGTATGAATGGTAAATAAGACAATAAAAATGCTCAATATCATTCTCCATAAGGGAAATACAAATTAAAGCTATGATGAGATATCCCCACATATATATTAGAAGATGAAAATAAAAAAAAATACTGATGATATGAGTGCTGGAAAAGATATGGAGCAACCAAATCTCTCATACATTGCTAATGATAATGTAAAATATTACAGTCATTCTCATAAACAGTTGCCAATTGTATATAAAGTTATGCATTTACTAACCATATGACCTAGTAATCACACTACTGGGTATTTACCCTAGGGAAGTAGAAACTTTCGTTCCCACAAAATTCTGAACGCAAATGTTCATACCAACTTTATTTACAGCGGCTGGAAACTGAGAACAACCTAAATGCCTTTCACCTGTGGTACCGCTATATGATGTAATACTACTCAACAATAAAAGAAACAACTATTGATACAAAAGAAGAAAAAAAAGTTTAGCTGGGTCCCCTAATGGAGTAGGGAATATCTCTTGGTTCTTGGCAAAATTTTGGTAAACACTATACGTTCTGTGCAGATTTCTGGCTCAGCTTAATAAATGGCAAATTTCCTTTTATTTCCTCTGGGGACCCTGGAGTTCTTCTCTCTCTTTTTTTTTTTTTTTTAGTGGTATGCGGGCCTCCCACTGTTGTGGCCTCTCCTGTTGCGGAGCACAGGCTCTGGACGCGCAGGCTCAGTGGCCATGGCTCACGGGCCCAGCCGCTCCGCGGCATGTGGGATCTTCCCGGACCAGGCCACGAACCCGTGTCCCCTGCATTGGCAGGCAGACTCTCAACCACTGTACCACCAGGAAAGCCCTGGAGTTCTTCTCTTTCTTCTCTCCCTTTAGAGGCTTCTGCAGAGTAAGTAGGTCAATGGTCCAGCTTTTCTCTTCATTCTTTCCTCCCCACTAGAACAACAACCCCAAGCTCATATTTTTGTTGCCTTATTTGCATCCTTATTGAGTATAATAGATGGGACCTGAACCAAAGGACCATGGCCATAGCAACATGGATGGACAGATCTCAGGGAAAGCACCATCTATCAGTCATGAATGAAAAACATAAACCTACATTTGGAAAAATGTGAAACTATTTCAAGGGTTAAACCAGTAAATAAGTATTTCAAGGACTTGACATGAGGAAGGGATGCAGTGAAGGAAACAGAGCTATTATCTACCTTTATAGAACTCAGAAATGGAAGAAGTACCTGGGAAAGGGGATACATAGCTTAAAAGTAAGGATGGGAAAAGCAGCTTGAAATACATAAGGGATGAAGTAGCTAGGGAGGAGAAAACATACATGACCTTGGCCCTTTCATATCAGATAATTTGGGCATATGCTATTTTAGAAATAGGTAAGAAATGTGAAAGGTGATAATCAGTAAGTAGACATTCATGCAAGCTCTGGTATTGAGAACCAGCCACCAGGTGAACATTTTAAAAAGGTATGTTATTCTTTTCTCCACCCAGAGCAACTTGTCTTAGATCACTGAAGGCAATTAACCTAAATTTATGCCACAGATAAATGCAAAATTAGTACCAGACAGAAGTTATGGGTAGAAATTAGGGAGCCAGAGCTGATTGATTATGTCAAGTAATAATTAGTTGCTCTAACTTTGTGCTCTGTCGTAATACTAGGCAAACTTTACCACCATCCTCCATTCCTGTTTTTTTGTTATAGTATCAGTGTATTTCCTACAAAGAAGAAATCTGAACACGATGAGAGGAAAGGGGATTTGTCCAGAAATTACAGGAGAGATTGGTATGATGGCTTAGAGAAAGCAAACCGATAGCATCCTTTTGGGAGGATGTACTTTCCCTCTCTTTATCACCTTCCTGCTCTCAGTGTGGAAATGCCTTTGTCCTTGCTAGTTGCCTTTTCTTCACTTCTTTCCAGTCTGGGAACCAGTGACTATATCCCTCAGGTTTCATTTTCCAGATGAATATACCGATCACTGAAAATGTAAGTGATGATGCTGTCTTTTAGGAGGTTGGTACAGATCCTGGTGCACAGACTTGTGCTCATCAGCTGATCCTGTCCGCTGCTCCTTCTAATCTATGGCAAGATTAGTGTCTGCTTTCCCCATCTCTTCTCTCCTGTTCCCACGTAGGCCTGTGTGCACACGTGTGTGTACAGCATGTGTGGGCAATGGGAGAAGAGACCGAAGACTCTGGACAGGAGGAGTTGTTATATGGGAGTTTCATAAAACACTGAACTCATATTAATCTGTAAATTCTCAGTCTTGGTCAGAAACTGGGATAATCATGTTTGCTTCCTTGAATTCATCTTTACTCAAAAAAAAAAAAAGAAAGAAAGAAAGAAAGAAAAGAAACAATAAATCTCATGTTTCTCACCTTGAAGCTTGAATTATTATAGTGAATCTAAAATCAAGATTAATTTTATCTTGTATCTTATAGCTGTCAGCTATGTAAGCTATAATAACATTTGCTTGTACTTTGTTAAACCTTCCTGCCTGGAGCAGGTGGTGAGATTCTGGGAATGAGAGGCAGGTGGAGTTGTGAGGGGGGGCAATAAATCAAGGTTCAATTGCCCCGTGCTCTTTGGAGTAATTGGTGTTTGGTTTATGGTAATTGGGACTGAATTCGGAGGCCGGGTCTGTAGCTCTGGCTGTCCTAAGCGTGCTGCTGAAGCACCCAACTGTATTGCTTTCAGGGCAGAGGAAATTAGGCGCTCTTGAGGAGTCCCACTGTTTTGTAGATTGACTAAATCTCAAGCAGGTGCAGCCCTAATCCTGGGCCTTGGAAGGAGCCTTTGGGGAGCCGGCTATGAGGGTTGGCGTGCTCCAAGAGGAAAGCAGTGAGCAAAGAGAATGCTGTAGGAGGGAGCAATCCCCAAGGGCCCAAAGCGCAGAGTTTTAGAACTCAAAACATTGCTGGCCTGGGGACCAGGAAACTCCTGCCACTCTTCTGTGGAAAGGGGTGGTACCTGGAAAGCCAAGTCCAGAAAATGAGATACGTAAGGTTTCTGGATCATCCAGGGATGACACAACGTGAAAGCCGGAGACTCAATGTTTCCAAAGGATTTATCTTTGTTTTAAATTTCCCTTCCTTTCTTATAAATACTCCAAACCCAGATAACAGGGTAAATGACTGGGTCGCATCCCCTTGTCAAGGCAGGCTTGCGAAAATACAATAGGGGTGAAAGAGGGCAACGTACACCCAGAAACCCAGACCTGCTTCTGTACATTTCCAGCAAGGTACAGAATGTACAAACATTCCAGCAATGTTTGGAAACTGTGCATCTGAGCAAATTAAGGAAAAGGAAAAGAATGAAGGGAAGAAAAGTAGAAGAAAAGAGAAGGGGAGAGAGAGTGAAAGGAGGACGAGCAAGGGGGAAAAACTGGCAGAAAACAAAAGAGGCAAGTCAGGCGGGGATGGGTAAACTTGGACTCTGACTCTCCAAGTGATTTTGGTCAGCCGGCTTGAGCGCAGATGGACTTGGTGGCCGAGAGCAGAAACTGATAGGTGGGTGGGGCTGAGCCACCCTGGAGGGGGTGTGTGTGGCTGGGAGTGTGAGAGAGGGCCAGGGAGGACGTGGAGTTTTTGATGCATGGTGTCCAGACCGGGCTGACTCCAGGGCTGACCCTTCGGTGAATGAGAGCGAGACACACAGGCATTCTTACACATAAAAAGAAAATTGAGGAGAGAGTGAAGTTTTGTCTGAGCTAAGCTCAACTGCTCCCAAAACAAAGTAGTCGAGTGGTGAAAGGTTAATTTGGGGGCCCTCAAGCAAAGCTTCTGAGGGGGCTTATTGGTCCTTGTTAGTCATTAAATGAATAGCCTGTAGTCACTGCCTCCCAGGCCCCAGAAACCGGAACCTGTTCCCTGATCAGTAGTGAACAAAACTTAGCATTTGAGATAGTCATTGTATATTCTTTGGTTGGGGGGCATGGAAGTCTGAGTATTTTCTGTAGGACTAGGATTTATGTTAGAGATGGTAACTAATGCTTGATTCGCCAACAACCCACGTTCCCTTCTCTAGAGTCTAGACCCTCTCTTTAAATAGCTAATGCTTCAGGCTGACTGAATATCAGTTACTGATGAGTGGAAGTTAAGTACAAATGTGTTTGTTTGGGAAGGAGGATGCTTGAACGTGTACCTAAATTGCTTGGACTTCCAGCTGCAACAAAACATGCCTTGGCTACACTGGATGGGGAAATGATGTATGTGACAGGGGTCACCATTATTTAAATTTAGTGCCACTGAGAGGCTGAATGTGCAGAAAGAAATGAGGAGAGGAGGGAAAAAATGGGCAAAGAAGAAGAATGGGCCAAAAGAAAAGAGGTGTGACAGTAAGGAAAGGTGAAGTGACACCAGTCATTGCCTGGACCGTGGTGACCTTCTCCGAGTGTAAACTGGGGAGCAGGGAGTGGCCTCTGGAGCAGTAATTGCAAAGCGGCACCTCTACAAAAACCGGTTTTGAACAGAGGTAAGGCCTCCCCCTTGGAAGGACCAGCCTTGTTCAGGCTGGATATTAGAGGCCCAGATGCCCATCCCCACGGCAGGAATAAAGGAGAGAGGGATCGTATTTTAAAGCTCCATTAACAAAGAACTTTACTCAAGGAGGAGCTGTTAATAAGTAATGAAACAAAGTGCCTGTTATGGAGATTAAATGCCCCTGTGTCTAGGTACAAAGTTCAGGCTGCAAAGTGCAGCTGTCACCCCGTCTCTAACCCAACCGCAGCCTTAGAACCCCCAGTTCAAAGTGTGTCTTGCTGCCTTCCTGTTACTAGGCTGCCCAGCACAAGGTCCGGCCAGGGTGCAGAGTTCAGTGTCTGAGGCTCTGCTGACTGCCTTCTTTGTTTAGCTGGGGCCAGCTTTAGATAAGCCTCGAACTGCTTATTTAAGACGATTATTACATACAACTGACAGATTATTTTCCCAGATTCTTACACTTATGCTTTACATGCAAGCTTAAACGGTACCATGCTAATTTCTCAAGGATTTGTATGTGTGCAATAACAATTGATATAAGGACGTATGAAAGACTAGGTCAAAAATCTATTTCTAAGGAAGAAGTGTGGTCCAAGCAGACACATCAAACTAAGACCCTTTGAAGTAAGTACTTGAGCGGGCAATTTCAAGATAGGTCAAAGAATTCTCTCTCTAACAGTCAGAGATCAAATAAATACTAGATTTACCCTTGAGAATCGAGTAAATCCTCTCCTCGTATGACAGGAGACCAGTGTTAATTCAATTCTGTATAGAGAAGGTCTCTTTAGTTGCTCTTTTTATTTATCTACGAAGGACTCAGAGGGAAACTCCCTTTTGCAAGTGGTTCCCATTATTTGACCCGATTTAGCAAGAGTCTTGGGAAGGCGGCAAAATGTTAATTAGTATCCCCATTTTACAGACGAGGAAACTGTGACTCAGAGATGTTAGCAGCTTGGCCTGGGGTGCAGAGTTAATATATTGCAGAACCAAGACCACAGTCCATCTCTCTGGCTTTCCTCTCAGCACTTTTTCTACTAGTCCAGGGCTACCTCATATGTCCTGACCCCAATTTTCCTTACATGGTCATAGCTTTTTCGTTCTTTACTTTATGGAAATGAACAGAGTCCAAATGAAACCCAGTAGGGCAGGCAGTTTGGGAGATGTAATTTGATAGAGCGTTTCAGATAAGGGTTTAGAGACACGGGGTTTGAGTCCATGTTGGCCTGTGCCAGCCACCTGTGATTTACGTTCCCCCTCCCTCCCGGCCCTGAGTGCCAAGGAGGCAGGACTGTAGGCTAGTTACTCAGTGGGTCGTTAGGGTGTTGCTCCTTCCTGTGAGAGCATGGATTGACATTTTACCTCAGGAAGGAGCACAGGCCACAGTGATACACTAGCGCCCCAAAGCCTTAGAGTTTAGGAGATCACTTGCTTGGGATTCATAACATCAGGCTAAGATTTCCTTTTCCCATATTTTCTTTATATTAGAATAGAATTGAAAAAATCATCAGCAGGTTTCATTCCTTTAGCAGGTATCCGTCAAAGCTTACAATGTTACAGATATTTATTGAGATTTATTTGTAGATGTTTACATATATTCATATTTTCACAGCTATTTATTGTGCCCCACTGAACCTGAAGAAAAAGGCATAAATAGGGCTTCCCTAGTGGCGCAGTGGTTGAGAGTCCACCTGCCGATGCAGGGGATACGGGTCCGCGCCCTGGTCAGGGAAGATCCCACATGCCATGGAGCGGCTGGGCCCATGAGCCATGGCCGCTGAGCCTGCACGTCCGGAGCCTGTGCTCTGCAACGGGAGAGGCCACAACAGTGAGAGGCCCATGTACCGCAAAAAAAAAAAAAAAAAAAAAAAAAAAAAAAGCATAAATATAAATTCAGATACATTCCATTCCTAGCCCTCAAAGAGCCTGTGGGAAGAAAACGGTAACAATGTACCCAGCCAGCCATGACAGAGAGATACAAACAAAACACTAAGGGATCAGAAAGAGCCCTGAGTTAGAGTTAGAACTGAGTTCTTATTTACTGAGTGCCTGCTCTGAACCAGGAACAAAAATGCAGGAGGCCTGGGTTCGATCCCTGGTCAGGGAACTAGATCTCACATGCCGCAACTAAAGATCCAGCGTGCCGCAACTAAGGCCCAGCACAGCCAAATAAATAAATAAATATTAAAAAAAAAAAAAAAAAAGAATAGATGTTTGACTGATGTGAAACCTTTTAAGCCACGCAACCACACCAGGTGGTAGGTATTATTTCCATTTTACAGATAACTGTACTGAAACTCAGGGAGGTGAAGATACTTGTCCAAAGCCACAGAGCCCATGAAGAACAAAACATGGGTTTGAACCCACTTCTCCACCCAGAATCCGTGTAAAGGTTGGAAAAAAATAAAACCAGCCAAGGAGAGAAAATAAATGATCAGAATGGAAGAAAGGGAAAAAGGGCTTTGTTGTATTCTGAATGGCAAGATGAAAAGGAGTCTCTGGGTGACAGTAGATGCTTAAAGACACAGACGCATGGATGTCAGAAACCAAAAAGTGAGGTACTAAGTGACTGATGAAGAAGTAGAGGAAACAAATGTGGAAGCTCCACATATGAACTCCTAATGCCTTTAGCATATTATGATGGAAAGGGTTGAACAAGATGTATTTTTTTTTTTTTTTCTTTTTGTGGTACGCGGGCCTCTCACTGTTGTGGCCTCTCCCATTGCGGAGCTCAGTCTCCGGACGTGCAGGCTCAGCGGCCATGGCTCACGGGCCCAGCCACTCCGCGGCATGTGGGATCTTCCCAGACTGGGGCACAAACCCCTGTCCCCTATGTCGGCAGGCGGACTCTCAATCACTGCACCACCAGGGAAGCCCATAAGATGCATTTTTAATATCATCGTTTATTGGCTCCTTTTCTCTGTACCCACCTGCAAGAAAGACTATGTACTTTTCCCATTGCTTTAGATGTGCTCTTATACCCTGCTGTGATTGCAGCTATCACCTGTACTTTGAGGGCACACCATAACCTAGATCTCTAACCAAGATCTCTCTCTTCAGATACTGATTTGTATTTCCACCTGCTCATTCAATGTGTCCACCTGGACAACTCAGAGTCACCTCCATCCACTCCTTCAAACGTGCTTCTTACATTCCCTGCCTTCGACCACAGCATTTTTAGTCTCCCATTCATCTGTTGACAGATACTCAGTTTGTTTCCATATCTTGGCTATTGTGAATAAATGCTGCAGTAAACATGGGAGTACACATATTTCTTTGATACCCAGCTTTTGTTTCCTTTGGATATATACCCAGGAGGGTAATTGCTGGATCAATGATAATTCAATATTTAATTTTCTGAGGAAGCTCCATACTGTTTTCCATAATGGCTGAACCAATTTACATTCCCTTCAACAGTGTACAGGTTTCCTTTTCTCCATCACCTTGCCAACACGTACTACTTCTTGTCTTCTTGATGATAGCTAATCTAACAGGTGAGTGATGATATGCCACTGTGGTTTTGATTTGCATTTCCCTGATGATTAGTAATGTTGAGCACCTTTTCATGTACCTGTTGGCCATCTGTATGTCCTCTTTGGCAAACTGTGTGTTTGGTCCTCTGTCCATTTTTTTAATCTGGTGGTTTGATTTTTGCTATTGAGTTCTATGAGTTCTTTATATATTTTGGATGTTAAACTCTTATCAGATATATGATTTGCAAATATTTTCTCTCATTCCATAGTTTGCCTTTTCATTTTGTTGATGGATTCCTTTGCTCTGCAGAAATTTTTAGTCTGATGTAGTCTCATTTGTTTATTTTTGCTTTTGTTGCCTTTGCTTTTTTTTTTTTTTTTGCGGTACGCGGGCCTCTCACTGTTGTGGCCTCTCCCGTTGCAGAGCACAGGCTCCAGACGTGCAGGCTCAGCGGCCATGGCTCACGGGCCCAGCCGCTCCGTGGCATGTGGGATTTTCCCGGACCGAGGCACGAACCGTGTCCCCTGCATCGGCAGGCGGACTCTCAACCACTGCGCCACTAGGGAAGCCCCTGCCTTTGCTTTTGATGTCAAATCTAAAATATCATTGCCAAGACTGATGTCAAGGAGCTTACCCCTTATGTTTTCTTCTACGAGTTTTATGGCTTCAGGTCTTACCTTCGTCTTTATTCCATTTTTTTTTTAATTGGAGTATAATTGCTTTACAATGTCAGGTTAGTTTCTGCTGTACAATGAAGTGAATCAGCTATAAGTAAACCTATACCCCCTCCCTCTTGGACCTCCCTCCCCCAACATCCCACATCCCACCCATCTAGGACATCACAGAGCACCGATCTGAGCTTCCTGTGCTTCATAGCACGTTCCCAGTAGCTATCTATGTTACACATGGTAGTGTATATATGTCAATCCTAATCTCCCAATTCTTCCCACTTTCCCCTTACCCCCATGTCCACATGTCCATTCTCTACATCTACGTCTCTATTCCTGCCCTGCAAATAGGTTCATCTGTACCATTTTTCTAGATTCCACATATATGCATTAATATATGATATTGTTTTTCTCTTTCTGGCTTCTGTATGACAGACTCTAGGGCCATCCACATCTCTACAAATGACCCAATTTTGTTCCTTTCTATGGCTGAGTAATATTCCACTTATATATGTACCACATCTTCTTTATCCATTCATCTGTCAGTGGGCATTTAGGTTGTTTCCATATCCTGGCTATTGTAAATAGTGTTGCAATGAACATTGGGGTACATGTGTCCTTTTGAATTATGGTTTTCCTCAGGGTATATGCCCAGTAGTGGGATTGCTGGGTCATATGGTAATTCTATTTTTAGTTTTTTAAGGAACTTCCACACTGTTCTACACAGTGGCTGTATCAATTTACATTCCCACCAACAGTGCAAGAGGAGTCCCTTTTCTTCACACCCTCTCCAGCATTTATTGTTTGTAGATTTCCTGATGATGCCCATTCTAACCAGTGTGAGGTGATACCTCATTGTAGTTTTGATTTGCATTTCTCTAATAATTAGTGATGTTGAGCATCTTTTCATGTGCCTCTTAGCCATCTGTATGTCTTCTTTGGTGAAATGTCTATTTAGGTCTTCTGCCCATTTTTTAATTGGGTTGTTAATTTTATTGATATTGAGCTCCATGAGCTCTTTGTATATTTTGGAGATTAATCCTTTGTCTGTTGCTTCGTTTGCAAATATTTTCTCCCATTCTGAGGGTTGTCTTTTTTTCTTGTTTATGGTTTCCTTTGCTGTACAAAAGCTTTTAAGTTTAATTAGGTTCCACTTGTTTATTTTTGTTTTTATTTCCATTGCTCTAGGAGGTGGGTCAAAAAAAATCTTGCTGTGGTTTATATCAAAGAGTGTTTTTCCTATGTTTCCCTCTAAGATTTTTATAATGTCTTGTCTTACATTTGTGTCTTTAATCCATTTTGAGTTTATTTTTGTGTGTGGTGTTAGGTAGTGTTCTAATTTCATTTGTCTTTATTCCATTTTGAATTGATTTTATTGTATGTTGTAAGATAGGGGCCTAGTTTCTTTCTTTTGTATGTGCTGTCCAGTTTTCCCAGTAGCATTTTTTGAAGATACTATCCTTTCCTCATTGTATATTCTTAACTCCTTTGTAGTAGGTTAATTGACCCTATAGATATAGGCTTATTTCTGGGCTCTCTATTCTGTTTCATTGATATATGTGTCTGTTTTTATGCCAATACAATACAGTTTTGATTACTATAGCTTTGTAACATAGTTTAAAGCCAGAAGTGTGATGTTCCAGCTTTTTTTTTCTTCTTCAACATTGCTTTTGCTATTGAGGGACATTTGTGTTCCCACACAAATTTTAAGATTTTTTTTTCTATTTCTGTGAGAAATGCCATTGGAATTTTGATAGGGATTGCATTGAATCTATAGATAGTTTTGGGTAATATGGACAGTTTAACAATATTAATTCTTTCAATCAATGAGCACAGAATATCTTTCTATTCATTTGTGTCTTCAGTTTCTTTCATCAGTGACTTATAGTTTTCAGCATGCAGATCTTTCACCTCCTTGGCTAAATTTATTCCTTAGTATTTTATTCTTTTTGATACATTTGTAAATGAAATCTTTTCTTGATTTCTCTTTCTAATAATTTGTTTTTAGGATATAGAAACCCAACTGATTTCTGTGTATTGATTTTATATCCTGCAACTTTATTGAATTAGTTTATTAGTTCAAACAGTTTTTTGGTGGAGTCTTTGGATTTTTCTATATAAAATATATCATCTGCAAATAGAGACAATTTTACTTCTTCTTTTCTGATTTGGGTATATTTTATTTCTTTTTCTTGCCTGATTTCTCTGGCTGGGACTGCTAGTACTATATTATATAAAAGTGCTGAGAGTATGTACACTTATCTTATTCCTGATCTTAGATGAAAAGCTCTTAGCTTTTCACCATTATGATGTTAGCTGTGGGCTTAGTTAATAATAATGTATCATTATTTGTTTATTAATTGTAAAAAGTATACTAACGTAAAATGTTAGGAGAAATTGAGAATGCAGGAACACTCTGTACTATCTTCATAGTTTTTCTGGAACTCTAAATCTATTCTAAATTAAAACATAGTTTTTAAGAAAAGAGTGAATACATGGCAAAACTATATAATGTGAATACATGGCAAAACTAAAAGAGTGAATCCATGGCAAGCTATTTATTGACCTCTTTCCTTCTTTTTAATTCCTCAGCTTCTCTAGCCTTGGTGTGTATTAGTGACTCACAAGTAATGCATAAAATATTATCTGTCTAATATATGCATGTGTGTGTACTTATACATATGTAAGGAAGGTAATAGTTATGTGAAAGGATGTGTCTGTGTTTGTCCGTATATATGAAAGATACTATTTTATGTATTATCATTGAGTTTGGGAATTACTAAAGAACCAAAGGCCTTTGAGACTTAAAGGAAAAAGTTTCTACTGGTGAGGATTTAAGTCATTGTCATATCTAAATCAGGAAGATACCTCGTGGCAGGAGTAGAAACTTCTCGAGCATACTCCAATCATAAAATCAGCTCTGACTATAATTAAGACATAAATTGAAGGACAAAGGCACAGGAAAGCAGAAACAAATCACAAAAAACACACTTTTGTACAAGGTGCTAACATCACTTTCCTTATGGCCATTATTGACACGGAGAATTGAAGAAGAAGCAAACTCAGCAAATTCAAAGCTTTCTCCCACCCCACCTATAGAAATGGTCAGGTTCCAAAATAAGACATACTGCAATTAATTTGCAAGAAAGGAAACATATTCCTGCGATCCTCAAAAATGCTGATTTGTACATCACTTTCACTTTATTAATTTCACTTTGTTAATTATTCCCTGTGGTCACCTCAAGGAGTATATTGTTCTTTTCCCATTTTTTCAAGGTGAAGAAATTTTGGCTGAAAGAGCCTCACTGACTTTTCAGAGGTTATCTAGGGATTCAGTAATGGAATAAAAATTAGGCTCCAAATAATATCACTAAACCATTGTTATCTTCTGCATCTTCCTGTTTCCCTCAATACAAAGAGGCTCTAAATAGGGAGATAACATAATTAAATAACTTCAGGGGAAATGCAAATGAATAAAATCTAGGGAAAGATGAAGATAAATTAATCAGACACAGTGAGATAGCTAAGGAATGCATGGTGTTTGGGAGACAGCAAATTAGATTGGCCATTTGTAAGTAATGAGATAGGAGCAGAGAAAAGCCAGGGATATTCTGGTGTGTACTCAGAGAGGCATGGGATAACCCAATGAGAAAGAGAAGGTGCTGACAGTATGATGTGCTGCGATCATGCTTATTCTGCTGGACTCATTTTGGGGTCTATGAGCCCCAAACGTATGGAATTTTTGGAAGAACTCCAAGGAGCAACGTATGTAGATAGTATGAGAAAAGCTCTCAGACTTGTCTCTTCACTGTCCACTACCTTCTAAAGGCAAAATTAAGCCAGATGGAACTGACTTAGTAAGCTGAATAACTTAGGCCTGAGGCCTGCATTGACATGATTTATTCAATTTTTATTGCTCCCCCAATTTTGATATAGTAATCTCTGTTTGGATGAGGGCAACCCTATGTGTAGGTGAAATGAATGCCTTACTACCTATACAGAATGGCTTGTGAGATTCTGTAAGCCTGCTTGCCCTAAAACCTCTCTCCCACAATTCTACCATGATGCAACGCTTTCCCTTTTGTGGCCTGATGTTCTCAGAGGAGAGAAGAAAAACCCTGGGAATGAAGAAATTCACTACAGAAGGTGTGATTCTCCCAAAAATATAGGTAAAATGTTTGGGTACTATTGGAAGAGACAAATGCCCTCTAGCTCTCTTCTTTAGAGCATCTTCACAGGTTAGTTTGTGAACTGACCTCTTTGACATCATGGAATTCACTGAGGAGTGCTTGCTCCAAGAGGGTAGCATTTGCGTTATGTCTGGTGATCAAAGATTGGTTAGTCCTTTACGCTCAATATTTTTTCCAGCTGATAAATGGGGTAATATCTACCCACCTCCTAAGGCAGGCAGAGCTGAGTAAGGTAAGCAGGAAGAGCTAATCATGACCTGTTGGTGATAAGTGGGAGAAATCTCACAGGACCCCAACACTACCCAGTAAAGTGAATGCTATAGACTGAATGTGTCCCCCAAATTTCATAAGTTGAAATTTTATCCCCTATGTGATGGTATTAGGAGGTGGGGATTTTGGGAGATGATTAGGGCATGAGGGCAGAGCCCTCATGAATAAAACTAGTGCCCATAGAAAAGACACCCCAGAGAGTTCCCTTGTTCCTTCTGCCATGTGAGGATACAGTGAGAAAATGACTATCTAGAACTAAGAAGGAGGATTTCTAGTGGGAGCTAGGATTTCTCACCAGACACCAAATCTGACGGCACCTTGATCTTAGATTTTCACCCTCCAGGATGGTGAGAAGTAAATTTCTGTTCTTTGTAAGCTATCCAGTCTATGGTATTCTGTTCCAGCAGCCCAAATGGATTAAGGGGGTAAGTCAATTCTATATTTGTAGACAATGGCTGCTAAGTGGAGAAAAGGGAAGTTTCTATTGGGTAAGGAAGGAGAATTTAGAAGGAAACTAACTTTAGTTACTTCACTCTGCCTTAACCCGATGACCAAGGTAGGGGAGAGCCACATTTGACCCCTCCATCTTCTCACCTCTTGCCCTTCACTGTCAACACGATCTCTCCTAAAGGTCAACATCCACTGAGAAGAATGACTCAGTGCCTGACAAAACAACATGAAAAGTTTGTCCACAGAATTAATATTTTAAATGGATGGGTCTGTAATTTCTTCTGCCCATAGGACCATTGGAATAATATTTACCATCTGGAAAAATAATTTAATCAGGCAAAGGAATGGTTTCAAAAAACAACTACAGAAATTGCCAGGAGTTGATTTCATTCTAGTCTGACCAGAAAAGGATCAAGAACATAGTAGAAAAGGATTAGGGGGAATGAAATGCTGAAGGTTTGGCAAGTGTGTTTTTTTTTTTTTTTTTTTTTTTTGCGGTACGTGGGCCTCTCACTGCTGTGGCCTCTCCCGTTGCGGAGCACAGGCCCCGGACGCGCAGGCTCAGCGGCCATGGCTCAGGGGCCATGGCTCAGGGGCCCAGCCGCTCTGCGGCATGTGGGATCCTCCCAGACCGGGGCACGAACCCGCATCCCCTGCATCAGCAGCCGGACTCCCAACCACTGCGCCACCAGGAAAGCCCTGGCAAGTGTGTTTTGATACCAGAAAGGATATGGGGAAAGGAGTTCTGTCTGAAAGAAAACTTGGAAGTTAGAGAGTAATCAGGCTTCTGAGATGAACAAGAGGATGAAGAGTTAAAGCAGACGGTTATGTGGCTGACCTGCTTTGAAAAGGGAGAGGGAACCATCTACTTCTTTCTTTATTCTTTGCTCTAGGTCTGGAACAAGGCAGAAACCCATCCTTCAGAGAATGTGAATGTAATTCTTTCATGTTTTTGTTATATTTTTTAATCCGTTATTGGACTAACAATTTGAATGCTTCTAAAGATCGACCTCCTTCACTCCAAGGTGCTGATTTGGCATTGTGTAACTCAGGGTTTGACAGCAGAGATGTCTGGAACAGATTCTTGACTCATTTAGAACATGAAAGTATCAGGTCAACAAGAATTGCATCTATCACACAGAGAAAGGTCTATAACACTTATGTTTATTATTTGATTCCCTCGCTTCCTAATTTTTAAATTTCAGTTGATGTTGACAGGATTTGCCACCACAACCAAAAAGGACATTTGCTTAATATTATGTAGACAGTGGCTATGACAACACTTTGCCTAACATTTAACTGAAAGCTGAAGAAACTCTGTGCAGCCTCAGAACAAGAAAACATTAAAGCTTTTTTAGAGGGATAATACCAGGTACAAATGTCAAGTCAAGGAACAAAGAGACTACCCCAATTTTAGGGCAAAGAATTTGACTGGCTTTACCCCCCTGAACCCACAACTTCCTTCAGTATGTCGGATGTGACACATTGCACGAGGGGTTCCTTAACAATACAGAATAGCTAAAAGCCAGAGAGGCAGGGAGGCTTTGTCTCTCATTGGTGCTTGGAGGATTTCCACAAGTAACTCATATCAGTACTAATGAGAATGAAGTGAACTAATCTTTTAGCACAGGGCAGAGCCCAGACTGGGTAACGAAGGTCACACTCAGAATGAAGTGACCTGCCGAGTATACTCAGAACTTGGAATTTAGATGCGGTCAGAAGATGCGGTCAGAATAAGACTAGACATATCATTTAAACAGGTTGGAATCCATTTGCAATAGCTATCAACAGCTTTATACAACCAATTTATATGGTTCATTCATTAACTAGCAGCTAACATATGGCAGAAGTGCCCTAGTGGAGGTATTTCCGAAATAAATTTGGGAGCATTAACTGTGTTTTGTTCATTGAAAGAATTTAGTGAGCTATAAAGGTTCAAGGCAAGATGACATTTGTGAAAAGGTGAATAAACATTTAAAAAGAGGAAAGAGGATGTCTAGAACTAGACTCTCCAATACAGTAGCCACAAGCCACATGTAGTGATGTAAATTTAAATTAATTAAATGACTTTTCAAATTTAGTTCCTCAATCCCATTAGTACATTTCAAGTGCTCATTAGCCAGATGTGACTATCAGCTACCGTACTGGAGAACACAGATAGAGAACGTGTCCATCAGCACCGAAAGTTCCATTGCGCCATGCTGATAAAGCCCTTCCAACCTCTGTCCCCACCCTGAGTGACTGCATGTGTAATTTTCATATTCTGGCTGGTACGATTTCAAGATTCAGAATGGCTCCAGAAGAAACAAGAAAAATCACTAGGACAAAATTGTTGCCACTATTAGTGTCTGAGCAGCTAATGAGCTAATGACCATAGAGATGGGCACAACTTTGGGACCTGACTTTCTGTGCCTGAGAAACTCTGAATTGACCTCACAGCTATCCAGCCAAAGTCATCGTCTTCCTCCAGGCTGTGGTCATGTCTTCATACGGTCTATGTTTGGTACTAGCTACTGGCTGCTTCTCGAACTATGTAGCCAGTGAGTACAGTGAGATGAAGGTGTAGAAGAAACAGTCCTTTGTGGTTCCAGCCCATACATTGCCCAAATCTGTCCCATCGCTGTGGTTCTCTCATTCATGTAAGCATGATAGTTCAAAGTCAGGGTTCAGGGCCTAGAGGAAAACCATGAAGTATAATAAAAGATCCTAGAATTACTGGGACAGTAATGAGTGAGTATGTACAAATGATATTACAAGTTTAGCAGAGACATGGGAGAATTCACCTCATGAAATAAGCTTAGTTTATTCCAAAATCTTTTTTTTTTTTTTGCAATCATTTGCATGGGATTTTTCAGCTTATCTTTATGGGAGTATAGTAAGTAAGAAAAGGAGGAAAAAGAAACAGTCTAACACTTCCTGTCTTGAACTCCCCCTCCTATAACTGATCCAGCCTTTGATAGAGAACTTGAGCTAGTGCCACAGAAAGGGGTTGCACCTTCTGTTTACGAAAACATCTGTAGGGAAGGGTGGGCAAAGTGTGGTTATTTCTCTGTAACTAAAAACAGTTATTTCTAAAAAGAAAATTAATTTAAAAATAATCACAGTGATGGTGATGGTATGATGATGATGATGATGATGGTGATGATTATGATGATGATGGTTATGGCGATGATGATGATGATGGTGATGTTGGTGATGATGATGAGTTGTTTATTCCTCAGTTGTGAACACTCAATAAATGTGTGGCCGATAACACAGAGAAATCAGAGGCACTTTACTTAGTCTGATGGGCCTGCTCTCTAGGAATAATTGTTTTCTGTCAGGTTGCTCCTAAAAAGGTTAATGTAGTTAGGTGCTGTATTTCATCTTAACTTCAGTTTCTGAGGACCAGGCAAAAATGACATAGTAAGAAACCTCGGGACTACACTGACAATACTGCGTGAAGAAAATTCTTATACTCCAGTCTCGTTCACAATTTTGCAATTAAAAACCAACAAAGACACTGAATGTTTGTGATACGAACCTGGAATAAATGGAGAAAAGCCGTGACTCTATGCAGACAGGGGTGCTACATTCGAGTTAATCCTAAAGTTCCCTGTGTTTTGGCAAGGAAAGTTTTGAGTTTCGATTCAGTGACTGCTGTTTAAACTGCACAAATGATCCATAACACAGTTTGGCATATTAAATCATCTTCACAGTTCTAATATGCCATGAAACCAATTTACATATAACGGAGGCACAGAAGATGAAAAGCTGAGAACAGACTCCTGTTTCAAAAGGCATCAGGCACACTACTTTATTTTCTTGAAGCACCGCTAACTTCTATAAATCCGTTGCTGGAAAAGGTTATTAAGCTGCCAGGCTCTTCTTTCTTCTCAATCCTTAATTCCCCTCCTCTTCTCACACACCATATGGAAACTCCTCTCTCTCCCCCTCCCATTCTTCTTTTTTCTTTTTATTCCCATAGCTCTTTTTCGTTGAGCTCAGAATATTTGGACCACACAAACATAATTCTTCTCTTTCTGTTTAGACTCGTAATGCATATGGAGTTGTTTTTACTTTTCCATTCTTTCTCTTTTCTTTTTTTGGCCTGTGGTAGATGTGACATAGTAATAGAACACAGTAATAAAATAGGCAATAGACAAGGAGACAGCTTCATCAGATTCTAGACCTGACCTCTTAAAGGTAGCACCTAGATAATAATACAAGGCCAGGATGTAACCAGTAAGCGTGAGGTATCACTGTATCATAATCTGATATCTACCGTCAATATAGATAAGAGATGCCCAAACCATAGAATTCCAACCTACCATCCAATTATTAGCAGTGTGGTGTACAGCCAAAAACTTCAGAGTAAGGACAGAGCGCAAAAGTTGGTTCCCGCTATACCTCAAAATATGCATTTTCTTTGAATTAGGTCAGTAAATACTAAAATTTACTGCTAGTCAGGATGTCATTCTGGTGCAGATTCTCTGGCTCATGACAGAGGTTTGGAACCCATGGGAGCAGGTGAAGGCCATTAGGCAGCTTGGGAATCCCAGCACTAAAGGAGGATATGTCCCATTTTCCACTGATGACGTTGAGTGCCTCTCATCAGCCCCGGCATCCCCAGCAGAGTAGAAATGGTGTGTGAGGCAGACAGCAGGGCCTTAAAATAATCTCTGACCCCTGAGGGTCTCCTGAAGCACGGAGACAGTACTGCCCTTAGACCCCTGCTCTGGGCCGCATACTTTCAAGGGGTTCACATTGACCTTTCTCTGACCAGGTCTTATTCTACAAGACTAGACATCCTTGGGACCAAAGGGACTTGCCAACTAAGAGCTCATTCCACTCCTACCAGTCTAGGCCATACTCTGGACCCTCGGGATCCTGGAAATTCTGCTAAGGTTGTCCTCAGCCTTCAGCCAGGCTTTGCGCGTCTCTTCCTGTGTCTAGTCCCTGGCGGGTAAGCTGTACCACCAGTGTGTGCACCTGTAGGGCCGAGTGGAGGTTAAAAAGTGATTATTTGTGTTTGTGTGTGGCGGGGGGAGTGATGTTTTGGGGTATAGATGGGATCGTAAATATGTGGACTGAGATGTCCACACAGGTGTGTTAAAGGCCATGGAGAAAGGAGCCAGTGGTGGGAGGAGAATGGAAAGTGGGCTATAAAGTGGGGCTTGCTTTCCTGTCAACACATTTCAGCCTGGAGTCACAAGTAGTCCAACATTTTAAAATTCAAATGACCTAAGTCATTATAAAAGTATATTTGTCAAGGGAAAAATACAGAATATATTTTATTTAACAGTGCGTTTGCTCGATAATATTTAGAATTACGGTGTGTGGGCCTCCATAATCCTCTTGCCCTGAGCCTAGTTACTCCAGAAGTTAGTGGGGGTGATAGAATTCTAGAGGGCCAGTGGACTGCAAGCTGTTGGGCTCAAGATAAGGACTTGGTCCTTGTGACTTGTGACTGGAGGCCAAGGTAGAGACTAGTTTGCAGGGGAGAAGTTCAAGAAAGAATAGTTATAGCAGCAGCAGCAAATGTAGCAAAGATAGAGGCCAAGAACTAACCACCATAGCCAAGCAGCAGGAGGCATTTCAGCCATCTAACGAGAATCTGGAAGAAGAAATGAAGATCAGACCTCTCTCTACATCCCCCCCCACTTCCTCCAAAGATGACATTATGATATTAGATGAGTCCCTCTGGTCCCCTGTAGGCTGAAGAAAGGACAAAGAAATCTTTCGAGAGGTTAGAACAGCCATCCTAAGGAGATTGAACTGTGAATTGAATAAGTTTAAATCCTGAATATAAATGTATTTTTAGCTCAAAGAGAATATTTTAAACAGGATGTGACTGGATAAACTACCTTAAAGGTGCATGAGAAAAAATTTTTTTCTTTTTTTTTTTTTTTTGCGGTACGCGGGCCTCTCACTGTTGTGGCCTCTTCCATTGCGGAGCACAGGCTCCGGACGCGCAGGCTCAGCGGCCATGGCTCACGGGCCCAGCCGCTCCACGGCATGTGGGATCCTCCCGGACCGGGGCACGAACCCGTGTCCCCTGCATCGGCAGGCGGACTCTCAACCACTGCACCACCAGGGAAGGCCGAAAAAAAGAATTTTTTTCACTAGTGATCAAAGAGAGATTCAGAGGTAAGCTGAGGTCAGCTATGGAAAAGTTGCCCTTACATTTCTGCACCTCATATTAATTAACGCAAATGAACTGGTAATGCTCTGAAATATACCATCATGTATAACTTTGTGGAGAAACTGAGTCCTGTCAGGGTACTGTATGAGCACAATACCATGATTATATACCTTGGTAGCAAATAGCTCATTATATCCCAGCCATAGGTAAAGTCTAACTTCAAAGCATTCAGAAACTCTGCATGATGGACATTGGGACATTTGGCGATTCATAACATTTGGAATACCCTGCCTTAGAGAACAGGGTTGAAAGGAAATTTTCCCTCCTAAGAAAATTTTGCTGGTGACTATTAACTACAAGGTCTTGGACAACCCTTGCTAATCTCAGACTCACTGGGAGCCAAGGGATGTTATAAGAGGAAAGATCCAAAGTCTTTCGGCAGAGAGAACAATGCCTTCTAGAAGAAGGTCTATTGCATTATTTGAGCTAGGTTTGATCAACAGGTGGTACTAGTGCATTAGAAAATTTGATCTATCTATCCAGTAGATCTGAGTTTTTGACTTGATGATGTAGACCACAAAGGAAGGGAAAGTAACCTATAATTATGGTTACTTGATTTTTTTTCCTCTTGAGATAGCTAAGGATGTCAAAAAAAGGTATATGACTTGCTCCTATAATATTTCATGAAAGGCCCTGAAAATTCAAATAACATTAGGATGTGTATACAGTTATAAGCCCTAGGGACTGGGAATAAAAAATAGTAATGGTCTTCCCTGGTGGCGCAGTGGTTGAGAGTCTGCTTGCCGATGCGGGGGACACGGGTTCGTGCCCCGGCCCGGGAAGATCCCACATGCCGTGGAGTGGCTGGACTTGTAAGCCATGGCCGCTGAGCCTGCGCATCCGGAGCCAGTGCTCCGCAACGGGAGAGGCCACAACAGTGAGAGGCCTGTGTACCGCAAAAAAAAAAAAAAAAAAAAATAGTAATAAAAGAAATGCAGGTCCCTGACTTACCTTCTAGTGGAAATGGCATATAATAAATGTTTAATAAATATTTGTTTAAAGCATTGTTTTATATATGTATATATAAACATATATTAAACATATATATTCGGAAAAATGGATAAGCTTAGGATTATGGTATCAGGAATCTGACAAAACTTTCCTAACTGCTCAGATACTGTGTAGAAGGTACTTATTTAAAAAAATTTTTTAAATTAAATTTAATTTTTTTTAATACTTTTTTTCTCTGTGTGTGTTTCTTGCATGGATATATTTTGGTCAGGGAAGGGACGATGAAAGTCCTCTCTTATGGGAAGGGTTAAGTTAGCCAGTATATAAAAACCTGGGAGATCAATTCAGAGCAACCCCATCATATGAAAATCTTTTCCTGAAAATGATAGGGACACTACAACCATTTCATTTTCATTTCAGAGGGAAAGTATGGCAATGTGAAAGGCACAGAATCAGGCCTGGGAGAGCGTTGAGAAGGCATGAACTAGGTTTTGTGGAACATGGCATTGGTAAGATCCTGTTGAATGATTGTCAAGCAGCATGAGGTCCTACTGAGGAGACAGACCACAAACCCAAGGTGGTACCATTTCACGTGGTGCTGTGCTTTTCTCTAGCAGCAAACTGGTTCTTAGGGCATTGGAGATGGATTATTGACTTGAGCTAGAGTTGGGTTTCCACTGGGGAGATGCACTGCTCCAGAAGTTCTAGGAAGTAACAGGTCTAGCTTGATAAGAAGCTGCTGACTGACTAGCAGAAAATGGAATGGTCAAGGTGGTATAAGCCTGTATCAAATCAAAATTGGCACAGTGAGAGTAAGAGATGAAGGGAGCTGGAAGGGTAAAACGTTTTGGTCCGTGAGCAGGATATCAGCATTTAAGATTTCAGAAACGGAGTATTTCAGGATGATTTCAAGAACTATAGCATAGCCATGTGTGAGGGGTAGTTCCAGCAGAGTGAAAATGGAAGAGTGGGAATTAAAAATGAAGGAAACTGTGAGGAAAACATATCGGAAAGATCACCTAAATGGATACTTAACTTACTCAGGGTAATAGCAGAAGTTAAGAAGTTGGTAAGTTAAATGGAAATAGGTGGTACAGGTGCCCAAACTGGAGGTGAGTAAAAGGCACTAACAGGGTGAATAGCTAGTGTATATCAGCCCCAAAGGGCAGCTTTTGACATGTAGAGGAATAATGGTTTAGTGTAAAAGATTCAATGAGGGGAGGAGGAGATACTAGCATGCCTTCTCTTCACTGAAATGGTCTGCCTGAGAAATGCTGGCCTTGGGGACTGTTAGATTTCAGTTAAGGAAAGAAGGGGACAGGAGCATTTTGTGAAGAGGCTTACAGTGGAGGGGTTTTGTATCATAGAATGGAGAATGCAGAGGCCACAACCAAAGAAGGCAGGGAGAAATGGACAGTCAGAAGTCAAGTGTGGGACTGAGAGTAGGGGAGAGGGGAGATGGCCAAAGGGACTTGAAAATCAGGCAGGGACTGAAAATACACAGGGGTGTGAGGTCTGGGTAGACTAGCTGCCCTCCAGACTCCAAGTGGAGCAGAGGTACTAAGTGGTTTCCTAGCAGTGTTGGCTCAGGCCCTGGGGGGTGTTGTCAGAGGCTTCAGGATGTTAGCAAATTGTGATCTTTTTCAGCTCTCTAAACAAAACCTTGGTGGGAAGCTCCTGTGTGCCTCTGAAAAGATCCTAGTTCAGGCGTATGCAGATAAGAAAAAGTGAGCCTCCCTGGGGGACGGAATGTTTCCTATCTTGTGAAACTCTAGTCCTAGATGGATTATTTTAGAAATGGGAGTAGGAAGCCTATTTGTTCATAGTTCTTTCAACAGAGATTTTAAGACCAGAGGTTGTCTTAATCTAAGATTGCTTTAGGATAGCAAAGTATTTTGGATTCTCATGGTTCTCTAGACAGTATGAAATGCTGATTAAGAGCTTAGTAGTAAGAATTAGATAATCTAAGATCTGAATAATGGGCATGTTACTCCCTGGATCTCAGTTTTATCGTCTTTAAAATGCATACAATATTAGGATCTACAAATTAGGGTTGTCATGAAAAATAAATGAGATAATCAAGCTCTATAACTTGGTCTAGTAACTGCACTTAGTGAATATCCAAATACATAATATTAGTGGTTGTCATCATCATCGCCCTCATCATCATCAAGTAGGAGCCTTACTTTTTAGTTTTGTATATCCAGCACCTACAGCACTACCTCTCATATAGTAAGCCCTCAACATTGAATTAATAAATGTATGTCTGTTGAATCTCTCCAAAGGATAAATTGAATGAAAAATCATAAACTTCTGTCAAAACCAAAATTATTCTGATGACACATCTAGGTATAAAAAAAGTTATTTCTGCACGATTGATATCATTGAGGTGACTTGGAACATGTGCTGTGGGACTGGGGAAGTTGAAAGGAAGAGGGCAGATTCAACAGTGGTGGGAGAAGTCCAGACAGACTCCTGGAGTGCTGTGTCCTGTTACCCGCATATAGGTGGAGGGCATCTGGCCAATCATATTGGATCACCAAAGTTCAATAATACTACAGGGACTGGCAAGAAGAAGTACCGAATGTGGGTGGGCATCCAGGAAGTCTGTCCAGGACCCAATCACAATGAAGGACCAGGTTCTGGAAAATCCCAGAAAAAGGCAGGCAAGGCCTCAGTTCAAACAGACTCCATCTTAGGCTAAGTGCTTAGGCATAAGAGTAGAAGGCATGGGCCCAGAACAGCAAGGGCAACTTGGGAATTAGACTAAAGAATAAGGCTTACAGGTAAATGCTAGATCAGAACGGGACTAGCAGAAAAGTAGAAATACTAAGTCCTAGGAACATTGAACTAGAGATCAATAAATGTCCCCCGATCAAAATCAAGATTGATTTTAGATCCTGGGGCAGAACTGAGTCTGCAGAGAGAGCCACGTGACCCCAGATATAAGGAAGGAAGATTTGAGGAAACATTGTGTTTTTGAAAGAGATTTTTCTTTCACTTCACATCTGCATCAAATCTCTATAAGAACATCATTTCAAACATTCTCTAGGTGGGAGAATGCATGGTGGTAAAAATTAGGAATAATTTACTTTTGCATTGTTTTTTGGCAGTCTATTCCATGCATTCCCACAGTAACCTGCATGTGTTTCTCTCTCTCTGCCTCCCTCCCCCTTACCCTCTCCCTCTCCTGCTTTATTTATATATAATTCATAATTTACATACCATCCTATTCATTCATTCAAAATATACAATTAAATGATTTTCAGTATCTTCACAGAGTTGTGCAGCCATTACCACAATAAATTCTGGAATATTTCCATCACCCCAAAAAGAAACCCCATACCCATTAGCAGTCATTCCTGACTCCATCCCCCCAGCCTCTGACAATCACTAATCTATATTGTTTCTATGGATTTGCATATTCCAGACAACTCATATAGATTGCATCATACAAGGTACGATCTTTTGTGACTAGCTCCTTTAATTTAGCATGTTTTCTTTTCATCCATGGTGTAACATGAATCAGGACTTCATTCTTTTTCATGGCTGAATAATATTCCATTGTATAAATATCATACATGATATTTATCCATCCAACAATTGATGGATACTTGGGTTGTTTCTACTTTTTGGCTATTATGAACAAATAATGCTGTTATGAACATACAAGTTTTTGTGTGGACATATGTTTTCAATTCTCTTTGGTACATAGATAGGAGTACAACAGATATTTCTCTTTAAAATTCATTTTAAACAAAGCTAAGGTCACTTAAAAATTATTTCAGTGAGTATTTGCCTCTTCCATCCCAGGTATTCCTTTTTACTCCTAGAGTACAAAAACAAACAAAACAGATAAAGTACCTGCCTTCATGGGATTTACATCTCTCCACACAGTTTAAGCCATTGAGAACAAGAACTGTAATTATTTTATTCCCTTTCCAATCCACAGTGCCTAACACATTTCTGCACAGTAAGTTAATATAAGAAATTATGTATCCACACCGTACGGGAAAAAAACTTAAAACGATAATGTTTAAATAGAATTTGGTTCCTCTCTCACCTACTGAATTGTAGAAACTCCAATCCCTTTCAAATGACTCTAATTTGTTAAGGAAGTTCCCGTTTTATGTGTGCTGCTAAAGGCAGCTCTCCTGCCTGCTATGAGGCATCTACACTTCCGCCCTCCATCTTGGAACGTGGACTTGATGGATGCCAGGCTCCCACTTTGCTATCCTGATGGTGAAAACAGGTGTGGTTTCCTGCTCAGGGCTCTGAGAATCCCTCCTGATTTCCCTCTGATATGTTCCTGCTTCCCTTACTTCTTTCCTTCTGAATGCCAGCTTGGTCTAAGCTACCTCTTCTAGAGGGAAAAACATCCTGTACTCCACTTGGTTACACACTACAAACACCATATTCTATTACTGGGTACCCATGACCAACCTTTATTCTTACTAGCTCATAGAAATGTTTCTGGCCCTGGAATTTTATTGCTGTTTTCTTTTTTTCCCTGAACACAGGATTGCCGGGTTGGGGAGATCCAACCTGTAGGGCAACCTGATCACCATTCACCAGGCTACTCAAAAGTTTTCCTTCTCTTTTGAGGACAACCAATTATGGAATCAGTTCTGTGCACCTTGAATCTCTGTCTTCTCACAATGAATTCCTCCACTTGCCGGTCTTTAGTTGCTCATGCAAACAGACCCTGGAAGGATCCTTCTTACAAAGTCTCGAGACAACAGCAGAAGATCTGAATTATGAGGATGAACCGCTTAAGTCTCAAACTTTGTTTCTGCTGCAGCAGCATTTACTGTAAAATGTGATTTGACAACATTTTGCTCAGTGTCTCTTCTGACCACCAGCATGTGAGTCTATTTCAATTACCCTTTTGTATTTACGATTTTGAAAATAGATGTAGGAGTAGGCCAATAGTTCAGGTAATTTCAGTGTGACCTGGCAGCACTCTCAATTCAGTGATTTAATTTGTATCTTATGCAAGTCAGTAAAATGCTCTGAAATTCAAGCTCCCCTTTTGTAAGAAGGAGATTATTTACCATGTAGAGTGATAATGATAACAGCTAATGTTTATCATGTGCTTCTGGGAAGTAGGCAGAATTTTACATCCTCTGTATCTACCAGCTCAAAGACTCTTCACACCAAACTCACGAAATAGTTGCTATTATTGTAAGGTAAAATCATTCTAAATAACATAGTTGGATTATAAAAGAAGAATGCTTATTACTTTTAAAGTGAGGCATAGACAGCATACATTCACTTCACAAAACTTTCTATGTGGTTTTGTAAATCATCAATTGTATAGGTAAGACGTGCTTTCACTAGAAAAAAAATTATATCTTTTTAGCAAACGGGCCCCTTCCATGAATAATCTCCTGCATGTACGATTCAGACCCCACACATTATTTTGACTTCCACTCAGATCCACACTTCTCACTTTTACTCCACAATTGAATTCCATTCAGGAGATGGACTTCAGAGCAAAGAGCTCTGAGAGTAGCTGAGAATACCACGGTCTATTAAGGTAGACTGAACTCTTATTTATTTTGAAAAGAGCAAAAACAACAACTCACTAAATCTGGCCCAGAACCACCCATCTTGTCTCAGTTTCCCACCCAGAATTGGACCATTGTTCCTACTCTGAAGATTGCCTCTTGGAATTTTGGTGAAATAGCACGTAGAGATAGTATAAGCCCATTTCAGGGGATTTCTTCCTTTCTTTCTTTAGTCTTTGCCGTGAGAATTCTGCAACAGGCACTGGCCTTTTCTTTTCTTTTCTTTTCATACAGCTAGCTGCAGTATTTTCTTCTTGATAGTGAAAAGAGAACCACTTGGTTAGTCATGAACTTGTTCTCGTCTGCTTGACTGCATGTGTTGCTAGCTGCTCTGAGATATTTGGCTAGGAATTCAGTTTTGATTAATGAATTCTGTTCTATGGTTGAAGAAAAGATTAACTAATTTGGTAAGAATTATAAGCACAATGTGTTTGGGCTTCTTTGCAGGGAGAGGGGGGTCAGAAGAATTGTTGATAATCATAAATTTTTGCATTAAAATTCTAGTTCATTAAATAGTCAGCATGGGGGTGTCTGATTGGCTGATTAGATGCAGAGGCAAATCATTTGTTACTTTTTTAGGGAAATTTCCATCAAAGTGGTTCCACCTAGAGAATTTAAATTAGTGTATTATTTCAAATCCATGTATATTTATTTCAAATTGAGTTATCCTGTAGAACAAAGGACTTGTTTTTTTCATCCAGCACAGGCACGGCTTCCAGGGTGGTGATAGAATTGAAAACAACCCTCTCCAGGTATTAGCTCTCTCCCCCTTTCCCTCTCTGTCTCCCTTCCGCCACCCCCTTCCCTCTCCTTCTCTCATTTTCTCTCTCACCTCCCAACCAAAATCCTGCATCCTAAAGTTCCAAGTTTGCCGAAGTCAAAAGAGTCTGTGTTAGCATTACTTACAATCTTGCCTGTTGTGTTTTTCTAGATCTTTTGACTAGAGACCAGAGATCAAGTTCAAGAACGTTATGGAAGGAGGGAGAAAAAGGTGAGTCCTAGATGTCCAAGGAGGCCCACAGGTGCACACCCCAGGAAGTTTAGGTTCAAAAATAAGAGTGAAGACTCCAGAGACTAAATTATGGGCCAGTCTGCATCCAGACAGGGGCTCTGAGAGACAGACATGGGGAGCCAAAGTCAAAAATGAGCACGATGGTGAGTCAGGAGCTCTGCAATGTGAAGAACCTTTAGAATTCCTTCCCAGACCCAATCTGTTCACAGTAAAGCAAGTCACAGGTGAAGACAAGCAGGTCACTTGATGGGAGTGGAGAAGTGAAGGGAGGAAGCATTTCTAGCAAACTGTGTATCTGCTACAAGTTAATAATACAGCTCTACATGGAGACTAACCTATACCTGAAACCAGCAAATTGGATTCCACTAAGTGATTCTTTTAGGCATAACCGAAAAGGGAGAAAAAATAAACATCAAAAGGACTAGAAAAATCTTTAAAATGAGCTAAAGCAACATTGGGAATATCATAGAACTTTCTAGAGCAGAAATAGTAAGCAGTCTTGAAATTCACACAGAGCAGTGTTTTATTACTTTTGATATGTTGTATTTTCCAAAGGTGGCCAAAGGTATGGAAAATATCTTCTTTTCCATAAATTCTTCTAGAGTCTTGCTACTGAGGTGGGATCTAAGTCCCCTCCCTTGAATCTGAGTGAGCTTTTTCCTTCTCTGTAACCAATAGATTGTGGCAGAAGTAATGTGTGATTCGTGAGGGTAGGTCACGAAAGGCCATGTGGGTTTTATCTTGCTGGTGGAATATTCACTTTTTAGAGCCTTGAGATGTTATATAAGAATACAATGATCCTGAGACTGCCTTGCTGGAGAGCTCCATGTAGACATTCTGGTTAACAGTCCAGCTGAGCTCCAGACAACAGTTTGCTTCCACTGCCAGCCCTATGAGCGCACCATCTTAGGCAGGAAATCCCGTGGAGCCTTCAGATGACTACAGCCATCATCAACATCTGAGTGCAATTTCATGAGAAACCCCAAGCAAAAACTGCCCAGCTAACAGCTTACAAATTCCTGACTCACAAAATTGTGAGCAAAACAATCATTTGAAGCTGCTAAATTTGGGAATAACTGATTATGCAGCAATAGTAACCTGAATGCCACAGAGGAGAGAACAATCACTGAGTTTCCAGGACACATGGTTCCTCTCCTCCTATTGTGGCCATAAGGATGATGGCTGAAACCTGGAAGGAGAGACACCAGTGTGGGGAGGAAGGGTCTGAGTCCCACAGGAGGTTACTTTAGGGTCACCCGTCATATAATCTCTCTGTAAAAGTTCATGCGTTATTTATGCTATGATTAAACTTTGCGAGATCTCCAAAACGCTTGATTAATTTTTCTCAAGTCTAATTATTTTTATTTAAACAAGTTTTCATTCCTTGACTTCAGGTCCAGAAAGTGGATAAACCTCCAAGGCAAGGGCATGGAATTTGCCATTGGGTTACCATCAGTGGCTCACATGGGACAAATGTATCTGTGGACTTACTTTCAACTCCATAGCCACACGTTAGTGAAGACTCCAGGAATGGATGGTAAAAAGAAACACTCTATTACTTCTGCTTTGATTATAAGTCAACTTATTATAAAATGACATATTTAGAGTACATATTTAAAACATATTTGTTTTTAAACTATAAGTGGTTATTCAGCAAGCTATAAATCAGGATTCTTAATTCTATTACCTCTTCCCTTTCACCTATTCCCATGATTAGAATTTTTGCAAATGATACACCTTCTCCTTGTCTCAACTTCTCTTCCAACTAGAGACTCTCATAAAACACACTATCTGCAGAAATCTCAGGCGGGAAGAGATGGAGTTCATCCATAACCCCCTAACCTATTCAGAACACCCTCAGCCAGCAACCTCATTCTCCTTTTGGCATTCAGAGGGCTCTGGTGTGTCCTTTGCCCTCAAAAATGCTATCAACATAATGAAAGTTGAGATGAAAATTAATCACTTGGTGAGCTTCCTCCTGCATCTGTTTTAAAACCTTCTGGGGGTGGGAGGGACCTGTAGAGCCTTGGAAATCTGTACTGGGATTCAAGTTGGCTGTACTGTAGTGCGAAATCTGAGAGGATCTATGAGAACTGATTATTAGGGAGAAAGGAGATGGTATTTTTTCTCAGCATTTGAGATTCAAAAACCTCAAATTAGAACAGATATTGTCGCTAATTTCCCATAGTTGTCCTAACTTTCCATACACTTTCTTCCTACTTACTGTCTTATATTTATATTTTCTAGTTGGGCCCTTTCACCTACAAGATTGTAAGCTTCTTACAGGTCTTTGTATCTTAGAGCCTAGAACTAGATCGGGATGTAATAAGAACTTAATAGATTTTTGATGAATTAACACCACTTTAACTTTAAAAAAAAAAAAAAGAGGTCATGAATCTAATGATGCTTGGGAAATATACACTTGGGGGTTTCTATGGAGGCCTGGTTATCTTCACACCAAGGTCCAGGTTTGGCATCTCAGGCCCTTCAGAATGCAATCAATTTGGATATGTCCTCAAATCTCCTTACAAATAAGAGATGGAATAATAATAATGATAACTAGGATTTGTATGGTACTTTTGTGTTTATCATATTGATTTTTTTTTTTTACACTTTGCATTCGTTTTATCCTACAAAGTCTTCAAAATTCAGTGTGTACTTTATTTACAGAATATCTCAAATTGGAAGCTAAATTTTCATTGGAAATATTTGATCTATACGTAGTTTTCGTAAACTATGCAATGATAAGTGTAGATTCACATACCCAAATTGTTCTAAACATAAAAGTTTTCAGCCCGCGCATCGCCGCCGTCACCTCCCCGCGGGGTTCCCTCAGCCCAGCCTGGTCCAGCCCGGTTCCCGGGAGGATGAAGTTGGTGTATAAAGAGGAGCATCCTTTTGAGAAGCGCTGCTCTGAGGGCGAGAAGATCCGAAAGAAATACCCTGATTGGGTCCCGGTGAGAGTAGAAAAGCCTCCCAAAGCTTGGATAGGAGACCTGGACAAAAAAGAAATATCTGGTGCCTTCTGATCTTACAGTTGGGCAGTTCTACTTCTTGATCCAGAAGCGAATTCATCTCCGAGCTGAGGATGCCTTGTTTTTCTTTGTCAACAATGTCATTCCACCCACCAGTGCCAGGATGGGTCAGCTATTTGGCAAAACCAATTATTGTCATTTAAAAAATTAAGAAACAGAGGGAAAAAAAAAGAAGAAAAAGGAAAGAAACAGAGGGACTTCCCTGGCTGTCCAGTGGTTAAGACTCTGTGCTTCCACTGCAGGGGCCTCGGGTTTGATCCCTGGTCAGGGAACTAAGATTCCACGTGCCACAAGGTGCGGACAAAAAATTTAAAAATAATAAAAATTTAAAAAGTCAAAACCCTGAAATTCAAGGAGGTAAAACTATTTGCCTAGTTACACAAGAATAAAGTGACAGGGACAAAACAAACTTCTAGAATCTAAGATGCTTGTCCTAATCCAGTGCTCTTTCCACTACAAGCCCACTGTAAAATTCTGGAAAGAATGGAAATCATTATTTACACTAAAAAAAAAAGTTTAGTTCAGATCCTGATCAAAATCTGATGTTGTGGGTTTCTGCAATCCACCTTAGCTGAGAGGAATTCATTTTTCATTTCAGGGCCAGCACTTCAGTAGCTGAAAGCAGTCTGTGCATTCATTTGAAATGAAGGATGGGAAGTTCTCTGAAAAGGTTTGAAGTCTTAATTCAATTGATATTGGCACAGTAAACTCTAGGACACATCCAAATCCATTACTGAGACTCCTCATGCCAGCAGATTTGCAAAACTAGGTATGGAATTGCATCAAGTTCTTTCTGCTATGTGTTTTAAGGTAAAGTGATACAGATCTCCTTTCTTCACGTGAGAAGTGAAGCGTGTTTACTCAGTGACAGCCTCCCTGTATGAGTGACACCGTAACAAAAGGTAAAAATAAAATATCTAAGTCTTGCTTACCCTTGTAGTGTACATAGCAAGGCTTCCTGATTCTGCATGCTGGAATGGGATACACACATATATAGCAGTGGACAATGGGGATTGGAAGATCCCATCGTTCCTTATACCCATGGTCATTTCACATTCTCATGGTCTTTGACCAGGAGTTACAAACATCAGGAGCAAAAAGTGGAATTCATGCTGCTGTGTTTTAAAGCCAAAAATTTGGAATTGTGAGACATTTTAAACTAAATACTTTGGTTATCTGTTTTGCTACACGTATGCAAATATGACCTAATTCCGCCTCCCTCATTGCTTTTCCTCATAGCTTCCTGCAAGACCTAAGATCCCAAGGGAAAGTTCAATACACTGTTTAAAGTTTTGTTTTTAGACTTTCCAGAAAAAAAAAGAAATATAGAATAATTTTTTAACAGGATGATTATAGCTTCAAGTAACAGAAAACCTTGATTCAACATGCTTAAATGATAAGACTATTAATTACTTCTTGTAGCAAAAAAGTCCAGTGGCTGGGCAGCCCTGAGGCATAGTATAGTCAGGGCCCAGCTTTGAATTTTTCTGTGCCTTAGATTCTCTTATGGCTGGCTCCTGTCAGGGTTCAAAATGATCATACCAGGTCTGGATGACGTATCCAGGTAGAACAATGACCAAGGGCAGAAAAATGGGGCCACCTTTTCTATGTACAGCTTTCAGGAGGAAAACAATTTTCCTTGCAGAAGTCTGGCTCATTAGCCAGACATATGTCACATGGCCATGCTTAAATCATTGACAAAAGCATTGGCACCATGTTAATCTTAGACCAGTTAGGACCTACCCCAGAGCCTGGAGTTGGAGTGAGTTTCCTTTAAGTATATGACTGCAGAGAAAGGTAGGTATCTGGAGAAAGGAAGAAGTTGGTGTGGTTGGAATTGGGGAGTTGAATTAACATTGGACAGGAAACCAACTGTGTTTGCGACAAGTTTTCTTCAGCATATTTTCTTTTTTTTTATCCTGACAGATTCCAGCTTTGTCATTTCCTTTGTCACTCTTACTATTGAATGTTTAGTATGAAGTGTACTAGAACTTGAGTATATTAAAATTTAAAAAGGTAATATTTCTGCTCTAGAGGAAAACATAGTCCTTTCTATACAATTAAGAAAAGGTAATTTTTTTGTTTTAAAAGAGGAAACTGCGAATATCTATCTTCCAAAATGAAAAAAAAGGCCTTAGGGAATTGTCGTTCCACTATTTAGCAAAGGTTAATCACAACACTTCTACACAAAATAATAAAGGAACAAGAGATTAAAGTTTTACCCATTTCCATAAGCACTTCATTTAGTATAAATGCAGATGGATAGAGCGGAGAGCAGTTAAGAATAAGATTCCACTGGCTCCATACGAGGTCTTATGGTATTACAGGACTAGAGAGAACTAAGGTTTTTAATTGAAAACGAGATAAGTAATTATCTTCAATTCTTGTTCTAAGAAGGTAGTAATTAGAGTAGATCCCCACTCCTGGGTCAATACTCCCAGCTCACAACCTAATAGAATTCCCCAGCTTGATGTTAACAGAATAAATAGAAGAATATATATTCAAATCTGTGGGGAAGACAAGAAGATGATGGGGGATCTTACTCCTATAATTGTTGCCTTCAGAGGACGGGAACTACAGGTAATTTTCATAAGAGATTACCACTACTGGAACCTATAACACCCTGGAGTATCTTTAAGAAAGAAGAAAAGGCCTCATTAGAGGCTCAATCCTAAAATCCTTTCAATTCCCGTATATTGAAGTGTGAAGATGCAAAATGATGGAAAATAACTCCCAACTCAGGTAATGGTATAATCTGGAAGAAATACATGTTTTAAAACAAATTCCCAATGATGCCAAAATATGGAAACAACTACATAGAATACAGAGCAGTATAAAAGAGCAAGATCAAGAAATGGAACAGAGAATATACTTCTCAAAGTCAGAAAGATAAGGATGTACTATCTGGAAGATTAGTCAGGAGTTTGTATTTTTATTGTTGGTGATGAACAGTGTTTAAAGGAAAGAACACCTTTCTACTGGGCAGTATAGCGTTTGCATTCGTGGATCAAGATGGTTACACTAATTGTATGTACCAGCATCAAGTGTTGAAAATAACTTGATCCTTCATCAGACCCATATAATGTGACATATTGAAGAAAGAGTGACAAATCTCTCATGTTGAGAGGAGAAAGATCACGAGCAGGGGGGCAGATTGGATTTTAACAGCTAGAGTGAATATGTATGTAACTCTAACAGTTAAACTTTGAATCTCACAGGATACCGGGGCAAGAAAGACTTTATACATCATCTAGTTTAACTCTCAAATCCTTAAGCAGAGAAGACAGTGAGAGATTTCATGATGGTATGTCATCTAGTTTATAGGTAACTCTGGTTGCCTGTTTGTAAGACTTCCTGTGAAGGTCAGTGTGAGGTACTGAGTGACAAAAGGAGGAAGAAATAAAGTAAGAAATTACTTCCGGGAAACACCATTGGAGAGCAGTTACATTTTCTATGGTTTGGACTAGGAATGCTTAACACAGAGTTAGCAAGGAAGGCTGAGTATTTATAACCTCATGCACAGAAATTTTAAAGCTTCCACTGGATCAAAGAATGCATAGGTAGTTATGTCTTTTTAAAAATTACTTTAGCATCAGAAGCAGGAAGCTTGTTGAGTGTTGGTAAAAGCACCAATTCTATTTCCATTTTTATTCCTCTTCCAATTTTATATAAAAGGTACTTTAAAAATTTTATTTATTTTTTTATACAGCAGGTTCTTATTAGTTATCTATTTTATACATATTAGTGTATATATGTCAATCCCAATCTCCCAATTCATCCCTCCACCCACACCCACGCCCCGCTTTCCCCCCTTGGTGTCCATACATTTGTTTTCTACATCCATGTCTCTATTTCTGCCTTGCAAACCGATTCATCTGTACCACTTTGCTGGGTTCCACATATATATGTTAATATATGATATTTGTTTTTCTCTTTCTGACTTACTTCACTCCATATGACAGTCTCTAGGTCCATCCACGTCTCTGCAAATGACCCAGTTTTGCTCCTTTTTATGGCTGAGTAATATTCCATTGTATACATGTACTACATCTTCTTTATCCATTCATCTGTCATTGGATATTTAGTTTGCTTCCATGACCTGGCTATTGTAAATAGTGCTGCAATGAACATTGGGGTGCATGTGTCTTTTTGAATTAGGGTTTTCTCTGGGTATATGATGAGAAGTGGGATGGCTGGGTCATATGGTAATTCTATTTTTAGTCTTTGAAGAAACCTCCATACTATTCTCCATAGTGGCTGTATCAATTAACATTCCCACCAAGAGTGCAAGAGGATTCCCTTTTCTCCACACCCTCTCCAGCATTTACTGTTTGTAGATTTTCTGATAATGCCCATTCTAATCAGTGTGAGGTGATACCTCATTGTAGTTTTGATTTGCATTTCTCCAGTAATTAGTGATGTTGAGCATCTTTTCATGTGCTTCTTGGCCATCTGTATGTCTTCTTTAGAGAAATGTCTATTTAGGTCTTCTGCCCCTTTTTGGATTGGGTTGTTTGTTTTTTTAATATTGAGCTGCATGAGCTGTTTATATATTTTGGAGATTAATCTTTTGTCCCTTGATTCATTTGCAAATATTTTCTCCCATTCTGAGGGTTGTCTTTTCATCTTTTTTATGGTTCCCTTTGCTGTGCAAAAGCTTTAAAGTTTCATTAGGTCCCACTTGTTTATTTTTGTTTTTATTTCCATTACTCCAGGAGGTGGGTCAGAAAAGATCTTGCTGTGATTTATATCAAAGTGGGTTCTTCCTATGTTTTCCTCCAAGAGTTTTATAGTGTCTGATCTTACATTTAGGTCTTTAATCCATTTTGAGTTTATTTTTGTGTATGGTGTTAGGGAGTGTTCTAATTTCATTCTTTTACATGTAGCTGTCCAGTTTTACCAGCACCACTTACTGAAGAGACTGTCTTTTCTCCATTGTATATCCTTGCCTCCTTTGTCATAGATTAGTTGACCATAGGTGCATGGGTTTATCTCTGGGCTTTCTGTCCTGTTCCATTGATCCATATTTCTGTTTTTGTGCCAGTACCATATTTTCTTGATTACTGTAACTTCGTAGTATAGTCTGAAGTCAGGGTGTCTGATTCCTCCGGCTCCATTTTTTCCCCTCAAGATTGCTTTGGCTATTTGGGGTCTTTTGTGTCTCTGTAGAAATTTTAAGATTTTTGTTCTCATTCTGTAAAAAATGTCATTGGTAATTTGATAGGAATTGCATTGAATCTGTAGATTACTTTGGGTAGTATAGTCATTTTCACAATATTGATTATTCCAATCCAAGAACATGATATATCTCTCCGTCTGTTTGTGTCACCTTTGATTTGTTTCATCAGTGTCATAGTTTTCTGAGTACAGGTATTTTACCTCCTTAGGTAGGTTTATTCCCAGGTATTTTATCCTTTTTGTTGCAATGGTGAATGGGATTGTGTCCTTAATTTTACTTTCTGAACTTTTGTTGCTAGTGTAGGAATGCAAGAGATTTCTGTGCATTAATTTTGTATCCTGAAACTTTACCAAATTAATTGATTTGCTCTAATAATTTTCTGGTGGCATCTTTAGGATTTTCTATGTATAGTATCATGTCATCTGCAAACAGTGATGGCTTTACTTCTTCTTTTCTGATTTGGATTCCTTTTATTTATTTTTTTCTTTTCTGATTGCTGTGGCTAAAACTTCCAAAACTATGTTGAATAATAGTGGTGAGAGTGGGCAACCTTGTCTTGTTCCTGATCTTAGAGGAAATAGTTTCAGTTTTTCACCGTAGAGAATGGTGTTGGCTGTGGGTTTGTCATATATGGCCTTTATTATGTTGAGGTAGGTTCCTCCTATGCCTACATTCTGGAGAGTTTTTATCATAAATGGGTGTTGAAAGCTTTTTCTGCATCTAATAAGATTAGCATATAGTTTTTATCCTTCAGTTTGTTAATATGGTGTATCACATTGATTAATTTGTGTATATTGAAGAATTCTTGCATTCCTGGGATAAACCACACTTGATCATGGTGTATGACCCTTTTGATGTACAGTTGGATTCTGTTTGCTAGTATTTTGTTGAGGATTTTTGCATCTATATTCATCAGTGATATTGGTCTGTAATTTCCTTTTTTTATAGAGTCTTTGTCTGGTTTTGGTATCAGGGTGATGGTGGCCTCGTAGAATGAGTTTGGGAGTGTTCCCTCCTCTGCAATTTTTTGAAAGAGTTTGAGAAGGATGGGTGTTAGCTCTTCTTTAAAGGTTTGATAGAATTTGCCTGTGAAGCCATCTGGTCCTGGACTTCTGTTTGTTGGAAGATTTTTAATCAGTTTCAATTTCATTACTTGTGATTGGTCTGTTCATATTTTCTATTTCTTCCTGGTTCAGTCTTGGAAGGTTATACCTTTCTAAGAATTTGTCCATTTCTTCCAGGTTGTCCGTTTTATTTTCATAGAGTTGCTTGTAGTAGTCTCTTACGATACTTTGTATTTCTGTAGTGTCTGTTGTAACGTCTCCTTTTTCATATCTAATTTTATTGATTTGAGTTGTCTCCCTCTTTTTCCTGATGAGTCTGGCTAAAGGTTTATCAATTTTCTTTATCTTCAAAAAGAACCAGCTTGGAGTTTTATTGATCCTTGCTATTGTTTTCTTTGTTTTTATTTATTTCTTCTCTGATCTTTATGATTTCTTTCCTTTTACTAGCTTTGGGTTTTGTTTGTTTTTCTTTCTCTAATTCCTTTAGGTGTAAAGTTGGATTGTTTATTTGAGATTTTTCTTGTTTCTTGAGGTAGGATTGTATTGCTATAAACTTCCCTCTTAGAACTGCTTTTGCTGCACCCCTAGGTTTTGGATCATTTGTTTTCATTGTCATTTGTCTTTAGCTATTTTTTAATTTCCTCTTTGATTTCTTCAGTGATCTCTTGGTTATTTAGTAACATATTGTTTAGCCTCTATGTGCTTGTGTTGTTTACATTTTTTTCCCTGTAATTGATTTCTAGTCTCATAGTGTTGTGATCAGAAAAGATGCTTGACTTGATTTCAGTTTTCTCAAATTTACTGAGGCTTGATTTGTGACCCAAGATGTGATCTATCCTGGAGAATGTTCTGTATGCATTTGAGAAGAAAGTGTAATCTGCTGTTTTGGATGGAATGTCCTATAAATATCAATTAAATCTCTCTGGTAATTGTGTCATTTAAAGCTTGTGTTTCCTTATTAGTTTTCTGTCTGGATGATCTGTCCATTGGTGTAAGTGTGGTGTTAAAGTCCCCCACTATTTTTATGTTACTGTCGATTTCCTCTTTTATAGTTGTTAGCTTTTGCCTTATATATTGAGGTGCTCCTATGTTGGGTGCATATATACTTATAATTATTATATCTTGTTCTTGGATTGATCCCTCGGTCATTATGTTGGTTCTTCCTTGTCTCTTGTAACATCTTTATTTTAAAGTCTATTTTATCTGATATGAGTATTGCTACTCCAGCTTTCTGTTGATTTCCATTTGCATGGAATATGTTTCCATCCCCTCACTTTCAGTCTGTATGTGTCCCTAAGTCTGAAGTGCATCTCTTCTAGACAGAATATACATGGGACTTGTTTTTGTAGCCATTCAGCGAACCTGTGTCTTTTGGTTGGAGCCTTTAATCCATTCACATTTAAGGTGATTATCGATATGTATATTCCTAATACTATTTTCTTTATTGTTTTGGATTTGTGTTTATAGGTCCTTTTCTCCCCTTGCATTTCCCACTTAGAGAATTCCTTTAGCGTTTGTTGTAAAGCTGGTTTGGTGGTGCTGAATTCTCTTAGCTTTTACTTGTCTGTAAAGCTTTTGATTTCTCCATTGAATCTGAGTGAGATCCTTGCTGGGTAGAGTAATCTTCATTGTAGGTTCTTCCCTTTCATCACTTTGAATATATCGTACCACTCCCTTCTGGTTTGTAGAGTTTCTGCTGAGAAATCAGCTGTTCACCTTATGGGAGTTCCCTTGTATATTTTTTGTCATTTTTGCCTTGTTGCTTTCAATAATTTTTCTTTGTCTTTAATTTTTGTCAATTTGATTACTATATGTCTCAGCATGTTTCTCCTTGGGTTTATCCTCCCTGGGACTCTGCACTTCCTGGACTTGGGTGGCTATTTCCTTTCCCATGTTAGGGAAGTTTTTGACTATAATCTAATGTCTTCAGATATTTTCTTGGGTCCTTTCTCTCTCTCTTCTCCTTCTAGGACCCCTATAATGCAAATGTTGGTGTGTTTAATGTTGTCCCAGAAGTCTCTTAGGCTGTCTTCATTTCTTTTCATTCTTTTTTCTTTATACTGTTCCATGGCAGTGAATTCCACCATTCTGTCTTCCAGGTCACTTATCCATTCTTGTACATCAGTTATTCTGCTATTGATTCCTTCTAGTATATTTTTCATTTCAGTTATTGTATTGTTCATCTCTGTTTGTTTGTTCTTTAATTCTTCTAGGTGTTTGTTCTTTAATTCTTCTAGGTCTTTATTAAACATGTCTTGCATCTTCTCTATCTTTGTCTCCATTCCTTTTCTGAGGAGAATGGATCATTTTCATTATCATTATTCTGAATTCTTTTTCTGGAAGGTTGCCTATCTCCACTTCATTTAATTGTTTTTATGGGGTTTTATCATGTTCCTTCATCTGGTACATAGTCCTCTGCCTTTTCATTTTGTCTATTTTTCTAAGAATGTGGTTTTAGTTCCACAGCCTGCAGGATTGTAGTTCTTCCTAAGGTCCATTTTCATTAGAGGAATTAGGTAGCTAATTCTCTTGGAAAGATTCAGCTGTCACCGAGTAACACAATCTTTTCCTGTCCTCCTCACCCAGGCTGGAGTGACTCTTGTTTGTGACTAGACTTCAGCAAAGAGTGGCTCTTGTTTGCTGGGACACTTCAGGCTGCAGGGACAGCTGACAGGAGGGTAGTAACAGCTAAAGTGTCAAGTCATCCCTTTCCCAATTCCATTTGCTTCGGGAACGTGCTAACCCGAAAGTCCATAAACTATTTAAGAACAAGTATTAGTAGATAGTTTAGGATTCTGTTCCTCTCCATAGTCCACTGAAGGGGGAAAATAATGTTGTTTTTTTTTTTTTCATTTAAGACCATCGTATTTAAGTGATTTTTATGGTCATGGCTGCAAAATACTTTGGAAAAGTATCCCAGGACATGTATCATGTTGACATTCAAGCAACCAAAGAATTAAGTCAACTTAAAATGTTTTTAACCCTATATATAAGGACTAGTGGAGAACTTTTTTTTTTCAGTGAAGGATCACAAAATACTAGTTTGATATCAGATAAAACAAAAAATAGGTTAGATTTCCAGTGTATGTAGGAGTATATTTTTTATGGACTAATGAAAGAAAAAAGTCATTCATGGACTAATATTCCCTTTCAATGTTAGCTGTGATAATGTGCATAGGAGGGGTTGGATAAAATTCACAAATCAACAATAAGCAAAGCACCACTGAAATGAAATAATCACTGTGGGGAGTCAAAACTGTATATGACACAGTTCCTAGTTTCAAGGATCTTCCTAACTTATTGGAAAGACAATTATATGTGTCACTGTCATGAAATATTATCCCAACCGACACCAAGTTTTACCTAAGTAAAAATGATGATTTTGCCATTTCAGAGTTACAGTGTGGTTTTCTAGAATGAAGATTTGCCTGGGAGTAAAATGCCTCAGTCAACGCCCAAACACTGACACTTAATAGCTACTTAATGTCTCTGTATTCAGTTTCTATAAGCAGGCTGGACTAGGTTATGTATTTTCAAGTTCAAACATTTGGCAATTTATGATATCTTAAGAATAGGTGCTATGTTTGTGTAATGGTTTACAATGCAGCTAATAGGTAAAATTAGTAAATTATTAAAAATTTTACCCAAAATCTAAGTGAATTTAGGTTAACAAAAGCAGTTCCATGTTTTAAAAATGCTTTTGCTAGGTCCCTTCCCACTAATGTAATTAGGAGTTTTACAAATGAGTATATTTTTATTATGTTTAAATAAGACAAACTGAACTTCTATATGGTGCCACTATTTATACATGAGGTGTTAGCTTTTTGGTTTATCGTACTGACTTCTGTCAATCCCCCAAGTGGTTTTAACTGAAGGCAAGGTTATCTTGCCATCCTTGATTTGGGGCAATCAGCCATCACACAACAATTCCTGGTAAAAAACATTAGAAGGAGAGGCCTGCAAACAGCTCCAGAATGATAAATAAGGATATCGTTTTCCAAATAGGAAACAGGAGGAGGTTAATTTAAAATAAACCACTATGAGGTTTCTTACAGAATTATCATCACCTGCCTTTCAAAATAAGAATAATCATTATGTGTGAGGGCAATTGTTCATCAGAACATCTTGTTTACTTGGCTGATTGTTCTCCCCAGGTATAATGCTTTTCAACAGATCAATCAACACTTTCAATAGGCTTTTCAAGACTATTTAACAGGATAATTTGGTCAAATGGCACATGTTATATAAATTGCCCTCCCTTGGCTTTCCCCATCATAGACACACCCAAGAGTTTTGTGCAGACATGTCATCACATTCTGGCTCTCCCACTTTCCTGGAAAGTTGGGAAAGTTACTTCAAATTTTTGAGTTTCATTTTCCTCATCTATGAAATGAATGTCATAATACCTACTGGCTGACTTAACATGAGGACAAAGTGTGTTCATGTGAATAACAAACCTAATGTGACCAGAATACACAGGCACCAAATAAATGGTGATTACAATTATCCTAACCTATGAGAGGACTCAGCACCCTAAGTAACTTGAAAAGGCAATGATTAACCCTGTCTTGCATGTCTGTTCTTTTTTTTTTTCTTTTGCTGTACGCGGGCCTCTCACTGTTGTGACCTCTCCCGTTGCAGAGCACAGGCTCTGGACGCACAGGCTCAGCGGCCGTGGCTCACGGGCCCAGCCACTCCGTGGCATGTGGGATCTTCCCGGACCGGGGCACAAACCCGTGTCCCCTGCATCAGCAGGTGGACTCTCAACCACTGCAACACCAGGGAAGCCCCATGTCTGTTCTTTTTAAAGAATAAGTACTGGTATGTCTTTATATAGAGAATGCATGCATTCCTGAAAAGTGAGGGGCAGACAATCTCCTCTGTGCATAAAAATCTGTATTTTATTACTTAGTGTCTTAAGTCACTCAGGCTGCTATAAACAGATTATCATATACTGGGTGGCTTATAAACAACAGAAATCTATTTCTCAAGTTCAGGAGGCTGAGAAGTCCAAGATCAAGGTGCCATCAGATTCTGTGTCTGGTGAGAGTCTGCTTCCTTATTCATAGAGGACCATCTTCTCACTGTGTTCTCACACGGCAGAAGGGGAAGGGTGCTCTCTGGGATCTGTTTTATAAGAAGAGTACTAAGCCCCCTAATGAGGTCTCCACTCTCATGACCTAATCATTTCCCCAAAGCCCCACCTCCTGGCACAATCACATTAGGTGTTAAGATTTCAACATACGAATTTTGGAGGGATATAAACATTGTCTCTAGTAATTAATTACATTAAAAATGAGAAAAGTATTTTTTTGGGATGGGAGGGAATCAGCTCTAACCTTGACTCATTACATCTCTGGCAGAACAATTTCATGTGATAGCTCACAGACGTGCTGTTTGGTTGGGTTATTTGTTGATCTCATTGCATAGAATGAAGAAAAATCATGGGGTGGTAGAAGCAGGGAACACCACTGGGTAGGGTTGAAGCAGGTTGTGGTAGCAGAGAAGGAACAGGTAAGAATAAGTTACGAGGAGTTGGAGCTCTTCAGGGGCCAGCAATCAAAGCTCACTATGCCAACATAGGCAAGGTATGAACTCTGGTATACGGTTGTTCAGGAGATGGAAAATGAGTAAGAGGAGGAGGCTTCCATGAGTTACTTTACACAGAGTTGACACAGGATGCCTGTTTTCTAGATGTTTCTGGGATCGTGGAACTTTCCAGGATGTGGAACTTTTAGTCCTAAAACTGAGACAGTTCCAGGCACCTAGTTCAGGCTCATTGGTAGTAAAGAGCAAAGGAGATAGTGGCTGTGGAACTTTGTAGTAAATTTTATGATTCACAGTTCCTGGATTATATGTAATATATACGAAACTGGAATTTATTTTCAGGATACCAAGATGATAAATTATTTAAAAATTGTTTTAAAATATAGTCTATCTACAGTACACATTAGCTGATTTTATTTGTTTTTAAATCTAGCTCATGAGAAGAAAATGGAAATATTTTTAATAATCAAACAAAAAGATTGCTAAATAACAATAAATCTGGTTTACAGCTAACACCTTAATGCCACCACTTAAAATTAGTTTTCAAATGCTCTTAATTTGCATATGTGTTAAAAGTTTTCGAATTTCAAACATTTTAAACTTTTTTCTAAATAAAAGAATATATAAAAAAATTTCTGACTTTTTTTATAGAACAGAACATTGACTTTGAGTTCCAGAAGAAGAATTATAGTTCACGTTTCTGTACAATCAAAATATTCAACGTTAATTACAGATTTTGCACTTTTCAAAGACCAATACTTATTCCAGAATATGTATGTATGCTCTCAAGTCTCTGTTGTAAAAGGCAATGAGACAGGTAATTAAAATGTATGTTTATAGCACAGTAAGTTTTTATGTCAAATTTTTAATTGTGGGATTTGATTAGCTATTAATCTGCATCCCGTACTGTTAGGAAAAAAATGCATGGTTTTCAAGATGTAGAAGGATATACAGATGCTAAAGAAATAAATCCTTAGATAGTAAGTTATTGAACTGAAAGAAAACCTGGCATTGTCCAACAGTCCACCTATTGGAACTAATGTCAGTCTGTGGTGAGTCTTGAGTGGAATCAGGAAGATGCAGCTTAAGTCCAGTAATAAATACTCAGCCCTCAGCACAGTGCCTGCACAGTGAACTCAATAAATACTAGTGGCAATAATAATTTAACAACTCTTCTCAATTAACCAGCCCTGGGATCTTTTATATTCCAGCTTATCCTCCTAATCATTATTAGTTCCATCATCTTTCAGCAAATGGATTAGACATGTAAATAGTAGAAGAGAGAGAAGGCAAAAGTAAAAAAAAAATCTGTGAATTTTATTAATTATTAACAAACCCTTATAAAGGCAGAAAGAGATTAGGGTGACCTGAATGGTTAAAATCATGACTAAAAGATTTTTTTATGAACCTCTCAATGCCATTCTGTACTCCTTAGTACTTTTTAATCAAGAACTGACTGCAGTGACATTTTTGATGGTAAGAAATCTTGAGAAAAGTAAAACGTGTGTGTGGTTTTCTGCTTCACTTGGTTGTCAAGAGAATTGGAATAAAATAACCATTTAAAATCAAGAGATGGAGCAGGAGACACTACTCTGAAGAACACAGTACTTTCAATGTTTCATGAATGTTATGAGTCACAGGAACAGCTACCCAAGGGGCTCCTATCTTGAAGACTGAAAAATTATGAGTAAAAAGGAACTAGAAAAATAAAAGGGTAGGACCATCTCTCCTCCTCTGATGACTACCCTGTAGGCTCCCTTAGACAGCCTTTCTCTTGGTGTTCTAAATCAATGCTCCTCAAACTCTAATGTGCTTATAAACCGCCTGGGGATCATGTTAAAATGCACATGCTGATTCTGTAAATCTGGATTGTAGCCTGAGATTCCGTGTTTTTTAACAAGCTCCTAAGCAACACTGCCAGTCCAAGGACTGCACTGTGAGTAACACGTCTCCATGTTACTTCCATTTAGTATCGTCCCTTACGCTTATGGTGACTGTACATTCTGTACTTTTCAGGACAGCCTCAACTTTATTGATATTTCATTATTTTCATCAGTCAAATAGTTAGCTAAACTGATGTAATTGTTATACTTTTTGGAGGCTGTTCATATAAAAGATTTCCCTTCTCAGAAAATATCATGTCAATCTAGATCATTTCAGTTTGGGATTTAGAAGATACACTTATCACAAGTGACCTAGCAAATAATATTCTCTCTTCTTTTGAGACTTCCCATTTTACTCCAGTACCCCTTTTTGTGTCTGCATAGCAACTTGGCTAGAACAAAGACACCATTATTTTCTGCTAGTCAAGACAAAATGAGTCATCCTTGAAGGAAAAAATTCTGCGATGGGCCAGACCCCTGGGCTAGGTATTACAACTGAGAACAAGGGAGAATTTGACTTAAGAAACTTTTCTGATGGTCATTCCTGGCTTCCTTCTCTATCAAAAAATAAATTGTAGAAAATCTCTTCTCTGGTCTCCAGGTTCCAAGCTCTAAATCTTGGGCTTATGCATTGATGAAATTTTACTGTGCTCAGGAGAAAAGAGTTATTTTCTTGCTCTGTCATCTACTAGTTGTTTGACATTGGTCAAACTACTTTACTTCACCTTTTTGAGTTTCTGTTTTCTTTTTCTTTTCTTTCTTTTTTTTTTAACAGGGGAAAATGAGGTTAGGGAAGCTCCAAGTTTAAGAAGAAAATATATCCCCCGAAGATGATTAGAAACCAAGATTATCTAGGGCATATCTGGATTCCTGATAATAGTATTTTAAAAGTTCCAGTAATATGTCTCTATTTAGAGTTAACTCTTTAGCTGAATGCTACTTTTGGGAGTCACCTTAGCTCTCTTGACCTCAAAGTTCATCTCAATAAAGAGAATGATCATTTTTTAATATGATGACTAAAGTCATCTTTTCCAAACTCTAAATCACTGAGATAGAAATGAGAAACTAAAATATAATATTCACCACCTCATTAAAAGAGATGAACAGCAATTACATGGGCATATATGTCAGTCTGGTTTCTCCAAGACCTGAATGAACAAATGAATAAAATCATGGACAAGTTCTGCAAACCTTGTTACAGAAGATTAAGTCTTTAGTACCTAAATTAAAATAGAAGCACTATAATTTTTCTCCAGCATTTGAATTACTTTCAATTCATAATTTAAAAAGAAATGACAGTGGATCAGAATTTTAGGAAAATTCAAATTCTGGGCAGGAACACAACACATTATTATGCAGAAGGTGAAAATTAAACATTTACAAATTATCTCTAGAAAGCATTTTTGTGAAAGTTTATTTAAAGTGTATCTTGAAGAGAAGAAATATTGATATGGAACACCACAGTGAACCACAAAAATACTTGAGTCCCTTAATTCCATAATGATTTTCAAATAACACCACCCAAATGGAAAACCACAATCCCGTATAAGTGCAATGTTTCCCCTCCCAACTCCTGAGAAAATTCATGGATTCAGACTGATGATTTCAGGTCACAATCATTTAAAAATAACTGTCATTTTGGGTCACCTACAGTACCACGAAGCGTGGATGTCTGTGTTTGATTATAGGTCAAAAATTCATTCCAGGAAGCAATCAAAAACTGTTTTAACTTTGAAATATTCAAAACGCAAAAGAAAATCCAAGAAATGAAACTTGCTAGATGATTCTGTTGCCTTTTTCTAATACTGATTTCTAGATGAGAATTGCTAATATGTGTTGCCTTTAAGAGTCCTAATTAGAGGACCATACTTAATAGCTGCATCTTCTAGACACTATGTAATATCTAGTGAAGGAATTAAACAAAATATATAAGCTTTGAAACTGGTGTCAAATGGGGAAAAAGCTTTCAATCAAGTAACCATAATTTTAGTCTATATTTGAAAAGGACTTTTCCAACCGAAACCACATGGATTGTGCTCAATGGACTATATACAGATAATTTGTCACTCTATCTTATATCAACTATGCTCTTTTTATCTGTAAGCTCGGTTCCTAGGTAAGAAAGAAAATATTCTATTTTAAAAATATGGAGATATTTGTCTTGGGTAAAATCTCTTTTTGTAGGCTGTCCAAGAGGGAAAAAAATGGATTCTATCAAAACTAACTTTAGTCTTAAAGTTTTTTTAGTCATTTAGTTTTCTAAAATCATCATGTGCAGCAATCTTTTTCATACAATGTCACACACCTAATCTTAGAAATAAAACATTACTAGATAGAAGGAATACATAAAAAGAATTTAATTCTCTTACTGTCCATGAATTAATAATAGAAGCTTTATTTTTCTCATTGCATTTCTAATGAGTGAAGACTGACAACCCTCTCTGAACACAAATTCCAGTAACTCAGAACCATGATGAGGCTGAAGAACTTTAAATATTTTCTACACTTAAGAACCGCTCTTTCACAAAGACTTGAAGAAGTTCAAGATGGTCATAAATGTGCATATGTAACCTTTAAGGAAAAAAATAAAATATCTAGGTCATAAAATAAATCATCTGATTTTTTCTTGTTGTTTTACCATACAATTATAATTTTCCACTCGCTACAGTGAGCATTTGTCTGCTCAGAGTTCTATTGGAAAATACACTTTATTAACCCAAACTTACCTATTCCCACCGTGTTCACAATGTTATAATACAATATTTAATAATAGCCCTAAAGTGAAAATAAGACCTTAGAAGATACTGAATTACTTTCTGACACATAGAGATTAATTAACTCGTAGATTATCTGCCTCACTTAGATTAACTCTCAGCTGGCTAAGGCATTTGAGAAAACAGAATCCAAATCTTAATCACTCTAATAAAATTTACCCTGTATGTAGTTGATACTTAAAAAATGTAAGGAAGGCTTCCCTGATGGCGCAGTGGTTGAGAGTCCACCTGCCGATGCAGGGGACATGGGTTCATGTCCCAGTCCGGGAAGATGCCACATGCTGCAGAGTGGCTGGGCCCGCGAGCCATGGCCACTGAGCCTGCACGTCTGGAGCCTGTGCTCCGCAATGGGAGAGGCCACAACAGTGAGAGGCCCGTGTACCACAAAAAAAAATAAAATAAAATAAGGAAAACTCACAGAATTATAGAAAAGATACCTAAAACAAGGTGGGAAGATAACAATAGAAATACTAGTGGGTTTCTCAAGCCTGTGCTTAGTATTTATTAGTTTAGATAATTCTAAGTGTTTAACTTATGAGAATTAACTGAAAATTAGGAGACTTGAAAGCTAAGCTCTGGAGATAGAAGGGGTCAAGAGAATGAGTCCAACCCCCTCATTTTACTGAGGAGAAAACCAAAGCCCAGAGGTTAAGTGATTAGGCTGGGGCCAATATTTAAGTCTGATGTCCCACTCAATGTATTTTCCAAAACAGGACATAAAAAGAATATACAAAATATAGCCTAAGGTTTGGGAAATATATCTATTGCTGGACAGGCATGGAGACTATCAGCATTTAAAGAACAAGTTACTAGGAGTCAAGCATTATTCTAGAAATTTTTATGTGTCTATTGTGCTTGATCTCATAGCACCCCTATGAAGAAGGTACCATGCTTGGTTTAGAGATAAAGGAACTGAAGTTCAGAGAGGTCATCCTGACCCTAAGGTCTATGCATTTCCACTGTACTTGCCCCAGACACGGACTGATCCTATTTCTCTGGCCATTGGTTGACTTCTGAATGTACTATTAGCTCACATGCCCTTTTGACAAATGTCTATGAAGCCTTTGCTTTGTGCCAAAACCCATCCTGGGAGTTGGCTGTGCATTGAAGAACAAAAGAGGTTTGACCCCTGCCCTCAGGGAGTCAGTGGACACAGGAACCAGCTCTACTATTTCTTAACCCAAGAGTGTCTCTTTTGCTCTTTCAGGCCTGGCTACCCTCACTTCAGACCACTCTTTGGAAGCTGTGATAATGATCAGATCCTCAGTAAAATCGTTTGAAAACTTAATATTAGCCTTTCATATTCTACTTCTCCTCTGAAAGGATATTAACGCAAATAGTTTCAATAACAGTTGGCAAACACATTTTACACAGTGGTTTTCCACAGTATGGAAATATCAAACTTCAAAATTGCTTCAGGATTAAATACATTCTTAAAATTTTACATTTTTGAAGGTTCATTAATTTAAATATGCTGGAATCTAAGCATAGAGCAATACTTTTTAAAAGTTGAGTTTATTTTTAGACTCTATTCAATAGAGATCGATCAGGAAAAAAGTGACCGTAAAGCATAGACCACAGGAATTGTGACAGTATAATGCCTGAAACACCAGTGCTGAAAATATAAACCATTCTTATATCGTATGTAAAATATATCCTGTGCATAACGTAAAAGAGTACTCAAAAGAATGAATAGCTTGGGATATGGTCTTGTCCAGTCATTTTATGAATATTCACTGTCAAATTCACATACATAACTTTGTTTCATGTTTGAAAACAATGCTAATCATTCTGTCACCAATCAGGCCTGTGTAGGTGCAGCCCAGATAAGAATGGTGCATGTTAGAGGGGCGTGTGTACACTGCCTAGATGAGATCGGTCCTTGATTTGCAGCCACAGCTGCTAATGGCCAAGCATACAACTATTTTCAACCACTCCACCTAGATTCACACTCTACTCTGCCCTGTTGCTTTAAAAAGCACCAGAATGCTTGCCTGCTTCCACTGTGTCCTGGCAAGCCATCATTCTACAGACTGATTTTAATTTGAGCTTGGCATGTCACCACACGTGTGTGGGAGCATCAGTCTTCGGAAACGTGATGACTGTGTTCTTGAAGCACACATGCGGGATGCCATGCAAAAGACTACAGAGCACTTTGAAGAGTTAACACTGTATCCCAGAGTGATGATGAATCCCTAGATGTGCACTTCTACATAACAGAGATCCTCCATGGTATCGCAGAGATGAAAAGTGCCATCCACCAGTGCTCTCTCCCATGAGGTGCTGACAAGAAAGCACAGTGATAACTCAATTTACAAATCCACTGGAAAAAATGCCACTTGAGGAAATTTGGTCTGGGTGAGGGAAAGTTCCTGACTCTTCAGTGCTTTGGCGGCTGCTGAGTCAGATCAGGCATTTTTTCTGCAAATCTTTCCCTGACCCACAAAGCAGAATTGATCCTTTTCTCCTTGTACCTCTACTAGTCCTTAGATATGCCCCTATTATGGCACAAACTTATGTTCCCCTCCTCTACTAGACTCAGCTCTGCTTCTTCTCTAGCATGTTGCATAGTGTCTGGCATAATATTTTTGTTGATTGAAGATGGATGGATGGATGGATGGAGAGGAGGAAATAAGACTCACCTCTAGGTGAATCTTGGATGGCCTTGGGCCTGTTGAACTAGAGCCAACATACCCACTGCTTCTATAGTTAAATCAACTTAGAGAGTACAACGGAGGGAAGTAATGTCTGAGCAATAGTCATATGACATCTATGTCACTTGATGGGAGGATCTACAGAAAGGAGGAGAAGCATCCTCCATTTTAACCAAGGTTCTTGGGGATCAGGTTCCCTCCTGATCTGAGGAGAAAAGGGAAGATTATTACTCTGTCAAGGTCCAGGGAAGAAGGCAGACAAGAATGGTCTAGAAAAGAATAGGAGTTTTGAAATTTGACACACTTGGGGACCAACCAGAATTTAGCCAATTAATAGTTAGTTGGGTGATTTGGACAAGTTGTTCAGTTTCACTGAATCCCTGGTTCTCCATTTATAAGTTGAAAATCATAATATCAATATTGCAGTGTGGATATAAGAATTCAAAATAACATCTGTAGAGTGCCTGGCACAGAGAGGCACTCAATAAATATTTTTATTTACAATCATGCTTAGGTTTATTTTTTAGTTATGTAACAAAGTCTTTATGTTACTATTGTTGGAAGTATTCTCTTGTTAATTGAGATATATCTGTAGGAAAAATAATTCTGTTTAGAAGAGATAATTAATCATTTAGCACCTAACATCAGGCACAGTACTCATCAAGGAAGAGGGCCTGTATATTCTTTGTAAATTGTCAGATAAAGTGAGTTGGCCACAAAAAGATCCGTACCTGCAAGGCTGAGCTACACAGTCTCTAAATAAGAAGGTTAGACTTGATAGGTAGGGAACTAAGCATTTAATGGATACAGACATATCTACCTACGTACATGCATAAGAAGGAGCTCCATAGTTGCTATTAATATTCAGGTATTTTGCTGATATGCATCTTCTACAATTATAGAACACAAATGTGGACTCAGAATATCTCTGAGTTGATTATGTCCTCATGAATCCTAGCACTAGGTTCTTAAGATGTTAATCTTTTCTTTCTTCAGAACAAGTAAAATTGGCCTCAAGAATAAACAAGTTACTTAAGAGAAGCATGACTGATGAGTCACTCTGAATGTTGCTGAACAATTCACAGGCTGTTATAGCTACAGGACCCTGTGTCCCAAACTCAACTATTGGACTTTGAGAATCACCACCCATCCTGCCTTGCCTTCAGATGACCCTCATACTAGAAGATGATAGTTGCATCAGAGAGACTGCTGACTCTCCATGTCTTAAGACATTCCTCTGAAGCCCACTCACCCTCACTCCTCTGAAGTGGCCTGTTCTCTACAATTACCTTATCATCTCCATGCTTCAACCTATTTTCATAATTTTTCCAGAACCCTAATCTCAGTCAGATGTTGGCAGATTTTATTATTTAAATGATATAAAATAAAGTCTGGATGACAGGGTATATCTGTATGATTTAAGTAGTCTATTCAGTTTAAATAAATACTTAGTCACTTAAATAAAACTTAAGCACTTAGATCTGGGGCTCTTCCCCAACTCACCAATTTCCTGGTCCCCAAGAGGACCAGGGACCAGCAGCTTGCTTCCCTATTACAGATATACATTAATATGAGTTTAAAAACAATTGGAATTGATTGAGTTCCCAAGACACTGAAGTAGAAAGACACTTAGCTTACCTTCTCTCATAGGCACACCAAAATTACAACTATTTACAGAACAACTATTGATGAAAAAGGCCAGAACCTACCAGAAAAGGTCTTCTACAACTAAAGAGATAAAGAAGAAACCACAATGAGATGGGTAAGAGGGGCAGAGTTGTGGTATAGTCAAGACCCCAAACCCTCAATGGGCAACACATAGATGGGAGAATAATTACCATTGCACAGGTTCTCCCCAAGAAGCGACTGGTCTGAACCCCACATCGGGCTCCCCAGCCTGGGGGTCCTGTGCCAGGAAGATGAGCCCCAGAATGTTTGGTTTTGAAGGCCAGCAGGGCTTACTTTTGGGAGACCCAGAGGGCTGGGGGAAAGAGAGATTCCACTCATAAAGGGCGCACACAAAATCTTACACACTCTGGGACCCAGAATAGAAGAAGTAATTTGAAAGGAGCCTGGGTCAGACCCACCTGTTGATCTTGGAGTGTCTCCTGGAGGGATAGAAGGCATCTGGAGCTCACCCTGGGGGCCTAGACACTGGTGGGGAACTCATTCTACCATGTGGACTCTGGTGCTGGCAAGCACCATTTCAAAATCATCCCTCTAGCCTATTAGCCTCAGGACAAAGTCCCATCCCTGCCCACGAGCCTGTAGGCACCAGGACTGGGATACCTCAGGCCAAGCAATTAACTAGGCTGGGACATAGCCCTCCCAATGAGCAGACAGACTGTCTTAAGATCCCCTGAGCCCACAGTCACCCTTGGCCATGGCCCTGCCCTCCAGAGAGCCCAGGACCTGGCCCCATATGCCCTGGGCCCTGGCCATGCCTACCAAGCCTGATCTAGCTTCAGTACCAGCCTCACCTATCACCAGCCCGAGGACAACCACAGCCCCACAGCCTGCAATGACTGCACCCATCCCAACCACCAGCAGGCCAGCATCCAGCTGGTCCACAGCCTTGGTCACCAGCAGGCTAACACAAGCTTCAGGGCAACAAGGACCCCCATAGCTAGCTGTTCAGGAACTACCCCAAACCACTAGCAATCCAATACCACCTCTGAGATCCCTGGGCCCTGCAGCCAGACTCCAAGACCTAGCTCTGCCAGCCAATGTGCCAGCACGATCCTCAGGACCCGGCTTCACCCACTGGTAAGCAGGTACCAGATCCAGAATCTTCTGGACCCCAACTCTGCCTACCAGTGAGCCAGCACTAGCCCCAGGGAGCCCTCATGACCCTGCCCCACCAACCAGTGGCCAGCAGCCTCCACACAAGGCAGGGCTTGGCAACCAACCAAACTGGAGGCCAGCCCCACTTGTCAGACCACCTGCTGTAGTTAGCCCAACACAACTGAAGGACCCACATGGCCCACATAAGAACAGTAACACAATAATAATAGGGGAATTTAATATCCCATTACATCAATGGACAGATCATCCAGACAGAAAAATTAATAAGGAAACACTGGCTTAAATGACACCTTAGGCCAGATAGACTTAATAGAAATATATAGCACATTCCTTCCAAAAACAGCAGAATACACATTCTTTTCAAATGCACATGGAACATGCTAGACCACAAAACAAGTCTCAGTAAATTTAAGAAAATTGAAAACACATCTAGTATCTTTTCTGGCAAAAACACCATGAGGCTGGAAATCACCTACAAGAAAAATAACTTCAAAAAACACAATATGCTAAACAGTATGCTGCTAAACAAACAACAGATCACTGAAGAAATAAAAAAAAAAATATTTGGAAACAAATGAAAACAAAAACACAATGATCCAAAATCGATGTGATTCAGCAAAAGCAGTTTGAAGAGGGAAGTTTATAGCTGTATAAGTTTACCTTAGGAAACAAGAAAAATCTCAAATAAACAACCTAACATTACACCTAAAAGAACTAGAAAGAGAAGAACAAACAAAACCCAAAGTTAGTAGAAAGAAATCATAAAGATCAGAGTAGAAATAAATGAAATAGAAACAACAACAACAAAAAAGAAAAGATCAATGAAACTAAAAGCTGATTCTTTGAAAAGGTAAATAAAATTGATAAGCCTTTAGCCAGACTCACCACAAAAAAAATAAGATCAGAAATGAAAAAGCAAAAGTTAAAACTGACACCACAGAAATACAAAGGATCATAAGAGACTACTATGAACAGCTATATGCCAATAAAATGGACAACCTAGAACAAATGGACAAATTCTTAGAAAGGTACAACCTCCCAAGACTGAACCAGGAAGAAATATAAAATATGAACAGACTGAATACCAGTAATGAAATTGAATTAGTAATTTTAAAACTCCCAACACAGAAGTCCAGGACCAGATGGCTCCACAAGTGAATTCTATCAAACATTTAGAGAAGATTTAACACTTATGCTTCTGAAACTATTCCAAAAAATTGCAGAGGATGGAACACTTCTGAATTCATTCTATGAGGCCAGCATCACCCTGATACCAAAACCAGACAAAGCTATCACACACACAAAAAATTACAGGCCAATATCACTGATGAACGTAGATACAAAAATCTTCAACAAAATATGTTAGCAAACAAAATCTAAAAATACATTAAAAGGATCATACACCATGATCAAGTGGGATTTATCCCAGGGATGCAAGTATTTTTCAATATCTGTAAATCAATCAGTGTGATACACCACATCACAAATTGAAGAATAAACCATATGATCTTCTCAGTAGATGCAGAAAAGTTTTCGACAAAATTTAACACCCATTTATGATAAAATCTCTCCAGAATGTAGACATAAAGGGAGCATACCTCAACATAATAAAGGTCACATATGACAAACCCACAGTAACATCATACTCAATGGTGAAAAGTTGAAAGCATTTCCTCTAAGATCAGGAAGAAGTCAAGGATGCCCATTTTTGCCACTTTTATTCAACATAGTATTGGGAGTCCCAGCACAGTAATCAAGCAAGAAAAAGAAATAAAAGGAATCCAAATTGGAAAGGAAGAAGTAAAACCATCACTGTTTGCAGATGATGTGATATTATCAATAGAAAATCCTGAAGATGCCACCAAAAAACGACCAGAGCTTACCAATGAATTTGGTAAAGTTGCAGAATAAAAATTAATACACAGAAATCTCTTGTATTTCTATACATTAGCAATGAACTATGAGAAAGAGAAAATAAGGAAAAAATCCTATTTATAGTTGCATCAAAAAGAATAAAATACCTAGGAATAAACTACCTAGGGCGGCAAAAGACCTGTACTCATAAAACTATAAGACACTGATGAAAGAAACTGAAGATGACATAAACAGAAAGACACATTGTGTCCATGAAGTGGAAGAATTAATATTGTTAATGTAAATTGTAAATGATTATACTACCCAAGGCAATCTACAGATTCAATGCAATCCCTATTAAAGTATCAATGGCAGTTTTCACAGAACTAGAACAAAGTTTTTTAAAATTTGTATGCAAATACAAAATACCCTGAATAGCCAAAACAATCTTGAGAAAGAAGAACAGAGCTGGAGAAATCATGCTCTATGATTTCAGACTATCCTACAAAGCTATAGTAATCAAAGTATTATGATACTGGCACAAAAACAGGCACATAGATCAGTGGAACAGAATGTAGAACCCAGAAATAAACACACACATTTATGGTCAATTAATCTATGACAAAGTAAGCAAGAATATACAATGTCTCTTCAATAAGTGGTTCTAGAAAAACTGGACAGCTACACATAAAAAAATGAAGTTAGAACACTTTCTCACACCATATACAAAAATAAACTCAAAATGGTTTAAAGGCCTAAATGTAAGACTGGAAATCATAAAACTCCTAGAAGAAAACATAAGCAGAACATCCTTTGATATAAATCATAGCAACATTTTTTAGATCTGTCTCCCAAGGCAGAGGAAACAAAAGCAAAAATAAACAAATGAGACCTAATTAAACTTAAAAGCTTTTGCACAGCAAAGGAAACCATTGACAAAATGAAAAGATAACCTACTGAACGGGAGAAAATATTTGAAAATTACATGGCTTATAAGGGGTTAATATCCAAAATACATAAATAGCTCTTAAAACTCATCAAAAAACAAACAACCTGATTTAAAAATGGGCAGAAGACCTGAATAGACTTTTTTCCAAAGAAGACATACAGATGGCACATGAAAAGATGCTCAGCATCACTAATAATAGTTTTTTTTTGCAAATCAAAATCACAATGAGATATCACCTCACACTTGTCAGAATGGCTATCATCAAAAAGACCACAAAACAAATGTTGGCAAGGATATGGAGAAAAGGGAACCCTTGTACACTGTTGGTGGGAGTGTAAATTGGTTTAGCCACTGTGGAAAACAGTATGGAAGGGCCTCAAAAAACTAAAAATAGAACTACCATATGATTCAGCAATTCCACTCCTGGGCATATGTTCAGAGAAAACAAAAACACTCATTTGAAAAGATATATGCATCCCAATGTTCATAGCAGCACAGTAACCAAGATACGGAGGCAATCTAAGTGTCCATCAACAGAAGAATAGATAAAGAATAAGTAGTATATATATATACAACTGAATACTACTCAACCATAGAAAGGAAAAAATATTTGTCATTGGTAGCAACATGGATGGACCTGGAGGGTATTATGCTTAGTGAAATACGTCAGATAGAGAAAGACAAATACTGTATGTTATCACTTATACATGGAATCTAAAAAATAAAATGAACTATTGAATATAACAAAAAAGAAACAGACTCACAGATACAGAGAGCAAACTAGTGATTACCAGTGGAGAGAAAGACGTGGGCACGGGCAAAACAGGGAAAGGGGATTAAGAGGTACAAACTACTATGTATAAAGTAAATAAGCAACAAGGTTATATTGTAAAGCACAGGTAATATAGCCAATATTTTCTAACTTTAAATGGAGTATAATCTATAAAAATTTTGAATCGCTGTGTGGTACATCTGAAATAATATAATATTCTAAACCAACTACACCTCAATAAAAACAAAACAAAACCCTCCTGAACTTCCTGAATGCCAGGGAGAAACATTATTAGAGAATAAAATCTAATGAAGATAAAGTTTTAACTAGTGAGGAAAATATCTTTGTAAAGAGATTATACCAAATTTAATTCTTAATGAATTGAATTAAGTCATTCTTAACTGAGAATCATTAACTTCAATTATGAAACTAGTTGTGTAAAATCACTTTTTGATCAGAGCATATAAATAATATATAAAATGATAGAGTGTATAGCATGCAGTTTGGTTACAGTGGATTGCACAGCTGCTTCCCCAAGTTTTCTGCACTGCATTCTGAGGATAACTACATATTGGCTTGGATGGAACTCTGAAAAGAAATGGAAACTCATTCCTATAAAAGGACTACAATCGTACTTTCCAAGAAAAGTAGTTTGAGTGATTTCCAGTAATTCTTGGGAGAAAACAGAGCAGGGAATATAATCTTAAAACATAATGGGATGGGACACAGGCTTTCAGTAAAGAGGTAGGAAAGTATACTTTTCAAAAAAGAATCCTTTATAAATCCACAAGCTGTGGGGAAAGCAGCTTTGAGAATATTTGAAGTAAAAAGGATAGAAAACAAATGCTCTAATTGTTGGAGCATATTACGGTCACCTGGATGGATTAAGGATACAGAGAAATTATCTTGACAACCATCTCAGAGATTGAATAGAGGAAGAAGAGACTTGAGCTATCCATATAGATGCTGAAAATCTCACCATCTAAGAACAACAGGAAATTTCTCGGTTCTATGACTTGCAAACTAAGTCTGTCCACGGGGGAATGCCAATCCATCATCCCTCCATTCATTTACTCAGTGAATACCTACTGCGTGACTATTTTGCTTCAGGAACTGGGAATGTAAGAATAAATAAGAAAAAAACCTCTGAAATTTAACGTAACAAAATATTGCGGCAAGTACACAAATAGAGGTATGCAACAAGTGGCATAAGAGAGCTCTGCAGGGTGGGGTCTACGAAGCAGACCACGGGAACACAGAAGAAGACCTGAGAGACAGGGATGGAGGTGTGAAGGAAAAGCATGCTGCCCAGAAGAAATCGCATCTCAGAAGCAGAGAGAAGTTTGGTATGGCTGGAATCTCTTTTTTTTTTTTTACTGTTGTGGCCTCTCCCGTTGTGGAGCACAGGCTCGGACGCGCAGTCTCAGTGGCCTCCGCGGCATGTGGGATCTTCCCGGACCAGGGCACGAACCCGTGTCCCCTGCATCAGCAGGCGGACTCTCAACCACTGCACCACCAGGGAAGCCCTGGCTGGAACCTCTTAAAGATGGAGTCCTGTAAGACAGGTGGCTGAAGAGGTGAGCATGTGAATTTGGGAAATGAGAAACTCATCCAGTTAGTTAAGAAAAATGCAGCATAATCGGATTTGAATTTTAAGAGGTTTACACAGACTCTAGTGTGAAAAATATATTGGAGGAGAGCAGGATGGGGCTGGTGAGTCATATTGACTTCATTTTCTTTAGTCAAGGTTGCAGAATTGCTAGATCAGGGAAGTCCAGTAGACAAAATGATTTTAGATTTCATCATGGTATTTTGATGAGCTCTCTTGTCAACAAGTTCCAGAAAGTTCAAGTTCTACTGGATGATAGTACAATTAAGTAGATTAATCTACCTTTCCAGTCTTTTCTTTCCATGCTCTCCTACACCTCGTCACGCTCCAGTCATTAAATTCCTCATTGATCACTGTACACACCCTGTAGGTTCCAATCCCATTGCCTTTGTTCACGATGTTCTGTCCACCTGGAGTGACATCCTTTCATCTCCTAAGCATTGAAACTCTGTCCATTGTTCAGTAGGCCACCTCCCTAATACATGTATTTGTACTTGCCTTATGATACTTTCCTTATTCTATCTTGCATGACAGTCATTTAGTAACTATCTAATACTCTCTACCACATTTTAATGTACTTGAGGGCAGGAATTTTTTCATATTCTTTGGCATCATGATAATGAAGCTTATACTAGTGCCACCAACAACACCTTCAGTGTTTTTCTGCCAGACTCTATAGAAAACTCCTTGTCATATTTATTTCTAAGTAGCAGTTCAAGATACTAGTTAAAAGCAAAAATATAGCAGTCACCCAGACCCAAGTTAGCTCCTGGCTGTAACACTTATTGACTGTGTGACTTGGGGCAAGTTATTTAACCTCTCAAGCTTAAATTTTCTCATCCGTAAACTCTTAAGGTTGTTCTGATGATTGAAGTAGGCTAGTGTTTCAGAGGCATTTAGGGGAATTTCCTGGTGGTCCAGTGGTTAGGACCTGGTGCTTTCACTGCAGTAGCCTGGGTTTAATCCTTGGTCAGGGAACCCATAAGCCGTGCCAAAAAAAAAAAAAAAAAGTGAAATAAGAGAAAATAAAATAAAAGGCATTTAGTACAGTGCTTAACACTTAACAAGAGCTCAGAATACAAATAATCTTTGTGATATCACTGCTAAACCCATTACACAGATTCTAGGGAGTCACAGAGATGCACATGGACTCCTTTCAGGGAGCTCACAATTTGGTGGAGACCAAAACTTGTCAATGCCGTTTAATTTTGATAAATACTTATCCTGAATCTAGGAAAATATGAAAATGGCAAAGAAACATTATGAACATTTCACATTCAGATGGTTATTACAGGAAATACTTCATAATGATTAAATCATTTTCCTAATACGGCACATTTAGATTACTTCCATGTAGTACATTAACATTTTACACAACAATTATAATTACCCATACAATTTTATTTTAAATGATGGGAAAAAATCATCATGGGAATATATCAAGGAAGAAAAGATAAAAGATGTTGAGAGTTTTTTAAAAAGCTCTTTGTTGTAGTAAACAACTGTACTTTTCACCCATTAACTTCCTCTCTTTAAGTACGACATTTAGAGTTAAGGGAGGTCACAGAATCTTGGAGCTTGGGAAGAGCCCTCCCACACTATGCTTCCACATGGAGATAAAAGAAGGATTGCTTTCATGGGACTGGGTATTACTCCTTTATTCAAAAATTATATTTTCTTGGAAATATTTTGATAGTTAAGAATTGACTGCAGTTTCAGTCTCTTTTGCAATTTCTTTGTAGAACAGTTCAGAAAAAAGATTGGAATTTTTCCTAGGTGAATTGCTGATAGAACCACACCTCTTTCTTAGTTCTTGTCCTTCCTCTGATGAAAATAAAAAGAGGTATTCTATGAGATATTGGAACCACAAAACAATGAGATAAACTCACAAATAAAATCCATCTTAAGAATAAACCAAAAAAGAAGAAAAAAGAATAAACCAGAAGTCCATGAATGCAATATTTCAACTCTAACGTAACATAAAGAGAGGAAGAAAAGAAAGAAAGAAAGAAAGAAAGAAAAAGGCCAATGGGGATGGGTTTTCTTTATTTATCTTATAATAGTTTTTCTTTTATAAAAATAATAAAAGAATAGGTGTTGGAGGGTAATTGGTGGGAAGATAAGACACGTATGCCTGGTGCCGAATAAAAGACAATTTGTACCTAGTACATTGTAGTAAGTGTTCAAGAACAGTTCAGTCATGTAAAAATATGGCCCTGTAACACTGCCAAGGTCAATCAAACTCATAGTTATTGACTCAGAAATAACTGGCCTGCTAGAATTTATACCCCCGGCTATTAGCATTTGGAAGATATATTTGAATTCTGAGAAATTAAGTGTACAAAAATTATAATAAAAAACTCATCCCTTTATTTTTCCTGGTGGATAAGACTTTAAAGAGATGCTATAAAAATCTAAAGTAGCTACCCAGTCACTCTATCACAGCACCATTATTTTCATTATTTGAATAGTAGTTATTGCTGTCTGATATTTTTCTAGTTTACATATTTATTTGTTTTGGCTTTATTTTCCTAATAGAACTTAATCCCCATAAGAACAGATATCAGGCTTTTTACTCACTGCTTCTTGAACAAATTAATTAAATATTGACTCTTTCATAAATAATAATCTGCAGAGAGTTACCCATTAAAGTTCAAATCTATATACCTCAAAACCAACAATCATAGTGTCCATGTTTGAATAAGAGTAAGAAATATGTTGAAGAGTATGTTTATTATTATCCCATTTATGCAAAAGAATAAAACAGGTTTTTTTTCAGAAAGGAACCATTTGCATGTGTGTATTATACGTTGAAAATGATGCAAGTATATGAAGAAAAAACTTGCAAGTCTAAAGATTTTTTTAAATTACTGAATTATAAACCATTTTTTCTTCCAGAGAATCAGATTTGGGAGGTTTTACATCTTTTAGACTTCTGTTGTACTTGATTTTGTTACAAGGAACAGGCATTACTTTCATAATTTATAAAAGAAAAAAATAGAATCATGAGGTCAAATCCTGTAATACAGTTACTTTGGAGACAACTATTGGACCAAGTTAGAATGTGAATTCATAACGAATTATGATTTTGGTTTTTCTCACTCATTCCCTCTGTGTTTCTGTTACTAGAGTAATGAAACCCCTCCCAGATTTCAGCTCCTATCCCCAACCCACCCCAGCAATATATTTTCCAACCACCTTTCTACCCATTACCATCCACCCTATTAAGATTTTTCTGCCCAATAACATTTCTAGGCTGAGCCAGCTTTCAGGCTGTAGTAGATAGTAAAGAGGCAAAGGAACGATCCTGAGGGATGGGATTAAAAAGATTGAAGATAGTTGGAGGAGGTAGGCTGGGGAAAGAAGAGTTCTAAAATTTCTTCTGTTTCTTACCTTCCCCCCTAAGCAGAGCACTTAAATGTCTCTGTACACAGATGCAGGCAATATGTCTTAGAGCTAGAAATACTGGAGTATCAAGTATCCCCACCTCTGAGCTGACATTTTGCCTACTCGTCCACGAAGTCTCTCATTTGGTATTTCCTGAAGCCTTCTTGGAGATTGAAGGTCATAAATGTGCATGATTAATTGCCTATGTTGAAACCAAAAATAATGTTTCCAGAAAATTCAGAATACAGGGTGAAGCAAGATCCCAGTGGGTGACAGCAGAAATCTCTGTTAGGGAGCCTGACAGTGATGGCTGAAGAAAGATTGAGCTCACTGGGGCAACCTAATAAACATTTCTGGTAGGTAGCATAACAAAAGGATAAGACTAGACGATAAGAATCTGTTACAGATTGTGAAAGGCACCTGCTAAATTAAAAAGGACACAGGCTATGGGACAGAAACTTAGGTAAGAGAAGAGGAATATGTAAAGCAATTGTCAAGAGAATTTCACAACTTAGCTTCTACGTAAAATTAACCCATTGTGATGGGAATGTAGAAGCAGTATGGTGTCTTCCCTATATATAGATCCTTATAGGTATCTGCCGCCTATGGGTAAGAACAAATGATTTGTTATTTCCCTCTTCTGGTTTATAAACTATAATTGCCTCCCTTGGGATTGTAACTGTGTGCACACAAAAACTTGCACTAAATATATTGCAGCAGTTCCGCCCAGAATCAAGCAAAGGGAGCCCAGTGTTTGCTTCATTTGAGGCCTTACACTCTTGAAGACCTGCTTCTCACTGTTGAAGACCACCTTACACATTTGAAACAGTGATTGGTAGTCCAGAATACTGCAGCCATTCCACTTCTTCAGTTGTGAGGTTGGCCAAAGGTGGTTCATTTCTGGTTCATAACACCGGAAATTGCTGTTATACAGATACAGACAGTTTCCAAGTACAAGCTAGTTCCCAGGGGCTGGGGCAGATCCAGTCCTGATGTTTACTAGTTCCTGGGCCTTGGTCTCCCATCCCTCCGCCTCCTCAGTGACCTACCCAAGGGAGGAGTAGCTGATCTTGACCTCTTTCCCCACACCATCCAGATTTGTCATACACCCCCCCTTTCTCAAGAGGCAACTCTCAGTGATGTAGCCAAGACGATATACCCTTCTAAGGGAGCTTCTCAACTAAATCCAAGGTACCATATTTCTACCTTTCTAAATCAGGCTACAGTCTGTGGCTCTAAGGTGATTTTTTTTTTTTTTTAATCTTGGTCTAAACTATGTAGTCTCTGGCACTTCTCTCTCTAAAAAAAGGAAAAACACAAATTTTATTTCTGATTGGTCACTAGTGGGTAGAGGACCCCTGTGCATGTATAACTTCTGCTTTCAAAATTAGAAATAGTGTGGCAAGGTACAAATCACTATCTTTAGATGTTCTGAAAACCTCAGGGCTTCATGATCTCTGCAGATCAGAACTTTGTACTCATAAAGACTCTTTTGGATGTAAATGACAGAAATATAACAGCATCTATCAACAGCAAAAAGCGCATTTATTAGCTTACCTAACAGAATTCCAAGTAGGCCCATGTGGTGTTGTCAGGGGTCTCTCATTCTACATCTCAGATCTGCATGGGTCACTTTTTCATTAAGTATTGACCTCAGGTTCTCGCCATGTGGCAGGAAAGGTTGTCAAATCCATGCCCTTACAGGGTATGAGCCAAAAGAAAGAGAGATATACATATATATATTTGAAGTCTTACTCCCATGTATCGAATTGCATGAGTGTTTGGCTTGGCTGTGCTGTGCTTGGGTCACATACATGCACCCTGTAAATCACTGTAAATAGGGGATTGGGGTTCCATGACTACCCAAGTCTGATTATAATTCCTTTCGGATGGAGGCAAGTCACGACTGGCAGTTCAGGACAGCCGCAGAAACACATGGAAAGAGGAGAGATATTTCCTCAATGACAAAAGAAAAGCTGGGTTTAAAATCAGACTGAGAAAATGTTGTTACATTGGATCTCCTTAAGCCTGTGACTGGCTGAGTTTGCAAGGTTCTACTGAGAGCCATTGTCCATCCTGTCCTGCACATGGCTTAATCAGGCGTTCAGCTAAGCACGAAAGACTCAGTACAAACCTTTGACCTCACGTCCACAGATTTGAACTGGGTCTTTGGGGTTAAACTGAAGACTTGTTTGATAAAATGTGCTGTCACTGATGCAAATTGGAATGTCAGTAATAGCCTTATTGACTTTGGTTCCAGAGCATAGGATCTGAAAAGTCATTTGTTCTGTAATCTTTTAGAAGGACAGAGGCCAGGTAATATGATCTTCTTCTATGGTGGTGTTACTGGAAAACGGATTGGACTTTTGTTCTAGTTTCATTTTCTGCTAATATGTAGTTGTGGCTGAGGGCAGTTTACTTCACCTCAGAACTTGGTTTTCTAATGCGTTAAAGGAGGTGGTTAGATTTCTGTGGTGGCACAGTGGTTGAGAGCCTGCCTGCCAATGCAGGAGACATGGGTTAGAGCCCTGGTCTAGGAAGATCCCACATGCCGTGGAGTGGCTGGGCCCGTGCGCCACAACTACTGAGCCTGCACTCTAGAGCCCGTGAGCCACAACTACTGAGCATGCGTGCCACAACTACTGAAGCCCGTGCGCTTAGAGCCCGTGTTCCGCAACAAGAGAAGCCACCGCAATGAGAAGCCTGGGCACTGCAATGAAGAGTAGCCCCCACTCGCTGAAGCTAGAGAAAGCTTGTGCACAGCAACAAAGACCAAATGCAGCCAAAAAGTAAATAATTAAATAAATAAATTTATTAAAAAAAAAAAAGGTGGTGGTTATGCTGGTTGATCTCCAACATTTCTGAGCTTTCACCTCTGAATTTCTAAGGTTTAACTTTTTTCATTGTTTTCCTTCTGACACATGGGCTGGAAAAGATGAGACCATGGTAAGAGGTGGGCAAGTCATTGTACTAGACAATTGGAAAGGATGTCTAAAAGATCATTAAAAGACAGAGGGTTATCTTTTATTTTATATCAACTCCAAATGCCATTCTTTGCTTTTGGATTTCAAAAAAATCACTCACTTATTTTAAGGAATATTTAAAAGGACTTTATAGAAGTCCAATGAAGCAACTTCAAAAATAAATTAGAAAAAAAGACTTGAAGTATAACAAGTAAATTCAATAACTGGACCTTGTTTTGACCCTGGCTTGAACAAAATGGCTGTAAAATATATATTTTTCACAATTTGAATATGGCTTAACTATTAGATGGTATTAAGGAATTGTAATTATTATAATTTTCTTAAAAGTGATAATAATATAGGTATATTGCAAATTATGGGAGAAAGTGGGAAGTTGGCCTTATTTTTCAGTGACGTACAGTTAAATATTTAGGGTTATATGTCATGAGAGCTGTGATTCACTTACAAATACTTGAGCAAAAGAAAAAATATTGAAATCAAATGTGACAAAATATTAGCAATGACAAATCTCAATGAAGTTTCTATGGCTACTTCATATACTATTCTCTCAGTTTTACTGTAAGCTTGAAAATTAAAAAAAAAAAACTGGAGACAATTGATTGTCCTTTAAAGTTTCAAGCTGTGCCTACCTTATATTTTTATTTCAAATACAGTTCAAGTTTTCGGTTTTCCCAGGTGAAACAGCACTTTAATGCCGTTAAGTCAGCTAAAATATGGTTTCTGGATTTTCAATTTTAGCAGTAAGTTATAAGGTAGCAAAGTGGCAGTCTGTTTCTTAGGAAAAAATGACCTTAAAATCTTTAATATTAAACACACCGCCACATACACATAGATAGCTGAATCCCTGTAGTTTTTGTTAATTGTACAGATGAGGCTGACCGATGTAGTGGCTATGCATTCAGACCCTGAAGCCAATTGCCTGGGTTGGGATCCTTCTTGCCCTGCCACTTATCACCTATATTTTGTTATAGGAAAGCCAGGAAATGTCAAGGTCAATGTTCAAGGAGAAACATACCTTTGCATTTCAAGTGACGAAATTTGTTTGCCTTAGTGTGAACAGCACTGTGATAGAGAGATTTTTAAAAGCAGAAAGGACAGTATGGAACTGTGGTGTCTCTCCCGTCTTAGTAATTTCCCATAACAAGTGGCTTAAAGTTTTCTCAAAACCCTAGAAAACTAGCACATGAGAAAAAAATGTTTCTCAAGAGTCTCCAAAAATAACTACATTTTTCCAACAATTTTAGGCTGGAAAGATATTTGATAGAAGCTTCATGGTACTTGGCAAACATATTAAAATGATGGTGTGGTTGTTATTACAACATATCTTGCAATCATTTATAATCAAGTAAGACTACTTCATTAGCTTATATACCTAATACAAGTTGTTATTGAAAAACGAGGACTTGATCTCTTTGTAATGTGTTAGTTTCCCATTATTTCTGACCTTGTAAAATTAAATATTGCCCAAGAATATGAAAAAAAAAATTCAGTGGAGCTATATCATTATCTTTTTCCTTTCTGGACCTTATTATGAAAATTCAAGGCTATTCAGATTTACTTAATAAAACTTTAGAGAAACTTCCAGAGACTTGGATTTCATAGTTGTGGTCAGTTTTATTTAATAATGTTGCCTGCATTTCAACCAAAGTAAGTCTTTTTCTTCTTAGCAAGGTAAGTAGTGGATGACTTCTCTATTGAAGTCTTCTGGAACCTTCGACTCCTCTGTCATACCAAACCTAATTCTTTGCACATCACAAAGAACCGTTTAAAAGAATGTGTATGGATGTTAACCAGACTTCTTGTGGAGACTATTTGCCAATATATACAAATATGAAACCATTATGTTGTACACCTGAAACTAATATAATAATTCAATTACACCCTAATAAAAATAATTTGTATAATTCAAATTGGTGTATTGCTAGAATTTACATAAAGAAATTTTTTGGTGTCTTGGGGCAACTACAAGAAGCTAAGCCCTTCAACTTCTTTTGTTAAGGAGAAACCAGGTAAAAGAGACTAAGTGACTTAGACTTGAGTCTGTCATCCTTCTGAATTTAACTTAAATCAGGGAAATTTGTTCCTCTCAGGGAGCCGTCGATATCCCTTTGGAAAACAAGGTCATTTCAGTTAAATCACATCACTCTCTTTGCAAGCAAGCCCAGCTGCAGTGTGGCACAAAAGAGGAGATGTCCAGGCAGGAAGAAATGGACTCTAGGCTCCTTTTGGTCCCAGAGACTCAGTATCTGGTTAGGGTGGCGGCAATGGCTCTTTAACTATGTGGTACACAGCTTTGCTGAGGGCAGAGAAGAGGTCTGGATTCCATCTTCAAAATGGTCATCATGAGCATTTTTTTAATAAACAGTATCAAGTTAAGTTAACATGCATACTGGAGCTTCCTAGTAAGTAAAAGTCATGTTGCTAATATGATGAATAAGTCTTATTTACCGTTTTCAACTATTGCTATCACTCTCTTCTAACAACTTCTAAGTTTTCATTTTTCTGCTCCAGTTTTAGTACAGAGAAAAGTACCTAAATCTTGAAAGTATCTATCTAGCCCTACAGAGAGAGGTACGTACACAGTTATGTCCCCAAATACTGAGTCTTTCAAGCTCTCTTTTTTCATTTGTGATATCATTTTGATATCATTTTGAACCATCACTACCTACAATATCTACATATTTACCAAAAAAAAAAAATCTACTATACCTGTAAACTTACATGCTTACAAATATTGTTATTATCATTATTAGCAGATTGTGAATTTGTACCATTTCCTCAATTTCTTTAGGCTCATTTGTTCTCTCTCAATTCTGGCCCTAACTGGCTACTGAAGAAATTTTCAAACCTAGTGAAAATGTGAAATAGCCCTGGATCCAGGTCAGCTTTTACGGGTTGGCTTTCTGTGCCTGTGAGGTCGAACTCACCCAAGCATTTGTTTGGCAGTCCAAGAGCCCTACAAGGAGTGTGACTACTGCCTACCCTCTCCAGTGGTGAAGCAGGCATATTTGGACACTGCAGCTGTCTGCTTCTGAAGACAGCTGGAAATAACCCAGTCTGATAGGATCAGCTATCAGAGGCAGGGCCGCACTGCTGCATGTAAACAGCATGCTATCTCTGAGACGGTGACACAAACGGCCCCAGGCTCAACCCGCCCTCAAAATAGCAGTGAAGACACTTCACAAGTAGAATGAGAGTAGTTTAATTCTACTTGCCCAAGTAGAATGAGAATCACAGGCTTTCGGGCCTGAAAAATCCCCGTAGAGTTCACGTCACAGGTCTCTTGTTTTGCAGATTAAAAACAACAGCAACAAAAACAAAAACCTGTGGCCAGGAAGACAGGGAGATGTGTGATATTCATAACTGTCACATATGCACCCATGGATATGTAACTAAGCCCTTTAGGGGTCCATGTAGATTCATGTATCCTTTGATTGTGCTTAAGTTAGTACATGTGTTTTCTTCCAAAGAGCTAACTCTGTAGATCAACAAAAGTTCCTAAGATTTAGCCTTAGATATAAAAGTAAATATTTGGATTCACCCTCAATCCAAATACACCCTCAGGAGGAGTGATGTCACCAGTTATGTGCTTCCTTCTTGACAGCCTTTGTCTGGGACCAGGCACTGAAACTACAAAGACAAAAGGCACACTCTGATCCAAGGGTGTTCACAGTCTAGTGTCAGAAATAGATACATGAGCAAATAATTAAGAGAAGTTACAACAAAGAGTCATATAGGAGATTTATGTGAGGTGCAATATTAGCATATGAAAAAGGAGCAGTGGGTGGGTAGAAAATCTAGTAAGGCAGTGCAGAAAAACTCATATTTAAGTTAAATCTCTATAGTAACTTTTGAATCTTGGAGAAGGGAGTGGGAAAGATGTAGTGAGGGTAAGGAAGGAAGTGGTGCAGAGAGAAAATTTTAGGAAAGAAGGAGGAGTATTTTATTTAATGTGAATCAGCGTCTGAGTCACCATTTTCTCTCTCATTCTTCTAGTTTATTGTCTAATGCAATTAAAATTTGTGTAAACGACGGTTATAAGGGTCTCCTTTGGAGCAATACTCATAAACTTCATGGTTGCATTTTCCTTCTTTCTTAGAAACCCTTATAGCTTATTTCTTCGTTTGTATTTGTGTTCTATTTGATTGATGCTGCCAGAAATATGACCATACAATGGACAAGAGGCATTATGGGTTGGAGGTGACCATATATCAGCTGGTGTTAATTCTTAAGCTGGGGGAACATTGGGAAATTGGGAAATCATAAAAATCATCCAGAGCAGAAAGACTTTCACTATGATCTCAGATGAAAAGTAAACAAAGAAACAAGACATTCACAAACAATAAAATAGGAAGGACTAAGCACACATTTTCAAAGTTCAAGTTTTTTGGAGTCAAAGACAGCCAGATTAAGGCAATATGATATCATTGTTTGCCTACAGATTGGCTGGGCTTTAAAAAAAGCAAGATGGTAAAGGAAAATAGGTACTTTCACTTATTTCTGGTGGGAGCGAAAATTAGTAAAATTGACGTAGTAGCACAGTATCCTGGCAGACAATTTCTCTCTCTCTCTCTCTCTCTCTCTCTCTGTATATATATACACACACATATATATAAAACATATAAACAAGTACATATATATGTATGCATATTTTGTATGTATATATATTTTAAAATAAAATATGTATGTATTACATAAATATATAATATATACTTTGTCAAATTACCTTTAAGTTTTATAAGCCCACAAACCCTTATCCCAGGAAGGTAATATGTATGCACTTAGACCATGATATAAAGATGTTCATGGCAGAGGTGTTTTTTAATACCCCCCCCTGCCAAATGGAGTAAACTAATACTTGGTAATGGGGTACGCTTTTAATATCTTAGGATGTGTCCATATAATAGAATACAATATAGCCATTAAATACAATGTTCTTCTAGAAATCATAAGGGTTAAGATAGTAGACATAAAGTACTTAATAGTAGACATAAAGAACAGGGCTCAGTACCTAATAAATGCTCATTCCATGTTAACTTTTTCATTATTATTATTAGTAGTAGTAGTACTATTATTATCATATCTTAAGATGGCGTGAGATGTTCCTATATGTAAAATGAAAAAAAGTTACAAAACAGTATATAAATTATGATACCTATTAAATATGTACACATATGTATTTCCATATATACATGTATATGTGTATACCTTTATTTGTTTATGCACTTAGCAAAAAGATGGAGCATGTATTAGTTTGCTAAGCTGCCATAACAAAGTACCACAGACTGGGTGGTTTAAACAGCAGAAGTTTATTGTCTCTCAGTTCTGGAGGCTAGAGGTCCAAAATCAAAGTGTCAGCATGACTGGTTCTTTCTGAGGGCTGTGAAGGAAGAGTCTGTTCCAGGCCTCTCTCCTCAGCTTGTAGAGGGCTGTCTTCTCCCTGTGTCTCCTGACATAGTCTTTCCTCTATGCGTGATTGTGTTCGAATATTCCCTATTTATAAGGACACCAGTCATGTTGGATTAGGGCCACACTAATGACCTCACTTTAAGTTGATTACCTCTGCAAAAGCTCTATCTCCAAATAAGGGCACATTCTGAGGGACTGGGATTAACACCTCAGTATTGAATGGGGGGGGCAGAATACAAGTCAACCTATAATAGAGGGTGTGTACATCAGTAATTCTGGAATTATAGATGACATTTATTTTACTCTTTTTGCTTACCTGTTATTTTCTATGATGGACTATTACCATTAATTAAATTTTAAAACATTATTTTTTAAAAATTACATGCTTCAGAAAGCCAGATAGCCTGTTTAAAATTTTAAATGAAAATACTTCTAATTCTCTGTACTTCTCTATTCATTTTTAATTTCACCTCCATTTCTGCTGGGTGGTTAATATTCCTTATGCAAAGGAGAACTTTGGAGACAAACTCTGGGTATTCAAATTACGTGTGCTGTATATATTATATGTGCTATGGATTTCAAGGGTACTATTTTCCTTTCGAGTTTTTGTTTCACTGTAAGTTCCTAAACTGCATTGATTTAGGGCAAAATAGAATTATTATGTAGCTTCAAAGTATTGTCATTTTGGAGGGATGCTTACTCACTTGTCAGTTTCAGACCTTATCAAATCTAAAGCCAGTATTGCACATTTTTCCTGAATGGTGTGCATCACTATTAAGTAGGAATCCTGTGTTGAAAAAGTTAGAGCAGAGTTAAAACGTGTTTTATACACTAGATAGGCTTCTGAGTAATCAATCACTGTTATAGACATCAGATTATACTTAAGTGCAACAGGATAACTTGTCCTTCTGTGAAACAAAGAATGAATTTGTAAAATAACCAAGTTATAATTAATCTGTGTATATATTTAAACTTTAGTGCTGAATTGGACTTTTTGGAAGACAAGGGTGTGTCTTACAAGCGTAAAATTGCTGGAATTAGAACATGCTATGCAAAGATGAAAAGTTTATATGAGAAGAGCTTACACTCAAAAATTGTTTTGAAATCTATTGTTTGAAAGTGCTAGTCACTTGACTTTAAGCTTCACTGTTCATTTACGGGTAGGGTGCTCTGTAAAATTAATTCATTGTCCATAGTTAATATATATTATCTACATATTATGTTAGGTAGCTTGTGTGGCTAATGCTTGCTTAACCAGACATAATAATTGGTCCAGTTTCATGAAATAAATCAGATACCCCCCCAAAAAATCAGGTTCTTTACTGATATTCCCGGTGATGCTATAGAATTGCAAAATAAATTACTGAAGGAGGGTTGGTGGTTAATACCTTGGAGGGTAAGAAAATTATTACTCATTATGCCAAGTAATGTCTTATATCAGCATGTAAATAACTTAAGTGATTGCATAGAAAGAAAACTACTCCAAATATAAAGTTAATGTACCTGATTTGTTTATTTATTCATCTAATTTAGAGCTGAAAGATTTTTGGACTGATACTATATATGAAAATGTGTCACTAAAATTTTTTAGTGCTCAGAGCAAGGGACATTACCTATAAATATAGATTTAAATAGTTGCATGCTTGGTTATCTCTGTTAAGTTAAATCAGATAAGATACCTAATACATAATTCTCCATTGTATGTTAGAAGAGAGTCTACCCATCTCCCTGTTTCTGTCAGTTTGTAGCTTGGATGGGAAATTAAAAGTTAATTTGGTCTTTTGTCCTTTTCTCTTTTTCTTATCAGCAGTGCCTGGGAGGCACGGTGAAGTATACTGAAAGTGACCTTCAGTTTACTCATATCATCTTGACACAAGTGAGCCAGGCTCTCCACTTGTAATTTTCATTATTAGCCACAAGAAGAGGAGCCTCTCTCAGTAGGAAATACACAACATCCAAAAATATGTAGGTATTTTATATATCTCTTGTGTGATTGCTTAAAGAGGGCTATAAGAGTAGGGAATCAATAGAGAAGGTGATTTGTGAAGGAGAGAAAATTATAGCTGAAACTGCCACCCTGCAGAGGGTGAAGTGATTTACCCAAGGTTAGAAGCAGAACTTCTCTTTAGGGGCACAGTCCAAACTAGAACCCAGGGGTCCTGGTTTCTGGTACAGAATGCCTTCCCTGATTCCTTCCTGCCTGAGTCAATGGAAAAGCAAATGAGTTTTCTTTTTTCCCCAAATCGGTCAAGACAACTGGTTTAGAAACTGCATATCCACATGTCAGTGGGTCATGTTATTTCTTTACCTCTGCCCTATTCATATTTTTGTCTCTCTCAACTGAAATAAAAAAGCACAGCTTGTAAGGACAGAAAGAGGCTCCATGTCAACTTTCCCCTGTAAATTATTTTTATGAGCACGCCAACCAAGTGAATCTCTAAAACACATGATTGCTTTTGGCATCTAACCAACCTTTCTCTTTTTTCCCCCCATTTTATGGGTAAAAAAAAAGACTTTTTCTGGTCATTCTTCTCAGACGAGGTCCTTGAAACTTCTGTAATGTATAATGTAAATACATCAACTGGCAAAGAAAAAAAAAAGTAGCCCGATGAAAGTAGGCATCTGGGAGTTCAGGCTCCTGAAATCTATTTCTTATATATAGGGAGCATGTGACTTACGACTATTCCTGCATCACTTTTCACTCCTCAGTAAAAAGCTGATTTTAGAAGAAAGTCCTGGTTAAGAGTTGTTACATTCAAAATGTTAGAACTACAAGTCTCTTGCATTATGTCTGAATAGGTAGGTAGGGCGGCTAATGACTTTGTTGAGTGTTTGATGAAAGGTTCTATGTCAAGATCTTAACTGGGGTTTACTGGGTAACCACTATGTGTTCAGTCAACACTGCGCAGGACATCTGAATTCAGCAAAGGACACAGAGCTGCAGGCTGTGCCCTTGGGAGCCTTCTTTATAAACATGCCAGAGCAGAGACAGTGACCTCATGTTTCCCAGGGAACATCTTCCCTGGGTTGTCCTGAAGTCACCTCAAACTCAACATGTCCAAAATAGAACGCAAGCCTTCTCACACATTCGTGGGGTCACATCATTCCTCCATTTGCTCAGACTAGAAATCACATTTTCATGTCAGTGGGTCTGTGCTGTCTCCCATATCGATACCTTCCATTATTACCTTGGTGTAGGCTGGTGTCACCCCTTGCTCTGACTTTTGTAATGGCTTCAGGGATGGTCTCTGCAAATGCAGATTCTCCCTCACCAGCCCACCTTCATTGTTGTTAAAGGCATAACTTCCTGAAACATACTATTATGTTAACCACCTTCCCTAAAACCTTCAGTGGCTCCTTGCAGCCTACTGAATAAATTCTAAAAGTTCTCAGCCTTGAATGCAAGGCACTTCCTTAATAGGGGCCCAGTATGTCTTTTTCAGGCTCATCTAAAACTAGATCATTAATGAAATACATCAATTTCCTCCAAATATGCTCTATATTCTTCAGCCTCAAAGTCTCTTCTCATACAATCCCCCTAATAGAATTCTTTACCCATTTGAACCCCTTTTACGATCCTACCAAACTTTTGTAACCTTCTTGGGGATACAGAGTAAGTGCCAACATGTGGGTTGCCTTGGGCCACCCCAAGATGGAACCAGAGCCGGTGCTCCTCATTCACATATACAATCAAATCATAAAATGTGTCAAGATTAGAGGATATGATATGGGAATGGTTGTCTGGATATCAACAGGTGAGACTACCTTACAATGTGACATATTTTGAAGACAGACTCATATTGTAGCCCTGACCCATGCATCAGTTGTATTATAGAGAAAAACCACACAAAAAATATATTACTAAAAAATAAAATTTTATATATATATATATATATATATATATATATAATTACTGCAACCAGGGATGAGAGTCAAGGGGGATGGGAGGGCAGATATAGATGGTAAACTGAAGATCTCCAGTGTGATCTGTGTTTTACAATTAAGGGAGGAGGGATGTTTAGTAAGAGTTTCGTTTTAGTACTCAAAACTCTTCACTGTATAGGATGGTTAGATTTAGAGAGCAAATTAAACTTTCTGTTTTCTTATACTTTATGTTGTTTCTTCCAAATATATTTATCAAAGCACACTTTAAGGGAGGGGTGGGAAATGCCAGTTACACAAGAATATCTATCCTCTGCCCGACTGAAGAAATTGTTCAAACAGAATGCGTTCTTTCATAAGCACTGCTTCCTAACTCAGCCGGGGTCAGTAAAGTCTTAGGTTATTAGTTATGTAATCCCTAGTTCCTCAAAGTGCAGTTTTGATTTGAACACACGGTTTCAATTAGTTGCTTCAGGTTTTGCCTCTAGATAGATCTCATTTTTAGAATCAAGACAGGCTCAGATAATCATAGCATTTTAGAACCATTCCTGATTTTGCAAATAACACACCTGACTTCTGAGAGGTAACTTTATCACAACCACAGCTCCAAGCCCAGGGCTCTCTCCGTAAAACCATTTGTAGGTTGAATCATGTTTTCCAAAAAGATATGCTGAAGTCCTAACCCATGGTATCTGCGAATGTGACCTTATTTGGAAATGGTTTTTACAGACATGATAAAGATGTAAATTAAGGTGAGGTCATCTTGGAGTAGGTGGGCCCTTAATCCGAGATGACTGGACTCCTTTTAAGAAGAGACACGAGATGAGACAGACATACAGGGAAAACACCACATGACCACAGAGGCAAGCTAGAAAGAGGCAAGGAAGGATTCCACCCAGAGCTTCAGAGGAAGCATGGCCCTCTTAACTGCTTGATTTTGAACTTCTACCTTCCAGAACTGTGACAGAATATATATCTGTTGTTTTAAACCACCTGGTTTGTGGTACTTTGTTACAAGCAGATTTCGGAAACTAATACAGCACTCTCTCTCTTCTGATGGCTCATTTTAATTCGTATTATATTCTCTTGAGACTCTCAAAACAAAACGACTTGGGTGGCATCTGGGTGCCAGACACTGTCTTGAACTTGGTGAAATCATCAAAGCCCCGACCCACATGCTGGTCCTGAGGTTCATCTCTTTTGACCTTTGGGGACATTATTATTCACTATGTCACATTGTCTTATGTCTGCCAGCATGTTTAGTCAAATGAGCACTTTAAATTTTGCTCCCCGGATGCCTCTACAAGCTGTAGCATGGCAGTACATGGGGTCTACCTCTCCAAGTTGCTATTACTATAGTGACATGAAAATTTTATAAGTATAATAGTACTGGCTAATGTTTACTTAATACTAATTCCATGCCCAGAACTGTGCAGATGCTTCCATATCTTGTCTTATTCAATTCCTGAAAAAAGATTCTGAAGATGCTACCGTTATCTATGCCCATTTTACAGATAATAGAAGCTGAGGTACAGAAAGGTTAAATAACTAGTCCAGGGTCATATGGCAAGAAAATAATGGAGCTGGGATTTCAAGCTACATCCAAGAGACTCTAAGGTCCATGGATTCCCCTCGATACTATAGTGTAGACAATGATCTTAAACTGTTTACCTTAGAAATTCACCTTGGAAATCCCCCAAATTTATTAAAAGTCCCTTCAGAATTTAGCTCCAATCTCTCTTCTAGCCTCATCTCTTGTCATCAGGCCCTACCACACACACACACACACACACACACACACACACATATACACGTACACATACCATAGGAGGATGTTCGTATTCCCTGGAACACAAAGGCTCTTTCACCCCTCTGTTTCCTACATTCTCTTCTCTTGACCCCCGATGCCCATCCCCCATGCCCTATGCACATTATGAATATCTCTCCACACCTCATGACCGGAAGAAATATCAGCCTCTCTGAGTGCCCAAAATCCCATAGGTAGTTGTGCCTTTTCTACGACACTTATTCAAGCATATATCCTGACACTGGGCTGGGACTACGGTGAGGCTCATGAGTCACCCATGCACAACAGTTGAGGAGACACTTGCTGTTGGGGTCTAGGGGCAGAATAATTAGTGAGATATTAATTTGTACTCATTCACCCAATATGGTAACTCCTGGAGCAGATTCTGTTGTGTTGGGGGCAGAGGAAATACAGAAGAGGGAGAGAGAGGAGATTATCCTCCCAGGCAAGGAAGAGAGTGGAGTTGGGTGGGTCCTATGGGCAGCAGGACCCAGGCAGGCCCGACTCTTAGTGGAGCCCTGCAAGGTAGCAGGACCACGGTGTGTGGGGAGAGCTATCCATTTATCTAGGAAACTGGTTTTAGGCATCAGCCTCCTGTGTTCACGAGGAACCACCGGCCCATGTGTGTCATGGAAGTATGGGGCTTCCAGACCTCAAGGAACCAGCAGGGCTTGGACCACAGGCAACCCGGAATAGCTGATGTGGACCCCAGATTTTAGAGAGTCTCCTCACATGCTCTGGGCTATGAAAAATCACAGAACCTTTGCATGACACAGGAGCAAAGCAGGAAAAGACCCTCAGTAATGACTGAGACTGAACTTCCCAGATGCCCTGAAGGATGAGAGCTTAGAGTCGCATTTAATCTCCTTTCAAGAAAATAAAGACAAATAACATGTAACGCACACACATTTCAGTTTGTGAGCCATGATTCATACCCAAAACATTTGTTTTCGTGACTGTCTCTATTACTGGACCATGAGCTTCTCCAGGGTAAAAACTCATATCCTTTTGTCTTTGCACTTCTCAGCCTTTGCATGGTGCCTGTTACAAAGCAGGCCCTAAACAAATACCTGCTGAATGGCTGAATGAATAATGAATCACTCAATCAAGCAGTTAATCGGTCTCTAAGGGCTCTTCATGCCATTTTATTCTATGAAGGAAATGAAAAAGTACCAGATCCTCCTATTCAATCTTTTATTTCAGAATGGAGCTGAGGTCCAGCCCTCCCCACCAGAAAAAAAAAAAAAAAAAGAAAGAGAGGAAAAAAAAAAGCCAAAGGTAGAAGGAGGAGGCAGAAGGAAAGGACGGTTGCTAACTTGTAAAGGCTTCCTCCTTCTTTAGGTTTTTTGTTTGTTTGTTTGTTTGTTTTGCTGTACGTGGGCTTCTCACTGCTGTGGCCTCTCCCGTTGCGGAGCACAAGCTCCGGACGCGCAGGCTCAGCGGCCATGGCTCACGGGCCCAGCCGCTACGCGGCATGTGGGATCTTCCCGGACTGGGGCACGAACCCGTGTCCCCTGCATCGGCAGGTGGACTCTCAACCACTGCGCCACCAGGGAAGCCCCCTTCTTTAGGTTTTTGATTCAGGAGTATGAATGAGTGAATTTTCTTCCACTTTTATTTCATATAGCAATAGCTTCCTCCAGGAAATGTGAGAAATCCGAGAGTTAGGCTGGGTACCTACCTCTGAGAATTTGATCAAGGGCTGTGGGAAGCCATCAGGGGATGCTGTTAGGGAAACAGTGCTGCCCTTTGGTTTTCTTCACGTGTACTGAAAACTCAGAGTTTTGCTAACTGGTTTTTCCAGGTGTGTTCATTCTGGAAGGCCATGACCTGGATAATTTGGCTAAGGGAACTTATGCTCATAATTGTGTAGTTACCAGGGACAAGAGGACTCAAAATAATATTCTATGATAGTTAACGTTCACAGAGTTTTATGTGATTCCTTTTATGTGCAATTGTTGGGACTTCTCTCCAGGAAACTATATCTAAGAGCCAAATATCTGGAAAATATTCTAGGAGACGATCAGGAAACATGAACAAGGAAACAAAGCCTGTCATGGAGTAAGTAAGCCATCAGTTTGCTCCCTTTTCTCTTCCAAACCCTTTGAGACAATGCGCCACTACAATGAAGTAAGTTGGTAATTTGATAAAAGCCAGGGTGCGTCACAGGAAACACTGTTTTCCCAAATTGCCTTAGGAACACTGGCTTTTCATTTTTGCCTTTCCCAGGGCTCCTAAGAGAGCCCTTTTCCTCTCCTATCCAGCCTGGTTTAGCTCTTAATTAAATTCTTTTCTCTTAGGCAAACTAACGGGCTGGCTGTTCGTTCCCAGTTCCAAAGATTCTATCATCTTATTAACCATCTGTAAGAGCAAAAGCGTCTTGATTCTCCCAAGAGGGAAGACATGGAAGCCGGGAACCTCCATCACCCGCGGGCTATTTGGTGGCTTCCCTCTTCCTTCCACACCCCTTTTGGAGGTAAGAGTCATCCCATCCTTGCTTCTTTTAGGTTCCACTGGAGTCCAAAGGATTAGGCAATGGGCATGACTACAGTACTCCAGCCCTACCCAGGGGTCAGGGCTCACAGCCAGCTTCCTTACAAGAGGTCACTGTGGCTGGCTGCTCCCAGGCAGCTCAGGCTGAAGCTGTCTGATCTCAGACACACAAGGGCAAAGCCCCAGGGGTCTGGATTTGTTGCCTGTAGGGCCAGTTTGGCCTGGTGACCAGGTGGATGTTCTGATGACGGGGCAGCTCTCCTCTCTCACTCCTGGGTTCAAGTCTGGAGACACAGAGTCTGAATTCAAGAGAAGCAGACTTTAGAAACCAAAAGAGAATTACAGAGAAAAATGCTATAAACTTTACAGACTAGAAGAAACAATTTTGCCTCTATAAGAATATGTTCTTCATTTCTGATAGAAATACTGTATATTCATTACATTTTTGAGCCAAGTATTGACCTGACCATGGCTTTTAATGATAGTGTTAGGACAAACCTATAATCCTATATCAAGGAATAAAGTTAAGTGAAATTATATAAAAATAAAACTAGTGTCTCTAACCTTAAAATCTTCCTGATGGTTAAGGTTCACTTTAGAAGTTCAACAGCGGTTGGTCTACCTTCATGACCTCCTCTAGACGAGCCTGCTTTCCCTCAAGTGTTAGCAAACATGATGTGTTAAATGTTTCTCCTACTTTATTTCTAGGCTCTTCATTTTGTCTAATTATGTGTTTTAAAACTGCACATTGACTGTGAATCTATCTTACCTGATTCTTGACATACCCTGTGTTTTGAAATAGACATTTTGAAAATGTAAGGTTTTATTTACAACGCAAGTTTGGACAAATTCACCCTCGCATTCAGGTTGAAAGGAGCCTAATCAATTGATTATCTAACTTCCATCACTTCCTCACCATCTTCAGACTCTTTGACTCAAATCATGCGGGGAGAGTCTGAAATTGTTTTGTGCTCAAAGCACTTTTTATTTTTTGGTAAAATATTCTTTGGTGCTGATGCAGTTCCTTAATATTATCTATAGTAAGATATGCACCAATACCCTGACATAAATATGCTTCCAGACAACCTAGAACTTGTCATTTTATTCCATTTTATTCTTTAGTTGCTCCTAGAATCCATTTCAAACGGAAGAGTAAAAGCTATCATATAAATAGGTTAGGTAAGGGGAAAGGAAGACAGAAATGCTTACAAGTTGCAAACAGGAAAAAGAAATTAGGACAACAGGGCTTCAGAAAGGCTGCAAACACATTCGTAAACAAACAAAGACTGCCCTGGAGCAACCGTCATGTTTGTCTTTGCTCTGATGGTGCAATGTGGTCTAGTGGTCTGACCAACTGGGAATCCAGTGCCTGGGTTCTCAGTTTTTTGCTTCAGACTTACTGTTCTGTACTGAATGGCCTTGGACTGGATGGTCTTGGACAGGGTTTCTTGATCTGAGAGATAGGCAGATTTCCCAGCTGAGAGGCTCAATGTTTATAAGCGGAAAGGTTGCAGAGGGGTGAAGATTATTGTTACAAGTAAAGCAAGGCTGTCACAGATGAACCATCAATGCAAGATATTTTATTTTTACTTGCGCGTTTGGAGGCAAACTCCAGTCTTCTCTGCCCTGTACAGTGTGTTTGTTTGTTGAGGTCCCTGATAATCTAGGCCGTTTGGAAAGGGGTGGGGAGTGTGTGTGAGAGCAAAAAGAATCACCTATTGGCAGTCCTTGGTAGTTTTCTATGATTTGCACGCCCTTCTCTCCCCATCCCCAGCACTGATCTCTTTTTTTTTTACTTAAGAATTTATATTGCAGTGTAAGATTTTATAATTAGCATGACTAGTTATTTGTATTTTTCTCCAAATGATTGCATATTATAAAGAAAGATATTCAAACATATCTTAAGTTCTCTTTAAAGGAAACCATGTTTAAAGAAAGCCCCACTTCTATTAAAATTCCATACTCCTTGGAGTGGTTCGGTTTAGTCCAGCTGCTGATCCATGAAATCCATAAATAGTTAAAAGCCTCCAGGGCTTCCCTGGTGGCACAGTGGTTGAGAATCTTTCTGCCAATGCAGGGGACACAGGTTCGAGCCTAGCCTGGGAAGATTTCACATGCCGCGGAGCAACTAGGCCCGTGAGCCACAACTACTGAGCCTGTGCGTCTGGAGCCTGAGCTCTGCAACGGGAGAGGCCGTGACAGTGAGAGGCCCGCGCACCGCGATGAAGAGTGGCCCCCGCTTGCCACAACTGGAGAAAGCCCTCGCACGGAAACGAAGACCCAACACAGCCATAAATAAATAAATAAATATTAAAAAAAAAAAAAAGTCTCCAGTCCGTGGTAAAGAGGAATAAAATAGACTTATCTCATGACCCCAAAACACTGCAAAATAATTAACTTTTTACTTGGTGTTTCAACAAAATATTAGAGAGTGAGAATTTTGTTATTTCTGAATTGGGTTTTCATCTCAATGTTGGAATCAAATAAACTTGGAAATAATTATGCCTTCTTTGATTTCAAAGCGTAGGCTTTAATAAGAAAATTACTGCTTTTGTTTTTTAAATCATGTAATCGCTCAAGAGGAATTGATTCAAAATTATTGCTATTAAGCCTTATGAACAAGTTACAAAATATAAAAGCTAATTTGCTAAAATATTCCATGCTTAGTAGGTTTTTGTTGTTGTTTTCTTTAATGTTGAACATTGTTTTCTTTTTAGAGCTCATTTCTGGCTTACAGAGCCTAGAAAAATGGTCTGAACCAATAGTAACTTATTTTCCTCTTCCTTTTCCTTCTCTTCCCATTCCTTCCCACTGTTCTTTTTCTTTCTCTCCCTTTTCCCGTAACTTTTTTGCCCCCAACATGTTTCAGTGCCTACTGTGTACCTGGCACATTGATGTTGAGTGCCTTGGATTTAAAGGTGAAAATAATGCAGGTTCTTCTGAGAGCAGTTCAGGGAGACCTAGGACAGCAAACCCCACTTACCTATGACAGAAAGTACTGAGAGCCCAGGCCAGACACAGAGACAACCGGGACACAGGAGAGAGCTTCTCAGAGGAGGTAACCTTTGAACTGATACTAAAAGACAGGTAGTGATCAGCTAGGGACTTGAGGAGTATGAATGATGAAAACAGCATACACAAAAGCACAGAAAGAGAAAGCAGACTGATACATCTAATTTATTGTGAGGTGGAGGGGAAGGGGTAGAAGAGTGAGAGGAAGAGATAAACCTGGAATCTGAGGCAGGGGCAGGGACTTTCCATGTCTGGCTATGAAATTTGGATTTATTCCTGTGGGTACATGGGAGCCACTGAAGGTGATTAGCTAGAAGAATGTCATGATCAGATTTGCACTTTAGAAAGATCACCCTGGCTTCCTTCTAGAGGTCTCGAGGGGATAGGGGTTGAAATTAAGGGCTTCTGGGACATACCGTGTCATACGAATGTGAATTTTCTTTCAGAATCAACCAGGTCCATGCGTACATTCATGTAGCAAGTCTTTAATTAAACACCTATTTTCTACAAGGCCCTCAGCTCAACACTGTGGTGAAGACAAAAAGAGTTAAGACAGAGTCACTGCAAAGCTCTCAGCATCCCTCCTGAATATCATGTTTTGGTAAAGTGAGCTTGCTCCTGCCTGAATCACACCAGTGAACTCCCATGCATCGTCTATAACACCCATTTTGTGTATAACTTAATTCCACTATTCTAAAAATTCCTTTTCTGCTGTTTTGAAATGCAACAACTCCAATAAGTTTAATAGCATCTATTCTTCCTCTTTCTTAAGAAATATTTTCAGTGACAATGACATCTCCCCTTGTACTAACCATTTACAAAAACAGTAACAAAATAAAGACCAAAACTTCAGGCTTGTAAATCTGTACAATTTCCTCATCTAGGTGGATGCATTTCCTTCATTTCCAAGAGTGTTCAAAGCGCTACAAGTTAATTTAAAAGAAAAAGGAGCTGGTTGAACATTCTCACTCTAATTCCACTTGTAGGAAATCAAGAAGGATAGAAATTACCACCTATCTCAGTGGAGTGTTCTGAGAAATCACTGTGTGAAAAGGCAGAGTGTGATCTCAATCAAAAACTTCTGCAATAAGATTTTGGAACCAAATATAGCCCCTATAAGTAGACTTGGCTTATAAGTGGAAACAATCAATCTTACAGTTAAATTTCTGGGGCTTTTGAAAAAAGAAAATCCAAAATAATCTTCATTCATATCTTACACTAATTTCTTGAGGTTTTAGAAATTATGACACTTGACTACTATACAATCTTTTCTAAGGGCACTTGTACGAAACAATTTCATTTTCAAAAATTAGAAAAAACTTTTTATAATGAAATAGTTTAAGGGAAAAATGAAAAAAGAAATTGGAAACACAGGTAGTACTGGAAATAAGACCACAAGCTGAACAAAATGGTTATCATACAAGGAACAACAATAGAAAGCTAAATGCAGAACTTGTAGCTTGTATATTAATAATACAAGAACCATATACATTTATTCATAATAATTGACTGGAGATAATTTGCTGTGGAATGATTGAACCAGAACTAATTGTTGCCCTGTGCATTTTATTTTAACACTATAACCTGATATTATAAAGATTTTCATACTAAAATTTAATGTGGTCAAAATTCAAGCAGTATTAATGTCTGATTATATATTCATACAATAAATGTATTATGGATACTATGAACAAATTGAATACAAAACACTTTTGAAATGGTGTTTGATAAAACATATATGTGTATATGTATACCAATTGGCATACATATATATATACACCAATTACATAACAAATATTTCAAATCATTTTTGATCATGAATTTCTATTAGAAGAAGTTTACTCTATGAGGAAAATAGGATTCTGTTCATTTCTTGGAAGAAAGCTTCAAAAATAATAATGGAGCCTGAAGAATCTATAAAAATAATACGAAGAAGGGCCTGACAGCTCTTGAGGATGCTTCAAACAGCTTGAATTTTATTTACTTAACCCACCCACAAGGACAGGGAACCTTCATTGCTTTCCAGTTTCTTTTCCACAGGAGATTTGGTGCCACAGGACAAATGGAACCAAGACAATGCTAAGAATGGAAAATAAAAATCAAGGAAACGGTAGAAACATAAAAACACTGGTGCTGTTCTTGGTATCTAGACACCTGAACTCAAATCTTGCCACCACTAATAGCTAGCTGCCAGACTTTGAAAATGGCAGTCACTTACTCTGGACCTCGATTTACTTACCTGTTAAAGGTAGGTCATAATATTTGCCCTACACGTTTCACCAATCGTGAATAACAAAGAAAAGCAGTGAGATAAGAAGCCTATAAGTGCGTCTCAAATTGTAAGGTGCTGAAACTTTGCTGGGTAATAAGTACTATTCTTCCTGGATCCTTCTCTCTCCTTCAGTGGTTTCTTTTTTTAGGTACTGAGAAGACACAGGCTTCTTCAAGAATAACTCATCCAGAACACTGTTGAAACAAATATTTCAAAAACAATTCTTTAATCATTAGAAGAGACATTTTAGCCCGGTTGAGAAAGATCTCTCTTTGATAATAGTCTATTCAGATATTAGTCTATTCAGATATTCAAAGGTAAGTATGGCCCTTTCCCCATGTTCCAGAAGGCTCAAAGGTTTGTCATTTCAGTAAATCTATAAACCAGTAATTTCTGTTTTATAGAGTTACAGTTTATGGTTTGTGGTCTTTGACATCTGCAATGCTGATCTCATATATTACAGGCTCCTTGAGCATACAAACTTTCTGTTAGATCAGGCCTTCCAATGTCTACCCTAGAGCCACTAGAGTTATATTAAAACTGAACACTGATGAAATGGCACTCAACTTAAAAGCTTTACTCAGTTCAGGTCAGTGCAATTCAGCAAACATTTATTTAGGGTTAATTCTGAGCTGGGCACTGTTCTAGGTACAGGGCTATTCAACAAGGATTTAGATATAATCTGGGCCCTCCAGGACTCTCACTGCCTATGAGATACTATCCAACTCCACAGGATGGCATTTGGGCTTTAAAAAGAAAATCTGTTGCCAATCTAATAAACTAACCATGTAAAAAGATAGTTTTGAAATAATGGAGAAATTTAATATGGCTAACGATTAGATGGTACTTAATTAACATCAATTTTGTTTGTGATAATGGCATTGTGATTAGGGTAAGACAATGCCCATTTTTTTAGAGATACATAATGAAGTCAGGAGAGATGAACCGATATATGCCTGAGGTATACTTTTTTTTTTTTTTTTTTTTTTTTTTTTTGCGGTACGCGGGCCTCTCACTGTTGTGGCCTCTCCCGTTGCGGAGCACAGGCTCCGGACGCGCAGGCTCAGCGGCCATGGCTCACAGGACCAGCCGCTCCGCGGCATGTGGGATCTTCCCGGACCGGGGCACGAACTCGTGTCCCCAGCATTGGCAGGCGGACTCTCAACCACTGCGCCACCAGGGAAGCCCCTGAGGTATACTTTTTTAAAAACTCAGGAAGAAAAGAAAAAAAGAAAAGAAAACAAGGGAGATGAAACAAATGTACCCAAATTTTGAGAATCATTACATCTAGGTGACAGGCATTTGAGGAATTATTTATTATTCTTTTTCCTTTTATGAATGTTTGGAATCTTTCACATTAAACACATTTAAAAAATTGGTTGCCCAAGCTTCTAGTCTTTTTTGTTCTCCCCTTTTACCTAGGATAAGCCCTAATACTTTCAGCATGGGCTGCACACTGGAATGTGCATCTCAAGTGGTATGTTGTGTCTCCAGTCCAGCGTCCTATTCAAGGTCACCCTTGAAGGTCTCAGGTTGCCTCTGCTGAGAAGCCTTTGTTTAGTGGCTCAGACAGAACCAATGATTTCCCCCAGCTCTGGGCACTCCTAGAACTTGACTCATGGTTCTGTTATGGTATTAAAACTATTCCTTGTTCTTTTCTCCTGCTGGAGTGGAAACTCCTTTAGATTAAGCATGTATCTTCATTGGCTTTCTTTTCTTTTACTTATCAAGGGGTCTGACACAGAGTCTGCTCTCCATCAAACACGGACCTTAAAAGTGTCTGTGAAATGGGAGAGTTATCAGTCTTCCCAGTACCTAGTGCATAACACACGGTCATTTCGTAACCTCAGTAACGATAGTTCCAAAAGTACATTTGGGCAGCTAATCTGTGCAAATTATATTTTGACTGTAGAAATATGGAGTTATGCAAAACTTAAATGTATTTGTTTAGCTTAACCTAGTTACTGGAGCAATTTAGGAAGCCCCCTCATTCATTTCAGGTATGAGGCATTTGATTTGACCAGAGCCAGCAGGGACTCATTTTGGAGAACACTGCATAACTAGGTCTCATTTTGGTGCAATGCACACTATTACTATCCACAAAGTGCTTCTGATTTACCAGGAAATCTTTTGACAAAGCTCTTCTCCCTTCAGGGAAGTGTGGATGGAGGTGTTGGTGGTGCAGGACAGAGAAGCAAAAAAGGAGACACTCTCAAAGCAGTAAAATTCTTCTGTGCTGTTATAATGCGATCTAATTAGATTAAGGAGATTTCCTCTTTATATTTACTTTCACAGAGATTGATTCTACAAATTTTTGTAAAAATGTACTAGAGACAAAACAAACATGTGACACTTTCTAGAGGTGAACTCTCTGTATAAATTTAGACTTTGCTAAAATGACTAGTTATCATGTGATCCAATCTTAATGGGCTTTTAAAAATCAGCAAGAAAAATATATTTTATGAGCTTAACTTGGTTGTTAAAGCCCAATCTTTGTACGTGATTTACTTGCGCACGTGGCATGTGTTTTGAAAAATCAACCTTCTTTGGGAATTGTGCTCTTAAGATATTTGTTCAGAGATGTTCAAGCTGTCAGTTACAAGATGCTTGAACCAGAAATGGGACAGTCTGGGTAAAGTGCAGTCGTTATGTAGCCTTTCTGTGTGTGTATGTTTGACAGTTGTGGTCAAATATGTAGGTGTCATCTCCCTCAAGTAATCATTACCATCTATTACCTCAGCTCATCTTAGAGTTCATAATAGTGTTATTTCTCTTAGGAGCAAGTTGAGAGTATAACATTAAGCTTAATATAGACTTGTTAGCAGGGCTGTTTTGTTTTGTTTTTTTTCTGTAGTCTAACCATGTGTGCTTGTCCAAAGAAGGTTAGACAGTATTTTATAGTATTTGATCCCAAATTGCGATTTCCAACTTTGCCCACACTGAAGCTGCATCTCCTTTGTTTGTTTGTTTCTTTTTTTTTTTTTTGCAGTACGCGGGCCTCTCACTGCTGTGGCCTCTCCCGTTGCGGAGCACAGGCTCCGGACGCGCAGGTTCAGCGGCTATGGCTCACGGGCCCAGCCGCTCCGCGGCATGTGGGATTTTCCCGGACCGGGGCACGAACCCGTGTCCCCTGCATCGGCAGGCGGACTCCCAACCACTGCGCCACCAGGGAAGCCCTCCTTTGTTTCTTTAATCTTCAAAGTAATGATGGTGGCTGATGACATTTGATAAAGAATTCACCTTTTATGGAGCAATTTGTTAAATGAGGATTTTAAAACTTATTATTATAAAACTCAAGGAAAATTACACTATATAAATAATTTTTTTCCAGGCAGAAGCCATTAGTCATGATCAAGAATTCCTTCATACTAAAGAATGAACACGCATAATAAATATACCTGGGGGTTCATTTGCTTTAGGGTAGGAATGAAGCCTTGAGCTCCTGGATGGAATAATGAACCTTTGAGTTTGGAGTCCTTGAGCACCACTATGGGTATAATGCAGTTGAATCCTTTTGTTACATTTAAACCCCATTTTCTCAGGAATATAAACTGTGTATTTGTTATGGGACTTATTTATGGATTTGCATAGTAGGTAATCTTGATTATTCAAATCACTCTTCCTTACTTTTATGGGAAGTACTGTTGGCTGTGCGCTACTTGGTTATGTAAGTTGTGGAATTAAACAGCAGAATTAGCATTCACACTCTCCGTTCATGAATAACATTCTTTTAATAACCGTGCATTTAGACACAGATAGACAGGAGTTTAAATTATTGTTCAAGTTTCTTTTATTGAACAGAATAACATGGAGTCCTCTTTCAAAATTCAATGAAAATCTTAGGAAATATGCTCTCTCTTTTTTATTTTTAATTTTATTTATTTGTTTTTATTTTTTGGCTACGTTGGGTCTTCACTGCTGCACACAGGCTTTCTCTAGTTGCGGCGAGCGGGGATTACTCTTTTTTGCGGTGTGTGCGCTTCTCACTCTGGTGACTTCTCTTGTTGCGGAGCACAGGTTCTAGGTGTGCAGGCTTCAGTAGCTGTGGCATGCACGCTCAGTACTTGTGGCTCGTGGGCTCTAGAGTGCAGGCTCAGTAGTTGTGGCACTCGGTCTTATTTGCTCTGGGACATGTGGGATCTTCCCAGACCAGGGCTCGAATCTATGTCCCCTGCACTGGCAGGTGGATTCTTAACCACTGTGCCACCAGGGAAGTCCAGGAAGTATGCTATTAATATATGATGTAAACTCTGTGTATGGCATCCCTGAGACTATGCAATGAAAATAGTGACAAGTAAACAATAAAACAATGATAAATCAATTTAGCAAAACCAGAAAGCTGAAAGCATTTGATGAAACACAACTCCACAAAGAAACTGTGAAGTGCTGACAGAACTCTTATATAAACTTCAATGCTGGAAAGGCAGTTGTCATAGCTGTTCCTGGAAATCTTTTTGAGGTTTCCAGAATGTGTTGCCACTAATTTTTTTTTTTTTTAAATCACCTACTATATTGTGCAACCCGTAACTAGCATTGACTAATTTATATTTTGTTTCCTCTTAAGGCTGACTCAGGTTCAGTTCTTCTCAAAGGGGTTCAATGGGGCAGCATGTAGGAGTCCTATGCAAAGAAGCTTCTAGATGCAGGACAGAGCACAGCCTCAGGAAGGTCACACGGGTCAAGCTGATTACCTCCTCCAGCTCTGGCAAGCAGGGGCTCAGCTGGGTTACCCAAGTTCACAGGAGTTATTGACATTCAGCTGCAGCTCTCACTCATTACTGATCTGCAGGAGACTGTCTGGGCCTCAGGTTAACTCTTCCCTGCCCTGTTTCAAGATTGCAGTGAGATCAAAAAAGAAATTGTAACTTCATCTCAGCTTATTCCTGGTTGAATTGAAGAAATGAACCTTTTAAACCAATACCTAATATACCTCTGACAAGGGAAGGTAAGGATCCATTTAATCATTTTAAAGGTGCTGGATAAAACATAAGTAAATATGTTTGCCCCATATTTGTTCATTATGCAGTGAATGTTTATTTCTGGGGAGGGTGGAGGTAGGATATGTTTTACCTTCCTATCAAGAAGAATTTCCACTTTATCTTTAATAAAGAAAGCCCCATATGATTTTGAAAAAGATAATAGTGGCATTGGTAATTCTGTGTCACTTAAAAGTGCACGTTTCGGGCTTCCCTGGTGGCGCAGTGGTTGAGAGTCCGCCTGCCGATGCAGGGGACACGGGTTCATACCCCGGTCCGGGAACATCCCACATGCCGTGGAGCGGCTGGGCCCGTGAGCCATGGCCGCTGAGCCTGCATGTCCAGAGCCTGTGCTCCGCAACGGGAGAGGCCACAACAGTGAGGAGCCCGTGTACTGCAAAAAAAAAAAAAAAAAAAAGTAAAAAAGTGCACGTTTCCCCTGAGTCACTCATGTAAAACAACCTCAGGGAAAAACTTCATACCTCATCATCCAAGACGTGAAGTTTCAGGGAAGTTGGAATCTCTCTGTTAGGTTACAGACTAGGAGCTCTGTGCTAAGCCAGTTCCTTCAGGCTCTGATCTCCTGCTGACACAATATGGTCTTCTAGAAGTGACTTAACCTGTCTCTGCAAACTCATTTGTAAATTGAGAATAACAGTTAATTAATCCATGAAGCATGTCCTTCTGGTAGCAGTGGGAAGACTGCCTTACTGTTCAATCCTAGGGCTTCTAAATCAACTTTATCATTGGTAGCCCTCTCTTCACTAACATTCTACTGGCCGTGGAACACATGTTATACTGAATCCTTGGTTCTCTTTTATTCCTAATTACTCCTGCAAATGGTTGAGGATCTATATAAAACTGAGGCCTATTTTCATTCAACTACTATATTTAACAAAAGAGTATTAAGCTTTCCTTAAGGGCCAAGCATTTGTAAGGCCAAAGCCCTACCCTTAAGGAGCATATTGTTAGCCAGAAGACACAGTGTTACAACACAATGCGGTCAATTCTAGAAAATCCAAATGAATGATTCAGACTCCAGGTGGATTGGGGGAGTTAGGAGTTATCCAGTCTGATTTCTGACTCTGTCAGATGACCTAGCTAACTGCCAAATCTACATTTGACCTGAGGAAATACAAAAGACTACTTGTATAGATTTTCTCTCTTTCTGTAACATTTGACGTTGTTGTTGACTATTCTCTCTATTATGGAAATTCTGGGAGCTGTGTCAGTTTTAGTGTTTGAATTTAGTGTGAATGAAGTAATTTGGGTGACGCTAGCCCTGAATAATTATTAGCTTTCTACATTTCTACCCCCAGACTCTTTCACTTGATTTCAGTCCCCCCTCAAGGCTTTAACCATTTTCAGAATCTTTAACAATACCTAGCCCTCTTTGGAGCTTCAGCTCCATCTTTGCATTTGCCGGTCTGTATTTCCCCTCCTGTATCCCAGCGGCATTTTTAACTTAACAAGTCTGTAGCAACATGTTTCCCCACATAAGCTGTTTCTTCTGACTTCCTTTTTGCTGCATATAGAGTGATCATTCACCCAGTTAATTAGCCTCTCAATTTCAGAGTTACCTTGGATTTCTCCTTCGGCTTGACCCACACAATTTCTCTCCCATCAATAGCTCATAAGTCTGATTTTCAGACTTTCCCTAATTTATTTGTACACTCCTGTGATCAGGCAGTCTTCTTAAAACAAAACTATCGTTCTTTCGCTCATCTGTCACACCCTTAATGACCACGAGGTAAACTCCAAACTCCTGAATGTTACATGTAGACTTTTATAATTTGGTACCCATTTGCCTTTTGTCAGCCTTATCACTAATGATACCCTCCACTGTCTATAACCATCCTCCAAAGTTATTCCACCCCTGAAATGCTCTGTAGAGTACCGCCTCCTCCCAACTCCACTTGCCTTCTCTATATTCAATATCCTATACTTCTTCAAGAGCTAGTTCAGATGGCCATGAAACTGTCACTGATTCCTCTTCCAAATAATCTATCTTCTGATACGTAGCTTGTAAGTTCTATTTTTCTTAAGGAACTTAACATTTACTATGTTATAAAACCAAATCAACTGAGTAAACTTTAAAGAGCTTTTTGGGTTTTTTTCAATGATCCACAATTGGGCAGCGTTCCATCTAGCAAATAGAAAGGATCTCTGAGGAGCTGAAAGACTTTTATAGGCAGAAGTGGGTGGAAGTTACTAGCAAAGAGTAGATTATTTGTGGCAAGGTCACCTTCTTTTAGGAGATGGCAGGAGTTTATCAGAAATATTACCTCACTTGTGCTGACCAGGTCATTTCAGATTGACTTGTTTAATATTCCACTCCTGGGAGAGGGGGAAACTCTAATTAAGTTAGGTATTAAGTTCTGATTTGGTGATGTGGACTTAGCACAAGTGACTCCATTTAGGACCTCTTGTCTCTTTTTTAAACAACTATCAGGACCATAACTACTTATTAATTCACCCTACTTCTAAGTTCTATGAAGACAGAGGAGATCATGTCTTTTTGATGTTTGAGTCTTCCTCAGCACCTAGCACAATGCTTTGTAAATAATCGGTAGTTAATAATATCTATTGTAAAAACAATATGAGGGACTTCCCTGGTGGCGCAGTGGATGAGAATCCGCCTACCGATGCAGGGGATATGGGTTCAATCCCGGGTCCAGGAAGATCCTACATGCTGCAGAGCTACTAAGCTCGTGTGCCAAAACTACTGAGCCTGTGCTCTACTGCCTGTGAGACACAACTACTGAACCCACATGCTACAACTACTGAAGCCTGCACACCTAGAGCCCATGCCCCTCAACAAGAGAAGCCACCTCAATGAGAAGCCTGCGCACTTCAACAATGAGTAACCCCCGCTCACCGCAACTAGAGAAAGCCTGCGCTCAGCAACGAAGACCCAACACAACCAAAAATAAATAAATAGAAAAAAAAATTTCTTTTTTAATTTAAAAAAACCAATATGAATAAAATAGAATTAAAGGCTACCTTTTCCTTAGTAATTTGAAATATTAAAAAATTCTGAACAACAAAACTATATAAAATTCATTTTAGTTCTTCATTTCCTGCATTCAAATTTCCTCAAGAGGGTCAAGAAAAATCTAAATTTATTTTTTGACCTGTAGAGTTAAGGACAACACATGGCTTATAAATGAGGATTGAAATTTAAATGTGAAAAGTTAATAATGTCAAGAGTGAATATCCCATTGGATTGCAAGTAGAATAGGAAAAATCAAATAGGATAATCAGACCATTCTCATTTGACTCTCAATAACTAGAAGTAACAAAGTTCTGCTCAGGAATATTAATAGCAATGTTCAAGCAGGACTTTCTATGATTTGATCTATGCAAAAAAAACTAAGAGAAACGAAATAGAAGAAGTTTCTGGAAAACATGGGTAATTTATTATCATATTATGGTGAGACATTTAACAAATTAAATATTAGTAAGTTAAACCGTAAAATGAAAATGTTTTATATCTTTATATATAAAAAGAAAGACTAGTTTATGTGGCTGGTGGTAGAGGGTATGAGAAGGATATGAAGTTATTGAAGAGGATACAAAACTACCTTTTCTAAAAAGAACAGGGACAAATTTGGCAATATGGTAAAATCACTGTTGTGAAAAATACTGTAGAAAGACCTACTACATAGATGCACATTTTTCATACCTGAAAAGAGAAAAGAAGAAAATTGAATTTTGTCTAATAGCTGCTTTTAACCTCTAGAGTTGGGTCTGTCACTCCTCAGTCTTTAGAAATGCATTCTTTTTCTGCCAATGCTCTTGACATAAAATTGTGGGATTCCTATTGGGTATTTTCCTTCCTCTGGCAGTTAAATTTTTATTATTGCTTCTATTCAGAAATGAAGAGTTCCTATTTAAAACTGTTGGAGATCGACATATAGGTGTGAGATAGTGCTACTTATCATGACTCCATGACATGACTTTCCCACGATGGCACTGAACCATTGTTTGTAGTGTCTGGTTGTTTTCTCTCCTATACTTTCACCTGCAGTCTGACCCACGATTTTTCTCAACAGGGGTGACCTCAGAGGAGGCTGATCTCTCTGCCCTCTGGTTTCCCAGAAGATGATAATCATGCTGCAATTGAAATTATCCTTCAAGGTAACTTGAAGTCATCACTTTCTGGACTGCTTGTAGTCACCTCAGTGATGATAAATGCACCCTTAGGTTACATCTTGGAAATCTGGCATCACCCATTCTTCCTACATCTTCATTTCAGCACAGTCAAGTTACAATAAGCATGGCTTCAATGCTGGTATGCAGGAAACTTAATATTAAATCACCTGTGAGCAATTTGTGTTTCAACAAGCCCTCCTGGTGATTTTGAAACATGCTAAGTTTGAGAGCCACTGTTTTAGGTAATTAACTATAAGTGCTGGAACAGACAATCCCCAAATCTCACAACAAAGGCTCATTTCTTGCTCACATCACAGTCCAATATGGGAGAGATAGGCACCCTCTGTCTTGCAGCTAAGACATCTTGAACACTTGGCTTCCAAATTGCTGAGGGAGGGAAAGAAATATGAAAGGTTGCTTGGGAAGGATTTATGGGCCAAGCTTGGGATTGACTTATATCACATCTGCCCACATCTTGTCTGCTAGAGTCTAGTCACTTGATTGCAACATCCAGCCAGGAAGGGTGGGAAATGTTAACAGTTGGCCACAAGCAGGAGCAGAGAAACATTATATCAATATTACATCCACCAGCAGGTAAGTTGTTCTGACTTTTTGTTTTATTATTTTTTTAGCATCCATGGACCCCTGGCACTGAACCATTGCCTTGAAAGCCATCTTCCAACTCGTATTTGACACTTCTACTAGAATAGGGTCTCTTTATTCCTTCCTGAGCTTTATCTCTGAATCAGTTTGTGACCAGGCTAGAGCCATAAACATAGACATAGACATACATAGAATAGACAAACAGGCATAAAAACAAAAGGGCTGATTCAAACAGTACTGAAGGGTAGAAATGAAAGAGTATTGTCTCCCAAACCACACTCTTCCCACACCCTTGATCCCATTTCCCCAGAGGTACCAATTTTGAACTACATGTGTTTCTTCTGATGTTTGACTTCATAACTCTCAATGAGACCATAAACTCCAATCTTACAGAGGAAAAGCAGGTAAAGTAAACAAATAAAGCAGGGCGTAAGGAACACAGGTGGAGGATTGGGGAATGTGGCCAACAACATAGCACAGGCTCCATCTAAGGGAAACCTGTTTGTCAGCTCTGGCCAATTGCTCCCATGCAGGAATGCAACTTCAGTGTTGCTAGATGCTTCTTCCACGAAAAACTGGAAATATGAATGTTTTGGTTAAGTTTTTTAATTTTTATAAACATTATATAGGCAATAAGCAAAAAAAAAGATCTCTTTTGCAGAATTAGCTTGTGGGCTACCAATTTGCAATTCCTGCACTAAGCCATACATTCATACCTCAATTTTACATTAACACCCATGTTTAACAATTGCAACTCACCAAATTTACAACTTAGAATATCTCTCTACTTTTTCATATGGAGAGTGGTGAGTGTGCTGCTATACTCTCTCTTTATTTCTGGTTGATTTCCACCCCCTTAATTTTTGATAAGTCACGTCATTACCAAACTTTGTGTTTATTCATCAAAGTTGACATTCATTAGCTCCTTATGTCCCATTATTAAGATAAGAAAATTAGTTCTTCTCCATGTCTTTCCTCCTCCTTTTCCTGATATTTACTTGGCTCTGTTAGCTGTGCCATTATTTTTACATTGACCAGATTCATACTATTTAAATTGTGTATTACCATTATAATTTATTTATTTAATTTATTCTTTTGCATCTTTATTGGAGTATAATTGCTTCACAATGGTGTGTTAGTTTCTGCTTTATAACAAAGTAAATCAGTTATACATATACATACATCCCCATATCTCCTTCCTCTTGCGTCTCCCTCATACCCTCCCTATCCCACCCCTCTAGGTGGTCGCAAAGCACTGAGCTGATCTCCCTGTGTTATGCAGCTGCTTCCCACTAGCTATCTATTTAACATTTGGTAGTATATATAAGTCCATGCCAATCTCTCACTTCGTCCCAGCTTACCCTTCCCGCTCCCCGTGTCCTCAAGTCCATTCTCTAGGTCTGCATCTTTCTTCCTGTCCTGCCCCTAGGTTCTTCAGAACGAATTTTTTTTTTTTTTTAGATTCCATGTATATGTGTTAGCAGATGGTATTTGTTTTTCTCTTTCTGACTTACTTCACTATGTATGACAGACTCTAGGTTCATCTACCCCACTACAAATAACTCAATTTCATTTCTTTTTCTGGCTGAGTAAATTCCATTGTGTATATGTACCACATCTTCTTTATCTATTCAACTGTCGATGGACACTTAGGTTGCTTAAATGTCCTGGCTGTTGTAAATAGAGCTGCAATGAACATTGTGGTACATGACTCTTTTTGAATTATGGTTTTCTCAGGGTATATGCCCAATAGTGGGATTGCTGGGTCATATGGTAGCTTTAATTTTAATTTCTTTAAGGAACCTCCATACTATTCTCGATAGCGGCTGTATCAATTTACATTCCCACCAACAGTGCAAGAGGGTTCCCTTTTCTCCACACCCTCTCCAGCATGTATTGTTTGTAGATTTTTTGATGATGGCCATTCTGACTGATGTGAGGTGATAGTTCATTGTAGTTTTGATTTGTATTTCTCTAATGATTAGTGATGTTGAGCATCGTTTCATGTGTTTTCTGGCAATCTGTTTATCTTCTTTGGAGAAATGTCTATTTAGGTCTTCTGCCCATTTTTGGATTAGGTTGTTTATTTTTTTGATATGGAGCTGAATGAACTGCTTGTAAGTTTTGGAAATGAATCCTTTGTCACTTGCTTCATTTGCAAATATTTTCTCTCATTCTGAGTGTTGTGTTTTCATCTTGTTTAGGGTTTCTTTTGCTCTGCAAAAGTTTTAAGTTTCATTAGGTCCCATTTGTTTATTTTTGTTTTTATTTCCATTTCTCTAGGAGGTGGGTCAAAAAGGATCTTCCTGTGATTTATGTCACAGAGTGTTCTGCTATGTGTTCCTCTGAGAGTTTTATAGTGTCTGGCCTTACATTTAGTTCTTTAATGCATTTTGAGTTTATTTTTGAGTATGGTGTTAGGGAGTGTTCTAATTTCATTCTTTTACATGTAGCTGTCCAGTTTTCCCAGCACCACTTATTGAAGAGGCTGTCTTTTCTCCATTGTATATTCTTGCCTCCTTTATCAAAAATAAGGTGACCTTATGTGCATGGGTTTATCTCTGGGCTTTCTATCCTGTTCCATTGATCTATATTTCTGTTTTTGTGCCACTACCATATTGTCTTGATTACTGTAGCTTTGTAGTATAGTCTGAAGTCCAGGAACCTAATTCCTCCAACTTTGTTTTTCCTTCTCAAGTTTGCTTTGGCTATTCGGGGTCTTTTGTGTTTCCATACAAATTGTGAAATTTTTTGTTCTAGTTCTGTGAAAAATGCCATGAGTAACTTGATAGGGATTGCATTGAATCTGTAGATTGCTTTGGGTAGTATAGTCATTTTCAAACTGTTGATTCTTCCAATCCAAGAACATGGTATATCTCTCCATCTGTTTGTATCACCTTTAATTTCTTTCATCAGTGTCTTATAGCTTTCTGCATACAGGTCTTCTGTCTCCTTAGGTAGGTTTATTCCTAGGTATCTTACTCTTTTTGTTGTAGTGGTAAATGGGAGTGTTTCCTTAATTTCTCTTTTAGATTTTTCATCATTAGTGCATAGGACTGCAAGAGATTTCTGTGCATTAATTTTGTATCCTGCTACTTTACCAAATTCATTGATTAGCTCTAGTAGTTTTCTGGTAGCATCTTTAGGATTCTCTATGTATAGTATCATGTCATCTGCAAACAGTGACAGCTTTACTTCTTCTTTTCTGATTTGGATTCCTTTTTTTTCTTTTTCTTCTCTGATTGCTGTGGTTAAAACTTCCAAAACTATGTTGAATAATAGTGGTGAGAGTGGACACCCTTGTCTTCTCCCTGATCCTAGAGGAAATGGTTTCAGTTTTTTACCATTGAGAACGATATTGACTGTGGATTTGTCATATATTGCCTTTATTATGTTGAGGTAAGTTCCCTCTGTGCCTACTTTCTGGAGAGTTTTTATCATAAATGGGTGTTGAATTTTGTCAAAAGCTTTTTCTGCATCTATTGAGATGATCGTGTGGTTTTTCTCCTTCAATTTGTTAATATGGTGTATCACATTGATTGATTTGTGTATATTGAAGAATCCTTGCATTCCTGGGAGAAACATCACTTGATCATGGTGTATGATCCTTTTAGTGTGCTGCTGGATTCTGTTTGCTGGTATTTTGTTGAGGAGTTTTACATCTATGTTCATCAGTGATATTGGCCTGTAGTTTTCTTTCTTTGTGACATCTTTGTCTGGTTTTGGTGTCAGGGTGATGGTGACCTCGTAGAATGAGTTTGGGAGTGTTCCTTCCTCTGCTGTATTTTGGAAGAATTTGAGAAGGGTAGGTGTTAGCTCTTCTCTAACTGTTTTATAGAGTTTGGCTGTGAAGCCATCTGGTCCTGGGCTTTTGTTTGTTGGAAGATTTTTAATCACAGTTTGAACTTCGGTGCTTGTGATTGGTCTGTTTCTATTTTCTATTTATTCCTGGTTCAGTCTCAGAAGTTGGAGCTTTTCTAAAAATTTGTCCATTTCTTGCAGGTTGTCCATTTTATTAGCATATAGTTTCTTGTAGTAATCTCTCATGATCATTTGTATTTCAGCAGTGTCAGTTGTTACTTCTCCTTTTTCATTTCTAATTCTACTAGTTTGAGTATTCTCCCTTTTTTTCTTGATGAGTCTGGCTAATGGTTTATCAGTTTTGTTTATCATCTCAAAGGACCAGCTTTAACTTTTTTTGATCTTTGCTATTTTTCCCTTCATTTCTTTTTTTCATTTATTTCTGATCTGATCTTTATGATCTCTTCTGCTAATTTTGGTTTTTTTTGTTGTTGTTGTTCTTCTTTCTCTAATTGCTTTAGGTGCAAGGTTACGTTGTTTATTTGAGATGTTCCTTGTTTCTTGTGGTAAGATCGTATTGCTATAAACTTCCCTCTTAGAACAGCTCTTTCTGTATCCCATAGGTTTTGGGTTGTCGTGTTTTCATTATCATTTGTTTCTAGGTATTTTTTGGTTTCCTCTTTGATTTCTTCAGTGACCTCTTAGTTCTTTACTAGTGTATTGTTTAGCCTCCATGTATTTGTATTTTTTACAGATTTTTTTCTGTAATTGATATCTAGTCTCATAGCATTGTGGTCGGAAAAGATACTTGATATGATTTCAATTTTCTTAAATTTACCAAGGCTTGATTTGTGAGTCAAGATATGATCTATCCTGGAGAATGTTCCATGAGCACTTGAGAAGAAAGTGTATTCTGTTGTTTTTGAAAGGAATGTCATATAAATATCAATTAAGTCTATCTTGTTTAATGTATAATTTAAAGCTTGTGCTTCCTTATATATTTTCATTTTGGATGATCTGTCCATTGGTGAAAGTGGGGTGCTAAAGTCCCCTACTATGATTGTGTTACTGTTGATTTCCCCCTTTATGGCTGTTAGCATTTGCCTTATGTATTGAGGTGTTCCTATGTTGGGTGCATAAATATTTACAATTGTTTTATCTTCTTCTTGGATTGATCCCTTGATCATTACGTAGTGTCCTTCTTTGTTTCTTGTCATAGTCTTTATTTTAAAGTCTATTTTGTCTGATATGAGAATTGCTACTCCAGCTTTCTTTTGATTTCCATTTGCATGGAATATCTTTTTCCAACCCCTCACTTTCAATCTGTATGTGTTCCTAGGTCTGAAGTGGGTCTCTTGTAGACAGCATATATATAGGTCTTGTTTTTGTATCCATTCAGCCAGTCTATGTCTTTTGGTTGGAGCATTTAATCCATTTACATTTAAGGTAATTATCAATATGTATGTTCCTATTACCATTTTGTTAATTCTTTTGGGTTTTGTTATTCTATGTCTTTTCCTTCTATTGTGTTTCCTCCCTAGAGAAGTTCCTTTAGCCTTTGTTGTAAAGCTGGTTTGGTGGTGCTGAATTCTCTTAGCTTTTGCTCGTCTGTTAAGGTTTAAATTCCTTCATCATAACTGAATGAGATCATTGCTGGGTAGAGTAATCTTGGTTGTAGGTTTTTCCCTTTCATCACTTTAAATGTGTCCTGCCACTCCCTTCTGGCTTGTAGTTACTGCTGAAAGATCAGCTGTCAACCTTATGGGGATTTCCTTCTATGTTACTTTGTGTTTTTCCCTTGCTGCTTTTAATATTTTTTCTTTGTATTTAATTTTTGATAGTTTGATTAATATGTGTCTTGGCATGTTTCTCCTTGGATTTATCCTGTATTGGACTCTATGCACTTCCTGGACTTGTTTGACTATTTCCTTTCCCATATTAGGGAAGTTTTCAAATATAGTCTCTTCAAATATTTTCTCAGTCCCTCTCTTTTTCTCTTCTTCTGGGACCCCTATATTTTGAATGTCGTTGTGTTTAATGTTGTCCCAGAGGTCTGTGAGACTGTCCTCAATTCTTTTCATTCTTTTTCCTTTATTCTGCTCTGTGGAAGTTATTTTCACTATTTTATCTTCCAGGTCACTTATCCGTTCTTCTGCCTCAGTTATTCTGCTATTGATTCCTTCTAGAGAATTTTTAATTTCATTTATTGTGTGTTGTTCATCATTTTTTTTTTTTTTTTGCTCATTATTTCTTCTAGGTCTTGTTAAATGTTTCTTGTATTTTCTCCATTCATTTCCAAGATTTTAGATCATCTTTACTATCATTAGTCTGAATTCTTTTTCAGGTAGACTGTCTATTTCCTCTTCATTTATTTGTTCTGGGTTTTTTTTTTTTTTTTTACCTTGCTCCTGCATCTGCTGTGTGTTTCTCTGTCTTCTCATTTTGCTTAACTTACTGTGTTTGGGGTCTCCTTTTCACAGGCTGTGCAGGTTCTTAGTTCCCGTTGTTTTTGGTGTCTGCCCCCAGTGGCTAATGTTGATTCAGTGGGCTGTGTAGGTTTCCTGGTGGAGGGGACTAGTGCCTGTATTTTGGTGGGTGAAGATGGATCTTGTCTTTCTGGTGGGTACGACCACGTCCGGTGGTGTGTTTTGGGGTGTCTGTGACCTTATTATGATTTTAGGCAGCCTTTCTGCTAATGGGTGTGGTTGTGTTCCTGTCTTGCTAATTGTTTGACATAAGGTGTGCAGCACTGTAGCTTGCTCGTCGTTGAGTGGAGCTGGGTCTTAGAGTTGAGATGGAGATCTCTGCTAGAGCTTTCACTGTTTGATATTATGTGGAGCCAGGAGGTCTCTGGTGGGCCAATGTCCTGAACTTGGCTCTCTCACCTCAGAGGCACAGGCCTGACACCCAGCCGGAGCACCAAGACCCTGTCATCCACAAGGTTATTTGATTAGTAGAAGATAGAATATGGAATCCAGATATTGTATCTTCCAGATGGAGGTGATGGTAAAGCTATCTCCAGTGTCTTTTTCATTCACCCTCCTTTCAGCTTCCTTCTCTTACCATTAAAATTAAGTATATATTTAACCCTTTATCTATATTTTATATTCTAAAATTCAGAACCAATAAATGTTTTCAATATTATAATTACAGTAATTATTAATCACCATAGAACTAGGGAGAATATTATAATCCTACTTCACTAAACCTTGTCCAGGTGACAAGTGACATTCCAAGAGTAGAAGTCATGGAGCTCTCTTTCCTTCCACACCACGAGGAGCTCAAAATCATCCCACATTGCACTTTTCTTCATATTTGGTCAATGCTTCCTCATGTAAGTCTTTGCTTTTTCATGAGTATCCAATCTTCTTTTAATTGTCTTTTTTGGAAGAAGCAGCTTAGGCTTTTATTTTAGCCTCAGGATAATCCTGACTTTTAAGTATATTATATGTGGAGGTTAATCCATTTGTTCTTGAAAACATTGTGGTTAGAACCCTCGATATTTGCGTTTCAGTTTTGACCATTTTTCTTCTCACATGCCACAGAGCCTATTACTCTTGGGTACACTCTTTCTTAGATCCTATGGCTTCTCTTTCTTCAATGCCTTTTTTGTTGGTTTGAAGAGAAACCACAATTTTTTTAAAGAAGTGGTAAGTAAAGATAATTCATTTTGTGTTCAAAAATGTCTTTATTTAATACCCTCACATTTTTGTTACCCTCAGACTGAGAACTCTAAAGGAGATATCTAGTTCTTGTTGGTGTCTAGATATGAATTTCTCATCCTGTACCCAGTTGGCATTTGGGCATTTCTTTAACTCCCATGACTTTGCTCCTCCTCGTTCCCCTCTGACTTCTTCCATTTTCTACTGCTGAATTTGTGTTTCTATTTTTTTTTTTTTTTCTTTTTTGGGACTTTCAGATAGGGATATGGACACTCCTGATGAATTCTCCATGTCTCTTAATTTTTCTTTAATATATATATTAAAGTAATGATATATTAAATATATATAATATAAAGTATCCTATATTAAAGTTATAATTATATTTTATATATATTAAAAGTTTTCTTTTATATTTATGTAAATATATTTTCTACATATATAAATTTATATATAAAGTTATATATATTAATTACATATATATTTAGTTAAACAAGGCCATTAGACTGAGGTGGTTTTAACACCTTGGTGGCCTCTGTAAACAAACCAAAACCTACGCCAGAGTCAATGCTTTCGAATCTGAGAAAAGGAAACTTGAGGACAGTTAATGACAAACATCCAACTAGGCTTTTCCAAATAAGGTAATTCCTTAAGGTATAGCCACTCAAATAATTTTTTGTTCTGCTTTTCTGTCTTCTCTATAAAAGCCTTTCCCCAGCTTGTCAGTGGAGTGTTCTTAACTCCTTTCTGTCTGGTGCTGCCCAGCTTGAATCAGTGTGTGCCCAAATAAAGTCTTGTAAATTGTAATGTGGTCAGTTTATCCTTTAACATATATACTTAATCTTTAGGGGTCTGGCTTTATGTTCTCGATTAAGATCATTTTCACTCATATTACAGCACTTTAATAAATTTCTAAAAATTTGCCAGTCATATCTAGTTTCCAAGAATGCTCATTTTCTAATTGCTCCTTTTCCACAGTAATTTCTTCCTGAATGTGAGAATATTTTTGTGGACAACATTTTTTTTTTAATTAATTAATTTAACTTATTTACTTTTGGCTGCATTGGGTCTTCATTGCTGCAAGTGGGCTTTCTCTATTTGCAGCGAGTGGAGGCTACTCTTTGTTGCGGTGCATGGGCTTCTCATTGTGGTGGCTTCTCTTGTTGTGGAGCATGGGCTCTAGGTGCATGGGCTTCATTAGTTGTGATGCATGGGCTCAGTAGTTGTGGTGCATGGGCTTAGTTGTTCTGTGGCACGTGGGAGCTTCCTGGACCAGGGCTCAAACCCATGTCTCCTGTATTAGCAGGCAGATTCTTAACCACTGTGCCACCAAGGAAGCCCTGTGTGTAACATACTTTTGCATGTCTCTGAAGAGACTAATTATAATTCTGTTTAGTAAATTATTTGTGTTCTCTGGTATCACTTGTTCTGTTTGTTCATCTTATTACTTTTTTTGACCCTCTAGTTTTCCTCAAGTGAATGACATTCTTTTGTTGTCTACTTAATGTTGTGAATAAAAGACTCCATTAATGAGTGTAAATAACAGGGATGGGTTTCCTCTGCCAGGAACTGCATGTGTAAAGAACAGCAGATGCACTTTACTGTGTAGAGGAGAGGGGTAGGCAGGCAGACCTTCTCCTCCCTACTCCTAGGAAAAAAAAGTAATGAGAATTAGGGGAGTAACTCCCACCGAAGACCCTAGTTCTCTCTTGTCAGAGTTAGTTTCCATAGAAAGTATTTTCCTGACAACTGTCTCTTGATTGTCCTATGGCTGTATAATCTCAGATGTAATCCCAACCTCTGTGTGCCTTGCTCCATGGAGCAGAAACCTTATTTCTCAGCTTCCCTTGACAATTGGCCAGGTTCAGCCAATGGGAAGCACAGGGAGAAGACTGGAGTGAGGCAAGAAGAGAGAAGCCAGGGTATTTCTCCCTGTCTTGTGTCCCAGGCAGCAGCAGTGTCCTGGGCAGCATTTCAAGAAGTGTAGTGTTTCTTCCATACCTCTCCTGCCAATCCATCCTTTCCTCTGTGGTCTCAGGTTCTAGTGGGCAGGCTTACCATTGTTTCATCTGCTGCTGAACAGCTGTGACTTTGAGCTCTGGTAACACTAATTTGGTCCCTCTAGCCCGTAGGGGTGATAGAAGCCTACTTCTTTTGCTAATCTTTGGGTTGCATCACCATGTCAAGTCCTTGGGCATCCCCAGTTCTCCCCAACATCAAGATAACACATTCTCTATAGTGATTGGTTTCTTCTGGTTTGGGATACCTATAAAGGTTTTTGTTTTCCCAGTTGGACCCTGTCTGACACAGTTCCACTGCCCATTCCTTCTCTTTAATTTGCTGGTTCTTAGCTTAGAATTTCTCCATATTTTCTCCTAGAAGAAGGGCCTTCCCTGGATTGACACATTCTTCAGTGAGTGTACATTCTGTTGAGTGTATGATTTCCTCCATCCTAGGGGTGCACTTCCTTGTGACCCCCATCTGCTTTCATTTTCTTCTTTGTCCACCCTCTTACCCTCCATCACCTCCTTTTATGATGTTGTTATCAATTTATTCTCTTTTGAACACTTTTATTGTCATTTCAATGGCATTTTGGAAGAACAAGAAGATGAATGTGTACACTCAGTTTATTGTCTAGTCACAGGAGTTTTTGGTCAGCCACTTTTGAGGGGTTGTCTTAAGAAAAAAGGAAACTTGGCAAATTTTGAGAGTGATTTTATTTTTACAAATGTATTTATATTAAAAAACATGAGTCAAAAAATGTTATTTCTGTCTTTAAAGGCTGGAGGCTAATTATTTTGCACTAGGCAATATTAGAGAAGAATTTGGTAAGCATTTTCTGATTTACCCATTCATCCACATCCAATTACATCCTTAGATCAGCGGCTCCTCCAATGTGGCGTTTCTGTGTATTGGAGACTCCTCTCTCGAGGTTACATGGTCTAATCAGTTATTCTGTGAACACACCAAAACTATTCAATTTACTAATTTGGTCCTGCAGTGATATGGGTATGTTCCTTTCATTTAACCATTCTGTTATGACACAAACATGACTATAATGTAATAAGAAAAGACATTCCCTCTGCTGATTTTCTTTAGTTTTAGTTACATTGAGCTGAAAGCATCTCTCTATTTGGAAAAGTGGAGATAATTACATAACAATCAGGTAAGGTGTGGATTCAATCATCTGTAATGATTTTATAGTGCCTAGGAAATAATGGTCTAAATTTTTAGGATTGAATCTACCACAAATTCATTGAGAAATCGACTCCTCAATATTGTGTTTTGAATAGCTAATAAAAATGTAACATACAGACACTCTGACTGGCTTAAATGTAAGGAAAAATATGGATAAGAATATGTGTGAAATGGACAATTATTGGGGTATCTGCTCAATTGACACTCCCCCCCTCTTCTCTGAGAAATTCACCCCTACATATCTCTAGCTTCTCTTTGTTTGTTGCAAGACCTTTGTCTATTGCAAAAGTAGTAGACTTTGACTACTACTATTGAATTGCCCAGACTTTACACCTGATCACGCTGAGCCAATCAAATTCCTTCTCCAAGGAATTGATACTCAGAGTCATCTAGTTCATCTCTAAACTTGTCTAGAGATGTACAACATGATAAAAGTCCCTGGATGTTGGAGAGCTACCCATCTCCCACCATGCAGAAACAGAAACAGATAACAAAGAAGAATGATGGAAACAGGCAAAGAGAATCATAGAGATGAGAGACTATGTACAGAAAGGTTGAGAGAAGTTTTGAGAGAGAGAAACAGAGATAGAGGGAGAGAGAGATTGAGAGTCACTGCCAGGGTTTCTAACAGCTTTTATTAATGATTCCAATCCCTTTAAAGGTGTGGAGTTGATGAGACACTCTTCAATTCCTATATCAAAATCTCCTTTTTGCTTAAGCTGGGTTTAGATGGTCTGCTACTTGCCACCAAAGAGCCTAAAATAAAACAGAATACACAGCAGAATGGAGAGACTGTTTACTGCCAAGTACATGAATAAAAGAGATGCAAAGACTGCTGGGTTTAAATCTGTGGAAAAAGAACAAATTAGCTGTGTTTAACTCTTTTGCTTTGATTCTGAGTTGGTTTCCACTGATTTTTTTTTCTTTATTAATACATAAGAAATGTCTCTTCAACAAATCTCATAATAAGTCTTCAGCAAGAACCTAATTCCTGAATGTTTAGAAGATTTACTTCATTTGGTTAAAGTGCTATAAAGTTATTATATTTTCTGTAATATAAATCAGCTTTGATAAAAACAGAGAGTTTTGATAAAACTCATTAAATAAATTTGAATGAGCTTTGTAGAATCTAGCACAATGTCTGGTAAATTGTATAAAGCTTGTTAAAAGTTAGCTCATGCTCCCTTTCTTTCTTAAACTAAAAACAAAATTTCATTGACAAATTGTTTCATTTACTCAGGAGACATTTGAATACCAAGAACCATACCAAGTCCTGGGGCTATAGAAACCTTAAACTCAGGAAAAAAATCCGGTTAGAAATGCAGAGGAGACACACTGAGACAAATATTTTCAGTACTACCTGCTAAGGACTGTAATAGAGGGATGACTAGAAATCTACACAGAGGGGCACAGAGAAGGAGCAACTGCTTGGCTGTTAAGACAATGGTGGCAAATTTGCCAGTTTTGCCCTCAAAGAAATTATTTAAATTCTATAGCCCCCAATTTATTACTTGTAACATGAGGTTTATAAGAATTTTCTCTTTTGTTTTTGTCATGGTTAAAGGAGGTTAAAAAAATAATAGTACTTCAGGAGTACCAGTATTATCTGCAGAAGTTAAGGAAAAGCCACAACGAAGAGGTGAGATATAACCTGAGTCAAAAAATGTTTAGTTAGAGGTACAAGTTTTCCCAGGGAAGGGTATTGTAGAAAGAGAAAACAATACATATAAGAGAATATCCTACCCATATCCTGGGTAAATTGTCTTCAGGCAGTAGGGAAAAGCTTTTGTGTGGACCAGTAGAGAATGTTTTGGAAAGGAGTGGTTGGAGAAACAGGTTGGGGCTCAGTTTGGAAGAGCCATCTATGGAGATGAGATTTTATTCTGTAGGTATTTAAGAAGTCAACAGACATTTTAAAGCATGAGCATGGTAATCTGGGGGAGGAAAACTGTTTTCCTTCTACTTATCTTAGGTTCATTGGCTGATGCCTTGTAAATCAGACTCACAAAAGCCGATTAATAAGAGAATAACAAACAGAAGTTTTTAACATGTATAGTACATACACATAGAAGTACCCAGTGATGACTAACACATAAAGGGTGATTAGAACTTGGACTTACATGTCACCTTAAGAAAAGAATAATAAATTTTTAGAGAAATGGTAAGACAGAGGAAAAGGACATTGAGTATCTGGGGGGCAAGTTCTGAAGATAAATATATGGGGGAAACTAATGGAAGATAAGGGTTATTTAGTAAAAATTTGTTACATAGGTTTCTCTGGTGCTGTCTTTAGACTGGTAAGGGTCTAGAATTGTCTCTGGTGATTAACTTCTGTCTTTCTGGTAGAGAGGGGAGGGGAGACACCTTTACAAATTTATGTCCTGCTTAGACAAATAGGGAGAGGGTAGAGAGCTTTTTCTTAATTGTCTTTAGCTCAAAATAATCATTATGCCTAAGTGTCATATTCTGCTACAATTTGACAATCAAATTTGTTTTTAGGTTGATAAGCTGCAGGATTTGTGGAGAAAGCACTAAGAGGAGGAAGGGAAGAAGTCCAGTCGGGAATTAAGATAATAATGCATCTATACTTTGTGTTTGTTTCTTAGGGACCATTCATTCTCAAGACTGCAAAGGCTAATGATGATTGCTGTGGGAAAATGAAACAGAGCAGGACTCTGTGGAACCTTCCCCAGTACAAATCCTTTCCATGTCCCTGTTTCTTGTTTGTAGGAAATAGGTCTCATTCAGTCTCCTTGACCTTCCCTGAGTTCCAAAGGGTGGCTTCAAACAGTTGTTAATCAGAAAAGGGAGGGAATGCAGAAACAAGGGAGAAACAGTCAAGAAACAATAGTACAATCATGGGGCAGCGTCCTGGTTCCTCCTCAAGGAATATGCATAACAATATCTTTGAATTCTTCTGCAGGAACTAAGGTCCCCACCCAGGTGAAGGATGGTAACTTCAGACTGGGTACAAGATTCCTGGACCACCACCCTTTTACCTCACAACCAACAAATCAGAAGACAGTCACACACCTTGCAGCCCTCATCTCAGATTCTGTCTGTAAAAACTCGTCCCCAAAAAACTATCAGGGACTTCCGTTTTTTTGAGCATGAACTGCACATTCTCCTTGCTTGGCCTTGCAATAAACCTTTCTCTGCTCCAAATTCCAGCGTTTACGTTTGTTTGGCCTCACTGTGTGTTGAGTACATGAACTTGTGTTCAGTAACAAAAATATTCCCTTCCCAAAAGTGTTCATGGATTTAAAGATTATCTTGAAGGCAGAGAAGCAGAAACCTGTGGGCTAAAATATAAAGCAAGAAAGAGAAATATTAAGTATTTTTAAATGTGTAGGAAAATTACAATGCAGATGGATAATGTTACTCAATGAATGTGAGGCAGGAAGAGGACAGGGCACAACCTTTAAAAGAATGACAGCCGGGCTTCCCTGGTGGCGCAGTGGTTGGGAGTCCGCCTGCCGATGTAGGGGATGCGGGTTTGTGCCCCCGCCTGGGAAGATCCCACATGCCACGGAGCAGCTGGGCCCGTGAGCCATGGCCGCTGAGCCTGCGCATCCGGAGCCTGTGCTCCACAACGGGAGAGGCCACAACACAACAGTGAGAGGCCCAAGTACCGCAAAAAAAAAGAATGACAGCCATTGAGGACATGACATAAACTGGTTAGAACCAACTAGGTCCAAGATGGCGGACGAGTCAACTTCCACTAGACCTTGAGCCTCAGTATACACTCATTGTAATACATCAACAAGCTAAATGACATACTCACAGGCACCATGACAGTTCTGAGGCTGACCATAAAAGGCCAAAAAATGGGCATTGACCCAATTCCTGGAAATCTCCACCCCTTCTCCAAAATAGCTGGAATGCTCCTCTTACTCATTTGCCTATGAAATTACTCACCCCAGTAAAAACTGACAACCCCATACCCTGGTGCCTCTTGCCTTCTTAGATGGCACACACTCTGTCTATGGAGTGTGTATCTCCCTGAATAAACCTTCTTTCACTTTATTATGGCTTGTTCTTGAATTCTTTCCTACACGAAGCCAAGAACCTACACTTGGTGGCTGTCCCAGGGAATTACCTGAGACCTGGGACGTGACCTTCCTCTCATGCTCCACTTTCTTTTCCTGCAACAAATGCAGCTGTTTAAGACTGATTGAACAGATTCATTGATTGTTGCTTGGTGGAGCCCAGTGCTTAAGGCTATTTAGCCAACAGTGAGTACCAGGAATTATCCTAGTACACTACTATAACTATTTGTATCTGAAAATTTTCTTCCCACACTTTATAATAAATCTTAGTCATGCACTTAATTTAGGTAATGGTTATAAAGCCATGGGCCATGTGGTCCAGTCTCAGAGTTATAGACTTGGAACCAAAATATTATTTCCAAATAACTAAACTTCTCTCCTTCTATTTCTAGAATGCCACAAAGAGAACACAGGCCCAATGCGTTGCCTTTTAAATCCCTTTCTGTTCTTGTTTCACACACTGTAGTTGCCCCCATGCTTCTTAATTCCAAAACTCTCTGAGACTCTTTCCCCTGACCCAGTCTGAGTACTATTTCTTTTGTGGTTGTTTGGTTGGATTTTTGTTTCGTTTTTATTCCCACCACTTTCCTTTTGAGTTTGCATCACAGAAGATCAGAGGAACCAATCTGGCAAAGGAAGATTCTCAGTAGACAGCCAGGGATGGGAAGAAACTAAGAGAGCAATGGCAAATCTTCTTTAGCAAGCAGGACGAGGGGAATGGCTGGGACCATTCATGGATGAGTGATTTATCTCTAACAGCAAATTGGGCCAGTGTGAACAAAATATGAGAAAAAGGTATACTAAAGAAGAGGGAAAAGGTGAAATATGGGAAAAGTTGGAATATATAAGTCTGATCTTTGGTCTGATAAACTATGCCCCACTCTGGTTTTCACACTGGGTTAATAAGAGTGAAGATAGAGTCTGAGGTATCTATTACATTTTCTTTCAGACATTTGAATAGACTGTGATTTATTTTTCTTAAGTTCTTAGATGGGGAAATGGGTAAGGCCAAGTTATAAGTAATAATGAAATAATAGTTAATGTTTACTGAATACTTACTAAGGGCCAGTCATTTTGGAAACATTATCTCATTTAGTTCTCACAGATACCTATGAAATATATTCTGTATTCTCTATAGATAGAATTTTAGAAAGTTTGAATAACTTGCTCAAGTTGGTGAAGCCCAAATTTGAACACAGGTGTTTTTAGTCTAGAGTTCATAATTTAACCATTGGATTGAGAACGTGCTATAACATTTTCCTTCCACATTAAATCCCTAGAAGGAATGGAGGGGAGAGTAAGAGACTTTATAAAACACATTAAATTGAAGTTGTTGTCTTACCTCGTGATACTTCCTCTGAATTTTTAGCTTGTATAAAAATGAGAAAAATTCTCATGAATATGAAAATTAGCTAATCTTAGAGAGAAAGATCTTTACTAATGGTTAATAGAATTAACTAGCAAAAATAACATCTATGGGAGGAAATGACTTTAATACTATTTTTCAAATAAACAAGTATGCTTTGAACACCAATTGTGCCCTATTTTGGAAGTCAAGCAAGAAGTATAAAACTTTGATCTTGTATGTGAAATAATTACCTGGGGTACATATCAAATGCTTGGTTTTACTCCAAGAAAACCTCAGAGTCTGGTTAAAGTGAAATATTTTAAACATGTTTCTTAGGGTAACAGCCCAGGTTTTAGGGCCCTTCCAAGTCATTTGGAGAAGGGACTGTCACAATAAGAACATCATCTTCAGGACTATCTCATCAAGTATTAATTTGCCCTTACAAATGTCAACTTTTTCTTCTTATTGTAAAATACTAAATTAACCATCACATGTAGCTTTCAGTACTCAATATATTACATTGGAAGTCATCTACAAATCAGAATGTACAGTTTGAAAGTGATTAATGAATCATCACTTCATTATAAGACAACAATTTTGTCTATAGTCACACATTTTTGTTATTTTACAGTCTTGGTGTTTCTTGTGTATTTTTAATGGAATAATTTTACAAAATGAAAGTCTGAATCTTGGGAGTGACTCTTTGGTTTAGAAGGGAAAATTGGATCTTGCTAAAGTTGAGATGTATAGTTGTTAGTCCTACTGCAGTATATCTTGAAAAGACAACAGAATTACATCTCAAAATTTATGTTGTTGTTCTGTATTATGTAAACTTTCCACATTCTGCATGGTGCCTGGTACATTCCAGAGAAGAAGGAAGCCAAAGATGATAACATTTTAATAATATTAAGTCATATGAATTTATTTTTGATACAGTTCCCATGGGATGAAATACATAATCTTATTTGAGCTAATTGAAATTACATGCCCAAAATGGAAATATGGTTCATTGTCTTTAACATGTCCAGCTGCCATTTAATATCAAAAATATCTCACAATTAACTTGATTACTTATATATGGTATATTGTGTCTAGTGGCCATCAAATGGAGTAACATATTTTAAAATGTTCTGTGAATTACAAAGCATCCTAAAATGTAAGGTTTCATAATAATAGCTATCTTTCACCAATGTACTTTAAAAAAATAACATGGTATATATCTAATAGTTTTTATTGTAAACCTCCATTTGGCTATTTTGTTAATGACTGATTCCAAATTATTGGGTCTGTCAAATCTATTGGTGCTATAAATTTCAGAATAAAAATATGAAATGAAATAAACTAGACCTAAAGTTGAGACATTTTTTTCTAGGAAAGTAGTAGTTAAAATTTGAGACAAAAACTGTTTAAAATGCATTTGATACATATTTAAAGATAATGCCTTAAATAATTAATGCCTCATTTTGGTCTCTGCAAATATATGGAATACAGTGCTAGGAAACTGTCGGCACTTGAATCTTAATGTCATCATTTTCAGGTCCAACTTCTAAAGAATATAATCACTTCTAAGAACAACACACAGAAAATGTGGGTTAACGCACTAGTGGGTTAGGTCTTGACTGTACGCAACAAACAATGAAATTGACACCTTGGGCCTTATATGGAGACAAGCACACTTTCATTGCTCTGAAATATGTCAAATTCTTACTAACCCAATTTAAATTTACAAGTCTGTTTCCAAACACAGTTAGGTTTGCCAGATTTCATGGCCCATATTTCTTTAACCCTGGCAGATAAGCCTATTTATCTTTCTCTTGCTTCACCCTCACCCACAGGTTTCTTCCAGTTCTACACTCTGGTTGAAGTCTTGTTGGCAGGGCATTCTGACCCTTGGGACCCAATCCTGAGCATACTGACCTTAGTGATCTGACCTCTTTGTGAAGAGACTTTTCACCTTTGGATCCCAATCTTTCAGGACAGTCATGAGGCACTTCACAAATGAATTCTGATACCTGCAGATTTTACGACCCCTGGGTGAAGATCACTAGGCCCCAGGCGGGCAGTATTTTTGCTCAATTAATAACACTCCAGCTGCATCATTTTCTAATAGGAAGAACAGCTATATTACTCTGAATGCAACTTCTGACTATTTGTAATTCTCCACTTACAGGAACTTCTCCTGTCCTTAAATTCAAGGACTTAGTTAAAGGGGTAAGCAAACCCAGTGGGAAGTCCTCTTTGATGTGCAGGAGCTCAGATATGCAAAAGTCTTGATCAGCAAATGCTTGAAAAGTGCTGACTCTTCTCCCTTTGGGGATTGGCCATTAACTCACTTCTAGGCTTCTCAAGTAAAGCTGTTTCTCTGGTTGCTTCAACTTCAGTCAATAAGTGGCTTTTCGTCAGCAAGTGTAAATAACACTCCAAAAAAATTGCCAAAGTGAACTCATTTAGCATCAGTTCATTAGCATGATGTAAGGGACAGCCCTCTGGTATCCACATGGACTTCCCGGTTTACCGCAGTCTTTTTTATTTGTTCTCTCTGCCTTCAAGTCTCTTCCTGCTTCAAAAAGATCTTAGATACAACTGCGTGAAAAATTTCCAATACTCACTTTATTTCATGACTCAAGAGCTCTCACTGGGATCCATGTCCCATCTTGGTGACTCTGCCTGTTGTTCAACATCTTACCACCATTATGTCTCAGCATCGTCATTTTGTCAACCTCCTTCCATATACTTCAATGTTATTTATCTGCTCCTGGTATCATTGTCTCTTCCTGCAGTAATTTTTTTCTCCAGTCTATGACTTCTGTTTTCATTAACACCTTTAAATTTTAAAGGCCCCTTCCTCCAGAAACTTTGCTGGGGTTTACCTACATCTGACCCATTGCTCTTCTAGTCATTATATCCTCGACATGGATATACGAAATTTTACTCTATTATATTTAAGCTATTCTTAGTAATAATGACAATACTAGTAACAACTGTTTTCCAAGACTTACTGCATTTCCTCACATATCACTTTTTGTCATAGCAGTAAGCCTCTAAGATAGATAGTATATTCATTTTATAGAGGAAAAACTGAAGCTTAAGGAAATTTCATAAGGTCACCTGGGTAGTAAGTACCAGGGCTGGATGTGAACACAGATTTGTCTAATAGCAGAACAGAACCACTTAATTACTCTGCTATGCTCCTGGCCACTCAAACACCTAAGCCTTATTGAGCACTTAGTAGGGATCAGACTCCACAGCTAAGTGCTAGAGACAATAAAACCATAGTTCCTGCCTGCCTCTATGGATGTATTTGGAGCAAAGACATAAATGGTAAAACTGCCTTGAGTAAATAAGGAGAACTCACCAGGAGAAGTGACAGAGTTAAATCTTAAGTGGGGAAGAAGGAGCTTGTCAGGCCGACAAAGAAGGACTGACTTTCCACGTGGAAGGAGGTATAGGTACCAAGGTGGAGAAGCAAGAAGGATCTTGATGCACTTGAAAATGCAGTCCCGCAGGTCAGGATTAGTTGGAGAGGAGGTTTCAGAGGCTGGGAGGCTCATACCCCAAAGGACTTATATAAAAAGGTGGTGGGGGTTGGAATTTATCCTCTTAACGGTTGGCTTTGTCATCCATTCTCCCTGCATGATTTTCCCTCCTGATTGAATTCAAAAGGTTTTGATGACAGGGTCATTATCTCAATTGTTTGTATTCCCGCACTGATGTTCCTCCAGGCAGAAAGGGACTCATCTGTCCTTTGGAGGCCTTGGATTTCTTGCTGTTTTTTCTTCGTGTAGACTGGAACTGTCAGGAAGCAGTGAATACCCTTATTCTGGGAAGTGTGGGTCCTGAACCTGTGGAGTCCCTATTCCCTATTCCAAAAGAAGTTAAGTGGCTGCTGTTCAAAGGGTGTGATGCTTATGGAACCTGTATTAAAGTTGTGATCAGGAGTAAAAAGAGAGAGAGGCCCAACAGTGGCTTTAATATAGGGAATTGGCCTAGAGAAGATAAAACAGAAACATATAGTAAGAAATAGAAGTGGAGTGTAGGGAAGGGAGGGCATCATAGTCAACAGTTATCAGCTTTGCCTTCATGAGAAGCCCTGTTTTTATTACCATGAAAATAAGATCACTACTCTGCACTGTCACTGTGGAAAAAAAAAAAAAAAAAGACTTCAAGTAGAAAGTGATCTAAGTTTTTAAAAGTGAGAAAACAATCAGAAAAAATTTCAGGAGTTGAATCAGTAATTCTGTGAAGGGCAGTTTAATGTGAGTGTGTTTTTACATCCATAAGAGAGGTATTATCCCTTCTTGCTAATGAAAAAGATGGGTGGCCTTAAAGCTATTTATGGCCATGCAGTTTGGGTCCCTGCTGTTGTAATTGTGAGAAGAGATTGCTTAGTGCTCTGTATTCGGTAGGGGATTATTAAAAGGACCTAGAAAAGATGGAATTTGTAACATTCTAGAATGTACCCTGACCATCCATCTTGCATGGGACGAAGGGGTTTTGGGTATTTAACTTCCTGGAAGCCATGATGTAGAAAATGTGCCAATTGTTCTCTTTTACTTTAGAGTTTCAAAACAGTTCTATTTAGTGATCCAAACTTGGTAGATGGAAAAAGAGGGAATTGATGTTCTAAATCATAGAAAAATAAAATAGCTATGTAGAATTTCTTCAATGATAAAATCATATACAAGGGCTTAAACTTCAATAAATGAAAATATGGAAAGCAAATGTTTAAAAGATATAGTCTGTTTGAATTCAAATACTTATTCTACTTCTCAATACTGGTGTGACCTTGGGAACAGGCCTCTGTTTCTTCATCTATAAAAGAGCGGTAAACATGGCATCTACCTCATGGGTTCTTGTGAGAATTAAACCCATTATATGCATAAAGCACTTGGAACACAGGACGTCCTCACTAAATGTTAACAATTATTTTTATTCCTTTTAAGTTTATAAATCTCTTTCAAGAGTATAAAGATTTACCAAAGAGATGTCATTTGAGTGTGTTATACAATTGTTTTCAAGATAGTTAAGATGATAATTTGAACAGATTTATGTATTTAATGTTTTAGTAACTGTAGACAACGGTACCAGGTGTTTGAATCTCTCTCCCTCTTTATGTGTGTGTATATATATATATATATATGAATATATCTGTATTCTTCTGCCTCCTGTCTTACCCCCAATGCAAACTGTAGCATGTATAAAAGGGGAGGCGGGGGTTGACCACTACACTGTTAAAATTTAACACATACACACACGCACACATTCTGAAACATTTCTCAGCACATGGCACTCTTCTCATCATCCTTACTTTCCCTGCACCTATAGACTCAGGAAAAACTGGGGATAGGGAACCCTTCACTTTTGACTTACTGCTTAAAGTTTGAGAATAAATGTTCTAGAATCTTAAGTAAGGTTTAACTAATGTTAAGTAACCAAAGTTTCATAAGCTCTGTTTATAATATCTATTAGCATTTAAACACGCAGACTGCAAATTCCAATTCTTTATAGTAAATTATTTTTTTTCTTTTAGTTGGACTCTTGGTGGCAGATGGAATGCCAGTGGCAAAAAAAAGCAATAAGTCATGTCTCTAGGCTTCATCCTTAAGACCTTTCCACCAGGCTCATCAAGATTATGCACTGTTGATCCAATCAACAGGAAATAGGACATGCTCATTTTCTTATTAAAGGCCCAAAGAAAATGTGTCTTGTTATCTGGCAGAGGCAGATTCGCGTGCTGGGTTTAATTTCTGTATTTCTGCATGATTTGCCTCTGGGTCACCTCCTCTTAAAATGTCCCAAGGGTGAATATTTGCCTCAAGGTCCTCTACTAGTGCTCCCAGCAGGCACCTCAGCCCTCTACACAGGACACTTTCCACAGACACCGCCAACGTCAGAAGGAGCTGCTTTTACATGTCTCATGAATATGGTCTCCCTGCTTCAAGTTCTCCTCTCTGACCTTTGTCCTCTTTAGCGGAGTTCAATTGTCTCCCACGTATATTTAAGCTAGTGATAGAAGTGTTAAGCAAAAGGTGGAAAAAGGGGCAAATGGATTCATCATGAAAATGTACCGTGCCATAAAAAGCTCCTTACGCCAAGATGCCGTTCACAGTGGGTAGTAAATTTATGAAACTCACTGCCTCTAGATATTATGTGGGCAATTATATATAAATAGGTTCAAGAAGGGCTATGGGAGGTTATTTAACAATATTGGGATGCCAGAGGTAGAAGTGGCAAGCGCCTCCCTTACCTTCGGGAACATTGTGGAGGCTGGTGAACATTGCTTAGTGCCTCAGTCAGAGAGGTGCTCAACTGGGGTGTATTAGTTTCCTGCGGCTGCTATAACAAATGACCGCAAACTTGGTGGCTTAAAAACAACAGAAATGTATTCTCTCACACTCTGGAGGCCAGAAGTCTGAAATCCAAGGGTTTGCAGGGCACACTCCCTCCAGGGGCTCTGGGGAAGAATCGAGTCCTCTTCCAGCTCCCCATGCCTACCCTGGTACTCGCATCTCTGCTTCTGCTTCTCACCTGTGTGTCTGTCTTATAAAGATACATATAATTGTAGTTATAATCTAGGATAAGCTCCTCCTCTATGATTTTTCATTACATCTTTTGCCATATAAGGCAATCCTCACTCTTTTGCCATATTATGTAATATTCACAGGTCCCAAGGATTAGGAGTGCACATATCTTCTTGAGAGCCACCACAGGGAGGGATCATCATTCTAAGTGCACTAGGGTTTGTATTATTCCTCCTTTTTTTCAAGAGTCAGAGGGCTACTCCAGCCTAATCACTTAATTCTTATCACGAGACTACCAACTGTAACTTTCTTAATTTCTGCATTCCATACATCATTATTGAGCACTAGTTCTGCTGGATATTTAAAAGAAAACAAGGGTAGCCAAATATGTTTGAGAAACAGTAAATATAGAACAACTGCAATGAGACTTCTCAGAGGCTTACTATATCTATCGTCTTTATGATGTTCTAAAAAGACCATATACTAGGCTCATTTTCCAGACTCTTTTAACTCCAAAGTGTATGTTCCCTAGCACACACTTTGAGGAACTATGCTCTAACATTAATACTTTTAAGAATAACATTCAATCAAACTCCATTGCTGTTTTTCCTGTGAGGACCAAATGTAGGTCCACGGTGCTCCGTGTCATATTTACAGGTTATAATTTTCTCATAATTACTTGAATTATTACAAGAGAGGCCTAGTTGTTCTCTGACTTAACAAGTTCCCTCTGGATTTGAGCAGATTTTCTTTCTTTTGGGTTTACATGAAAGTCAATAACTTTCCCTAGAGCTATCCAGCTACTATAATCTAGACATATATACAGTCCAAGGAAAACTGTACATAGGCTTCTGTGGTTTTGCTGGCTCACTCTGGGTAGAAAGTGAATGCTGCCTTCAAGAAAGTCCTATGTGCTCATCTTGACTCTTCCATGTCAGGCTGCCAAATTTATATCTTTTAGAGACTGAGCAGATCTTAAAAAGAACACTACACCTATTCCCTTAACATCTTTTCATTTTTCTCTTGGACTCAGGTAAGAGAAGAGGAATGTTATTATATCATAAAAGTTGATATATTTTTAAGTCTTTGAATGCTCTTTTATTTTTAAAAGTTTTTTTTTAATAAATGCTTTTATATTTTCTTCACCTGGTCACTCAATAAATATTTATTGAGTCTTCTGATGTGCCAGCTCCTGTGGTAGATTTGAGATGGGGAAGGAGCATGAATCTGGATGACACTGTTCCTGCCTTAAATGCACTCTCAGTTGGGTGGAAGGCATGCAGTGTGAGAAAAATCTATCTATTATGAAACACGTTTGAACAGCAGTGTGAGAAACATGGGATAGCAGTGAAGAGGAGAGAAAGACAAACTCTGCTTGGGAAAGTTTTGCAAAAGTAACATTTACACTGGGTTTTGAAGAATGAATAGAAGTTTATTTACTTGGGAAAGTATACTCCAGGATGGAAAAAACAGCAAATGTAGGGGAACAAAATCAGAACTGTATTTGGTGTACTTGGGGACTGGTGAGAAGTATAGAGTTACTAGGCAGAGGTAAAAAGGGATATAGCACTGGAAAGAGAGAGGTTGAAGACATAGGCTTGTGTCCAATTGGGGAGGATTCTGAATTGTCCTGCCAGGAAGCTTGGACATTCTTGTACAGGAAATTGGGAACCTTTGAAGGGTTTCTTACAAAGGGGTGACATGATGAGATTTTGATTTTAGAAAGATAATTCTGGAAATCAGGACACATGGAAGATTTCTTTTTAAGGGAAGAACCTATTAGATTACTAGTAAGGAAACAATAATAATCTGTTTAAAAGGTGAAGAGGGCCAGAACTAAGGCAGTGGCATCTGAGATAGAAGTAGCATGATTTATTGACAACTTGATTGATTGTCCAGTGAATGAGGGAGGGGCTGATGTTGACTCCAAGGCTTTTGTTTTATTGGGTCAGTTGGGCGGATAGTGAAGATAACAAGCAGGAAAAGCAAGAACAGGAGTTGCTTTGGGGTGGGTTTGCGGGTGGGAGTGGGTTAGGAAAGACTAGGTTGTAAATAGGGAGGGAGATACACAATCATCTGTGGCAGAGACTGGGGGTTGCCTCATTCAGCCTCCATTTCACCCAGTTTCAGTGCGACCTGCTGTCCTATATCCTATGCTACTACGATGCAGTACTGCTCAAGACCTACATTTCCCAGCTCCCCACCCCACCGTGGCTACCCATCCCATATCCACTCCTGAGATTTGGAAGGTGGAGGTGGACATCCCAAGGCAGATACCACGCTCCTGTTACTTCAGCTGTTGCCACTGGTAAGCGTGACCTTGGGGGTTTGTTTCTTCTGTGGCAGCTGCAGTAGAGTTTCCAGTGTCCAGTCTTTAGCTTGACAGTGTTGAAAGGCAGTGTCAAGGACACTCATTTTGCTGGCAGAGGTTGTAGAAGAAGAGGTGGCATGGTGGTTCCGGAGCTAGCAGCCTCCTTCTTCTCCAGTCTCCTGATTAAGACAGAGGCAGTGTCTCCTATGAATGTAGTTCCAGAGTATTGTCCCTAGGAAGTCAGTGTAAGGCCTATTCAGTGTAAGGCCTATTCCTCTAGTCTTTCCACAATTCCTTTTTTTTTTGGCCATGCCACGCAGTTTGCAGGATCTCAGTTCCCCAACCAAAGGTGGAACCCAGGCCCTTGGCAGTGAAAGTGCAGAGTCCTAACCACTGGACCACCAGGGAATTCCTTTTCCACAGTTCTTAAAGCACCAAAATCTTCTTTTCTTAGCCTAGCTGGAATGGTTTCAGTTTCCTATATCTGATCCCTGACCAACTCACCTTCAAATGGAAAAAAAATTTATTAGAGAATTCTTTAAATATTGTTCTCTTTATAAAATCATTAAGTATGTGTGACTTTATGTATCTTTGGCTACTACTGACACTATGAGATTATGAAGGACAATCTTCATAATCTCCATTGTGAGATTATGAAGGATATGACCTTGTCATAAACACCTTTGAATGCCCAGTGCCTAGAACAGTGCTTTGCACTTGGTGGTGGCCAATAAATTTGTTAGGTTTCATTGCATTTAATTGAATTGACTGAACAACTTGTGCTTCTCCTAATAGTGTCATATAATACATTTGGCAATCTCCCTGACTCTGATAGTTGTTTTATATGATAAATTGCCCATATTGTTAGTATCTAAAAATGCTTTGATCTTAAATTTCTTCAGAATTCTCAAATACATGCCATCTGGCTTCAGTGACTCATGGAAATTTAATGTCTTGAGTTGTATTCACCACCTGTTATTTCTTTTTTTATATTTATGCTAGTGAATCATATTTGCTTTCAATGAAAAGTAATTCTTTAGTAAAAATTCTACATTTATCCTGTCAGGGATGATCACAGATTGAGTAATACAGAGAAACAATTCAACCTTCCTTAATCCTTAACTACTCCTGTCCTCTCCAGAGAGGATGGGATTACATTTTGAGTTCTTCATCAATTACCAGACAGGGATCACTTTCAATCCTCAGACTATTCTTGTAGAGGAGTGGTTTTTCTCCTCTATATTTTATCTGAATTTGGTAGTCTTCGTCTCTCTTGCATTTCAGCAGTATTCATATTTAGTGTTCTATGACAATGTTACTGTCTCTTCCATATGTTGTATTTCTTCTTATGGACACATGATTTTAATACTTTCAATGGTATGGGGTCTTCAAAAGTTCCCTACGCATTCCTGTATAATAAATCAACTAGAGGATGTATGAGATTGGGGCATAGATACTCCTTCCTGTACCTATCAGGATACCTTTGGTACCAACTCAAACTGGCTAAAAGATAAGTGGAGTAGTAGTACTGAGAGAAGCCTTCAAGTATAGTTTAAATAGAATACTTGTTCCATTTCTTTGTGATTTTCCTGGTTCTGCCTCCTTTGTTTTGGCTTCATATGTAGGCTGGCTTTTCCATAGTTGCAAGACAGCCATCAACAATAACAGGAACTGTATGCTGGTATGCTGCCTTGTCACATCCATTGAACAAAATTCCTAAGCTTTGCTCTCTCATGGGACCACCCTTTAATAGGGAAGATGAGTTCATCTCTGGAACAACTGCATGAGCTGTACTTCATGAGTATTATCCAATGAGGGAAATTTGAATGGATTTGCGGAAGGAAACTATGACATCTCTTCTTCCTATGACCCAGTTTGCCATGGTCTGAATTAGACTCCAGGGGGTCAGTTGGGCAATTTCCCCATATCCTTAAGGTCAGAATAGCTTTTAGTATATATTGTTGCATCATCTTTACTGTATACATTTTTCCTGTTTCCTCGGTTAACAGTGCAAAGCTTAAGGGCAGATTTTATCTCTTTTATCCCTTTATTATTGATGCTGAACAGTTACTACAGGAGTCTCTTCACTGTAGGAAGCCAATACATGTTCATTCTCTATATGTCATTCTGATTAAATAGCCTTAGAATAATGTAACTTTTAGATTTTTATAATTATAATTATTTTTTTTTGGCTGCATCCCACGCAGCATGTGGATCTTAGCTCCCTGACCATGGATCGAATCCGCGCTCCCTGCAGTGGAAGCACGGAATCTGAACCACTGGACTGCCAGGGAAGTCCCTGTAAAATTCTTGACTTAGGCTTTACCTCTTGGGTCATACTGAGCCAGAACTAGGTAATCAGTCAATTATTAAACACATATTAAGTCCTACTGTATGCCAGGTATTTAGTGGGTGCTTGGATGGAGGAGATAGCAAGGAGTTTAATACAGGTAGTATCTCATTAAAATATTTTAAGGCAAAGGTAAAGGGAAGATAACTATCTCTCAGGTCTGCACGTCTTCTCCTATCACTTTTGGCATTCTCCTTACTCTCTGGTGCTCTTCCCAGGTTCTCAGTGCTACTGTATGTGTTGCCTCACATCTTTGGCTGTCTACTGCTGCAGCTCACCAGCTCTGGGAGGGCTCCTCTATCTGTTCATCAACCCATTATGAAACACCTATGAGGATCTCAGGATGAACTGAAGTGCACGACTTGCCTTTGGGACTCCGCAGTCTAGTGAAAGGTTGACATGCAAATAGTAATGTGGTGTGTGCCAGGATAGCACAGATAACATCAGAGCTAATCTAGGCTCCCAGAACAGGGAAGTCAAGGAAGTTTTCCCTGAGACAGTGATTCTTATGAATTGAAAAAAAAAAAAAGAAGAGTCAAAGTCAGCCAGGTGAAAAGGCATTGCTTCAGAGGGAGCAACATGGCCAGAGGCCATGTGAAAGACCCTAGATGTTAAGGTAGTATTGTACTGTATAGTAGAGTATAAATGCATACCTTTTTTTATTTTCCCCCAATGTTTTTCCTTGTGATGAGAACTTTTAAGATCTATCCTCTTAACAACTTTCAAATAGACAATCCAGTATTATTAACTATAGTCACATGCTGTACATTACATCCCAATGACTTATTTATTTTATAATTGGAAATTTGTGCCTTTAGACCCCCGTTCACCCATTTCACCAATCCCCCAAACTCCGCCTCTGGCAACCACCAACCAATCAGTTCTCAGTATCTATGATTTTTTTTTTCTTAGATTCCACATATAAGTGAGATCACATGGTATTTGTCTAATACTGATACATTTCTGTACCTGGATCATTTAATGTATGTGAGAAGTTGATAAGAACAGCCTCATCTTTCATGTTCTGATTCAAGTGTTCTGGCTAAAGTTTTGGTGACTCTTAAATCACTAGATGACCCCAAGGAGAACAATTTTCGTAATGAATATATGAGACAACAGTAAAAAAAAAAAAAAAAAAAAAAAAAAAAAGTGCTTGGGAGTATCTTTCTGCTCAGTAGGAAGAGGACTTTTGTCTCTAGAGCCAGACCTACACGAGAGGAAGCCGATTAAAGCAACTCCTTGCTTGGAGTGACTGGAGAGGATCTCTCAGCAAAACATCTACCCAGTGGGGTCTCTGCTCCTTTCTATCTGGCCACAAATTCTCAACAGTTAACTCACTAAGTGGTGAGGTCAATAAATGTGGGGCATCCTCTTGTATAGACGGTCTTGGTGATAATGCAGCCCGGCCTGAAGAGCATATTAGCCTAGATTAGCTTATTATCTTTGAGATGAACTTCAGAACTGTTGCCGTTCAGTGGAGAAAAGAGGATGAGATCGCAGCATACAAGAAGAGGCAGGGCTGGGAGAGCAGCAACTAGGCACCCCAGGAGGAAAAACTCATTCAGATGGTGTCAGTTCTGCTGTCTCTTCTGGGGTTGCTTGCATCCTGAGGTCCTGACTTCTCTTTTCTTACTTTTAGTTCTTTCTCTGTTGCGGTAGGCAGAGTAATGTGGTTCCTCCTCCAAGACGTCCTCATTCTCATTCCTAGAACCTGTGACTGTGTTACCTTACATGGCAAAAGGGCCACTGTTAATGCGACTTAAGTTGAGGATTTTCAGATGGAGGATTATCCTGGATTTTCTGGGTGAACCCAATGTAATTACAAGTGTCCTTATAAGTGAAAGAGGGACGTAGGCAAGTCAGAGAAGAAGAGCTGTTGGCAGAAGCAGAAATGTGACACAGCCAGGATCCAGGGAATGTGGGCAGCCTATAGAACCTGGAAAAGTCTCCCTTTAGAAAGAACGCAGTTCTGCCATCACCTTGATTTTAGCTCCATAAGACCTATTACAGACTTCTTACCTCCAGAACTGTAAGAGAATAAATGTATGTTGTTATAAGTCACTAAGTTTGTGGTCGTTTGTTACAGCAGCTGTAGGAAATGAATACACCTCTCTTCACTTGATACCTGTGACCCATGAGGCCACCCCTTCCCCCATCCACCACCATCCTCCACCATCAAGTCTGTTCAGAGTCTCTGATTCAGTGGTTGATGCTGGGATACTGTCTTAGGGTCAAAGCCGTACCAGAGCTAGAAGTGGAATGCAAGCGACATCTCAAGAAAAAGTAAGAGGAACAGAGAGCCTGTGGTCATCAAGTCTGAGGCACACCACCAGCAAAGTAACAGAAAGAAGGGGAGGCGCATCGCCAGAGAAGAACACTAACCACTGCGTGCAGGAATGGAGAAGCTGGGATGGGGTGTGGGGCACGGACAGCCAAGAACATTTCAGCGTGACTGAGAGAAGTGTTTTTTGTTGGGTTCCATAACCTGTGACCCAGTTATGAAGGTACAGGGATATTATCCCTCACTGTTATAACATCTTTAGGTGAATGCTTTCAACAAACAGAAAATGAAAAGAATCAAGAAATGAGAGCTTAAGGAAACAATTACGTCTCTATATATACACAAGCATATTTTTGTTTTAATAATTGATGGAGGCTTACATTATACCCCAAAGCGCCTATTGAAACATATTTTAAAAACTTTATTTCCCATTTGAAAATGACACAGACCTAAACTCTACAAAAGATCAGCTAAAATGACTTGAATTAGTCCCATAAATACTGTAAAGGATTTTCTTTTGCTTTTTAAAAATACGTGTTTTGAGTTTTTTAAAATGTCTTTGGATTTTAAAGCATTTCTCAAGGGTGTACAATAATATATCATTTTTAAAGAACTTTTATCTTTATTAGGGCCTCACCACCACCTTAAAAGGCAGCTTGGGAAAGCACGATTGTCACCATTTTGCAGGAAACTGAGGTCCAGAGAGGTTATGGGACTTGCCGGAAGACATAAACTTGTGGGTTGGTGAAACTTAAATTGTAACAGATATTATTACCTATTATTACCTCATTAAATCCTCACAGCATGAGATGAAGCCATAAATGATATATTATTTCATTTTAGTATTGGGGAAATTAAAGCCAAATTGGTGAAGCAGCATTGCTAGCAAAATACAGCAACGTGGAAGAGTCTGTATCTAACTGCCTTTTTCATTCCTAAGTACCTGAGATGTCAAAGTTTTTTTCTTCCCTTTTAAGACACAGTTTGTAAGATGCCTCCTCTCTTCTTCCAGAACTAAATTCCAATTAAAATGCTGATAGAGGATTCAGAAAGGGAGTTCAGTGGCCTCTGCTCAGCTGAAAGGCCCACAAAATTACCAAGGAGACAGGCTCTGGGACATTGCCTGCATGACCCTTCCCCTGATTAATTGCAGTAACTGCCGTGTCCCTTTCACAAGCACTGACTCTGCAGATGATGGGAGTTTCTGAAGTCATTCAGAACACGGTCAAGTGAGGAGGCCGGAGCGAGGCCTGAGGTATGGATGGCGCTGTGTGTCAAAAACTGGAAGGGAAAGATTCCACTCGTTCACAGGCAGCTGTTCCTTGGGTTACCACAGATCCTATTCAAAAGAATATCAATTCAAGAAGCCAGCTCTTCCTCAAGTCCTCAAGTTGGACCCCCTCCCTGAGAGAAAATGGAGGGGCCTGTATGGTACCACCTCAGCACTTAACAAAGCGCGTTCCTTGGAACACTGGTCCTGCTAGGGGGCCTGGGAAAGGGAATCCTGTGGTAAAATAGGTTAAAAAATTCTATCACTATTTCCTCACTGTTTAGATTCCAAAATGTACCAAAATATGTGAAAAGCTTTGTTTTGCTGTGAAGAAACCTTTTCCAAACTTACTGAATCATAGAACACCCACCCCCCTGCCGCCATATAAAAACAAATACAAACATAATGTGGGAAACTTTTCCTTAATTCATCATTAGGGTTTTTCACTCTAAAAATTTTTTTTTAGTAGGATTTCAGAAGAAAGATGATAAGGCAAAAAGGAGAAGGGGTGAGATTCTTGAGATTCTATTGCTCCCTAGGAATGAAAATCATAAAATGTCTCCAGGCCTTACATTGTCAGTCTGTAAGATATGTAGCGTTTTCCTCAACTCACAGTGTTGAGAATTTTGAAGTTCTAATCAAACTTTACTGAAGTGATATAAAATTAAACAAACAATCAGAACACTTTAAACCGTTGAGGAGGAAAGTGAGACAAGATTATTTTTCAGAAACGACTTTAGTAAACAGTATCTAATACTTTGCACACTTAAGAGACCAGATCAGATAATCAACAAGGACCTACTGTATAGCACAGGGAACTCTACTCAATATTCTGTAATAACCTATACGGGAAACGAATTTGAAAAAGAATGGATATATGTGTATGTATAACTGAACCACTTTGCTGTACACCTGAAATTAACATGACATTGTAAATCAGCTATACCCCAATATAAAATAAAAATTAAACTAAAAAAAAATAAAAGGCCAGATCATAGTAGTCTTCATGTTTTCTTCAAATCTTTGATAGAAGTTAGCATTTTAATCCCCTACATTAGGTTGTGTATAGAATTTAGAGGGACAACCGGCATTTTTTAATAGCTAAAAAAAAGACCCCTGAAGGATGAATGATGTGAAAACCATGAGAATATAGACAGTTTGTTTTCTCACAACCTAAATACATTGAGTTACTTTACAAAGGCCAGTCTCATGAGAGAAGCAAAAATGTATTTACTTAACTGCTATATATAGGATAACATGGAAAATATATTTCTTGGGATACTGAGCTGCCTGCCAAAGATTGTCTGCATATGTCTACTATTATTCAAATTAGGTAGTTTAAAAAATAACAAGTAGTTTAGAAGAACAAGTAATTCAGTAAGATTATACTCTTAATTTACATCTTTTGATACTTTCCTCCCATCTCATTTGCTGGGGGTTAAGGAAGGCACGGTTTGTGAAGAAAGCTTGTGTATACTTCATTGTTTTTTTTTGTTTGTTTTTTTGTGTTTTTGCGGTACGCGGGCCTCCCACTGTTGTGGCCTCTCCCGTTGCGGAGCACAGGCTCCGGACGCGCAGGCTCAGCGGCCATGGCTCACGGGCCCAGCCACTCCGCGGCATGTGGGATCTTCCCGGACCGGGACACGAACCCGTGTCTCCTGCATCGGCAGGTGGACTCTCAACCACTGCGCCAGCAGGGAAGCCCTACTTTATTGTTTTTGAAAGACTACTTTATTCGCTAGATATTTTAACACCCACCCTGAATTAATACTAGATAGAAATATGCAATAAACACACCCATATTTGCCTTGTATTATGTTGAAGTATTTAAAATAAACCCCTCAAGACACAGACTCAGAAAGTTTGAGGGTAATATTTTTGTTCAGGCTTAATCATAGAAAAGTAATACAGAATGTGTTAATTCAAACTTTTCTTTTCAACTTCTAGTGCTTCCCAATTGCTAACAGGATGAAATGAGAATCCCATGCCTTTCCATTTAAGATCCACCACAATCTGTTTTCTCCCTTAGTTTCTGTGGGTCTGAAGGATCTAGTCTTTGTTCCAGCCAGCATCCCTGGGACATATATTCCTCCTGTCTCCACTGTTGTGCCCATGCCTCTCCTCTCCGATCTCACCTCTAGCCATCTGAAATCCATTACTGTTATTAGAGGTCAAAACATTTGCCCCAGGTCACCAAGCAAGGAATGGAAAAAGCTACAATTCAAAACCAGGCACTGGTTTGTAGAACCCATAGTCAATCACTCCACTGAATTTCTGAAATGTTAAAAGGGCTTTTACCATTTCTAAAATGCTGAAATGCTAATAGATCTGGACTTGAATCCTCGTTCTGTGTTTCCGATGTGGATGAGTTTCAGGTAGATATTTGATGTCTCTAATCATTATAAAACAGGAATTATAATAAACCTTCACACAAAGATTCCGGAAAAGGTTAAATAAGATGATTAGCAATTGGTTCAGTCCTTGGTCTGGACTGTAGTGAGTACCCAGAAAATGTCAGCAGTTATTTTTACGTCCTTATAGTGTCATATATATATAGATGCTATATGGTTATATATATATATCAAATTCCTTCTTTCTTTCCTTCCTTCCTTCTTTCCTCCCTCCCTCCCCCCTCTCTCCCTCCCTCCCTCTCTCCCTCTTTCTCTCTCTCTCTCTCTCTCTCTCTTTCTTTCTCTCTCTCTCTCTCTCTCTTTCTTTCTTTCTTTCTTTCTTCTACCCTCCCCAACAGATTGTATGAATCTTGAGGGGCAGAAAAAATTTTTATTCATTTTGTTAAATCTGCCTAGAGTTCCAAGAACAGTTCTTGAACTTGACGGGTGCTAAATATGTAATTTTGATTGATTGGTATTAAATCGTCCTTTATTCTTTGTGTTAAAAGTTTCTGGTTGCTTATTAAGGACACTACCATTAAAGACTTATGTAATATCATAGCTACTTATCCTATTATAAAATGGATACTTCTCAATAACATAGACATTTTAAGTAATCCTTTGGTATTTAGTTAACATTCAGTAAATATTTTTAAATGTACCTTTCTTGTAATCCTTTGGTATTTAGTTAATATTCAGTAAATATTTTTCAATGTATCTTTCTCTGACAAATAAGGTAGCCTAACAGCTTTTATGTTTTAGACCTTCAATCTTTTTTTTATGCCACAGGAAGTGTTTTGTTAATATTTTCTCCTAGAAGAGCTGGTATGGTAAATTAATTTAGTATTCACATAGATAGATACCACATGCACTTTTCTAGGTGTTTCACTATCCTTTAGCTTTAGCTAATGGGCACTTAAAGTCTTGCTGATTTTTTCCCCAAAGACTCATAGTCATCTATAACATTCTTGAATAATTGGGCTTTAAGTGGAAATTAACAGGGTTGTCTACTTGCAGAAATATTTGTACTAGTTTAAATCTGAAATTTCTATAACCCTTAAGATATCAAGTTTTGAAATTCTCCTCTAAAAAGTTGAAAGTTAATATGTGACTTTCATATTATTTCATTTCATAAAATGACTTGGGTTTTGTTATTAGAAGTTATTTATAAAAGTCCTACTTTATAAAAATACTATTCGGTATCACTGGAGTTTTTACATTAAAACAATAACAACAACACCTGGAACCTAAAAACTGCTGCCAGAATAAATAAAATATATCGCTAAGACTTTTCAAGAGGCTTTATTTTAAGATATGCTCATTTCAAAGTCACTCCTTCATATCCCCTCTAAAGCCATTTCCCTTTCTTTAGATCAGCACGTCCATGTTGAAACTGATTGTCTAAGAATAGGCTGACAATCATTTGTAAAATATAGTCTTTCATGTATTCAACTTTTTAAAAAATCTAAGTCAGGATTTCCTGCAGTGGTGAGTGGCTTTGGGTAGAGAGGGATTGGACTGTTTCCTCACCATGTAGCCCTTCTCCACTCTGGGATTGTTTCTAGCTAATGGTAGGTGAATAAATGATGGTGGGTGGGAGAGAGAAGAAGGCAGGGGAATATTTCCAACTAATGTCTACCAATTCACAGGAAATATATATTTTTTCTCTTCTTTGTTTTAGGAGGAATGGCCACTGGACTCCAAGAGCAAAATATCGGTAACCACATATTTGTCATCTCTTATATCGTCTTCTCTAATACCCACAGCAACCCTTGTGAATTTGTTATGGTTACCCTCATTTTACAGATGATGAAACTAAAACTAAAAGAAGTTAGTTTACGAAGATCACACATGAGTCAATGAAAGAATTATGACTTTAATGGTGGTCTTTGACTTTAAGAGTGATGTCCTTTCTACTCTGCATATTACCTGAGCTTGTCCATAGAAGTGGAAAATAAAACCATTGGCAAATTAATGGATACATCCTTAATGGTATTAATAATTGTGCTACATTATAATGTCATAACAGACAAGCAGTGTACCTAAATGGTTGAAGTTAGCATGACTTCTAAACATAGCCATGCTTAGTATTTTTGGCACTTGGAGGAAAGAAAAAAAAAACACGGAGCAGATTAAGAAGCTCCTAAGATATATTTCTGGATCTGTCACTCACTGTCTGAATTTGGGAAACTGAAGGCTACAAAATTTCGTTTTTCCACCATCTTATCAGAGCCTATTGATTGTAAAGTCTATGCATTGCAAAGTAAGCTGGAGCATGGGCTCATTTCCTTTAGGACAGCTTAGTTAAATCAGAGAGCACCTGCCTGCACCCATTACTCAGTTTTAGCTAAGGATCTTTCTTTTTAGTGTTCTGGTAGTGTTTTTCTCTTAATCCGTAAGGAAAGTGAAAATGTCCAGACTTTGTGGAGAACAGGTCAACCAGCGTTGTTGCTAAGAAATATCAGAAAGAAGTTTGCTTTGACAAATTAACATCTTGATTTCCGTGCCTCCACCCTCCTCCCTACACACACGATAAGTCCTCCTTGGTCCCCCTTTTCTAGATCCTTTAGTGAGAACTAGAGCCTTCCTCTTGTTCTTTAAACACTGCCCTGAAGCATCCAAAAATTCTTTCAATTCCCAGACTATTTTAACTTGAAAGAGACACCCCCATCCCTTAATACAGACCCAGATTCAACATACATTTTTGGTAAAGAGCCAGATAGTAAATGTTTTCACCTCTGGGGGCCAGATGGTCTCTGTCACAAATACTCAATATGCAAATTGTAGTATGAAAGCAGTCACAAACAATATGTAAACAAATGAGCATGGCTGTGTTTCTTTCTTTTCTTTTTTTTATTTTGGCTGTGTTTCAATTAAACTTTTCTGAAACAAACGCAAATGCATTTGGCTCAGGAGCCATAGTTCGATGACCCCTGATACAGACTATCTCCCTCATTACACTGTGTTCTAGAGTCAAAGAAACAAAGAGGAAAAAATTAAAACTGGCATCTGGTCTTGATCTAGTCAATATCTGAGCACCAACAACACGCTAAGTCCTAAACCCCGTGCTGCAGATTTAGCGGTGAATAACGCAGAGCTGGATTATGGATTCATGCTCCTTCCTTTCCTTTTCCCAGGCGGAGAGCAGGATTATCTTGGCACAGGATGGCAATATCCTAAATTAGTAATTCATTTCTTTTGCAATAGTATACATGCTCTGCCAACAAAGCCTTGGGTAAACTTGCAAACTAAACAAGGTTACCTATCCACATCCCTTCTCAATCTTATCTTGTGCCTTATCTCTCACCTCCCAGACAATCAACACCCTTGCTCTATGGCTGTGCGTCTTCTCTCCTCCTTCCTCTACACTCCACACTCTTCCTCCTCCACGTTCTCCTCTCCCTACAATTTTCTTGATCTATTCGACACAAACACAATGTCCCTAGAGTCTTGAACGTCACAAATTAAACTTACTAACACCGTGGTACAAAGGATGCAGATTTTCTTGTTTAAAAGGCAAGCTTGTGAACCCTAACTCTACTGTAGCTGGCCATAAAGTAAGTATGATCAAGTGTGCATCTCCACACTTTGCCTAAACTGTCAGAGTTTAAACCCATCTTTTCTGGGCTCGAAAGAAATTAAGCTGAATCCTGAATAAGGAGAGCCTCCAGCGGTGTTTTCAGTTTTCTGGAAGAAGAGAGAAAAGAAAGCAGAGGTGCTTATTATGGGAGGTACAGGCAGTCCAAGTCCTACCTTGCTGTGCCAGCTCTAATAGAAGGTATGTGACAGGTTAATTTAGGCTGGTGCACACCTTACTGGGAAGTAGGCACTAATATAGGAAAGTGGAATTAAATATTTAAGTACGTCAAAATAAAAATTTGAATCGTCCCTGCCACCTTCTCATTTCTTCTGTCCTAATTTTTTGAAGGTGGCTTTTGTCCAGAGATCTAGGTAGTCAACTCTGACTCATTTGTAAATTCGAATGCCTTTTGGACTACAGTGTAAGTATTGGGCAACTGATGACTGGGTTATTTTAGATGAGAAATAAAAATTTAAGTGAATATTTATGAGTGAATAGAAAAATATCACAAGAAATTTTTGTTCATAGAAAAAGGAGGTGAGATTCTGTACTAGTCTGAAAAGAAAAGGCAACGGTAATGGTTTAAGGGGACAGAGGAATAATGATGTATATAAAACAAGGAAGGAAGTCTATAAAATTCAATCAACTTCTATAGGCTTGTTTGGTACAAAATATCAGGGAAACTTGGAGTAGCTCTGCATTTCAACAAACATAATGGATCTTGGTCTTCAGGCTACTCCAGTGCATTTATTTTCTCTAGAGAGTTGTTTTTTACAGCCCAAGGAACTGGTCTAAAAAGAGATGGGGTTGCTTAAGAAGTGATGATTTGGGCTTCCCTGGTGGCACAGTGGTTGAGAGTCCGCCTGCCGATGCGGGGGACACGGGTTCGTGCCCCGGTCCGGGAAGATCCCACATGCCGCGGGACGGCTGGGCCCGTGAGCCATGGCCGCTGAGCCTGCGCGTCCGGAGCCTGTGCTCCGCAACGGGAGAGGCCACCACAGTGAGAGGCCCGCATACCACCAAAAAAAAAAAAAAAAAAAAAAAAAAAAGTGATGATTTACTCTTTAGTCCTGGAAGGGCTATAATGGCTTGGAAGTCTAATCTGTATCTGGCTTTACCTGAATGGATTCATCTCTTGATAAACATGTTCTTTGGACAGCAATGAAATGACTGGGCTAATTATGATGTCAGTTGACACTGGTGGTATAAAGGCATCTTAAAGTTGGATTCAGACCAGCTGCTGCAAAATGGGGACCACATTGAAAATAAAAATTCATCAGGATCTTCTCTCCAGAGGTGTAGGGGCTCTCACCTCTGCTCCTTTCTAATATCTACCTCATTTTCCCTCACTATGTGAATAAGGGTTACTGGCCATTTTTGTGCTATCGATGCCCTTGGACCTTTGAAAAAAACTATGGAATCCTTCTCAGAAAATGATTCCAATGTATAAAATACATTATATAGGATTAAACAGGAAATGAAATATATTAAAACATACTTATAAAATATTAACTTTAAATTTTATTTGTTTAATTTAAATGTTTGCAATGTATTACTGTATATGTTTCTTTACAATATAGTCAGTTAGAAGATCTGGCAGTGTGTCAATAACTACCATAATTCCCAAATATGTATAAATTTTTTAGGGTTCTGATATAAAAAATATTTGTAAGTTTTACTGGAAATAAAATCATAGTTACTGCTAATATTACTGCTGTTTTGCCTAAATTCATATTAGAGCTAGAGGCTAGTGAAAATCAATGTCATTTTTTTCCTTCCAAGTTCATGAGCTCCTTGAATTTTATCCCTGGATCATCACTACTTGGGCTCAGGTTAAGAAATGCTTCTATTTTCTGTCTTCCTTTTTATCTCTGTAGAAATTGGGAATTGGTGGGCTAGCCTAACAGCTGTACATTCCCAGATCCAGAGCCCCCAACAATGGTCATATGTCTAACTGTCCCAATGCCAAATCCCTTGGAGAGTTCATGTGATGGAAAGGGGCCAGATATCCATTCCTATTCCCTAAAACAATGGAAGAGTGGATGCAAAACATCCTGTAAGGCAAGCATATCCTTGGTCCACTCTTTTGGGGAGCAAGGACCAAGAGACTTTTCAAAGATAGAATATGTATAAGGCAGACATCTCAAAAAGAACCTTTACAGATACAGGTTTGAGACCTTTAAAAGCAATTGAAAATTCCTTTGCACTGCTTTACAAATATAATGAAGGATTTCTTCTGAGGGTGAAGAGTCATCACTGCTCATAAGGAAGAAAAGCTGTCTGTGTTGTGTACAAATAAAAGTATAGGTATTTTAAGTATGATATGACACTGTTCAGTGGAACTTTCTGTGGTGATGAAACTGTTCTCCATCTGCAGTGTCCAGTATGGTAGCCACTAGTCACATGCAGCTATTGAGCAATTGAAGTATGGCTAATATGACCCAGGGAGTGAATTTTAAATTTTATTTAATTTTAAGTAGTTAAATTTTAAATTTATATAGCCATATGTGGTTAGTGGCAAGTGGGATGGATACCCAGGTATAACCTGTTAAATAGTGCATCTCCATCACCTTCCTATAAACCTGACACTCCAGCCAAACTAGCAAAGAACTCCTACCCTTCTGCTGCTGACCTTTGCTATGGTTGTTTTCCCAGCCAGGCACACACTCATGGTTTCTATTTCTTTAGGTCATTCCATACTTTATATGCCTAACTCATATCCCACTTCCCCTGGAAGTCTTCTCTTTTCAACCTAGCCTCTGAAGGCATCTACTGCTATATCAGTAATTGGGATAAATCATATGCAACTTTGTATTGATATTTATCTTTTAAAAAATGTTTAAAGTTTACCTTCAAGTAGAGTATAGGCCTTTCTGGAGGAAGGAACAATTTCTCACATCTCTTTAAGTAGTATCTAATCTTTGTATAAAAGTGTTCAATGCAATTTTGTTAAAGATGAGGTCATCAGGTGTTTGGAGAAGCAGATGATGAAAATAAAAACATAAATTCACTAGAGCAAGGATGCCTGAAAGTAGAGAATCACTATGTAGAAAGAGATCACTGAAATATTTTAGAGTGAAGAGAGACCAAGAATTCATTTGGTGTTGTGTTTAGGCAAATAAAATATTCTCCTTTCATGGATGAGATAACCAAGTTCTAACAACACTGAATAATTTAACCAAGGTCATATGCCAATGAAGGATGGAAGGGAAACTTGAACAAAGATCTCTGACATTTAGCAGTGTCTCCAGAGCAGGATGCTAGAAAGACTGGGGAACTCTGAAGAAGAAAGAGAGAGGGGTCAATAGAAAGAATAGGATAGAGAAAGGGAGATTCATGAAAAGAAATACAAGAGAAGGTTTATAATGGATATCCTTGGTCTGCTCAGATCACCAAAAAGCTAAGAGGTAATTTCCACAAAGTTAAAGAAATTCAAAATATCCTTCTAATTTTAAAATCTCCTAAGTTACCTGACTAGATTGAATGAACACAGAAATCCAGGCATAACAGCTAGATATCCTTCCATGCTCGATGGTCTCTTTCATCTGATGGAGCCTTGGGGTGCATGTTGCACCGCACATTTGCATGCCAGACTGCAGTGAACTGAGTGTGGTTGGGAAACCGTGCCACAGGAGAAAATATTGACAGCATTTCCTATAAGATTTTGACATGAAAATTAGAGAAAGTGTTAGAAAAAAAAAAATTGTCAGCATTAGGCATGCAGTGCATCAAGGAGAAATCACACTTCTTCCTATCTTGTAGGCAATAGCAGCATCATAGAGAGGAGATAAAATTCAACATTGCATAAACATTAGTATAAAATTCAACATTGCATAAGCATTAGTATAATCGTTCCCATATACCCACTGGACTCATTTCTACAACTACATCAAAGCTATCCTATCAGACATGACCCATTTCTTTTCATAGAATAGAGATAGCTAAGAGACAGAAGAAGAAAACTCTAAGGGAGATGAGTAGATAGATCCATGTTTCGAGAAAGGAGACTCAACAATCAAAGAGTTGTGCTATGGATGCCCTTGATTTACTAAGAATACCCGTAGGCTAAACAAAGCGCTGATTAAAACATTTAGACTAAGGTATGGTTACTACACAAAGTCATTCTCAACCTTTAAATTGGGAGAATATGCTCAGTAATCCCTGAATGTAGCCAGTATTTGAATATTCTTACTGAATACCTACAACATTGTACTAAGACCCTCAAATAGCAAGGCTACTTCACATGATGCCAAAGCCAGTGGGGTTTTCATGTGTTGCAGCTTATTTTTCCTCCTTCATAATAGATTGGGCAATTTTCAAGTCATTCCATAAGCACTTGATAAAATGTCCAATCATCCTTGATGTGGATATGTCTGAAAAGCCAGATTTCAAAACCAAAAGAATATCTTGGGGCAGAATATACTTAAATGGATACGAAATGCCTTCATCTACCAAGAGGAGCCATTAGTTAAGAGAACCAACCTAAGGATGGTATTGATGGAGAATAATTTCCAACGGAGAGTCAATGGAGAGTGAATATGTTAGAGAAAAAGTAAAATTAAAAATGTGACCAACTGAGGTGATCATGCCTGTGTACTGCAAATCTGGTGCTGTGCTTTTAGGACAAGTATTAGGATCATTTTGATAAAAGTATTAGCAACATGCATTATGTGCTTATAAAAAGTGCCAAGGTACTTTGCTAAATCTTTTAAGGATTATTACATTTAATCCCTGAAATGATCTTAAATATGGATTATTTCTATTATTATTTTATAGATGATGAAACTGAGGCAAAATAATTAGGTAAGTTGTCCATAATGTATGGGAAGGAATGGGGCTAGGATTCAAAACCTGATAGGCTTATTCTAAGTATTCTTAACCACCATGCTATAATTTATATCTTGAATACATCAGTACAATAATCCAATTTTGGGCTTCCCTGGTGGCGCAGTGGTTGAGAGTCCGCCTGCTGATGCAGGGGACGCGGGTTTGCGCCCCGGTCCGGGAAGATCCCACATGGCGCGGAGCGGCTGGGCCCGTGAGCCATGGCTGCTGAGACTGCGCGTCTGGAGCCTGTGCTCCGCAACGGGAGAGGCCACAGCAGTGAGAGGCCCGCGTACCGCCAAAAAAAAAAAAAAAAAAAAAAAAAAAAAAAAAATCCAATTTTTATCAAACTTAAATAATATACAAAGCCTTATTAGAGGAAAAAATCGTGTGAGATTCTCCATTTTGAGAAACACTATTTCAACACCTAAAGTTATGTTCTATGAAAGAAGCCATTATGGACTGAAAATTTGTATCCTCCCCCAAATTCGTGTATTGAAGCTCCAACCTCCAGTGTGACTGTGTTTGGAGATAAAACCTCTAAGGAAGTAACTGAGATTAATTAAATGAGGTCTTAAGGGTGGAGCCCTCATCCAATATAGTTAGTTACAGTAAAAGACACCACAGGGAGAAGGCCAGTTGCAAGTAAGGAGACCCCTTAGCAGAAATCCAATGAGCCAGCACCTTAATTTTAGACTTCTAGTTTCCAGAACTATGAGAAAATAAATTTCTGTTGTTTAAGCCACCCAGCCTGTGGTATTTTGTTAAGACTGCTGAGCCGACTAAAACGTAAGCTTTAAATTTTTCCTTCAAAGAAGGAGTTAAGTGTTTAAAACCTGAAAAATGATTTTTAAAGATAGCCACTGAAATGCAAATCTAAAATTAAAAACTTTTCACAGAACTCATACCCCTTTCCCCTTTTAAAAACATGTCCTTGAATTCCAATGTTCGTGAATCTTTCAAAGGGCAAAACCTGGGCTAACTTACCACAGATCTTGTCAGTAAGTGTTTCATATTATTTTGTCTACATTCAAACATTAATATAGACCAATTATTTGTAAGTAATGGAGTAAAGAAGTGCAGTACGCACATCATTTTTGAATGTTTCAGATAGGAATCCTCTCTCTTTAGGAAAACAGAACAAAGTTCTTATGAAGAATGGAGTGTCATATTTAGTTAACATAAAGATAAATTCAGAGAACAATTTTTAAAGTGTACACTTCCCTTTCAGTTTGCACAGATAGATGAATATATAGTTACTGCATCATCCATTAGAATATTCGATTTCCTCATTAAATGGAGATGATGTTAGCGTTGTATATAAGTGGCCATTATGAACATCGAAGGAGGTAATCCATGTGAAGCCTTGAAAACTAAGTTCTACTGAAATGTCAGGTCAATCATTGTTATTAAGTTGTTTGCTCTAAGTGACCAATATCACATTTTGAATTTAAATCATGTGGTACTTTACTGAAAGGAAGTCATAACCATGTGAGTTTAGGAAACAAATATAACAAATGTAACAAACAAAATGTAAACAAATGTAACAAACAAATGTAACACCTCTTGAATGCCCATGCCTAGTATTTTCACTTTATGGAGCACGCTATTAAGTATGGCTTAGTGACAAAACCATCCATAATAAATATGAATTTTGCTAAAGGTCTAATAGAATATCATAAACCAGCCTGACAAAGGATCTGTGCTATGGTAAAGTGGATTGTAGAATTTATAGTAGTTATAATAGTGTAATAGTTTAATGCAGCAGATTTCTGCAGAAAGAAGATATTTAATTTCAATTCAACTTGCAGATAGCAAGCACCTGCCATGCGGAAGGCACTGTGCTGGCTTCTGAGTCACAGTGACAAAATGGTTATGTATCTGCTGTTGGTTGTTTTATATGATGAGATTTGGTGGTGGCAGAGAGGTGGCTTTTGTAGAGGCATTTAGATCAAAGGTTCCAGGTAACTGGCCTGAAGCATTGGTTGAAGGGAATAAATTCAGAGAACAAGATAGAGAGTTTAAAGAATATAGTGGAATATTATCCTTATATACTGACTTAAGGGACAATATTGGATTGTCAATCACAGACCCATTCTTTTTTTTTTAACATCTTTATTGGAGTATAATTGCTTTACAATGGTGTGTTAGTTTCTGCTTTATAACAAAGTGAATCAGCTATACATATACATATATCCCCATATCTCTTCCCTCTTGCGTCTCCCTCCCTCCCAACCTCCCTATCCCACCCCTCTAGGTGGTCACAAAGCACTGAGCTGATCTCCCTGTACTATGCGGCTGCTTCCCACTAGCTATCTATTTTACGTTTGGCAAGTGTCCATCATCGGATGAATGGATAAAGAAGATGTGGCACATATATACAATGGAATATTACTCAGCCATAAAAAGAAACAAAATTGAGTTATTTGTAGTGAGGTGGTTGGACCTAGAGTCTGTCATACAGAGTGAAGTAAGTCAGAAAAACAAATACCGTATGCTAACACATATATATGGAATCTAAGAAAAAAAAAAAAGTTCATGAAGATCCTAGGGGTAAGACGGGAATAAAGACAAAGACCTACTAGAGGACGGACTTGAGGATATGGGGAGGTGGAAGGGTAAGCTGTGACAAAGTGAGAGAGTGGAATGGACATGTATACACAGGCCCATTCTTTACATATACAGTTCATGCAGCAAGCAGTGATCTTTGCTTTCTGGTTCTTGATACACAAAGCGCCCAGTATCAATAATGATGCACTGACGATCTAACAGAAGAGCCATTTACAAACTTTTTTCTTTTCATGCTTAATGCTGAGTCTACGCGGTATGTTAAATCTGGCTCTTGTGCAACTATTCCAGGTTTTCTGCAAAAAAGGAAGGAAATTCCTTTTAATGGGAAGAGAAATGAAAGAAGAACAATTTTAAAAATGATTTTTGCTTAGGTGTGTGTAACTTCTGTATTGTCATCTTTCTTTTACAGCCAGAACACATGCTTTGTTTTTAGGATCCTATCATCAGCAGGCTGTTTTGAAGGTCTTGAACGTCTTCAAAGTTCTGATGGCTGGTTTTTGTGCATTTTTGACTTCCAGGTTAGCGGGGAGGGTGCCTGAATGGGCTGTTTCATCCACCATTGCCATGGTTTTCATCATTGTGTTTGGTTTTCAATCAAAGTGCATTAAATTGCATCAAGCAGATCTAAGTGAGTAAATATATTCTCCAAATTAAAAAAAAAAAAAAACTCATAGGGTTGGTTGATTTCAAAATACTGAGTGCCCTAAATCCATAATTATAATGAAACCTACCAGTTTTGTTAAACGAAAGAGTTAATGATGTAGGGTTCTTATGCCAGGAAAGGGTGGAAAAAAAAAGTTTTTTTTCTATATCTGTCAATTGAAAATATGTGGTGTTGTAGCTGAAACATGAATATTTTAAAGTAACAGCAAATGCCTGTAATTCTTCTTGGCCAGCAGCTCCAGGCATGTCCTTTACTGGCAATGAACCACATGCAGGGAGAGGCTATCTCACCGTGCCAAGGAGTTAATTATACTCACTTAGACTCTCAGGACTTAAGTGTCTTTATTATAAGCCCCCCACCTCCCGTTTTTGCATAAAGTGGAGCAAATTTCATTCCTCATCAAATCGTTTTGTTTTGAGCAGGGGCCATTTTCATTTTTCTCTTTGTATTCGTGAGTAAATGTTTGTAAAATCAAATCAAAGAATAATAACGTTCTAACTTATGTTCCTCTTGCACTTTCATATTTTTTTTCCTGGGGTTCATAGTGTAAACACAGCCCCAAACCCAGGGGGGCACAATTCCCAGCAGTGTGGTGGAGTTGGCCACCGGGTTCTCCAAACTATCTTTAGTTTATAGAGTTTATACATTAAAGAAAATAAATGCAATTGAGAATGCCTAATGGAACTTTCTGGCGCATGCTACAGGAGGATACTTAAATATAGTATGATAAAAAATTAAAACCGATTTATCAAAATGACAAAACATTTGGTAATTTGGAACACTCTTAATGTCCATTTAAAGTGCAATGGTCAGTAATTTATTCCATTTTGGAGATTTGAAGTTATCAGCATTTAGTACAATTTATAGCTCATGCTTAATTTTGCTATTATTTACTTTAGCAAATGGGAGAGTCTTACTTTGCAAAAAAAAGTGCTGATTCTCAACTTGTGGAGTACCTCAGTGTAGCAGATTCGGTGTGGAAAACAAATTGACAGCTTGCTACCACCAAAGTCAAGTTTTAAATTTATTTTATGTAAGCTTTTAGATGTGTGGCTCTCATACTTGAGTATCTTGAAGAACCAACAAGGGAGCTTATTAAAAATGCAAATTCCTGCCTTCTAGCCCCAGGGATTCTGATCAAAAGGTTTGGAATGGGGCCAAGTAATCTGCACTGATTTTTAACAATCACCCATAAATGAGTCTGTTCCTAGGATACATTCTGGTAAATACGCTTTGAGATAGAAAAATCTGTACTTTTTGTACACAATGCCATTTTATATATGAACTACTGATTAGTAGTACAGGAATCCTAAAACTAATTAAGGTGTTGATTAGATTCAATTTTGGGGATTTACAAGATCTGTTAAAAATTCAGTTTGGAAAATTGTTCCATTTTGTATTGACATTATAAATTGTGTCACTAAGACCAAACCAAATTAATCAAATCAATAATTCATTTAAAAGGCTCCGGTATACACTCAAAGCTATAAATGTTAAATGTGTGAGGTGTATTTTCTTCTATTAAATAATACAATTCATGGGGAAATACAGATAGTGAAACGTGTCATCAGAAAATTAACTATAACAAGCAGCTGATATTCATATACACTGCAAAGAATAAGTTGATTTATTGAAAATGATATTCTGTTGGGTTCCAAAGACTTCCTAAAGAATAGGGCTTTAGGGAGTAACCACAATGCTGAGGTCTCGTTCTGGTCATGTATTGAGATCATTATTATGGGACAGAAACCTCACTGTGGATATTCCAGTTTTAGAAATGAGCATATTCTAAATAACGTCATTTAAAATGATAACTCCATTTTTTTCCATTAAAGAGCTAGAGCTGGTGTCATTATAAAAGAATGGTTTGCACAGTAAAGGAGATAATCCATGTCCTTTTCACAGATAAGAGTGAAGGTCCAGTGAGCCTCCTGAAGACATTTATTCAATCTTGAAATATCTCCCCAAACAGAAAAGTTGCTTTTAAAGGAATGCTAGAAGTCAAGCAGTAGATACCATCTTAGATGTGAAATGACGTTCTAAGCAGAAATTACAAGAAGACTTCTCCGTGGTCCTGTATATTCCAGAGAACGTACAGGAGAATCAATTGATTACAGGCAAAAATGAAACATCACGCATGACCTCAGGACATGACAATGTACATAGACCATTTAACAGAATGAGCAAACAAATGAGGTTCCAGGAAAGGAGAGGCAGAAGAGGAAATAAATCCACACACCATCCAGGTTTAAAGCCTCAGAGCAAAGGTTTATATCTCCAGCTGTTGGCAGATTTTGGCAGAGAAGACAGCTCCTGGGTGATGAGTGACAAGTTGAAGGAAAGAAGAAAGTGACAGGCAGTTTCTAAGGAATTTGCGACCCAAGGCATTCCTGGTCCCTGAAGATGATAGTGACTATGACAGGGACCTTTAGCGGTTTCATTTTTTCTGATGTGCCTTTCTGAATTTTAAGAACCCAGAGCAGAAGAACAAGAAAATTCAGTTAAGACCTAGTTTTACATCCATTATCCAGGCAAAAGGCCACAGAATCAAACCCACTGAGGCTGTTTATGTTTGCCAAATGAACTATTTGAAATATTAAAATGACATCAATACAGTTTTCTGGAGAAGCTCACTGACATTAATGGCAGTGCCAAAAATGTAACGCAAACTTCTAAACATTTGTCATGTTTAGGAAGTTCCATTTTTTCAGTTCATTTCCACAGAGCAGGAGAAAGGAAACGTGAATTACTGTGGTAATAAGGGAAGGAAACCAAAATTTAACGAAGGCTTATCGTGGGCTTCACATTGTGCTATGTACTTTATATATTATCTCATTTGGTAAGTTTATGATAAATGTGAACTGTGTTAAAGATGAAAGAGTTAGCAACATGTGGCCTACAGACATTTTAGGGATTTAATAATGAACACACCATCTCCAGTGACTTTAATAGTTCATTTCACTGAGTATTGAAACGAAAAGTCATCTTCAAACCAACCAACCCCGAGAGCAGTCTGCAAATACATTCATATGCAAACCCTTTTACATGTTCATCTGTACACCTTTCTGGAGACCTACACAACTTTAGTTAAAAGCCTTGGAAAAACAAAAATGACTTGTTGGAATATTTTCTATAACTGTCATTGTGACAAGGATGTGAGGAGGGTGAAAACCCCACACACAGTGTACGATTTTTTTGTTTGTTTCATTTGTTTCGTTTTTAAATATTTTTTTGATGTGGACCATTCTTTTTTAAAGTCTTTATTGAATTTGTTACAATATTGCCTCTGATTTTTATGTTTTGGTTTTTTGGCTATGAGGCATGTGGGATCTCAGCTCCCCGACCGGGGATCCAACCTGCACCCCCTGCATTGGAAGGTGAAGTCTTAACCACTGGCTTGCCAGGGAGGTCCCCAGTGTAGGTTTTATTCGGGAAACTTGCAAGTCAAAGGTTGACGAGAGGTGGCATACACCTCCATTCTCTCATCATTCTGTAGAGAAGCGTTCCAGGGCCTGGCAGTGCAGCTGGACTCACAGTAGTTCGTATCCTGCTACTCTACTTCTTATAGTGTAAGCAGAGGATGGCCCTACCAGTGGCTGTCCTGGCCTGGGACCCCCCTGAAAGCACAGCTTCAAAAATTTGTTTGAGTAGCGTATTTTGGAGTGATCCCATAGGGGCAGGACAAGGGACAAGCAGAGAGATACATAGAAGGAGGAGGGGAAATGACCCTGGGTGAGTTATCCACTTGGTCCCCGCTATGGCTAATAAGTTGCTCAATACTATGGAACAGTCTGAGAATCCAAGTAACACATGTCTCAGGATCATCTGCTCAAAGAAAAAAAAAAAAAGGGAGGAATTATTTGCCCATTGGCTTCTGTCTCCCTATGGCCAAGAACTGTCCTGTTAGTTTACCCTACAATTCCTATCATGCTGGTTCTCCTTGTGTCAGAGAAACTCTTGAATAAGATTAAGGGACTCATATCCTAGGCCTGAGGGAAGATACTGTGGGGTGCACCTGTAGGGACCTGATCAAAGCTCATGGCTGGAGTAACTAATGATGTTTTGGTAAGTTTATGATATATGTATATTTCCCTTATGGTGGAAGACTAAACATTTTGGACTCAGCTACTAGCGGGTTGGATGCTGCTGTTACAGGTTAGCTCAGGAGACTCAGGGAACCTGTGGAAAGTTGTAACATCTTCTGCTGGGCAAGGGGAGCCACTCATCCCATGGAAATTGGGGTTTGAAGCACAGATTTTCCTGCTGGGGTGAATGTGAGACCCCAATACACTGTGTCCTTCACTGTCAGGTAATGAACAAAGGGTACCCGGGCATTGCCTTCGGAATTCCTGGTTGACACTCCACCGTCAGGTTTGGATATTTAGTGTGTAAATTCGTTCTAATAATAATAGTTTTTAAAAAATGATGAGCACTTTTAAAATTTTTTTTTTTTTTTTTTTTTTTGCAGTACGCGGGCCTCTCACTGTTGTGGCCTCTCCCGTTGCAGAGCACAGGCTCAGGACGCGCAGGCTCAGTGGCCATGGCTCACGGGCCCAGCCGCTCCGCGGCATGTGGGATCTTCCCGGACCGGGGCACGAACCCGTGTCCCCTGCATCGGCAGGCGGACCCTCAACCACCGCGCCACCAGGGAAGCCCTAAAATGTATTTTTAGGCACAGATTAGGAGTAAAAAGTTGATCTGGTTTACCTGATGTTATTCACATTGAATCTAATTCTTACATTTGGTGTTCATGAATTATAAAAGAAAGCTCGAGGGCTTCCCTGGTGGCGCAGTGGTTGGGAGTCTGCCTGCCGATGCAGGGGACACGGGTTCGTGCCCCGGTCCGGGAAGATCCCACATGCCGCGGAGCGGCTGGGCCCGTGAGCCATGACCGCTGAGCCTGCGCGTCCGGAGCCTGTGCTCCGCTACGGGAGAGGCCACGACAGTGAGGGGCCCGCGTACCGCAAAAAAAAAAGAAAGCTCGAGTAGAGTGAAGATTCTCCTTGTCTGGCTTTGCAGATGGGGTACCCATAGGGGCCAAAGGCTGTTAGAATCCTCTCATCCTCTTAGCTACTCTGCATCTTTGACGTCACAAATGAGAGGACTATGTTGATGGTGAGTATTTTCTATTTAAGGAATTTTGTTTTGTTTTGTAAAAAGAATTATCTTTTCCTGACTAATAACAGTTTCAGTGATTTCTAGGGTTTTTTGTTTTCCCAGGGCTGTGACTGTGTCACTGACTTACCATTATCCCGAGCAACATTCTGATGGCTTGGTTTACTTTTGTTTTTTTAAAAGACCCATAATTTCCTTTCTTGTTCTTGTACTTCCTATCACTCTGCTTAAAACACTTTTGAGGATTTTCCTGTGATGTAAAACCAGTCTAATTTATCTTTGTTCAACATAACTTTGTTTAAAATACTTTGTCTCCCTGCTCACTTGGCTTCCCCTTTTCCAGCTCTATGGATAACCAGGCATAATTAATCTAGTCACTCCTAAACCCCTTTCACTTCTTATAGATTAACTTCTGTTAATCATATAAGTTGATGGAGTCCAAACATTTTATTTAATAGAGGTCACATCTGTTGAATGTCACTTATGGGAGTTACAAAAAGGAGGCATCCATCCTTCCGTTTCTTCTTTCAACAAATGACAGGAGGATTTGCATAGATATGCACAGAATGCTATCCTCTGTGTGTGGGATATCATAAAATGTAAAAGACCTGGGCGTTCAAAGTATGCAAACTAATTTTGCTAACCCCATTTTGTCAGGTAATTTTGGTGTGGGAAATAACCAGTGGGAAAGCAAGTGGGGAAAGAAAAATAAATAGTAAGATTCTGAACAGACGTTCAACACAGCAGGAGATAGTGTTTCAGACCTGAGATCCAACTTGTAAAAAGAAAGTGTGTAGGGGCTTGCATTTTGAAAGGAACCCCAGATGGGAAAAGATTATACTTTGTGGCAAAGACACAACAGAAAGACCTAAATGAAATCACGGCTACTTTCCTGGTGGAACCACAGAGAAGAATTTGGGGTTAGGAAGCCCATTAGCAGATGACATGCCCCGGGGGCAGTACTTGGCCACTGCCCAGGCACTTGTGGTGTACTGTAGCGTATAAGACTCTGAATTGCCTTTTTATTTAGCATCTTTTGTGTAGAAAGTCATTTATGCTGCAGTCTCATTGTTTTCCAAAGTTTCAAAAAACCAGCTCTTTATTAGGTTAGAGTAATTGCATAAAAACAGCAACCAGCGAAAATCATTTTTAGAATTTCTTTGTTTTTAATTAAACCTAAAATTAATGTTATAAAACCCACAAGGGTAAAATAAAATTTATTTTGATAGTAAAATGGATTTTCAAATGCTTTCAAGTGCTTTGGGGATTAAAGTTCAATAAGACTTGAAGTCATGTCATCCTGTATGCTGGGAAGGTGCGAATGCCATGTGTAAAGTTTGAGAGGGTTCTGAACGAGCAAAGCAAAGCAGTAGAAAATACGCTTGTCCACTGTGCATTAAGAGAATATTAGACTGTCATTCAAAATACAGTTCCTTGCAGCCATACAGGAATACAGTTCCTGTTCATTGGACAAGTTAAGTGCCAAAAGGGATTTTGCAAGAATCAAATCACTTGTGAGCTGGGTCGAACATCAGGAGATTGCTGCATAGGTAAAGAATGTGGCAAAAATAAAATCTAGATGAAAGCATCTTGAGAGTCAGCAGTTCAGACTCTCAGAGAAGTCCAGAGAACAGGATAAGAAAATGATTTCTATATTGGACCATGTGTATAAAATGATAATTTGTCAAACTGCTTACTAGGTGAAAAAAAAAAAGAGACATTCTCAGGACAAGGTCATGGAACCTATCAGGGATGTTACCAGGCCAAGTGACATTATGGGGTGACCCAATGCTCTGAGTGTTTTTCTCAAACCCCGCCATTGAAATTAACACCTTCATTCTCTGTGTTGTATTTTATTTATAGTGGTTATCTCTCTCTGAAGATGTTGGGGGTATTTACTTGTTGACTTGTTGATCATTTGTTTCCTCCTCTCTGAACGTGAGTTTTGTACTGGCCACCCTGTATCTCCAGCCTGTGAACAGTGCCTGACACATTGCCGTACTCCACAACTGCTAAACAAATAAATAAAAAATAAAAACGAATAAATGGGGCTTCCCTGGTGGCGCAGTGGTTGAGAGTCCACCTGCCGATGCAGGGGACACAGGTTCGTGCCCTGGTCCGGGACGATCCCACGTGCCGCGGAGCGGCTGGGCCCATGAGCCATGGCCGCTGAACCTGCGCGTCCGGAGCCTGTGCTCCGCAACGCGAGAGGCCACAGCAGTGAGAGGCCCCCGTACCGCAAAAAAAAAAAAAAAAACCTAAAAAACAAAAAAACGAATAAATGAAAAATTTGCAGTAATAATCTTGCCACACCATCATCGTTGCATGGTGTACACAAATGAATGGTAATGTAGGTTGCTTTTGTTGATTGAAGCTCAGATGCCTTCAGCAGATAGACAGCTTGAGAGCAAAAGCACTGTGATAATATCTCACATTTGCAAGGGTACACAGTGAATTTGAATTCATCTCGCTGGTATAAGAAGGATGCAGTATTAAATATATTTTGGCATAGGCTTTAAAAAATAACAGCCTTAATAGATTGACATATTAATACTTTTGGTTGTTATCTCCTTTCTCCCAAAGAGAATTCAGTTAGGGTTAGGGTTAAGGTTAGGAAAAATCCCACCATGTTTGACAAAAGAGTGTTCGAACTCCATGTCCAATTTTTCAGAAACAGTAGCCTGAGGTTTCCTTATTTTTCCTGGTGCAGTTACCACGGAATTGATATGGTATATTCCTTTTTTTTCTTTTCTTTTTTTTTTGCCTCGCCCTGCGGCTTGCAGGATTTTAGTCCCCAGACCAGGGATCAAACCCAGGCCCCGGCAGTGAAAGTGCCGAGTCCTAACTACTGGACCTCCATGGAATTCCCGCTATGGTATATTCTTAAATATACAAACTTCCTCTAAAAAGGTGACTATTTCTATATTACTCATTTTTTTAAAAAAATGTTCAATTTTCAGGGATTTCTTAGATCTTAAAATTATTTTGCACCCAAGCTCATTTGTTCCATCAATCCCTGACTCCCCTTCAAAGCACCTTATGTCTCTCCCTCTCTCCTTTTCCCTCCTTGAATCAGAACTGACGTTTTATATCTAACCTCTTATGGACAAGATATGAATTGCATGAGGGCAAAGACATTTTCTGTTTCATTCCCTGCCTAGCCTTCAGTGACATGGTGAATGAGAGAACAACAATGGCAATTTTCAGATAAATGAAGGAGAAACTAGTGGGCTGTTTTAAGTAGTACTTTGAGGGTTATCTGTATTTTGGAGGGTTCAAGAGTGATTCTTGAGTGCATGTTTAAAAATCAGTTTTTGCTACTAGTTTATTTTAGTGGGATGGTAAGCTTTTTAAAAATTTAATTTTAATTCTGATTACATATTTAAAAGTAAACTATTGTGAAAAGGTTTATAGCAGTGTCCCTTTCCCCACTCTACCCCACAACTAGCACCTTCACCATAGCAACCTCTTTTGGAGACAAGAAATGTCATCTCTCTTAGCTCTTCTGGTACTTAGCTCTTTACTTCTAAATACTGTATAGATTGCTTTATTTTGATTATTAACTTTAAACATTATCCAACTCTATCACAGTTTGCTGACAAATCCATAGTTAGTGTTATCATTTTCATGACTAGTGTAAATACTATCCATTGTTGAACCAAGTAGAAAGCTCTATTTATATTGATTTTTAATAGTATTTTCCCATGGAATTAATAAGTGCAATCTTTTCTTCTGTTTCCTTAATTTACGTAGAAATTATGGCTGAGTCATTATACACCTTCTGATAGCTATGTAAAACATTGCCTCATTCAAATTCGCGTACAGTCAATTCTATCTGTTAATCTGTCAATGTCTTCTTCACCTTTATTTCCCCTGAAAACATTCCTTTCAGGGTCTGCTGTCCAATCTGGAATGTCTCTTCTCTGTGAGAAGGTTTCTGCCCAGCTGTCATCTTGATTTTTGATCTCTCCATTTTGAATTTGTTTCCTGATCCTAAGTCTTCCTACTTCTTGACTTATCCCTTGTTATGGATGCAATATATCATTAACTTCTGGAGAAACAGTACAGAAGGTAATTTTTTTGAGACACAGCTTTTCTTAAAATTTCCATATTTCATTTTTACAAATGGTTGATAGTGTATTTGGATATAAACTACTAGAATGAATATTATACACATTAAGAATTTGAAATGCACTGTGCTACTGTCCTCATGCTTTCTGCATTGCTTTTAGAAAGCAAAGCGATTATTTTTCCTGATCTTTTGTATGTGCCCCCTTTTTTTCCTCTGGAGGGTCTCCTTTTTGTAAGGCCAACTGGCCCGAGGCAGGGGAACACAATCAGATTCACAGGTTGCATCAGACCGAAATTCTCCGGACCACCCAGTTCCAGAAACTGCCCTGGAGACATTCCGGACCACCCAGTTCCAACTGACCTGGGGACTTTGAACCCAGCCCAGCCTTCCCGCCTTTCGAGGGGCAGGACTAACTGTCCCCCAGGATACCCGAAAAGACCACCAAATAAGGAATACCCTGCGCCCTCCCAGATTCACACCCTTTTCCCTTCTTCCCCTATAAAATCTTGCCCAACCCTCGCCCGGGTGCGACCTCTCTGGCCACTTTCTCTCGGACCAGTGAACCTCGCCCGGGAGCGCTCCCTAATAAAGCTCACTTGAAGATTTACTCTGTTTCGCGGTGCTGTTTGTTAAGATTCAACCTTACACTTTTTATTCTTTTCTTTTTTTTTTTCATTTATAGCTTTAGGTACTTGGTGGTAGATCTTTTCAATCTGGAGACTTACATCCTTCAGAGGTGGGGAATTTTCTGGTTTTCTCTATGGAACTCTTGTTAGTCAGAGGTTGGACCTCTTTGCTTAATTTTTTTTCTTTCATCTTTTGTCTCCTATTGGTTATCTCTTTGTATCTTTGATCTTCCAACTCTTTCGTGGAATTTTTATTTGGGTGATCTTTTTATGCTCTAATTTCTATTTCTTTGTTCCACGAATATTTCTTTGTATGCATTTAGTCTTGTTCCATGGGTTCAGTACCTCACTTACCCTCTAAGGATATTAATTACAGTGGTTTTTTGCTCCCTAAATTTGTTTTGGTTCTTTTCTCATTTTAATTTTAGAAGCTTTCAGTTCTTTGGTTTTGTTTCTGATTAAGATCAAGCCCCTAAAATTTGAATAGGAAGTTCTTTGGGTGTGGGCTGTATTTATGCAAGGCTGAACCTCCTGTGTTTACCATGACTGACCAGTCAGCTTCTGTGTTGTGAAACCCCCAAATGTCTGCATTCCTACTGGGGTTTTCTGTGAGGCAGTACATTTTCTCTTATACCTACCTAGGGGGAATTAACATGCCTACCACATTTCCAGAATTTTGTGGGAAAGGAAGGCTCAGGGTCCACAGTTTAGTAAGCCAACTTTAGCTTAATTCTATTTTTTCCCCCTCAGTTTGGTACCTTGCTGTCTTCTGTGCCTCATGCCTGCAGGTGTGCTAGAAGTAGGATAGTCATCAGAAGGTACTCAGAGTGAGTGGGAACTGGGGATGTGGGGCTAATTGCCCCCTATGTGGTTTTTCAAATATCTTCCCTGATATCTTCAAATTGTTCCCTGTAATTCCAACTTCTGAGCTTTTCCGGGGTTGTCAGGGGCCAAATGCATTAGTAAATCCATCTTCAAGACTTTATTTCCTCCATTGTTCTAAATTATTTTTCTGTTTACTTCAATCTTCAAACACAGTGGCTTGGGATTCTAGGTTTATTCTAAATTTTTTTAAAAGGTATTCAAATTTGTTTGTTTTCATTTATTTGCTTTTGTTTTGTTTTCCTGGATTTTAAGGGGTTGAGTTTTGAGACGAGAGGGGATGGAAATGTCTTGACTCCACCAAATCACAAATCTGGTGATCAGCTTTTGAGAGATAGGTTCTTATTGTAAAAATTGTCAACATTTATTTTTGAACAGAATAACAATTTATTAATTAGTGCTGACAAAATTATCGTGAAGTAAAGTAGAATATATCTCTTGGTTGCTGAAGGCAACGTTGTCCTACTAGGAAAGTCAACTTGAGAAACCAAATAAAGATCTAAACATTTCCGGTGGTTATTGGTTTAGAGTAGAGAAAGTTAAGGGATCATTCTGATAAATGTTATCACATTATCCTAGACTAATGCCGTGCTCCACATGTCAGTACGTGTCGGCCAAGATAAACAGGATGTTTATATGGGGTAGGTAGGAAACTCTCATCACTGGATAGTTCTTATAATACACAGACAGATTTCTAGTCTTCTTTCTCTATTCTTCCTGCAGATAATTGAAATGTTAAAACAAAACATTTTACAATTATTTGGGTGAAAAAGGAAAAAACCTTTACTGGGTGCCCACTCTGGTATACAGTAGTATGGCTTATACATTATTATCATTTCATTATTCTTTGCCAGATATTTGTTACATTTTAAATTTATGTATTTTTAGTGAGATTTCAAGGCAGTACCTGATTTCTGGATAAAATTTAAGAGATTCCCATCCTTTACTTGAATCATTTCCTGGAAAGAGTTTTTACACGTGGGGTAACTACCTTCATTTTATGATTTCTATAGCTTTTATTTTAATTGTTGATTTTTCCTGGATTTGTTCATAAATCTGTATAGCAATCTTTTGTTTACCCAGTCATACAATAAGTGCATACTCAACATTATACAAAATTGCCATTGCTTATTTTTCCCACAAAAACAAGGGACATGAAATCTTTCTATCTGATGGGGTCTTAAGAAAGTGTCAGAGTCCAAAACGAAACAGAAGCCCTCACTCAAGTTCGGTGAAAAGCCAAAAAAAAAAAAAAAAAAAAAGAAGGAACAATTTAAATTGTAATGTGAAAACACATACACACACAACGACAACAGAAATATGCATTTCTAATCCCTGCACATTCTTCTACTCCCTGGACAGAACTGCAGCGACAATGAAGAGTTTTTCAAGGCTGGATGCTGTTCCTCATTTTGCTCCTGCTCGTGAGGTGAGCCAGACTGGCAGAAAGAGAAGGTGGGACTGATTCCAAAGTGTTAGTCCTTAGCCAGTCACTGGCGTCAAAAGCCCTTAGGGTGAGCTTGAACCACAGATGCACGTTAGATGTTCATCTCTGCGTTAAAAAAAGATTTTGTGAAAATAGCGGCTGGTCCTGAGCCCAGCAAGCATGGAGAGGAAGAATGATAAGTTATCCATTTCTAGAAAATTTATAAATATAGGAATTGCTTAACACAGACTACTGACCTTGAATTCCCTTCTTATGAGTATGCTTGTAATTCTGAAAGCAGCCCCAGAAGGCTGGAGAACAACTCACAGGGTGGCTATAAATAAACAGTGCTCTAAAAGTTACAGTAGTCCAAAGGGTAAAGACAGATGCTTCACTTCAATATTGGAATGAAATGCTGAGGAGGTCGGGTGCTGGGCAGCCACAGCTTTGTCTGAACCCTGTGGGGTGTGTGGATGTGTCCATGTGAGTCCACACACTCATATGTGTGCATGCACAACCCATGCACATGTACTTTGAAAGTACAGTTGACCCTCGAATAATGTGCGGTTAGGGGCACTGACCCTCCACACAGCGGAAAAGCTGCCTATAACTTTATAGTCAGCGCTCCATGTCCGCGATTTTTCATCCGTGGATTCAACCAACCGGAGAGCGCATAGTTCTGTGGTAGGCTGGTATTGAAAACGATCCGCGTATCAGTGGACTTGTGCAGCTCAGACCCATCTTTCAAGGGTCAGCTGTACTCACTTGTGTGTGCAACCCGTAGTAGATAATGCCTATTAAGAGCATGGTACAACTTGAATGGAAATAACAATGACGTTGTTTCTAAAATCATTCCAATGTTCCTATGTTTTTCAACAATGGTAATAATGATACTTAATAAAATAATGTTGGACCAATGTATTTTCATTCAAGTATGATGCTAACGAGATTAAGACTGGTTGGTGAGGGAAAACATTCAGTTTCCTACTGAGACTGAGTTAACCTCAAAATGTAGGAAAAATAATATAAACTCAACCTATTTCCTCAAGAGTTGGCAATAACATCTTCATACATAGTGGTTTTTCAATATTTAAAAAGCAGTGACCTGGATCTCACATGTCTCATAATTAAGTAGACGTAGGAGACCAAATACTTGGACATACGCAAACATTAGCAGTAAGAGTAAATTGATGTTTCCTTTTTCATACCAGTTTCAGTGCTGGATTTGTAACACTGCCTTCCTTCCATTTTATGTTTTCATTTCTTTTATTTCCATCCCTTTCTTCCCTTCTCCTGGCCACCACCCCCTCTCAGTCATTTTATGGAATAAATTGTAGCCTGAAGAGCATCTTTGAGAAAGTATATCCTATGGCCTTTCTTAAGGTAATTCAAACTTGTACTTGGCCAAAAAAGAACTGTATGCTAAATTTATGTATGTTCCCGGAGACAGAGAGAAACTATTTTTTCTCTCTCCCCTTCATGAGGCATTTAAACAAGTGGGTAACAGGTGCCGCATGCCTGGAACACACTGTACTCCGAATATTCTTGTAAGAAGCTGTTCACTCTGGGGAGAGCATTTCATTTCTAAGTCTCAGTGAACACCACCTGTGCTTGGTCAGTCGTTGACGGGTTACACCCTTGGTGATGAAAAGGAATTTTATTGGGATATGGATGGAATTCTTTCTCCAAATACTTGGGGAGGGAGCTGATAAATTACTTTACACCTACCAAGTTGGATAATATCTGTACGTCCTTTGGGACAAGATATTTCACCCACGTTTTGAATGGAAAGAACAATGCAAGATGGAGCAATGTACTAGGTATTGGTTCATTTGGAAAAATAAAGTGTTTGATTTTACTCATATAAAATATAAAACTTGCTTGTGCCAAGATTGTGATACTCAGGAAAAGAAAAGAAAATTTGAGACAGAAAGAAGGAAATATTGGTTAGTAGGATTAAGGGGCAAATTTCCATGTTTTTTGCATTAACCTCAGAATTAGTAGCTAGATCTCATGGACTTGGCCTAATAAAGACAATTTACACAGTGCTATGGATAAGAAAAGAGCCCCAGAGACAATATTTGTGAGCCATAAATTACTAATACATATGTACTTATGATGAATAAATTATTTTGCAATATGATGAGCATGATATTGCTTTGAAGAGAAAAATAAATCTAGGTTTCTCTATCAGCCCCTTAGGATACATAGTTTTCCTTGAGTCATTTTCATTGCCTAGAGTTTTAAGTATCCTAACAGTTAGAAATGATGTACTTGTTCATAGAGAGCATTCTCCTAACTCCCCCAGGCAGAGCAACACTGTGATTTAAGCCAGTGTTCGATGAATTTCCCAAGCATGATGAGGTGCTCTTATGCTCCACACCTTCATCCTACCCCACTTCAATGTATGTGAATCACTGTCTAGCTTCAAAAGCCTAGTGCTGCTGTATATCAGTTTAGAGATTAAATGCTTTTGCAAGAATGATAACTATCCCATACTCCATATGTGGTTTAGTGTACTAGGTTAAATTCTCTATGTCTACATGCTAGCTTTTAATGATTCTGTATGACGACAGCATAGATTTTGAGCTGGGAATTATTTAGAAAACTAGGTGATATGGGGAAATTTGTTCCAGTGATACCAGGTCAACACATAACATCAGAAGTTGTTGAGATCTGAAGTGGAACACTCCAGGCGTGACCCCAATACCATTGCAGTTTATATTTTAAAATGTGTATTTCCAGTGGTCTGGAGGAAATTTCCAGTTGAATATTTCATCATATCTAACACTACATTCAGCTCCCTTTCAACTTAGACCTCTTTCCTTGTTTGTGTATTTCATTTTGTTGGGGATATTGTTATTCTGTTTTTTAGGACAAGAATTTAGGGATGTGGGTCTCAACTTTGCTGCTTCTCACCATCATTCTCTATGTCTCACCTTCCATCAAGTCTTTTCCAAAGATAACTTGGACTTAGCTTTCTTCTCTTCATGCAGTTAGCGTGTTAGCTGTGCTGGGCTTTCAAAACTCACCAGCTGTCCACCTCCATTCCCCAGATCACATTCTCTGCCTTCCTTGGGCCTCTCTTTCCTATCCATACACTTTGTGAAGGGTTAATTCTGGAACTTTCTGTATACTCTTCTTGCCTGAAACGTCCTTCTGGTTTCCCAGATCTGACCACTTCCTTTTGATATCAATTCCTTTCCAATGCAATCTAGATATCATGGTTTAATCACTTAAATGCACTTTCACCAGCACCCTCAATTTCTTTTGTATTTTGTCTCTCTGTAGGCATTACCCACCCCCAGCCACCATCATGGTAATACATAACCAAAGATAAATAGACCCACTCATTTTATTTATAACTATCTTTTTCCTTTACTATTTGTCCTTGGTCCTGAACATTAAAATTCTACAAGGGGGCTGAACAGTATCACCACACCTTATTCTAAACGTACTGGGCCCTCAGTACCACTGGGTAATTCTTTCTCTCATGTGTGATTTTGTTTTTTTTATATTTCCTGTTTTACATCCCTCTTCATAATGCTTGTTTCACTTCCATCTCTCTAACCCACAGCAGTTGACTCTGTCTGATTCTTCAAACGAAAGACTGGACATTGTGGACTGCTCACCTATCTCCCTGGTACGTGACCTCTGGCCATAGATGCATCCTCATCCGTATTTCTTCCTGTCTCAGAGCACAATATCCCCTAGCCATCTCTCTAAGACATCCTTCCCCATATCTAGGATCTTGATCATCATTTAACCCCTCTTTTTGTAGATATTCTACATTTCTTTTTTTTTTTTCCTCCATCCCTCCTCCAGAGTATATTGATAAACCTCCCTCACCCTCAAATATATTTTATTTTATTTCCACATCCTCTTCAAACTACTTCCTAATGCCATTTTCAATTTGTGGTTAATCTTCTGGGAAACGGGTGTGAGGGAGAAGACCACACTTACTGAGTCTAGTTTTCCAAATTTCACACAGTTCTTAAGTTATTACAATCTGGCTTCCTTTTATTATTACCCTACTGCTATTGTTTTCGCTTTAGCCACAAATGACATTCTCAATGCCAAATCCTATTTTGTTCTCACATTACTCGATTTTTCTATAAAATTTAGTGCTGTATATTATTTTCCCCGTGGATTCTAGGGTATTAATATCTGCCAGTTCCTATCCATGTCCTGTCTTTCCTCCTTCCATTTGGCCCACACATTGCATTTTAGAGTTTGTTTCCTCAGTATGAAAGGGGTATTCTCCTTGATATCTTTCTCTTTTCTTTACAGAGTCCCTAAATTATCTTATCTTTATCCAGAGTTTTATCTTACATCCCAAACTATATTTCCCTGTGCAGCTGACTTCCAATCTCTATGCCCAGGCCTCTCACCGTTTCTTTCTCTTCAGTCCCTTATGATCTTTATCTTTAAAAAACAAAAACAGGGCTTCCCTGGTGGCACAGTGGTTGAGAGTCCGCCTGCCGATGCAGGGGACACGGGTTCGTGCCCCGGTCTGGGAAGATCTCACGTACTGTGGAGCGGCTGGGCCCGTGAGCCATGGCCGCTGAGCCTGCGCGTCCGGAGCCTGTGCTCCGCAACGGGAGAGGCAACAACAGTGAGAGGCCCGCGTACTGCAAAAAACAAAAACAAAAACAAAACTCCTCATATCATCACCTCATTTAAACATCCCTGGTGTCTATAGGATAAAAGTCAAACACTTTAGTGGGGGGTAAAGCCCATTAGCATCTGAACTTTCATCTTCTATTCATGCCTGCATATTCTGTTCTCCTGCCACATTGGAATTCTTACCATAATATTTCCTTTTGCCATATTTGTGTATTATTAGCTTCTCCCCTCTATCCTAGCTCAAACTCTGAAAAAAAAAGTTTCATGACCATGGATAATGTTGTATAATCCAGGTCTTGAAAAATACTAATATCTGGCTATTCTGAGATTATCTTGTTGCTGCCCTGGGGCAAGGCCGCATCCTGAGAGAATCAGCTATGTTTCCCTCCCACTGAAAAATAATAAAAGTGATCATTGTCAAGCATCCTGGGAAAATCTTCAATATGGAATAAGCATAAGATGCATCTTTGAACTGAGGGTTGGAGAAACATCTTTCTTTCTCAGGCCCAGGGAGTTCCGGGAATGGGATTGACCTGGCTTCCTAGGTTGAGTTTCCACAACACAGATTCTGATGTGAAAGGATTTGTGCGAAAGTGGTTTATTAAGGGGCAATTGGAAAGGACACAGGAAAGACAGGATATGTGAAGGGAAAAGCCAACCAATGATATGGTTTCAGGTGAGGTCCTAGCCTGGACTTGATCCTGTGGGTAGATCTGCGGTGTAAACTGTGCTTCACACATTGCCCTGCCTTGAGGGGAGGGAGCTGGAATTTAGTCCACTTGCAGTAGCAGTTAGTCATTGGCTGCCTGCTGGGCAAAGGTAGTAGGAATGAGGATTTATAGACTCCAGATAGTTCCAGCCCTGCTTCCGTAGCCAAAGAACAATCCTCTGAGAAAGCTGCAGGTGTGAATAGAACTGGCCACAGAACGTGAAGGGATACCAATAATTTTTAACCCATTTGGTTGTGGAGAAGCAGATTAAGAGCTAATAAACAGAGAGCTCACCCTTTCCATTGCCAGCAGGAGTAGTAGCAAGAACATCAGCAGAACAGAGAAGTGACAGCTTTGGGAACAACGGTCTTCTGGGGAGTATGGCATCCCTTGGCCACATGTGGCCATGCCTGGTCCTACTAACAAGTGAAGAGACGTAACAGGACCTGGACCTCTGGGTACTGTATAGAGGAAACACAGTGGTCACTGGCAGCCCAGTGCGCCCAACAGAACAGAGACTTTCTGAGGTTCACTAGCAGTGGAGCAAAAGCGTAAGGACAAAATGTACAAGCCTGAGAGGAACACCTAGGCAGAGTAGTTTCAAAAAGCAAGCAAAAGGCTATCCTGGGAAACTCAGAAATAACTGAGAAATAGCAGAGACGCTTTGAGAGAGGTAAATCAGTAGAATCTCTGGAGTCAGTTATAGTTGGGTTACATTCCGTGAAAGTGCTGGTGAGAAACTAGAATCGTCGGACTCTAAACCCCCAATGGCTGCGTGTGGTTGATCCACCAATGAGCAAGGAGATGGAGCAACAGTAGCTCATATTCTCCTTGGGCTTCAAGACCCAGGAACCATGTCCCAACTTAAAATAACTCTTTCCTAAGCTCCCCCAGACTCAGTTTCTCCCTCCTCTGTGTTTAAAGAGCACTCAACTACTTTTATTACGGAATTTGCTGCACTGGACTGTGGTGGTCTGGTTCAGTGTCTGTCTGACCTCAGAGAACTCCTTCAGGAAAGGAATTGATACTCATCTCTGCTCTTTAGCATTTAGCATAGTTTGCAGCAAATATTACAGCCTTAATAAATGTTAGTTGACTGAATGAAATAACTAGAACCATGATTTCATCCTTTTGGGGGGCAAAAACATCTCTAAGAAACATCTCTATGAAACTTCTTCCCAGAAAAATGGACAAACACACAGAATCTTGTATACACTAATCTAGAAGAATTTCTCAAAACAGCAAAACAAACAAACAAACAAAAAAAACCAAAAAACAAATCAAAAACCCACAACATTGTTATCAGGACAAAGTATGTTCTTCAAACTCAAGATTAATAGTAAAGATCCCCCCAAATTTTGAAACCCTGGTATGTTCCAGCTCTTATGGTAAACTAATGAGAAACTTGAAATCAATCCAAGCATTAAGAATTTAGGAGCTCACTCCCAAATTACATGCACCAACTACTTCGGCGGAAGTTCGTGGGACTTGTGAAGTGAGCCACTGATGGGAACCAAGCAAGAAAACAGAAGAGAAGCAAGTGAAGAAACTTTTTAATGAACAAAGAAAAGAGGCAGAGCAGGCAAGTCTGGCCCTGAAAATTATTTGTAGGGAAGGGCACTATTTTCCCCCAATTCCTAATCCTACTCTCGGCCACCTCATTTGACCACTAAATAAGTTATGTCTAAGTTTTCTTAGCCAGATGTAGGCAAAACCTCCTCTGTCATAAATTCTATCTTTTCCAAGTGCCCCGGGAACCCCACATCCCATTTCATTTCTCTAGTCTTAAAACTGTTTTTACTCTCTAGATTTTGGCTACACAGCCAATGACATTGACATCATTTATTTAAGTAAAGGAAACAACTTCCACTGTTCACGTTCAATGTATTATTATTGCCAGTTTAGAGATTTTTGAGTCACTTGGTACTCCATTGTGTTTCTACGTTTGATGAAAGTGTAATGAAATATTTTGCATATATTAAGTTCCAGTGAGTAATTATTGATTAGCTGATTGTTGATTGAGAACAGACTTTAATGAAAGAGCTATCAACTTATACATTTTATTTTTAATTTTGAGATGTTTAAATCTTGTTCTCTCTTTTACTTTTCTAAACAGATCACCCTGTAATTTCACCTTGGAATTTAAGACGGACCCTTAGCTAAACACGTGAGGGGGAATTCGGGAGCATCCAGATAGAATCAAATTTTAGTAGACAATTATTTAAAGGTGAACTGAAAATATAATCTATCAAATAATAGCCACACTTCTCCTGGCTACAAAAACTCATTGCTTCTGTTGCACCATGGCCGTAAAGTTCTAATATATGTGTCAAGAGATGGAAGTAAAAAAATTCAGGTGTGAAATCATATGTGTTTGAAAGTTTCTTTAAACTTATCCACAGAAATTAAACCAAAACTGATGTTTTACTATTAATTGTTGTTCAATTGTTGTTAATGTATGTGCTCTTTTCATATATATTTATTTGAAATATATTAAAAATTTAAATTTCTGATTCTTTATGATAAAATAGCACATTTCCTTGATTTAAAGACTCTCAAATGTTTCTAAAACTGGGATGCAGCTTCCAACCTACATGGACGTGTAATCTAAAAGTTGTCTTGAAATTGATGGTGTGTTGTTCAGTTGATGGACTGAATGGAGGAGATGAATAGGATGAATAAGATTCTGTTTAGTCTTCCAAAAACATTTCTCAGAGATGAGTAATTTGAATTGATATTCTACAGCTTCTAAGTTCTCTATACACTTTCCTCTTTTTAGCCTTCCATCTGAACTAATTTGTTCACGGAATAATTAGTTAGGGCTTTCTGAGAATGGGAAAGAATAAGATATATTTGGTTTTCTAAGTCTGAAAGAAATATCCATGCATTATCAGTGAATCAATGGCAGTTGTCCCTTTGCCACTGGTTTACACATCAGCTTTAGGAAAACACCTTCATACCTGGTAATGTTACCATATGGATTTGGACTGAAGCATTCAAACAAAAGTGTCCAAGCAATATCAAAACACTTTTCGCACCTGGATGCACTTTTTCCCCACACGTCGATCTATTTGCATTAGAACCGGCCAAAGGGTTTGTCTCATTAAACTGTATTCAACTGAAAGTATTTTACCAGTGATGAAAAATAAAATGTCATGTCAAAGTTACTTAAAAGGTGATGGGGGGGAATGAAAGTCATTTCATGAAACAATGTGAAAAATGAAAAAGCTCTCTTTGATCATAGTTCATAATTGAAGGTTATTTCCATTTCCAAGGTAGTTATTTTGGCAATTAAATCTACTCAAAAGTTTTATCTCTAAAAAAATTAATTGTATGTTGAAAAAGTGAATTGGGATAATGTACTCTGTAAAGGTTAAAAGAGGTTATTCCAAATGTTATTATTTCAGTAACATTAGATTTATTATCATATGCAGAAACTTTTAAGATATTAAAAAAGTATAATATGCTAAAAATGTTTTCTATATGGAAAAAAAATATCCTTTCATTTTATTAGTAAGAATTGTTCTGAGTGAATATATGTATTACACCAAACTGTTAATTTAAACTGATTTTTGTAAGAGTGATACCAGTCTATGCTGCTATGTAACATGTTGTTTATAAATCCCCCTTGATTTAATGACTAGATTATAAATTCTTGAGGGTACTTATTATTGTTCATATTTTTAAACATCTATCTATATGTATGTATATACACATATATGTCTGACATATAATAAACCACATATATTTTAAATATATAATTTGATAAGTTGTTCCTCAACTCCCTGATCATCTCTTCACTTTATTCCAGTATGTTTTTCTCTGTTTCATTTTGAATAGCTTCTATTGCTATGTCTCCAAGTTTACTAGTCTTCTCTTCTGTAGCATCTAATCGGCAGTAAATCCCATCCAGTGTATTTTTCATCTCACACATTGTAGTTTTCAAGAGAACACCTCTAGACATTCAATTTGGATCTTTTAAATATCTTTTATGTCTCCACTTAACATTTTAAACATATGGAATATAATCATAATTGTTTTAATACCCTTGTTTATTAATTTTAACATTTGCATTCGTTCTGAGTCAGTTTCAACTGATTGAACTTCATTATGGGTTGTATTTTCATACTTCTTTGGATGCTGGTCATCTTTGATTGGTTCCCAGACATTGTGGGTTTTACTGTATTTAATGCTGGCTATTTTTGTATTCCTATAAATGTTCTTGAATTTTGTTCTGGGGTGTGGTTAAGTTACTTAGAAACATTTCACTTTTTTCACATCTTGCTTTTAAGAATTGTTAGGTGGGACCAGAGTAACATTTACTAGGACCAATTCTCCACTACTGAGAAAGATCCTTCCCAGTTTTCTACCCAATGCCCATGAATTATGAGGTTTTCTAGAACGGCTGATAGGAACATGTACCATTCCAGGCCATTTCAGATGATTCTTTTCCTAGCCTCAGGCAGTTTCTGTCCATGCCTGTGCTGATCAATACTTTGTGGAATACTACTTGAGAGGAACTCTCTACAGATTTCTGGATTTTTTTTCTTTGTACATCTCTCTCCTCTTTAGTACTCTGTCTAGTGAACTCTAGCTACTTTGGTCTCCCCAGACTCTCAACTCTACCTCTTCATCTCAGGGAGTCTGCCAGGCTCCTTCTGCGCTCCCCTTCCCTGTTCTGTAGCCTGAAAACTCTCTCAAAGCAGTAAACTGGGGGCAACCATGGGGCTCATCCTTCTAAGATCACTTCCTTTGTTGCCTGATTTTCAGGGTCTTGAAAGCCATTGTTTCAAATATTTTGTCTCTCTCTCTCTCTCTTCTTTTCTTTTGTTGTTTTAGGTGGAAGGGTGAATTCAGTATATAAATATAAATGATATTTTATATATATATATATAAAATATATTGTATATACATAAGTATTATTATGTTTTAATTCAGGTGAATCTCAACTATCTGGAACTTTTTGGGAAAAATGTTATTACAGGTTTTCCAATCCTGTAAGAAATACTCATGTATTAACTGATCTTGATATTGTTTGAAAGTTTTGTTTGAGTACTTCAGTATGACTCCATATGGCAACATTGCCAGGTATGAAGGTGGTTTACTATATTATATATAAATAACCACTTCTTCCTCTCTGTGCCAAACCCCTATCCCCAATGTATTCTGTGAAAGGATTGAAATTGTTGTATTACTTTTATCAGAAGAACTTTAGTGATTTTGAAGTTTATTCAGAGTTTCTTTCCTATACTCTCAATCATCTTTTTGCTCAATTCTCATACCCAAAGGTACTGAATCCCTTTTACAACAGTAGCAGAAGAATTTATTAAGTTTTGTCAATTTTAGGGCATGGTTTTATGGGTCATCCATATACTTGTTCTAAGAACATGAGGGCTAATGGAATGGAAAAATAAACATTGAAAATAAATTGGAAAACATTTCAGTCATTTAAAAAAATGGGCTCTTTATGCAAATTATTTCCCTGTGCCACATACAAAAGATATCTTTAATAAGATGCTTCGTCTTGAGAATCACTGTTAAAGGATACAAAAAGTATTCTTTCTCAAGAGTGCTTAAATGTGACTTCTAGGGTTTGATAATAAAAGCAGGACTATTCATGCATAACAGAATCAGACTTTTCTATTTTTTTTAAGGCGTGCTTTTTTTTGCTATTCTGGACAGGTGTTTCCATAGTGCAATTTAAACTGCAAAAAAGGCTCATAATTGCCAACACCTAATTTAACATTCTGAAGCTAATCATAAAACAACCTCCCCTTTCACAGGAGAGACAAAGTCTCAGCTGGGCTTTAAATCCTGATTATATGACAAGTTTCCAATTGAAATTTTAGCTATCAACCAAGTGACCTTCAATGACCACAAGCTGGGAAGCTTAGTAACTAATCTAAACAGATTTCTAGGCAAAACCCTCACCCAGCATTGGTTTCCAGACTCTTACATTATTCACCTCATGAAAAAAAGACAAGCAGAATATGAAAAGCAAATGATTGTAGCAACCTTCAACCTTCAATTCTTGAAAGACCAAAGGCAAGCTTTGAAAATATTCCTATATCCCTACTTCCCGTGTGAGAGTTTAGGACACTGATAAAATATTTATATTATCAGTCCACATATAGCAGTCAGTAATTTTTCTGCCTTTAAGGAAGTGTTATTTCAAAGAAATATTGTTCACATTAAAATAAAAGAAATCCTACAGTCATAGCTACATGCAGATCGTAATAAAGTCATGCTTAATTTGTTTACTTCCCATAATCCTTTTCAGCAAATTTCAGTTTGAAGGAAGTTTAACTATTAATTATTCTGAGTGAAGTTTTCCTTCTCTTCATAACAAAATTCTCCTATAACAATTTTTTTTTTTTTAATCTTTACAAGACTTCTTTTCCAGCTTCATTACAAAAAAAATTCTGGCATAGTGGCCTACAATGCAGCTAGACAAGAAGTACCTCATTCCTGCCTTTAAGTAAGATTGGTAAATACACCGGCTCTTAATTCCCAAACCGTAAATTTCTTGAGGGTGATCCTCTTTTTAGAACAAGTTCGTATTCTCCATGGTGACTACAAAGCTGACACAAACATTTGTTGAATGAAAGCAGGACTTTACTAATATAATGAATGAAAGAATTTATTTTCTCTATGACTATGGTGATTATGCCCCTGAGGATTTTTTCCTGATTTATAACTTTATGTCTACAAAATTTTGCCAAAGGCATATGATTAAATCACACTTAATTATACATTTAACAATTTGCCTATCCTATATCGAATTCAATAGTATTTTATGAAACAAAACAGAAAATTCCTCAAAAAATCTGTGTCAGGTAAAGCAATATATTTGTAAGTTTTGTTTGGTACACTCAACCTTTTTCTCATACAGATTTTACAATAATAGATTTATAAAATGTTCTATACAATAATATTATAAGAATAAATTAAAAGAAAGAAAGTTAAGAAAAAAGGAAGAAGCAAACATGCCAACCATAAAGGCTAACTCAGTGGGTACAATTGTACATAAAAACTGGCAAGCCAAAACTGGTTTTGTCAGCCAAGACAAAGAAAAGAAAAAAGAGAAACACAATGGATTACGTAACTCACCAATAGAAAAGAAGAAAATTTACTACTTTCTCAAAGAAGGCACATTTTTTTCCTGGTACTAAACTCAGAGCAAGTCCTCATGTGAGTCTTAGGCAGGGAACACTGAATAATTTAATGGACAATGTCCTTATACCAATTTCACAGCAAATGCAGAAATGGGCCTCATGTGGCTCCTTCCTGTAAAGGCCTTCAATAAAAGTCAAAGGCGTAATATTAGAACACCAGGGAAGAAGACATTTCTGAGAAGGGCCCAATGAGTCAGATACCAGCATGTGTTCAATCCTGATCCAAAGGTAGAACTTAGAGTGCTGGGAGAGTGAAATGCTGAAACTGGTTATTGGTTGATATTTCTTTTTGGTTAGGAGCTAGAGAGCAGAAAATCCTTAAAGTAACACTCAGGTGAGGGCCTTGGTTGAGGTTTTTATGTTTATGGTTAAAAATCAACTAGTAATGTTAAGAATCCACATGAATAGGTGAAAAGCCAATCTATAATTTAAAAATTCAGGCCCCTAACCAATGCTGTGGTCTGTGTCGCCTCACTCCATAAGACGTTGGAATGAGAGGGTGCTATTCAGTATTGCTGAGCTTCTCCATCTTTTTCATCAAGCCACTTCTAATGACAGGATCAAGTTAAGCTGTTACCACTAGGATTAGGGATAAATTCCCAAAGATTTGTGCCCTAAGTAGACAATCACTTTAAAACCTCAACTTGAGATTTCAAAATGCACATACTATTTTATTATTCCATAAAATACTCTTTTTATTTTAATATAAAAATAATGATAGGGCTTCCCTGGTGGCGAAGTGGTTGAGAGTCTGCCTGCCGATGCAGAGAACATGGGTTCATGCCCCAGTCCAGGAAGATCCCACATGCCACGGAGCAGCTGGGGCCGTGAGCCATGGCCGCTGAGCCTGCGCGTCCGGAGCCTGTGCCCCCTAACGGGAGAGGCCACAACAGTGAGAGGCCTGCGTACCGCAAAAGAAAAAAATAAATAATAATAATGACAATGTCAATAAGACATGACACCATAAAACTCCTAGAAGAGAACATAAGCAAAACGTTCTCTGACATAGATCATACCAATGTTTTCTTAGGTCAGTCTCCAAATGCAATAGAAACAAAAGCAAAAATAAACAAATGGGACCTAATCAAACTTACAAGCTTCCGTACAACAAAGGAAGCCATAAACAAAATGAAAGACAACATACAGACTGGGAGAAAATATTTGCAAATGGTGGAACCAACAAGGGCTTAAAAATAATGACAACATCAAATGAAATGAGGATGTGTAGCAACAAAGACTCTCATTCACTGTCGATGAGAATGCAAAAGGGTACAGACACTTTGGAAGACGGTGTTTACTTAGAAAAATTAACATACTATTACCATACAATCCAGCAATCAAGCTCCTTGGTATTTAACTCAAAGGAGGTGAAAACTTATGTCCACCAAAAAACTTGCACAGAGATGTTTATAGCAGATTTATTCATAATAACCAAAATTTGGAGCAATCAAGATGTCCTTCAGTAGGTGAATGGATAAGTGAACTGTGGTGCATCCAGACAATGGAATATTATTCAGCACTAAAAAGATAACTTGTGTTATCTAGCCATGAAACGACATGGAGGAATCTTAAATGCATATTACTAAGTAAAAGAGGCTAATCTGAAAAGGCTATCTACTGTATGATCCCAACTATATGATATTCTGGAAAAGACAATACTATGGAGACAGCAAAGAGATCACTGGTTGCCAGGGGTCAAGGGAGGGAGGGATGAATAGGTAGAACACAGGGGACTTTTAGGGCCATGAAACTACTCTGTATGACACTATAATAGTATATATATGTCATTATACATTTACCCAAACACATAGAATCTACAACACCAAGAGTGAACCCTAATACAAACTATGGGCTTTGGGTGATAATGATGTGTTTCAGTGTAGATTCATCATCTGTAACAAACATACCCCTCTGGTGGGGGATGTTAGTTATAGGGAAGGCTATGTATGTGTGGAGGAAGGGACTATATGGGAGATTTCTGTACCTTACGCTCAAATTTGCTATGAAGCTAAAACTGCTCTAAAAAATAAAATCTATTTAAAATCTGCTTTAAATAAACTCTGAGAAGACAAGCCTTGCTTATAGATCAGCTATGAGTGCTGCTTGGACCACCTCTCCAAAAGTAAGTCTAATCCATTTGAGTAGCACAGCCAGAGACAGGCAGGGTCGTTGTAACCTGAAAAATCGTCAGCGTATGCTACCACCTACCCACTATAGCCCTAAGTGAATCCAGTTAATGTTCTTGTGGAAAGCTGAATTCTGAACAGCATGGTCTCCTGAGGGTTTGCTGGAAATATCAGTAAAGGATAACTTAAACAATTGACCTGCTGTGGGAACTCAAATGATTCCCACAGCTTGAATGTCCATCAAGGGAAATAATTTCACATTTTTTCAGACACAACACTGAATCCCTCTTCCCTGATAATAGGTAAATTACTCAGACTTTGGTCTTTGGGAGTCAAAATGATATAAAACTTGTGCTGTGAAATTTGTCATTCAAAACTAATAGAACGATAACTGACACACACAGCTCATGGTATGTGTAGATTTTATACATATTAACTCATTTAATCCTTATAATCACCTATGAGGTGAATACTATCATTATGTCCACTTTTCAAAAGTAAAATTTGGGACCCAGAGAACATAAATAACTTGTCAGTGGTCACACAGCTAGTCAGTGGATGAACAGGGATTTGAACCTGTCAGCTTGACTTCAGACTCTTTCCTTTAACAACTATGCTAAGATGACTGGAGATTATTCTATTTCAAATCTTTGTGTTCTATAAATCTGAGTTACTTCAAGTCTGTATGTGGTCTAGAACTATCCTTGGAGATGTATCTGGGCCAAAGTAGTCTCAAGTACAGGCTGTAGAGAAGCTGCCACTCTCATTCTCTCTTGGCATTCTGCTTTACTCTTTCCAGTTCAGTGATGTTTTCGGATTTTTCTCCATAGCAGATTTACCTCAGGAATATCCCATCATGCCCTCTGAAACGCATCCCATGTCTCCATGATACTTTTTCTGCTTTAACTCCATTTTTAACCTGTTCAATTACTCAGTTCTTTCCAGCTCCTACTCTGAGAGGAAATCTTGGGTCAGCTCCTTTTTCACCTCAGATCATACCATAAATTCTAGCCAGCCTTGTGTTTGGTGCTCTGATCTGATCTAGTCAGCAGTGTCTAGGTGAACTGGTATCTCGCGTCTGGAAAACAGTACTATTCAAGGAGCAACGATGCCAGTGAGGTGCTGCCCTTATGAAAGGTGTGTGCATGTGACAGGCTTTCTCAGACTTGGCCTGTCCACTCTAAAGTTGAAGGAGATGTTGTATTGTTCTTTTGCACTTTCTTAAAGAACTTAGCTCATTCAATAAGCACTTGTCCTTCCTTTATCAAATATATCTTGGCAGGCCACTATTTGTTTGTATTATAAAGAGGTGACATGTTTGCAATGGGCATTCTGGCTTGTTCGGGCCCCCAGAGTTCTTAATCAGTACAAAAATGTCCCCTGGATTGCAGTAGATGAACACTTGAAAGCATTTTTAAATATTGGAATTCTAGCATTAGTCAATGTGAGTTTTTACGCTGGCTCACTCCTTATATACTCAGTTTCTAATTTACAAAAACAAAAAAACAAAGCAACGCTCTTTTTCTGTTTCATAAACTTTTCCCACTTTCCAGGCAGCTACAATTTTGCTTTCTTTCTCTCTGGTTATACCCAGAGTTCATGAGGACCATCCCTACAGTATTATCTTAGACTGTCTTTGTTTATGTTGGTGTCACACCACCATTGTCACTGGCCTCTCCCCCTCCTCCACCACCACTACTGCTTTCAAAGGCTCAGTGTCCTGCTAGGGTTTTACTGTGCTAACTTCATATAGAAATGACATTGCATTTGTAGACAGACAAATCAGTCACAAGAATGAGATGAGTGGTTTTGTCTCATACCTACTAGAAAAATCCCTGTGCTTTGGAAGCAAAGGCTTTTTCACAGCTGTTTTTCTTTTGTTTGTGTTAATGGAATTTTAGTTTCAAGCAATGAAAAAAAAAAAGATTAAAGGTGCATGCTGAAATCTGAAACTGTGTTTTTTTCAGAGGATGTTATGCAATTATACTTTTCTTTACCAAAACCTCACATTAAGAGGATTAACCTTTATATAAAAAAAAAAAATGTTGTTAAAAGTCCTGGAAGCTACAGACTTGAGGGCAAATGCTGCTTCTTTAATGGGAAGAAAAATATATAAACTGGTATCAGATTTCCAGCAAGAGCAATGCTTATTTTACAAAAATATTGGGCGTACGATACTGCATGGGAATGCTACTGTACTTCTTTAGAGACAGATGCTTCTTTTCCTTGCAAAGCTTTAAAAGTGTTCTTCTTTGTCTTGTCATTTCAGACCATTTTTATTATATTAAACCTTTTTAGTTATGTAATTTTGAAACAGCAAACTGTAAAAACAATAACCAGAGTGATGTTGTTGATTACCTTGTATTGCTGCCTTGCTGGAACTTTTTATAAACTACTTTTATAATCTCAAGATTTCAAAGGCCATAGTGTTTCACAATGAATCCTTGATATGTATCTACATATATATATATGGCACATATCTACTTATAACTACTTGCATAATTACATATACAATTAATTATATATTATGTATTGTATGTAATATACATTATAACTAAAACATACATCTTCTCTCTTTTTTGTGGTGCTGAATATTTCTTGTTTTACTTGCAAGTTTTTCTTTAATACTTATTAGCTTGTATAATGTAATCAATATTTGCCAAAATATTGCAACTTCAAGGGTATTACTGATATTTTATGTGGTCAAGGCAAAATTATATTTAAAATTAAAAAACATTTTGGAAATTCTGGCATATATAATACATTTTAACAGTGAATTAAAAATTAAGAGTTTAAAAACATACATCACTTTTGAAATGGGATCCTGTAAGTGAAATCACACACATCACGGTACTAGTTTATAATAAAGTGACCTCATTTTAATTATCTTCAGAATGTGAATTAAGCCATCATAGATGATCTTTTTAAGAGTGGGTCTAAGAAAGACGGAAAACACTTTTGTAGACTCTTGAGTAAAGGGATGTGGTCATTTAGAAACGTGTCATTAAAGACTTAATCCCAGTGACAATATGGGAAGGCAACTCCACAGACATTTTCCAGAAGACATATAGAAGATGTGAGGTCAAGAAGGAGGAAAGAGGTTTAAAGCAAGGCACATCTGTGATTGTTAAGAACAATCAGAAGCCATAACATAAAGAAGACAAAAGGGGGAATGTGCTTCAGGCGACCCCAAGGCCATCTGGCTCAACAGAGTTTAAATATTGAGCAAGCATTCTTTCAAAGACTTCTTTTTTCTCTCTCTGACCTCAGCTACCAGAAAACTACAGTTTATACAAAGTCAACTTTTCTGTGGAATCCCCGTTAATCCAGAAGTGATATATATTTGAAAAATTTCCAATTGACATTAGTCTTAACTTTCTACTTAGTGGATTCTCAATGTCCAAGACAATTTATGGTTCACTAAAATTAAGCAGAGATTGTCATCCTATTGTCTATTTAATTAAGAAAATTTTGTGATTTTTCCAAAAACAGTCAGTGATCATTTGAACTCCTGAGTGAATGGTTAAAACAAATACACTCCTGACGGTTGTTATTAATATTCAGGATGAAAACTAAAATTGTGTTTTTTTTAATCTATGAAGAAAAAAGGTCCATTTTCCTTGGGAGGAAAAACTCCAATTCTTATTTTAGTAAATATAGCGTGAACTAACATATGAGAACACCTTTTAAAAAAATAATTAATAGATTTATTTATTTATTTATTTTGCGGTACGGGGGCCTCTCACTGCTGTGGCCTCTCCCGTTGCGGAGCACAGGCTCCGGACGCGCAGGCTCAGCGGCCATGGCTCACGGGCCCAGCCGCTCCGCGGCATGTGGGATCTTCCCGGACCGAGGCATGAACCCGTGTCCCCTGCATCAACAGGCGGACTCTCAACAACTGCGCCACCAGGGAAGGCCTCAATTCCTTTTATTCTGTAAAATGTATTAGCCTCATTTCTATTTTTCAATAGCACTAACTTGCCTTTAAGTCATATTCAATTCCTTTCTTACCCATCTGTAATACTTGGACCATCTGTTCAATAGGCTCATATACCCATTAACCAGAAGAGCTGGACAATAATCGATGTTTCACGTATCCGCAGTGTCATGAGAATCGGTCCTCCTCCCCTGTCCTTCCAAATTGCTTCCTCCTTTTCCCTGCACACCCCTGACTTAGATGTTAATAATTTAATTTATCATATATATTTTTTTGGTGCAGGCTGAGTAACTATGAAATTATGGAACATTGCTCTGTGGCTGCTTCTCTGTGTCTCATCTCGTCTGTGGTTGATAATTGGTCGTTTCTGGAGTCCTCTACAAATATAAATTTCCATTGGAATGAAAACACATGCAAGTAAACAAACAAAAGGAATTAGGAAAGCGTCTGAGTTTTTCATTGGCTCTGAGGTCTATTTATATCTTTTCTAATATGGACTCAAAGCATGATTACTTAAATGAACATTTTGACCTGGAATAAAAACAAGTTTTAAAAATAATCTATTTTTCATGTGCTTATGATCTAAACCATATGACAGGAGTAGTTTCTGTTTTCATTAATAGGAACCAGGCCATTGTGCAAGTATTTCTTTAACATATGTTTGAGGCCATTGGAATGATCTAGGCCAGACTGCTTTATAACCATAATAGACTGGAATAAATTTAGTATATTAGAAAATATAATTGAATAGGGTAATTAAAAGTACATCTTTCTTCTAAATAATTTGCTTAAACAGAAAGACATCTTGTAAAATGGCTTAGATCCAGTATTTTTGGTCGGCTTCCCTTTTCTAGGAACCATATTGATTGCAGTTTTAGAAATAAAGCTATTTAAACAAAATCGATTAAAACGATATTAAGAAGGTCATGCACATATTTATAAAAATCAAATGATCTGTTAATTAAAAAGCGCAACCCATTAGTAACATTTGAAGCTTAGAATTTCCATGGCAACAGTTTAAAAAATTTAACAGCACACATTTTATTTACTTTGCAAAAGTGATATATCCAGTGAAACAAGCTGATGACCTAATACAGGGTGGATTTGTAGTCACATGTTTGAGCTAGTAAATTGAGAAAATTGGCAGAGAAAATACAGACTTGAAGTCACAGCATATTCATGTAACTGTCATGGCTATTACATTAGGAAAATGCACATAATGCTAAATAATCTACTTATATGTGTTTTACAAGTTTATAAATTTCCACATTGCTGCATATCCAAACGTCTATTATTTTTACAAATATGAAATCAGCTCCACAATATTACACTTGTTCCATTTCTTTGGGTTGATTTTTGGGGATGCTGCATTCTCATTCTCATCTTTGGCATTATTTTTCACAACATAATCTCCCTGGCCACCACCAAGGCTTTTTCAAGTCTTTCTCACCCCCTGTCTGTTTTTAATTCCTTTGTATGCATTGCAAGTAGTGAAATAATAGTTTCATCCACTTATTTATCTTTTTTCCCCTTGATTTCAGTTATGCTGGGTGTTAGATCATTGTCCTTCTACCCCAGACAACTGCAAACTCTGCTTGTATTCAGATTTTATCTGACCATAATTCATGGCAATCAAGTGTACAAATAATTCAACATATGTATGTCTACAACATATATTATAAATATTACTCATTTAATGGTAATAAAAGTGAATATCAACAAATCAATGATGCCTTAATTGTGGAAAAATCATCAATGTAAGGATATGTAATTTGTTTGAAAGTCTGGGCTCTCAGGAGGCATATGAGTTATGGGGGAGATATTATGAATATAAATGAAATTATAGCAAACAACATGAGGCTACAAATAATCAGTGCTTAGAAAGAGGTGCAGACCAAAGAGGCAGAGGAGGGAAGAAGGGGAGAGACCATTTACCACGGGATGATCAGGGTAGGTCTTGACAAAGGAAGTAGGGTTTTGTCTGGGTCCTGAAGGATGGATGAGATTTAAGCGGCAGGAAGGAAGAAGGAAAAGGGCTTCCCAGCAATGAGAACAGAGTGAACAAAGGCAGAGGAAAAGTGTGAAAGTTCAAGGTGTACTGGGGACCCTGAAGGGACAGGAGCAGAAAGTTCATGTAAGGCCCTAGTGAGAAATAAGTTTACCAAGACAGACTGAGGTCAGATTTTGGCAGATTCTCCACTTCAGGCTAAATAGTTCTGGTTATCGGCATCAGATAATCATTTTATGGGTTCTCAGCAGGAGAATAGGTGCTCTTTGGACAGATTAATCTGACAATAGTAGGCAAGCTACCCCACAGGGGAGGCTGGAGGCAGGGAGACCAGTTAGTGGAACTATGAAAGTCAAGAAGGGAAAATTATTGGATGGGAGGTTAGGTGGAGATGGTCTAGCAATGATTAGCATTAGAAATGTTGGATTTGATGTGAATGTCAAGCAGTCAGTTGAATGGAAATACTCATTTGAAAATTGTTTTAGGAGAAAGAATTTAGATTTAGGAGTCATTCCTGTTAGGAAAGTTTGACTAAATTCCTCTGCTTCCTTAGAGGTCTAAAATTAAGCCATTGGGGCTTCCCTCGTGGCACAGTGGTTGAGAGTCCGCCTGCCGATGCAGGGAACACGGGTTCGTGCCCCGGTCCGGGAAGATCCCACATGCCGTGGAGCGGCTGGGCCCGTGAACCATGGCCGCTGAGCCTGCGCGTCCGGAGCCTGTGCTCCGCAACGGGAGAGGCCACAGCAGTGAGAGGCCCGCGTACCGAAAAATAAAAAAAGTAAAAAAAATTAAAAAAAATAAACAAATAAAATTAAGCCATTGAAGAGAATGAACCATCAAATAGATGGTGGCTTTGAGGGAGGAAAAAATATGAAGAACAAAAATTGGAGAGAAGATTAAGGAGTGAATCTTGGGGACCTGTACATTCTCTTGCGAAGAGAATTTCTTTTTTTATTTCTTAAAAAGAAATAAAGTAGTTGATTGAAAAGTAGGTGGACCAGAAGAATGGAGCTTTGTAGAAGCTAGGGGAAAGAGATTGATTAACCCAGCTTATACTAATATCTGCCTCTCAGAGATTAAGGTAGAACATTTGTTTAGTCATGATTTTTCACTGCATAATTCACACATCACTAAGAAACGCTTCATGTAACTGACTCTATTCCTCATCTGCCAACAAGTATCAACCGACCCTGTGAGCCGTTGCAGGGTGATTTACACTGTGAATAAGACCTAGAAAACTTGTTTTCCTTATGCTTGTGGAGATGCTTCAGTCAAGACATTCAGAACCATAACCACATGGAATGAAAAACTCTCGAGCCAAGTTTTCTTCTCTTTCTTTGTTTGCTAATTCCAGAAATCAGCTATTAATCACAGAGAATACCATAAAACATCAGATCTTTTTTAATCCCTAAATCCAAAATGATTAAAATTTTGCTGAGGCAACTTGCTGTCAGCATATGCCCAGATATAGATGTTGCTTCTGATAAAAGGGTAAGAAATCCGTTCAGCTCTGCATAAAGAGATTGCTCTTGGCACACCAGGTTGATGCACCTGTGTGCACTAGCCTAGAGGGAAAAGGTAGGAAAAGAAAGTAGATTTGGATTTTGCTGTACTGGAAACCGTGCCATATGATTACTGGGATTTGGCCCCATTCATTAGGCCCAGAATAGTAACCACGGTAGTAAACCATCAGACTTTGGAGTGCAAGGTACAATACTAGCTCAGGGTCAGTTGCTTCTTGGAATAATATATTCATCCCTTGGGTTAAAGGTAAGGGGAAAAATCGCTGAGGTTATATTACCATCACCTCGCCCTGGTGAGTTAGAAGACTGGATGAAGGTTGTTACTGGGCATCTCTCCTGCTAACGTTGCTGAATCCAGATGAGAACTTGGGAAACTTGTTACATAATGAGTGCAGCCCAGCTGGGAGACTCCTGGACCAGTTCCAGTGTTCCTTCTGCCTCTGGCTTAGCTGTGTGATTCTGAATAAGTCACTATTTCGCCTTCGACTTTCTCAGGAAAGAAAGAGATGTGTCTAATCCACAATAAAACACAGGAGGATTCTTTTAAAAATTGGGGAGCACTGTGGGAATGGGCAGTTATAAAAAGTGCTCTTGGATCTAGGAAATGCATATTTATTTTCCTCTAGGTTTATTTCAGATTGCTTACTATATATATATATATATATATATATATATATATATATATTTAATTTGAAGACATCTTCAAGCAGAAATTTGCCATTTCTGGAAAATGAAAGTGATTCCAAACTTGGAATCACACTGCAACCTGATTTCTCACCCTATTCTTTCTCACCATATTCTCATAGCTTCCTACATGGGCTTTTCCTGATCTTCACTTTTTTTGTCTCGTTCCTTCCTCCCTCCCTCCTACTCTCTCTCCCTCCCTCTCTCTCTCCCTCCCTCTCTCTCTTTCTCCCTCTCTCTCTCATTCTGTTGTAGAACAGTGAGTAGTTTCTATCTTCAAACCAAAGAGATTCTTTGTTTTACCTGAATCACACACACACACACACACACACACACACACACACACACAGAGAAACACACACACACACACACTCTCTCTCTCTCTTAGGGGTAAATTCTGAAGAGCAGAAGTCACTGTGTAATTTTATGAAAGGCAGTTTCAGCAAAGACTGTTTGAGTCGAGTGAGTATCATACAGGAATTGCCTGAGATTTAGTTTGGGAACTGAAAACTGGTAGAAGAAGAATATATACACATAGCACATCTAGATTTGGAAAGGACTTTTTTCATTAGCTGGAAGTTACTAATAATGCTGCAAATGGAAGATGGGCATGTTAGTTTGGAATATAATAAATAGTAGAAGATATCGACTTCCAAAAAATCTGTATAAATCTGCTTACTACAAGTGTTCTCAGCAGAACTAATAGAGATTTGGGAACTTTGCAGGAAGTGTGTTCATTCCTAAGTAGTAGGATCTACATTCATGTAGAAGAACTTAAGTTAGAGAGAGTTACAGTTGTGGGATTTATTGAATATTAAGCAAACTTGAATATAAGATGATCCCTCTTTTTCCAAAGCAAAGATCCTAAAAGGAGTTTTTTTGTGTGTTTGTTCATTTCTTTGTTTTGCTTTGTTTGCCAACTTGAACATACATATTTGTAGGTATGTAGTTTAAAGAGCTATTTATAAAATTTAACTATTTTATTTGATTACACACAATTTTAAAATCACATATAATATTAAACAATACAGTGACTAACACACGTCACTATTTTTCATGCTCTCATTCTGTGAAGCACCTATATTAAAACTGCTCACTTGCATGAATACTTTGTAACTCCTGAATATTGTGAAAGTATTTTTCTGAAAATATCCTTTAGATGTCAGTGTCTTTATTATAGCTGAAACCACTTTTTGAGTTTTCTAAAGTACTTATCACCTTCCCTTCCACCTAAGTTGTTGGAGAATCAGCTCTTCCACAATTTGTGGGTAAGATGATCGCTGGAAATTTTACACCAAGCAACAAATATCCATTTGGTAGTCTCATTTCAACAACTTAGTCATTACTACTTTACTTATTAAAGTGATACACAAAAGGTGTGTTTACATCAAAACCTGTGATTTTCAGGTCATACTCGAGGAGTCATTATTAAGAATGTATAAATGTATTTGCCACATTTTAAAAATTTAATCCCATCATAAATTTGAGTGATTTGGTATTAGTGTATCTTTCTCAAATAGAATTTTGTTGTTAAAATAATAGGATGCTATTCAATACGAGAAATTCTGTAAGGTGACTTTCTTGTTTCTGAAGGATAATTTTGAACCAAAGAACTCACCTGATATTTAAGCATATATGGTACTTGTGCTTTTTAATGATTAGGTCAATTGAGAATAATGTAACAGCAATATTTCTGCAATACATTCTGAAGTATATATCCTCTTTTCGGTAGCCAATTTCATTCGCTGTGGCCCTTCAGCTAACATTGTCATAGAGTGGGGGACAGTGAATACCCAAGACTGAATAAGAAAGAGCATAAAGAAACTCTTACCATCTGGGAGAGGAAGTGGAAAGATCTTCTGATCCCAGAAAACGGTAAAGAAGAAGGTGAGAGTGAGATGCAGATTATGGCAGGAGTAAGATATGGGTACTCTCTTTCTCCCACCATTTGGTTAAAACCCAAAAGCAGAAGAGCATAGAAATACTCAGACGGATTTTGGGTGGCCCCAGACATATCCTGGGGGAGATAGAAAGTCTCTGAGAGACGCTGTCTCTCTGGAGCCACATTCAATATGGTAGCAGGCATTAGAATAGAAAAAGTCAAGGGATGCGATCTGGAGGAAAGCTTTACAGAGCTCTGTGTACTTCAGGTGAGAGTAAGAGACAGCAACTGAGAGTTCCATGTGGCAATGACGAAGAGCTGAGGGAATATGAGAACCTGCGGTCAGGATGAGGAGACTGTAGCACATGGGAACTTCATAACTGGAAGTTCTGGTACACAGACTTCAGCAGTGGGTAATCAATACCATACTCAATGATCTATCTAGTCAGCACCAGCCATAACCTAGTCTAGTCATTGCCAGGTGCTCAGGAGAAAGGTCAGACAATACATTGTAACAGAATGAAACAAAAACACTTGGGGAGGATTACACATACCTACAGCCCCACTCCCTCCATTGTAAGTCTTGGAATTCCTTCACTTAGATTGGAGGTTGGCAACGAAGGAAGGAGGCTACATTTCTTGAGACTAAGCATCCTTGGTAGGATTTAAATTTTGGATGTGCTGAATATTTGTTTACCTAACAAAACTAAGTTAACCTAAAGAGACTTTTAAACAGAAAAAAAAAAAAAGTTACTTGTCATTGACAAGTTTCAATATTTTCCCCACTACCTGTGGGAAACGGATCTACTGATCAAAGTATGATCTATTTTAGAAATAGAGAAAGTACATTATATTTTGCATGTCTGAACTATAGAGTTTAAATGCTCCAAACTAATTTATATATTGAGGTACCAGTCAGGATAGTTTAGGTTATGTTGCAGTAACAAACAACCCCCAAATCTCAGTACCTTAAAACAACAAAGGTAGATTTCTCACTCATGCTACATGCATAAGAGTTGGCAGAGACTTCTCTTTATTGCAGTTTCTCAGAGAGAAATTGAGACTGACGGAGAGTGGCCCATCTGAACTAACTGTGATGAGAAAAACGAGAGCATAGCAGTCGTGTCTTAAAGATGTTAAAAGTTTTGAAGTGATGTATTCATTCTGCTCAAATTTTAGTGGCCAAAGCAAGTCGCATGATCATGTCTAACATCAAGGATGCATAGAAGTACAATTTTACTATATGCCCTTGAGGAGAACCAGAAATAGTTGGTGAACAGTGCTGATAGCCACCATAATTTGTAAGCCCTTTGTAACTTTCTGAATTATGTTTTCAACATGGAAAATCATCTGACCAGGATCAGATGTGAGAAATAGAAAAGATACCAGTGACTAAAATTTCAGCATAACTAATATATTCTTTACAATGTGTGCTATCATTTTCTCACATTTCTTAATATAGTAGCATCCGTATTGCTCAGAGTTCAGTCAAACCAAGACAGTTTACTCCATTTCAGGGGTTGGCAAACTTTTTGTGTAAAAGGCCAGATAATAAATATTTTAAACTTTGTGGGCCATATGGTCTCTGTCACAACTACTTAATTCTGCTGCTGTAGTGCAAAAGCAGCTATCGCTAATATGCAAATGTGTGGGAATGGTATGTTCCTATACAACTTTATTTAAGGACACTGAAATTTGAATCTTGTATAATTTTCACATGTCACAGAATATCATTTTTCTTTTGATTTTTTTCCCAACCAGTTAAAAATGTGAAAACCATTTTTAGCTTGCAGACGGTACAAAAACAGACGGTGGGCTGGACTTGGGGTAATAAGGAATCTTCTACAGAGAATTGAGAATGTACAAAATCATTGAAAGGAATGGAGGAACAGTTTTAACTTTAACAACCAGGAACAACTAGTAGCTCCAGAATGACCCTGCCTTTGCCTTTAGCAGGTGAACCGCTATCAGGGATGCAGGAAGCTGAAAAATTATAAATCTACTGCTAATAGTGCTGACTTCCCAGGCTGCAGTCTGGGCTACTCTGCCATGATCCAGAAATATGCCACTGCTGCTCTAGGAAGTGCTGAGTCAGGAATCCACCCACTACACTGGGAGGGCTCTGCTATAGCTGCCACTTCGGTCTTGATCTTTGCCAGCAAAGTATATGCCTCAAACTTGGCTTTTTCCTACATTTGATTCAGTTCCTAAACATTCCCACAAGTGTATGATGGAAACGAAATCATGTCCTAGCCCCCAAAGAGTCTGAGAAATGCTTTGTAGCTTTCCAGCTACTGCATGTTAGCAGTGGTAGAACGGATGTTGGGCAAAGAAATGAAAGGTATCAGACATAACCTAATATAAGGGAGACAGACTCAGTTAAGATGACCTCGGCATTTCCAAAACCTTCTGTGAGCATTTAGGAAAATAAAGTCCTTTGTATAACTCCCACCATATAGCAGGAAGATAAAAATAATTTTATCCATACTTCCTGCCCACCAGTGCTACAGCCCCAAAACAATCATGTATTCTATGCCACTGACCTGGGAACTTCCCACAGTTACACAGAGATGTGTGTATTCATGTTCATGGCAGCGCTGTTGGAAATAGCAGCAAAAAGTATTGTCCAGAGAGAATAAGGTAAACATTTTGCTATAGACATGCTAGAAAGCAATTAAAAGATATGGCTGTAGGTACCAGCTTGGAAAGAATTCTGAGACACATTGTAAACAAAGTGAGTTAAGGAATAGTTTATAAAGTATGATCCTACTTTTTGAAAGATAAGAATTTTTAAAATGCATTATTATCTTTACTGCTTTGTTCTGATTTTAAATATAATCCAAAGATGTAAATATATTTCATAGAATTATAAAAAAATAGAAAGCTAGTGTTCTCTATAGTTCTAATCTCCTGACATCACTGCTATCAATTTTTTTGGTGTGTATATTACTTTCTTCTGTACACATACAAAATTTAGATTACATTTTAAAATAAATTTTGTTTTGTTTAAGATGCACATTTTTATTTTCAGAACTAAGATTTGTTGTGTCAGGGACCTACTACTCAGGGATCTTGGTGGCATTCTGAATTTCATTTTTCTACTAAAAAAGCCATAGGGGACCATTGATTCCTTCATAGATATAATTTCTATGTGTTAACATAAAGAACTAACTTGTTTCATAAATTTGGGTTTAATGGTTCCATCTTACACAAGTTTCAATCATAATCCATTTCAGAGACTGTTGTTTTCCACAAGTACTGCAAAATGCTGTTATTTTCAGTGTAAATATGCTGTTTAATCAATCTGAGACAGGCAAGGTACTTGCAAACATTAAACATAAATTGATAATGTATCTCTGAGAAGTACTGCATTCCACTAAGCCCTCCTTGAACACTTGTGTAAGTCTCACATTGTAAGATTTCCAGGCAAAATACTTCCTTTTCCTATTGCTGTATGAAAAGAGAATTTACTTAAAATAAATGTAGGAGCAATTTCAATCATTACTTAATATTTAATGAGAGCATCTCCATCATGGTTTCTCCTCATGTATATGGGTCCATCATTGTTACCCATGAAATAAGCTATAAAATTTATGTTTATCAGACCTGCTACAACAACACATTTTTATTTTTTACTTGAGCAAAATATACATTGATGAGTAAGTTACGTCTGGAACTAACTGGACAAACATGGTGTTTGATAGCAATTAAGTCTAGAGGTAATAAGGCATTTTAAGTAATTAGTTATAGTTAAACCTCACTAATTCTGAGTAAATATAAGAAAAATGAAACAAAATAGAAAAAGGCTGAACTGTAGAATGCATTTAAGATCAAATCATTTGATCTTAGGATTTCTTTATACTCTTTAAAATTATTGAGAATGCCAGAGTAGTCCTGCCAGATAAAATACAGGATGCCTGGTTAAATTTGAATTTCAGATAAACAGTGAATAATTATTAGTATAAGTTATGTCCCAAATACTACATGGGACATATGTATATTAACAATTATTCCATGTTTATCTGAAATCCAAATTTACTGCGCATCCTGTAGTTTTATTCGCTAAATCTGGCAACCCTACCCCATTTTGTTCATGTGGATATTTACAATACTATAAGTTAAAACTGAGAAATTTAAAAATAGGTGTGTATCCATTAATTCATTTTAAGGTATAGACCTATTACATAACAATTTTTATAAAAAATAACTACATTTTCCTAATAAAAACAATGAGAGGAATTGCTTTACAGTTTAGGGGGACAAATCTCTTTAATATCTAGCTTAATCTAGATTCTCATACTTGCTTCTGCATTGACTCTGTTGCAGTATGTTGTTCTGGTTAAAGTATATCAAGAAAATATGGCCTTCCTCAGCTATGTAGTTTAGAAAAAGGAAGACTATTTTAATGGCTTTTCAGATAATTGTGGATATCTTCTTTGATCTACACCCAAAATCCACAACTGGTAGTTTCTTAAAGATTGGTTACAGTAAGGAATCTGAGACCATGCCAGTGAATATTCCATACTGTCACATTGAAATCCATTGGTCTGTCCATCTCTTGAACGGATCTTCTGTCCCTGCTTGATTTATAACATCATGGGCATTGGCCATTCGGGAAACAATTGGTTTACTGATTTATGTAATTCTTTCAAATGATCTTTATACAATATTAAAAATATCACATATGTTAATAGCACTGACAATCTCATCAGTGGAGTCTCAAGTATTGAAAGGTGTCAAGCTCAAGTTGGTAAATCTACATTTTCCAAAATACTAATTTTTGCTTGGAAGTTCAAAGTTTATCATTGGCAACAGATTCTAACAGTTCTTTTTTTCTTGAAGTAACAGACTTATTTTGTTTATTTTCAAGAAAACCTCTCTGCCAAATACTCAAGTCTGAATAATCATAGTCATTTTCTCAAGTAGAGATTATGTTCCATTAAAAAAGCCCCTAGTTCAGCTTGCAATACAAATATCATTTTCCTCAAGTTTGCCATTATATTTTGGCAGAAGTGCTTTCATGTGTACTTCCAACTTTCATCACACACAATGTTTAAAAATATGTGTATTCAAAAATAGAGATTTAATTAAATTAATGCTTAATCAAAGAGATTGTCTTTTCCCCATGCATGTGTAGCAGTGATGACTACAATGATTACTGGTACAGTTTGGTGCTCCTGCCTTGGTTCATGCTAAGGTGCCAGAACCACTGCTTTCTCAACATCACTTCAAATGTCAGCACAGTGAAAGAGCAAATGGCTTCACAGTATTATTACAAAAGTAGTTTTGACTTTTTGGACCCCGTGAAAAATCTTGGGAACCCCAGAGGTCTGCATACCAGGCTTTGAAAACTGCTGCTTTAAAATTTTTTTTGCATTGCTTTCAAGAGTACATTAAAGAGCAAGTAGTTATAGTCAAAACCACCAATATGTATATGTACAATAATTCATTGACTAAGCCAACATATCTTCTTAAACATTTTCCATACAGATGCCCTTATTTTCTGTAGCTCCAAGTTACCATCTCTTTTGGTTGCCATACCAATTTCTCATTTGCTTCTCTTGCACACCAATAATTCTGTCTACTGGTATCTGTGTCCAAAATGAAATCATATATGAGTGCAAGGAAAAATCACAACAGCTACATGGAGAGGTCTTGGTTTGTTTGGAGTTATACACAATTTAATGTTAGCCATGCCCCAATGCCGTAGCAACATGGCTCCTGCCAACCTTCTAGCATCATGTCTTATCATTTTCTTGCTTAAAATCTTGTGATGTGGCCTTGTTGTCCTGATAAGACATAAATCCCTTAGCCAGATGAAGAGTTTCCTCACACCTTGGTGACAATCTAGCCTCTCTCTTTTTTAACCTTTCTTGTCAACCCTATACACACACACACACACACACACAATTCAGCCCCACAACTTGCTATTTCCTAAAACTATATTATACTTGCAAGTTTCCATGCCTTTGTACATGTTTGTTTCTCTGTCTCAAATGTTTCCTCCAAACCCTCATCTCCCGGGAAATTTCTCCCCAAAAAGTCTTTATTAATAATGCATCTTCCCAAGAAGGCCATCCAGGAATTCCTTATAAAAAATGTCACCCCCTTCAACATTTCATTTCTTTCTTCTCTGCTTTGTTTTTCATTCTCACTTCTTACATGCAATGTATATTATTTATCCTGACTAATTTATGTCTCACCCACTGGAATGTGCATACATACCATGAGGTTTTTTTTTTTTTGCCTGTGTTGCCCACAATTATATTTTCTGTACCTACTGGTACTTTCCAGGTATTTCTATGTGCTCAATAAGTATTTGTTGGGTGAATGAATGATGTCAAATAGCACTGCCTCTGTTAGCTACCTTCACCTCAGTACAGCTAATTTAATCACATATTTTCCTCACTATTTTTATGCAACACATAGCATTACACCATTTACCACTTTGTTTTGGGTTTATTTATTTTAAAATGTAACATTTCTATCAGACTATGGACCCTTTGACATATATAACTTGTTTGATTCATCCTCGGTTATTGGCACAGGCTGACGCAGTGTTTTGGAAATATTTGTTGAATCAAAAACTGAGTGAAGTTCCACGAGGCAATTAAAACTAAAAATGTAGAATAATTTGGACTTCGCCTAAAATAGGATGCCTAATACAAGCAGCTCTTTTAAATAATACTATTGAATGCCTTTTGCAGTATGGTTTAGAACTACTATTTCCACTGAAACAAATAGAATATGTAAATACCCCTTTCTGTGTTCAAACACCGTTGATGTTAACTGAGCTGTCACAAACAAAAAATTTTGCAGGGATGCTGTCTTTGATGCTGGAGGCCACCTCTGTTTCAGTCACCCTCCTTCTGGTATTCCTTCTGCTCTCTTCCTCACTCCATGAAAGATAGTTTTATCTCAATCAGTTTGTAGTGCTATTTGTAGCCTAATCTCGAATTTATTTAAGGGATAGCTCTTTCTCCTTTAAAGAAAATTCAGACACCAGCCACCCTGAGAAAGAGATAGTTGTCAGGATCTTTCCTTAACCAATGAAATCATACTGTACAAAGGTTCTTCCTGAGGCTGTGTCTGATTTATTCAATTTTTTAGTCACAATAAAATGCCAATCTACATTATAGTTAAAAAATAGAATTGAGAATTTCACCTGACAGAGCAAAAATACATCCTCATGGTTCAGATGTTTGGTTACCACAAGCCCTCCAGAATGTAGGGAATCTAATGCAGAGATGAGGGTAGGAGTGGGGAGAGGCCGGGTGCAGAAGAGAGCAGTTGGATGGGCATTTTGGGGACCCAGTAAGTTCCTGAGGTCTGAGAGGGGCCTGGGGAGGTGAAAGGGCAGTGGGAAGAGTTCAGAGACCAGCAGTCCGAGGCCAAAGGTCAGACCCCTGGCCTTTCATTTAACATGTGTCTGTGGGAAAGGGTCTGCAATGAAGATTGAACTAAAGGGTTTGCTCTCCACCTTGATCCTCATTATAGAAATGGGAGAAATGATAGTGAAAAAGAGGAAAGTGAAAATTTAAGTCTTGACAGTATAAAGTTGATAGTCATTTATGTAAACTTTGTGTAGTTTGTTGGCTTATCATATGAAAATAACCATGTGCCTGTTATTAAATGTGATTTATTAGCCATTAGATTAGAATTGCTCATGCTTTCAGAGTCTTCTGTTAACAAGCAACATTATAATCTGTCTACAAATTTAATAATAGGTGAGTTGTCACGAAAGGATTCCTGCTTAATTCCCTACACTAGATAAAATTTTGTTTGAATTTTATAATGTCTGGTAAATGTTCCTGGCTGACCTGTCTGATCTTGCTGATTACAGCTTTAAGTTTCAGTGATTCAAGTCCTTGAAAATATTTACATACTTATGTCTAAGTGATCTCTAAGGCATCTTCCGCAGAAACAAAATATGATCTATAATATGACCTTAGTTATCCACTGCATAATCTGAAATTGAAGATGGGAGGCTTCAACTTCCAAATATTTCCCATGCATGCTATAACTTTTACCATCAGAAATGTGTGGAGTAAAATGTAAATTCTGTAGTCACTGCTGATCTTGGCATAGTGTGTGATAATGCTATTTAAATTCCTTATCAAGGGAATGAGTGTAGCCTCTTCATTAACTCTAGAGAGTGTTTAAAAAAAAGGTGTTCACATTTTCAGAGACCAGCTTTCAACTGCTGGGATAACAGCAGTTGGTGGGATATTTGGTGAGATAACAATGATTGAGTTCATTGGTCCATCAAACTGTATCATTCTGTCTGAAGCAGCTTTTCATTTGCATATTGACAAAAAGGACAACCTTCTCTTCTGACCTTTTAACCCTAACGAAGCTAATCCTGCCTTTATTCCAAAAAAGGAGTGGGGGTGGTCCTACTGCTTCAATTGTTTTCCAAATTTAAGACCAGGGCCCTTGCCATTTAAAAACAGTGAAGATTATTAATACAATGAATTATTAACAATGAAGGATTCCACAAAATATTTAACATGATGTGTTGTGCTGTATAAAAGCTATTAAAATCAATTGTCATAAAAGTAAAAGAAGTACATGAAAATCATTGATCATCAAATCAATAAACAGTAAAATGAAATGGTTATATATAGAGGATTGCCTTTCACTAAATCAAACAGGCTTGATTTTTTTTTGCCCAACAGCCCTCTGAGACTACTGAACCCAGACATAAACTGGCTGGAGATCTTGTAGTTTGAGAATAAAAGGTAAAAATCTCTCCCATCCATCCCTGACTATCTAACCTTTGGAGGCGATAATCTGAAATAGGACAAAATGTCCCAGAAGAGATGTATCTGCAGGTCATCTCAGTTGGAGACTGAAGGTCACTTCCAACAAAGCAATCAAATATCTAATAAAACCTGAAGATCACATATTTGTTATATAGGCAATCAGAATAAACTAGATAAGAGTGAAAAAACTTGGAATCCTTTTATCTGTAGTAAGAGAAACGTAGCCACTGAATGTTATTCCTTCTCCAAGCATCAGTGTGGAGTTTGGCAAATGCTCAATAAGGCTGAGTTTGCTAAATAACAAATTTATGCATCGAGATTGCATCAATTTATAAAGTGGGAAAAGAAAGCTGTTTTATTATCTGTCATTGAAAAGGTAAATTTTAACAAAAATGCTGTAAACTTCCCTCATTATTTTGATTAATTTGACTTTCAGATTGGCTCTACAAAGATTGTTTCTTCTATAATTATAGAAGAAAATAGAGTCCTATTAATGGATACATCAATCCGTATTTATCAGATAATGTGGAAATAGGTAAATGAATTTTAATTTATTCAATACTTTTATATTAGAAACAAATATAAATTTGCTTTTTAAAAAGTCTTACATTGTTTCTAGCTTTGGATATTTGATAAATGCAAATATGTTGTTTACATGTGTTGACAATTTAGAGACAATTTGAAATAGTATAGAAAAATTCAAAGAAAAGCTCTGAATAAAAGATGATTTAAAATATTTATTACATATATTACTCATATAAACAAACTCAGTAGGTAACCCATATTTTCTTTTTTCTTCGCCAGTCACTGAATTTTTAAATCACGTTATATAGACTGCCTTTAAAGTAGAAGTCATTATAAAACATTATTATAAAACAAACAAACAAAAAACCTTTAAATTAATTTCTATCTTAACTTTCCCATAACGTCCTACTTTTGAGTCAAAACCTCACTCAAAATTGAATTTCTGGAAAATCTTTAATAGCAATTTTGTTTAAGCCCCCTGCCCCAAATTTTCATAATACTAATTTATATTTATTAATATGTACTATTTGTAGTCTTTTTGCCCTCCCTGAGATAGTTTATGTCTTCCCTTTTTTTCTGTATTTCATTGAAATATCTACTTGAATAAGTCTTTTTGAGCACTTTAGTTATTACTAGATATTTTTTGAGACCACATTAACAAATTAAAACTAGTAAAGTGATATTTACTAAATTCCTACCTGAGGGACTTGAACCGTACAATTCCATCTGAAAGAGAATAAAATTACTTTTGCATTATAACATTCACAAGCTCTTATTGCCACTTTAAAAGTGTTGATTAAGTAGCTGATCTTTATTCTGGAGCTTTCTGGAATGTAGATAAATGATGTGGACTTTTAAGTGTTCTTCACTTTTTTCTTGGGAGTTACCACTTAATACAATCATGGAAAGAGAATATTTTTATACAGGTAACTATGCTCATATACCATTGAACCTAATTCCTGGGAATTGAAACACAATCATTTTTTTTCATATAAATATTATATTTGTTCAAGATATTGGAATTTGAGAACAAAATTTGATGAAGTATAATTTATAGTTAAAATGCATTCCTTATTGTGCTGATAATGGAAAAGTAGGAGAGTTTCCTCTTCTTGCTAAAATCGTGAGAATTCTAGTTATACACCCTGCTAATTATGTGCCTTTGTTATTAAACTGTGATTACTGAAGAACTTGTGTTTGAAGCAGGGCACTTTATAATGTGAATAGCAATTGGTATTACATGTGTCCTGTCTTTGATTTTGATCCCAATCCCTCCGAGGATGGGGCTGTGTTATGAACAGGTAGATTCAGAATTCGACATCCTAATGCAGTGAAAACTTAATCACATTCATGTAAGATGGAGATGTTCCAAGAACTTTACGATCAGTTATGTGGAAGTTTGAGTTCTTGGCCGTAATATCCAGGACACTCTGCAGAACAGAGCAGCAGACAGATCATCTCTGTAGAATTCATTGTCAGGAACTGGAACATTATTAGTTGGATAGTGACACCAAGTTCTGATCTTGCACAAAACTGAAGCAATTTCCTCAGCACGATGTGGCGTTTCCATGAGTCTGTCTTTAAGATTCATTCTGCAGCATCAAGATGAGACTGGATGAGGTACTTTATGAAAAGCCAAAAAAATGGAAAAAAAATTGTGTTGAAAAAATTTAAACATACATAAAAAGTATAGAATTGTATTGGAACACTCATATACCCACCACCTAGATTCTACAGTTAACATTTTTTATAGTTGCTTTATTATCTGTCTATGCATATTTCTATTCTTCTATCCATATTTTTAATCTATGTTATTTTTATGCATTTCAAAATAAGTTGCACATATCAGCACACTTGCCCACTAGCCATGTCAGCATGCATTTCACTAAAGTTTTATACTTTTCTACCATTTTTCTCTTCTGATGTAAAATTTACTTACAATAAGATGCATAAATCTTAATTGTTCCATTCAAAGAGATTTGACAAATCCATATATCTGTGTAACCCAATCCCTTATCAAGATATAGAACATTACCACCACCCAGAAAGTTCACTAGTGTCTCTTGTCAGTCACTTTCTATCTGCCCCCAGGAGGGCACCACTGTTCTAATTTTCCCACCACAAACATTGTACCTGTTTTAGAACATCACATGAATGGAATCATGCAATACGTACTCTTTTCAGTAAGTCTCTTTCACACTCAGTGAAAAACTTTTGAAATTCATTTTCTTTGTTTGTATCAGTAGTTCATTTTGTAAATTCCTAGCTAGCATTTCAGTTTATGAATATACCACAGTTTGTTCATTCTTCTATTGATAGACACATGGTCCGTTTCTAGTTTTTGGCTAATACGGATTAACCTATTGTGAACATTCTTGTAAAGTCTTTTGGACCTGTATTTCCATTTCTTTTGAGAAGTACCTACAAGTGAAACTACTAGGTGATAAGGTTTAGTTTTATGAAAAACTGCCAGTTGTTTTTGTTTTTTCCAAAATGGTTATAATATCTTATGCTCCTGCAACAATGCTTGAGAAAGTTCTGGTTGCATCAGATCCTCGTCAATACTTGGTGTTGCCAATCTTTTTAAATTTTAGCCATTCTGGTTTGTACGTAATGTTTACTAAGCTGTTTACACAGTTAGTATTGGGTATGAATTAGGTATCACTGGAAGTTTGACAAATAAATTTCCCCAGAAATGACTGGTCCTAACAGCATTTTTGGAGTCAAACCTGAGTTTTGCCATCTATGTTAATAAGAACACATCTGCTGCCTTAAAGGATTGTTGTATTAACTGAGGCCAGTATTATAGAGTGCTTTGTAGTGTTAAATAAATGTTAATTTAGTTTTAATATGAGTATTTTTGTTTCCTTGTTTATATATTATAGATTTTAAAAATCTAACTTCATAGAGATTTTTATGGCTTATTTTCTCTAAAATTTTGAATTGGGTGCACTGTTCACTTATTTTACTTTTTGTTTATGATTGAAAGCATTTAAGTCTACAATTCAATCTCAGCCCATACATTTTGATTGTCATTTGTCTATTTGTTAACTTTCCACAATTTTTGTTTTAATGACTACTTTGAGAAAGATTGGGAAAGAGATGCTATGGACTAAAAGTTTTACTGAAATAAAATATTCTTTTTGTTTCTAAATATTGTTTGAATATTAATATTAACATTATGACTTTAATCCATTTTCTTATTATTTACCTAATATTACTTTGTCCATTTTCCTTTCAACTTTTTTTTATTTTACTATTTTCTTGTAAGAGTACTCTTAAAAACATATTATATTCAGATGCTTTTATTTATTTTTATTTTAAACTTCAAAACCGAGTGTTTATTTTTTAATGAGTGAGTTTAATTCACTTATATTTTTGCCATAATAGTATATTTACTCTTTCTTCTGTTATTTATGCTTCCTACTGATTATCTTAATTTTCTTTCTTTTTTTAATCTTTTGCTAAATATCTTTCTTTTGTTGAGTTTATCACATGGCATACTCTACTTATTGCTCCTGGAAAGGTCCTCCTTTGTTTTGTTTTATTTTATTTTCCCTTTCAAAACGTTCATCATTGATCCCCACTTATTCTTTGCAGCCCCACACTGACTCTAATGTCTATGATATATGTTTTTGCATAAACATGTATTTGTGAATTAGAAAGGGATATTTTATGCATGCTAAGTTTTATGTAGTGTGTTGTATCATTTATGTGCATGAATGTGCTTTAATTTACACAAATGGCATATCTTATTCTCTTTCTTACCTTTTTCTAAAACACATCTTTAAAAAATGTGTTTATCTTGCTCTATGTACATTTACTTCTGAAAGCTGCGTGTTATTCCATGCTAGCTGCCAAAATTGAAATATCTGTCATTATAGTGATGATACAAACAAGTCCACAAACAATTCTTGTTCTTCTCTCGTAGACTTGCAGGAGAAGTTTTAGGGTATGCTTCCAGAAATGAAATTACTAGGTTATAGTGAGCACATACCCTTCATTTTGGTGAGTATCATTATTTCATTTAGTGAGTACAGTTCTCCAGAATGTCTATGCCTGTTTACATAACTAGCGGCAGTGCATAAGGCTTCTAGTTTCCCCACATCCTGACCAATGTTTGGTTTTATCTGTGTTCTTATTGCCAATCTGATAATCAGGTGCTCTTTCCTTTTTTATTTTGTTTGAATTTTTGTGAATATTAAAAAGGTTGAAAATTTCTTCAAATACTTGTTAGCTATTTAGGTTTATCCTTTTGTGCATAGTCTATATACTTTGTCCATTTTTTTCTAATGTTTCTGTTTTTTTTGTTGCTGTTAATTTGTTGGAGTTTTTTCAATATTTTAGACTAGGTAATAATCCCTTAATAATTTAGGATTTTAAACATGTCTTCTCCCTGTCTACCACCAGTATGTTAACTTCCTTCATCTTCCTTCCTTCATTATTGCACAGAATCCATCAGTTTAGGGTGTTATGGGTTTTGTGGTTTGTGTTTTGTGGCTCCAGTTTAAGAAACTTTTCTCCATCCAAAGATCACAATCATAATTTCTTAATAATCTACTATTCCCATTCTGGCTGACCTAAGATTTGTAAGTTTTGATCTTCATGAAGTTTAGTTTTCTCTGTAAAGTAAACCAGTTTTCCCAAAGCCATCACTAAATAAGCCACCCTTTCTCCATTGACACTGCCACCTTTACTAGGCCCATGTTTGCTCACTATTCACGTCCATTTGTTGTCTGTTCTGAGCCAACACTTAGTAGTAGTCTTATGTCTTTAAAGTACGCCTTACTATCTGGTGGGGCAATAAATCCCAGTTTGCTTCCCCTCCCGCCCCAATATTGCATCAGATCCTAATTTCATTTAGAATTACATATGAATATAGAATAAGTTTGTTGAATTTCTCAGAAAAATTTGGTAGAGTTTTCTTGAGAATTGTATGGGACTTGTAGATTAATTTGGGGAAAACTCACAGCTTTAAAATACTGTCATCCTATCCATATACATGGCCATTCTCTCCATTTATCTTCTTTATGTCTTCTTATAGTTTAACTCATTTCTTTAAAGGTATGTGGGTTCTTTTTAGTTTAATTCTTAGATGGAGCTTGTTAATATGGTGAATTGTATTTTCTTTATTTTTAAAATTTTCTTAACTGGTTATTTCTAGTTTAGAAAAATGTTACTGAATTTGAAAGCTGTTCATTCATCTGATCTCTTACTTAATCTGTCACTAGGTTTTATAGCTTATTGATTCTTTGGGGTTTTCTGTGTAGTTGATCATACATCATCTGTATGTAATAACATTTTTCCCTACCAATACTTATATCTCTATTTTGTGTGTGTGACAATAATGTGAAAATATCTATTGCTATGTGTAACAGTACAGATGTGAGTCAATTCCTTTTCTTATTTTGGTCTTCCAGATATTGTATGGAAGTTTTGTGCCTTAATGTGATGTCTGCTCTTAGATTTGGTATGATGCTTTTATCAAGTTAAAGGTATTCTTTTCTATACTGATTATCTGAGAATCCATATCAGACATAGAGTGAAATTTACCAAATAATCTTTCTGCATCTATTGGGATAGTCATGTGAGTATATTTTTTTAATATATTAATATGCTGAGTTACACTGACATATTTTTCTGATGTTAAAATATCTCTGCCTTCCTAGGATAAACCTTATTTATCACGATATATTAATACTGTTATTATTATTTATCTCTGGATTATATTTAGCTATTATTTTAATTAGGACTTTGCATCTTTGCCTAGAGTTATGGCTCATGTCTTTCTTTTTTTATGTACTCTCATTATCTGGTTTTGAAATCAAGGTTACACTAGTCTTTTAAAATGACTTGGTCAATGTTTTCTTCTCTATTTTCTGAAAGAATTTACAATAAAATATGGATTATATGTGCCTTGCAATGAAAGGTACCTTACAATTTTGATCAGAGTAGAACTCCCTCATCCAAGGGCTCTTTGTTTTAGTGAGGGGAGAGGGGAGTTGATAGATTATTTTGAAATTTAATTGTTATTAATCTATTCAAGATTATATTATTTTTTTGCTAGTTTTTACATCTTATGCAAAAATTTATCTACCATGTAATTTTCAAATGTGTTGCTTTCTAGTTCTTGATAACATTATATTCTATTTTAAATTGCTACTTTTTCTGTAGTTATTTCTCCTTTATCATTCTTATATTGAGTTGTAGCTTCTCCATGTCTTCTCCATCATCTAGGAGTAAATTCATACAAAGAAACCAGCTTCTGGTGTTATTTTCCTCTTTCTCTCTCTCTCTCTTTTGGTTTGTTTTGATTACATAGTTTTCTGTCTCTTGCTTCCTGTTTTATTGATATAGACTGTTGCATTTTTCTGAATTGTTCAGCTAACCATTTACCTAATCTGTTTAATCATTATTGCTTTATGATAATTTACTTAGTATTAACTTTTCATCTAATGACTACTTTGTCTTTGTTCTGTATCTTTTTTTTTTTTTTTTTTTGACATTTTCTTCTATGCATTTAAAAAACATCTGATTCCTGACCTGGAGAACCAACGTTTCTGTGTTTAGATGAGACAAGAATTTGTTCAAGCAGGCTGGTCTGTTCACTGTGGAGCCGTGTAGCTCTTCTCAGAAAGCTGTGTATCCTGGCACTAAAGATCTATGGAGCAGACAGGGGAGCAGGCCTGAGTCCTGGTTTATTCGAAACTCCGCAGTCAGCCGAGGGCTTTGGAGCTGGCTGCTGGATCGCCAAAGAGCATGAGTCTCCTCTGACACCTGCAGCCAACATGCCTGACCCAGCACTTTGGAACTGCTTTAGCTTTGGGTATTTTTAATATACAGTTACTACTTATTCATTACAGAAATCTTGGAAAATACTTATGAAATAATAATACGTATGTGTATGGGTATATCTCACCCATAAATCCTTCACTCAGTTAACTACCATCAACAAAAACCCTCTAGCTTTTTGAGGGTTTATTTGTTGCCTCTTTGTTCATTTTACATACAATAATGAAACAAACTCTCATGTACTACTACTGAGTTACCTTTGAAGCTTCCCAAATGCATTTGCCTTTCTTTCCCCTCTAGAAGTGACAACAACCCTGAATTTTATGTTGGTCAATGCCTTGACTAGTTTTACTTTATAATTTTGCCACATACATATATAGTTTTTTTAACCTTAATATATTATAAATGAATCCTATCCTGTCCTTCTGTGAGAATCTGCTCTTTGATTTGAGAGTTTCATCCACTGACATTTTCTTTTTCTTTAGCTCTGACAATCAATTCTATTCTATCTATCTATCTATCTACCTACCTACCTACCTACCTATCACTGTGTATCATTCGATCTCACCTCTCCATCATCACCACTGTCAGCCTGGGCCAAGCCACCAGCACCTCTCTGCTGCCTTTGGCAATAACCTCTGTACTGCCCTTGTTGCTTCCACAGTTCCTCCACCACAGCCTATCTCAACTCAGAGGCCAGCATGAGTCTATCTAAATGTGAGTCAGATAACTTTCATTTTCTACTCAAAACCTTTCTATAGATTCTCATCTCATTCAGAGTAAACGACAAAAATCTTTACAATAATTTTTCAGACCAGGTGTAATCTGCACCCCTCATAGCTTCTCTAACAGCATTGCCTTGTACTCTCCCCTTGCCCACCAGCCAGGTGACCTCTCTCTCTCTTTTTTTTTTTTTGTCCATGCCACGTGCATGCGGGATCTTAGCTCCCAGACCAGGGATCGAACCCATGCCCCCTGCAGCGGAAGCCAGGAGTCTTAACCACTGGACTGCCAGAGAAGTCCCAGTGACCTCTCTTTTTTACTGATTAGGCCAGGTTTGTTTCCCTGAGCACCTTTGCACTTCCGTTCTCTCTTCCTGGAGTGCTCTTCCACTGCTATCATAAGGGTTTATTCCCTCACCTCCTCATTTGAGCTTTGACTTAAGTTTCAACTACTCATTGTAAACCAAACCCAGCACCCCTTAACTCCTTCCCTGATTTATTATTTTTCCATAGCACTTCTCACTCCTAATATGCCATATACTTTTCTTATTTATTGTATGTCTCCCTAAGGGCAGTTAATAGACACAATAAAGATTTGCTTAAGTAATGAGCAAATTATAATTGCTATTAGGTCAATTTCTGCCATCTTATTTCATGTTTTCTCCTCACCTTACTTTCTTTTTTACCTTTTCATACCTTTAATAAATAGATTTTTTCTATTGGATTGAAAGTTATACATTCCATTGATATTCTTCTCTTATTTTTCTCCTAACATTTTTGTATATGAATTTCCTAAGCTTATCAATCTCTATCACTTTCCCAACATAAGAGAAAAATCTCAGCATGACCTTATACCTCTCTGGTCTCCTTCCTCTCCCCATTGGTCCTAATTTTACCATGTTAGAATCATCTGGAATTTTAGCTATGAGTATATTACATTGACAGAAGTGAACTTTGTTTAGTTTTTTACTCGCTTAATTTTTTACACATTTTTAGTGTCTGTTTGAATTTATTTCTCTTTTTATTGAAATACTTCCTCCAAAAATGTTTTCATGGAAAGTTTTTGTGGGCCTGACAATGCTTTTTTGTATGTTCATCTTTCAATAATAATTTAGCTGGATAAAACATTCTAAGTTCAAGGTTCTCTTCATTCAATTCATTGCAGTAATACTCCAGCATCTTCTTGGATTAATGGTACTATTGAACAATCTGATGGTTATTGTTCCCTGTCCATTTGTAGGTAAATTGCTCTTTTTGTCCCTGAAAGTGTTCTTAGAATTTTCTCTTCATCTTTATTGTGCACTCTGATATGTCTAATTGTAAGGTTTTGTATTTTTTAAAATGTCATTTTTTTAAAATTCCCTAGGTCTTTTCAATTTAACGTGTTTTCTCAACTTTAATTCTTACTATTACTGATTGTCAATCATTTGACAAGTTGATTCCTCATTTGCATTTCTGCTTCTGGAAATTGACATTTTTCTTCCTCTCCTTCTTCTTGCTTAATGTTATAGTTTTGCTGTGCCCCTTCCTGCCTCCTTCTGAGGTAGGTTTTTGACCTTATCTTTCATTTTTCTAGTTTCTTCTTCCCTGAATTCTCTCTGCTATTTATGAGACTCATTGAATTTTTATTTACACTAATTTTCACACCCAATTTTTCAACTTTATTCTTCTTTATAACTTAAATGTTATTAATATCTCCCTATCTATATCTCTTTTAAAGATGTTTATTATTTTTATTTTAAGTTCTTGTGGTACTTTTGGTTAACTAATTCTCCTTTCTCTGTATCATTCAATTTTCATTTTTGTTTTTATTTATTTATTTATTTTTTACTTTAGTAACACAATTGTGCTTCTCAAATGATTTGTGAGGTTTTTTTCTACTGGGGTTACCTGTAGTGTGTCCAGCAATGCTCCTCTATGTAGGGATTGAGAAATTAAAATCCAAGTGGAAGCCTTTGTCCCCTACTGGTAGTTTTAGATATCAATGGGAAGAGAGCCATTGGATTCACAGTCTGGATTTGATCATTCCCATTTTTTATCCCCATCATGAGACCTGTCCTCAAAGAACTTTCCTGAACCTCTTCCCTGGACCCCTCCAAGAGCAAGCTCAGAGGCGAGTATACTTGCTATGGTTATTATCCAATTATCTCTGGGCTCTAGAGCAACTCTGATTCCATTCCATGCCCAAGCTAGAGCTGAGCTAGTACTGCTGAGTTGGGTGCTATACTGCCATGGAAACTGTGAGGAAACAAAAGGAGCAGAACTAAAGTGCTCTCCCTTACTTTATCAACTGTCTTGGTAGTTGACCCTTCTACATTTGGGTTCAAACTTTGCCCCAGGACCAAACACCTCTCCCTCCAGTTTTTATATTAATTTCTCTTATCTTTCAACTTTCTCTTATCTTTGTGGCATTTCCAGTATTGGGTTTGATTAAAGAGCCAGAAGCCTCTTTCATCTTGTGAGGATCTGGAATTTTTCTAAGTTTTATAAATTAACAAATTAGAAGATATCTAAAAGACTAGAAGTTATATTTTATAGGAATTGCTAGTCTCCTGCCATCATAAGTAGGAAACCAGAAGATTGTGTTACTATTTACCATATCAAGTTATAATGATATGTGGAATCTAAGAAACTGATACAAAAGAACTTATTTACAAAACAGAAATAGACCCACAGACATGGAAAACAAACTTATGGTTACCAAAGGGGAAAGGGAGGGAGAGGGGTAAATTAGGAGTTTGGGCTTAACAGATACACTACTATATATAAAATAGATAAACAGTAAGGACCTATGGTATAGCACAAGGAACTATATTCAATATCTTGTAATAACCTATAATGGAAAAGAATCTGAAAAGAATCACTTTGCAGTACACCTGAAACTAGCACAACATTGTATATCAACTATACTTCAATTAAAAGGAAGAGAGTTTAAAGAAAAGATATTTTTAAATCTATAATGATCAGAGCCCCCATTAATTTTGCTTTCCCAAGGATATCTTTCAATTCAGTAAAGGCTTCTCTCCTGAACTTCAATAAGTCTCCCTTGGATAGAGGTATTAGGTACATAGGAAGAGGCATGCTTTCTAGGTATGGCAGCTAGTGGCTCATATATGGGCCTTAGTCTCCTTGTTTTGAAAGATGTATACTCCAGGAAGATCAAACAGTGTTGACATATATTCTCATTAATTGTACAGTTACTTCTTCATTTTGGATTGTACAAATTCAGTATAATTGAGTGTAATAATTGATGTCTTCTGTTGATATGACATTATCTTCTACTTAAAAAAAAAAACAAAAAACTATCTCTGGTAGCCTCAACCCAGAAAGATATTTGAAAGTAAAATATTTTATTATGATTTTCAGTGAAGGAAAAAAATGCTGAAAAACCAACTATCTTAATAAAGGGACAATACATTTTTGTCTAGTTTTATAAAATAATTTGAAAAATGAGAATGAATTAGCAAAGAAAAATTTAGGGACAAGAAGCAGGAAGTGAACTATTTTCCTGCTTCTCCTAATTCAGGGCTTCACTATGTAATTTCTAAGTATTTTTTACTCAAGTATTGCAAATTCCCAAATAAGATACCCCAGCACTCAAAAAAAAAGTACAAAAATAAAATGTAATCTAAAATATTATTTATTAAGATTGAAAGTTTCTCCCCAAAAGCAGGAACAAGACAAGAATGTCTGCCCTTGTCATTTTTGTTCCACACTGTACTACCACTCAACACCTAGTTGGGGCAATTAGGCAAGACAAGGAAATAAAAATAAAAATAGGAAGATTGAAAAGAAAGGAATAAAACTATCTTTATTTGAAGATGACATGACCTTATATGTATAAAATCTAAAAATGTCCACCCAAAAATATTATAACTAATAAATGAATCCAGCAAAGTTGCAGGATATAAAATCAATACATAAACATCAGTTGTATTTCTTTGCAGTAGAAATGAATAATCTTCAAGTGAAATTAAGACAACAATTCCATTTACAATAGCATGGAAAAGAATAAACACAGATGAATAAATTTAAACAAAGGAGAGCAAAATTATAATGAAAACTATAAAGCATTGTTGAAAGAAATAAAGATCTAAATAAATAGAAAAACAGCTTACATTCATGGATTGGAAGACTTAATATTGTTAAGGTGACTATATTCCCCACATTGATCAAAAGATTCAACACAATTACCACTAAAATATTAAATACCTTATTTTTCTGCAGAACTTGAGGAGTTGACCCCAAAATTTATGTGGAAATTCAAGGGACCCAAAACAGTACAAACAGTCTTGGAAAAAATGGTTGGAGGAATCACACATTCTGCTTTCAAAACTTATTACAGAACTACAGTTTCAAAACAGTGTGGTAGTGGTATAAGGATGGACATACAGATCCATGCAATGGAATTGAGATTCCAAAAATACTTAATATATCCATAGTCAACTGAATTTTTACAGTGTTCCAGGGTCATGCAATGGGGAAAAAATAATCTTTTCAACATGTGTCATGGGCCAGCTGGCTATTCACCTGCAAATGAAAAAAGTTGGACCCCCAAAACACACTATGTTCAAGAATTAACTCTAAATGGATCAAATACCTAAATGTAAGAGCTAAAATTATAAAACACTTAGAATGAAAAGTCGGTGTTAATCTTCATCATCTTGGATTAGGCAATGATTTCTTACATGTGACACCAAAAGCATGAATAACAACAACAACAAAAATAGATAAATTGGACTTCATTAAATTAAACATCATTGTGTTTTAAATGACACTGTCAAGAAAGTGAAAAGACAATCCACAGATAAGGAGAAAATACTTGCAAGTCATATAACTGATAAAAGTCTAGTGTTCAGAATATATAAAGAATGCTTGAGCAGAAGCAAGAACTACAATCCTGTAGCCTATGGAAAAAAACCCACATTCACAGAAAGACAGACAAAATGAAAAGACAGAGGATTATGTACCAGATGAAGGAACAAGATAAAACCCCAGAAAAACAATTACAAGAAATGGAGATAGGCAACATTCCAGAAAATGAATTCAGAATAATGATAGTAAAGATGATCCAGGACCTTGGGAAAAAAATGGAGGCAAAGATCTAGAAGATGCAAGAAATGTTTAACAAAGACCTAGAAGAATTAATGAAAACACAAACAGAGATGAACAATACAATCACTGAAACGACAAATACACTAGAAGGAAATAATAACAGAATAACTGAGGCAGAAGAATGGATAAGTGACCTGGAAGACAAAATGGTGGAATTCACTGCTGCAGAACAGAATAAAGAAAAAAGAATGAAAAGAAATGAAGACAGCCTGAGATCTCTAGGGCAACATTAAACAAACCAACATTCACATTATAGGGGTCCCATAAAGAGAAGACAAAAAGAAACGACCCGAGAAAATATCTATAGAGATTATAGTGGAAAACTTCCCTAACATGGGAAAGGAAATAGTCATGCAAGCCCAGGAAGTGCAGAAAGTCCCAGACAGGATAAACCCAAGGAGAAACAAGTCGAGACACATAGTAATCACATTGACAAAAATTAAAGACAAAGAAAAATTATTAAAAGCAACAAGGGAAAAATGACAAATAACATACAAGGGAACTCACATAAGGTTAACAGCTGATTCCTCAGGAGAAATTCTACAAGCCAGAAGGGAGTGGCATGATATATTTAAAATGATGAAACGGAAGAACCTACAACAAAGATTACTCTACCTGGCAAGGATCTCAAATAGATCTCAAATCAAAAACTTTACAGAAAAGCAAAAACTGAGAGAATTCAGCACCACCAAACCAGCTCTACAACAAATACTAAAGGAATTCTCTAAGTGGGAAACACAGAGAAGAAAAGGACCTACAAAACCAAACCCAAAACAATTAAGAAAACAGTAATAGGAACATACATATTGATAATTACCTTAAATGTGAATAGATTAAATGATCCAACAAAAGACACAGGCTCACTGAATGGATACAAAAACAAGACCCATCTATATGCTGTCTACAAGAGACCCGCTTCAAACCTAGGGACACATACAGACTGAAAGTGAGGGGATGGAAAAAGATATTCCATGCAAATGGAAATCAAAGAAAAATGCCATAACAATACTCATATCAGATAAAAAAGACTTTAAAATAAAGAATGTTATAAGAGACAAGGAAGTACACTACATAATGATCAAGGGAGCAATCCAAGAAGAAGATATAACAATTAACAATATATATGCACCCAACATAGGAGCACCTCAATACATAAGGCAAATGCTAACAGCTATAAAAGAGGAAATCAACAGTAACACAATAATAGTGGGGGACTTTAACCCCTCACACTAATGGACAGATCCTACAGACAGAAAATTAATAAGGAAACACAAGCTTTAAATGACACAATAGACTAGATAGATTTGATTGACTTTTATAGGACATCCCATACAAAAACAGCAGATTACACTTTCTTCTCAAGTGCCACATGGAACATTCTCCAGGATAGATCACATTGGGTCACAAATCAAGCCTCAGTAAATTTAAGAAAATTGAAATCATATCAAGCATCTTTTCTGACCACAACACTATGAGATTAGAAATAAACTACAGGGAAAAAAATGTAAAAAACACAAACACATGGAGGCTAAACAATATGTTATTAAATAACCAAGAGATCATTGAAGAAATCAAAGGGAAATCAAAAAATACCTACAGACAAATGACAATGAAAACATGATGATCCAAAACCTATGGGATGCAGCAAAAGGAGTTCTAAGAGGGAAGTTTATAGCAATAGAATCCTACCTCAAGAATTAAGAAAAATCTCAAATAAACAATCTAACCTTACACCTAAAGAAACTAGAGAAGAAGAACAAACAAAACCCAAAGTTAGCAGAAGAAAAGAAATCATAAAGATCAGAACAGAAATGAATGAAACAGAAACAAAGAAAACAATAGCAAAGATCAATAAAACTAAAAGCTGGTTCTTTGAGAAGATAAAAGAAATTGATAAACCTTTAGCCAGACCCATCAAGAAAAAGAGGGAGAGGACTCAAATCAATAAAATTATAAATGAGAAAGAAATTACAATGGACACGGTAGAAATACAAAGCATCATAAGAGACTACTACAAGCAACTCTATGAAAATAAAATGGACAACTTGGAAGAAATGGACAAATTCTTAGAAAGGTATAACCTTCCAAGACTGAACCAGGAAAAATTGAAAATATGAACAGACCAATCACAAGTAATTAAATTGAAACCGTAATTAAAAATCTTCCAACAAAAAAAATTCCAGGACCAGAAGAGCTAACACCCATCCTTCTCAAACTCTTCCAAAAAATTGCAGAAGAAGAACCACTCCCAAACTCATTCTACGAGGCTGCCATCACCCTGATACCAAAATCACACAAAGATTCTACAAAAAAATAAAATTACAGACGAATATCACTGATGAATATAGATGGAAAAATTCTCAACAAAATACTAGCAAACAGGAGCTTCCCTGGTGGCAAAGTGGTTGGGGGTCCACCTGCTGATGCAGGGGACGTGGGTTCGTGCCCCAGTCTGGGGGGATCCCACATGCCACGGAGTGACTGGGCCCGTGAGCGATGGTCACTGGGCCTGCGCGTCCAGAGCCTGTGCTCTGCAGTGGGAGAGGCCACAACAGTGAGAGGCCTGCGTACTACAAAAAAAAAAAAAAAAAAAATACTAGCAAACAGAATCACACAACACATTAAAAGGATCATATACCATGATCAAGTGGCATTTATTCCAGGGATGCAAGGATTCTTCAACAGATGCAAATCAATCAATATTAACAAACTGAAGAATAAAAACTATATGACCAGCTCAATAGCTGCAGAGAAAGTTTTGTCAAAATTCAACACACATTTATGATAAAAACTCTCCAGAATGTGGGCATAGAAGGAACCTACCTCAACATAATGAAGGCCATATATGACAAACCCACAGCAAACATCATTCTCAATGGTGAAAAACTGAAAGCATTTCCTCTAAGATCAGGAACAAGGATGTCCACTCTCACCACTATTATTCAACATAGTTTTGGAAGTCCTAGCCATAGCAATCAGAGAAGAGAAAGAAATAAAAGGAATACAACTTGGAAAAGAAGTAGTAAAGCTCTCACTCTTTGCAGATTACATGAAAATCCTAAAGATGCCACCAGAAAACTACTAGAGCTAATCAATGAATTTGGTAAAGTTGCAGGATACAAAATTAATGCACAGAAATCTCTTGCATTCCTATACACTAACAATGAAAGATCAGAAAGAGAAATTAAGGAAACAATCCCATTCACCAGTGCAACAAAAAGAATAAAATACCTAGGTATTCCTAGGTATAAGAAGGTAAAATACCTATACTCAGAAAACTATAAGACACTTATGAAAGAAATTAAAGATGACACAAACAGAGGGAGAGATAGACCATGTTCTTGGATTGGAAGAATCAATATTGTGAAAATGACTATACTACCCAAAGCAGTCTACAGAGTCAATGCAATCCCTATCAAATGACCAATGGCACTTTTTACAGAACTAGAACAAAAAATCTTAAAATTTTTATGGAGACACAAAAGACACTGAATAGCTGAGGCAATCTTGAGGGAAAAAAAAACAGAGCTGGAGGAATTAGATTCCCTGACTTCAGAATATACTACAAAGCTACAGTAATCAAGACAATATGGTATTGGCACAAAAACAGAAATATAGATCAATGGAAAAGGATAGAAAGCCCAGAGATAAACCCACACACCTATGGTCAACTAACCTATGACAAAGGAGGCAAGGATACACAATGGAGAAAAGACAGTCTCTTCAATAAGTGGTGCTGGGAAAACTGGAGAGCCACATGTAAGAGAATGAAATTAGAACACTTCTTAACATCATACACAAAAATAGACTCAAAATAGACTAAAAACCTAAATATAAGACAGGACACTATAAAACTCTTAGAGGAAAACATAGGAAGAACACTCTTTGACATAAATCACAGCAAGATCTTTTTTGACCCACCTCCTAGAGTAATGGAAATAAAAATAAAAATAAAAATAAACAAAAGGGACATAATGAAACTTAAAACTTTTGCACAGCAAAGGAAACTATAAACAAGACAACAAGACAACCCTCAGAATGGGAGAAAATATTTGCAAATGAATCAATGGACAGAAGATTAATTTCCAAAATACATAAACAGCTCATGCAGCTCAATATTCAAAAAAACAAACAACCCAATCCAAAAAGGGGCAGAAGACCTAAATAGACATTTCTCTAAAGAAGACATACAGATGGCCAAGAAGCACATGGTCAACATCACTAATTATTAGAGAAATGCATATCAAAACTACAATGAGGTATCACCTCACACCGGTTAGAATGTGCATCATCAGAAAATCTACAGACAAGAAATGCTAGAGAGGGTGTGGAGAAAAGGGAACCCTCTTGCACTGTTGGTGGGAATGTAAACTGATACAGCCACTATGGAGAACATTATGAAGGTTCCTTAAAAAACTAAAAACAGAGTTACCATATGACCCAACAATCCCACTACTGGGCATATACCCAGAGAAAACCTTAATTCAAAAATTCACATGCATCCCAATGTTCACTGAAGCACTATTTACAATAGCCAGGTCATGGAAGCAACCTAAATGTCCATAAACAGATGAATGGATAAAGAAGAAGTGGTACATATACACAATGGAATATTACTCAGCCATAAAAAGGAACGAAATTGGGTCTTTTGTACAGATGTGGATGTTCCTAGAGACTGTCATACAGAATGAAGTAAGTCAGAAAGAGAAAACAAATATCGTATATTAATGCATATATGTGGAATCTAGAAAAAATGGTACAGATGATCCTGGTTGCAAGGCAGAAATGGAGACACAGATGTAGAAAACAAATGTATGGACACCAAGGGGGAGAAAGCACAGTGGAGGGGTGGGGTAGTGGTGGTGGGATGAATTGGGAGATTGGGATTGACATATATACACTAATATGTATAAAATAGATAACTAACTAGAACCTGCTGTATGATAAAGGAAAGAATGCTTACAATTCAACAATAAAAAGACAAATAGTCCAATCAAAAGTGGGCAAAGGATTCAAGTAGACATTTTTAAGAAAAAAGATATAAAAAGAGCCAATAAGTATATAAGATCAATGTCATTAATCTTTAGGGAAATGCAAATCAAAACTACAAGGAGGTATCACTTTACATTCACCAGGTTGGCAATGATAATTTTTTTTAAAAGGAAAAGAACAGGTTTTGGTGAGAATGTAGGGAAAGTGGAATGCTAATACACTGCTGGTAGGAATTTAAAATGATGAAGTTGCTGTGTAACACAACTTTGTGGTTCTTCAAAAAGTTAAGTAGAATTACCATATACCCCAGCAATTCCACTCCTAGGTATATACCCAAGAGAACTGAAAATATATGTTCACCTAAATACTTGAACACACATGTTCATAGCAGTATTGTTCATAATAGCCATAAAGTAGAAGTAACTCAAATGTCTATCAGCTGATGAATGAATAAACAAATGCAGTTTTATCCATGCAATTATTCAACCACAAAAAAGAAGTGAAATACTGTTATATATTACAAATGGATTAGCTTTGAAAACATGCTAAGTAAAAAAATGCCAGACACAAAAAGTCACATATTGAATGATACTTTATATATGTAATGTCTAGAACATAAATCCACACAGAAAATAGATTAGTGGTTGCCTGGGGATTTTGTGTGTGTGTGTGTTGAGGTGGTGATTGGCCTGGATGACTTACAGATACGGGTTTTGTTAGGGGGGTGGGAGGGGGAGAGAGATTGCTGAGGTAGATTAAGAGGTGCAAACTTCCAGTCGCAAAATAAATGTCAGGGTTATGAAATGTACTGTGTGGGGAATATAGTCAATAATTATGTATTATCTTAGTGTCGTGACAGATGGCAACTAGCCTTATCATGGTGATCATTTTGTAATGTGTAGAGATATCAAATCATTATGTTGTGCAACAGGAACTAACATAATGTTGTAGGTCAATTATGCTTCAAAAACAAACAAGCAAAGAAACTAACCTGTAGAAAAAGAGATCAGATTGTGGTTACCAGAGGTGGGGGGAGGGGAGGGGGATTTGGGTGAAGGCAGTCAAAGTGTACAAGCTTCCAGTTATAAGATAAATATACGCTAGTGATGTAGAGTACGTGATAGATAATTAACACTGCTGTATGTTATACATGAATGTCATTAAGAGAGTAAATCCTAAGAGTTCTCATCACAAGGAAAAAATATTTTTTTCTATTTCTTTACTTTTGTATCTATATGAGATAATGGATGAGATAAACTTACTGTCGTTAATTGTTTCATGCTGTATGTAAATCAAATCATTATGCTGTACACATGAAATGTATACAGTGCTGTATATCAATTATATCTCAATAAAACTGGAAGAAAAAATAAAATAAATAAAATATGTGAATCATGACTTTAAAAAACTAAAATACATATGATTAATTTTGAATTGTACATTATTTTCAGTAATCTTTTCTATCACTCTATTAATATTTTAAATGAATTAAGATCTCGAGTACCTTTTTATTTAAGAATGGCCCTTCTTCATAACACACTGCTTTACTCCCCAAGGTCTCATTCTTTATTTGCAGAGAATAGCTTTCTAACTCTACCTGAGCAATGTGTATATAGATTCTAAGTTCTTTTAGAATGCCCCAAATATTTGTAGACTACTTATTAAAAATTCAATAATTTATTTTCTGAATGATTATTGGTAGGTCTTTATACAGTAATTTGCAACAAAATGTTTCTTATTGATGTTTGTTACCAAAGACACATTAAGGTAAGAGTCTCATATATAGTGATGGAAAGGAGTCATTTCATTTTCTCCTATTTGGTTAAAAAATAGATTCATATGCTAAACTATGACAGATATTATAAAAAGAATTTCAACTAAGAAAAAACAGTTTTAAATGATTAAGATAAAAAGGATAAATAATCCATTAGTAATAATGACAATTTTGTTCATTTTACCTACGGATGGAGTTTCCGACTTACAGGCATCAGTAGTTTAATGGGTTTGGTATAAGGTAATAAAATTCAGGTCAAAATGAGACCCAAATTTACCTTATCCTTTAAGTAGCTGTCCAAGAACAAATGCTTGATTCTTCCCTTTCCCTAGAAAAAACCTAAATCCAAATTAAATCCATGACTTTCCAGCGTTTCCCATCTCAGGAAGTAGCATTCCATAGTTCTCTCTTATGCCTTGCTGTCTATTACCAGCCATATTCAATCCAACACTGCAGCATGCAGCCATTGCACTTTGACTTTTAAACATGATGTGAACATTCTTGCAATGAGGAGAATCCCTCATTGGTTGGGTCAATGTGGGAGACGGAGCCCATCATCTGAGGATAGAAACTAAAGGGAGGCAAATTATCCCTCTCCTTGGTTGTTATAAAAATCTTTACTAGTAAAAAAAAAAAGTATCCCTTTCCTGCACCCAGAGACATCAGGGCACTGAGCCATGTATTATGCAGAGGTAGTTTGAGATTGTCCACAGTAGCCATGGTTGCACTGAGATTCCAGAGAGGTGACTTTGGCTGTGTTCTTGGCTATCTACTCTTCCTTTGTTCTCACTTGTTTCCCAAGCTCAATTTTCCAATTTCCCTTCAATTCTGCTAGCTTCTTGATATCTTTCCAATAAATTTCTTTTCCACTAAAGTTGGTTTTTGTTGTTCTCAACCAAGAACCTTGATCAGCACAATTACTAAGTATTTCCCATTTTACTTCCTAATTAACTTAAAAACCATCCACTTGTCTTAATCTACATCACCCCTACCAACCAAGTCCAAGCTACAGTATTTTTTTCTCACATCTGCTCTTCCGAACTCTTCTACTCATAGCCATGCTGATCCTTTTGGAATCCATCTTACACCCTACAGCTGGAGGGAGCTCTTGAAAACATACACTGATCATTTCTCCCTGCTTAAATCCTTCCATGGCTTCTCCTTGTTCTCAAGATAAAGACCGAAGCTCAGCATTGGTTTGTTCTGTACTTATTTTTCCTGCATCAGTTGAACCTTGGCTCTATGTGTTTCAACCTCACTGACTTTCAAATTTTCAGGTGATTCCTGCTGCTCCCCACCACAGGATAAATATCTGGAATTTATTTTCATTCATTTAATAAATATCACTTGAGAGTGCTCTTTTCACCTAGTTAATTTCTATTCAGCCTCTAAACCAAAACTCAAACATCCTTTTACTACTCAGTGCAAGCCAGATTTCTGTGTCATAAACCCCTTTTCTTTTTGTTGAGAGCCAATGGGCAACATTTGTAATTTTATGCCTTTCAGTGTGACTTTATGGTTGTGTGTCCCCCTCGCTGGCCTGTAAAGCTTTGGGTGATTTGGAATCACTTCTGTTTATACTTCCTATTGCATGCCCAGTACCAGCACAGTGCCTGGAAACTAATAAATATTCTATTAATATAGCTTAAATAAAATATTCATCAAATAATTCACAGACTATGACTTAGAGGGCTATTATTACAATATATTTCTAAAGTTAAATATATATAGTATAATTCCTTCTTTGTGGTTCCACCTTGTTAAACTTTGTGGTTTATCTCTAGGTTTCTAGAAGTAAATGTTTCCCTGTCATTCATGTTCTCATTCATGCTTCCCTTGCTATATTATTTCTTGCACTATACTTCTCCGAGAAAGCAATGTGCGAAATCAGGTATCTTGAGTTTATTGAAGTTTCTCAGTTTAAAGCCAATTATCTTAAATCCTTCTATAGACTTCTAAACTGACCTTCCACTAAGAAAAAGGAAGTGCTTATCTGAAAGAAAAAAAATGGCAGCTTTCTTATTGAAGATTCTTCATCCAACTTCACATGTAGAAATATTCTCTCTCCTGAATTTTACTTAGTCAAAAGTTTTTAGCTCAAGTTTCAATTGTAAGAGCTGACAAATATTTAATACTGGGGAAAAAAATGAATGGCTTCTTCCAAATAACACACTGTTCTTTGAGAAAGATCACTTAAAATATCAAATTTATCTCAGCCCCATTATCAATTGTTCTGAAAGTCTCCTTTGCAACATTTATCTTTGTGAGCTTCGTTTTAATCCATATATTGGTATTTAGACAGGTGGGACAGAAGGACAATATCTAACAAAAAATACAGATGTATAAAAATGCACCCATTATGCCCCTACTAAAATATTAATGATAAAGAAACTAAATTTAATGTGTTCATTTTTATAACTTTAAAGAATTTATGTTTAATTAAAAGTGATCTATAAATCATGCTGTTTGCTAGCACTATTGACTGTGCCATTACCATTCTGCCAAACTTAATATAAAATTAATTGTTAATTTTCAGGCTAGTAGTCTGCTCTTCACCAAGACATATACTGATTGTTTAGACATAAGTCAGTGAAATATGAAACTTTATAATTGAGGGCTCTCTTTGTGATGTCTTAATGTAATTCTCAAGATTCGATATTCTCTCAATATGTAAGTTTGTCCCTTTTATACATTGAAGTGAGTGTTTTGAAATATAACTTTAGACATGCTATGCATCAAGTCTATTTCACATTCAGTTGAATGGATACTATTTCTGTAAAGTGCACTTAGCATTAAGAGTAGTGTGACCTTGTAGGGTGGCAAAGAATGGTTTGTCTTTTGCGCAATCACACACACAACTGTGGACCAATCTAAACTTTTCTCACTTTATAATACTTGAAGACCTCTGGGTTAGTCTGACCTTACATAAACAAATATAGCATTTCAGCAGCCTTTCACATGCTTGTTCCACACAAAACTTCAAGCCAAAATAGCCACCAACTCCAAAATAAGTGATGATTAACTTAGGGAGTACTTGGCTCTATCTTCAGTAGGTTAACATGACCTTGAATGACAAAATTATATTACTTACTTATATTGTATGCATTTCATGGGCTGTTAGGATAATAGCTATCTCACTTTTGGAGGAGGCTGGACTGAAAAATTCAACCAGTAAATGTTTTTGTGACATTGCCCTTCTTGAACCAGTCTCCAGACTTACTGAATGATTTTTATTTCTACTATTATTTTTTGCCTAGTATTAAGGCACACCAACTCCTTCATTGAATAGGAATCTGATTCCTTTTCTCTAGGTGAATGAAAAGCGTATTTCCCAGTATTTTCATCCAATGAATGACAGTACAGAGACCATATCTTTTCATACGTCTACAGCATCTCCACAGAGCATCCCAGTCCATTCAACTAGGCTAGTGCAGGGCCTTCTCTTATGCCAGACACATTCTGGCCTCTGTGCTCCAATTATTCCCATTGTCTGGGATACCGTCTTTCCACCTGACATTTTTCTCTTCCCAATATCTAGATATTCAACACTTTTCATGATTTTCTTTGTACCTCATTATCTTGATGGATAAAGCCTATATTTGGGAAACATCACCATAGCTGCATTTAACCAGAGCTTCTTATGCGTCTTAGAAATTCAGCTCTTCATCTCCCCATGTACTTTTCACTCAAGAAATCAAGTTGGAATATGAGTGAGAATGTAGTTATTATGCGCCGTAAGTTCAAGCCATTGTTCTAAATGTAATAATTGAAAAGGTTTCGTAAATTATTTTTTGCAGTAAATTACTTGTGGCCCAAGTAGGATGTCATGACATTTCATTGAGAAACACTGACCCAGTCAAGTTGAATCTCATTTATTTATCAAGACCCAACTCAAATCCACTGTAATTCAGAGTGTATTCATTTGTTTATTCATTCACTCAGCAGTTACTTATTGCCAGGACCAGACACTGCACAAGGTGTTGGGCTATAAAGACGGATGAAAAATTTTCTGTTCTCAAAATGAACATGCTGTACTCCCCAGTTCTTTCTCTGTAACAGATACTACTGGTACTGAGTTGAGCTTATAGGAAACCTCAGGATTCTCCTGAACACACCTTTCCAAGCAATTACTACTAATCTATTAAAGATAACATAGAGATAGATATTTCTACTATAGCTCTGCAGACAGACATATAAATAAAAAACAGTAACATGTAGGTTGTAGAGTCAGGTAAAATTATAAAATCAAAACTTTAATGTCTGTTCATTAATTAAAAATGTATAATTTCTGTATAGCACAGTTGGATCCTGAATGAGAATCAAAGAAACAATGTGAAGAGAAAGAATAAAGAATTTAGATATAGTTTCCACACATTATTTCTGTTTTATCTTTTCCAAGTCATTATTTAACCTACTGCACTTTGACTTCTGATCTACACTCCAATCTCAGTCTTACTGGCACTGGCAATCATCTCCTAGTTTCCACGTACAAAGAACCCCTTGAATTCTGAATTGCATTTGACCATTTCTTAGAATTTGATGGTGTTGATTATGCCTCCTTTGAAAATTGTCTCTCTGTTTCCAAACACTACACTTCTCATTTTCCTCTGACAATTCCCATTCAGACATACATTTTGCTTCTTTTCCTTCCTCCACCTCTGATATTTGGTTGGCCCTCATGGCCCTCCAGTCACCTCTCTCTCCTCTTGAAATATTCTATCTGATTTATTTTCTCCAATCTCATGGCAGCTAACTGAACAATTACAGTAGGTACCACTCACCTCACAGTCTAAATGGAGTCCCTAGAATTATACAGGGCACAATCTGCATGACCAAACACATACTGTCAGACCTATGTCTAGTCTAAGGGCTCAGATCTCCTTCCTTAATTTTGCATCCCTGACTGTTGATTTAATCAGTTGTATAAATTAGCTTCATGGATAATTCCACCTACATAATCACTCCCAAGTCTATAGCTGCAGTCCTGAATACTCCAAATTTCCAGATTTGTGTTTCTAACTTTCTACTGGACATCTCCACCAGGAACTTGTAGACGTTCTACCTTGCGTTCCAAGCTGCACTCATCATCCAACTCTTCAAACCTGTTCCCCCTACTTTATTCAATATTTTAGTTATGAAAATTATTATACATTCAGTTTCCCAAGCTAGAGATTTAGGAGCCAAAGTTACTTCTCCCATCTCGCCCATCCAAATCCGATCAGTCATTTTGTCTTGTGAAGTCTAACTCTGAAATGTTTTTCAAATCTGTCACTTCTTTTTTTTTTTTTTTTGCGGTACACGGGCCTCTCACTATTGTGGCCTCTCCCGTTGCAGAGCACAGGCTCCGGATGCGCAGGCTCAGCGGCCATGGCTCACGGGCCCAGCCGCTCCGCGGCATGTGGGATCTTCCCAAACCAGGGCACGAACCTGCGTCCCCTGCATCGGCAGGCGGACTCTCAACCACTGTGCCACCAGGGAAGCCCAAATCTGTCACTTCTTATCCATTCTTACATAATTTTATTTGTATAACATATGTGGTCATCTCCTTTTTTCATGTGACTCAACCTAGCCTTAATATGCTTCAATGCCACAAGCATATTAATGGAATGGACAAAAATGCCTATTCACATTTTTGTCCATTCTATTTCCTGAAAACCTTTGTTCTTTTCCCCTATTGTTTTCTTTAACCAAATGATGTTTCTTACTGATCTCTTATTAGAAAAGTAATTTTCAACTCAAAAGTTACTCCGTTTAAAATGTTTGCTAATCCTTTCCTCGTTTGATTCTCTTCCATGAAGAGAATCATGAAATATTACCATGAAATATCACCCTCTTCTGTCTTCAGGTTCTCACAGTTTTTATTCATGTTACTAGTAAAACACCTTTGATGATAATCACCACTTGAAAAATACTTGTTTTCTTTATTAAACTTTAAATTCCTTCAGGGCAGGAATAAGGAGTCCCAGCCATCTACGATCTTTAAAATATAAATAAGTGATTAGCACATAGAAGATACTCAATAAATTTGAGGTGTTATATTGTACTCTTAGCATCTGAATTGAAGATCTAAACAGATTTTTTTTAATACAGCACTAGGTGATTCTCACCCAAAAAATACATATTTTAATGCAAAGTGTCCAGTAATTCAACTTATGAAAGTAAAGGGAGATCGACAAAAAGATAAAATGTGTGTACAGTTCCTGAAACTTTCAACTACCATTAAGCTTCACAATGATTTGAGGTGGTATTACTCACTTTGTCTGTTTGTGACTCAATGAATATAAGGATAGAAAGGTTTTTTTGACTCCTGTGGCTTTTCTTGCTTCTACTTTCTATGACCTTCTGCTTTGCTCCATAATCTTGAAAATGAACTGCTCAATAAATACTATTTATGCCTTAAATATACCTCATAATAAGTAACACTTATGAACCCACACTTATTTTATCAACCCATATTTCTATTTTGTTGCTGAAAATGAATCAGGAGAAATGGACCAACTATCAATTCCTGGTGACTATAGAGTGGAATGCTTTCCTCTTGCTAAATCCAGACTCACCCTTGCTCTCCTCATTCATATTCTCCTGCTTGACATTTGCAGGCTCCCTCAACTCTACCTTTGCTTGCCTCAGTCTTCTACTTGGTTCATTTCTCATTCTATCTTCAAACTATATTGATACCTTTCACAGTTGATTTCTCTCATTTGGTTTATGCAAGCAGAGTTCAAAGAACAGTGGAAGAAAGACTGAACATTAGAGATCGCAATATTAGAAAGGATCTGGAAGTCACTTGGGAAGAACATTAGGCCCTTGACGTATTGTCTTTCCTCAGATTTCAGAATCAAGCTACCAGAATGGAGCCCTCCCACTACTCTCATTGACTAAACCCTCTGCTCATGTTATTCAAAATGCATTCATTTATTTTTTATTCATTCATCTACCATATAATAAGTGTATACCTTATATACTTGTAGTCTTGCTCTACGCTAGAAGGGCACTCAGAGTACAACGTAGTTCCTTTTCAAATAGAGCATCCCTTGCACTCTTATGGGAGGATATAGGTAATAAATAAATAGATACATAACACGTCAGTGGGTAAAATATGTTTTGTAGGGAAAAAGCTAACAAGACAATAGGATAGAGAGAGGTGGAGGAGGTTGTGTTATTTTACTTAGAATAGTCAAGGACTGCCTCTCTACTGGGATGACATTTGAACAGACGCAGATGTGAGGAAAGGAAATGAACCATGGGACTATCAAGAAGATGAATGTACCTGGCATGGGTAAGAGTGAATGCAAAGGTCTGAGGTCCTGGAGCAGGAGAGTGCTTGGAATTTATATCAGTCAGGGTCTCTGCAGAATAATTTGAGTAGAGTCTCATTGCAAGTCTCTATATAAAGAGCAAAGACAGTGCAAGGAAGTCATTGGGGAAAATACTGTGCCCAGGACTAATAACAGTGGTTCTCTGTTACTGATATTAGGCCTGAAGGTGTGGGGTGCTAGATTAGTTGCAGGAATCTCAAGACAGAGAGGGATGTGTAGAGAGGGCTGCTCTGTAGGATTGGACTCCTTTAATGAGGGATTCCTCCTGCCAGCAGAGAACATGCATTGAGAGAGCTAGCAGATACAAACTCTCTCCTCTCTATCTCCCTCTGATCTCTTGGCAGTGATCCCTCTTGACTGAAACCAGAGGGCTGAGACACCATTGATGGAGTCCATATCTTTCTTCCTATCAAGGCACAGAAGAGAGGGGAGAAACATGAAGGGTGCATCTTGAGGGACAAATGGAAGGTAGTCATCTTGAGGGACCAAGAGCAAACCTTAACCCAAGGATGCCAGAGTGTCTGGAGTCTAGTGAGTAAAAGGCAGAATGGAAATGAAAGCAGGAGGCAGTGAGCCAGCTCACATAGGGTCTTGTATCCAGCATGTGGACTTTGCAGTTTACTCTAAGTGATATGTGAAGCCACAGGGTGTTTCTGAGCAGAGGCAGAACATGGATAGAAGCAGGAAGACCATTTGGGAATATTGCAATTGTACAAGTGAGAGATAATGGTTGCTTGGTCTAGGGAAACTGTGGGCATGGTGGTATGAGAAAGGACCAGATTTTGGATGTATTTGGAAATTAGAGCTATTATAGTTTACTTACACTGGCTTTGAGAGATAGGATTATTAAGGAAGACACCAGGTTTGGGGTAACAGAAAGAATAGAGTTGCCAAGTTGACATTTACTGAGATAAAAAAGGCTTCAGAAAAAGTAGGTTTCATAAGTCCATTAAGCATCTAGGTAGAAGTGTTATATGGGAAGTTGAAAGAGGTGGGGCCTGGGGATATAACTCTGACGTTTGTTAGATATGGAAGTTATGTAAAGCTACGGTACCAGATGTGATCAACCAAGAGTTAAGTGTAACTGAAGAACAGTACCCTAGCACTGACTCTTGGGGGGATTCTACCATTTAAATTTCAGCAATGCAGGGAGCATCCAGCAAAGAACACTAAGAAGGACTAGAGTATGTTATGGCAGGATTCCTTTAAATGTAACTGGATGGTATTAGCTGAAAACAAAATAGCAGTAGTACGAAAATAAACAGAATATGAGAACCATTGACATATTTCATGATCTTGGGAAAACTTAAAAGGGACAGAAATATAACTGACTACATTATGGTGGTGATTGAGACATAATTTTGATCTTATTATTATATTTTATTATTTAAACATCTTTATTGGATTATAATTGCTTTACAATTGTGTGTTAGTTTCTGCTTTATAACAAAGTGAATCAGCTATACATATACATATATACCCATAACTCTTCTCTCTTGCGTCTCCCTCCCTCCAACTGTCCCTATCCCATCACTCTAGGTGGTCACAAAGCACCGAGCTGATCTCCCTGTGCTATGCGGCTGCTTCCCACTAGCTATCTATTTTATATCTGGTAGTAATATGTATGTCCATGGCACTCTCTCACTTTGTCCCAGCTTACCCTTCCCCCTCCTCGTGTCCTCAAGTCCACTCTCTGGTAGGTCTGCTTCTTTATTCTTGTCTTTCCCCTAGGTTCTTCATGATCATTTTTTTTCTTTTTTAGATTCCATATATACGTGTTAGCATACGGTATTTGTTTTTCTCTTTCTGACTTACTTCACTCTGTATGACAAACTCTATGTCCATCCACCTCACTACAAATAACTCAATTTCGTTTATTCTTATGGCAAGTAATATTCCATTGTATATATGTGCCACATCTTCTTTATCCATTCATCTGTCGATGGACACTTAGTTTGCTTCCATGTAATGGCTATTGTAAATAGAGCTGCAATGAACATTGGGGTACATGACTCTTTTTGAATTATGGTTTTCTCAGGGTATATGCCCCGTAGTGGGATTGCTGGGTCATATGGTAGTTCTATTTTCAGTTTTTTAAGGAACCTCCATACTGTTCTCGACAGTGGCTGTATCACTTTACATTCCCACAAACAGTGCAAGAGGGTTCCCTTTTCTCCACACCCTCTCCAGCAGTTATAGTTTGTAGATTTTTTGATGATGACCATTCTGAACAGTGTGAGATGATATCTCATTGTAGTTTTGATTCGCATTTCTCTAATGATTAATGATGTTGAGTATTCTTTCATGTGTTTGTTGGCAATCTGTATATCTTCCTTGGAGAAATGTCTATTTAGGTTTTCTGCCCAATTTTGGATTGGGTTGTTTGTTTTTTTGATATTGAGCTGCATGAGCTGCTTGTAAATTTTGGAGATTAATCCTTTGTCAGTTGCTTTATTTGCAAATATTTTCTCCCTTTCTGAGGGTTGTCTTTTTCTCTTGTTTATGGTGTCCTTTGCTGTGCAAAAGCTTTTGAGTTTCATTAGGTCCCATTTGTTTATTTTTGGTTTTATTTTCATTTCTCTAGGAGGTAGGTCAAAAAGGATGTTGCTGTGATTTATGTCATAGTGTTCTGCCTATGCTTTCCTCTAAGAGCTTTATAGTCTCTGGCCTTACATATAGGTATTTAATCCATTTTGAGTTTATTTCTGTGTATGGTGTTAGGGAGTATTCTAATTTCATTCTTTTACATGTAGCTGTCCAGTTTTCCCAGCACCACTTATTGAAGAGGTTGTCTTTTTTCCACTGTATATTCTTGCCTCCTTTATCAAAGATAAGGTGTAAGGTGACCATATGTGAGTGGGTTTATCTCTGGGCTTTCTATCCTGTTCCACTGTTCTATATTTCCATTTTTGTTCCAGTACCATACTGTCTTGATTATTGTAGCTTTGTAGTATAGTCTGAAAACAGGGAGGACAATTCCTCCAGCACCATTTTTCTTTTTCAAGATTGCTTTGGTTATTCGGAGTGTTTTGTGTTTCCATACAAATTGTGAAATTTTTTGTTCTAGTGCTGTGAAAAATGCCATTGGTGGCTTGATGGGGATTGCATTGAATCTGTAGGTTGCTTTGGGTACTAAAGTCATTTTCACAATTGATTCTTCCAATCCAAGAACATGGTATATCTCTCCAGCTATTTGTATCATCTTTAATTTCTTTCATCAGTGTCTTATAATTTTCTGCATACAGGTCTTTTGTCTCCTTAGGTAGGTTTATTCCTAGGTATTTTATTCTTTTTCTTCCAATGGTAAATGGGAGTGTTTCCTTAATTTCTCTTTCAAATTTTTCATCATTAGTGTATAGGAATGCAAGAGATTTCTGTGCATGAATTTTGTATCCTGCTATTTTACCAAATCATTGATTAGCTCTAGTAGTTTCCTGGTAGCATCTTTAGGATTCTCTATATATAGTATCATGTCATCTGCAAACAGTGAGAGCTTTACTTCTTCTTTTCCAATTTGGATTCCATTTATTTCTTTTTCTTCTCCGATTGCTGTGGGTAAAACTTCCAAAACTATGTTGAATAATAGTGGTGAGAATGGACAACCTTGTCTTGTTCCTGATCTTAGTGAAAATGTTTTCAGTTTTTCACCATTGAGGATGACATTGGCTGTGGGTTTGTCATATATGGCTTTCATTATGTTGAGGAAAGTTCCCTCTCCCTCTATGCTTACTTTCTGGAGGGTTTTTTATCATAAATCGGTGTTGAATTTTGTCGAATGTTTTCTCTGCATCTATTGGAATGATCTAATGGTTTTTCTCCTTCAATTTGTTAATATGTTTTATCACATTGATTGATTTGTGTATTTTGAACAATCCTTGCATTACTGGGATAAATCCCACTTGACCATGGTGTATAATCATTTTAATGTACTGTTGGATTCTGTTTGCTAGTATTTTGTTGAGGATTTTGCATCTATGTTCATCAGTGATATTGACCTGTAGTTTTCTTTCTTTGTGACATCATTGTCTGGTTTTGGTATCAGGGTGATTGTGGCCTCATAGAATGAGTTTGGGAGTGTTCCTCCCTCTGCTATATTTTGGAAGAGTTTGAGAAGGATAGGTGTTAGCTCTTCTCTAAATGTTTGAAAGAATTCGCCTGTGAAGCCATCTGGTCCTGTGCTTTTGTTTGTTGGAAGATTTTTAACCACAGTCTCAATTCAGTGCTTATGTTTGGTCTGTTTATATTTTCTATTTCTTCCTAGTACAGTCTCGGAATGTTGTGCTTTTCTAAAAATGTGTCCATTTCTTCCAGGTTGTCCACTTTATTGGCATATAAAGTGCCCCTGATCCTTTGTATTTCTGCAGGGTCAGTTGTTACTTCTCCTTTTTCATTTTTAATTCTATTGATTTGTGTTCTCCCTTTTTTCCTTGATGAGTCTGTCTAATGGTTAGTCAATTTTGTTTATATTCTCAAAGAACCAACTTTTAGTTTTATTGATCTTTGCTATCATTTCATTCATTTCTTATTTATTTATTTCTAATCTGATCTTTATGATTTCTTTCCTTCGGCTAACTTTGGGGTTTTTTTGTTCTTTCTCTAATTGTTTTAGGTGTAATGTTAGGCTGTTTATTTGAGATGTTTCTTAAGGTAGGATTGTATTGCTATAAACTTCCCTCTTAGAATTCCTTTTGCTGCATCCCATAGGTTTGGGTCACCATGTTTTCATTGTCATTTGTTTCTAGGTTTTTTTGATTTCCTCTTTGACTTCTTCAGTGATATCTTTGTTATTTACCAGTGTATTGTTTAGCCTCCATGTGTTTGTATTTTTTAGAGATTTTTTTCCTGTAATTGATATCTAGTCTCATAGCATTGTGGTCAGAAAAGATACTTGATATGATTTCAATTTTCTTAAATTTATCTAAGCTTGCTTTGTGACCCAATATATGATCTATCCTGGAGAATGTTCCATGAGCACTTGAGAAGAAAGTGTATTCTGTTGTTTTGGGATGGAATGTCCTATAAATAACAGTTAAGTCCATCTTGTTTAATGTATCATATAAAACTCGTGTTTCCTTATTTATTTTCATTTTAGATGATCTGTCTTTCTTTTGATTTCAATTTGCATGGAATATCTTTTTCCATCCCCTCACTTTCAGTGTATGTGTCCCTAGGTCTGACGTGGGTCTCTTGTAGACAGCATGTATATGGGTCTTGTTTTTGTATTCATTCAGCCAGTTTATGCCTTTTGGTTGGAGTATTTATTCTATTTACATTTAAGGTAATTATTGATATGTATGTTCTATTACCATTTTCTTAATTGTTTTGGGTACATGTTATTGTAGGTCTTTTCTTTCTCTTGTGTTTCCTGCCTAGAGAAGTTCCTTTAGCATTTGTTGTAAAGCTGGTTTAGTGGTGCTGAATTCTCTTAGCTTTTGCTTGTTTGTAAAGGTTTTAATTTCACCATCAGATCTGAATGAGTTCCATGCTTGGTTGTATGTTTTTCCCTTTCATCACTTTGAATATGTCCTGCCACTCCCTTCTGGCTTGCAGAGTTTCTGCTGAAATATCAGCTGTTAACCTTATGGGGATTCCCTTGTATGTTATTTGTTGTTTTTCCCTTGTTGCTTTTTTTTTTTTTTGCGGTATGCGAGCCTCTCACTGTTGTGGCCTCTCCCATTGCGGAGCACAGGCTCTGGACGTGCAGGCTCAGTGGCCATGGCTCACAGGCCTAGCCGCTCCGTGGCATGTGGGATCTTCCCGGACCGGGGCAGGAACCCGTGTCCCCTGAATTGGCAGGCCGACTCTCAACCACTGTGCCACCAGGGAAGCCCTCCCTTGCTGCTTTTAATGTTTTTTCATTGTATTTAATTTTTGATTGTTTGATTAATATGTGTCTTGGCGTGTTTTTTCTTGGATTTATCCTGTATGGGACTCTCTGTGCTTCCTGGACTTGATTAACTATTTCCTTTCCCACATTAGGGAAGTTTTCAAATATAATCTCTTCAAATATTTTCTCAGTCCCTTTCTTTTTCTCTTCATTTTCTGGGACCCCTATAATTCAAATTTGGTGCATTTAATGTTGTCCCAGAAGTCTCTGAGACCGTCCTCCATTCTTTTTTCTTTATTCTGCTCTGCAGTAGTTATTTCCACTATTTTATCTTCCAGGTCACTTATCCACTCTTCTGCCGCAGTTATTCTGCTCTTGATTCCTGCTAGAGAATTTTTAATTTCATTTATTGTGTTGTTCATCATTGTTTGTTTGCTCTTTAGTTGGTCTAGGTCCTTGTTAAACGTTTCTTTTATTCTCTCCATTCTATTTCCAAGATTTTGGATCATCTTTACTATCATTATTCTGAATTCTTTATCAGGTAGATTTCCTATTTCCTCTTCAGTGTTTAGGTCTGGTGGGGTTTTGCCTTGCTCCTTCATCTGCTGTGTGTTTCTCTGTCTTCTCATTTTTCTTAACTTACTGTGTTTGGGGTCTCCTTTTCACAGGCTGCAGGTTCGTATTTCCTGTTGTTTTTGGTGTCTGTCCCAAGTGGCTAAGGTTGGTTCAGGGAATTGTGTAGGCTTCCTAGTGGAAGGGACTAGTGCCTCTGTTCTGGTGGATGAGGCTGGATCTTGTCTTTCTGGTGGGGAGGTCCACGTCTGGTGGTGTGTTTTGGGGTGTCTGTGACCCTATTATGATTTTAGGCAGCCTTTCTGCTAATGGGTGGGGTTGTTTTCCTGTCTTGCTGGTTTTTTGGCATAGGGTGTCCAGCACCGTAGCTTGCTGGTCATTGAGTGGAGCTGGGTCTTGGTGTTGAGATGGAGATCTCTGGGAGATTTTTGCCATTTGATATTACATGGAGCTGGGAGGTCTCTGGTGGACCAACGTCTTGAACTTGGCTCTCCCACCTCAGAGGCACAGCTCTGATGCCTGGCCAGAGCACCAAGTGTGTGTTATCCACATGGCTCAGACTGAAAGGGAGAAAAAAAGCAAGCAAGCAAGCAAGAAAGAAAGAAAGAACAAAAGAAGGAAGGAAAGAAAGAAAGAAAGAAAAGAAAGAATGAAAGAAAATGATAAAACAAAGTTATTAAAATAAAAAATAACTATTAAAAAATTAAAAAGTAATAAAAAGAAAAGAAAGAAAGAAGAGAGCAACCAAACCAAAAAACAAATCCACCTATAATAACAAGCACTAAAAACTATACTAAAAAAAAAGAAAAATGGAAAAAAAAAAAACAACAGACAGACAGAACCCTAGGAGAAATGGTAAAAGCAAAGCCATACAGGCAAAGTCACACACAGAAGCATACACATACACACTCACAAAAAGAGAAAAAGGGAAAAAATATATATATCATTGCTCCCAATGTCTACCTCCTCAATTTGGAATGATTCATTGTCTATTCAGGTGTTCCAGTGATGCAGGGTACATCAAGTTGAATGTTGAGATGTAATCTGTTGCTCCTGAGGCTGCACGGAGAAATTTTTCTTTTCTTCGTTCACACAGCTCCTGGGGTTCAGCTTTGGATTTTCCCCGCCTCTGCATGTAGGTCACCAGAGGGTGTCTTTTCTTTGCTCAGACAGGACGGGGTTAAAGGAGCAGCTGATTTGGGGGCTCTGGCTCACTCAGGCTGCGGTGAGGCAGGGGTACGGATGCGGGGTGAGCCTGTGGCAGCAGAGGCCAGCGTGACATTGCGCCAGCCTGAGGCACACCATGTGTTCTCCTGGGGAAGTTTTCCCTGGATCATGGGACCCTGGCAGTGGCGGGCTGCACAGGCTCCCGGAAGGGGGGTGTGGATAGTGACCTATGCTCGCACACAGGCTTCTTGGTGGTGGCAGCAGCAGACTCAGAATCTCATGCCCGTCTCTGGGGTCTGCGCTGATAGCTGCAGCTCACGCCTGTCTCTGGAGTTCCTTTAAGCAGCACTCTTAATCCCCTCTCCTCACGCACCAGGAAACAAAGAGGGAAGAAAAAGTCTCTTGTCTCTTCGGCAGTTCCAGACTTTTCCCCGGACTCCCTCCTGGCCAGCCGTGGCACACTAACCCCTTCAGGCTGTGTTACGCCGCCAACCCCAGTCCTCTCCCTGGGATCTGACCTCCGAACCCTGAGCCTCAGCTCCCAGCCCCTGACTGCCCCAGTGGACGAGCAGACAAGCTTCTCAGGCTGGTGAGAGCTGATCAGCACCGATCCTCCATGCGGGAATCTCTCTGCTTTGCCCTCTGCACCCCTGTTGCTGCGCTCACCTCCGCAGCTCCAAAGCTCCCCCCGTCCGCCACCCACAGTCTCCACTCGCAAAGGGGCTTCCTAGTGTGTGGAAACCTTTCCTCCTTCACAGCTCCCTCCCACTGGTGCAGGTCCCATCCCTATTCTTTTGTCTCTGTTTTTTCTTTTTTCTATTGCCCTACTCAGGTATGTGGGGAGTTTCTTGCCTTTTGGGAAGTCTGAGATCTTCTGCCAGCATTCAGTAGGTGTTCTGTAGGGGTTTTTCCACATGTAGATGTATTTCTGATGTATTTTTGGGGAGGAAGTTGATCTCTATGTCTTACTCTTTCGCCATCCTGAAGCTCCCCTGATCTTATTATTTTTGAAATTGATAGTTTCATCAAGTTATTTGTTAGATTATTTGACACTTTTTACCTAATTTTTCCCATAACAAGCTAATATTTTAAAATAGTCTGGTTAAGAAGATATCTTGAACATAGTCTGATCCAAAAACTAAATGTATTTAAATTTATTTATTATTCAATTTTACTTCCTACTACTACCTTTGAGAGTGGGAAACTATTTGGACAAATATGGAAAGTTCTAAAGTTGCCCATGTTTATCCCAAAAGCAGGGTCAACAGTCCAGGTATTTTCTTGTAGGTAACAAAGAGCATTTATATGATTCTGCATTTTTCCAGTGAATTATAGACAGAATAATGACACCTAGAGACATCCACAACCTACTTCTAGGAACCTATGAATATGTTACCTTGTATGGTAAAAATGACTTTTCAGATGTGATTAAGGTAAGGATACTGAGATGAGGGGGAGTATCCTGGATTACCCAGGTGAGCTGTGTAGTCAGATGAGTCCTTAAAAATCAGAGAACTTTTCCTGACTGTGGTCAGAGATATAACCTTACTGACTTTGAAGATGGAGGCAGGGGTCACAAGGCAAGGAATGTGGGTGGCTTCTAGAAGCTAGAAAAGGGAAGGAAACAGATTCTCCCCTAGAGCCTCCAGAAAAGAACAAAACCTTGCCAACACCTTGGAGTTAGTCCACTGAGACCAGTGTCAAACTTCTAACCTAGAGAAACACGAGATAATAAATTTGTTCTGTTTTAAGCCACAAAGTTCATGGTAATTTGTTATAGCAGTAACAGAAAGCTAATACACAATGTCATTTTTTAAAAAATGATCATCTCATTTGAATGAAGAAACAGCCAAAATGGTGATTTTTTTTTTTTTTTTGGCGATACGCGGGCCTCTCACTGTTGTGGCCTCTCCCGTTGAGGAGCACAGGCTCCGGACACACAGGCTCAGCGGCCATGGCTCACAGGCCCAGCCGCTCCACGGCATGTGGGATCTTCCCGGACCGGGGCACAAACCCGTGTCCCCTGAATCGGCAGGCGGACTCTCAACCACTGCGCCACCAGGGAAGCCCCAAAATGGTGAATTTTAAGATTGTTAAATGAGAAGCAGTTTCCCTCCTCATATTCAAATGCAGGGTGTGTCTAGAACAGCCTAAACTCTTGTCCACTGTATTCTACTCTCCTGAGAAGGTGATATTTATATTGTAGATGAAGGAACAGAAGCTCAGAGAGATTGAATACGTTCATATGATTATCCAAGTAATCAGAATGTTCCCAACAATAAAACCCATTTTTCCCCCCAACACATTGCCTCAAAGCCTTTCCAACATTCCCTTGTCCATATACGCTTATGAATTCTGAATAAAATTGCAAGTGAAATGATTCTGCACAATTTCCTTTTGGCTGCCTGATTTCCTTTTGGCCTTCTGCACTTAGGAAGTGGGTGCATTTGCATGGTGATCTTAACACAAGAAGGAACAAACCAATATACATATAGTCTAATCATAGTAGCCTGCTGAAGTCAAAACAAAATTGTCTGACGTCTGAGAGGTACTGTATCTCACCAAAGAAAAGAGCAAAACCAATGGTTTGCTTTTTTTAAAAAAATGCATATATTGGCCATGTTGAAAGATGATAAAACAGAGCCCACTTCTGAGTTTCCTGTCCTTTTAATTTTTTGCTGGTGAGGGAGGGGCAATAATTGGGGCATCAGGTGTAGGTTGCTCATTAAACTAATTAACAGTCCTTTGGGAGCTTTAATAGCCTCCCTTTCTTTGTCCAGTTACGGGCAGGAAACTGGGTGACCAGATGGTTTTCTGGTGCTAGAACATTGCCAAGGGCTGCTGGAGATTGGAAAAGGGCTTTAACTTCTCTCTTCTAGATCCTCAATCGCTTAATCCAGGCTTCTCTCTTTCATTTCCACCCTCTTCAGATGGCTATGTTTGATAATGGAGAATCTAGTGAAAGGCAGCATGTCCTTACTACCTCTTGAGCTCCAAGGTTCAAATTCAGTAAGTTAATAATGCAACCTGGCTATCTTACTCTTGCAGTTCATTTTTATGAAAATATAATTTCCTTACTTAGGAGATGCTTGAGGAATTGCAATGATCAACCCAGAGTCCATCTCTTTTTGTTGTGTTGCTTACTACGTGTTATCCTTGGTGGAAGTGGCTTGTGTTTCATTACACAGAGCACTGCGGTGCTGTTTATTTCCTGTATCCACAGAACACAGAAACAGTTCAATGAAAGGAGTAGTTGGGAGGGAGGTCATTTGATGGTAAGGAAATAGGAATATTTGTTTTCTTGGGCTATGAGGCGAGTTCAAAGATGGAGACTTCTGTTTTCTGAAACCATGGTGAGCAGTTCCAGTTTCATGTCAAACATCAGGGTTTCATGCAGGATGTAAACATTTCCTGCTGGCCAAGTCTGTTTCTATAATGGTAACCCCTTAGATCCTGTGCTACTTGCACTGTAATTGTGCCAAGAGTGCCTGCATTCAACAGGGGAGGTTAAAAGTCAGTCTGGTTTCGCAGCTGTTTTTGGTAAGAATTGGCTTTCCAGCAGCTCTAAAAACATGCAGTTACACTCCTCAGACAAACATTAATCAGTGGCCATCATCTCACAGGGACACTGTGGAGTTGTCTGGAATGAAACTGGAAATCTGCCTCTCTGTGGACATATGGAATGATGGTGGATAGGGCTGGGTAGGGCATTCATATTAAGTAAGGTCATTGTAGAATTTCATTTATAAATTGTTCAGGTGCAGATTAAGGTGAAAATGAACAGAAACTGAACATTTAAACAGTGGATGTAATTTCCCCTTTGACTTACCGTAGGTTTAGAAATGGTTTATCTTCCTTTTTGATTAATCTCAGTTTGGCACCAATTCCCATCACTGTAGCTTTCCTTTTTTTCTTTTCTCCAGTCTCTCTTTGAAGTAGTTATTGATTTATAAACAAATACTTAAATGCAAGGAAGATGGAGAGAATTTGATTTAAAGCAATCCTGTGGTGAGAAGAAGAATCATTTTGAGATGGAGAGAAACCCCCTCTGATGGATCTGTTTAATAGGTTTGGGTTTTCAAACTTCCAGTATTCTTTAACTGGGGGCTCCCTGTATTTCCTTATAGTTTTGTAACTTGTGCCATAGCAGATATTATGAGCTGTCTTTGATGAACCCATTTTAGAGCTTGCCCTGTGATCTCGGTCACAAAGTTGACAATGAGGACCATGTTCTTTCCTTTGCTAAAGGTAGCCTGAAATGGCAGAACAAACGTAAGAGATTTTGAAAGTCCTTGAAAGGGAAGATACCTCGTGGACTTTTCTGACAATAAGGTGTGCTGTGCATATCTCTTGCCAGGAGGTAGAGGAAAGCTTAAAAGGAGGGTAGACGTCACAAATATTTTAGAGATGCTATGACATGCGAAGGACAGCCAAAGCTGTAATTTTTTTTAAAACCTTAATGGAAAGCACAACATAAGTGGTGAAAGCTGCATTTTTTCAGGGTGAATTATCCAAGTCCCTTGTTTTTTCTGGGAGAACATAAATGAGAAGATGTGTGTGCAAGGGCCCTTTAGGAGAAGTGAGTCAGCTTCAATGTACTCTCCCATACGATCCTCACCCAAAAATTAATGAGGAAAAAAGTATGTAGTTGTGTTCACACAGATGAAGGTTTTTAAGTTTTTAACAAGAGATGATAAGAGTAAAAGGTTTCATGAAAGTAATGTTTTTCATATTGCCCGTAGTTCAACAAACACTCTGAAGTCCGATATGTTACAGTCCTTGATGAACACTGATGAAGAGGTATCTTCCCTGGGTTTAAAACATATACTGTTCTTTTTTGTAAACAGCATTTCACATTCATGGCAAAAAAAATTAAGACCTTTGTGTATAAAGTGTATCATCTGATGATATGATAAGTCCCTACTCACATGTGGCTAAGGAACATTTGAAGTGGGGCTTATCTTGACTGAGATATGCTGTAAATGTGAAATACACATAGGATTTCAAATCACAAAAAATGTACAAATATCTCAATAATACTTTTATATTGATTACATGTTGAAACGATAATCATTTGGATATATTGGATTAAATACAACTATTGTTAAAATGAATTTGTTTCACTTTTTAACATGGCTATTAGAAAATTTCAAATTACAATTTAATTTAAAATTACACAGATAGCTCACATTATCTTTTTATTGAACAGCACTGATCTAGGGGCCAGCCTTGGATATTCATATCTCTACAACTTCAGGCATTGGAGCAGCTTTTAAAACTAAGGGAACAAAAGAGTTTTCAACCATAGGGGTGAAATAGGGATGAATAGACTTTAACTTGGATGTATGCAGAAGAGAGTCAAGACAGAAGAAATGGGGCATTGGAATCAGGGAATCTGAAAGATTGGAGGAATGGGGGGATGAGGGTAAGAGGATGAAACATGAGTATAGAATAACAAGAATACCAAAGGACACATACACACACACACACACACACACATGCACAAAGCTGCCATACTCATGCTTTGACACCCTGGTCTTCGAGATTCTTTTACTTGATTTCCAAGCAAATTCAGCAAGTCAGTGACTTTGCACCTTTGCTCATGAAATTTCTTTCTGCAACTTTGGGTGGACTCACTTTAACAGTACAGGTTGTTATTATGAAATATATTTCCAGTTTTGTATGTCTACTAAAGTGGTCATTGCCTGTATTTTTATTATTCTTTTCCATTGGCTTCTTCCACATGCTGTGTGTCAGCCAAAAATCTAAGTCTGAAACATCAAAGTGATTTGACAAATCTATAGGCTCATATCTTATCTCGGTGTGAACCTTAAAAGTTATATGGAAGAAATATAATAAAATTGATTCTACAAAGGTACCCAAAGCCCTCACCCACCCTTACACATGGTCAGGATAATAAAAAGATATATACTGCTCAAAAATAAATTTCCACAGCTCCTTGGCCTTGGGTGAATGAAAAACTATAGTTTTTAGTTTTATGGATCTCCTAGCCTTCACTAAGCACCCAATGTTGAGGAAATTAAACAATTAATCTTTCTTTTAATTGTACAGAAATGTCAGTCAGTGAAGTAAACACAACTCATTCCACTCATGCTCAATGAAAGTTATCTACTGTGAAGGATTAGCTGCCACGTTCAACTATAATGAAGTTCTTGTTTTCCAATAAAGAGGTTAATTGGCTTCAGAAAAAATACATGTACAGAACACATAAGCCTAATATTGGTTTTGCAAAGCCCCTGTGCAAGGAAAGTTAATGTTTCCTGTTTATTAGCTGTTTTACAACAATCTGCCCTTGACCAATAATTATGCTTACATAGCTGATGCTAATATTGTCAGCCCAACAGCTACTTAATGTGTCCTCTACACCTGTGTGCAATTGAGTTTGTCATCATTCCACAGCATCCTCAGGGCTTGCTCTTTGGGTGTTATTTCCTGCATCCGAATAGACTGTAGTACCTTAGGTGGTGGAAATTCCACTGTCCAAAAATGGGGTGCTTTTCCAAGACTTATTTTTTTAAATTCTAAATGTAACCATCTGTTCAGCAGATGTAACTATGCGGTTAACAATTAGAATAACAAAAGTAAAGGACACTTTCTAGACCCAAAGACTTTTCCAAGGAAATTCAGCCAGGTGTCCCACACATATCCACTGGGGAGGTGCTTCTGGAGTTTTAATAGCATACAAATCACTGAGGGTGGGAGGTCTTGTTAAATTGCAGAGTCTGACTAGGTAAGTCTGGGGAGGGACCTGGTAATATGCATTTCCAATGAGCTCCCCCACCCCCAAGTGATGCTGATGATGTTGGTTCATGGAGCAAAGTTTGAGCAGCAAGATGCTGGGCTCCTTCAGACCTCAGTCACCATGCTAATTACTGACTGATATTTACTAAAATAGAGGCAAGTTATTACTTTTGGATAGCAACCAGGCCTTCTATTTCCATTGAAAAGGCTCATAAAGTTTGGGTACAGTGTGGCTCTCAACATAGAAATCTCCTGATAAATTTCATGAAGGAATTTTGACCATGAGATGACAATGACTGAGACCAGTTTTGTCACTGAAGATACACAAAGTCACATAGAGTAGTGTTAAAAACAAGACAACAGGCCCAAAATGGAGTTGCTTATGCTAAGCCCCACATCACCAAATCAAAACTTACCTTAATTATGGCTTCAGCTCTCCCAGGTGTGGAATCTTAAACCTATCTGATAGATTCCTGCCATCCCCTAAAAAAAGTAACCTTGTAATAACCAAGCCACTTTTTGGCCTGGTATAACTTCCTTGTTGCTGCTCGCTTCTGCCTATAAAAGCCTCTCACTTTGTACAGCTCCTCAGGGCTCCTTTTTATCTGCTAGGTTGGATGCTGCCTATTCAAATCGACTTTTGTTTAAATAAAACCTCGAATTTTTAAAACATGCCTCAGTTTATCTTTTAATAGCACTATGCACTGAAATAGAAGTTTGAGGAAAATGATTTAAATAAATATGGCAATGAGAATTCCCAACTGGGGACAATTAGATCTGTTAACTCCTTAATTTCCTACCTGTCACCTTATTTTCAATTCTCTCACTCTCCCAGAGAATATTTATTTCAGTTTGCTCAGCACACCTCCTTCTGAGGGCACGCTAACTGGGTTTCAAATAGCTCTTTAAAAACCATCCCATGTCATAAATAGGACACACAAAGCTCATTGATGGTGAGTAACGAGAATCGGGAACAGCAATCATCTCTGAGACTTCGAACATTTTTAGGTAGAAGTAAGTACTCCCCCTTGTTAAATGTTTTTGATGGCTATGGGAAATATTCATATTAGTTCCTAAAAAAAATGATGACCAGGATAAAGAGGCTATGTAAAAATAGACTGAAGGACAATCACCAGGCCGATTCTATTTCACCATGCAAGTTTTCAGCGACAGCTCTAAACTAGCAACTTTTCAATTAAATCCAATCTGTCACGGTGGGGAAAACAGTGCGGGGACAGGCCCTGCAAAGAGATTTGGCTGTGAGTGGCCACGTTAGCACTTTTAACTGAAAATAAGCTATATTTGTTTAAACCATTGCTTAAATAGCGCTGCATATTTTTCTTCCTTGGTAAGCATTTATGCCATTAATTTCTACAGCATACAATTAGGCACTGCAAGGTCCGTGTTGGAATCTCCATTTTTCAGTTCTTCTTGTGTCTCTAAGTTTGGCTTGGTAGGTGTAAAGCAGAGTGATAAAATCATCTTTTCTTCCTGTCTTTCTCTCTATATCACATTGGGAGAAATTTTTGCCCTTGAAAATGTCAAGTGTCCAAATCACCTCTGAGCCCAGTTCACGGTCAGCGCTTGAAGGAAACAGTTTGAGACGGCAGGAGCCTCTTAAACATCTCACCACAAATCTATTGCGATATAAAGAGACGGGAAAGAATGCATCTCTCCCTGCTTCAAATGCCAGTGACATGATGCCACTATGATGGTATAAAGTACCTTCTTAAGAGCTGTGGAATTGTACGTTTCAAGAGACTTTGCATTATTAACAAGGTTTATATTCCAAAAAAACACAGAGGTCATAAATTAATTGCATCAATATTCCCTGGAACTAGACATTAGCTGTGTTTGGTTAGAGACATTCTTACTTATCCTGTTCTGATAAACAGGGCCTCTCTCTCATCATCAGATTTCAGCAGTTTGGATCAGCTCTATCATTAGTTCAGTAGCACAATACCGGGACCCGTCAGCCATCTCACCTTCGTCTTCACCTCCCCCTCTTCTCTGTCTCCTCTTTTTGCTCTTTCTCTCTTGTGTTGTGATTTAATTGGGAAACCTTGACCTTTTCTGGTAAATAAGGTTGCGGGCAATCCTAAGCTTGCAGCTAGAGTCTGGCTTCCTCTCACTGTCCTCCTTTACTCACTATAATGCAATCAGCCTCAGGAAGGTTGGGGGGCCCACCTACCAATATTTTATTGAGGGCAGCTGCCCCACATTCCTTCAACTGTCTCTTGACCTAATTCAGAAGTGCATCAGAGGCTAGCTTTCCTTCCATTTATGGATTTTCAGCTTCAGGAAAGTTTTTAAGTCAACAAGTTTTTCTTATTGTTCAAGTGCTGGTTATAGAGTGTGTATCTGTTGAAAGTTTAAAAGTCCTTTATGGGGCTCTCAGTGTGTGCTCTCAATCACCTGTGCTTGGAAAATGATCAGAATTTTTATAAATAAAATAGTAACTGGCTAGCCCATGTGGCTGAACACTGCTCCCTGGGACACACTTGTAAGTTAAGCACACGAGTAACACAGAGGAAAAGGAGAGAGAACTCTGTGTTGGTGGTGCTGACTTTCATTAGAGAACAAACTGGTCACATTACCAAGGCTAACTTGAGCTCTACTATAAACACACAAAACAAGGAAAGCGCATGCTTTGGGGGCATACGTCATAGGACACCATAAGGTCTAGTTCAGGAAACTAACATGACAGTGGGTGATGCTAAATGCTACTGAGGAACTTGCAATATTTTGCACATATGGACTGAGTATGCGGTAGCATATATAAATATTTAATTTGTTAATTGTAGTTAGTTATCAAATTGCACATGAACAGACAGAATGACATATGAGAAGTTCCAAGAACACTGTGTAACAGTACATACAGCTGAGATATAGTTTTCTCACACTTGGCAGGCGTTTGAGCTCAGTGAACACAACATTTTCTTTATTCTTTAATTAAGATTAAAATGCTTAAAAATCACCAAATTGAGAACATCATTTTAATGCCGTGTTCAAGGACCAAGGCCAAATGGTAAGTCAGAAACTAGACCTGAAGAGCCATCCGTCCTACAATTTGCTTGATGTTTTTGGGAATCCATTGAGAGTTCAACATCTGACTTGTCCCCAGGTTAGGTATCCAATACCTCTCTTTTTCATTTTGGAACTTAATCGATGAGCTAGTTAGAAAGGTGAAAAAAACAGAAAGTGAAATAATAATTTAAAACATTACAAAATCTCTGAAAATCGAACTGTCAAGTCAACTGTATATAGTTTTCAAAGCAGAAATGAAAGCATTCAGTAATACTTAAAACTGGAAGTGTAGATCATAAAAATAATTGAATACATTTCCTTTTTATGAGGATTTATACATAAATCTGATATAGATAAAGTGTCTTTGCAAGATCATAAGTCTAGTTTGTCACAGCCAAGACTAGAATTCCTACTTCCTAGATCTCTAGTCTTTCCAGCTTGTTATGCTGTCCTTATCATTAATAGACCTCTTTAGCTTGTCTCTAAAGTATGATCTGGGAGGCAGAGTGGTTTAGTAAGATGAATATGGGTTTTTGAATCAGGGATATGTGAGTTCAAATCCTGGCTCAGTCTCAATTTTTCCATGTAGAAAATAGGTATAATTACACCTCGTTTCCAGACATGGTTTAAGGATTAGCAATGAAATGTAGTCAGTTCTACAGACCTTGAGATGTTCAGAAAATAGTAGCTGTTACTGCTATTTCTGTATCCTCAAGGCCTGGGTACTTAGTAAATACTCAACAAATATTTGTGAACATATGAACAAATAGAGGAATAAGTGATAGAGCACATAAAAATGAATAAGTGAATGAATGACAATAAAAATTGTCACTAAAAGATAAATGAAGAAACCTGTGAATATTTTCTTTGACTTCTTTCAATCTATTAGGAATGCTTTGTTTCCTCTTTGATTTCACTCATTCATCAAGTTTGTTCTCTTGGCTTCCATAGTATTTGAAAACATGACCCAGAAAATTGAAAATCAAAATGCACAAAATCACTCAAAAATGTATATCAGCTCAGTGCAGCCTAAATTGGAAAATCTAATTGAACACCTATTCAAACAGAGTTTTGTAAACGTTGCCTGTACTCACCAGCCAATCTCAAGCAGAAAACCTCTCCTAGGAACAGCCCAATTTAATTAAATTTACTAAGTAGTGGAGGACAACATGGCCTTGTGCCTAGGTATTCCTTTTTATTTTTTTTTAATTAATGTACACAAAATTACCCTCATACCATTTCAACAACCTGCTTAATCAGACTGCCTGTAAGAGTTGGGAGTCTCCAATATTAACCTTGCTAAAGTGTCCTTAAGACAGGAGGAACAAAGAGAGCAAGGAGAGGTCGACAGTTCCCTGTGGAAATGCTAAAAGAAACACTATCCCTTTTGTTCCAAAGAAGCTGAACTTTTACTATGGAGAGGTCAGGATGAGGCAGCTGAGTGATCATAAACAATCACTCTGCCGAGCTCTTCAGCCCATATAATTCTTTAGCAAATAAAGCATGTGGAGGACCTTGTGTGTGAGGGATTTTTTTACTTTAAAACAGCCTGGAGACGGAAAATATGTTAGATGTCCTCCTCTCTAATACTCTTTCAGCGCTCTAATTTTTTTTAGAAAAGCAAAGACATTACGGGCAGGATGAAATGCAATAGAATAATCTGTACAGAAATTTGTATAAGAGATTTTAAAAATATTAATGCTTTTCTGTTGTAGAAGAAATTCTTGCACATTAAAAAACAACGGGAATGAGTAGAACAAATATAAAGCAAGAGGGAAAAATTCCATACTTTTGTACATCAACACAAAGCTAGTCTTGGTGGGTTTTTTTGTTGGCTTTTTTAAGAAAATTAATATTATCGAGGCATAATTTGCATACAAGAAAATACCCGTTTTAAGTGTACAGTTCAGTGGGTTTTGAGAAACATATACACCAAAGCAACCACCACCAAGGAAAAGGGTTTCTTGGAACTCAAGTCTACACTCCCATCTTTGGCCCTAGGCAATCACCAATATGCTCTCCATCATTATAAATTGGTTTCCATTTTGTAGAATTTAACAAAATAGAATCATTTTCCTTTATGCATACTTCTTTTACTTTTATAATGTTTTTTTATATTCACTTATATTGTGACATGTATCAAAGATTTGTTCCTTTTCGATTCTGAGAAGTGTTCCAATGTATGGATATACTATAATGTGTTTATCGATTCATCTCTTGATAGACTTTTGGTTATTAGTTTCTTACTATTATGAACACAGTTATTATGAACATTTATCACAAGTCTTTATGTAGACAAATGTTTCCATTTCTCCTGGACAAATACCTAGGAGTGGAACTGCAGAGTCTATGATCATGGATGCTTAACCTTATTAAAAAAAAAAAAAAATCAGCCCAATTGTTTACCAAAGTGATTGTAAAATTTTACTTTTCCTATAACAATGATAAAAGTTTCAGTTGCCCCATATCCTTGGCAATGTTTGGCACTGTCTATTATTTCAATTTTAGGTATTCTATTAGACGTGTAATGGTATATTATTGATGCTTTTAATTTGCATTTTCCTCATGACTAATGATGATGAGCATCTTTTCATATGCTTATAGGCCATTTATACATTTTCTTTTGTGAGTTTTCAGTTCAGATCTTCTGCTTATTTTAAAAATTGTCTTATTGAGTTCTAAGAGTTCTTAATATATTCTGGACATAAATGATTTGGCAGAATATGTAGTGTTAGTATTTTCTTCCAGTCTTTCACTTACCTTTTAATTTCTAAATGGTGTCTTTCAAAGACCAAAAGTTTTTAATTTTGATGAAATCTAATTCATCATTTTTTTCTTTTACGACTCATGTTCTTTGTGCTGTAAGAATTTTTGCTTACCTAGTGATATAAAGATTTTATCCTGTGTTCATTCTACAAGTTTTGGCAAAAACTCTAAGCAACACTTTAGAGCTTAAAACACTCTTAAAATTTGGTATGTTTTCTTTTCATTTATATTCAACTTATATTTTTTGTAGTACACTCTTGATTTCTTCTTTGACTAATAGCTTATGTAACAGTGGGTTTTTAGGCCTCCAAATAATTGGAATTTTCCAGATATCTTCTTTCTCTAGATTTCTAGTTTAATTTTGTTGTAGTTGGAAAATATACTCTATATGATACTCTATATGGTATCAGACATTTAAAATAGTAAGACATTTTATGTTCCTGTATAGGATCTGTCTTGGTGAATGTTATCCTAGAAGAAAGAGACTAAGAGAAACAGAGAAATCTCATTATTTCTTTGTTTAACCTTCCAGTATGTATACTTGTTTCAATCTGAAATATTAATTATCAAATAACAGAGCATAACATTAAAATTTCTTCAGGAACAGCCATAATAATTCTAGGAATGAGAAATTGATCAGTAAATCGCATAACATAAATATTTGGAAATTTATCACATTATAATTCCAAGAAATCAACAAAATTAACTTTGCCACATCGAATTTCATATTCAAATTTATTGACTATTTTTCTGTAGGGTATATACCTTCATTCTCACATCTTTCACTAATGATATTAGTTTGCCAAGTCACCTATCTTACATAGAACTCTTTCAAAAAAGTGCTCTGAAACTTTGGCAGAAAATTTAGACACATAAGCCCAAAAGGAAGCTAATCTAATCAGAATAGTTGGGAGTTGGCCAAATAAATATGTCTATTTCATATAATCTGCACTAAGATTCTTTCTACATCAAGAAAAAATTTGAGGAAAATCAATCACATAACTGAAAATTTCTACCTCACCAAAATAACCTAAAAGCAACAACAATCTGAGGTTGAGAGAGTGTTCTATTAGTTTCCCAAAAGCTTCAATGACAGAATAGGAAGACAACAGGAAATGATGTGTAGTAAACAGAAGGATGACATTTCTCGAGCAGATTGTAGTCCTCAGTGAACTCTAGAGTGAACAACCAAACAACGTGCTAACCAAAAACTGGAGGTGACCACCATGGGAAGTTGGATGAGCAGAGAAAAGAGTTTGGGTGCCATGTTGAGAGAAGACCAAACTTTGTTTGGGTCCAGGCAGCCACCATACATGATTTGTTATTCCAATGAATTAATCAATGATTCCTCTTAAAACTATTGGCAGATTATTTTTTCCCTTTGCATATTCCTTTGGAATGCTCTACTGATGTCATGCAATTATATCTGTTAGGAGTCAGCTATATTAAAAATCTTGTATGGCAAGAGAGAAACGAAAAAAGACTTTACTTTAAAATTCAAATTAACTTTCTCAAACCACAGCTGGAATAGATTATTTTTGACCTTTCTTTAAATCGTAATTTATATCTTTGCAAATTACCACCATCAAAGTTGTCAGGACAGCAAGAAAAATGTTTTTGTTTCACAAAGTGGAGGGCATGATGCCATAAGAATGGTTTGCAATGAATTTGGCTTTCTCTGCTTATAGTTTTTCGAAATCTTCGGGCTGATCCCAATTATGTTCAGCTGGTAAATTTGCCTTGGTTTTATCTCTTTTATTCTTTTCTTGCCTAACTCCCTATAAATTCTCATTTTTTTTTCCTATGGCCAATCTGCTTATTACATAAATGCCTGTAAGCTGTCTACATGGGTTTTAATGTTACCACTTTTCCAGGCACCATGTTCTTTTAACCCTCATAATAACATCAGCAATCTCCTATAACTGATGAGAAAACTCTTAGATAAATTACATTATGTACACAGTCACCCAAATATTAAAGGAAAAAAATCATGTCTTGGACCCAGAGCTATTTGATTCCAGTCTGTTAAAAGCAAGATGTGACTAATTCAGTCTTTCATTCACTCATTTCTTTATTCATTCATTCACACTGAGTACCTGTTACATGCCAGCATTACTCAAGATATTCAAGGTATTTAAGGGCATATAAAGATGAATTAGAAAGCAGGCCTTTTCATCAAGGAGTTCACCAACTTTAATTAATTAAATTTTAAAAAATGTTAAGTCAGCCTTGTTCACATGATGAAATCACCTCCTCCTAGGGTTTAATATCCCTGAGTATATTTGTCTAAAACTGTGCTTTTAGCTTACCTTTGCAAATGAGAATTGTTACCTTTTAAAACTAATTCTGTAGGGGGATAGTTACTATAGGAATGATTTCATGTAAATTTTATCTTATCATACCCAGTTAAGCTAATAATTAGGTGGATTAGACAGATACTCAGAGACATTTCTCTAAAAAATAGACAAAAGAAATATGGGAAGTCAAGTAAGTAGTGGTTACAGTGTTTTTTTAATCCACCAATCAAATGGCCTGGAGTTGAAGTCCTGAATTGCTGTGTGGAAGCATGGGGGGAGTGCAGCACAAGAATCCAGGTGAGAGGACAGAAACAAAAATGAACATAAGATGAATAAACATTTAGTGTCCTTTGTATGGAAGAACTATATACAAAGCCTTTACATCAGTAAGGTGTTGAAAAACTCAGAATACTCTGATCCATCAAAGTCTTTCATCTGGATTTAGGCTCCCAAGCAAGTCAAAGCTTATCAAAGTCTTTTGTACCTTCCATATTACTCACCATAACTTGCATTCTGGGTCCTAAGAGTTGGGAAAGTCGATTGAAAAAAGAGTTAAGAAGGAGAAGAAAGTTTCTTCTATCTCTTCTGAATGCAGACTTTGCATTTTACTCCTTGTTTTCTAAGTTGTTGTTTATTCCTTTAAGTTTTTAAAATGGATTTCTCTAATCATATCCTAAAAGAACCCAATGTAAGATGTCCACGATTAATTAAGCACAATTATGAAATAGAGTATTTAGGTGTAGAGAGCTCTCTCACTTGATAACCTGACCTCAATTCACAGACAAAATGTAATGCATTTTTAGGTAGAGGGTTGGTTTAGCAAAATGCCTGCCTTCAAATTTCAAGTCTCCTAGTATATATGCACTAATATAAAAGGTATGAATCCCACTGTCCTGGTTGAAAATATCCTCCCATTTGATTCACTTTCAATATTTTAGTCCCCTGAATGAAGTCTCTTATATAATGAAAATTTAAAACAGGTTGCTTTTTGTATTTTAGCAAAAGACTTTTTCAGTTTAAACTTTTCATGAATTGAGCAGCCTTCACCTAGCAATTACAATCGGCCTTTTGGGGAAAGAGTTCCATTTGCCCACTGTTTTACAGCGATGCTACTACCTACCTCCTCTCTGACTTGTTTTCCTTGGAGACCATTGACCGTGGTTGAGAAGATCTACAGTGGAATAATCCGATGATTGTGGTGTGGCTGAGGCCTGCCGTGTAGGAGTCATTATACACATAGATGGTTCAGCTGCCCTTTTACATTTTCTGGAGGAACTAGGTTGGAAAAAAAATGAAGGAAGAAAGCATGAATTATGTTTTAGATTTGGTCTTTTTAAAATTGGCTTTGTGTGTGTTAGTGATGACACACAGGAAAAGACTAGTCCAGGAAGAACTGTTGTTTCTGTGATTAAAAAGAAGCAGAAGCAAAATAGAAGAGCTATTGTTCAGGCTGGGTTTGAATTACAGTCCATCTTTAATTATCAGCTTTTCTTCCTAGTTATTTTAATGTTTTATTAATCCTGTTCCTCAAAATATCTTCTTCTCTTTACAACCACAGAAAGAATAAATTGTGACAATGTGTTTTCTTTTGTGCTTAGTAGATGGCGTTCTCACAGATGACACTATGGGTCAACATGACCTCAACTTTAGTTTTGTTATATGATATCTACAATGGTGTCCCATCAGTGCCTCCTACTCTTTTGTGTTTATACAATTTTCATAGAATTAATGTGGATCAGAGGGCCTTAACCCTTAGAAGCAGAAAATCAGATTATGAATTCTTAGAAATTATTTGCTTAGACTCTTCACTGAAATTATGAAATAATCACTTTAGGGAGGGAAGGAGATAGAAAGTGAAGGAATTAATTGTTAACTAATAGGGTTAATATGGATTCACTGATCATCACAACTTCAAATACTAAGCCTCTGAACTGCAATTAACTAAGACCCAAATATATCACAACCTTACTACAGAAATCTGTTAGACTGTATTAAGGCGAGCCTAAAGTATTGGAACATATTTACAAACAGACTGTGTAATCTTCTGCTTGGAGATATTTTAAACATGAATCCTTTTAACTTCAGTGGTTCTTAGAGTGTGGTCTACAGATCAGAAATAACCTAACCTGGGAATCTATTAGACATGTAAATTCTCTGGCCCTATCCACACTTACACAATCAGTCTCGGGATAGGATCCAGCAATCTCTGTGTTAACAAACTCTCCAAAGGATTCTGCTGTATGAGAGCCACTGATCAGCTCATTGATTTCCAAGCTGGCTTTACATAAGAATCACCTGGGGAGCTTTTAAACCTACCAAGGCCTTGGTTATACCCAAAAACACTTAAATAAAAATTTTTGGGGTTTGGATCAGATATTGGTATTTTTCTAAGTTCCTCAGATTACCCTAATGAACAACCAGACCAGGGTACAGAAGAGTATTTCTCAGCCCTTCTTTCATTTTATAATCACGTGGGGAACTTCAAGACATACTGAAAATCAGGGGTCCCATTATATACCAGTGAACCAGTTATAAACTTCCAGTTATAAAATAAATTAAATTCTGGGGATGTAATGTGCAGCATGGTGGCTATAGTTAATAATACTGTACTGTCTATTTGAAAGTTGATAAGATAGTAGATCTTAAAAGTTCTCATCACAAGGGGAAAAAATTGGGGCGAATAAAAAGAATTTCTGCAGACTGGATCTGGGAATGGCTATCATTTATAAACTCCTCATATAACTTCTATGCAGTGGGGGCTGAGAACCACTGCTCTAGCTGAAACCATTTGAATGGATTAAGTGATCTCTCTAGGTCTGTTCTCTTGATGCAGTTTATTTTTTAAAGGCTGTGCTAAAGGGTATAATTTTATGTACAAACTTTTCCACTTACCCTGTTTTAATATAGCTCACTTTTTTGTGGCATTTTTACAGTTCCCTATTGGGGTGATCACATGATGTGAGCCTGTTGCTAACGAATGAGAAGTTGTTGCATTATTGATGAAAGGGAAAGAATTGGGTTGGACAAACACAAGGGAGAAAAGCCAGCCACAGGAGGAATTTTCAGGTCACATGATAATTGACATGATGCAGCAAAATCTTTCCTGCTGCAGAAACCATGTCCACATTTCGAGAAAAGGAGGATCTCTTCTGAGTCTGACTCCATGACACAAAAGCAGATAAGGTATAAATAAAATACAAGGAGTTCATGTCTTCCCATTTTTAGTTCATAGGTCGTTAGGTGTCAGGCAAAGCAGATACTTTGTCTCTCTCGAAAAACCAGTCAACACATAGGTCACCTTAAAAATAACATACAGTTTTGTTCTATCTCATTTGTCATGCAGATTTCAGTGAATGCTTTCACAAAGGAAGTTTTCAAAGTTTTTTTGGTGAATGGGATGAATCTTCTGAGTTTGATGTAAACCACTCATCTAGGTCATCCTTGAGAGTCACTGCTTGTTAATTTCCTGTTTGGAATCTACCACCAAACCCTGTAACTGCTTCCTGAGAACTGCTCTAGGGATTACTATTTCTCCTCTATTCTCATTTGCCACTACTCCATGTCTCCATCACTCACACCATCATTACTCTCATCACCTCCTAACAAGCTGCTTTGCCCCAATGTTTCCTACAGCCGATGCCATCCTGCATACACAACAGCCAGAGAAGATCATACTAAAGTGCTGTCCCATCATGTCACTACCCAGCAAGGGCTCCAAATTTCCTTCAGAATAAAGGGAAAAGTACCTTTGCATATTTCAAATCGTCTCTAAACAGATGCAACCCCTCTGTCCAATTTCTTCTGTGCTGGTTCCCCAAGGTAAACTCTCAGCTCCAATCAGCTGATTATTTCATTCTTTTCCATATATGAAAAATAATATTCATATTGCCATAACATAGCAGCTCATGCTGTCCGTTTCTCTGCCCACCTAATATCTCTGTCTATACAAGTTATGTCCATATGTCAGAGTTCAGATGAAATCTCAGATTCTGGATTGCAGTGTTGGTTACTCCTTAAGGTTCTCTGAGTGCTAAAGTTCTCTACTCCTGCACTCACTGGCCTCTTTCTCCTTTGCAGTCCTGGAATAACTAAAGTCCTTATTATGGAGGTCAGCACTTAATTGTTCTTTCTACAGATAAAGGTGCTCACTCAAGCTCAGTTCTACAGAGCTCTTCCTTCAATTTCAGATTTGTCCATACATCTCCTAAGTAGATTGTAACTTCCAAGATGGCAAGGACCTGCATTTTCATCTAACGCTAACTTTATGGTAGTCATTTTGCTATGTGTTTTACATGGATTATTTAGATTATTTCACTTAATCATACAATTCTAGGATGTAAATATTATTATTATCTGAACTTAATAGAGAAGGAAAGTGAAACATAGAGGTTTAAAGAAAATGTACTGACCCAAAGTAAACAGCTGTTATGTGGAGAAGCTGGAATTCAGATCCACCTCTTATTCCAAAGCCCGCAGTCTTTTCCTGATATCCTCAAAAGCCTTCCAAATCATTCTTTAAAGCTTTATGACTGAGTTGAAATTATTCAGACTTTGAAAAGAAAACACCATTTTTTAAAGGGAGGGGTGTTTCCATCTCAAATCTTTTTAGGCAAATGGAGTGACAGAAGTCAAAAAAGAAAAGAAAACATGAATTTTATTAAGTAGAACAATTAACTTTCTATTCAATAGAAATGGCTAATGTTGATGATCATGGCATATCGCCAGTGTGTAATGAGTCTGAGAAATCAAAATCTTAGATGCTGAATCAAGCCAAGACCCTGGACTGGCTAAATGACATATTAGGAAGGATACAAGAGAAGCTAAGATGAAGGGTGGGAGTTTTCCAAGGTTAATTACAGAACAAATATCTAGGAACAAGACAGTGAGAACAAAGATGTATGATATGTGACATATGTTAAGGGCTGGGACCAACACTTTGGAGACCTTGTGCAAGTACAGTTCATTATTTAAGAACACATTACCCTCTGAATTCTCTAAAGGTCAGGGTCAGCTTTACACTCAGACTTTATTTTCATTCTTTGTTCATTTACAATTGGTCTGTAAGCCTTTCATTGTAGAGTCTATATGTACTCTACTGAATTTATTCGATAGATCTTCCAAATTTCCCAGGCTTGGCATTGTGCTAAGTAATATGGAAAGTGCATAAATATATGATAGAGATATAGAGGTAGATAAAGATAGATAATATATATATAATCTCAAAAGGATTACAAACTGTTTAGGAAATGATAGATACTGTTCATTGAACATCTATTATATTATAAATACTTGTGTATTTTCCTTTTTGGGGGCTTATAGACAGCAATAATTTATCTCTCACAGTTCTGGAGGCTGGGAAGTTCAAGATCAAGGCACTGGCAGATTTGGTATCTGGTAAGAGTCTGCTTTTCTGGTTCATAGACATCTAACTGTGTCCTCTCATGGTGGAAGGGGCAAAGGATCTCTCAATACACTTGTGTTTTCTATAACCTCATAGTAACTCTGCAAGGTAGGTATTAGTTAGTTCTGTATTACAGATGAGGAAACTGAGGTGTTTCTTTACTTCTCAAAAGTCACATTGCTGGGGCTTCCCTGGTGGCGCAGTGGTTGAGAATCTGCCTGCCAATGCAGGGAACACGGGTTCGAGCCCTGGTCTGGGAAGATACCACATGCCGCGGAGCAACTAGGCCCGTGAGCCACAACTACTGAGCCTGCGCGTCTGGAGCCCGTGCTCTGCAACAAGAGAAGCCACGATAGTGGGAGGCCCGCACACCGCGATGAAGAGTGGCCCCCGCTTGCCGCAACTAGAGAAAGCCCTCGCACAGAAACAAAGACCCAACAGAGCCAAAAATAAAATAATAAATAAATTTAAATTATATTTAGAAAAGCATTTTAAAAAAATCACATTGCTGTTAAGTGTCAAATCTAGGATTTGAATTCAGGTGTCTCTCCCTGTTTTTCTTTTTATTGATGGATTGTCTTCCCATTGTAGTACTATGTACTTCAGAATAAATTAGATTATGCTATGGTAACAAACACCCCCCAAATCTCAGTAGCTTAACCCATCATAAGTTAACTTCTTGTTCACAGAAAGTGCTCTTGGGGTTTGGGCAACTCTCCAGGGAACTGTCCTCAATGTGGAGGCTCAGCATAGTAGGCTGCTTTGCTCTTGGAGTACTGCCACATGTACATGGGCTTCCACAGCCAGGGAAAAGGGAATGTGGAAAAGTGCACATCAGTTCTTATATGCTTTAGCTCAAAAGTGACACACTTCATTTGTGCTCACATTTTATGGGCCAAAGAAAGTCACATAACCATACGTAACTTCTGAAAGGAAAGGAGAACCAGAAATCTTAGTAAGGATTAGTAATTTCTACAACCACAATAAATATTATATTTCAACTCACAGAGAGCTACTAATTCTTTACTTAGAACGAAACATTCTGCTAAGAACAAAGATGATGGAATTTGGTTCCTGATATGGAGTAACTGAGAGTTTGATAAAGAAAGTATATAGTTCCTATAAAAAGGAACTAGCATATTAACACAGCAGGACAAAGGATATTTGAACTCAGAGGAGAGAAAGGCAACTTGGATTTGGAAGATTATTGAAGATTTAAGGCATTTACATTGGTCCTTGGAGAATCAGAAGAATTTAATTCAGAAATACAAGGAAGAAAGTCCTAGTTGAAGAAAGAAAAATGCATGAAGGCGTAAGGACATTTTGCCCGTGCCACAGACGCTACTGGCAGGTAACTGAAGACATCTCCACTCTCCAGAGGCAAAGTAGGCACCTCGATGGCAATGGAAGGGGACAGGCAGCAAGCCTGGAAGAAGTCCCTGCTCTTTAACTACCTGCTCTGCCTGGTTCTTGCTTTCATACTGCTTCTATTAACATATTTTTTTATCATAGACACCACAAAGGGCATTTTCAATTTTTGTTTTTACTTTAAAAGGTGCCACTTTTGGAGAATATTCATGGAGAGTGAGAGGACTCCCCAGGCCTGGGGATACATGCCTGCCCTTCCCCCCAACATACTCATTTGCTTTTAGGCTTGGATGCTGCTGAGGTGGATCTCTCATTAACTAACCCAGGAAGCTGAGGCATCACACAAGGGTAAAGGGGTTGAACTTCTAACGAACACTGAGACTCAGGGTCACAAACCATGTTGATGGGATAGAATAGCTTTTGCCCTGAAGCCAGAAGGGACAATGAAGACTCTAGTAGAAAATTTATTATAAGAAATAGAGATTTTGGACCAAAAGTCTGGCCACATCACCAAGACATAGGTGAGGCTCTCTACAGGTATCTGCTCAACTGATACAGAATTTTCTGCAGCTCGGGCCTGAAGGTGGTTATAGAGCCTGGGAGAAAAGGTCAATTGGGTGCTTCGAAAGTGCAGAGCCCACACTTACTCAACAACACTGATAAGTGTCCCATGAAATTTGTGAAACCATTTGAGGGAGGACATCTTCCGGAAAAGACCAGTGATTCAGCCAGACGCCCCAACCATTCAGCTCAAGTGGTCATTCTTCCATCACAGACTTGCATAACATGGAAGCCATTCTCCCCATCCATCCTCCGTGTCTCCTTCCCTCCTGGGCATATTCAGTTGAGACTACACTGTCTCTCATTACAGTCACCCTCTTACAAATGCCTCCTGTGAACTTGTCCAGAAACTCAGGCCTCTCTCTCCCTCACTACAGATAACAACTTGAATTTACCATTACCTTGGCAATGTTTTTAATATTATTTTTTAATACTATTACTACTTATGCATGCATATCTAAACAATAGATAGTATCATTCTTCATGTTCTAAAAGTTTATCTGAATGGTATAATACACTATATACCATTAGGCTTATCCATGTTTTGAGGCTTATCCATGTTGATCCATATCTTAGAATATTTATTCAAACATGTTGAAATCTTTGTTCACTCACAGGTTCATTTTCAGTGGGTAGGATTTTGTGTGTGCAATTTTTGTTTTGTTTTCCTTTTCTCTCTCCATTTACCCTTGCTTAATTTATTCACTCAACGAATATTTGAGATCTTCTAATTGGCAGTATCCTAGGCACTTAAGGCTATTACAGTGAATGAAAGAGATTTAAAAAAACAAAACAAAAACATCCTGGTCTCATGCAGTTTATTTTCTGGTGGTTGGGAGACCCATTATAGGTGAATACATGTGTGCCATAGTTAATTTGTCAAACGATAGTGCTATGGAGAAAAATAAGCCAAGAAAGGGAGGAGGGCGTGTCTATGGCAGGGTTTACAATTTCAAATAGAATCAGAAAAGGGTTCATTGAAAGGTAACATTTGAAAAAAAAGCTAAAGGAGGAGAGAGGGTAAGACCTGTGGCTTCTTTAGGAGAATATTACAGTCAGAGGGAAAAGTAAATGTGACTCCTGAGACAGTAACATGCATGTTTGTGTTCAAGGAACATCAAAGAGAGTAGGGAGGCTGGGGTGGAGTGAGCAAGGGGCAAGGTTGGCCTAAAGAGGTCAGAGAGGCAGCAGATTGTGTAGGGTGTTATAGTTTGGACTTTACTCTGGAGCAATGGGAAACTTTTCAATGAGCCATGGTGTGATAGGACACGACTGGTATACATCAAGGACTCCCTCAGGCTACCATATTAAGATTAGACAATAGGAGGGCAGCAGTACAGTGAGGGGGACCACAAGGGAATTGCAGTAACCCACGTGAGAGATGATGGTAGTGTGAACCAGGGTGACGATTACAGAGATCATGAGAGGTGCTTAGATTTTAGATATGTTTTGAAGGTGGAGCTGTCAGGATTTGCTAGCAGGTTGAATGTAGGATAAAAGAAAAAGAAGAGCTGATGATTACACTAAAGTTCTCAGTCTCATCGATGGAAAGGGTAGAGTTTCCATTAACTGAGATGGGGAAGACTATGAAAGGAGCAAAGTTTTGGGGGTGAAATTAGGAATTGTGTTTTGAAATATCCAAGCAGAGATAGCAAATAGGCCATTAGATGTGTGACTCTGAAGTTCAGGGGAAAGGTCTAAGCTGGAAATGTAAACTTAAGAGTCATCAGCATATGGATGGTATTCAGAAACATGAGCCGGGACTGTGTCACCAAAGAGTGACTATCGCTGGAGAAGAGGTTGGAAGACTGGACTCTGGGGCAGTCCAATGCTTGAAAGTCCACCCAGCTCCTGCAAGTCAGGTTTCACAGTGGCAGACAGAGTTTTCTGCCCCATAGTAAGGTGTTGGTTTAAATCTTAATCACACCACTATGTCTTTGTCCTTGTACAACCCTAGATTAAAAGATATAAGTCATAGTCCCAGACAATGAGAGTGAGTAATATTTTCAATCCCATCCCTGCTCCTGACTTAAGGGAGCCTGACCAGTCTTCTAGACCCTCAGACCATGTCACACAAGCACTCAGACCTTCAGCCCCACTGCCTACTCATGGCTTTAGCACCACTAATCACATCTTGCATTTATATTCATGGGAATATTTTTTATGTTGTTTGTAAGCCTGACTGTGTAATTACTTTTCATTTAATATTATATCTGTGTATGTTCTTGAATCAGAAGAGGTATGTCAGAGAGTAAACTTACTACTCCATGTTGACTCCTTGGCTTCTACCTCATCCTTTTGTGAACATTCAGTATAGTTGGCTTCTCCTTTCTTGCTGATACTTCCCTGACATTAGCTTCTATTACATTCACTCTCCTGATTTTCTCCTGCCTCTTTGACTCTTTATTTGGTCCTTCACAAGTTCATCTTCTTCTCCTAAAACTGTAAATATAACCCTGAGAAAACCAAAATTCAAAAAGAGTCATGTACCAAAATGTTCATTGCAGCTCTATTTACAATAGCCCGGAGATGGAAACAACCTAAATGCCCATCATCAGATGAATGGATAAAGAAGATGTGGCACATATATAAAATGGAATATTACTCAGCCATAAAAAGAAACGAAATTGAGCTATTTGTAATGAGGTGGATAGACCTAGAGTCTGTCATACAGAGTGAAGTAAGTCAGAAAGAAAAAGACAAATACCGTATGCTAACACATATATATGGAATTTAAGAAGAAAAAAAAATGTCATGAAGAACCTAAGTTTAAGACAGGAATAAAGACACAGACCTACTGGAGAACGGACTTGAGGATATGGGGAGGGGGAAGGGTGAGCTGTGACAGGGCGAGAGAGAGTCATGGACATATACACACTAACAAACGTAAGGTAGATAGCTAGTGGGAAGCAGCCGCATGGCACAGGGATATCAGCTTGGTGCTTTGTGACCGCCTGGAGGGGTGGGATAGGGAAGGTGGGAGGGAGGGAGACGCAAGAGGGAAGAGATATGGGAACATATGTATATGTATAACTGATTCACTTTGTTATGGGGCAGAAACTAACACACCATTGTAAAGCAATTATACCCCAATAAAGATGTTAAAAAAAAAAAAAAAAAACTGTAAATATAGGAATCTCTTGGGTGCTTAGTCCCAAGTCCCTGTCTTTGCAATCTGCACTCTCTCCCTAGTCAATCTCATCAGCATTTTCAGGTTAACATACCAACTATACACGGATAACTTCTATCTTTATATCTCTCTGCCTGATCTCTCTTCTAAAATCTAGGCTTATATATTTAACTGCTTATGTATTTGGTTCTTAGAAGCATCCCAAACTTAAATTGTTCAAAATTAAATTTTTGATTTCTTCCTATAATGTGGTTCTCCTCCATTGCTGCCAATTTAAGCATCAACCCAGTGGTTTATGCCAGGAGTAAGCACTGCGTCTTTAACATTTCCTTTGCCTTCATTTCCACAGTCAGACATCAACAAATCTTGTCAATTCAATCTTCAAAATATGAATTATAAACATTTAAGTAAGAATGGATCTTAGTGACATCTTTCCCTATTCACTGTCTGTGTAATAAAAAACTAAAGGTCAGAAGATAAATATCTCATTAATATTCCCACAATTAATAGTGAAAGATTTAGGACTAGCTCCTGTATCTCCTAATTTAGTACGGTGTGCTTTCACAGAGCCATGTTGGCAGGAAGTCATGTCTGGGCTCTGAGGCTACTTCTTTACAAATAATATTTTTTGATATCCATTATTTTCTAAAAAGTAAGACAAAACTGGTTGTGTAGAAATTTTCAACTCTGTAGTCGTAGTGTAAATTTAACTTTTGTTTTAGCATAAACATGGTTTTATTTATGAAACACTGATCTTAAAACAAACAAACAGGGCTTCCCTGGTGGTGCAGTGGTTGAGAGTCCGCCTGCTGATTTAGGGGACATGGGTTCGTGCCCCGGTCCGGGAAGATCCCACATGCCGCGGAGCGGCTGGGCCCGTGAGCCATGGCTGCTGAGCCTGCACGTCCAGAGCCTGTGCTCCACAACAGGAGAGACCGCAACAGTGAGAGGCCCGCGTACAGCAAAAACAAACAAACAAATTAACAAATAACCTGGCTTAAATACAGCTCAGTTTGCAAATAATGCAATTATTTGTGGTTAAAGATATTTAGATATTTGTGCAAGGTCTAAGATTTTAGAAGAAAACTTCTGGAAGAGCAATGGCCTTTTGCCATCTCCACCTCAACCCTTCCAAGATCTATTCCTGCTTTCAGAACTATTCTGCTATAAGCTTCAAAGTCTTGAGATTATCATCCTTTATTTGATAGGGAAGATAATCCTGTTGATGTTTGTGCAACCTAGTTGTCTCCAAACCCGATGCACTTAAAATAAAATATGGTAAAATAAATTGTGCTTTTCAGTCTCTGAAGAATCTGATAATAGACTGAACAAAATGTAATTGAGGCAATTTGAGAAAAGATTAAGGCAGTTGATGACGAAATTATTCTCTTACAGAATAGAGTTGTGTTTATGAGTGAAATCTCGAATTTTCCTCTCTTTACCTGAGTTGAATCCTATTATTACTTTAGTTCAAGTAGATCCTTGCAATTAAACTGCCATTGATAGAAAACTACCTGAGTGAAATCTTTTATTATCTTTAAATGCTAAGCATGAAATTTTAGATAAATAATACTTATCATAGGAATGGGACTAAAAACTTTTTGTAATAAGAACAGCAAAATCAAGTCTATTTATTTCATCCAAGGTGAAATTGTCCGAGAATATTTGCTTAACTGACATCTAACTTCTGTACTTTAGCAAAAGAAGAATCATTGAAACAAATACTGTTTATATTGCCAAATGTCTAATTTTGGCTGCATGTTTTAAAATCACACGGTATGAGTAGTCAGGGTTAAGGGCATAGATTTTAGGTTCAGGAAGATCTGATTTAAAATCCTGCCTCAATCACTTCCTCACAACATTGAGCCAATTACTTAAAATACAGATGCAAATGCCTAGCACTTAACAATAACTGAGGTCATCACGTTCCCTCAGATTTCCACATCAGTGTACCTGATGCCTCCTTTCTGTCAACTGGAAAAAAGTTGCACAACCTAAAAGTTAAAAATTATGTTTTATTCAGTGGACTTTCTGAGGACTTAAGTCTGGGACACAGCCTCTCAGATAGCACTGAGGGACTGCTTTGAAAAGATAAGGGAAGAGCCAGGATATACAGGAGTTTTTACAACAAAAAACAGGGAATCAGAACATCAAAACACTACTTACTATTAATTAAAGAAAAACCAGACATCTCAAGTTAATGAATTTAGCACTTTTCTGTGTATGGGAAGATGCAAGAGTCTGGGCTTATTGAAATTATTCCTTTGATATGCACCTTAACTATTCTAGGGCAAGTATCCTATTTTTCTCCATCCTGAATCCTCCCAGGGTACACAGCTGGTGGTGGCTACAGTGGCTACTGGCTTGATGGCTGCAGTATCCTTTGGTTACTGATATGGCAAATGACATTTTTTGTCCATATTTCTCAGTCTTCTGAATGCCTTCATCACCTCTACCCCTTCATTGTCTAGCTAACTGCTTATCTGTTAAGATCCAGTTACTGTGTTATCTCTTCCAGAAGTTCTTTTTGACCCACTAAATTTTAGGTTTGGACCTGGCCTATCTCAGTCTTTAGCCTTCTTAAACTCTCAATTCTCCGGTTCATCGTCTTGTCTATGAACTCCTTCAAAGCAAGGACCTTGACATTTACTTTTGCATTTTCAGGACCTAGCATGAGGAGTGGCCCACAGTTGGTGTGTAATGTATTTTGGTACATTTAAAAAAAAAAAAAAAAAGAAGGAAGGAAGGTTGGAAATGGAGTGGAGCCATGAAAGTTAATGAAAATTAATTAAAGTTGGAAAGCTCTTGATTTCTAGTGGGTGCTGATAAATGCCAATAGATCCATAGTTACCTACCCTCAGCAAGTATTAGGAGAACAAGGCAAAGATGAAATGATAGAAGTTGCAGGTTACTCCTTTCTGTTCATATTCTGGTCCCTTGCCTGGCAAAGCCCAGAGTTATCTATCCCAGCTGTCCCCAACCGTTTTGGCACCAGGGACCAACTTTATGGAAGACAATTTTTCTACATACTGGGGTCAGGGGAGGGATGGTTTTGAGATGATTCAAGTGCCTTACATTTATTGTGCACTTTATTTCTATTATTATTACATTGTAATATATAATGAGATAATTATACAACTCGCCATAATTTTGACAAGATGCGGAGCTCAGGCAGTAATGCGAGTGATGGGGAGCGGCTGTAAATACAGATGAAGCTTCACTCACTCGCCCACCACTCACCTCCTGCTGTGCAGCCCGGTTCCTAACAGGCCATGGACCAGTACCAGTCTGTGGCCTGGGGGTTGGGGACCCCTGATCTATCCAACTTCTCCTTTGGGATTAATTCTCAGGCCTATCTCGTGGTCAGTTTCTCTTCTTTCTCCAGGCATGTCTTAGAGTGACACAAAAATGTAACAGGTTGCAAAAACTCTGACACTTCAACTCTTCTTTCTCCTCTTTTTCATCGTAAGCCACTGGAAAATGTTAACTCTCTACGGGTAGCAGAACTGAATAACCAGATATCTGACTCCAACATCAGATCGAATCCTAATCATTACAGAAAGGAGCAGAGAGTTTATGAGACAAGTTTAATTGGGTAAATAAAGAGTCTGTGAAGAAAAAGCAAGTATTACCCATCAACTGTTCTGTCTCAGACAACAAAAATGTTTATAGCTACTCCTGGGCTGCAGAACCCACCACAGCCCTGTGAAACATTACATGGTAATAAGGAGACACTTTGGTGGAACTGCTATCTCTATTAAAAACCGCCTGAGGTAAAGTTACTTACCAAGGTTTTCCTACACTTTAGCCCTTGGGAAATCAGTTTTTAAAAGTTAACTAAGATAAAGTAGATTGAAGGAAATCACTGTTTCAAAATGTAAATGCCTGACATTTAGCATCTGCATTTTTTTAATGAGTGAGAATTATGTTTCACAATGTTCTGTGAATGTTGTTATGCAAATTAGCGCAGACTTAGGAACTGAAAGAAATAAGGCGTAGCCTACCAATTAAAACAAACTGTCAGAATTAAGCTATGAAGCCCACTGCCCCCAGACTGGTCTTTATTAGAAACAAAGAGGTGAACATGTTTTCCAAGACAATGTATCTTTAACTTGACTATAACACATTTATTAAGTAAGATTAAACCTAATTTTAGAATAAAATCAAAGTGCTGATATCTCATTATTAGGAGAAAATCAAGCAATAAATAATATCAGGACCATAAAGTACGCCTGATCTTCAGATATATTCACTGACTTTTTGTTTTTAATTAATTAATTAATTAATATATTTTTGGCTGCATTTGGTCTTCGTTGCTGCACAGGGGTTTGTCTAGTTGTGGCGAGCAGGGGCTACTCTTCATGGTGGCACGCGGGCTTCTCATTGCAGTGGCTTCTCTTGTTGCGGAGCACGGGCTCTAGGTGCACGGGCTTCAGTAGTTGTGGTGCATGGGTTTAGTTGCTCCGTGGCATGTGGAATCTTCCCAGACCAGGGCTCGAACCAGTGTCCCCTGCATTGTCAGGTGGATTCTTAACCACTGTGCCACCAGGGAAGTCCCCTCACTGACTTTTAGAGGCTGAAATTTTATATCCAATTTTACTTTTAAAGTTATCAATTGGAAATGGAACCATATACTTCAATAAAATTATACTTTCCTCCCTGTCTTCTAGTTCCCATTTCCCAATTAATGAAGCCATTATCTACTTGTCCTGTGGCTTTATTTGAAAACATAGTGAGGAGTAGTGTTTTCTATGTCATAGAGCTATGTAAAGGCTCTTTTCACTAGTCCTAGGATTGTAACCAACCAGGACACTATGGTGCTTCCCCAGGACAAACCCCTTACCCCATGTCCTCTGCTTTAGTTCCTCTCTGAAGTACCTAGATAACAGCATCTGTTGCACATTTTCTGAGTTGTTTTACAGATGCTAAAACCCCCACTAAACGGAAGAAGTTAACTACTTGATGATGATGAGCACATAGCTCCCAGACCTACTCGAGCCTGAGGATTGATAATGTGACACCATCCTGTCACCTTACCATCAACCAATCAGAGAATTGTGTACAAGCTGATCACATACCCTGCAACTCCCCTCCCTCACAGGGCCTTTAAAAATGCTTTCCTGAAACCCATCAGGGAGTTTGGATGTTTTGAGCACTAGTTCCCCTGACTTCCTTGCTTGGCTCCCTGCAATAGATAGTGCACTTACCTGCACCACAACCTGGTGTCAGTAGATTGGCTTTACTAAGCACCGGCGAGTGGACCCAAGTTTGGCTTGGTAACAGGATATTCTGAAAGATGCCAACTACAAAGACTGTTTGCCAAAGCTGAGTGATCCTTTGATCAAATTAGGCATATCTGATTCAAGCTAAGAGTACAGGAGGGCTTTAAGGGCAATTTTCTTCTGAGATTTCAAGTCTTGGCGCATATATTGATACCTAAAGGCAGGGAAGAGAATACAGTAAAGCAGTTGTCTTTCTTCCTTACTTGCTCACTCTTGTGGAGTAAGTCAGAGAGAATGGGCATGCTCAGTCTGGACGAGAGCTGGTTCTGGGAACATGATGCTGTTTTCAACTATTTGTAGGACCATTCAGTGGAAGAGAGAGTAGACCTACTGAACTGAGAGATAAAATAAGGATGAGGTAGAAGTTACAGGGAGACAGAGTTCTGCTCATTATAAAGAAGGCTCTCCTACCAGCCTAGGATGTAAGTCTACCTTGGGAATACTGGCCTCATCATTACTGGAGATGATTAAGTATAGTCCAAACAGCAATTTACTAGATATTTAGAAAAGGAAATTCAAATCTCATGGGAGTGGGGTGGGTTAGTCTCTTGCTGATCCTTGAGATTTTTTTTTCCTAACCATGATAGTCTCTTTTTCTTTGAATAGTAAAGTGCTATGCAGAGAACTTTTGCTTCTGACCATGATGGATTAACTAGTACGGGACTAGCTCTTCTGATACAGACAATTAAGAGTAGACAAAATATATGAAACAATTGTATTTAGACTTTGGACAAAAAATAGATATATTGTAAGACTGTGGCCTCTGACAGAAGGGAAACAAATGAGAGGAGCCCTATGATTTCCCAGCGTTTCTTCTTGACGGCAATTTCTGGGCTGTGGTACAGGGAAGGGGAGTCCATTGCAGAACACAGTGGACTCCTTGAATGGAAGAAACACAGATTAGAACTTGAGGAGGATTAGGTAATTAGACTCTGTGTGGTTGAGTGGAAAGTAGGGAACTACTCAGAGAAAGATCCCCAGAAATCTGTGTAAGGGTTCCCTTCAATCTTTGGTTTAAAGTTGCACTGTGTAGGATGAGATGCTACAAGGCAGAACAAAGAACTCCTGGAGAAAGAAAAAGTATTAGGTAATATTAGTATTAGGTAAAATATTAGGTAATGATAAACTGATCGTCTTAGTCCATTTTTGTTGCTATAACAAAATACTAGCAACTGGGTAGCTTATAAACAATGATAGTTTATTTCTTACAATTCTAAAGGCCAAAAGTCCAGGATCAGAAAAACAACATGGTCTGGTGAGGCCAGCTTCCATATCACAGAAGTGTCCTTGTAGCTTTAATTGGAAGAAGGGACTAGGAACCTCCCTCAGGCCTCTTTCATAAAAACATAAATCTCATTCATGAAGGCTGCTCCATCATGACCTAATCCCCTCCCAAATGTCCCACCTCTCAATACCATTGCATTGGGCACTAGGTTTTCACCATATGAATTGGGGCGCGGGATTTGACATAAACTTTCAGATCATAGCATCCCACTTTTGACCACCCCCCAAATTCATGTCCTTCTTGCATGCAAATGTAAAAATTAATAAACAGAAACCTCAAACAAAACAGAATCTGGAGGCCAGAAGGGAAAGCTCTCATGCCCTATGATGATAGCTGAGTCCGTCATGAAGAAGAAAGACTTCCTCTTCTCACCTGGCAAGAGCTCAGCCAATGAGAGACAACTAGAGCTGAAAAATACAATATTTGAAATGAAAATATTCCTAAATATGCTGAAAAACAAATTATATACTACAAGAGAAAAGATGAGAGACCTTGATATGACAATAGAAACTAATCTAAGCAAATTAAAAAAAGAGATACTGAAGAAGAAACAAACAAAAACAAGCTGAACTTCACTTCTCTAGGATAATATAAACAGTCTAATGAAAATAAAATTGGATCCCATGAAGGATTAAAGGGTCAGAAAATATGAAAAATATCAACATATGGATCCAAGAAGCTCACTGAGCAGCAAGAAAGTAAACATAAGAAAAAGCCCAAGGCATATCTTAATCAAATTTATTAAAACAATGATGAAGAGAAAAATCTTAAAAGTAACAGAGAAAAAGAGACAGATTACAGAGGGAAAAAGAAAAAGAATTACAACCTATTTCTCACCAGAAACAATGCAAACTAGGAAATGATGGAATATTTTTAAAGTGCTAAAAAGAAAAAAATAATCATTACAATTAAATACGATATCTAAAAATATATTCTTCAAATATAAAAACTTTTTAAATTTTGAGGAAAAAAACAGATAAATGAATTCTAAATAACTCATGGGTCAAAGGTAAAATTACAAGAAAGATTAGAAAATATTCTGAACTGCAAGATAATAAAAACAATACAAACTTTGTGAAATGCATCTAACAGGTCTTAGAGGTAAATTTATAGCTTTAATCCTGTGTTAGTAAAGAAAAGGCTAAATAATCCAAGCTTCCATTTTAACCTAGAAAAAGAAAATCAAAAGAAACATAAGGTAAGGAGAATGAAGGAAACAATAAAAATAACAACAGTGGAAAAAAATAGAAAAAAACAATATAATAGAGTAAGTCATCAAAAGCAAAAGTTCTTACAATTCTTCCCCTCTCTCTCAATATTTAGGAATAAACTTAATAAGAAATGGGCAAAACATATACGTTGAAAACTTGAAAGCACTTCTGATAAAGGCAAAGACCTAAAGAAATGGAAGGAGATACCTGTTCTTGCATGGGATGATTCAACATCATAAAGATTTTCTTCAATTTTGTGTATAAATTCAGTGCAAGCCCTATACAAATAACAAGATTTTTTCCCCTGAATCAGATAAGTTGTTTTGAAGACCATATGAAAAAAACATGGAAGAGTAGCTTGGAAATCCCTGGAAAAGAAGAGGAATAAGGGAGAACTAACCCTGCCAGACATTAAAATATACAATCAAGCCTTGATTTTAAAAGTGTGGTACTGGGACACAAATAAATATACTAATGAAACCTAGTAGAAAGCCTAGGAATAAACCCAAGTGTATATGAAAATTTCATATAAGTAATATTGCAAAAAACTGGGGAAAACATGGACATTTTATAAATTGGGGACAGCTGGATAGCTATTTGGAAAAAAGATAAAATTGAATTTATATTTCACACAATGCACCAGAAAAAATTCCAAATGAGTCTGAAATGTAAGAACAAATAATGAGACCATATGACTATTAGCAGAAAATATGGGTAAGTTTTCTATAATCTGAGGGTGGGGAAAGCCTTTTTAGCTAGATTCAAAATCCAGTTACCATAAAAGACAAGACTGGTAAATTTTTCTAAATAGAAACAGATTTCATAACAAAGAAACCATAAGTAAAATCTAAAGAAGATGACACTGTGTAAAAATAGATGAAATGTCTTGATAAAAGGCTGATTTTTTTTAATACAGAATTCTGTACTATCAAAGGGGAAAAATATCAAAATCTGTTAGAAGAAATGGGCAAAACCATGAATATACAATTCCATAAAAAGATTTACATCTAGTATATAAATATGAGAAAAAAACCTCCACTCATAATAAGAGAAATGCCAATCAAATCTACTGTGTGATATGACTTCTTAACTGAAAATTTAAAAACCTAACAATCCACTCTGTGGTGAGGCAATGGAGAAACCTACACTCACAAATTGCTGGTGGGAGTGCAAACTGGTCCAATCCCATTGGAAGGGAATTTTTCACTGTCTCACAAAACTATGTGTTCATTTACCTTATGACCCTTTGATAGAGCAAACCCACTTCTAGGAATTTGCCTGAAGATGTAGTCCCACAAATACAAACCAAAGTTATAAATGCATCATTATATATAATAGCAATTTATAGAAAATAACCGAAATAGCCATTCTGTCATAGGACACTGAATAAATTATAGTATAATCATAAAATGAAGTACTGTGAAACCATCTAGAGAGAGACACCCACGGTGAGAGAGAGAGGCAGAGAGAGAAAGAAGTTGATATGGAGTTATTTTAAAGATTCGTGGACAAAAACAAAGTACAGGGTAATATGTTTCTTTTATTGTAAGAAAGAGACAATAAGAATATGTATGTGTATGCTTATTTTACCTAAAAGGAGCACAGAAAGGATAAACCATAAATTAATGAAAATGAGTGGGGACATAGGTGAAGGGAGAAATCAGATATGGAGAAAACTATAGATGAAGTTAGAGATTGATGTTTACCAAGGATCAAGCCAGTCCTTGTTTGTTGTGTGTTTGTTTGTTTGTAACACTTTTTGTTTTATTTGCTATTTTCTGACTATGATTCTCAAATTGCTACTTAACTAGGTTCCTGATTCCTGCCCTAACTGCCCACACAGAAAAGGATACATTTGTTGTTGTTGTTGTTTGGACTTTAAAAATAAGGTTGTGACATTTTTTTCCGCCAGGTGAATTACGCTTCAAGATTATCAAATCAATTTTCCCCTTTACCTTCAGCTCTGTTTCCTGCAAATTTATGTGTGTTGAGAAACACAGAGACTTTCTCCTGTTGTGAAGGAAAGAAACCTACAATAGCTTTTATTGAAACCTAGTTAAGTTGGGGTGGGGTGGAGAGCATCTGTAATTTTTTTTATTGGGTAGTGATAAGATGCTAACACTAAATGGTTGAACTAGGTAGGAGACAACAAACCTAATTTCTTTTCCTATGAATATTCTGTGTGTGTTTCCACATGGGCAAAATGCATTTGAAGAATGATCAGCAAATTCAGATATTTCTACATAAACTCAAAGAAGTTTTGCTGTTTAAATCATGCAAGCATGTTGACTGTGGCAAATTGCTGGTGTGGTAGGAAGTATTCTATGGGAAAGGAAAAATCGCTGGCAGGGATAGGGCCTGAATGGAGGACTCTTGACAAATTGTCGTCAGCCAGAAATGGGCTACCAGCAGCTCACCTGGTGAGCAGGTCCTTAGTGGGAACATATTTCTCTACCAAGGACCATCCTACACAGGGAAAAATGGTGGCTCCTCAAGCCCTTGCATAAACCCAAAGCCTACAAAGCCTTACACAACCCAGCTCTGCTCCTGTCTCTGATGCCATCTTGTGCCACCATGTAACTGCATTCTCCTACACATCACACTCATCACTACTGGAGGCCTGGGCAATGGCTGTTTCCTCTGCCTGAAATGTTCTTCTCACATATCTTGATATGGCTAGTGGCCTCTTCCAATTTGAGTCACAGCTTCAAAAGCTTCACCTTAGAAGCCATCCCATCCCAACTCCAGTCATCACACTAATCCATTTTTTTCCAGATTTCTTATAAATCTATTGAAATTTGAAATTAAATGTATCTCTATATTATTTACTTACCTGTTTTGTGTCTAACCGTATTAGAAGTAAACTCCATGAGAGTGAAAACCAGACCTGTCTTTATTCACTGTTGGCTGAAATGCCAGCTTCTAGAACAGCAGAAAGTTGTCTCAGCTCACAGCACATGGTGGTCGCTCAGTAAATTCTTGTTGAGTGGGTGACTGAATGCATCACGAAGAGCTGTGGTAGGCAGAATAAAGACTCCCATAAAATGTGCATGTCCTCATCCCTGGGACCTGTGAATCTGTTATTTCACATGACGAAACAGACATTGCAGATGTGACTGAACTAAAGACTTTGACGGAGATGACCCTGGATTATCCAGGTGAGCCCAAGGTAACCAGAAGGGTTCTTATAAGAGAGAAACAGAAGAGTCAGACTCAGAGACAAATTGGAAGACACCATACTGCAGGCTTTGAAAAGGGAGGGATTCGCCATGTGCCAAGGAATGCAGGTGACGCCCAGAGCTGGAGAAGGCAAGGGACGGATTCTTTCCTAGAGCCTCCAGAAGGAAGACAGATACTGCTAACACTTTCATTTTAGCCCAGTGACACCTGCAGTAGACTTCTGACCTCCAAAACTACATGATAATAACTTTATGCTGTTTAAATCCACTAAATTTATGGATTTGTTACAGCAGCAATGGGAAACTAATACAAGGACTAAGTTGGCTCTTCCAGATATACTAGTACCACATCCACATTAGTATGTGTATTACTCACAGTTCTCCAGAAAGACAGAACTAATAAGGTGTGTGTGTGTGTGTGTGTGTGTGTGTGTGCGAGTGTATGTGTGTATTTGTGTGTGAGTGTGTATATGTTGAGAGAGAGATTTATTGTAAGGAGTTGGCTCACGTGACTGTGGAGCCTGGCAAGTCCAAACTCTGCAGGGCACACCGGCAAGGTGGAAGCCTAGGGAAGAGTTGATGCTGGAGCTTGGGTCCAAAAACAGTCTGTAGGTACAAGTCCTCCTTCCTAGGAGAACCTCCATCATTTTCCCTTAAGGCCTTCAACTGACTGGATGAAGATCACCCACATTATGGATGGTAATCTGCTGGACTCAAAGTCTACCAATTTAAATCTTCATCTCATCTAAATAAATACCTTCAGGCAACATCCAGACCAGTATTTGAACCAATATCTGGGGATTGTGGCCCAGCCAATTTGACACATCAAATTCATTATCACAGCATGTCAGCTAGAGGGGCTACATAGTTATTGTCATCTTAGTCACTGTGTTGTGCTGCTCTGATGTAAATGTCCATTCTTTGGGTTCTCGGGGACAAATGTACTCACAGGACCAAAGCCAACAGTACAACTTATTTAGGCAAGACTTTTCCTGTGCTGCACCCTCTGCTGGGCTTGTGAGATCTGGGTTAGAGTACACATTTTCTATGACTCAGTATCCCGTACAAGGAATCCAGGCTTACAGGCTTCTTCCCAAATGGGAAATATGAGGAAACACCAGGAATCTTTAATTTTCCACCCACATGTTAAGTAGATTTGTATGGTGAGATGTGTGTGAGTGTGTGTACACTAAGAATTTGTTCCCTTTTCTTATAGGAAAATTATCTTCCTTTGCTTCAGAGGAGCAAGACCTCCAAGGTATTATTCTGGTGTGGGTTTGAGGCAACTTGTGGCTACCACGTGGACTCCAGCAGAATATCAATAGATGGGGCCTGGAGCACATCTGAAAACTAGTTCCACCTAAAGTTGATGCTGTCCCCGGACTTCTACATAATAAGTTCTCTCTTTTGCTTAAGCCAGTTTGAATTGAGTGTTTCTTTAAAATCATTTTCAAGTAAAAGGGTACTAAATATATTAAAATTAATTCCTGGAACACAGGGCTAAAATAAAAATTCTTCTTGCTTCATTTTGCAAAACAGTTCAGTTTTCTTACCCTTATTCTTTTTCTTTCAGGACTGGGACTTCTCTTATCCCATCAGAAATGATCAGTAAGACCTTTCGTTAAACAAAGGCAACATTTAAGGTCTTAAAATTATAGTCTCACCTTAAACGTCAAATTCTTAGGCATGGCTTGCATTCCCATCAGTTTTTGTAAGTGAAAGAAAATTTATTCTTCTACTAACATGAATGATTATAGCTCATGACAAAAGGCAGAAGTGTTGTCACTTTTTTCATTTTAAATAGAAAATTTCCTTTATATGAGAACCTTATTATAGTAACCGATAAAATTATATTCTGTAATAATTTCTTAACAATGATATTTTAATCTTTATTTCAATAATAATAATAATCTGTTGTGTATAGAGCTCCTGGAAGGTCCCAAGTGCTGCTCTAACACTTGGCATCCTTCATTCATTTAATCTTCACAAGAACCTTATAAGGTAAGTCTCACTGTTTCCATTTTACTTATGAGAAGATTGAGAATCATAAAGAATAAGTATTGGAATAAACCTAGTGTTACTGTAGTCTTTTGTGTTCTTTGAGGCAGTGAGATGGCTTGTACTGCTTTATCCTGCGAAGTCTTTCTGGGATCTCTGTAACAGTCTAGCTGTCCTTTAGTCCATGGCAGCTCGCAGAGTGCAAATCCTTTACCAGTCTTCAGCTTTAGGTTATTGTCAATGCTAAACTTGACTGCACGCTATTCAGCCCACACTCAACAGTCAGCCTTTTTCTAAGAAAGGATTAAGTCAAAAATTTCTGACCTGATTACACCATCTTCCACCCCATGAGATATAAACCTCCCAGGTACAGCCGAGATGAACTATTCAGTCAAGTAAAGGGGAACCGACAGCTGTCCTTTTCTCAGCTTCCCAGAACCACATTCCATCCCATGCGGACGCCATATTCTGGGGCTGTCCTGGTAGGAGTATAAATTTTTACTACCCCCAGGAGCTTCCATGAAAGCTCGTTAAACAAGACAAGAATTATCATTTTCATTCAATATATCCTCCCTTTGGAAATGCTTTATGACTGACGAGCATTTCCCCTAGCAACCCATTCTCACTTTTAGGGATATGGAGATAAAATACTTGACATTTACTTCATAGATTCAGAATAATATTCAGGCAAATTCTGAGACCTGTCTCAAACTAGTTGGAAGAAACAGGGAACATGGAACAGACATATTTCTCCCCCAATGACTGGTCTGGATGCAGGCTTTGTCCTGACATATTGGCAGAACTGTACTGTGGGGCTGCACTCTGTATTCCCCTAAACAGAGACACCAAATGGATATAGTCTGGAGAAGAATAGAAAAAGCTGGTTAACATATGGCAAGAGCACATATAATTCCCTACAAATAATAAACCTCAGTTCTCTTAGTACCTAACCAAGGTTGAACTGACTTTGCTACATTTTTTGCTGCTCTGGTAGACCCTTGACCCCTGTATGATATCTGCTCCTTCAAATCACAACACTTCCTGGATAAAAAAGGGAAAAAAAGCATTTCTTAGGTCATTTTATATACATCTAGTTTAACACAATTCTAAGATTTCTCATTCTCTCCAATTATAAAAATGTTTGCAATTAAATTTAAAACAAACAAACAAACTTTGAGACTGATTTAGCAAAACAAAGGAGAGCTAGCTGGACAGTATTGAGTAGATTAGATGCCAAGCTACATTAAGGTATAGGCATACCCGACTTAACATTCCTACTTAAATATTTTATAATCTTGGCCAACGCAATATGTTCAAAATCCAACTCATGACCACGTGGTCAGACTATCCCCTTTTCATTTTGTCTCTATAACTTCACTACCATCCATCTGGTTGTATGCCTAGAAAACTGGAAGTCTCTTATCATGTTCTTTCCCATCTGCAGTATTCAAGCCACCATCAAGTCCTTTGATTTAACATCTAAATATCGCTTGCTGGGGTTTATACACTTTTGTCATCTTCATAGGCTTGCCGTAGCCAAGGGAGTACACTGTGCTCCTCCACCGTTGCCCTGTTTAAATCTATATCCATGCTGCAGGCAAAATAACCTTTGAAAACCGCAAATATGATGGTGTATTTTCTGCCTTAAAATCCATCAAAGACTTCCCATTGCTCTTAGGACAAATATCAAAGTCCTTATCATACTCTTATGGCCCAGCTGGTCTAGACCTTGCTTACCACTAAAGCCTCATCTTAAGCCAATTTCCTGTCGGTCTGTTAAAGTGTTGTCTGTGTGTGTATCTGTGTGTGTTTGTGTGCACGAGTGTGTATGTGTTTGTGTACCTTAGAGAATCATTATAGCAGCAAAAGGGAATTATCATCTTTCCTTTCACACTAGATCTGTGTTGTTGCCCCCACTTGCTGTGTCTTAATACCAGAGAAGACTTAATGCCACTGAGAATTAACAACCATCCTTTGGTGTCCTGCCAGAATCCTTCAGGTCCATGATCCAGAAGCAGCAGGGTCCAGCCCAGTGGCACACAAGCCATTTTGGCTTCCACTGTCCACTGTGCACCCTTCTGAGGAGCAACCTTCTTGCCTAGAGTTTTAGCTTTGGGAAAGTGCTTATTAATAATTTCAGTTGCAGTTCCTAAGCTGGTGCTTTTTGTTGGGTGCTGAGGACTGTTTCTCAAGGGTAATAGCCCTCAACCTGTTAAGGAATCCCCCTCCCCCCTTTTCATGTCCTGTCACAAGATTAATAGTCCTAACATGATGTCACATGCAAACACCTTGATAAGATCTTACTTAATGGAAAGCAAGCAGAGACTTTCTTGGAGAACATATGTCTTTGGAGAAATTCAAAGCAAATTGGAGATAACACGTAAAATGTCTCAGGAAAAGAAAAAAGTTTGAAATGAGAACATTTATCATTATCATAGATTCATGTGGGCTGTCAAGACACAATAAAGAACTTAACTCATTTTGTCTCTGGCAGCCTTTTCCACAAGGACCTTCATTAACAATAGTCCTTGCTTGGCTGTTTCTGTTCAGCCACATTGCCCACTGTGGAGGACAGGGTGTGAAATATATCTTTTCAAATGGATGTCATTGATTTTAATATACTTTTAATAATATTGCAGCTCAGTGTTTTAATTACTCATGCTTTTTGGTACTTCCGCCCTCCGGCAATTTTATCTAATAAATCTGATAAGTGCAGTAGACTCTGACACCCAGATATCAGTTGTACAGCGTATACTGTGGGGAGACCATTTTCTCTGGTGGACTCAGAGACGGGTCAAACGTGTGCCCAGAGGATCCCAGTCACTCTGGCCTGCTGCCTACAGGTGAGGGAGGCTTTTACATGTTCAGGTGTAGTGAGACATTCTTCTCTGCGCTGTGGCAGCATCACCAGGAGAATCCTTGACTCACTGTTCAGATGACAGCTTCATTCTGCCATGAGTCAACCCTGCCTAGTTTACCTCAATCATAATGCAACACTTCTCTGTGCTTTACTCATCCTTAGCGCTTATTGTTAGTATTTAGCTTCTCATATTTTATTCTATTTAATTCTATTTGTATACATTTTGCCCACTCCTACAGGATGAACTGCCTTCCCCCAAAATTCATGTGTTGAAATCCTAACCCCCACTCTCTCAGAATATGTTATTTGGAAATAAGGTTGTGACTGATGCAATGAGCTAAGTTAAGATGAGGTCATACTGGAGGAGGTAGGCCTTTAATCCAGTATGATAGGTTTCCTTGTTAAAAGAGAAAAGATACAGAGGGAAGATAATGTGAAGACACAGAGAGAACACCATCTACAAGCCAAGGAGCACCCAAGGTTACCAGAAGCCAGGGGAGAGACAAAGAACAGATTGTCCCTACAGACCTTAGAAGGAATCACCTCTGCCAACACCTTGATTTCAGAACTAGCCACCAGAACTGTGAGACAATAAATTTCTGTTGCTCTAAACTACCCAGTTTGTGGTACTTTGTTAAGGCAACCCTAGGAAACTAATACATCCACTGAAGTATGAATTTCTTAAGGACAAAGATCTAACTTTATTCATCTTAGTATCAACCTGAAATAGTACCAACATGAGGTCATATTCAATAAATGGTTTATTGAACTTAGTTACATGAAAGGTGAAGAATGACAAGGCACAAAGCTGATTTGTTGGAGAGTAAAGACCAACGATGGTAAAGGATGGACTCATCCATTACTGGGATAAATGGGGTGGGAGGAGATGATACCAAGGGACAGATATTTTAGCAAGGATGGCTCAGGTCCACAGCCATGAATGGCAAGCAGTTGCCCAAGAACCCCTTAGACGCAGGCAAGCAGGTTCAAGGAAATCCTGCAAGGCTGAACATTAGGTTCTAGTTTGCATTTATTCAGCTAGCTTACATTGGGACAATAAACTCCAATCCATAGTGGTGTGGCTCAGGGAAACAGTGCTCTGTAGATAAAAGTTCTTGCAAAAACTGGAAGGCAAATCACAGGCGAGACTGTGGGACACAAAAGAAAGGATTGATACCGAGCAACTAGGATTCTTCAGAAAATCTCATATGTATGAGACCAACACAGGGAGTCCCTAGGAAGCCTGACGATGACCTGGTGCTGATCTGAAGCCTAGGATACAGTTTGCATTTGCAGGTCTGGATAAAGACAGATCTGTCTGCAGGTGGTCTCTAAAAAGCACTAGTTTCTATATAGGATTATAATAGACTCGCTTGCGTCTGAGATAAAGTAACTTGACACAGCCCATCTATTTTTGGTATCAGTTCACATCTAATTGAAGTGAATAACTATAACTGTAAACCAGTGATTGACTCAAGGAGAAGTTGCAAAGTAGCTGTTCCAATTATGCAAGCAGCCTATGGGGGTTTTCTGTTAGGCCTGTATATTTGGCCCAGTTTCCCTTTCTTCAAAGTTGGAATTAGTTGCCAGAATGACCACTTGGGAGCATTAGTCGAGGTGTTGCTGGCCTGGCCCCTGTCATCATTTATGGCCTGATTCTGGACTTAGAGTTTGGCATGGAACAAAGTGATTAAATCCCTCTAGTTTTCCTTAACACTTTAAAAATTCTTTTCAAGTAGCATATAGAATAATGTTGGCCTAAATTGCTTTCATTTACATATATCTAAATGCAAATTCTTGGACTGGATTCTAGAGAAAAAATCATAGCTGTCCTACTTGTAACAAACATTTGCAGTGTAAAAATGTCTAGATGAAAATAAAGCATGAGTAAGCCAGATGGATGGTGAAGTGACATAACTAATAAGAGTTTTTAAAAAGTAATTGGTTTTATGATTTTGTAAGGAACAAGTGACAATCATAGAAAACTTGAAAATACAGAAAATGATAAAGAAAAAAAATAACCCATGATTCCACTACCTAAAGAGAACAACAGTTGAGGTTTTCCTGTGTCTTTTCTCTACCTAGAATGTCGTGTTCCTTTCAATCTTCAAATCAAATTTAATCTAAGGTCTCACCAGCAGAGTTGGAGGAAAGGTTCAATCATTATTAACCCCTATACTGCATGGAAGTTGAGTGAAGGGATGTCTTCCCAAAAATGTTATGTGCTCTTTTGCAGTCTCAAGAACATTCTGGAAAGAGACTTTTTTTCTTCATTCTATACTGGTCACTACAGGTATCTAACTTTTTAAAGCCAGGCATAGGGATCCTTGATATGGCCTCCCAGTGCATGTTTTTTACTACTTAGCCCCTGCCTCCCCTCTTTCCCCCAATCCTTCACCATATATTTGCACTATCCCTCCAAGTCATATTACTAGTGGGCTAGGTGTCACCATGGATGTGGGGACTGATCTCCATTCACTGAGGAACCTGGGAAAAAAAGCCCAGCTACTTCCCAGGGATGGGAGAAGTTCCCTATACCTCTGGTCAGTTCTCCTGTTTCCACCTCCCCTCCTCCAAAAACACTCACCTGGCCACCACGTCTCACAACACGGCATAATCTCCTCCAGGAGGCTGGGTGCAGGTGGGTGTCAGATCTGCTGACTGTCTGGCCACTTTTGCTTTTGCCCACCCTCCCACCAAATCTCAGGTGAATTAAGAGAACACAGAGACTTGGTGACCTTTTCTAAATGGCAAGGGAAAAAACACCCAACAGGAGAAACAAATGTGTGCCTTGAGGAGCCGGCTTCTTTCCCAATTCCTAAAGTGCCACCCACTTTCTGTTGTTTGAAGAGTAAAGTTAACGTGAAGAACTAGACTGTGGTGTAAATCGGGGTGAAAATGTTTAATTTACTTTTGGTTCTACTCATATTTTTTATACAACCTTAAAGAAAGTAGACTTCAAAAAAATGAATTTCTTACTAAAATGAATTTCTTACTAAAAATTTTTCGACCATCTATTGGATATAATTAGAATCATACCGTATATATGATTCTGAATTCCATTATTTTATTTACATTATAAGGAAACATTTTTAGTTGTTGTTAAACCTCTAAGCAAACATGATTAAGAGCTGCATAGTTGTTAAGCATGAATCTGCATCAGTGCACATAATATTGGGTTGGACAGTGTAACGTAGAAGTTAAGAGATGAAGGAATGCAACCAGACTGTCTGGATTCCGATCCCAGCTCTGGCACTTATTACTAGCATAATCTAGGGTAAATTAATTAACCTCACTGAGCCTCAGTATCCACATCTGTAAAATGGGGGCTGATAACACTACATATTCGTGTTGTTGTCAACATTAAATCAGTCAAAATATGTAAAGCCCTAGGAGGAGTGTCTTGAACACTGGGGCAACACCGACTATTATTTCAGTGCATTGTCGTGCTGTGTCATTAAACTATGGGCTCTCCACAGCCACTCCTCTGTTTGAGTCTGAGCTCTATCATCTATCATCTGTGACCTTGGGTAAATCACCTAGCTTCTCTGAACTTCAGTTTTCTCACCTGTAGAACAAAGAGTAGTACACCTCTTCAGGGTTGTTGTGCTGATTAAATCCAAAATTAAAGGTAAATTCCTCAGCACAAGTCCTGGCATAAGTTAAGTGCTCAATGTATTATAACCTAATCTTTTCATATCCCCTGTACCTGAAACAAAGCCTTCTGAATAGTAAGTGTTCAAAAAATATTTGTTGAATAGCTGTTTATTCATCAAACAGCTGGGTCACAATGTACTTATGTCAGTGTAAATGTTTGTAAAAGACCCAGAATGGTACACACTAAGCTGATTATAGAAAATGTCCATGTGGAATGAGATTGGGGAGAGTTAAGGGGATTTCACTTTTAGTTAAAGTTTACAACGAAAATAAATTCACGTTTTAATTTTATTATTCAAAACTATTTAAAAATAATTAAACTGGGGAGAAAAAAGGTAAGAACAGAGTCTTGTAGTGTTCTGGGTTTAGTGGATGGTCACAATGATACAAGTAGCATGAGGGAAGAAGCAGGGTGGCATATATATTCCAGATCTTTCCAAGAAGCTTCAGATCGCACTTTCTTTGACCTTCCTTTTGAACCTGAATCTAAAAGCCTACCCAACAGAGTCAGAATTGGGTTTTTTTCTGAATGAGTAGCCTCCATATATATATATACAAAAGATTTTCTTATAAATTGGGCTAACTTTTTTTAAGATGATTTTTATATCACCATTCAAGGGACACAAATCTGTCTTGAAGTAATATCTCGCTGTGACACATTCTTCTCCAAGTGAAATGCTTTTATTGTAATATAGCTCATTAAAAGCTTCTTTGTGTTGAGATGAAGTGGTAAAAGTTGTCTTGAGTTTCTACAGAGAAAGAGCTTAGCTTCATGGGCAAGGTCATAAAATTTCCCAGGGTTTGATATTTCTCTGTGTGATGATGGTTGCCCAGGTCTTGTTAATGGCCCCACCCATATGTGCACCTGGTCAAGAGGCGACTGGTTTGCTCTACAGCAGACTCCCTTTGGTGGGGGTGGGGGGCGGGCGGGCAGGCAGGCCATCTCCACGCAGCATTTGGCAGCAGCTGTTCACAGATGAAGACACTGTGCCCGAAGCAGAACGTGATATCCATGGATGGGGCTGGCAATTCATTCCACCTGTCAGTACATGGATGGAATGAGTTGACCATTGGGTGCACTCTCTTTCTGCTAGGACCCAGTTCAGACTAGCTTGGAGGTCAGCCTATCTCTTCTGCCTCGTACCTTATTCCTTTCGGTAGAGGAACTGCCACTTAGCTGGAAGTGTATTTGAAATTGTGGTCTGAAGCCTGGGGCGTTCACAAGTCACAGAAAAAGGAGAGGCCCTCAGGTGCCAGGCTAGCAGGAAGCCCTGTGGTCTTTGGCAAAGTGTTTGTGGATCTGAGATTTCAGAGAAAATGGCGCAAGTTAGGGCACACACCACAGGAAGAAAGGAAGAAAAGAAAAGACTTGGGCTTAATGGAATAAATCCTGGACAAAAAACCCATTTAAATGACAGCCGACTCATGCAAGATTGGAAGTAATTAAAATGTCACCTGATTGTCTTCTGTCCCTTCCTGGTTGTTTCCCTCCCTCTGAAGCCTTGTTATGGCAGAAAGCGCTCAGGACTGGAGGTCAAGCAGACATTTGTTTGAATCCTGGCATTTCAATTTACTAGAGGTCTGACTTTGGCTATGTTCTTTATCCTAGAAGACCCTCAGCTTCCTCATCTGTAAAAAGTGGATTAAAATATCTATCTCACAGGAATGTGGGGAAAGATCAATGGCATAAAGCAGTTAGCTTCTGGTAGACATGTGATATTAATAACCATCGTTGTAGGTGCCTTTTATTTACACTCAGAAGATAGAACCTGCCCAGTCGCAGGCCCTTAGCAACCATGTCTGCAAGCTGTCAACTGACTTTTTGATTTAATAACAGAATTATAGTATTTTTTCACAGGTATTATAGTTTAATAAAAGATATTTATGACAGTCTTCTCATTAATTTAAAATTTCTGAGCAGGTCGAACCACAATGAGATACAGTTTCGCACTTACTACCATGGCTACAATCAAAATAATGGAAAATAACAAGTGTTAGCGACAGTGTAGAGAAATTGGAATCCTTGTACGGTGCTGGTGGAATGTAAAAGGTGCAGCCACGGTGGCAAACAGTTTAGTGGTTTCTTGAAAAGTTAAACTCAGAATTACCAAATAACTTAACAATTCCACTCTTAGGTGTATAGCCAAAAGAGTTGAAAGCAAGGACTCAAACAGATATTTTTACTCTAATGTTCATTACAGCATTAATCATAATAGACAAACGGAAGAAACAACCTTAGTATCCACCAACAGATGAATGGATAAGAAAATGTGTTTTATGCATATAGTGGACTATTATTCAGTCATAAAAAGAAATGAAGTTCTGATACATGGTACAACATGCATAAACCTTGAAGACATCATGCTAAGTGAAATAAACTGGACACAAAAAGACAAATATTATATGATTCCACTGATATGAAATTTCTAGAATAGGCAAAGTCATAGAGACAGAAAGAAGACTTGAGGTAACTAGAGGCTGGGGGAAGGGAGACTGGAAAGTTACTGCTTAATTGTTAAGAGTTTCTGTTTGGGGTGATGAAAATGTTCTGGAAGTTGACAATACTGAGGGTTGCACAATATTGTGAATGTAATTAATGCCACTGAATTGTATGCTTAAAAATAGTGAAAGTGGCAGATTTTAAGCTGTGTATATTTTACCACAATAAAAAATGCTTTACAAAATAAATACTTAAATACATAAATATACTGTCTCTAAAAAAATTTAGTAGGTTACACATGGTTCAAAAACAAAAGCAGTAAACACTGATAATTCTTATTCCTTTCCCTGACCCCATCCATCTTGTTCCTTTCCACAGGTAACCACTGTTATTAATTTCTTAAGTATCCTTTCAATATATCTTTATGCAAATACCAAGCAAGAATAAAGATGAATTCTGATTCCCTTTTTCCATCTAAACATATATTGCTATATATGAACTGCTCTGTGTCTTCATTTAGCCATTTAAAGATTCAACCTAGTGCACACTTGGGCAGCACATATGCTAAAACTGGAATGATACAGAGAAGATTAGCATGGCCCCTGCGCAAGGATGACATGCAAATTCGTGAAGCGTTCCATAGTTTTTTTGTTATAAAGCAGAAATTGACACACCATTGTAAAGCAGTTATACTCTAATAAAGATGATTAAAAAAAAGGTACAACCTAGAGATATTTCCATATCGGTATATAATGAGCTTCCCCATTCTTTTATACTGCTGTATAATATTCCATTGGGTGAATATCTCATAGTTAATTTAACCAGTCCCTTATTGATGGAACTTGAGTTGTTTTGAAGTTGTGATATTTAGAGTTTTTCAATGTACAACTGTATATATTTTTCATTCATATGTGCAATTTTTACTGAAGGATCAGTTCCCAAGATTGGGATTGCTAAAACCAAAGGGTAATTGCACTTATAAGTTTGATAGCTCTTCCTAATTCTCCTCCATCAGGACGGCACCCACCAACAATGCTAAGAGGATTCCTGTTTGTTCAAAGGGTCACCAAAAAAAAATGTGTTAAATTTTGGTATTGCTAATCTCATTAGTAAAAAATTCTATCTGAGTATATTTTTAATTTATATTGCCCTTATTATGAGACCAGTTTGGCATCTTTTTACATACTTAGAGGTCATTTATATTTCTTTTTCTATTGATCAAACAGTTTTCAGAATCCAAAGGAATGAAAGGCTAATAGCAGTTTTTCAGACTGCAGCAAGTGGAAGGTCCATCTAATTCTCCTTACTCTCATTCCCATGATACACATACCTGCTTTCAGGTATCCTGGGAGTGGGTGGAAAGAGCATTGCTTTTGGCTGGAGGGGGATGAGGTCTGGAGGAGAAGACAGTCTGTCCTCTAAGCACACTGGGTCACAATTCGCATGAAAAGTGAGCTTTCAGTCAATAAGCCTAATAAAACCACTTTGTCTAATGTCCTATCAACATTTTCTTGCAATTTCCAAAGCGCTTCCTGTGAAAATCTCCTCAAGAAAGATGATCACCTGAGCTTGCAGATTTCGTACTATATAGCTCCACAGTTTCTTGGGAGAAACCACAAAGCCATTCAATCATTCCTTTTGAGATGAGAATAAATAACAACAATGCCACATAAATAGCATCAGTTGGCTGTAGGGGCAAGCTGTCATTTCCAGGAGCGGGATGTGCTTTTATGTCCAAGGGTACAGCATATAATCATATTAAAAAATTCCAAAGAGAGCGGAAATTCAATCGGGTCAGTTTTGTCATGAAGCAGTCTGCAGGTGTTCCATTTAGATCAGATGCTACATTTGCAAGCCAGAAGGAAAGAAGTGGGCTTTGGCTTAATTCATGGAATCTCAGAAGAAAATGAACATTTTTTTTCCCATGACAAACTGGAATTTGCCTCAGACGAGCTTGACATATTGCTGGCCTGTGGTCTAAATTTGTCTGAGACTGTCACGTCACTCTTCCAAAGTTGCCAGGATCAGAGGCCAGAAGGAAAAAGAATGGGGCTTTTCTAAGGCTGCTGAATGATAACTTCCCCACAATCTGTCCTGATGTGTCACGGAAAGTGTCTGTGTGACTAAGGTCAGAGAGGAAAACAAAAAGAGAGGCATTCTTGAGTCCAGAAGTGGCTTCTGGTAAAATAAAATAACCAAGGGACAGGATGGGTTTAAGACATCTATAACTAATCTGGGCTGGATCAGCATTTCTAAGTTTTTAACCAAGAAATATTGATTTATGTTTATTATGCTTTATGGAACTTTAGAGCAATTTATAACACTTACATTAAGCAATGGATGGGCTGGGAGAAAAGCCAATATGGGCATGAAGAAAGATGAAGCGCTGTCAGGAATAGCAACTTTCAAGTATCAGGTGCAATTTCTTGCTTTTGCATTTTATCTGAACTATTTAACATGAAGCAAGAAAATGATTATTGATTTTTAAGTTACACAAACAAAAGAAAATGAAAGAAGTTGAATAAACCTAAAGGAATTCTTAAAATACACACACATACATACATACATATATCCTCAACAGTTACAATGAAAAAGCAAAAATAAAGCCCTTCTCTATAGGCTTATTTTGAAACTACACTTAAGTAGTGCCACTGTGTAAAATAAAGGAAACAAATAGTACTGTATAAAATATGAGTTTTTATTTTAAATGAGTTAGTTTAATAAAATGCAAACACTGCAGCGAAATACTATGGATATTTGCCAAAATAGTCACTTTTCTTCTCTAATGAATTTTGATGAAGCAGGAAAGACTTCAGAGACCAGAGACACTTTCCTTATATGTGTCCCACAAAAGCAGTTCCAGGATTTAGCATCAAGTAAACAAATGAAAGTATGCAAAGTAGTCTCAAGAGACCATAGTAATGGGTACTGAAAAATAGTCTTACAGATATAGAAGTCACTCATGCTTTTCATGCTTATCGATTAGTATCATCAATAGTTATTGTTAGGAAACACTTTCAGAGCTAGAAAGTTGCCAAAAGCATTTAATCTAATTAAGTACTGTTATCATTAGCAATTTTAAATAGTGAGACATTTACTTGGGTAAACTCTACATCTCCTTAAAAACACAGCCCTGGTTCAAAGAAGACCCCAGGCTATGTAAGAATAAAATAGAAGGTGGGAGTGAGGTGGGTCACAGTGAAATTTTGGGGGATGAATATAATTTTCAATCATTTTAATTTAGGATTTTTCCTTTAGGAGAATGTCCTAAAGGATTCTGCAGAATCTTACATGCATCCCAGAAGAATTGAGTTTTGAGTTGAGTTTGCAAAGTCTCAAGGAGAGTGATTTGATGATATAAGGAGATGCAGGTCTAAGAAAGTGAGGAAAATATCAGATAGAAAGTTTGGGTTTGGTGGATGAGAGATGGAATAAGGAATGTCTGATAAAATTGATAATAATAGTAGAAAGTAGGTGTGATTTTAGCAGGCGAAGTAATACTAGCGTGGAACAGTGAAGACAATATTAAATATGACTTCATTGTATATGAACGAACAAACAAAAAATTTAGAAGGGTGAAAGCTGAATATAAGGATAAAGGAAAGAATATGAAAGAGTAGACCTCAATAGAAATTAGTTCAGTTTGATTTTGGAAAAATCTGGTCCATAATAGGGAAATGAGTGGGCCCATGGAAGAATATATTTCCCAATTATTTAACATCATGACCTTACTCAGTCCAATAACTGCTGGATTCCACTTACTCATTTGTACTGTAGGATTTAGGTGGGCAGTTAGGGCCCTTCAAAGTGTGGTCCTAATATAAAGCTCCAATGATAGTTCCCTAAACTCTCTATCAGTCCAGGCAATCTATTCCATATGTCCTCAAACACACAAAGGGCCTCCACTTATGGCGGAGTGTATTCCTTGGCTATTAACGGATAATTGGATGCTTCATTCAACTGTCAGCTTCCCATTCCCTCTCTCAGTCCCTGGAACCATAGCACTTCATCACACATAGATTCTCTTTTTTAGGGTCTTGTTGCTCTTTAAGCAGCCCTCTTGGTTAAGATTCCTTCAGAATGGCTCAAGGCCAACTCCATATGCCCCATGGGGAAATTGAGCCTATTGGGGAAAGTCCCAACTCCTTCCCAGGACCCCCCTTTCTCTGTTTCCCAGTGGGCAGCTTTAGTTACTCCTGTTGCCTTTAAATTTTTTAAGTTTGTATCTGGCCTCATTCCTTATTCCTATGCCTCCCTCCAGTTCCAGGAATACAAATCAAGCTATTCACTCCAAGCTCAGACTTGGCTTGAGAAGGTGGAGCAGAACACTCTGATTACCCCTTCCTTTTCAACAATTCTCTTTTCCTGGCTGCTATGGCAATTCCCTATGCTGGCAGAATCAGTTTCACACACTTAACATGTCCTTTTCAGGGGAGTCTGTCCCCCTCACCTCACTTGGGCATGTTTACTCTCAGCCTTTGGTGCTTCATACAAAACTGAGTTTAATGTCCAGTTACACTTAAGTATTTAACTGTATTTAATATCTTGTTCTTATATAATATTAAAGGTAGAAAGACTCTTTGGTGCTTTCTCATATATCTCTGTCCAAAGAATGTCTTATTGTGTTAATCATTCCTCCTTGACTTAAATATATTTACTCGTGTTCAGTTCATTACTTCTGTGGCAGCCAGCTCATTGCAAGATACCCCACATAGCTAGATTTTCCTTTTATTAGCATACCATTTCTCTCACTGTAACTTTGCCTTACCTGTCCTGGTTCTGTCCTTCAGAGCATACACTTCTTTTTCAGTGTTAGCTCCTAGGATTGTTTCAGAATTCAGTGCTGTGTAAAGATGGCTGAGTGGTCAGTAGAGAGAAAATGGCAGAGATTGGAAGTAGTGACTTAATTAACTGAACCCAAGGAAAAATGGTGGCCAAGAATCCTATCATCAAGATACAACAAAGGCAATACAGTTGCAAGCAGGAATTAGGGATAAAAGACAGAGTGATATTTTTTGTGAGCATATTTGTGTGTATCAATGGCTTGCTTAATTCAGGGTCAATAGCATGAGGACATGGCTGTGGATGTACAGACAAAAGACCGTAATAGGACATCTGAATGAAGTCTCCAAAAAATGAAGTGAGGTTAGCTTACAGCATTGTGTACTTGAGTGGGGGGGGGGGGGGGGGGATATAGGTAGAGCAAAAAGTTTAAAAATTAAGATATTTTATATTACAATGTCTCTTTAGGCAGGCAATGTATAATCATCCTCTTCTAACAAGAAAACAGGAGCTTAAGGGAGCTGACTTGGCCATGATGGCAGTGCGGGAGTGAAAGTTGGTGCCCTGTGAAGCCAAAAGTTGCAGAGAAATATCCCTGCTGAAATCCCAAGAATTTAGCAAGAGCTTGATGTTAAAAGAAAAAACATTAAAGAAGTTCCAATGGAGTGCTAAAATAGCAAGAGGCCTTAAAGCCAGGATTTGGGAGATGAAAAGTACTGGAAGATTAAAGAGCTGAGCGTAGCAGGTCAAGTAGGAAAGCCTAAGGGTGATAGCCAAATGTCTGAGAGGAGTCTGATGGTCATAGTTGCATTCTATGATCTCTGAACCATGTTGAGTGATCAGTTTCATTTAAAAAGTCTAATAATCAGTTGTTTTTACTGAGTCATTTCATTCAGCATAGCTAGAAGTTGTAGGGACAGAAAATTTCTGGAATTGGAGTAATCCCAATGTCCTGCATAGTCCACCTTGATAGACATGATATTTTCTTTGTTGGGTGCTTCTAATTTATCTGATGGGGTGGTGAAATACACCAAACCATTGACCTGATCCCTTGAAACCTGAGTTTATAAGTCTGTTTTGAACTCTTCCAAGAGGTGGCAGTCTAGGTGACCAAAGGAGGTCTTATCATTGAAAGGTTTTCTCCAGAGTTAGGTGATTGACTTTGGTCAGTGTCATTTCCTTAAGACGTCAATGCTGGGAATTTCCTACTTCCTTCAAAGTCAGAGGTCTTGGTGTCTATTTACATAGGGTAGAGTAGATCAGGAACACAGTAAATGTTAATCCAGACTTTAAATGTCAGAAAATTACAGATGTGAAGAACCAGGCAAATTATTTCCTTTCCCAGAGAAGTTGTTTCTACCATAAATGTAAAAAAGTGGAGAACAAGTCAATGGTAATCAGCAGTGGACCCTATAAATTACTGCGTATCTCTAATCATCTTCAGGGACATTCCACCAGTACGTAGTCCTGTATCATACCATCATACTGCCCAGAAAAAAAACATGGCCCAGAAACTCCATTTGGGTTCTTGAGCACACATTTTTTAAGGTTGGTCCTGGGGTGGTGCTCTTGCTTGGCTTGAGGTTCTTGTAAGACTAGCTTCATTAAACACATCAGGATCTTGTCTAGACAAATGATGATGAGTCCTTGATCGAAGGCACCTTGCTGGAGAAAGGACACCAGTCTAATGGCATTCAGAGTTACTAAGGGATGTCTGGGTGTCTGCCTTTCATTCAATGCCCTTCCAGACCCAGACAAGGTTTCAGGTGCCCCGAATATCCAATAATTCATCCACCAGAGAAGCAGGAAGAGGCTATAGCACCTGCATGGTGTTTCTAATCTGGCTTGGTTTAAGGTAATGGAGAAGAGAGAAGAGGAGGTAAAGTTCTATAGAAAGGGTAATGATTTCTGCCCATGCACTGAAAACCAGGTGTGGAGAAATCACAACCAGTATCATATGGTCACAGCATGAGACCCTGGCAAGGTCCAAGGATGGCTCATCTGAGTGTAGCAACCTGGGCTCAGGTCACAGAGGGAGGATGGCTGCCCTGTGTAGCTGCCGCAAAAATTGATGATGACAGGAGATGAGAAATGACTTTGGAGTAGCCAGAGAGAAGGCATCTGACAGGTAGAGGAGCATCTCACCAGGCTTATTTAGCAGGGGTCAAGGACGTGACTGTATCTGCCAAGTAAACTGAAAGTGAGAGAGAATACAGGTCATGCATAAGCCCCTGAGAACAGAATGGAACTGCAGAGGTGATTCCAGGGGTGATACTTCTAGGGGGTCACAGCAACCAGAGAACATTCTTTTACCACCAGGAATGATCTCAGTTCTTTCCATTACTCATGTATAGTCTTCCCACGCTATCAGCAAGAGGAAAGTTTTCCTTGTTTTGAACAATAAAAATTGTGTTTAACTTAAGCTAGTTTTTTATCTGTCTTACTGGAACACTTTGTTTATTAACAGGATTCCACCCCCCTCCCCTAGTAGTACTAGTTGCTTCTCTTTGTTTTCATCTTTGTACCCAGAGACTCATTTTAGTCAAGATCTCAATGTGTACCAAAGAATGCTAATTTCTGACTTCTTTGCCAAAAAAATTCTTGCCAAGTGGAGATCAGTTTTGAAAAACCAAAGAGAAATGTACACATCTTAAAGGTTTAATTGTATTATTTCCCTCTTTATACTTTGATTACTTTGAGAGCTGGGACCTTCACAATATACTCATTGTTCAGCTGGAAACCCCGTGAAGTGGTAACCTGAACTCCTTATCCTGAGGCCACTCAAAGACATCTCCATCCAATGGTGACTGTGGACCCCAACAGAGAGATGGGGAAAGAGTCATTAAGTCCCTTGAAATTGCTTTTAGTGCACTGAAAAGTGGTTGGGCCATTTCAGGCCATTGCAGTGTGGCAGAATGCCCACTGCTTACGTCAAGCAGTGTTTATAAATTAGAAATTACCAGCCATTTGGTTCCTTGCTGATCATTCAGAGTCCTGGAAGACTGTGCCGATGTGCCCGGGGCAGGGTTGTTACCGGACCAAACAAAGCGTAGCTCTTGGTTAATCAGTCATGATTTCTCTATCTGGTGGTGTGACTGGAAATGACTTGAAAGTGTATGTCTCTTCAATTGCAGTGTTATGTGGCTAATTATTCCAACTTAAAGCAACTATGAAAAGAGTTCTTTGACAGTTCTGTTGTCAAGCATAGAAACTGGCCATAAAAGTCAGAGACAAAGATAGATAGACAAAGATGATTGTCTCCAGATATATTTTACTCAACTGGTCAAAAATGGTCTGTTTAATACTTACTTACTTTAATACTTACTATATGTCCAACGTGAAGCACGATTGAACAAACACCCTCCCCTACACACCATTTTTTTTTTTTTGAGTCATTACTAAGTACTTGAAACTATTTTAAGCCTTTTATGTGTATTAACAGATTTAATCTTTACAACAACCCTGGGAGGAAGATATGCCTAATGATCCTATTTTACAATTGAATAAAACAGGCTCAGAGAGGTAAGCAAGCTTTCTGGGGTGGGGCCCACACCTAGCAAATCCTGGAGCTGTGACGGGAATGCAGCAGAGAGTTCTGGAGACCAGTCTTATCTTTTGTTTCTTTAGATGTCTTGACTTCATGTCCACTGGTGGTGAAACTGGGAGCTAGTGACAATGATGGCCTCTGGATTCACTTGGGTATCTGAGAAGCTCCTGTGACCAAGTCCAGATGATTCCTATAGGCCTGCCTTTTCCTCTCCAGGAAACTAGAGCAACTGGAAATCAGTAGCTGCCCATCCTCAGCCCAGGCCAGTATCCCCTGAGTCTGATCCATGCCTGCAGCCTAGGCTGAGCATGGATGGATGTCCCTGAATTCAGGCCACCTACCTCACTTTCTCCCTCACACCTTGTCATCTTGAAACCCAGCACTGCTATGACTTTCCCATCCACTTTACAGCTCTGTAGCAGACTACAGACACTGCTTTGGTGTCATTGGAGGCTGGGAAGAATAAAGTGAGAAGAAGAGAAAATATTTTGACCAAAGGGCAAATGGTCCGAAAGAAACAATGAAACAGACTTTAATTAAATGTGGCAGATTGAACACATATGCTTATCTCCCAAAAGCCCCTGAAGGACAAAATCCAAGAGAAGAGCAGGTATAAAAGCAGAAGAGTCATGGGCAAGTGAAAACTCAAAGAGATTAGACCTTTCTGGAAATTTACACCCCTGATGGAGAGAAGCCAAGAGCGACAACAGAACCCTAAAGACTCAGGGACCAGAAGCATCAGGCAGCTCAGAAAGAGGAGGTGGGAAGGAGGCTAACCCCAGATGAATCGATTGAAAACTCATAGGGAATAGTTGTATCCCCTGATGGCCTTTTCTCATTTACACAGCTGATCAGCTGTCCCTCCTGACTGCAGAAGAAATGAGGTTATCATCAAGAGTCCCATCAAAGTGAGGCTCTGGACTGGTGGACACCAGACACACTGACCTCAGAAAGGAGGCCAACACTGAAAATGAAGGCATTAAGTGATCATCTGCATTCTAAATGGTGATGTTCCTGGGTCACACTTTCTCCTCCTTTCTCCCAGAGGTCCCAGATTGAAGCTGGCTGCCAGATTTATATCCTACTTGGCAGGAGAATGGAAGACTAGTTTTAGCAGAATTTACTAGTCTGAGAGAAGACACTTGCAATCCATAAACCTGGATTTCTCTAGAAACTGAGAAAATAGAAAATGGAGGGTAGGAAATAATAAAAGAAAATGTCATAGAACTCCTTACATGAATGCTAAAATGGTACCTGCATATAGTGAGCACTTAAATGTCTGGAATACAAATTCTAAAGAATTCATATATATACAATGTAATGAATGAAAAGGACCCTTATAAATGGAGTATTTTAAAAGCTTGAAGAGAAGTATCAGCATCAAAATGGTCTTGGACTTCCCAATAGCCACCCTGGAAACTAGAAGTTAATGAGCAAAATTTTCACAATTTTAAGGGAAGATGATTTAAAACATAGAATTCTACACCCAGCCAAATTATCAATCAAGTATGAGACAGAATAAAGACATGTTCAGACACACAACAAAATTTAAAAATAATTATCTATTCTCCCCTTCCACACACACCTCCTCACCCCATAGAGCCCAGACACAATCACTTTCTTGGGAGGATACAGGTATGTGTGCTCCAAATCAAGGGCACAAATCGAGGAAGACAAATTATTCAGGAAATGGGATCCAATGAGAGAGAAGAGCTAAGGGAATTCCTGAGATGAAGTTAAAGGAAAGTCCCAGGAAAATAACTGTGCTGAGAATAACAGAGTGATCAATACACATCAGAATGGGAAAACGGAGGCTTCTAGGAAGGGTTTCACCAAGAAAACCATAAAACCAGTATGCCCAGTTGCATTCATAAGAGTTTAGAGCTCAATTGGACAGAATATGGTACATTAATGACAGATTCAAGCAAGTAAATGGGGCAATTGTTAAATCCAGGAAAAACTAAAAGTTACACAAGTAAGGATGTGTAACTATATATACAGTGTATATACTGGTATATAAACACAAGTCTTAAAGTGAACAAAAATTTAACTTAAACATCATGATGCAAACATCCAATGTTGATTTTAAAAAGTATGCTGTAACTGTCATGGAAAGATGGAGGAAATGGAAGTACATAGGCTGGCATTTACATAAGACTACTAAATCCTAATGCTTTTTTAGAAGGAAGTAAACAGAAAATTCATAAAATTGGAAAAAAAATCTAGAAATAGTTTTAGTTAAAAGAATACCACTTGACTTTTTAAACTAAGTACACATATTAGATGGAAATAAAAGGTTAGAAATAAGAGCAAGGGGAGAAGGGAGAAAGAGAGAAAATGAAGGAGGAAAGTGAAGGATGAAGGAGGAAGGGAGGGAAGAAGAAGGAGGAAGAGGAAAGATGGGAAGAACATAGCTTCTCATTAGAAAAGTTACCAATGAACTGGTACTGAATGCTTTGGGCTTTTTCAAAGTAGAGAGGGATGAGTACACCAGGGCAGTCAGGGGGCAGGTGTGATTTAGACAAGTGGTGAGGACAGTGGAGAGAGGGATTATGTAGCTGGGAGGCACAGTATGAGACAGCTGTTGAAGCAAGTTTACATACAGTGCGTTCGTTCAAGGCTTCTGGTAGCCTATTGAAGAATGCCTTGATACGAAATGAAAAGATATCTGCCAAGATTAGGTAATTGTTTAAGGTGAGTGATGGTACACAGGAGTACTATCTTTATGATGCTGAAAATTTCCTCGTTTAAAAAGAGTAGTAAATGGTACTGTCTTGAAGGAGATGCAGTCCCACCCATGGATGAAAGTATTGTGAACGGATGGTGATCATCTGCAGATGTGAAGGGTGCCTCTTTTTCCCAATGGACACAGTCCATACCAGGGCATGTGGGTTGGTGAGAAGAATGTGAGTAGAATGTCAGTCCCTTCATGGCTTCTTGGCTGAGTGATTTCAAATTCCCCTTCCAGGTCTCTGATCCGCATTCCTCAGTCTGATCTGGGAGGGATCAGAAACCATGGCTAATGAGTAAGCTGAAGTGGGGGAGGTATCTGCCCACCCATTCCCTGCTACAGGTGTCCAGGCACAATACAGCATTGAGCTGTGAGAGGGAATAAGCAGTAACTAGGCTTGAATCTAGAACTTTGAGTCTGACCCTGCACTAGACATTTGACTTGATAAAATGAGATTATATTTGTAGCTAAAAGTGATTGGATGAGTTTTTGTTATGGAATTCTCAAGATATCATCCAAGTGGCAAGCAGGCCAGGCCTAAGAGGACAGTGGACAAGAAATCAAAGTCGTTTTCTGTGTCCACCTGGTGCATTAAAATCGTTATGAAACAATCTTATTATGTTAATGGAGGTTTATCTATTACCATCAGTTAGAAGAATGGGATATCCGTATATTACTGTAATTGTTGGGTATGATGCCTTAATACTTAAATATTGTCCAGCAAAACAGTACCACAACTTTACATACCTAAAGAACAATTCAGAAGATGTTATAAAAATTTAACATGATAAATGGAGAAAGTCAAATAACTCTTCAGTGGTGTCATATTACTTTAACAAATTTAATTTTGAGTTTCCTCAATGCAGTTTCACTTAAATCAAAAAAGTAGTTTAATTTTTACATCAGGATGTTTTGAATTCATGCATACATACATTTCTTAAAATATCAGTAAATATCATAATGTCAATAAATATCAAAAGGATCTCAGAAGTGCAATGAGTTTTGGTCTTTTGACCATCTTTTGATAAGTGTGCATGGCCCCCTATATGCTTTTGGTTTTTTAAAAACATTTTTACTGAGATGTAATTCACATATCATAAAATTCACCAAATTAAATGGTTTTAATATATTCAGAGAGTTGAGTAACCATCACCACAATCTAAGTTTAGAATATTTTCATCACCCCCCCAAACACCCTTTGCCAGTTAGGAGTCATTCTCCAGCAGCTGTCCATCCTCAGCCCAGGCCAATTATACCTGAGTGTGATCCGTCCCACAGCCTAAGCACTCTGATCTATATTCTGCCACTATAGAGTTGCATATTCTGGACTTTCACATAAATAGAATTGTAATAGGGAAGAATAAACCTGATTCCATATTGGATCTGCTTCTTTTACTTTAACCTTTGTATTCTATTCCTTTTGCTACAAGTTAGTCACTAAAGGGATGTTGCCTACAGCTTAAAGTACACATAATGGCCAATCTCTGGGGACCCTGCTTTCCATGCTTGAGCGTTAAGCTAAAATACCTTTGTTGGGATTTTCCTGGTGGCGCAGTGGTTGAGAGTCCGCCTGCCAATGGAGGGGACAAGGGTTCGAGCCCTGGTCCGGGAAGATCTCACGTGCTGTGGAGCAACTAAGCCCGTGTGCCACAACTACTGAGCCTGCGTTCTAGAGGCCGTGCTCTAGAGCCCGCGAGCCACAACTACTGAGTCGATGTGCCACAACTACTGAAGCCCACGTGCCTAGAGCCCGTGATCCACAACAAGAGAAGCCACTGCAGTGAGAAACCCATGCACCGCAACGAAGAGTAGCCCCCGCTCCAAGCAACTAAAGAAAGCCCACACGCAGCAACGAAGATCCAATGCGGCCATAAAAATAATAATAATAATATAAAATACCTTTGTTTAAGCTCACAGGAAATATCCTGACCAGGCCCATATGTGAATGGCTGCAGGAAAGAAGACATTAACAAATCCCCTCTGGAGTCTGGCCGGAACCAGGAAATATTTGCAACAACTTATCACCTTTTTTTTGCTTTACCTCCTCACCTCTCCCTCTTTGTTCTGTGAAAGAAAACAGCATCCAAACCTGGGCAAGACAGTTCTTTGAGACACCAGTCCACCATCTTCTTGGTCTTCTGGTTTCTGAATAAAGTCACTATTCCTTGTCCCAACAACTCATCTCTCAATTTATTGACCTGTCCTGCTTGGACTCAGTAACAGAATCACACAATATGTGATCTTTGGTGATCGCCTTCTTTCACTTAGTATGATGTTTTCAAGGTTTATCCCTGTAGTAGCATGTATTAGTAATTTATTCATTTTTATTACTGAATAATATTCTGCTGTATGGATATAACATATTTTCATCAGTAGATGAATATTTGGACAATTTCCTCTTTTTCGCTATTATTAATAATGCTTGTATGAACGTTCATGTACATGTTTCTGTGGGGATATATGTTTTCGTTTCTCTTGGATATATACCTAGAAATGAAATTGCTGGGTCATAGTAAAGTTAAACATGGGATCTCTATGTTTAACTTTTTGAAGAACTTCTAAATTATTTCCATAGTGGCTGTGTGATTTTACTTTTCCACCAGCAATGTATAAGGGTTCCAGTTTTCTTCTTTCTTCTTTTCTTTTCCTTCTTTCCTCCTTCCCTTCCTCCTCCCTCCCTTCCTTCCTCCCTCTCTCTGTCCCTCCATCCTTGTCTCCCTCCCTCCCTCCCTTCATTCCTTTCATCTTCTTTCTTTCTTTTTTTTTTTTTTTTTGATTGTAGCCATCCTAGTGGATGTGGAGTGCTGTCTTATTGTGGTTTTCATTTGCATTTCCCTAATGGGTAATGATGTTGAGCATTTTTCATGTGCTTCTTGGCAATTTGCACAGCTTCTTTGCATGGCTATTCAAATCCTTTTTAAATAGGATTTTAAAAACATATTTTTAAACTGAATTATTTGTCCTCTTATTGATTTGTGAGAGTTCTTTATGATCTCGGGTGTCCTCAGCCTTCACTGGCTTGAAACAGGATTTCGGTTCCTGACCAGAGATTGAAGTCAGGCCACGGCAGTGAGAGTGCTGAATCCTAACCACTAGACCAGCGGCCAGTGACAAGGCCCTGGTCCTTCATCTTTGTAGCAATGAATTCCCACAAAGACGGAAAGTAGTGAAACAAGTAAAGTGTTTATTAGGAGGAAAAATAGTACATGTGAATAGGCATGTACATGGGTGGGCTCAGAGGGAGAGTTGTGCCCTTGTGTTAGTTTGAATCACTTATATGAGACATTTCTTCCAGGTTTCCTTTGGCCAATCATCTTGCTTTGCCTGGCTCTGAGTCCGTATTTGGTACATCTCAAGGTCCTCCCATGTGTGCGTGTGCATCCCTTAGCCAAGGTGGATTCTGGTGAAGATGTCTATGGGTAGGTTGACATCACCTACTGTGTGCCCCCCCCCCCCTCCACTTTTTGAACTCCAAGGAGCTCTTCTGCACATGTGTAGTTGGGAAACACTCCTTGAATTGGAGAATGAAGAATATGTAGTCTTTTATTTCTTATCTGGGCAGGGCTCAGCTTCTCCTCCTTCCTGCTATTTTGGAGTATCTGTCCATAGGGGACAAACTCCAACTGTTCAGCCTGGGGCCCATCTATCTCCTGCCTCATTATATACTCTAAATACCAGTCCTTTATCAGATACATGATTTATAAATATTTTATCCATCTCATTCTACGGGTTGTCTTTTCACTTTCTTTATGGTAACATTTGTGAAACAAAAGTTTTTCATTTTGATGCAGTCCAACATATCTGCTTTTTCCTTTCTTATTTATTCCTATGTGCTTTTAAATCAACAATCACTTAATTTTCGTCTGATTAAAGGTGCCCTCAAAAGAAAGATAACTTGTAAATTTTTTAAAAAAAAAGAGGAAAATGAAATTAATCTCAAAAAAAAAAAAAAGAAAGAAAAAGAAAGACACTTTGGGATAGCTGTCAGAAATTGCCCTAGAATATGTCAGGAAATCTCTATTCTGGTCTCTTCTGCACTCTGACTTATTGATGGCCTTGGCTGATTGAATGATTACCCTCTCAGAGGATGCGTTCCTCTGTATTTAAAGTGGGGAAAATAATAATATAAGGACATACTATACAGGAATCAACAAATGTTTACTGACTTATTTAGTGTGTGGGAAGTTCTCTGTTAATGCTGGTCTTAGAAGGACCAGGGTATGCTGGAGAGGTTCAATGCTGAGCATATACTACCAGGGATGATATATCTAGTGTGATAAAATTATAAAGAAAATGTTACTCAAGCTTGGTCATTTCATTTAAGTCATATTTCTTCCACTCTTCTTGCTTGACTAACACTACACATTCTTCACATTTCAGATGACACCTCATTGCTCTAGGAAGTCTTCTCCTCCAGGGACTTATTCTCCCCTGTGTTTTCATAGCACCCAGATGTCACCTGCCATTTTGTTCTTACAATAACACTATCACAGTGGTATTATCATCCAGTTTTAAAGATGAGGAAACTGGTAATAGCTATAGTTATGAATTGAACAACTACTATGTGTCAGGGTGTATACTATGTGCCCTGCATGAATTCTATCACCACCTCACAACGTCATTATGAAATATTAGCATTACTCACGATCTTAACAGATGAGGAAGCTGAGACTCTGAAATGGCAAGCAATTTCCCCAAATTTATACAAGCAATGAGTCTTGGAGCCAATATTTGAATGCAAGTCTGACTCCAAAGCCATGGACTTTAATGTTCTTTACTATATTGCTAACAGGTTTATAAGCAGGTCATGGGTTTTAAAAGGAGATGATAACCCCTTACGCTGTACGTGCATTATATTGCTTCATCCACAAAGGATCTGCATGTGACTGTTCAAACTAATAAATTATGTTTCACACATAATCAATGTAATTGTTAAAGCTTTTCAGGAGACTCATTGGGAAATTACAATGAAAATGAGACGAAGGCTGTCTTTTGGTTTAAGTATATTCTTGATGAGTACCCCATAGTAAAGTGCTTCATCGTGCAACTCTTACCAACTTTCCTCAGAAGATTCATGTCTGAGAATTAAATATACAAAAGTTGCATGGTGACAGAGAACATCTTTAAGAATACGATGGGGCTTCCCTGGTGGCCCAGTGGTTGAGAGTCCACCTGCCGATGCAGGGGACACTGGTTCGTGCCCTGGTCCGGGAAGATCCCACATGCCGCGGAGTGGCTAGGCCCGTGAGCCATGGCCGCTGAGCCTGCGCATCCAGGGCCTGTGCCCCGCAACTGGAGAGGCCACAACAGTGAGAGGCCCGCATACCGCAAAAAAAAAAAAAAAAAGAATATGATGACTTTTATCATAGATAATAGGCAAATATCGAAAAGTAGACATGGGTCTCTGGAACTGGAATTAAAAGGTAATAGAAGATTTTATATTAACTCTATTTATATTTGAAAAATAATGCATAAAACATAATACATACAAACATAAAACATATTAAAGAATAGGAAGCTGACTGTATTGAGGTCATAGCAATAAAGCATGCTATCTTTATGAATCTACCCTCTCAAAATGAGACTATGATTGTCACATTACTTCAGTCGGTAAGTACTTTTCTAGTATATCATAATGATGAAAAAGTTAAGACCACTTAATTATTAATTTCTCACAAGAAGCATCAGAAAACTGCCTCTCAGGGAGCATGAACTTGGTCTAGATTATCGGCAAGCAGTAAGAAAAGTCAATACGTTTCGTGTGCCTAAAAGTCCTGGTGCACAGAACATGTGATCTAAAATAAAGATCACAATGACTCTGCAAGGCAAGTGTTACCCTTCTTCTACAGATTGAGTAACTGAGGCTAAGAGAGATAGTTTAAATGGCTGAAGGTTCAGAGCTAGTGAGGTGGCAAAGTGAGATTCAAGTTTAAATCATGCCCCATCACCCATGCTTTTTCTACTAGACTATTTCCAGTCTCAGGATTCCTGGCCTCCAGCCCTTCACTTAAGACACTGGTTCAAGCCACCTTTAGATGAGAAGATAATGTGTTAAGACACTGAATGCTTCCTAGGAGATTTTAGTCCTCTTCAGTAAGAATCAATTTATCAAAAACTGGAACAAGCTCAAAAGCTCCATTTTTGGATGATACAAGTGTAATCACCAAGAGTGGCTCCTCCTTAAATAGTGATAATTGCCAAAATAGTAAAGGTCTCTTGTTCTGATTGTTTCTTTGGAATAATATTCTACCCTGCATTCATTAAGAAGTCATGTGACATCTCTTCTGACCTCTGACACCAAGCTCTGACTTTTTCATGGACTCTTTGGGGAACACCCACTGACACTGAACATTTTCTTCTGCACTGTTCCATGTTCTGGCTCTTCAACAAGAAAAGATAGTGTGATGTCCTCTGTAAAACCTAAGAAATCAAACTGTCATGTTATTCACTTTGTCCTAAAATAATGTACATGTTTTTAGTGTGACAGAAGTGTGTCTGGTGACAAGAAGGCAAACATAGCTTGCAAAGTTTCCTGTAAGAATCTGGAGGAAAACTGAAATCTGGGAGCAATCTAGAAGCCAAGTTTGTGGCCATAAATGTAGTATGCCACTTGATGGGAATTGAGTACCTTCCCTGAGAGAGTCCTAAACAGAAACTTGGGGTGACAGGAGACCAGCCAGAGACTTTTCTGAGGTTGACGTTTCCTGAAGTCCTTCCAGATGAATCCCAGCCATTAAAACATCATGGTCTCTTGGGACCTACATATTTAGATAGTTTCCTCAGAAAAGACTGATATATGCCTGTATTCATGCTTTATCTGTTTCTTGCTGTGGTCCTTTAAATATGCGTTTCCTCATACCTCAGCAGCAAATGAGGTTTCTGAAAATAGATTACCCAGTGCCTTGTCTTTCTCTACATCACCTCCCCTCCTCAAGACCCCCCACCCCGAGCACAGTCCAGACCCCCATTATTGGTAAGTGGAGAGAAGCTGATCTGTGATGATAGAGGCCAACTAAAGCCTTAGGTATACTGGAAGGGAGCTCTGAAGAGGGGATTACCTGTTTCTGTCCCCTTTGTGGCCTGAGTGGCTGGGTCTTTATACTTCCACACCTTCATTCATCACTGGACACAGGTAACCTGTGGAAGACGGGACCTTGGGTGCAGGGGACACACTCTGCAGCTGAGGTTGACCCTGACAGGGCTGCCAGCAGGAGGCTCTGTGCTGACCACATGCCCAGCAGCTGGGCAGCATGTCCTTCCCTGAAAGAGAATCAGGGTGGCACATCTGGGTGACTACCACACTCCTCACACCACCCCACAAAAGGTACTCCTCCTTACCACACACAGATGCCTACTGAAATTTCACCTTCCAGGCATTCGTTTTAATGCAAATATTTCTGAAATGTAACCCTTAAGTTGGTACAATCTATTGATTTCTTAGTGAAACAGCTTCCAACTCTTCCCCAAAGAAGCTTTAGGAAGGATCAAGTATGCATGAGACACAGGAGCCAAAGAGCACGGTGGAGTGGCGGATGGGAGGGCATAAGCCAGTGGCATTATTTGTGTCAAGCCATCTCCTCATTTTGCGGATGAGGAGACCAAGGCCCCAAGAAGGGAGATGACTCAGACAAGGTCTTCCAGCTGGTGGGACCAGAACTCAGCTGCTGCTCCGAGCTCTTCCTCTGACCTCCTCTCACCCAAACATATTGACAGTAGTCAGGGACTCTGCCAGTAGAGACAGAGTATGTCTCTTTAATGTACCAAATGGTACCTGCAGCCTGAAATAATCATTCCTTTGGCTTCACTCGTAAACAGAATAGAGCCGTGTGTTCAGGAGAGTGAACTCATTGCTATGCGTGCATAGACTATGAGGAATAATGGTTTACTAATGTGGGAAACACACAAAACAAGCATTCTCCAATCTCCCTAAATCTTATTTCTTCATTGCTCAGGTGGGGATAATGAATCCTGCTTGCTTATTTCCCAGTGTGGCTGTGAAATTTTAAGAAGAGGCAGTGGAGTGTACAGTATATTCTTATTTAACAAGAGTCAGGCACTTATTTTAGAAGTTCCTTTAGATCTGGTAATAATTAAAATATTAAAGAACCAAAACTGCCTGGGTTTCAACCAATCTGAATGAAATCCAGCTGTAAATTCTGATCTAGCTGTCCCATCAACATCTACTGGGTGAAAACTAGACTTACCTTTAGGGTTAAGATCACTTCCCAAATCCCCCCCCCCCCCCATTTACCTTCATTGATATATTTGCTGGAATGTGTTTGTCTTATTGAAGTCCACTGGGCTTAGAAATTACTTTGGACTACTGTGCAGGAATGCTTTGTGTTTGTCTATTGGATTTATTTTATTAAGAACAATTCCTATTTATTGGGTTTTTTTTTTTTTTTTTTTTTTTTTTTTTTTTTTTGTGGTGCGCGGACCTCTCACTGTTGTGGCCTCTCCCGTTGCGGAGCACAGGCTCCAGATGCGCAGGCTCAGCGACCGTGGCTCTCGGGCCCAGCCGCTCCGCGGCATGTGGGATCTTCCCGGACCGGGGCACGAACCCGTGTCTCCTGTATCGGCAGGCGGACTCTCAACCACTGCACCACCAGGGAAGCCCTTTATTGGGTTTTTAATAAATGATGTTCCTCCCAGGGTTGTCAATCCCATTTCCTATTGAGCATCTGATATACTTCAGATACTTACAGGTTAAAAATTATTTTTAGCACATAAACGTTTAGAACAAAAAAATGCTCTAATAAAGATAACAATGACAACAAAAGCAACAACAGTGGCAACAAAACAGCAGGTTAAATGTAAAGCAGGTGGCAAAGAGAACTGGCACTGTAATAGCACATGGCCCAGGAATCTCAAGAGAAGCCCAGACTATTGGCATTAGATGTTGATTCTTCAGTAATTACGGAGCTCAGTGACCTGAGAAAGAATCGGCAGTGAACAAGCTTACCTCAGTCATGATTCCCACCCCTGTGCCTATGCCAGTGGGGGGCACTGGGCTGGTTTAAGCTCTAGCAAGAATCTCATACCAGTGCAAACATTTACATAATACAGGCTATTTATCTTGGCTCCAAAGAGATGCAATCATCTTTCAGAGTTCACATGACATCAAAAACACGTTTAAACTTGGGCTGTCGGTCTGCTCAAATTACCCCATAGTAATGCATTTGCGGTGATTCCGGATTTTTTTTTTTTTTGGAACAGTGATTCCCCACTTCTAACATCTCATTCATTCTTCTACATTTACTGAATAGGAAGTAGGGTGGGGAGGAGGAATAACTCGAAGGCCGGGTCTTCCTTTATGCATCCCTTGATCACACCTCTATGGCGTCAAGGGCTGACCTGCCAGGAATTATCATCCTGCTGTCCTTCCTATAAAAAAAGTGATGCTAATGACTTGAGAGTAGGACCTACGCAGTGACTTGCTTTCTCAGGGGTGCTGAGTTCTGCTACGCTCTCCTGACCCCTCAATGAGAGCAATGAAAGAAGTTAAGAGGCCAGAGTGCAGCTACAGAGAGAAAGTGCATTGCATTGCTCTGGCCTCATTAACACTGTGCTCAAACCAAGTGAGTCAAACCCTTTTAGAGAAACAATTCCCTTTTCAGCTCTCAGGTAAAGTGAATCTGTGAAAATTGCCTATGGACTTTGTGCCAAATTAGGTAAACAATAAGAACACAGAGCTAGTTCCTCATTCCTGAAAGATGAAAAGTCTCAAATTGAGCGGGGAGGGAGGAAGTCTTAAGTTTTTAAAAGTAATTTCCAAACTTCTGAAATTTATAAAAATTGAGTGAATGTGATGTTGACTATGTAGATAAAAGTGCTGTAACGGTCAGTAAAATCTTTCAACTCTAAAAATTGTGTGATTCTAAAACAGAGTCTATGCAAAGATATATTTTCTTTCTGAAACCTGTAGTCCTTTCACTTATGTAGAAAAGAAGTGTTCTTCTTTTTTAGACACAGGCATTCATCCTTCATTCATTCATTCTCCAGACATTTATGGAGCAGGACATTGCTGGTATGTGAAAATAAGTAAACTGTAGCTGTTTCCTGTCCTCACGGGACTTACCATGCAGGCAAGAATGGATCGTTAATTAACTCATCAATATGACTTATGGAAAGTTTAACAAATGGACATGCATTCTCTAGTTTATCGTCACACCAAGATGAGATGTCACAAAGAACTATGAAGGATCAGACTCAATCTTCATTTCCAGCACAGACTGAACACATTTCTTTTCAGAATGATGACATATTTCCATGATGTATGTGTTTTTATGAATGTAGATTATCGCTACATAAGGTTCCTTGACATCTATAAATGTTCCAGCACCACAATAAAAAGTAAAATTTTCTTTTTTGGCAGAGTCTATACTATAATCAGTAGAGCATAGAATGGCTTATCATTTAGAAAATATGTAAGTCATGTTTATGGGGTGTTAAAACAAAATGTCTTGGTCATTTTCAAGTAATATAAGTGTTAAAGTACACACTGAGTAATTCCAGGAGGGCTTTTTGTTGTGGTGGTGGTGGGTTTTTTTGGTAACTGTATAACTTAAACGATTCTTAATTTTAAAATGTAGTTTTGGCCAAGACATTTAATGTTGAAAAGTGGCTATTCAGCATGCAAGAGACCATAAGTATATTTCATAACAATTTTTATTATAAAGCAGCATGCATTTTAAAACTTGCTATTTACACAGAAGGCCCTAATGGATATAATACCTTGTCAGATCAATAATCAATTGTTCTTAAAAGTCACTTAATTCAAATTTATGTAATCTGCATTATGAAAAGATCTTATATACATATTTACATCATAACTCCTAGTGGTTTTTTGATAGCTATTTCTGTCCCTAATGTCATCTTACATACCATGATGATGGAAATATTTTTTAAGACCAACACTACTAGAATATCAAAAGATGTTATTGCATAAACAAGTACATTGGAAGTCACCTAAGACTGTGATAATGTCACTAAAATTAAAATATTCAGTTGAGTCGCCTTTCTTGTAATTTTCCTAATTATGACCTCTAATGGATTAACCATGTTGTGATGAGAACAAGAAGATTCAAAGAAAATTGGAAAAGAGTTCACAACGAAATATGTCTAGTATCTTAGGTGTCTGTCAAAACAATGTATATGGCCTTTGTTAGTCATTATACAGATAGGAGGAAATAAAAAACACCATGGCAACCTGAAATTTTCCTAGAATCTGTGGACACATGAGTCAACTGTGTGCTTTTCAGTATTTACAGAGTCAACTATCACCTATCAGTCTTATAAAACTCGTACCAGTTCAATATGGCACACATATCAAGAGCTTTTGGGGAAAACAAAGAACTCATTAGATCTACCCCCAAATCTCCAATTTATACTCCTCTTCAGATTATGTGTTGTCCTTTGAGTTTTGAAAGAAGCAAATATCAAAACCTACTTCTTTTCTTGGTTCATCTTTGAGATGTGTTTTTACATCTCCATGTTGTTCACCTAACTTTGCTCTTTTTTCCTAAAATAAGCCCAAGGGCAATTTGATACAGCCAGCATCTTTGAGTTTCCCATAACTATATATATATATTGATATTTGTCCCGAAGTGTAATAAATTCATGCCCTCCTCTGCCCACCCCCAACCTATCCATAGGTAACCCCTGAGAAGCAACTCTAAACCTTAAGAAATCTCTGGTTTTGGGTTACAGTCTCTTTAAGGATTATACAAAACTTGGAATTCATTATCTGCTTTTTTTTTTCTGTTCTTCAAAAATAAACTCCAGGGCTTCCCTGGTGGCACAGTGGTTGGGAGTCCGCCTGACGATGCAGGGGACGCGGGTTCGTGCCCAGGTCCGGGAGGATCCCACATGCTGCGGAGTGGCTGGGCCTGTGGGCCATGGCCTCTGGGCCTGCACGTCCAGAGCCTGTGCTCTGCGATGGGAGAGGCAGTGAGAAGCACGCGTACCGCAAAAAAAAAACTCCAGTGAATGATATCACACACAAAAAAAGAACAAAATGTAAACAATTTTGATTTTTCATAACTTTCTTTTGACTTGACTGTACCCTAAATCCAAACTTTATAAGTGATGGCCTTCTTAGAAATGTTATATTATCAGTTCCTTCTCCTTCTCATTTGCTTCTTCCTTTTCATTCCTTCAAGAGCCCTGTAAATCATATGATTAACTTTCAAACCAAGACTGGTTGATGTGAGTGAAAGAAATCTAATTGGAACACAAACGCCCCCCAAATGCTCTTAACATTTTTTTGCGCATCTAAGTGTGATCTGAATTTCAGATATGGTATTCTATTTGACATTTATTTTCCTCCAGCATATATGTTCTACATCTTTACCTAAATTGCGTTATCTTTTTCTGCGCTTTTGAACTTAACACTATAAATTAACTATTATCCTGCTGAAATAAATCCCTTTGCAGATTTTATGTATATAGGGGATATTTCAATTTCATTCAAGAATGAATATTGTTATTATGACCCATAGAATAATTTATTGATCATTGAGAGTAAAAACTACCAGTACACTATTAAAAAGATTTTATTGTTAATTTCAGAAATAATATTTTAAAGTACTTTCTTCACTTAAGGGAATATATGATCACTATAAGAAATCAGTTGAATTTGAAATAATAAAAATCTCATATTCAAAATACATTATTATTAATTTTAAGATAAAAGTAAAGAGATCCATTAGCAAAATACAGTGAATTTTGCTAGTTCCTGGGACTGCTGTTTGACGAGACATGGTCTAGAAATTCAATCCATTTGTTTCTCTCCAGCTTCCATTACAAAATCACTTCTCCCAGCTCAAAGTTAAGTAATCATTTATCTTGGAATTAATGGGTCCAAAATAAAGGAATCATTAAGTATTTTTATACTTAAAAATTAAAATAAATCCTTACTACAAGGGAGAAAAGAAGTATGTACTTTCAAATCGATAATAATACAGAAATATCTATGGTATCTAGACTGCTTCTTAAGAAACAGCAGGGAATTTCAGTGAAATTAGCAAGAATTACAATATATCTCAACTGCAAGATGAAAAAGAGACAAAGTGATAATTGCATAAAGCACTATAGGAAAAATGGTTTTATCGTATATAATCAGACAACCCATAGGATATTAGTTTTTTTTGTTTGTTTTTAACTGTATAAAACTAAAAATGCGTTACTTCATTTTGCTATTATAGTCTCCATTTCCCCATTTGGAGTGTTGACTTTTGGAATTTATACTAGTTCCAATAGTACAGAAATCATGGCCGAGTTTGAGAGCTTAGGTACCAAAAGACCCCGACATTAACCTGGTTAGGGTTAGTCAGGCAAGAGTAATTCTTCTATTACTTGCATGCACATTTCTGGTGCTTAAGAAAACAGATGCTGAAAAACTGTACTTGACCAAGGAGGTAGATTTATGGCTCCTTAGGAATCTACCACATGGGAGCATGGGGCCTTTGTGGTTAAAGACATCTAAATAACAATAAGGCAGTATCACAAAGCAGGAAACAGACCTTGGCTCTCTTCAGTTTTGGGTTATTGGGGTTTGGAGAGAGAAACTTATGTCTCCTGCCAGACACAATTTTTAAATATTTATAACTTGGTCACCCGTTATCACTTTAAACCATTTTGTCCATGAAGGGTGACACTTGTATAGCAAGTCATATTTCATTATTAGGTGAAAACTCTTTTTGAACAAGTGAAAACATTTGTCTTTAATGGTGATTAAATGCCTGACAAGTTAGAATCTTTACAGAGAACAAAATGAGCTAAGTGCAAAAACAGGTTTCCAAAAATAAATAACAAATGAATAAAGGAGATTAATGCATCGAGTATTTCCAAATCAGGGAAACCAAAACATCTTTAAAGTAAATTTAATCATTTCTTTATAAACCCCTACAAAATAACAGAATAAAGATATCCTTATAACGTAATGTATGTAATTATCAACATATCGGGCACTTTTTTGCTTTTTTTTGTTTGTTTGTTTTCTGTAGTGGTTTCCTTTCACTGAATATTTTTATCCTGGCAACAGTTCTACTCTGCATACACTCTGTTTATTAATCAGTGCTTCAGTTCAATACAGGACCTATGAAATGTTTTTAACTTGGTCCTTTATTGTGTTAAATCTATTTGAATAGAAACAAAGTAGCAGTTAAACCTCTAGGAGATGATCATATTTGCACAGTGCAAATCACAAGATACATTCTCAAAGTAATTTTCATGGCTTTCTTCTAAATTTATGAAACATATCATTGGTTAAAAAAAAGTAAAAGATTGTTTAAGTTGGCAGTAGGACGCAGAAGAAATGAAAACAAAAATTTGCTAAGAAAATATTGAATATGGTGAGGGCTGAAACTCATGAGTAAACATGTAGCCATTCTGGAGGTATCCTACATTTCTTTCCCTTTCCATTTCTTGGTCACATGAATTCAGTGAGCTTAATCTCACAGTTTAATTTCTGCCCCTCTAGTTGACTTTGCAGCCAGGAAACTCTAACTTAGGAGTTTAAACATGTGTTGTTGTTGTTTGAGAAGTAGGAGTTCTGGCTTTGGCATTAGGTCCAACTTTTACCCCACAGGAGATGATGGATCTAAATCTAATTATTTGTAAAGCTTGCTTAGTTGATTGGTGGATGACAAAGCAAAATGTACTAATTAGGCAAAAGTCAGTGGCATGAGAAATGAATTTTACAGACAAACCAAAATTTCACCTGTGAATGAAGTTTTCAAATTCTTTGAAGAGAGCTTAAAACAGGCAAAACACGATTGAAGGGTGTTTTTACATTTTATTTTTTGTAGAACTCCTGTAGAACTTTATTTCTTATAGCACTCAGAGATTTCAGTGTGCTCTACTGTTTTTTCTCTTCTACCAGTTTGCATCTTCCTTGAAGATCATAACCATGTCTAATTTACATTTTACCTCCATGCATCTAGAAGTCTCTATTTAAGGTAGCCATTCAAATATTTGTTAAATGCAGAGACCCTATGGCACCCTTTTGCAAAGCAGGATTGAAAGAATGTTTCCTCTAGGAAGATGCCAGTCTGCATCAGGATGGTTGATGGGCAAGTATGTTTAGTTTTGAAACAACTGTGATCTTTGAAGCACTCACCTCTCTTGTATTCTTTTTGAAATTAATCCCATTAATACAGGAAAGAGAGAGGATGGTTTTAAGGTAGGTCCTTTGGAAGAAAGTAATACTCTGTGTCAATGTTTCTTAAATTCAGGCTCAAACAATGGACTGAATCACAAGTGGAAAAAGTCTCATGCCATTCAAGGTCTTATTTTTTTAGTATACTCAAAAGTACAGTACAATATAGTATAATTATTTTTTTCTTCAAGTGTATGGAAATGAAATTAGGAGGGCATGATAGTTTGGGAGAGACAAGCTTTTCTTTATCTGAGTGTGCATAGTCAGAGGGCCCTGTGTTTTTGCTGAAGACTATGTATTTTTTACTGTACTTATAATAACCCTCAAGTCACTCATTATCAACATCTCAACAGCTTGCCTTGGAAAGTTATGAAAGCTCAGAGTTAATGGCCGTGCTAAATTTTGGCCAAGCAACCCAAACTCTCACCTGCAATCTTTTATGGTGCTGGATCTATTCTAGAGGTAATTATATGAGGTGAGACTTTGAGCAAAATACAAGCAGACACATGTTATATAAAAGGGATAATTATTATTTACTTTGTTATTTTTTAAAGTGGAAGTATACATTGTATTGTTGAAAGGTGGGTATCAGATGTCATAAATTATTTAGTAGCATATTTGAGATAAAAAGTATTGTCAGTATATCTAAATTCTTACACATAAATGCCCTCAAGTCTGAAATTCCAAATCTAGCTTAAGCAATTTATGACCATTATTTCATCAATGCTCAAACTTAGTTTCCTTCTCCACACTCAGTACCCATTGTTCACATTCATATACTAATAAATATACATATTTAAATTAGTATAACATTAAATCTATAAGAATAATCAAGATTTATTAAAATATATGATAAAATATACAAAACTTTTATTTAGAAATGGAACTCTTTCAAAGATCCAACTAGAACTTTTCTATATAAAACATAAATGGCAAATTTTTCAGTTTATTTTGTCACATGTTACCTTTCAATATGTTTTATTCATTTTCTAAATATAAAAGCTTTGGTATTATTATCTACAGAAATGTCATTAGTTGGAAGAAGATAGAAACAAACAAGTAGCTTCACTCTCTGTACCAAATGTCTTAAATTTCAGAAAGACCTAGTGTTCAAAGGCCAAAATCACCCCCAAATCAATGAACAGAAAATACTAAGGCTTAGTCGTATACAGTACAGTGGCTTGTCTGCAGGAAAGGGATTAGAAACAGCATAAAGAGAGATACTGGCCATCTTATCTTAGCCCAGTCCCTACTCACCCCCCTTCACCTAGGCCAGTACATGCCGAACAAGCACCAAAAACAACCAATAAATGAAAGGAAACTCAAAGGTCACTAGGGGTCATTATTTTCACATACCTTTGAATAATGAGAGCATCACATGTCAGCTAGAGGAGAACAAAATGTCACATTCTCCAGCTAAAGGTCGGCCTCGGTCAAAGGTCACAGAGGGGAGGCCAGGAAATAACCTAAGAGGTTAAGCCGGGTGCACAAAGAAAGGTCACCAAATGTCAATGAAAGCATGCAGCTGTTGTGAGATGAAAACAACTGAGGCACCCTTTTGTGCTGACATCGGCCAGAAAAAATGTCTCTGCTGACATTTTTTTTTAGCTGACAGTTTTATAGGACATTGACATTAATTTACCCAACCCCGAATCAGCCTTTTAAAAGCAACAGTTTGGAAGTTAAGTGCAGCAGTTTCCAAAGAATCATAACCATGACATTTTTATTTCAAAAGATTAATACAGCAATGGACTTCTAACACCAAATTTAGATTTCGTCGGAGCTCTTTCATGGTGACAATGTATTAGAACTAGGCCTGAAGACAGGTAGCAATCAGTAATCAGTATTTTCACATTTTTAAGAACTATTATTATTCTCTTAACTAAAAGGTGTCAGAAGACTCAGCCTGTTAAAGGACTGGAAGATACGAATGATTTCACATTTTACTGAGCTTGACAGTTAGAAGTTCTTGATCTAGTAATAAAAGCCATTCAAAGGAAAGAAAAAAGACCGACACACTTGCAACTCCATTTTAAAGGAATTTGTGCAAAACACTTGCAGGAAAAAGTCCTTATCTATCTGAGTATCAATCCCTGTTTCAAAATAATGATTTCCATTTTAAAAATGGAAAATTTCCATTTTAATTTCTGAAAGAAATTCAGAGAAAACAAGTACCTTGAATTATTCAGCTACTTAACTTATGGTTGCTCCCTACTAGCTGCTTCAGTTTCCTGTGGATATGTGGGTCTATTTTATAAACACACACATACACCTGATACTGATCCAGCATTAGCAGCTGTTTCCAGACAACATTAGAACATTCCTTGTCTATAAACATCCTTTACTGATTCACAGGCACAAGACTATGTTTTAAATGCAAGATGTACTTTTCCATCCTCAGGCTTCCAACAAGTGGCCCCAGTTTATGACTTGGGCAGCTCCACTTTTTTTTCCCAAATGTTTCTGAAACATCTGCGCCACCTTCTTAATCACCTTTGTTCCAATTCTACGTGTTCTTAAAAGGGAGAACATTGTGTATTTATAAAATAAAAATAATAAAGATAAAAGTTCCCATAGAAGGAAAACTGTAAAGACTATTTCAAAAGCAAGGGAAAACTCTGCCTTGATTCTATATCCCAGATGATTCTTTTCTTGTTTGTTCCTTTATAAACTCCCAGGGAGACTGCCAAACAATAATACTCACCCCAGGATTACTTCAGGACTCACCCAGAGGTAAAACTACCTTCCTACTTAATGGACCTTAGATGTATGAGGACTGTCAGGGAACACCCTAAATCGTGGAGATGAGAAGGGAGGGGGTGGGGAGAGCTACCCAAACCCTCTGCACTTAGGAGAAAGAGTTATTTAACACATCAGGAAAACATCAGGAAAGTGCATTTAATAAATGAAGTCAGGGACTTGAACATGTCATATTCAATCTATACAGAGGTGGCTGAACTTTCTTTAAAAAGCCATTTTTATGCTGGTTGCTTTTCTTACGAAATTTTCTACACCTCCAGTGTATGAAATGGATATGTAAGCAGCTGATTGAGAAATAGCTAAGGTCAAAGTTAATAAGGAAAGCAGAAGGTCTAAAAGCAGGTTGTCTTTTTTTCCCCTTAGAGTTCAAGAGACTCCATATGATTTGGGCATGACATATTAATGTTTCTGACACAAGGCTTTTAAAAAAATCTGTTCTCAACTGATACTCGGGCAGTAACAAATGTAGGAGGTATTCTATTGCTGGAACTACAAAGATGAACTTTCCCCTTCTAATTTCATTCATGGGACAGTCTTTTATCTTTAAAGGTAGAATGAGGGAGGAGCTAGTCTGGGGACAAATAAAATGATAATCAAAGACTTGGAGGGGGCTTCCCTGGTGGCGCAGTTGTTGAGAGTCCGCCTGCCGATGCAAGGGACACGGGTTCGTGCCCTGGTCCGGGAAGATCCCACATGCCGCGGAGCGGCTGGGCCCGTGAGCCATGGCCGCTGAGCCTGCATGTCCGGAGCCTGTGCTCCGCAACGGGAGAGGCCACAACAGTGAAAGGCCCGCGTACCGCAAAAAACAACAACAACAACAACAACAACAAAAGACTTGGAGGGATCAAATATTGCCTTAAAATGTCAGGACCATAGAAGTTACAGGATGTAGAAGCTGGTGAACATCAAAGTAAAAAGTAAGAGTGTAGAATTAGATGCCCCTCTTGGAAAAAAGAAAAAGGAAAATATTCAACAAGTATATCAACAAATACCAAACTGCACGGCCATTTTGGAAAATGTTTTGTATCCCCTCGGTCTTTCTTGATCCCTTACATTTTAAGTTGTAAACACCTCTGAGTTATTTTGTCACACGAGAGTATAACACCTCCACCAAATCAGCAAATGGGTTTGGTGCCCCATAAGGGATTTAATTGAAACTTGGAACACACACAGGGAAGCTCATCAGAAGAACATGTGCCAAACTTAAGATTAATATCTACTCTAAACTGGATACTATAGCTTCTCTGAAAAACTATCCCCTCATCTTCAGACACAATGAAGTTTATATGATGCTCTTGAACTTGGAAACAAAAACCACACTTGGCAAAAAAACAAGCAAACAAACCAAAATCCCTGAATATTGCAAAGGAAAAAGAAATCTCACTTGATTTTAGAAGGCTTGGAAAAGTCACACTTATCTTACTTCATGTATATGGTACTCAATGATGATAGAAAAAAAGAAAAAGAGAAATCCCAATACCTGAAAACTTGTGTATTTGCACACTTATGTGCAAATTATTCTCTAAATGCCTTGAAATAGTTGATTCTTCTGCTCTATATTAACTTGACGTATTTTTTTTGTCAAGTCATGGTTCTTTTTCTAGCATCTGAAAATGTGCCAAACTAGATGTCAGTGCCTCCATAAGGAAGATTTAGAGTTCCTTTTGGAGCAGATAGAAGCCTCAAATGACAAACATGCTTATCCTGAACGTCCCTCCTGCAGGTGTGATTTACCCCAGAACAAGGTCAGAGAAGGCAGCAGAGAGAGCTACAATTTGTTTGACTTGACACTCCCGAGTATTTCCCTTTGTTATGCCCGGATCATCATTCTGTGGCAGAGGAAGAGAGCAAGGCAAGCTCCTGCTTTCGGGTGTATCTGGCTGGTTAGCCCTACACACAGACAGCAGCTGCAGATTTTGCGTTATGAAAAGCTTCCATCTGAGTTTAATACTGTTAAAGCATTGCAGGGCCAAGTTATGAAGTCTTTCCTCAGGCCAAACTCTGGGTGAAGAGGTTGCCTTATCCTCCTCCTTATCTAGCCTTTCAGCTAAACTTGAGCGACCACACACTGCCACAGAGTGGCTGGAGTGGCACAGGAGAGGTGGGCGGTCCAGGCAAGGCCCAGGCTCCTTAAGTCCATCAATTCTAAGATAAGTCTGGGGGATGAAAGGACAGAAGAAGTCAGGCATGGGAATGTTTTAGCACTCAGTCAACCTTTATTGTTTACCTATTAGAGGGCAAAGGCAGTTCTGGGCATTAGGAATACCAAGTCATGAAGTCATGTTTCCAATATTCAAGGTGTTTAATAGAGGGTTAGAACACTCTACCCTGGACGTCCCAGTGACACTATCTGCTATTAGATTTGGCTTCCCTCCTGGGTCGCCACTACCCTGGGGACCAAGAGGACAAGGCCTTTATCTCAGTGAAAAGCAATTTCCTCCCTCCCTGACTCATTGCCCTCTCCTGCCTTGACCTCATGCAGTGTCACACACTGATGACTTGGGGGCATAACTAAGGCAGCACTGGGGAATTTAAGGGTATAATGTCTATATATTATATGAATAGTATACGTTTATTTTCAGATTTTCAATAAACTTAGAAGTTTCAGAGCTGGTCACATTTTTATCTTATTGAATTCTTCTACTGTGTGAAAAAAGGACTGTCTCCCAAACTGTTCTCAGTCTTAACAATGAGACCTGCCACCACAGAGAATTTCCTGCCCTTTCCTTTCGTTCTCCTCTTTAGATCTCCTTCCTTGACTTTTATTTCACAGCATCTGAACCTACTTGCACCTGTCCACTGTCCACTTGTATGGCTTTTCTGCTGAGGGCTATTCCTAGTCTTCTTTCCAACCTGCTGTTTTTGACTTTTGTGACCTACCTCTGCATTTACCAAGCAATCCCAACAGATTTCCACCACGCATTTCCAACACTGAGAGTGACATTGATCTCAAAACTCAGCTACATCGCTTAGAGAAACTCCCTGAATACACCCAGTCACCCAATTTAAGGAAGTAAGACTTCTCTAACAAAGTGAGAGGGGAATGACCTATTTTAAACTAAAATACTGAAAAATTCTTATTCTCAATCCAAAGGTGAAAAAGTGAAAAAAATGAGTCATAAAGAAAATGAATGATCTTCTCTTGTAACCCTTCCATTAGAGAAATGGACAATACTTGGGTAATGATGTTCAATTTATTCATAAGAAGACAAAGGGGCATTTTTTTTTTTGGCTGTATGGTTCCCTTGGGAGAGGCCTTTTGGCAAGTGAGGATTTTCTGAAGGTGTCTGGGACATTTTCTTTATGCAGGTCTGCAAGGGCCCTTTCACTCCTAGCATTTCCCCTTATCCATTTTCAGCTTTCCCTTTTAAATGCAATGGATGTCTATGCACATAATTTTTATGCCAAATACAGAAGTGGAATGGCATGTAAATCCCTTGTTATCTGATCTTTAAATTGAAAACAATCTTTAAGCAAGGATGGTGGGGTCCTGGGTCCTAGCAACATATAGAATTCACTCTGCATAGGGCTTAAATGAAGAGACATTAATGACAGGATCCTTACAAAGTTGTAGGCAGGGTTTCAGGAAAAATAAGGGCTAGTGAGTCACACAGGGGTTAGCGACATTACTACTTCTTAGGCTGAAAGGACAAGGAGAAGAAATGGTGTTAACAGAACCCAGTGAGAACTACAACCATGGAGGAAGAACCACCCAATTAGAGCTGTAGTTTTGGAGGAACACAGCCGTTGCCCAAAATGTGATACTAAAGCAGAGGAGGGGCAGGGAAGAAATAAACTGGCTTTTCTCTCCTCCAATCTATTGATCTTTTGCCAATGCATCCTACGGGCTGAAATAAATCAGTAATCTGCCAGCAAAGAGAGCTGCTGCAGAGGTTAACCTGAGGCACAGAGCAGAGAGAAAATGGGTGCAAAATGAATTTGTAGTAAGGAGTAAGGAGTAACTAGCACCAAACTTTCCCTTTAACTATTTCAGGAATACAGTGGATTCATCATAGGGTCTATAAAGAACTTTCAGGAATTTAGAGAAAACTACTATATGGAAGGCTTGTACTATAGACTGAATTATGCTCTCCCACGCCCCCAATTCATATGTTGAAATCCTTAACCTCAATGTGACTATATCCAAAGACAGGATATTTAGGAGATAATTTAGGTTAGATGGGGGTCACAAGGATGAGGCCCTAATCTGATAGGACTGTGGCCTTATAAAAAGAGGAAAAGAGAGAGAGAAATTTCTCTTTCTTCCTTGTGAGGACACAGTGAGAACGTGGCTGTCTACAAGCCAGAAAGAGAGTTCTCACCAGAAACTGAATCAGCCAGCACCTTGATCCTGGACTTCCCAGCTTCCAGAACTGTGAGAAAATTAATTTCTGTTGTTTAATGACACCCAGTCTATGGTATTTTTGTTATGGCAGCTTGAGCAGACTAATACAGCTGGGCCACAATTAAATATATAGTGCTAGAGAATACAGGCTTTGAGTCCTACAAACCAGGATATTAAGAGTGACTCTCTCACTTACTTATTGTAGATTTTGGGAAATACTCTGAACCTCAGTTTTCTGGTTTGAATAATGTGTACACTAATTTTTACATTATTTGGCTTTTAAAAAGAAATCACATATATTTTCCTTCTAGTATATTTTCCTTTTTTCTGAAATACATCCTTTAGAATACTCTTTAGTGAGAGATTGTCAACAATATTGGAAATTTTCCAGCCATTATTTCTTTCTATACTGACCTTTCTCCATTCTCTATACTCTTGTAAAATTCTGACTGGGTACAAGCTTGGCCTTCTAACTTTACTCTAATACCCTTTAACCTCCATTTCACATTTTTCAAATCTTGAACCATGTTGCATTTAGAGTCATTTCTTCTGCTCTACTTTCCAATTGTAAATTACCTCTTCAACTGTGTCTGCTATGCTGTTAAAACTTTACATTGTTTTCAATTGCAATAATTATATTTTTCACTTCTAGAAATTCTTTTTTATCATACCTGCTTGATCAATTTCATAGTCTCTTATTCTTTATTCACGTGTTGGGTGATATTTTTTCTTTAGTTTAAACATATTGAACATTGTTAATTTTTATATTGTAAATTCAATAATTCCAATATCTGAGGTTGTTATGGATCTGATTCTGCTCTGTTGTTTATGTTATTTCTTTGTCTTGGTGCTTTATTTTCTGTTGTTTTTTGTTTGCTGTTGTTGTTATTGTTGTGAGTTCAGGCTTGATTAAACTCTTTCTGTGACACTGTTCTGAGTTCTAGGTTAAGAATGTATTCCTCCGGAAAATATTAGCATTTCCTTATGCCATCCTTCAGTAGGCACTACCAATAAGGGGATGATGTAAATTCAGAAAGCAAGCCCATATTGGGCCTGACTTGTGCTTATGAATCCCAACAGGTGGTATTTTTTTTGTTGTTTAATATTTCTTTATTAAGGTAAATTTCACAGAATATAAAATGTATTTTAAAGTGGACATTCAGTGGCATCTAGTACATTTACAACATTGTGGAATCATCACCTCTGTCTAGTTCCAAAACATTTCAGCACCCCAAAAGGAAACCCTATACCCACTAAGCAATCACTCCCCATTTGTCCCTCTCTCCACCCTATAGAAACCACTAATTTACTTTATGTATCTATAGATTTACTTTTCTGGATATGTTACACAAATGGAACCATCAGTATGTGATATTTGGTTTCTGCCTTCTTCCATTTAGAGTATTTTCCGGTTCATGCAACAGGATTATGCCTTTTTATGGATGAATTCTATTGTATGTGCCCCACCTCTAAATCTCATCAGATTGGGGGTTAGAATTTCAACACATGAATTCCATAACAACATCAATTGAGTCAGAACTATGTGACAGGTCCCATCAAATGCTTTTTGTAAACATATCCCTTTTAATTCCCACAAAAATTTGGTCGTGAGGGAAGAACCCTCATGAATGGGATTAGTACCCTTATAAGAAAAGACCAGAGAGATAGCTCACTTTCTTTGCCATGTGAGGACCCAGAAGACTGCTGGCTTTGAACCAAGAAGCTAGTCCTCACCAGACACTGAATCTGCTGGCACCTTGATCTTGGACTTCCCAGTCTCCAGAACTGTTAGAAATAAGTCTGTGGTTTAAGCCATTCTGTCTATGGTAGATTTTTTATAGCAGCTCAAATTAACTAAGATAGATAATATATCACTGCTATATATATATATTATTACAGAATGTGCAACAGATGGATAATGATGTATCACAGGTTATTTTAGCTTTGCAATACAATGAGTAACTAAAACTACTATTGTAGGCAATTCAATGTAAACTTGAATATTGCTTGAGATGTATGACTTTACTTAAAGTTTTCCGTCAAAGCTCACTGCAACATTACTCCTTTCTAGGTCCCTACAATGAAAAGTTTCACTGACATGCATGCTAACAAAAATGATAACAAAAGGGGGGACCTTCAAAATGGCAGAAGAGTAAGACATAGAGATCACCTTCCTCCCCAAAAATACATCAAAAATACATCTACATGTGGAACAACTCCTATAGAACACTTACTGAATGCTGACAGAAGACCTCAGACTTCCCAAAGGGCAAGAAAATCCCCACATACCTGGGTAGGGCAAAAGAAAAAAGAAAAAACAGAGACAAAAGAATAGGGATGGAACTGCACCTCTGGAGGGAGCTGTGAAGAAGGAAAAGTTTCCACACACTAGGAAGCTCCTTCACTGGTGGAGATGGGGGCTGGGTGGGGGGAAAGCTTCTGAGCCACGGAGGACAGCACAAGAACAGGGGTGCAGAGGGCAAAGTGGAGAGAGTCCCGCCCAAAGGATCAGTGCCAACCAGCTCTCACCAGCCTGAGAGGATTGTCTGTTCGCCTGCTGGGCTGGGAAGGGGTTGGGAGCTGAGGCTCAGGCCTCGTAGGTCAGACCCCAGGGAGAGGACTGAGGTTGGCTGCATGAAGAAAGTCTGAGGGGGCTGTTGCGCCACAGCTAGCCGGGAGGGAGTCCAGGAAAACGTCTGGATGTGCCGAACAGGCAAGACACCATTGTTTCGAGGTGCGCGAGGAGAGGGGATTCCTTCCTTGTGTGCCCATAGAAGGCAGAGCACTGCCTAAGCGAGCTCCGGAGACAGGCATGAGCCATGGCTATCGGGTTGGACCCCAGAGATGGGCATGAAACGCTAACACTGCTGCTGCTTCTGCCACCAAGAATCCTGTATGCAAGCACAGGTCACTATCCACACACCTCCCAGGAGCCTGTGCAGCCCACAACTGCCAGGGTCCCATGATCCAAGGACTACTTCCCTGGGAGAACACACAGCATGCCTCAGGCTGTTGCAATGTCACGCTGGCCACTGCTGTCACAGGCTCACCCCGCATTCCAGTTATGACTACCGTACCCTTCCCAATGCCGGCCTGAATGAACAAGAGTGCCCTAATCAGCCGCTGCTTTAACTCTCTCCTGTCTGGGAGGGGAACAGATGCCTAAGGGCGACCGACATGCAGAGGTAGGGCCAAAACCAAAACTGAACTCCAGGAGCTGTGTGAACAAAGAAGAGAAAGGGAAATTTCTCTTGCAGACTCAGAAGCAGCAGATTAAATCCCCACAATCAACTGGATGTACCCTGAATCTGTGGAATACCTGAATAAACAATGAATCATCCCAAAATTGAGGCGGTGGACTTGGGGAGCAACTGTAGACTTCGTGTTTGATGTCTGTGACTGATCAGTATCTGATTTTTATGTTTATCTTAGTTTAGTTTTTAGAACTTGTTATCATTGGTGAATTTGTTTATTGGTTTGGTGCTCTCTCCTTTTTATTATTATTATATTTTATTTTAATACATTTTTAATTTTTATTTTCATTTTATTTATTTATTTGTTTGTTTGTTTGTTTCTTTTTTTTTTTCTCCATTGTCTTCTGAGCCATGTGGCTGACAGGGTTGTGGTACACTGGCCTGGTATCAGGCCTGAGCCCCCAAGGTGGGAGAGCCTAGTTCAGTACATTACCACCAGAGACCTCTCGGGTCCACATAATATCAATTGGCGAGAGCTCTCCCAGAGATCTCCATCCCAACACAAACACCCAGCTCCACCCAACAGCCAGTAAGCTCCAGTGATGCATGCCTCAAATAAACTAGCAAGACAGGAACAGAATCCTACCCATTAACAGAGAGGCTACCTAAAATCATACTAAGTTCAAAGACACCCCAAAACACACTGCCAGACATAGCCCAGCCCACCAGAAAGACAAGATCCAGCCCTACCCATGAGAAAAGAGGCACCAGCCCCCTCCACCAGGAAGCCTACACAAGCTGTTGAACAAAACTCACTCATGTGGGGCAGACACCATAAACAACAGGAACTATGAACCAGCAGCCTGTGAAAAGGAGACCCCAAACACAATAAGTTAAACAAAATGAGAAGACAGAGAAATATGTAACAGATGAAGGAGCAAGGTAAAAATCCACCAGACCAAACAAATGAAGAGGGAATAGGCAGTCTACCTGAAAAAGAATTCAGAATAATGATAGTAAAGATGATCCAAAATCTCAGAAAAAGAATGGAGAAAATACAAGAAACATTTAACAAGGACCTAGAAGAACTAAAGAGCAAACAAACAATGATGAACAACACAATAAGTGAAACTAAAAATATTCTGGAAGGAATCATAACAGAAAAACTGAAGCAGAAGAATGGATAAGTGACCTGGAAGATAAATTACTGGAAATAACTACCGCAGAGTAGAATAAAGAATGAAAAGAATTGAGGACAGTCTCAGAGACCTGTGGGACAACATTAAATGCACTAACATTCATATAATAGGGGTCCCAGAAGATGAAGAGAAAAAGAAATGTTCTGAGAAAATATTTGAAGAGATTATGGTTGAAAACTTCCCTAGCATGGGAAAGGAAATAATCAATTCCAGGAAGTGCAGAGAGTCACATACAGGATAAATCCAAGGAGAAAAACACCAAGACACATATAAATCATACTACCAAAAATTGAATACAAAGAAAAAGCATTAAATGCAGCAAGGGAAAAGCAACAAATAAAATACAAAGGAATCCTCAAAAGTTTAACAGCTGATCTTTGAGCAAAACTCTGTGAGCCAGAAGGGAGTGGCAGGACATTTTTAAAGTGATGAAAGGGAAAAACCTACAAACAAGATTACTCTACCCAGCAAGCATCTCATTTAGATTCAAAGGAGAAATTAAAACCTTAACAGACAAGCAAAAGTTAAGAGAATTCAGCACCACCAAACCAGCTTTACCACAAATGCTAAAAGAACTTCTCTAGGCAGGAAACACAATAGAAGGAAAAGACATAGAATAACAAACCCCAAACAATTAAGAAAATGATAATAGAAACATACAATTCGATAATTACCTTAAATGTAAATGGATTAAATGCTCCAACCAAAAGACACAGACTGGCGGAGGATACAAAAACAAGTCCCATATATATGCTGTCTACAAGAGACCCACTTTAGACCGAGGAACACATTCAGACTGAAAGTGAGGGGGTGGAAAAAGATATTCCATGCAAATGGAAATCAAATGAAAGCTGGAGTAGCAATTCTCATCTCAGACAAAATAGACTTTAAAATAAAGACTATTACAAGAGAAAAAGAAGGACTCTACATAATGATCAAGGGATCAATCCAAGAAGAAGATAGAACAATTGTAAATATTTATGCACCCAACATAGGAGCAAATCAATACATAAGGCAAATGTTAACAGCCATAAAAGGGGAAATAGACAGTAACACAATAATAGTCAGGGACTTTAACACCCCACATTCACCAATAGACAGATCATCCAAAATGAAAATAAATAAGGAAACACAAGCTTTAAACAACACATTACACAATATGGACTTAATTGATATTTTTGGACATTCCATCCAAAAACAACAGAATACACTTTCTTATCAAGAACTCATGCAATATTTTCAAGGATAGATCATATCTTGGGTCACAAATGAAGCCTTGGTAAATTTAAGAAAATTGAAATCTTATCAAGCATCATTTCCAACCACAATGCTATGAGACTAGATATCAATTACAGGAAAAAAATGTAAAAAATACAAACACATGTTCAAAAATTCAAAAAAACCCCACAAACACATGGAGGCTTAAAAATACACTACTAAATAACCAAGAGAGCACTGAAAAAATCAAAGAGGAAATCAGAAAATACCTACAGACAAATGACAATGAGAACACGATGATCCCAAACCTATGGGATTCAGCAAAAGCAGTTACACTTTACACCTAAAACCTTACACCTAAAAGAACTAGAGAAGAGGAACAAAATAGACCCAAAGTTAGTAGAAGGAAAGAAATCATAAAGATTAAAGCAGAAATAAATGAAAAAGAAATGAAGGAAACAATTGCAAAGATCAATAAAACTAAAAGCTGGTCCTTTGAGAAGATAAACAAAATTGATAAACCATTAGCCAGACTCATCAAGAAAAAAAGGGAGAAGACTCAAATCAACAGAATTAGAAATGAAAAAGGAAAAGTAACAACTGACACTGTAGAATTACAGAGGATTATGAGAGATTACTACAAGCAACTATATGCCAATAAAATGGACAACCTGGAAGAAATGGACAAATTCTTAGAAAATTTGTCTGAATTTCAGGAAGACTGAACCAGGAAGAAATAAAAAATATAAACAGATGAATCACAAGCACTGAAACTGAAACTGTGATTAAAAATCTTCCAACAAACAAAAGGCCAGGACCAGATGGCTTCACAGGTGAATTCTACCAAACATTTAGAGAAGACCTAACACCTATCCTTCTCAAACTCTTCCAAAATGTAGCATTGGGAGGAACACTCCCAAACTCATTCTACAAGGCCACTATGGCCCTGATACCCTAACCAGACAAAGATGTCACACAAAAAAGAAAACTACAGGCCAATATCACTGATGAATATAGATGCAAAAATCCTCAACAAAATACTAGTAAACAGAATCCAACAGCACGTTAAAAGGGTCATACACCATGATCAAGTGAGGTTTATCCCAGGAATGCAAGGATTCTTCAATATACACAAATCAATCAATGTGATACACCATATTAGCAAAATGAAGGATAAAAACCATATGATAATCTCAATAGATTCAGAAGAAGCTTTTGACAAAATTCAATGCCAATTTACTGTAAAAATAAATCCCCAGAAAGTAGGAATAGATGGAACCTACCTCAACATAATAAAGGCCATATATGACAAACCCACAGCCAACAACGTTCTCAGTAGTGAAAAACTGAAACCATTTTCTCTAAGATCAGAAACAAGACAAGGTTGTTCACTCTCACCACTATTATTCAACATAGTTTTGAAAGTCTTAGCCACGGTAATCATAGAAGAAAAAGAAATAAAAGGAATCCAAATCAGAAAAGAAGTAAAACTGTCAGTGTTTGCAGATGACATGATACTATACTTAAGGAATCCTAAAGATGCTACCAGAAAACTACTAGAGCAATCAGTGAATTTGGTAAAGTAACAGGATACAAAATCAATGGACAGAAATCTCTTGCATTCCTATACACTAATGATGAAAAATCTGAAAGAGAAATTAAGAAACACTCCCATTTACCAATGCAACAAAAGGAATAAAATGCCCTGGAATAAACCTTCCTAAGGAGACAAAAGACCTGTATGCAGAAAACTGTAAGACTCTGATGAAAAAAATCAAAGACTATACAAACAGATGGAAAGATATACCACGTTCTTGGATTGGAAGAATCAACATTGTGAAAATGACTATAGTACCCAAAGCAGTCTACAGATTCAATGCAATTCCTATCAAACTACTAATGGCATTTTTCTCAGAACTATAACAAAAAAATTCACAGTTTCTATGGAAACACAAAATACCCCGAATGGCCAAAGCAATCTTGAGGGAAAAAAGTGGAGCTGGAGGAATCAGGCTCCCTGAGTTCAGGCTATACTACAAAGTTACAGTAATCAAGACAGTATGGTATTGGCACAAAAACAGAAATATAGATCAATGGAACAGGATAGAAAGCCCAGAGATAAACCCACGCACATATGGTCATCTTATTTTTGACAAAGGAGGCAAGAATATACAATGGAGAAAAGACAACCTCTTCAACAAGTAGTGCTGGAAAAACGGGACAGCTACATGTAAAAGAATGAAATTAGAACACTTCCTAACACCATACACAAAAATAAACTCCAAATGGATTAAAGACCTAAATGTAAGTCCAGACACTATAAAACTCTTAGAGAACAACATAGGCACAACACTCTATGACATAAATCACAGCAAGATTCTTTTTGACCCACCTCCCAGAATAATGGAAATAAAAACAAAAATGAACAAATGGAACCTAATGAAACATAAAATCTTTTGCACAGCAAAGGAAACCATAAATAAGATGAAAGACAACCCTCAGAATGGGAGAAAATGTTTGCATATTTGCAAACAAAGCAACTGACAAAGGATTAATCTCCAAACTATACAAGCAGCTCGTGTAGCTCAACATCAAAAAAAAACAAACAACTCAATACAAAAATGGGCAGAAGACCTAAATAGACATTTTTCTAAAAAAATATGCAGATTGCCAACAAACACATGGAAGGATGCTGAACATCATTAATCATTAGAGAAATGCAAGTCAAAACTACAATGAGGTGTCACCTCACACCGGTCAGAATGGCCATCGTCAACAAAATCTACAAACAGTAAATGCTGGAGAGGGTGTGGAGAAAAGGGAACACTCTTGCACTGTTGGTGGGAATGTAAGTTGATACAGCCACTATGGAGAACAGTATGGAGGTTCCTTAAAAATCTAGAAAAGAACTACCATATGACCCAGTAATCCCACTACTGTGCATATACCCTGAGAAAACCATAATTCAAAAAGACACAGGTACCACAATGTTCATTGCAGCAACATGTACCACAATGATCATTGCAGCACTATTTACAATAGCCAGGACATGGAAGCAACCTAAGTGTCTAACAACAGATGAATGGATAAAGAAGATGTGGCACATATATAAAATGGAATATTACTCAGCCATAAAAAGGAACGAATTTGATCTATTTGTAGTGAGGTGGATGGACTTAGAGTCTGTCATACAGAGTGTTGAAATCCGAAAGGGATAAACAAATACCACATGGTAATACATATGTATGGAATCTAAAAAAAAAAAGTTGTTCTGATGAACCTAGGGGCAGAACAGAAATAAAGAAGCAGATTTAGAGAATGGACTTGAGGACACAGGGAGGGGGAAGGATAAGCTGGGATGAAGTGGGAGTAGTATTGACATATATACACTACCAAATGTAAAATAGATAGCTAGTGGGAAGCAGCTGCATTGCACAGGGAGATCAGCTCGGTGCTCTGTGACCACCTAGAGCGGTGGGATAAGGAGGGTGGGAGGGAGACACAAGAGGGAGGGGATATGGGGATATATGTATACATATAGCTGATTCACTTTGTTATACAGCAGAAACTAACACAACATTGTAAAGCAATTATACTCCAATAAAGATCTTTAAAAAATAAATGGTAACAAGAACATTTGATTATTTTTGTTGTACCTTCTAGAAATGAGCATTCTGCTTTACCATTCTCAATTTATGTATTTTACTGTTGTCCATCAATTATTGTTGAGGTAAAACCAACTAGAATAACCTGAAGCTATGTTCAGATATTTTACTCTGCTGGATTCCTATGTATGAAAGCTTGGGGATTTTAAAGAAGAGCAGAAAAATTAAGCTCCAAGGAAACTCACACAGGGTATCTATAATAGGCAAGCTCAGCCTAAACCAACACAGTGAAAGTCCAGGGGAGATATAATTTCATTATGAAAATGGCTAAAATGGGACTTTAAAGTGAATTGAACATATATTCTTCAAAGTAATGATACTGTTAAAAGCAAACTGCAGGTGCCAGTTACTTATTGATCCAACCCAAGCACTGATTATCTTGTGTGTGTTCAATCCCCAAATTTCTACCTTCTGCAAGTTTGAGAAAGATGTTTTTATAGTTAAAATGCTAGCTATTCAGAATAGCTAGCTGGTCAACTATTAACTACATGCTTTATATACAATAAGTTTTAAAATGTGTTGAGACATATTTATCAAATACATCAATTAGATCTTATACTGACAAAAGTAATTTTTGTTTGATGTCTGATAAAATGCTCATATAAAATTCACACCATTCTTTACCAATTTTAGGCATGAACTTGTTCTGTCTACTTACTGCTATTTGTCCCTTTAGCAGCAAACTTCATCATGTCCTTTGCGTTTGAGACATTTAGGGCTTTGTTCTACTTTCAAACTTCTTGCTATTATTACAGTTTGGGTCAGGCTTACTGTACATGAATGCAACAGTTGTATCATTATATTATAAGAAGCTAATTGTATTGCTTGTGCTAATGAATTATTCATGGTATAATCACATAAATTCACTCCACGCTGATGCTTTATTTTGCATGCTAATTTGAACATGGTGCATGTTTCACATTTTGATCTAGAATGATCTCGTATAATGACCTGTTTGTGGATAGAGGGTTTTACATTGACCTCGATATTCTTCTTTTCTCTAAACATTGCTCCATGATGTGTATATTTCAATGGGGAATTATAGGTCATTCAGCAGCAGGGCCCTGCTAATAATTTTAAGGTCCTCCAATGATTACTTATTAACGGGATTTCCAAGAGAGTTTCCTCAACAGAAAGCATGTGTTACCCAGGACCTTCCAAATAGCAGACATTCCATCTTCTGTCTTCTCCTTCTAACTCACATTTCCCATACTCATCACTCTCCTTAGTCTTACTCAATCCCTGAATTGTTCATGTAATTACCCTTCTCTAACTTGCACTTTTATCCTTTCATGCCAACAAATCACTTACAGATAATCCTGATGTTTTATATATGGAAAAATGACTCACTGTTGACCAGTGGCCATGTATGCTAACTATTTTCTGACTTGTCCTTCTCTTCTCAAACCCTCACACAGTTATCAGATTCATTCTTCTACAACCACTGATGATAGCATGTGCTTCTTCGAAGCATCAGAATCTGCTGTGGTTTATTACTCACTAGCCATGGTAAAATGTGTCTGCTTAGCACTATTCACAACAGCCAAGACATGGAAACATCCTAACTGTCTTTCCACAGATGAGTGAATAAAGAAGATGCGGTACATATATACAATGGAGTACTACTCAGCCATAAAAATGAATGAAATAATGCCATTTGCAGCAACATGGATGGACCTAGAGATTATCATACTTAGTGAAGTAAGTCAGATAAAGACAAATATCATATGATATCACTTATATGTGGAGTCTAAAATATGACACAAATGAACTACGAAACAGAAACAGATTCACAGACACAGAGAACAGACTTGTGGTTGCAAATGGGAAGGGGGTGCAGAGGGAAGGATTGGGAATTTGGGATTATCAGATGTAAACTATTATATACAGAATGGATAAAGAACAAGGTCCTACTGTATAGCACAGAGAACTATATTCAATATCCTGTGATAAACCATAATGGAAAAGAATATGAAAAAGAATATATATATATATATATATATATATATATATATATATATAGGAATCACTTCACTGTACAGCAGAAATTAACACAACATTGTAAATCAACTATACTTCATTAAATAAATTTTTAAGAAAAGTTTTTGCTTAGCTTTCAAGTCCTCCCTAAAGCATCTACTCTTTCAAGTGATCTTATCTCATCTTTTATTCTAGTTCAATCAGTCTACTTATTGCTCCAGAAGCACAGCAAGTTCATACCACTCCCTACACCTTGTTTACCCCACCTGCAATTTCCTAAGTTTACTTGTACCTATGAAATATCAATACTTGCCATTTTCTCAAGGCTCAGCACAAATGCAATCTAGGCTGTGAGGAATTCTTGAACTATTGCTACTTTCAATGATTTTACCTGATTCTCCTTAACACCTGCCGTACTCTGGTATTTTATTGTATACTTTTTTCAATATTTACTCTTTATTTTTGCTTTTTTTCCCTTGTTCACCATCATTTCATGTGTTTTACTTTTATCTTCCGAATAAAATCATACAATTTTTGAGAGTCTGAACCATACCATATATTAATTCTACTTCCCCCTTTGAGGGGGTGGATAAATTCTTGCTGCCCAGTAGAATCTAACACATCATAAATGTTAATACCCATTTATTTTATTTGACTGATTCTTAATTCCTGTCAATGGCAGGTGTTGACATGTACATAGTACCATTAAGGAGGATCCAAATGACCAAGCTATATTTCAGATTGTAGGTAGTACTCTAAGCAAACATATTTATCATAAAATGGAATAGTGATTTTTTTATTTTTGAGAGTCTGGAGTTGGAAAATTATTTGCCCTATCTTTCCTAATTGGAAATATCTAACATCAGCCTTTTTGGCTGCACTGTTATTCATTTGATTGCTGAGGTGGATTTAGTTCATCTGGCTGGCTGGCCAGGTTTCCCTTTCATTCCTGCATGCGAAAGTTGTGAGATAGAATCTAGAGGCTGAGCATCTCACTTGGAGGAGAAGGACCATTTTACAGATGAGAGCATAAATGAAACTGTACTGCCTCACTACCATATTATAGAAAACAATAGCAACCATCAGTATTTCTATACACTAAATGTAGCATCCATGCCTAGCTATTTATTATATATACTTGCAAGGTTTCTATTTTAGTCCTTGGATTTCAATGCCTTAAATTAATGAAAAGATTATTTTAAAACAGTAAAGTTTCCTTGGAGATATACAAGAGCTAAACTAAAATTTTCATAAAGGGAAGTTAGAGGCCACGTCTATTGTATTTCTACTGTGTCCCCTGAGTACAACACAGTGTTTAACACCTAGTAGATGTGCAATAATATTTCTTTGAGACATCAATAAATAAACGTGTGGGAATATAAATTCAAAAGTAACTCAAGTATTGTGGATTCCATCCACCAGTGTGTACAGAGATAATCTCATTGGTATTAATATTATACATTTATTTTCCTGAAATATCCTTCTGCCTAACTCTTAGGAAGTCAAGTGCCTTGTAGAGTTTCCCTCCTCAAATATTTCTAACATCTCCAGGGACACTTATTATTTGCTGCTTGCTGCCATGGCTAGAAAGTCAGAACTTTCTGGTCTTTGGCTCTCGGATCCATGGAAGAAATGATTTAAGGTTAAAATACTGTTTCCATGACCACTGCTGTCATGGCCACCAGGAAAATCTCTCCATGCAATGTCAGTGAAGTTGGGTCTATGCCTCTGTGACTGAAAGTGGAGGGTCATTGAGTGGTATAAAAGATGTCCATTCTGTGTTAGACTTAGCTAGGGCTTTACCAATTCTGCCTGTACCTCAAGGGTTAGGACATTCAGCACTCCAGTACTCTCATTCATCCCTATATAACTAGAGAGCCAGGATGTCAAAATTCCAGGACCAAACACCAAAACCACTTAGAGGCTAAGACTCTGCTCCCAGCCGCTTCCTTCCCACCTGTGCTACACGGACTATCTTGCATCCCCGATGTTGGTGAAACTGGAACAGGCATCACCTAAAATGCAAGATTTTTCTTCTATCTGGAAAATCTGCTGTGCTTAGAAGGTGATTCAAAGACAAACCCCTCACTGCAAAATGAGAGTTAAAATGTTCCTTCTCTGGTATACTCAACCTGGGGTTCTGGAACAAGGCAGCTTGAGTTCCAAAGTTTTAGTTTGAGGGATCATTCAATTAACATGAGAATTAGAGTTGTTTGGTCCACTTCCCATAATTAGCTAGCAAACTACACCCAGAGTCATTAACCCCTCTCCCCCGCCCTCAGGCCCTATTGCTAGCCCCAGAGTGCTGGATTAAACCAAACCTCTTCTCTTTCCTTTGGTTTCTGAGATCACTCCCTCCCACACCAGTCAGAATGGCTGAACTCTCCTGGTGGATGGATCTAAGTCTTTCTTTTCTTCTCCCAGTTCCTATGCAGAGAAGTGGTCACAAATGTGAGTGAAATTATTGCAGGAAGGGGGACCTCTTCCCGGGCCCAAGAGTGGGTCTTGTCTAACAGTCAGAAATGAATTGTCTGAGAAGACACACGAGCTGACAAAGCAAGAGACTTTATTGGAAAGGGGTGCCCAGGAGGAGAGCAGCAGGGTAAGGGAACCCAGGAAAACTGCTCTGCCACGTGGCTCGCAGTCTCAGGTTTTATGGTAATGGGGTTAGTTTCTGGATTGTCTCTGGCCAATCATTCTGACTCAGGGCCCTTCCTGGTGACACACGCATCGGTCAGCCAAGATGGATTGCAGCGTGATGGATTCTGGGAGGTTGATTGTCTCCTCCCCCTTTAGACCCCTCCCACATTCTCCTGGTTAGTTTTCAGCAGCACCACCATGTTCCTTATCTGGACCTCCTGTTATGAGACAACTCAGGCAAGCAGTTATCGCCATGCCTGGCCAAGGAGGGTGGTTCCAGTCAGTGGCTCCCTAACAAAATGATGCCTAATATAAAATGCCAGAGTGCCACTATTTTCAAAGTCATATGAAGCAAAATGTGCAAGACACTTCATGATGTGCAGTTTCATTGTTCGAGACTAACTCAAACAGAAGAGAAAACTGGTGAGAACTTAAGTGATGGATGCTGCTGTTCACTGAAAAACATGTCCCAGTGTTTCTTGCATTTCATTGGAGAAGTGGATGCCGGAAGAGCCAGGAAGCCTGTAGACCTACTCATTTGACCTTTAATATAAGCAAAACTTTATATGAAACCTTTATAAAGTTGGCTGAATTTTATGTGATAAGAGGCTGTAATACTTTTCTTTCATCAAGAATGTAAAAAAAAAAATTAGTAGATACATGCTTTTCAGAGGAAAGGTGAAATTATACAAAATATCAGTGCCCTAGATGCAAGATCTCTGGCCTATTAGCTGTCAGGTAATGTAATAGATTAGCAGCAGAAGAGAAAAATATCCTCTACATACAGCTTTGGCATTTGGCAAGAAGTGAAAGGGACGTTATAACAAGGGCTACAAATTAACTTTACACATGTTATGATACGTAGAAGAAAGGGAAAAGAGGGAAGGAGGACTTGAACTTTGCAGTCCAAGATTTATCACCAGAAGCAGGGATCAGCTGTGGAAACTTATACCCCTCTAATTGCCAGATATTTTAGTGACTAACAGCAATTATATCCCCCAAAGAATTGAAAGACATTTACTGGGTACCCACCGTTGAAGGCCAGATACTTTCATAGATATTACCCCATCCTGTCTTCATAAATCCCCAATATTGCTACCCCATTGTTCAGATACTCGGGTTGGAGCTCAAAGCATTTAAGTGATTTCTCCAATCTAGTAAGTAAAGATCAGAGGTAGAATTCTAATCCATACCTTTTTTGGCCTTAATATAAGAGAATAACTCAGAATTTTACACATTAAATAAGAAAACACCCCTGAGTTTCTAATTCTCAAAAAAGCATTTTCTAAAAAGCATCATCATCATGGTCATCATCAGGAAGAAAAGTAGATCAATCACCTCAAGGCACTTCCTTAGTGTTAGCAGTAGCTTTAAAGGAATAGATTCATTCCTTTGACTACGGTTTTAGAATCTCTAAAAAGGCATTGGAAAAAAACAGTTTATTTTTTAGGTAACTTCCCCCATAACTTTGAAACTCAACTTTCACTGGAAATGTCCAAAACTTTCCGTTCAAATCTTTATGATTTAGATTATGAGATTAAAATGGAAAATAATTTCTCTTTTAAACTTTCAATGGTTGCACGTGCGCACGCACACAAACACACTTACACACACACACACATACTTTCACCTTGATTTAACTATTTTAGGATGGGGCTCTGTATTTATGTTAATGCATTTCTTTTATTTAAAAGATATTGTTCCGTCAAATATGTTTAAGCCGTATGTTTAAACTGCTTGAAATATAACCAAGTAAAAAGCGAAGTCAGCTCCACTCAACTGAGCCTTTCTGGCTAGTCTTGTGAGTAAGGAAAAAGAAGGAAAAGAGGGAGAAGGGTCTGATTATGGTGACTGGGTACCTGGAGACGATGGAGGTGGAGTTGCCAAATGTAGCAAATAAAAGAACAAGACACTCAGATCTGAATTTCAGATAAATTATATATATATAAGTGTGTCCCAATTATTGCATGGGACATACTTATACTAAAAAAAATACCAATTCAAATTCAAATTTAACTGGGTGCCCTATATTTTATCTGGCAACCCTAGATGAAGGCAAATATAATTAGTATCAGGTTCCAGTTGCCCAGATTGTCAAGCTCCTCCTGGGCTGAAGTAGAGGCTTAAAATTGAGGCCATTTTTGCTCACTGCTTAATAGTGACAAGCTATTGATAGTCAGGCATTGCCAAATTCTCATTAGTTTCTAAAACTCAGGAACTACGTTTAGAAAAAAGCAGCTCGCTTACGGAGAGGTCATCTATCCAATAACCTTAAGTACCAGGAACACAGCTGAAACCCAGGAAACGAGGGGAAAAAAAGACCTCTGAGGATCCAAAATAGAAACTATGTGCTGAAGCTCATGCTCTTTTCTTTGAGAAGAGGCCCTCAGACCTGTACCCAGTGTAATTTACTATTCTTTTAGACACCATCTGAACAAGTTTGGTTGTCTGATTTCCCAGCCAATTGTGATAAAAAGCAGGAATTTATGAGGTGGGCAGGACAGGTAGGTAGACTAGAGGTAAGCTGCATGCATCATGATAACCTGGAGAAAAAAAAAACACACCAATTATATAAACAGTCTCCATAATAATTCAGAAGAAAATATATCCACAAGTCATGAGTGGTTAGGACTCAATAATGAGCTTATAAGTGGTTTTATTTTCTCCTTTACACTTTTTCATATTTTGTAAATCTTTCCACTGTATGTTTACAATCACAAAGAGCAATACAGATATTTTCAATAAAATAAAATATTAAGAATTATTCCTTGACTCTCCCAGGAAAGTTCTATTCTTGTGTGTGTTAGGAGCATTTACTAAAGGTAATTATAAACTACATCTTTATTTGTCACTCTTTCCCAGTAGATTGTAAGCTTTTAGAGGAGAGGGTTAATGTCTTTGCAGCCTTGTGGTTCTAGTAATTAGCATAATATCTAGTATAGTAAATGCTCAGTAAGTGTGTGTTGAGTAAATGGCTAAAGTCAAAATGCATAGTGCTTCTGTGAGTATTTAGACACAGTTCTCCACACTTCAGTGTCCCCAGGGCAGGGCCATGCTACAGCCTGCTTCAATCATTGATTATTATAATGTTAACTACACGTCCGTCACAGTTAGAATTATGGTTGCAGAAAGCACTGTGGAGTATAATTCATTCCTGCAAAATTTCTATTGAAATGGTTAACATCTTTTAAAGTTTTGGCTTAAAAGAATAAATCTCAGTAGTTTTGAAAGTTCTCTTAATGGAACCCTTCATTTACTCTGAGGCCTGGCTATTTCTGTTAATTAAGAGCATGGGCTATGCAGAGAGGACACTGATACTCAAGAGTCTCACTATAGAGCAAAGCACCATCTGTGATCTATTATATTAGAGGCAGAAGAAGGAATGATGGACATCTATATGAGATGCTTTTTGTGGTGGCTATGTTGCATATACATCTTTGCAAATTAATGAAACGATGACACATGCCAAAGCTCAGTTTTCTTTGTAACCTGTTCTTTTAAAGACCCCTTCTCAGTGCAGCACAGGACTGAATAAGATCTTACAACTCTACTCTTTTCCAGTTAGCATTTGTAAATGGAATCCAATCATATCTCCTTCTTCTTCTTCTTTTTTTTTTTTTTTTTTTTGTGGTACACGGGCCTCTCACTGCTGTGGCCTCTCCCGTTGCGGAGCACAGGCTCCGGACGTGCAGGCTCAGCAGCCGCGGCTCACAGGCCCAGCCACTCCGCGGCATGTGGGGTCTTCCCGGATCGGGGCACGAACCCGTGTCCCCTGCATCGGCAGGCGGACTCTCAACCACTGTGCCACCAGGGAAGCCCTTCTCTCTCTTCTTGATGAGTCGGATTAATCTTTGTTTGTGTTAAAACTATGGCTATTTAACCAGAAAGAAATTTATGAGTTACTGCACAGTGGATTTTGTGGCAGAGGTATCTGACAAGAATAGTATGATTCAGCATGTATTATTTTTGTTTTGCAAATGATTTCAAAGCACATTTTGGTAACTTGGAACTCTCAAAGAGGGGCAACAGTGCTGCTTTCGCACCATCGAATTTTCGGGAAGCAGTTTTCCCAGCTTGCCCACAGATGCACCCAGGGCTTGCCAGCAGAGTGCCTTAACCCCAAGAAGCAGCTATTCAAAATTAAACTGCACATTAGGACATTTTTCACTACAATCAACTCGAGTGTCAGCACTAATGAGCAGCAGGGCTAGCATGGGTAAATCAAGCCAGAGATAACTTTCTATTCTAGCCATTAAATTTGATTGTCTCCACATCTTTAAATTCAGTGGTAAAGTTACCTGGTTTGTCTTTCAGTTTTATTCTTTTTCCACTCCTTGAAGGTAGTGATAAAAAAACAGCAAGTTAAGTCCAAAGCAGGGAAAATGAGGAAGAGGAAAAAGGTGGTATATGAATGATTGATCCCTGGATAATTTAGATTTAATGGTGAATAGGGGCTACTTTCAGCTAATGAAAGAAAAATACCCTGTAGGCAGCAAACCTAAGATACTTCACTATAAGAGCTGATAAGATTGTAAGGATACATAACTATAGGAGAGGCTTAGAATACTGTTTTGACTTTTTAAATATGTGGACCAATGAGTTTTTAAAAAGTAAAAATTTTAGAATATATTCCTAACATTTCGATAAAGTTAGTGAAGACTTCCTAAAGCACAACCCTTTTGTGTTACTGCCAAAGACATAATAATGCTTTTGTATCCCACATGAAAACTGTTAGCTATGAAGTGACTAAACTGTACTGCTTTCTGTCCAAATCACCACTGAACTCTGATAAGCTGACACCCAGGAGACAGATAATTTTCTTAAACGGGAAGCATCATGGCACCCAAGATTTCGACCAACAGTGAATCTCTTTGCTAATCACTTTCTGAGCAAGAAGTAACTTTCCCACCAAAAAGGATTTAAAGCACCCTTTCCACACCACTCCAGAGATAAGAATGCTAATCCAACAGCCACCAAATAAAGTATGTGTAGCACTGAGTATTCATCTCAGCCCCACCCAGAAGTCTCTAAGAAATAGTGAAGAAAAACAAATTCTCAGTAAAAATCAAGTAAATTGATACATACTTAAAAATTGCATTTGGAATAAGGGTATATGATGAGTATGTTAGATTAGTAATAAGGTCTTTAAAGAAAGGAGCACATATCTCAAGACTGATTTTGTAAGGCAAAGAATAATAGAACAAAACACTCTTCTTTCAGCCATGCTGGTTGAAGATTATTACCAGCTTCTTATGCCACAGGAAATGGAGTGCCAATCTCCAATATCCATATTGGTATAGAGTTCCTCATGTCCAAGAAGGCATGATCAACTTGATATGGCTCTCATTACTGATCTTCAGGTCAGCAAATCCACTTGTCCACTTCATAAAGTCCTGAGTTAAAAAACCCACACTGGGGTTCCATAGATAGATATCTAGAACAAGACTCAGTGAATATTTGCTGAATGAATGAATCTTGGACTTAGTAGGCACTCCATACTAGACTCATAATTCTGGTGTTCAAAAAAGAGGAAAACAGGTAAAAGGTAATCCTTAAAGAATTCTCTTTGCAATAGGGCTTATTTTTGTCTGGGCTTGCTACAAACTATGCTATGTTCTTCACATTCAAGATGAAATAAAGGCCATTGGGTAAATGTCCTAACAAATTGCACCTCTCTGGCCTTGACCTTTTAAGTGTATTTTGGTTCTGGTCTTGGCTTTTGGACAAGTGTCTATATAGAGCTCATCTCTCATGGCCAGTTCAGTCTGGCAGAACATAATGTCCAGTAGAGGGCTCCCAGAGAGAGACTGATTTGGCTTAGCAGTCATTTTGGCCCATTCTGTTGGCAGGGTTAAAGAGTTCTGATAGGTCTACTCTGATCTTTTCAACTATTCTAGACCTCTTGTGTCCATGAAGTAGTCTTTTTCTTTTTTTATTCTTTCACAGTTCTGGAGGCCACAGTCTGAAATCCAAGGTGTCAGCAGGGCTGTGCTCCTTTAGCAGACTAGGGGAGAATACTTCCTTGCCTATCCCAGCTTCTGGTGGCTCCAAGCCTTCCTTGGCTTGTGGCTACATAATTCCAATTTCTACCCTTGTCTTCATGGAGATTTCTCCCCTGGGCTTTGACCTCTTCTGTGTTATTAGGACATCTATCATTGAATTTAGGGGCAACACAGATAATTCAGGATGATCTCATTTCAGGATTCTTGATTTAATTACATCTATAAAGATTTTTTTTTTCCCAAATAATGTCACATCCACGGGATCCAGGTGGACATATCTTTTGGGGCATGACCATTCAACTCACTACAGTAGGTGATTTAGAACTACTCATCCTCTCTGTGTCCTAAATGAATCTTGAATGTTGAAGAGGTAAGCAATCTGTGATATAACATTTGGTATTCTAAAACTTATTTTAAAAATTACCTACTTACCTTCATTTTGTGTCTATATCCTCATGTAATCATTTTAACTTACTATTTTTATTGTTTTCATTAGCAGTTCATCTACTCCAAGGTTTCTTAGCCTTGACACTATTGACATTTGGGGCTGGATATCCTATTCATTGTAGGATGTTTAGCAGCATCCCTGGCCTCTACCCTCTAGATGCCAGTAGCACTCCCCTCAGTTCTGACAATAAAACAGGTCTCTAGACATTGCCACATGTCCTCAGGGTCAAGGATTTGTGTTTAGTTGACAACCACTGGTCTACATCAAACATTGCTAGATGGGACTCTTAGAAATTACACTGAATCACCACTAAACATTATCTAAGTCATACCTTTGATTTCTTTGGCTAACACAGGTGCCCTGAAAATATTATTTTAAAATGTTTTATTGCATTTCATCTTAGAATAAGGAATAAATGGAACACTTTCCTAGTGTATATACAGTTTTAGATGGCCCCGCCTACATCACCATACCAAGTGTCAAGAAAGAATATAGCTCAGAACGTGCTTTGCAATTTGCTTATCCGTTATTCAAGAATAGGCAGGAGTTAGCACATTTCAACCAGAAAGGAGGAATTGAGTTCCTTTGTAACAGAGTTTGACAGAGAAATGTATATGATATCCATAAATGAAGTTAAATTACAGAAAAAATCTGTCTTATACTGAATAGTATAAACAACAGTGATTAACCATTTATTAGGCCAAGACTTCTTAGAGAAGTATCATGATGAAATTGCTTTCCTCCAAAAGGGGAAAATCATTCTAGAATTGGAAGTAGTCATCAAAACAACCCACCCAGAGAAATAAAATACCTTTTGATGTTTTTTATTTGTTCTGTCTCTGACATTCTGGAAACACTGATCATTTGTACCTATTGAATCAACTATTACCTTCCTTATGGGCAAAATCTCTGACTTGCATTGGTAAAATTCACGGTGCACCTCCCATCAAAATTCAGAGAGATTTCTCAAAACTTCTTCCTAGAATTAATCAATACCCTATAAGGAAAGAAGCCCTTCAAGGCATAAAGCCCACAATAGAAGACTACAGGGCTCAAGACCTCATTCTCCTTTGTACTAGCCCTTGTAACACTCCCATTTTACCACTGAGAAAACCTAAGGGCTGAGGGTGGAGGTTTTTCCAGAACCTCTGAAAAGTAAGCAACGTTGGTATCCCTCAACACCCTATTGTTCTTAACCCTCACATGTCACTAACATCCATTCCCACCGGAAGCAAATTCTTTACCGTAACTGATTTATGCAGTGCATTCTTTAGTATTCCAGTTGATGAAGCCAGCCAATACCTTTTTACCTTCCTTTGGGAAGAAAAACAATTCACTGGAGCAGTAATGCCTCAGGGTTTTACTTATAGGCCTCTTATTTCTCCCAAATCCTGAAGGCTGATCTGGGTGATGTAAAGTTCCCTAGAGTTTCTACTCTGTTGCCACACGTGGATGATTTGCTCTTTGCTCTCCTTTTCCAGCCTCCTCAGAGAAAGAGAGCATCCAATTGCTAAAACTTTTAGCCTCATAGGGACATAAGGTCACCAGGGAAAAATTGCAATTTGCCCAAACTCAGGTTTGATATTTAGGTCATCTGATACTAGAGCAAGGGCTATTTAGATCTAGATAGACTTCACGGTGTCCTAAGTTTCCCCAAACCCAAAACTAAGTGCCAACTAGAGGTTTTCTCAGGCTAGTTGGGTATTGATGAAATTAGTTGCCAAATTTCTCTCTTACGGCCAAACTTCTGTATGTTTTACTAAACAATTACAACTCAGAACCAATTTTATGGGAAGAAGAGGACGACACAGTCTTCAAGGCCTTATAGGAGAATTGATGAACCCACCTTCTCTCAGGCATCCCAATTATCAGATTCCCTTTTTCCTTATTGTATATGAAAAGGAAGGGAATGCCCTTGATATACTTACCCCAAAACACGGGGACCATCCATCAACCCATAGGGTGTTATAGTCAACGACTGGACCCTGTGGCATGGGGATACCCCCCTTGCCTTAGAGCCGTTACAGCACTGCTTTTTTGGTTAACACCACTGGAGAAATTGTTGCGGGGTCCTCCTTTACCATGTTTGTACCTCGGGTAGTAAAGGTTCTCCTGAATTCTCATCACATTCAACATTTCTCAGTCAGTTGCCTCACCTCATATAAAGTCCTTTTGTTCACTGCTACTCTTCTTCCCTCTGTTGCCAATGAAGTCCCTCATGACTGCTTAATGCTGATGGACCACCTCCTGACTCCTCCTGATGATCTACAGGAAAGTTTTCTGAGTAATTCTGACTTCTCATGGTTCACAAACCATTCTTCTTTAAAAAGTGACCACTGCACATCTTGGGCTGGGTATGTTATTGCAACTCCTTCTGATGTTGTCAAGGCAGCATCTTTACCTATGGCTACTTTGGCCCAAAAGGCTGAATTATACGCTTTTACACAGGCTTGTACCTTAGCTAAGGACAAACTTTCAATGTTTATACTGATAGTAGATATACTTTCAGAGCAGCTCGTGATTTTAGAATGTTGTGGAAGCAATGTGCCTTCCTTACGTCCAGCGGAAATAAAATTAAAGATGATCCTTATGTTCAGGAACGATTAGATGCAATATTTTACCTGCTGTTTAGCTATTGAGATTCCAGGGCATTTTAAACTTGGCTCTCTGAAAGCTAAGGGAAATCACCTTGCTGACATTTCCATAAGGGGTGCTGCCCTTAAAGGGACCAACAGAAGCCAAACCTCTGTCATGGTCTAAAGGGATATTTCCCCAAATGATAATTTAGAAAAACTGGCTATAGAAGCCCAAAAATTGGCCTCAGAAAAGGAAAAACAAGATTGGAAGTTCAACGATTGTTGATTTGATGAAAAGAGCAAGTTCTGGTTTGGACCAAATAATAATCCAGTTCTACCAGAGACTTTAAATTTCCCACTCCTCACCACTGCACAGGCATTAAACCATTGGTCTACTGGAAAAATGATAGCCTTCATGAACGAATATTGGTGAGAAAACATTAACAAGGCTGCAGAAAGTGCCTACCTCACTTGGCCCTTTTGTCTGAAGTAAAACCCAGGGGAGCCTGTTCATACTGCACACAGACATTTTAAACTACCTAATGGATCATTCAAGGTCTAGCAAATGGATTTCATACAACTTCCTCTATCTAATGGTTATAGATATGTGTTAGTTATAGTCTGAAGGTACTCATACCTGTCTGAAGTCTTCCCTTGCAGATAAGGTACTGCCTCTTGTGTGGCTAAAGTCCTTTGGGAAAAGATTGAGCCCACCTGGGGAACTCCTCTCCAACTTCAAAGTGATTGAGGAGCACATTTTACTGGCCACATTTTACTTGTTTCAACAAGTCTGCGCTGTTTAGGTGGTTTTACAACTCTTTCACTGTGCTTACCACCCTCAGTCCTCTGGTTCTGTGGCATACACTAATGGCATTATTAAGACTCAACTGGCAAATTTGTAGAGGTCCTCCAAATACCTTGGCCAAAGGCATTGCCGCTGGTTCTTCTAAATCTCAGATCCACCCCTTTTGAAACTCATAAACTCTCACCCTTTCAGATATTTACAGGACACCCAATGCACTTGGCTCCTGCTTCTTTTGACCCACAACTGATAAAAGGAGAGATACCCCAGTATTGCAGAGAGCTAATTACTTCTATTGAAAATAACCATGATTTGGTAGAGCAATCTTTTCACAATGTACTCTTGGGAGATGAAGACCTTAAGCATCACACCTTGTAACCTGGAGATTTTTGTCTATTGGGAAAGACACCTCCACATGAACTTACTTCAACCTCACTGGAGAGGCCCCAAACAGGTACTGCTTACCAGCCCTTATGACACCAAACTCCAAGGATTAGACCCTTGGACTCACCTAAGTGACACACCTAAAGAAGCACTGAACCCCACCTAGACCTGCACATCATCTGGTGACCTGAAAGTAAAGATTTCTTGGAAATGAAGCAGGTGATATATTGAGACAGCTTTCCCAAGATATCCAGACCAGACCTGTTGGAAGTTTGTCACCAAACTTTTCACGATGACATAAAGCTTCAGATGATCTCTAATGTCTATGATCTTAATATATGGACAGATATTTTAAAACATATTTTCAGATTAAAAAAGCACCTGAAAATTCTCCCTCCGACCTTTCCTCATTACTTGAATGTGACCTGAATAGCTTTCCAATCTGTGCACTTTCCCTCTGACATGAGACAGTACACCCAGGAAAGGTCCTTCCTGACACTGAGTGAGAAAAAGCTGCTGAAACTATAAAACCTGACTCTTTATCGGTAATGCTTTGAAAGAAAGATGTTGATCAAAAGGGGAAAATGTAAAAAATTAATAAACAGAACCTCAATTTGATTTGGAAGACCAGAAGGATGATAGCAGAGCCCAACAGGAAGAAGAAAAATGCCTCTTTTTTCCTGGCAAGGGCTCAGCCAATAAAAAGCCATGGACTCTTTGTTTACTATAGTCCTCCCAACTTCCTTTTTCCCCTTATAAAAGTTTTCTAATTCCTTCGCTTTGCAGGTACTTGCACACGGCTCATCATAGCTGCAGACCACAAGTTGCAATTCTCTGCCAATCCTGAATAAACCCATCTTTGCTGGAAAAATACCTGGCACTCTATTTATTTTAGGTCAACACACCTAACTTATGAAACATCCTAGCTTAACCTAGCCTGCTTTAAATGTGCTCAGGACACTTACATTAGATTAAAGTTTGGCAAAATTTTCTAACACAAAGCCTACTGTAATTTATTCAGACTGTAATTTTTCAGACTACTGGACTGAAAGTGAAAAACAGAATGGTTACATGGGTACAGAATCGTTGTAATGGTTTCTTACCCTCATGATCTCATGGCAAAATGGGAGTTGCAGCTCACTGCCACTACCCAGCATCACAAGAGAGTATCATACTACATGGCCTAGTCTGAGAAAAGATAAAAATCGAAAGTATGGTTTCTACCGAATGTATATCACTTTTGCACCATCATAAAGTTGAAAAATTGTAAATTGAACCATCCTAAGTCAGGGACTGTCTGTAGTTAATATGTGTAAAGCACAAAGAATGAGGCCTGGCATGTAGTAAATGTTCAATAAATGGTGAATATTACTGCTATAAAGCAGTAAAACTGCTACTGCTTTACTTTTCTTATGTCCCTTTTTATCTGATTTGACCCAGCTCTCTAAAGGCTGCAATGTCCTAAACCAAAGAGGCTGCTCATAATTTCTTCTACTCTGTTAAGAAATAAAATACTTGAACCTCAGAGATTCTCCTCAAGCCTTACTTTTCATCTCTTATTTTTGTGTTTATTGGCTTTGGGGATCATAACTTCCTTTTGCATTTTACAAGTTCTATTTCAATCACTATTTACTTTCATTATATATTAAATCATACTGAATTTACATGGAAAAGAATTTTGTTGGCACAGAATAAAAAACTTAAAAAATCATTGTATGAATAATAGAAATGGAAGGGGGATTATTTTGTGTGATATGAATCAAGCATGGTGGAAAGAATGCAGTGCTCCCTCATGGAAGCAGGGTTCCATTGAAGGTTTGGTGATATTTAAATTCTATAGAATGAATATTTTTCCTTTGATAATTCTTGACCACTCTTTCTCTCTCTATATATATATATTTTAATTCACCATATTCTTTTTAATACATTTTTAGGGTAGAGTTTTAGTGATTAATTACTTAATCTTAACATCTATCAACTCCAATGAAAGAAATTCTTCATGTCTCAATGTTAATAAAACATAAGTGCAATATAATAGTATTAGTGTAAATATTATCAATGACATATTAAAATGAAATTTTCGAGTGGAGTTCTTCCTAACCCAAAAGATAATGAGCAAAAATACATATATTATATGGAAAATTATGATCCAAGAATTAGTCAGAGCTCTTTTGTTAGTCAGTTATTTATCTCAAAGAGTTAATAACGTTCAAACCTAGAGAAAAAACTATAAAAAAAATTTTTAAGTTAACATAGAAACTAAGGTTACCAGAATTTTAAGAATGAGTTTACAAAGTATCTTTGAGGAAGAAAACTAAACCTGAGTGACTACTTTCTCATTACCATAAATCATTTTAGTGATGAACCCCTTTAGTGGTGAAAAATGCAGGCAAAATTTCCAGAAGACAAGCAGTCTTTTCTATTTACTAAGGTGTTTTTTCCAAGATCCATCATGATCAAATATAATTTTATTATGCTCTTTATCTGAGAATAACATAAGATGTCAGAGTGGGAGAAAATGCTGAAATCTTGTAATCATACATTCTTACAAAAGAGTGCCTATCAAAGCAGTCTTTAAGACACCATGAATTAGAACAGAGTCTTAGAGATTTGGGCATGTGGCTGGATGCTGCCTCAAAGTGGTAGAGAAGAAAAAGGTGATAAAGTTACACCATTGGTACATAAGAAAGCATGAAGTCATGAATATTGCCTCTATGCATTGTTCTTCTCCCCATAGCTCCAGAAAGGCAGAGGGACAAAATTTTCTCATTTTTCTCTCTGATCAGTAGAGGCAGAGAGCCAATCTGAGAAAAGAATGAGGAGTATTTTATCTCACCCTTCAGAACATCCTTTCAACCTGAGTTTATCTGATTAAATGATTTAAAAAGTGATGCAGTAAATACGTATCTGGTAAGGGATTTGTGTCTAGAGTACATCTTCTAGGAGACCTAGAACACTATAATTGAATAAGACGATGACAGAAAACCAAATAAAAAATGAGCAAAGGATTTGAATAAACAACCAACCAAAGAAGAGATTTTCTTTTAACGTCTTTATTGGAGTATAATTGATTTACAATGGAGTATAATATCTTTATTGGAGTATAAATGCTTTACAATGTTCAGTTAGTTTCTGCTGTATAACAAAGTGAACATATATCCCCATAAGCCTCCCTCTTGCACCTCCCTCCCACCCTCCCTATCCCACCGCTCTAGGTGGTCACAAAGTACTGAGCTGATCTCCCTGTGCTATGCAGCTGCTTCTCACTACCTATCTATTTTACATTTGGTAGTGTATATATGTCAATGCTAGTCTCTCACTTTGTCCCAGCTTACCCTACTCACTCCCCATGCCCTAAATTCCATTCACTACATCTTCGTCTTTATTCCTGTCCTGCCCCTAGGTTCATCAGAACCATTTTCTTTTTTTAGGTTCCATATATATATATTAGCATACGGTATTGTTTTTCAGTTTCTGACTTACTTTACTCTGTATGGCAGACTCTAGATCCATCCACCTCATTAAAAATAACTCAATTTCATTTCTTTTTATGGCTGAGTAATATTCCATTGCATATGGAACATTCTTTATCTATTCATCTGTCGATGGACACTTAGGTTGCTTCCATGTCCTGGCTATTGTAAATAGTGCTGCAATGAACATTGTAGTACATGTCTCTTTTTGAATTATGGTTTTCTCAGGGTATATGTCAAGTAGTAGGATTGCTAGGTCATATGATAGTTCTATTTTTAGTTTTTTAAGGAACCTCCATACTGTTCTCCATAGTGACTGTATCAATTTACATTCCTACCAACAGTGCAAGAGGGTTCCCTTTTCTCCACACCCTCTCCAGCAGTTACTGTTTGTAGATTTTTTTGATGATGGCCATTCTGACCGGTGTGTGAGGTTATACTTCATTGTGGGTTTGATTTGCATTTCTCTAATGATTAGTGATGTTGAGCATCCTTTCATGTATTTGTTGGCAATCTGTATGTCTTCTTTGGAGAAATGTCTATTTAGGTCTTCTGCCCACTTTTGGACTGGGTGGTTGTTTCTTTGATATTGAGCTGTGTGAGTTGTTAGTATATTTTGGAGATTAATCCTTTGTCATTTGATTCATTTGCAAATATTTTCTCCCATTCTGAGTGTTGTCTTTTCATCTTGTTTATGATTTCCTTTGCTGGGCAAAAGCTTTTACGTTTCATTAGATCCCATTTGTTTATTTTTGTTTTTATTTCCATTACTCTAGGAGGTGGGTCAAAAAAGATCTTGCTGTGATTTATGTCATAGAGTGCTCTGCCAGTGTTTTCCTCTAAGAGTTTTATAGTGTCTGACCTTATATTTAGGTCTTTAATCCATTTTGAATTTATTTTTGTGTATGGTGTCAGGAAGTGTTCTAATTTCATTCTTTTCCATGTAGCTGTCCAGTTTTCCCAGCACCATTAATTGAAGATGCTCTCTTTTCTCCACTGTATACCCTTGTCTCCTTTTTCAAAGATAAGGTGACTATATGTGTGTGGGTTTACCTCTGGGCTTTCTATCCTGTTTCATTGATCTATATTTCTGTTTTGGTGCCAGTACCATACTGTCTTGATTACTGTAGCTTTGCAGCATAGTCTGAAGTAAGGGAGCCTGATTCCTCAGGCTCCGTTTTTCTTTCTCAAGGTTGCTTTGACTACTTGGGGTCTTTTTTGTTTCCATAGAAACTGTGAAAGTTTTTGTTCTAGTTTTGTGAAAAATGTCATTGGTAGCTTGATAAGGATTGCATTGATTCTGTAGATTGCTTTGGGTAGTAGAGTCATTTTCAAAATGTTGATTCTTCCAATCCAAGAATATGATATATCTCTCCATCTGTTTGTAGCATCTTTAATTTCTTTTACCTGTGTCTTATAGTTTTCTGCATACAGGTCTTTTGCCTTCTTAGGAAGGTTTATTCCTAGGTATTTTATTCTTTTCATTGCAATGGTAAATGTAAGTGTTTCCTTAATATCTCTTCCAAATTTTTCATCATTAGTGTATAGGAATGCAAGAGACTCTGTGCATTGATTTTGTATCCTGCTACTTTACCAAATTCATTGATTAGCTCTAGTAGTTTTCTGTTAGCATCTTTAGGATTCTCTATGTATGGTATCATGTCATCTTCAAACAGTGATACTTTTACTTCTTCTTTTCTGATTTGGATTGTTTTTATTTCTTTTTCTTCTCTGGTTGCCATGGCTAAAGCTTCCAAAACTATGTTGAATAATAGTGGTGAAAGTGGGCAACCTTGTCTTTTTCCTGATCTTAGAGGAAATGGTTTTAGTTTTTCACCATTGAGAAGGATGTTGGCTGTAGGTTTGTCATATATATGCCCTTTATTATGTTGAGTTATGTTCCCTCTATGCCTACTTTCTGGGGATTCTTTTACAGTAAATCGGCATTGAATTTTGTCAAAAGCTTCTTCTGCATCTACTGAGTTTATCATATGGTTTTTATTCTTCAATTTGTTAATATGATGTATCACATTAATTGATTTTTGTATATTGTAGAATTCTTGCATTCCTGGGGTAAACCCCACTTGATCATGGTGTATGACCCTTTTAATGTGCTGTTGGATTCTGTTTGCTAGTATTTTGTTGAGGATTTTTGCATCTATGTTCATCTGTGATATTGGCCTGTAGTTTTCTTTGTTATGTGACATCTTTTTCTGGTTTGATATCAGAGTGATGGAATGAGTTTGGGAGTGTTCCTCCCTCTGCTAAGTTTTGGAAGAGCTTGAGAAGGGTAGGTGTTAACTCTTCTCTAAATTTTTGATAGAATTCACCTGGGAAGCCATCTGGTCCTGGCCTTTTGCTTATTGGAAGATTTTTAATAAGAGTTTCTATTTCAGTGCTTGCGATTAGTCTGTTTATATTTTCTATTTCTTCCTGGTTCAGTCTCGGAGGGTTGTGTTTTTCTAAGAATTTGTCGATTTCTTCCAGGTTGTCCATTTTATTGGCATATAGTTGCTTGTAGTAATCTCTCATAATCCTTTGTAATTCTACAGTGTTAGTTGTTACTTCTCCTTTTTCATTTCTAATTCTGTTGATTTGAGTCTTCTCCCTTTTTTTCTTGATGGGTCTGGCTAATGGTTTATCAATTTTGTTTTTCTTCTCAAAGAACCAGCTTTTGGTTTTATTGATCTTTGCTCTTGTTTCCTTCATTTCTTTCTCATTTATTTCTGCTCTGATCTTTATGATTTCTTTCCTTCTACTAACTTTGGGTCTTTCTTGTTCCTCTCCTCTAGTTCCTTTAGGTGTAAGGTTAGGTTGTTTATTTGAGACTTTTCTTGTTTCTTGAGGTAGGATTGTATTTCTATAAACTTCCCTCTTAGAACTGCTTTTGTTGCATCCCATAGGTTTGAGATCATTTTCTCTTCATTGTCATTTGTCTGTAGGTATTTTCTGATTTCCTCTTTGATTTCTTCAGTGATCTCTTAGTTATTTAGTAGCATATTGCTTAGCCTCCATGTGTTTGTATTTTTTACAGTTTTTTTTTTCCTGTAATTGACATCTGGTCTCATAGTGTTATGGTCAGAATAGGTGCTTGATACAATTTCCATTTTCTTAAATTTACCAAGGCTTGATTTGTGACCCAAGATATGATCTATCCTGGAAAATGTTCCATGACCACTTGAGAAGAAACTGTATTCAGCTGTTTTTGGATGGAATGTCCTATAAATATCCATTAAGTCCTTCTTGTCTAATGTGTCATTTAAAGGTTGTGTTTCCTTATTTATTTTCATTTTGGATGATCTGTCCAATGGTGAAATGGTGAAAGTGGGGTGTTAAAGTCCCCGACTATTTTTATGTTACTGTCGATTTCCCCTTTTGTGGCTCTAAGCATTTGCTTAGGTATTGAGGTGCTCCTATGTTGGGTGGATAAATATTTACAATTGTTATATCTTCTTCTTGGATTGACCCCTTTATCATTATATAGTATCCTTCTTTGTCTCTTATAATAGTCTTTATTTTAAAGTCTACTTTTTCTGATATGAGAATTGCAACTCCAGCTTTCTTTTGATTTCCATTTGCATGGAATATCTTTTTCCATCCCCTCACTTTCAGTCTGAATGTGTCCCTACGTCTGAAGTGGGTTTCTTGTAGACAGCATATATATATGTGTCTTGTTTTTGTATCGTTTCAGCCAGTCTGTGTCTTTTGGTTGGAGCATTTAATCCATTTACATTTAAGGTAATTATGTTCCTATTACCATTTTCTTAATTGTTTTGTGTTTGTTATTGTAGGTCTTTTCCTTCTCTTGTGTTTCCTGCCTAGAGAATTTCCTTTAGCCTTTGTGGTAAAGCTGGTTTGGTGGCATTGAATTCCCTTAAGTTTTGCTTGTCTGTAAAGGTTTTAATTTCTTGCTTGATTTTTTAATGAGATCCTTGCTGGATAGGGTAATCTTGGTTGTAGGTTTTTCCCTTTCATCTCTGTAAATATGTCCTGCCACTCCCTCCTGGCTTGCAGAGTTTTTGCTGAAAGATCAGCTCTTAACCTTATGGGGATTCCCTTGTGTGTTATTTGTTGCTTTTCCCTTGCTGCTTTTAATGTTTTTTCTTTGAATTTAATTTTTGATAGTTTGATTAATATGTATCTTGGCATGTTTATCCTTGGATTTATCCTGTATGGGACTCTATGCACTTCCTGGAATTGATTGACTGTTTCCTTTCCCATGTTAGAGAAGTTTTCAACTATAATCTCTTCAAATATTTTCTCAGACCTTTTCTTTTTCTCTTCTTCTGAGACACCTGTTATTTGAATGTTGGTGCATTTAATGTTGTCCCACAGGTCTCTGACACTCTCCTCAATTCTTTTAATTCTTTTTTCTTTATTTTGTTCTGTGACAGTTATTCCCACTATTTTATCTTCCAGGTCACTTATCCATTCTTCTGCTTCAGTTATTCTGCTATTGATTCCTTCTTGAGTATTTTTAATTTCACTTATTGTGTTGTTCATCATTGTTTTTGCTCTTTAATTTTCTAGGTCCTTGTTAAACATTTGTATTTTCTCCATTCTATTTCTGACATTTTGGATCATCTTTACTATCATTACTCTGAATTCTTTTTCCACTAGACTGCCTATTTCCTCTTCATTTTTTGGTCTCTTAGGTTTTTACCTTGTTCCTTTATCTGCTGCATATTTCTCTATCTTCTCATTTTGTTTAACTTACTTTGTTTGGGGTGTACTTTTCACAGGCTGCATGCTCATAGTTCCCGTTGTTTTTGGTGTCTGCCCCCAGTGGGTGAGTTTGATTCAGCAGCTTGTGTAGGCTTCCTGGTAGAGGGGGCTGGTGCCTGTGTTCTGGTGGGTGGGGCTGTATCTTGTTCTTCAGGTGGGCAGGGCTGCATCTGGTGGTGTGTTTTGGAGTGTCTGTGAACTTAGTATGACATTAGGCAGCCTCTCTGCTAATGGGTGGCGTTGTGTTCCTGTCTTGCTAGTTGTTTGGTATGGGGCATCCAGCACTGGAGCTTGCTGGCCGTTGGGTGGACCTGTTCTTAGTGTTGAAATGAAGATCTCTGGGAGAACTCTCGCCAATTGATATTACATGGGGCTGTGAGGTTTCTGTTTGTCCAGTGTCCTGGACTCCCACCTCGGAGGCTCAGGCCTGACACCTGACTGGAGCACGAAGACCCTGCTGGCCACATGGCTCAGAAGAAAAGGAAGAAAAAAAAAAATCAAACAGATAGAACCATAGGACAAATGGTAAAAGCAAACCTAAACAGACAAAATCACACAAAGAAGCATACACATACACACAAAAAGAGGAAGAGGAAAAAAATTTTTTAAATAAAATATATTAAAAACTAGAAAAATAATAAAATTAAAAAAAGGAAGAGAGCAACCAAACCAATAAACAAATCCACCAATGATAATAAGCACTAAAAACTAAACTAAGATAAACATAAAACCTGAAACAAATTAGATGCAGAAAGCAAACCCCAAGTCTACAGTTGCTCCCAAAGTCCACTGCCTCAATTTGGGGAACATTCATTGTGTATTCAGTTATTCTTCTGTTGCAAAGTTTATCAAAATGTTTGTGGGGATTTAGTCTGCTCCTGAAGCTTCACAGAGAAGTTTCCCTTTCTCCTCTTTGTTCGCGCAGCTCCTGGAGTTCAGCTTTGGTTTTGGCCCCACCTCTGCATGTAGGCTGCCCTCAGGCATCTGCTCTCTGCCCAATCAGGAGGGGGTTAAAGTAGCAGCTGATTAGGGCTCTCTTGCTCACTTAGGCTGGGGAGATGGAATGGTACTGTAGTAACAATTGGAATGAAGGGTGAGCCTGCGGTGGCACAGGCCAATGTAACATTGCAACAGCCTGAGTTGCACCGTGTGTTCTCCAGGGGAAGTTGTCCCTAGACCACAGGATCCTGGCAGTGGTGTGCTGCACAGGCTCCCGTGGCAGGTGTGGGTCGTGACCTGCACTTGCACACAGGATTCTTGGTGGTAGCAGCAGCAAAGTTAGTTGTTTGTACCTGTCTCTGGGTTCTGAGTTGATAGCCATGGCTTGCGCCCATCTCTGGAGCTACTTAGGTGGTGCTCTGCTTTCTGTGCACACACAGGGAAGGAAATTTCTCTCCTCATGCACCCCGAAACAATGGTCTCTTACCTCTTAGGCAGTTCCAGACTTTTTCCCAGACTCTTTCCCGGCCAGCTGTGGCACACTAGCTCCCTTCAGGCTGTCTTCATGCAGCCAACCCCAGTCCTCTCCTTGGGGTCTGGACCTCTGAAGCCTTATCCTCAGCTCTCCACCCCCACCCACTCCAGTGGATGAGCAGAACAGCATCTCAGGTTGGTGAGTGCTGGTTGTCACCAATCTTTGTGTGGGAATCTCTCTACTTTGCTCTCTGCACCCCTGTTGCTGCACTCTCCTTTGTGGCTCTGAATCTTCCTCCCCACCCATCCCCCATCACTGCCAGTGAAGGGGCTCCCTAGTGTGTGAAACATTTTCCTCCTTCACAGCTCCCTCCCAGAAGTGTGGGTCCCATCCCTATTCTTTTGTCTCTGTTTTTTCTTTTTTCTTTTGCCCTACCCAGGTACGTGGGGAGTTTCTTGCCTTTTGGGAGGTCTGAGGTCTTCTGCCAGCGTTCAGTAGGTGTTCTGTAGCAGTTGTTCCACATGTAGATGTATTTCTGATGTATTTGTGGGGAGAAAGATGATCTCCACATCTTACTCCTCCACCATGTTGAAAGTCTCCCCAAGGAAGAGACTTAAATGGTAAGTACCTAGAAAGATGTTCAACACCATTATTCATTAGGGAAATTAAAAATTAAGATAAGATACTACCATACACATCCTAGAGTGGATAAAATTGTTAAAACTGATAATACAAAGTGCTGGGGAGGATGTGGAGCATCTGGACCTCTTATACATTTCGCTAGTGGCAATGCCAAATATAATACCTTTGAAACATAGTTTTGAAGAATAAACATGCACTTACCTTATGATGAAGCAATACCTCTTCCAAGAATTTACCAAAGAGTAATGAAAACATGTGTTCACACAAAGACCTGTATATAAATGTCCGTGGATTTTTTTATTCATAATCACCCCAAACCAGAAACAACCCAAATATCCATTGGCTTGTGAATTTATAAACAAATTATGATAACTTCATACAATGAAGTACTACTCAGCAGCAAAAAATAGATGAACTACTGATGCAATAACATGGGTGAATCTCAAAAACATTATGCTAGTTAAAAGAAGCCAGATGCGAAAGGTTTATATGCTGTGTGATTTCTTTTACATGAATATCCGGAAAGAGCAAAATTAAAGGGACATAAATCAGAGTACTGGTTGGGTGTGGAGGAACAGGATTAATTACAAAGGAGTACAGGGAGAATTTTTAGAGTGATAGCAATAGTCTATTTATACTGTGATGGAAGTAGTGGTTTCACAACTATATATATTCATCAATATTATAAAAATACATGCTTTAAAAAGGTGAATTTTACCATATGTGAATTATTCCTCAATAAACTTGACTTTAAATAAATGATGCAGTGTACTTGAGATCATCCCCACATACAGGGTAGTTCATTCCAAACCCAAACTCACCTAGGCAGAACCAAGCCACAATCAGGGGAATAGATGTAGGCTATCATCATTTATTTTAGCTTTTCATAATTCTTTAGTATTGGATGCAACCATCCAAAACCTAATAGTACTGTTGCCCTTGATAAGAAATTAATAATTTCCCTAAAGTTGTTGCATTAAGTAGGATAGACCAGGCCATGCTATGGGAAAAACCCTCATTTCCCATGGTTTAGCACAGCAGATATTTATTTGTTGCTCATGGAAATTCTTCTGTGATTTTCTGATGACTCTCTAGAGCAACTGTTGTCCATGCAATCATTTGACGGCTTCAGATGAGCTAGTCTCTACCACACTGTAGCTGTATCAGCTGTAACAAGTGTCTTGGTCAATGCAGTGGGGAAGGGGAATGCTCACAGAAGCAGTTAAATGTTCTGGCCTGGAAGCAACAACACATATCTTCCACAATATTTTTCCAGGAACTGGTCACGTGGTTCAGCTTAATTGTATTGGCAGAGAAGTACGAATTCCCCCTTTGTGCCAGGAAGAAGATAACCAGATAAAGGTAAGCACCAGAAGCCTCTAGCACATTTCTTCTTATTTTATTCATTATATATTTTCTGTTATTTCTTATTCAAATAAATATTCATTCACTCTTATTCTTCTGGACTGTAAAGTAACAATATATTCCCAGGCAAAAGCAGTACGATAGCACATCCTTGTGCTGAATTACATTATTTGACACTCAACATCATTGTACTGGGGCAAATGGAGCCTGCCAAGGGCTTGATGTTTTCTCCTGGGATTTCCTGGTGAGTTTTGGCATCTTGGGATGGATGGGGATTAGCTTTGCACACTTCTGCTTAGTCTTCTTGCATTTGGGAATTTGGGAGCAATTAATGTCATCTTTTAATGACAGAGGGAATTAATTCTGTATGTTAATAGAATGTACTCAAATGTTCAGTTGGCAGTCTGAACCTCTAAACTTTGGGGCAGGGGCAAATACATACTCAATTCTTTAGAGACCCCTGAAGACAAAAGGCACTGTTCCAGCACTCTTAGGAAGAGTTTTTACATCACCATGGAATAGGTCTGTGAATCTGTACATTATAGAAAGAAGAGTTAAGTTCAAATCATTGGTAAAGTGGAAGTTTCTATGGAAGTAGGAAAAAGCCTGCTGGAAAAGGGGGAAATTGATCAATAGTAGAGTAGCGATGTGGAGCAAACAGACGTTGATCTCAATCCAAAAATGGTGCTTTTGGAAAGCAATAAAAGTTCAGGGGTCCTTGAATCTGTCCCAGTTTATCATTTTTGCATTAGAAAAAAGCATTAACCATTTGTCTTCTGAATCCATTATAAAAGACAACCCTCAGAATGGGAGAAAATATTTGCAACTGAAGCAACTGACAAAGGAGTAATATCCAAAATATACAAGCAGCTCATGCAGCTCAGTATCAAAAAAAACCAAACAACCCAATCCAAAAATGGGCAGAAGATCTAAATAGACATTTCTCAAAAGAATATATACAGATTGCCAACAAACACATGAAAAGATGCTCAACTTCACTAATCATTAGAGAAATGAAAATCAAAACTACAATGAGGTATCACCTCACACTGATCAGAATGGCTATCATCAAAAAAGCTACAAACAATACATGCTGGAGAGGATGTGGAGAAAAGGGAACCCTCTTGCACTGTTGGTGGGAATGGAAACTGATACAGCCACTATGGAGAACAGCAGGAGGTTCCTTAAAAAACTAAAAATAGAACTACCATATGACCCAGCAATCCCACAATTAGGTGTATACCTTGAGAAAACCATAATTCAAAAAGAGACATGTACCACAATGTTCACTGCAGCTCTATTTACAACAGCCAAGACATGGAAGCAACCTAAATGTCCATTGACAGATGAATGGATAAAGAAGATGTGGCACATATATACAATGGAATACTACTCAGCCATAAAAAGAAATTGAATTGAGTTATTTGTAGTCATGTGGATGGACCTAGAGTCTGTCATACAGAGTGAAGTAAGTCAGAAAGAGAAAAACAAATATTGTATGCTAACACATACATATATATGGAATTTAAAAAAAAATGGTTCTGATGAACCTAGGGGCAGGACAGAAATAAAGACACAGATGTAGAGAATGGACTTGAGGACACGGGGTGCGGGAAGGGTAAGCTGGGACAAAGTGAGAGTATTATTGGCATATATACACTACCAAATGTAAAATACATAGCTAGTGGGAAGCAGTTGCATCACACAGGGAACTCAGCTCGGTGATTTGTGACCACGTAGAGGGAGGGAGACGCAAGAGGGAGGGGATATGGGGATATATGTATACATATAGCTGATTCGCTTTGTTATACAGCAGAAACTAACACAATATTGTAAAGCAATTATACCCCAATAAAGATGTTAAAAAAAAAGAGTGAATGCAACAGATAATATGGCCAAAAGGAAAGTCATTTTTATAGACTGAACTATCATTTTCTTAATAGTGTTGATTCTAGTTAAGACAAAAACAATATCAAAATGTGTATGTAAGCATGTATGAGTGTGTGTGCATGTGTGTGTGTTATCTGAGCACATGTAACACAAGTATAAGTCGGCATAAAATAGGTAAGCAGAAAAAACTTTTAGAGAGGTAAAGAGTTTCCATCACAATGCCACGCAGAGAGTTAGAGCATAATTTATAGAAGATGTATGTTATGTTCATCCCACCCCCTTCTCTATTCTGCATACCAATGGCAGACAGTATCAAAAGAGAACAATTTTCTTTCCCATGGCAGTCAGACCAGGCCTCAGTATCTCTTTCAGCCCCACATTAAAAGTACTGTAGTCACTATAAAAATCGATCAATCAATCATCAATCTTTGCATTCAGTTTAAGTTATTTTCTATCAAAGATCAGCAAAGGACTTCTGAATTTTGAATGGTGGTGAAGAGTCCTTCAGAGATATTTTTCACCAAAAGCCTGGAAAGATTATCCACGTCCTTCTTTCATTTCTTTCCTCTGACTTTCCTTTGAACAAACATGTATCAAGCACTTACCACATGCCATGCATCATGCCAGGTGCTAGAGATTCAGTGATGACCGGGAAACTGCAGTAGAGAAACTCTAGGTAACGTTCATCATTCATAAGCAGTCCCTTCTGGAAAGATTTTCTCCGCTTTGCAGAAAGCTACATAGCCCTAGTTTCATCCCACCATTCTGGCCATTCCTATTCCATCTCTGCTGCCACCACTATGGTCTAAACTATCACTCTTACCTGCACTGCTGCAGAAACCACCTTAGTAATTCGCTATACTTGCTCTGATCCCATCCAATTCATTCTTCACCCTGGAGACAGAGCAATTTCACACCAGATCATGTGGTTCCCCTGCTTAAAACCCTCCAGTGGATTTTTCCTGCCCTTAAGACAGAAATGAATGCCTCTAAAATGGTTTTCAAGGCGCTACACAATTCATTCCATTTCTGTTTATGCAGCTTCATCTACTGCTCCTTGCTATTCACTCAGTGATCAAACCACAGTGCCCTCTACCATTTCATAAACTCACCCTGTTCCTTCCTGCCTTGAGACTTTGAGCGTGTTGCTCTGTAGTCTGGAATGCTCTGTTCTCACTTCTCCCTCTGATTAACTCAGCCACCTTTCAGATTTTAGCTCAGAAGTCACTTTCTCAGAGAATTCTTCTCTGACCACCTGCCTCACTCACAGACTAGATTTAATTAATATCATATTACCGTATACCTTTCCTTCTTTCATCACAGTTAATGACTATGCATTTTATCTGTTTCATTATTTGATAAATGTCTGCCTGCCCTATTAGACTACAAGCTCAATGGCTACATAAGGTGTGCAAGAAAAATATCTGCTTTGATCCTAAGTGTGTGTGTGTGTGTGTGTGTGTGTGTGTGTGATGTATCTTGCACATAGCAGATGCTCAACAAATAGTTGGTGTGTGAAGCCATGAGAAAACAATTAACTCATTGGTTGCATGAATGAATAACTAAAGATAACTTACAATCTAGCAGAGAATAGAAATAAGTAGATAGGCCATTGCAGTACAGTTTGATAAACACTGTAAGAGGACAAGTACAATGTGCTATGGGCAAATATAAAATGGGTGTCTAATTCCAATTTTGAGGAGCTACTATAGTAGAGATGAGAAGGAATTGTATAATCAGAGTTACAATTCACAGAAATGGAGCAGTTTCACATTTCCAGCCTTTGCAGGGCTGTGTATAGTAGTAAATAAGAACAGAAATACAAGCTGTGGAGATTCAGCTGAAAAAAAAGGCTATATTTTAAAGTCTGAACTCTAAATGATTGCAAAAAGAGAGACAAAGAATTCTTCCAATTAGTACGTTTGTCCATATTCAGGGAAGTGTCTACACTGAGGCCAATCAGAGAGCACAGAGCAAGTCAGCCAATGACGAAAATCCAGATCATGACAGAATAGGAGAATCGGGGTCAAAATTGGGGTATGTTTTTTCCTTTAATTGTTCACTGCTAGAAAGGAATGGTAGGAAACACAAGGATCTTATTTTTGTTACATCTGAACCCTCTTTCTAGGTGTTTCATATATGTATGCATAAGATAAGATTTATACACACAATATAATACATTAAATATAGTCCATTCTACATTATGGGTTCAGTAGTTCTCAATACTCTTCCTTATTGTTGTTATGAAATTTCACTTTTAAAAGAATTTAGTTATGGTTAAACATACATTTGGACACAAACAAATCCAAACTACATAGGCTGTTGAGCTGATAGCCCAGCCTAGCAGCACACCGGTTAGATGATCAGATGATTGTGCTCGATGAAGATAGTGTTTCTGATGGTAGGTGGGCCATGTAGTGTCCACAAGTAAACATACACTCAAATAGCTTTGCTGTGGATTTGCCATGTAGCTTCCTGGGCTGGGGAAAGGGGGTCCCATGAAAGTCTCTTTATGAAGATGCAGCCCAGCAACACTAGGACAGAAAGTAAATGGTAAGTCACAGAACTCATTTTTCCCTCACTGTGATCAAGCAGGTTTTGCCGTAGGGTAGCAAATAACTTCAGTGTCCGGTGGGAGAAGCCAAACAGCTGTCACTACCTTGAAAAAACGGAAGTCAGAAAGCATTCAGCAATGTCATACTGTCATGGTCATGTTAGAAGCTGCCCCAGAGACTTCATCTTCCTCTTCATTCTCAGCAAAGGAAATTAAATATCATTGGTGAACAGGGAACTTCCCTGATTTCACCATGATCTCATTTCCAAGGTGTGTTGTGTCTTTTCTTAAAGTACTAAAAATGTCTAGCTATATCTAGAAATAATGTTTGTTTCTTGCACAAAGAATTTTGCTCTTTGGAAAGGTTCACTCATTCTTTCTAAATTAATATTTGCAAGGCAATTGGACATTTTAGGACAAAAATCAGATTATATATCAAGTTTAGTCTTTGTGAAATTAACTTAATATTTATAAGAGGTATATGTCTTTGGTTAAAAGCATGATAATAATGATAAATATGTGTTATTTAATATATGTCATACGATTGGAGAGCACCATAGGTAAGTACAGAGTAAAAACAAATAGACTTATATTCAGAATCACTGGCTCTAATCCATCTAGCTATGTGTCCTTAAATAAACCACTTAACTACTCTGTGCAATGGGTGTCTTACATGTAAAATAGTAGTAGTAGCCAGAATCTTAACTACATTAAAGTGTTGATATATTTAAAATATTGTGAGTTAAGTTTGGGAAAGTTTAAGGCACTAAATATGTTAGATATTATTATGATTAGAAGTTAGAAAAATAATTCAGATTATCTTCAGAATCTTCAGATACATATTTAGACTTTATACATTCATTCTCTTTCTTGGTTTGGAGTACTTAGAATTTTTCTAAATTGAGCTTTATAGTACATTGGTTCTCAGGAATGACAGTTTACTGGAGTGCTGTTTTTGTTTTATTTTATTTTATTATTTTTTGTGGCATAGTTTTATTGTTTTTTATTTTATTTTTTCTGATTTTTAAAAGACTTGAAGTATAGTTGATTTACAATGTGTCAGTTTCAGGTGTATAGCACAGTGATTCAGTTTTATATATATATATATATATTCTTTTTCAGATTCTTTTCCCTTATAGGTTATTACAAATATTGAGTATAGTTCCCTGTGCTATACAGCAGGTCCTTGTTGGTTATCTACCTTATATAAAGCAGAGTGTATATGTTTGTTTTATCGCATGTTAGAGTAAACTTCTGAGACTTTATACATTTGTGAGTTCACTAGGTCACCACAACTTGCGCAAGATGGTGCTGCATTTGTATCAGGTGGTCTCAGAGCTTTCCTGCAGGAAATATTTTCCTGCTGTTGTTAGTTTTCAGCATTTACAGATGGGCCCTAGGCATCTTGCTGACCATCACCATTCATCCCAGGTGAGCCCTGGTCTTTGCGTAGGTACACCAATGCCCTCTGCTGGACAGACTACACAGGTAGCCTCAGAGTCCCTGCTCATGATCTGTGTCATCAGATGTGCATGTACAAGTACAATCCTCATTAGGGGTACAGTGAAGTTCATAATTACAGAGGTTTGGGTATATCAGAAAGATGCTTTGAGTAAAACAATAAACAGGCATATGACTTTTTAACTTGGGAGGAAATTTCAACAACACTCATTACAAACTGACTTATATTCATGTTTTGAAACACCCATGCTTTCCATTGATTCAGCATCTTTGCTGGGTCATCCTCACATCCTCAAGTCAGAAAACCAATTTATCTCATATGAATTAGAAGAGATGGTACCTAACAGTTCAGAATGATCTTCCAGGGAGATGCAGCTTCTCCTTCTGAGTTAATTAGACAGATTGGTAGGCTATATTCTCAGTTATTCAGTTATCAAATATTTATTGAAAATCTACTATGTATTCAGAAATATTTTAAATGCCAGGGCTACACCAATCAATAAAATATTTTTATGAAGTTATTACCAATTGCCTTGTATCTATTTCAAATCTGCTGAAATAGAAGTTCTAATAAGAATTCAACTGGGGTGACCAACTATACTGTGTTTGTCAGGACTGAAGGGTTTCTAAGGATGCAGGACTTTCAGTGCTTAAATAGGTCCTAGGCAAACTGGAATGAGTTAGCCACTCTTACATACATTTCCCATCATAGATGATTGTAACTAGCAGTAGTATTTATTGAAAAATAACCTCTCAGTAGCATTAGGTTCATCACTAATACTATTATTCTGAACAGTTTCTTCTCATTTAAAAGTTGTCACTTATGTACATTCTACTTACGAATCAATCTGTTGAATTGCTATTTACAAGGCATTTTCTTATATAGAAAAGATGCTGAGCAAACCTAAAATCACAAATACAAATTTGCATTGTGAAAGCCAAAGAAAATAAACACAGGAAAGCCAAGTTCAACCTTGCAAGATACAGAAAGAGCTTAAATTATATAGGATGAATGACCATAGAACAAAAAGGGAAATTAAAACCAGGAAGATATTTATTAATGAAATCTATGAGAAAGACAAACAATATTCATTAATAAACAAGAAATGTAAAAATCACAAAAGCTTAAAACTGAAAAGATCTAAAATTCACCCAGCTCCTTCTGCCCAAACATAAAAGTTTCTCCTGGATTTTGATGTCATTTATCTCCTGATATGTTTTTCTAAAAAAATTATTCTGTTTCTTATTGATAAAAGTTACCTGTACTTTATTTAAATATGATCTTAATTCTCATCATTTTACTTTAAGATAAAAAATATTCATATATCTATGTGTTGTAAGGACTGAAAATAAGGTTCAATATTATTTGCTGTTTGACATCTACTAAAATTGAGAGGGTCTTGGAATAGTTTAGCAGCAACCTCCCCTCCCAACTCTGTTCCTGTAAATAAGGTCCCCTTGTCAAACAACCCCTTATATTGAGGGGACCAGGGCTCCATTTTCAGTTCAATTTTGGCTTGCAACTCATGCTGTTGACTTTATTCTTTTTTGTAGTTTGCAGTATCACATGCATGCAGGTATCACATGCATGTATCACATGCAGTATCACATGTAGTATCACATGTATCACATGCAGTTTGCAGTATCACATGCATGCATGCAGATTTTTCCTGTGTAAAAATTTTTGCTTATCTCTGAGTATCAGGTTTCAGTTCCTTGCCAGACGGTAGATTATCCCAACAAGCCAGTTATATACTACTATAGGATAAAGAGTACCTCACTCTCTTGATACAACAAAGCTTCCCTCTCACAGCTTCTGATTGTTCACTCTGCTCCCAGGTGCACCCCACATGTCAATGGCATGTAGCATCCTCCTCCCCCAGGCAATGAGTATATGTGACTAATAAACTGCTGACTATCTCATCTGTCCACTGTTGGATATTATGTGTCTGGCCATCCCCATAACCCTTGAATGGGAATCCCTCATTCACCAATGGGGTGAAGGAGAGGCAATTAAAACAGTCCATACCTATGAATTCTTATCCAACACTATACAATTCTTCTCAGTCTTCTTTTCTCCAGTGATTTCCACCTTTATCCCATAAAACTCACTGCTTGGGTGAATATAACAAATCATTCAAGTATAACAAGACACTGGAATTGATGAGCTTTTTGACTGGGTGCAAATGAGGATGTCATAATCACACTTGAGAGATAAATGAACAGAAAGCTTTTAAGAAACTAGTTGCTTCATGAGAACTAGAATGAGTAATGACTGCATGGAGACAACTCAGAAATACTGTAGCCAAAGAAGAGTTGAAAGAAAAATATGCATCTCTTTAGCAAGATTCAATGACAAAGAGTATCCAATTATAAATTTCCCATGAAAAATTAGAAGATGCATGTAAATTCACAAATCCACAGATAATTTCCTTTTCTATTTTCATTTATGGTTTAATTCTTCTTTCAAACTTAACCTTGCATGCCAGACATTATAAGAAAAAAAAGACCAACTGAATTTTTTATACCTTTATCTTGCACCTCCTCCCTCCAGAAATTGATAAGCAAATGCACTGGATATAAGTGGACATTAAAGATGATTCATAGAATGTCAGCAGTGGAAAGGCTTTAAGAAACTGCCTAGTGCAACCATCCACTTCTCACTGAATTAGTGGATGTGAAAATGAAGTTCAGTAAACTGTCTGTGGGGAGTGTCAGATGTCAGTGTCAGGCTTTCTAACTCTCAGTCCGGTTCTCTTTCCCCCAAATACATCCCACGAAATTAACTGAAAATGGACTCTATAGCTTGACTAGATTCCTTATGTGGTAGCTTAGCATATTCATTGAATGACAAGGTAATGCATTAAGAAAGCATTTTCCTTGTTACTCTGGGTCAGACAATGTTTCTTGGAGAGTCTGGAAAAGCAATACAAATTACAAATATTAAGAAGACTCCAGAATTCATACCATTTATAAATTAACTGATCAATAATGCTATTTGGTATCTTTTAAAGTTAACAAAATTTGAAATGATCTGACAGTTAATTACACAAAATATCAAACTTCTGTAAGATCAGCCCAGACAAGGATTTTTCCTGTGTATTACCTGCATGCATGTGATACTGCAAACTACAAAAAAGAATAAAGTCAACAGCATGAGTTGCAAGCCAAAATTGAACTGAAAATGGAGCCCTAGGAAACAGAGCCTTCAGAAGTAAGAAGTTGTTCTACAAGGATGATCCAAAGTTGAGAAGGGAATTCTTTGCAAGGATAGACTAAATCAGACCAACCAGCATAATCAGCACAAAGAAATTGAATTAAAGAGGGGCATACCAAATAGCTAGGAGCATTACAAACACACACACATATATACACACACACATCTCTTTTAAAAATATGCAACACCAAAAATGCATCTCTAAATTATAGGTACAGGAGATGAAGGAGACAGAGGTTTTGTGGATCCTATTGCCACCTAGAGAAAATGTTGAAAAAGGAAGTTGAGAAATTCAGCTATTTTCTATCAAGTAGATATTTGCCTTTTTCAAAATTCATGTTTTATCATGAAATTCTACTCTTTGGAGGATTTTCCTGAAAAAAAAATCACATATAAGTGTATGAAAGCTACCAAAATATCTAAAATAAAGTAGTTAATAATTCTTCTAATAGATATAAGTCTATATGAAGAGTTGACAATGTTAAGAAGTTTTTGCTGGGATTCTAATTATGAAAATAGAGTAATCTTACATACCTTCAACCCAGATGAAGTCTCACCTTGAAAAACTAAACAGTGAAGAAAACGATTGAGCAGACAGGTTTCCACAAGTGGGAGGCTTTCCCAGCCAAATTTCAGAGACAGCCAAAAAGACTAGGCCATTTCCAAAAAACTAACTCACAAATTAATGGTGATTTATTACTTAGGGACCTGACATTAATTAAAGCAAATTTAACAGTATCCTTATCACTTCAAGTTGATGTTATTGCACTTGGCTGGAAAGAGACTACAAATTACTCAGGCAAAGGCTGCCAATCATGTCCTCCTAAAATGCCTTTGTACCCCAGTCGAGAAGTTTCTAGAACTCTAGAACCCCCAAATTAAATTATGTTGGAAGGACCCTAGCCTAGCAGTCCTCTTCATTTTGGCCATCTGTACTCCTCCCAAATGCATGACTTAGCTTTTTAAAAAAATTCCACAAGAAAATCTATGATGAAAAGAGAAATGGCCAGAAAAAGGGTTTGAGGGTAAAAATGTGTTTGGATTGTATAGTTCCACTTACAAGAATACCATAAACTTGATTTAACACTTACTGAATAGTAATTATAGATATAAGCTTTTAATAGGTAATATTTTAATTAACATATTAGAGGAAGATGATGATCTGATAAATACAATAAACTTTATTTGCTTTTGTGACAAATGTGAATCCTAACTTACAATTCTTGGATGCCTAAAGAATCCACAGGGCAAAACTAACAACAGGGGAAGATATTAAGTTCTTTTTATCCATCTTCTAATTACTACCCATATCGACCTCCAACTTCCGCCTACCTTCCAGATGGGATGCCTACACCATGAGAGCTTAGTGCATCTGTTCAGTTTTACAATTATACTTTACACATTTTGGTGCTGAAGAGGTAACTGAGCACTCAATTGCAGCATATTCTTTTTTTTTTTTTTCAAATTTCTGAATTATTTGTTCAGAGAATAGCATCTTCAACTAGTAGTCACATCAGACGTCATCACCAAAGAAGTGACTCGCTCAGCTTGGAGAATCCTGCTGCCACTTCTATTTCCACACAGTCCCCAGGCCTGTGTCAGTGAGCATTAAGATGCATTGAGCTCTTACTATGTGGTCCTACTAGGGATTAATTCATTGTATTGTTTCTCACAACAACCTTGTAAAGTAGGTACTACTATTATACCCAAGTTTACAAGTAACTAAATCAAGGCACAAAAAACTTCACTAACTTACAAACAATCACACTACAACCAAGGAGTGAAGCAGAGATGTAAGCCCAGGTGTACCAATTATCTTCTACTGCTTGAGAAATTATCCTAAAACAAAGTAGCTTGAAACACTGATCTCATAGTTTCCATGTATCAGGCCACCTTGTGGCTTAGCTGGGTCCTCTGGCTCTGGATTTCTCATATGGAGGGAATTACAGGAAATTCTCAACATTCAACTGAAGGTGGATTCACTTGGTTGTTGGCAGGATTCTGTTTCTCATTGGCTACTGGTCTGAAGGCCTCCGTTCCTTGCAGGCTGTGACCTGGAGGCTGCCCTGTAGGGCAGGCCTCTCCACAAGGTGGCTCAGAATAGCAGCTGGCTTCCAGGATGAGCCCCAGAAAGGATGTGAGCAAAATGGAAGTCACTGTCTTTCACAACTTAATGTGGGAAGTGAAAAAAGGATAGAGATTAAAAGCAACAGACAGAAGGAAGAGTCCCATAAGGCAGGACTGGGAGATACCAAGGTGCAGAGCTTCTGGTTGTCTCCTCCATGGGGGTGGTGGGAACAGTGCCTACTTCTCTTAGCAATGATGTGTGACAATATACATGGAGTATTGCCAGCTAGGGAAGCTCATCTAAGCCTTAACGTCCTGAGTTTTATTGGGGCTTTGACACATTGGACGTGACTGACCTTCCACATGGCCAACCTTAGATCCAGTCGCTCCATGGGTTGAAGTGATACCATAGTGCCTAAGGTCCTACACCATAATCACATTGTTAGCCTTGACTATCTGGCATGGCCCAAAGCCTCCAAGTAAGCAAACATACTCATATGAGGCAGACATTCCAAAGACTTGGAGATTACTTCCCAGAAGTGAGGACGAAGGTCAAACCTCTCTTTGGGCAAGGTTCATTCTTTATTGCATACCAGCCAGGATCGTTTTTGTTCCAGGGATGTACTTCTTGGGATTCTTCAAATACTCCATCAGTGTCTCCTATTCTTCGGTGATGCCTTTGCTCCTGTTGGCATCTGTGTAAAAGAATCTAGGGTCTGACCTGTCTTTCACTCTATCAGACCATGCAGACTTAGCTCAGTTTTGGGCTTGCCTCTCTTTTCCATGGTGTGGCACTAGTTACACTCCTGAAAAAAAAAAAAAAACCCTAACACTTCTCGACATCACCCATTTTTAGTTCATTCTTTTGCTGCATGCACTATAAGGTTCCCACTTGGAAGCTAGATGCTCCACTCTCTCCTGAGCATGGTTCTGGCCACTACATAATTGCCTTAGCTTGAGTTGTCCCCAAAGTAGCACTTGATCTAAGATCTTTTTTGTAAGTATTCATCTGGAAGATGATTCCAGGAAACAAGAGTGATGTTGCAGGAAACATGGGATGGATAAACGGAAAAATCCAAAATGAGAGTGTGATTTTGAGGTTGCTGCTGTGGAGAATGATTCCACTGGGACCTCCTGAGAAATCCACAGGATGCCTCTCAGAATTGTCCACTTGAGGATGCACAGACAGCATTGATCCATTGGCTTGCATCTCCCATTGGTCAAGCACCACCCTGCTGAAACTCCTTCCAGCCACAAACTTGGCATGGGAGGAGACCTGGGGCAGAAGCCAAAGACGTCACAGACAGCTGGGGTGCTACCTAGAACTCTCTACTCCAGCAGTGGCTCGAGCTAGAGGATAAACTTCAGCCATGTCTGCTGCAGCTGTATTACCTATACCAGTGGTTCACACATGCTGACGTTTATCTGAATCACCTGGAGAACTAACAAAGAACACAGAGGCCCAGATTCATAGAAGAGAGATAGGGCGTGTGCCTTTGTATTCTTACCAAGTTCCCTGAGTGATTCTGATACACTGATGTTTGGATACAACTTATGGTACTCTATAAGGACCCGCCAGGGAGAAGACAACCTTACCAGAAGTTGATTTGAAGTTAATTTTTCTACTATTAACCTGAACTCATGGCAGATCCCTCACACCTTACTTATCCTGAGTTGTATTGGCTCAGCCCATGTAATTATTGTTCCTGCCTGTTCAGCTAGTACCTTGACACTCTAACTCTCCCCAACTCTTTTCCTCAAAGGAAAGGAAAATTACATTTAATGAACATCTGCTATGAAACAGCCGGTTTCATAGACATTTTAGAGCTATAACTTCCTTTAATTCTGGCAACACTGAGGTAGGTGATATTGTTCCTACATTTCAGATGAAAAAATTAAATAGCTCAAAGAGATGTAAAGTCATATATCTATTAGCGACTGGATTAAAAAACAAGTCTACTCAACTGCAAGGTCCTTGCCAGTCTATCACACTCTTGTCATTGTCGAGAAATAGTGACAAAGTCTGCATTAGCTTCACCCAGAACATATCTATGCCCTTTTGAATTTTGAAGAGGCAAACAGTTTAAGTTGTAGAGGTCAGACCAATAGTTCTATGTGAAAAGCAGTACCTGACCGCACTTTGATTGAATGGGTTTATGTAATGCAGAAGGCAGGTACTGAGCACCTACTATGCACCAGGCACAGTAATAGGTGCTTTGCATACGATATCTCTTTCCTTTACCATTCATAGTAATAACGGGGCATCGCCATCTCCTTCCCGATTTCTGAGAATAACGTGTAACATCCTGCAACAAATAAGTCCCAGCGGTTTTATTAATCAGAAAACAGACCCTCAGAAAACATAAAGGTGATAAAATGTCACAAATTCCATTCATATTTCTTGCTGGTTTTATCAGATCTGTTTAATTTCTTTGAGAGACCAGAATAAAACATCACTTATTTTTGAAGTTTGAAAATTGGGACTAAACTTCACTTATTTATTATTTACACACTTTGAAAGAATTTTTAATTGTAAGTTTAAATGCACTGTAAAATGTTTAAGAAGGAGTTAAAATATATCTTAGTATTTAATGGCAGTTTGGGCCATATCTTCTAATATTTATTTTCATTCTGTATATTCTAACTGGTTTATTCTCATTTTCCATTAGCTTTTATTAGCAAAGGATAGTCCAATGAGCATAATATAGCATGTCTACATTTAGTGTTTTCTGTCCCCAAAACAGCTATTCCATCCACTCCAGCATTCACATGTCCATGCCAAATTGTTAATGTTTTTTCAGAGCTGTTCCAGACATTCTTCAAAGCAAATGTATTTGGTATACTACTTCATATTCCTTGAACAGACAGCAACATAGTTTTTGACAGCTTATTTTCAACAGCTAAGCATGAAGTCATTGTAAGACAGTCTAAAGGCATTTAGTCTGGTGTTAATGATCTGTTTTGACTCTTTCTTGTCTACATGTCTGATATTTCTATTTCAACTTCTGCTGCTGAAGATAAGATGACATTTGATAGTTGGGTTCATCCCATGAAAAGTTTAATTTAATTACAGAAGGGCCTGATTTGCTAGATAGAAAGGTCAAGTATCATAAAATTCATTTGGGGGGCAGAGACAGTACAAAGTTCAGACAGTCAGATGGGAGCAACACAAGGTAGAAACAGGCAAAGTTAAAAACCAGTGACTATTCTCATTGAAGGAGAGACGTTCAAATACAGACAAAGGGTTAAACCTAATACTTATCCTTTATTGTGAGTGCTGTTTTTTGGCTTTTTGAGAGTTTCACATCAGGGTGATTTGCAAAAAAAAATAAATGGTGGATTTAAAGAGCTAGGCTAGAACTGTTTTTGTTTTAAAATAGCACAAGACTCTGAGAACTATTAAAATGATAGTACTCCTAGATAGCACAGGCAAGAACTCCACAACTCTGCCCCTGCCCACCAACACACAAAATCCGCTCGATTTTTATTGAGATTAAATGTCTTAAGACCTGAAACAGTGGCAGTGAATTCCAGAGAACTGTGTTTGCTCCCAGCCCAGTGAAAAAGGTGAAGACAATGAGGGACCACAGGAGCCAAGGCTTCTGAACAATTTCAAGAAAGCGAAGCGCCTGAGTAATGAGGCTTTGCGCATAGCTCCGGGGTCGACTTGACCAGCTGATTTTAAAACAGTTTGCAACAGCCGAGTGACCACGTTGGACCAAAGAACAAAGAACTGCAGAGGTGCAGCTGGTTAGAAATGAGTTTAGGGCTGCGGGAACGTTAATAACTGAGCGCAGGAGGGAGAGAGAGGGATGCGGAGCCAGGGAGAGGGAGTCTGATGCGCTCTCATAATTTGGCTTCGTTCCAAGCATCAAATGTTGATCAAAGGATAAAAGAGGATCAAAAATGACTCAGAGATTCCTGGCTGGAGCCGCTGAAAAAGGGGCCACTTCATTAGACAATATGGTGCGAGGAAAGCGAGGAGCAGCTGGCATTTCAGTTCCATTTAAAAAAATCCTCCACTTTATCATAGGTATTAAATTCGCGCCGGCGTCAATACCTGCACACATGAATTGTCACTGGGCGGTGAGACAGGGCAGGAAGATCATGCTGGAGAAACACGATCTCCTCCCTACCCCCACTTAAAAAAAAATCTCATTACAAAATCACTGGATGAAGGAAACATGTAATATGCCTGGACCTCCGGAATCCACTGACTGCAGTGCCTTGCGAAATCTGACTTGAAAAATTAATACAAATTGATTTGGACAGAAGTGCTGTCGCATGGATTGAAAACTGGCTCAAAGACTGTAAACAAAGAATAATGACAAATGGCAGGGCAATCAAGGAGCAGTAGCCAAGGTTTCCATAAGACCAGACTGTCCAGGGGGCCTCTGTGAGTCAGGATTTGAGTTCATTTTTGGTCACTACGGGTATTATCTACAAAGGAGTGAAAAACATATGAATGAAATCGCAGCAGACTCACTATAGGGAGGAGGGTAAACATTAATAAAAGGGGAATCAAATTGGGTCAGAGGAATGCAGGAATGATAGAAGGAGAAAATAGACTAAAATTTATTATAAAGGTGAGAAAATGACAGGGAGACATCCCTCCCAAACTCAGAAGATTTGGAGCACACATGCAGATAAATTCAAATGATTCAGTTTTCCTGATATTTTATCCTCTCCTAAATTTTCTGTTGATACTCCAATATTTATTTGAACAAAATAACGATAGACTTCAGGGTAGTAAATATTCTTAAATTTGAAAAACTTTATATAAACGTTTCTTTATCCCCAGCCCTCCTGCTTTCAGGACCCACATCTTTGGGTGCAAGTTAATTTGCATGCTGATTTACCAGCTGAAAAATCAGAAAGAGTAAAAGCTTGGAAACATTTGTAGTCAAGCAACCAAAGTAAAACATAAAGAGAAAAAAATGATAACGCAAGTATGGCTTGTATTATTTGTACCTGGAGCTTACTTATAACAACTCGTTACATTTTAATGTGAAGAATAAAAGTTTCCTGCCAGTATGAAATGAATCAATTGATTACATATTGATTGCACTTCTATTATGTGTTGAGTCCTTTACTAGAAGGTTTTGTTTCGCATACAAGAAAAGAGTTGTTCCAAAGTAAATTTAGAAAAATAAGGAAAGCACATTTCCTTATCTCAAGAAGTTTTGCTCAAGTAGATTCTTAGAATTTCAGTGCTAAAAGGGACCTAAGGGCTCATTGATTCTAACTCCCTTCATTCTGGACAAGAACTGGACCTTTTAGGGAAATAAGACTCCCTCGCCCATGGTGATGTAGCGAAGCAGAGGACGTGTGGGAGTGTCTGCCCAGATGCCTCTACATAACTGTGCACCCATGAGACTCCGTGGAATCTTTCACTTTCCATATGCTCCCATCATGCCTGCACCGTCCTTCCAGCCAAGCTGGGCCAAGTTCAACAGAAGCACAGATCACTTTTCCGAGGCATCCATTTTGGCACCCTAACCGAGCCTGCTGACTGGGCTGGGCCACTGACAGTAGCACCGGTCATGTCTCTCTTTGTGCCAGGGTGAACACCACTCTAAGCCAGAGGCTTTCAGAACCTTGGGGCCACTTAATCCCACAAAGCTTTTCATTCCTGCCATCCCTGGCCTCCACCCAAAATGCACGCTCCAACGGTCCTCTGCCCTCTCACACCCTAATCCTCATCCTACTCTTTGTTCCTCTCCCATGACTCATCTTCCCATTCTCACTCCATTTTCCTGTCAAACTCCTGTGCTCACATCACTCCCTCTGCCTGTCCTGCCTTTCCCTACATGTTCCATCTGGTGAATACCCACTCTTCTTTCAAGACTCGTCTTAATCTTTATACCCTTCTTTGCAAAGGAGAATCTCCACCTGCCTCCTCCTATCTGCCTTTCCCCGTAGAATTGACATACCCTTCCATGTTTGCTTCCTAGGGAGGGCTTAATAGAAACAAAGATGGAAGAACTTATCAATTCTGTGGGGCAAGGCAGCTATCATAACTCTGTAAATGGTTAAAGAATTTCTTTGTGTGCATGTCTTCCTCTACTGGAATACAATCTCTCTGAGGACCTAGACCTTGTTTTGTACCTCCTACTGTATCCTCAGTGCTTGGAACAATGTCTCCAAGCACATAGTAGGTTCTTATTAAATATTTGTTACCTAGATGAGTATCTCTACTGAATGATTATCTTCTTCGAGGCAGGAACAAAGTCTTCTCTCCTCACCACCCTGCAGTTTCTAGCACATATGCCTAGAGAGTCATATTAAATTCTTCCCACAGTGCCATATAGAACCGACATTCTACTGTAAATAAATTTCCCTTTTCATTCAAACACTTCACCAGCTCCCCCTCAATCTAACTACTATGTCTTAACCCCGGTTCTCCCTTAAGATGAGACATCTATTTTTGTCCTCTTGAAAAGAGGCTGCTCATCCACATAGCCCCTTTTACCTAAGAGCTAACTTATAGATTCCCATTTCAACTCAGTATCTTTCCTCACAAACAAAAGTATTGAAAGTGTAGTTAATACCCCTGTTACTAATCAGCCTGCAGCCCCATCTCCACTGAAATGGTTCTTAATGGGGTCAAATGAAATAGACAATTCTTAAGCCTATTTCTGCTATTTCCAATTCTTAGCTCATGAGGTTCTCAACTTCTCTGTAATATCTGACACTTTCAACAAGAAGCATTTTCCTCCCTCACCTGCTTCTTTTCCACCTTCTTCTCTGCTCTAACTTTCGTAGACTTTTGGAAACTCTTTGTCTTCTATCTTATTCTTTATCTTGCATTTTTCCCTCAGACCTCTGAGCCCTATTCTCTGGTTGGACTATCACCTTTAAAATGATGAATCGCAAGTCCACTCTTCTTCTAAGGCACAGTCTCATTTCTACATCTGTACCTGGAGAGCTTTTCTTAGGTAATCTAAAACACTTTAAAATCAACCTTTACAAAGCTGAATTCATTGTGTACCCTCTAACTCTTCTCCTGTGACATTCTCTTGCTTAGTCAAAAGTACCTCCCAATGATCTCATTTCCTAACTAGAGACATGGAGAGTATTTCTGGACAAGCTCCACTTTTCCCCCTCAGTACATTATCTCTGTTATTCCACACCTAATTTCCCTCACTCTGCTTCCACTATTATTTTGATATCCATCCCTCTTCTCTATCTCTAAGACCACTATGAGAGAATAGTCTCTAGTCACTTTTCTACTGTTTAACAAAGATAAAAATGATTTATGTGTATTTGCAGTATGTCCTCTTCTCCTTTGCAAGAAATACTTATGAACCATCTGCTATGCACATAGTGATAATGGGTTAAAATAATTGAGAGTTGGAAATAACCAGAAACAGAACTAAGGGAGAGAAAAAGGTAATGGGAAGAAAGAGCACATCCAGGAAGGCAAGGAGATGAGTGAAAAGAAATCCTGGAGCCCACACTTGAATTGAGGATGGAAGAAAGTTTTTGGTGTAGTTCTAGGGTTGGAGGGATATAGAAAGATGGGTAAAAAAAGGATTCTTACACTGTTCCTGAAATTCTAATAAAGTCTTACATTGCATTTAAATATACTTGCCACAAAATTTGTGTTTATTTGATTATGACATCACAAAGAAACTAGACTACATGAAGACCAAGGTTATGATCTACACATGGATTATTGTGGTAGCCTGCTACATAATGTCCTATATGCCCCCTTCAAACATCAGAGTGACATTTTAAGGATGAAACTTGATCATGACAATACCTTGTTTAAAATTTTTTGGTGATTTATCCAAAGGGTCATAAAATGTTCAAGCTTCTAATTTAGGCATGACTGCCTTTTCTACTGTGACTCTCACCCAAGCATTCAGCTAAAGCTTTAGATATTCCCCAGAGCTTAAAGCATCCTGAATAGCAGTTCTTTGAAGACATATCACCTTGATTATGATTTTTTTCTTCTACTTCCAATGTTCTCCTTTCCTTCTTCATATCACTAATTTCTATGTGTCTTCAAATTCTATACAAATTACTGCTCTTAAAATGCTTTTCCCTAACATACAAATCTGAGTCACACAACTGACCCCATCACCCCAGTAATCATGCCCTTTCCATTCCACAACCTTCACCCCTTCACCCTCCTTGAGAAAGCCAACATGATCAGTTTGATGTTTGCCTGCAGGATTTTTTTCAGAGCATTATAAACACTGTATGCAATGTGTACATAAAATATGCATGTATAGTTTACAAAATTGAATTACATATATTATAAAGTTGATCAGCAAGAATATAGGTAGGACAATAACCAGGATTTTTTTGAGCAAAATGATGAATGAAGAAAACCTGCTATAATGGATAGTAAAATATGCTATTTCCAAATGTAAACCGACTATTGTAGACATATATAAGGTTTCCTACAGACCAGTGGATCTGTGTAGAGTCCATGAATGGTACAGGGAATTAGAAATACTCTAAAGTCAGTACAGTACTTAAAATCGGTGATTAAAAATGAGGTATTCAATAAATGGATCAGAAAAGCTAGCAAATGCTTAAAAAAGAGAACTAAAAACAAACAAAATAAACTCTAGAATGTAAAATTAAAATTATAAATGTACTTAAGAATATAGAAAATTATTTTTATTATTCTAGAGTAAAAAAAAATCCTTTCTTAGTGTAACCTGAAGATTAGGTAATCTAAAAGAAAGCACTAAAGAGTTTGTTTATTAAACAGTATTTTTTTCATGGTAGTTGTTTCTTTTAAATGTTGTGAAATATAACTTTTCTGCTTTGCCTCTGGCCTTTTCTCAGTAAAAATAACATGAGAGCTATTGCTTCAACCATACATTTCAAGGAAATTTTATAGGTCATTAACATTGTCTGCTGATTTTAAGCTTCAGTACCTACTGAATATCCCAAGATATTGAGATTTACCTTGTTTATAGAATTTTTCCACCTTGAAAATTTGTGATTCTTGGCAACTTTTTTCATACTGTTTTAGCCCAATCCTCGTGTTTACCAAGTTTGTTCACATCCATCTCTCTGTGATTATACAAAATAACTGATTCTCTTTCTCCATATGGCACATAGTTGTAGAATTTCAGAATTTAGCATCCTTAATTTCCTGTTTGCCCTTTCTCCTTGAGACTAAGTAATTCTGGTTCCTATGGTTTTCCTCTAATGACCTGTTAAATACATCAAAATGCTATCTAGGTCCTTTATTACTCACTGTCTCTTGTGTGGTTGGGGAACAGAACAGAAAGGGCAGCCTGAGACGGGAATCTAAAAATCAGAATTTGAAACAGTAATTGAAGTTTAAGGCTTGAGAATAAAGACCAAGAGCCGGCATATTGGCACCCAGCCATGGAGGGCAAAGTAGCTCAGAGAATCACAAAATACATCCAGGCCAAACCAGTAGACAAGTGCACCCAACCACAGTCTGAAGAGAGAAGATCAATTTAGGAGAGAAGGTAAAGTCAGAAGGTCGTGAGAGAAAAATCAACATTTCTGTTGACAGTAAGAGCTCAAGGAAGACTCATGTGTCTCAGGTACTTAGTGAGAAGACTTAGTAGAGAACAGAGGGATAATATGGGGACATGTGTGTGGCCAGAATGAGCAGCTAATGTGGCCAATATTCTTTCTGTCTTGTCCTGGTCAATTTGTACTAACTACTCACAGCCAGAAAACTCTGAAATTTTTCCAAGTTCTCCCTCCCTATTAAATGATAGAAGGGAACATGAGGTTAATTTCAGTGTACTGATATATAAAGAACTGCCTCAATTTTTTATTTGTCTATAACAGGAGGTCAGCAAATTTTTTTCTGTAAAGGGCCAGATAGTACATATTTTAGGTTTGCAGGTCATACAGTCTCTGTCACAGCTATTAAACTCTACTGTTGTAGCACAAAAACAGTTACAGACAACACACAAAGGAACGGACACGCGTATGCTCCAAATATTTTATTTACAAAAAGAGGCAACAAATTTGCTAACTCCTGGTCTAGAATTTAGTTGTATTAGATATTCTTGCTTACAATTATTAGATCACAAGCTAAGGTTTGGAAATATTTTTATTATACACAAATTTTTATTATAAAGATATTTTAGAAAGGATTTGATCTATGATGTTTCAATAAGCCTTTATTTATTTCAATAAGTCTTTGTACTCTCCTTAAGTACAAAGGAATTTGATTTTTATAATCTACTTTATCGTTTAAAATTTAGAGACTAATGTGTTCTTTCTTTTCTTTTTTTCATTATCATCATGGTTTTATTTTACTATAACATTATGAGATCTCTGAAAGGCAACCTGTATAGGTTAAATACTGAGGATTTTGTTTAATGGAAAAGATGATGAAAAACAATATGTATATGGGAAATATTTAAACATGAGATAATATATAAGTATAGTTTTCATCATAATGTGAAAGCTAACTACACTATTAAGAATTCCAAGGTGAAGCACTAAAAGCACAGAGGTTAAAAAAAAGGATGTAATTAGCAGTGAATTTACTTATTGTAGTAATCATTTCATAGTATACACATATATCGAATCATTATATTGTACAACTGAAACTAACACGATGTTATGTGTGAATTATATCTCAATAATTAAAAAAATCCCCAAATGTGCCTCTTCTATTTCTAATCTGTGATTTGATGTTAATGCTGATATGAAGAGCAACAGAAAGGGTGAGTTGACAAGCATCTTTCCCCACTGAGACAATGAAGATCAGTAAAATATATTTTTAAAAATTGATGTTGGAAAGTGTCTTTTGCTGGTCATCTGTTTTATCTTGCACTGTGGCCAAAATAAGAAGCATTTACTCTTATTTTTTTTGCATGGTTTCCTGTAAGAAATTGCTCTCCAATTCCATCACTCCTTTCAGGATGTTAAGTAAACCTGTGGAGACACACTCCATGAAGGAGTTCAAGAGGCCAAGCGATCAATTATTTGCCAAAGGAGCAGAATATTGCTTACTTGCCTATAGTCCTTTTAAGAAAACAAGAAAAATTAACAAGGGAAGAATAGTAAAAAAAAGCAAAGAAATTGAAAAGGTCCCAGGGTGTATCAAGCATCTACAAAACAATTTAATTTTTTCAGTCAAGATGTTGCAAATGGTAATGAATAAATCATGTCCCCATTTGTTAATATGCTTCATCAGGTTCTTGTTTTGAGGGAAAGCAAGGACTCTGCAGCTAGAGTGTTTTTCTTTATGCAGTAGTAAAACTTTTCATAATTTTTACTTACTTATTAATATTTTGTTACGAGTGGTCATATTTTGAGAGCTGAAAGGGCAAATCAATTTAAGTTGTTCACAATTTAGTGCAATAAATATTTAATGAGCACTTACTATGCGCCTGGTAATGGTCTAGGTGATTGAGATTTAACAGTGAACAAAACAAAGATCTCATGGATCTCATGGAGCTTACTGTCCAATGGTGAAAGATAATAAACCATAAATGTGACAAATAATAAGGCAATATTTAGTAGATTAGAAGATGATAAGTGATGGTGAACCCTGAAGGCTGGGGCAGGATGTGGGGAGTTAGAATATTTGGTAAAGGTCAAAATAGGTTTCTTTGAGGAGGTGAAATTGTGATCAAGACCTGAAAGAGGTAATAAGCTAACCAAGAGCATATCTGGGCAAACTTCAGGCAGAGGCTATAACTAGAGCAAAGGCCCTAAAGTGGGAGTGTCCCTGGAAAATGCCATTAAAGATCAGGGTGTGGCTGAAGGGAGATGGGGCCTAGTCCTTTGGTAAAGAGTTCACGGATTATAGGATTAAAAGATTGGGGCTAGGGGACAATTTAGGGTACTCTAATGTCTTTTACTCTGAGTAGAATGAAGAGCCATTGAAGGGTTTTGAACAGAAGAAAGACATGGTCTGATCTATGTTTTAATAGAATCAGTCATTCTGGCTTCTGTGTTACGAATAGACTGAAGAGAAGTAAGTGTAGAAGGATGACGACCAATTAGGAGGCTATTAGCATAATCCTGGTAAGTAATAATAGTGCTTCTTGAGGATGAGAAATAGGTTCACAATAGGAAACAAAGAATTCACTCTGTTGTTGATTGATGTATTTGAGGACCCAACCACCAAATGAATTGTCTTTATTAACTACACCACTTAAACACCTTCTAGCTCATAAATATGTACTGTTTTATCCTGATATTCTTAAAGAATTGGAAGCAGACTGGAAAAATATATGTTCTAATTCAGATTGAGAAAAGAAAAAAAAAGAGAGAGAGATTATTAAGAACCTTAAAAAGATGATAAACAAGGCTAAAATAATGTGGCTGATTAGATAAGGCTGAACATGCATGATCCAAACATCAGAAGCTAGATCATCATAACAGTATAGGAATTGGGACAAGGGAGAAGGATAGAAACTATGCCAAAGATAGATGTATGTATGTATGTATGTATGTATGTATGTATGTAGCTTTACCTAAAAATGTATGAAAAGTATATGCAAAACATTACTTTTAACAGTTTATTATATTTGATACATTCAATAATGTATTCATTATTTATCACTGTATAACAAATTATCCCCAAATTCACCAGCTTTAAACAAGAGATATTTATTATCTCATACCTTCTATGGATCAGATATCTAGGCACAGCTTATCAGGGTGCCTCTAAGTCAGGGTCTCTCGTAAGATGAAATCCGGGGGGACCTTCAAGATGGTGGAGGAGTAAGATGTGGAGATCACCTTCCTCTCCACAAATACAACAAAAATACATCTACATGTGGAACAACTCCTACAGAACACCTACTGAACGCTGGCAGAAGACCTCAGACCTCCCAAAAGGCAAGAAAATCCTCATGTACTTGGGTAGGGCAAAAGAAAAAAGAAAAAACAGAGACAAAAGAATAGGAATGGGACCTACACCTCTGGGAGGGAGCTATGAAGGAGGAAAAGTTTCCACACACTAAGAAGTCCCTTCTCTGGTGGAGACAGGGTTTGGACTTCGAAGCCATGCAAGAGAACGCAACAACAGGGGTGCAGAGGACAAAGTGGAGAGAGTCCTGCACAGAGGATAAGTGCCAACCAGGACTCACCAGCCCGAGAGGCTTGTCTGCTCACCCACCGGGGCTGACTGGGGCTGGGAGCTGAGGCTCAGGCTTAGGAGGTCAGACGCCAGGGAGAGGGCTGGGGTTGGCTGTGTGAAGACAGCCTTAGGGGGCTAGTGCACCACAGCTAGACGGGAGGGAGTCCAGGAAAAGGTCTGAACCTGCTGAAGAGCCAAGAGACCATCATTTTGGGGTGGGTGAGGAGAGGGGATTCCTTCCCCCTGTGCACACAGATAGCAGAACACTGCTTAAGCGATCTCCTGAGACGGGCACAAGCCGCAGGCATCAGGTCGGACCCCAGAAACAGGCATGAAACGTTAGTGCTGCTGCAGCCACCAAGAAGCCTGTGTGCAAGCACAGGTCACTATCCACAGCCCCGCCCCCACCCAAGGAGCCTGTGCAGCCAAACACTGCCAGGACCCCATGATCCAGGGACAACTTCCCCGGGAGAACACAAGGCGCACCTCAGGTTTTTGCAACACCATGCCAGCCTCTGCCACCAGAGGCTTACCCCGCATTCCAATTATAACTACTGTACCCCATCCTCCCCCTGACTTCAATGAGCAAGAGCCCCATAATCAGTCGCTGCTTTAACCACCTCCTGTCTGGGCGGGGTAAAGAGGCCTGAGGGCAACTTACACGCAGCGGCGGGGCCAAATGAAAGCTGAACCCCAGGAGCTGTGCGAACAAAGAAGAGAAAGGGAAATCTCTCCCAGCAGCCTCAGGAGCAGTAGATTAAATCCCCACAACTTGATGTACCCAGCATCTGTGGAATACCTGAATAGACAATGTATCATCAAAATATTGAGGCAATGGACTTTGGGAGCAACTGTAGACTTGTGGTTTGCTGTCTGTGACTGATTTGTTTCTGATTTTTATGTTTATCTTAGTTTAGTTTTTAGCACTTGTTATGATTGGTGGATTTGTTTATTGGTTTGGTTGCTCTCCTCCATTTTTATTATTACTATTAATTTTTTTTAAATAAATTTTTATTTTTTTCCTTTCTTTATTTTTCTTCTGAGGCCTGTGGCTGATAGGGTCTTGGTGCTCTGGCCTGGTATCAGGTCTGAGGCTCTGAGGTGGGAGAGCCGAGTTCAGTATATTGGACCACCGGAGACCTCCCAACCTCATGTAATATCAATTGTCAAGAGCTCCCCCAGAGATCTCTGTCTCAACTCTAAGACCCAGCTCCACCCAACAGCCAGCCAGCTCCAGTGCTGGCCGCCCCATGTCAAACAACTAGTAAGACAGGAACACAACCCCACCCATTAGCAGAGAGGCTGCCTAAAGTCATACTAAGTTCACAGACACCCCAAAACACACTTCCAGACATATAGCCTTGCCCACCAGAAAGACAAGATCAAGCCCCACCCAACAGAACACAGGCACCAGCCCACTCCACTAGGAAGCCTACACAAGCCACTGAACCAAAGTCACCCACTACAGGCAGACACCAAAAACAATGGGAACTATGAACCTCCAGATTATGAAAAGGAGACCCCAAACAAGGTAAGCTAAACAGAATGAGAAGACAAAGAAATATGCAACAGATGAAGGAGCAAGGTAAAAACCCATCAGACCAAACAAAGGAAGAGGAAATAGGCAGTCTACCTGAAAAAGAATTCAGAATAATGATAGTAAAGGTGATCGAAAATTTTGGAAATAGAATCGAGAAAATACAAGAAACGTTTAACAAGGACCTAGAAAATTAAAGAGCAAACAAACAATGATGAACAACACAGAAAATGAAATTATAAACTCTCTAGGAGGAATCAATAGCAGAATAACTGAGGCAGAAGAACGGATAAGTGACCTGGAAGATAGAATAGTGGAAATAACTACCACAGAGCAGGATGAAGAAAAAAGAATGAAAAGAATTGAGAACACTCTCAGAGACCTGTGGGACAACATTAACTGCACTAACATTCAAATAGTAGGGGTCCCAGAAGAAGAAGAGAAAAAGAAATGGTCTGAGAAAATATTTGAAGAGATTATAGTTGAAAACTTCCATAACATGGGAAAAGAAATAGTCAATCAAGTCCAGGAAGTGAAGAGAATCCCATACAGGATAAATCCAAAGAGAAACATGCCAAGACACATATTAATCAAACTATCAAAAATTAAATACAAATAAAAAATATTAAAAGCAGCAAGAAAAAAGCAACAAATAACGTACAAGGAAATCCCCAAAAGGTTAACAGCTGATCTTTCAGCAAAAACTCTGCAAGCCAGAAGGGAGTGGCAGGACATATTTAAAGTGATGAAAGGGAAAAACCTACAACCAAGATTGCTCTACCCAGAAAGGATCTCATTCAAATGTGATGGAGAAATTAAAATCTTTACAGGCAAGCGAAAGCTAAGAGAATTCAGTACCAACAAACCAGCTTTACAACAAATGCTAAAGGAACTTCTCTAGGCAGGAAACACAAGAGAAGGAAAAGACTGACAAACAAACCCCAAACAATTAATAAAATGGTAATAGGAACATACAAAATGATAATTACCTTAAATGTAAATGGATTAAATGCTCCAACCAAAAGACATAGACTGGCTGAATGGATACAAAAACAAGACCTGTATATGTGCTGTCTAGAAGGGAACCACTTCAGACCTAGGGACACATGCAGACTCAAAGTAAGGGGATGGAAAAAGATATTCCATGCAAATGGAAATCAAAAGAAAGCTGGAGTAGCAATTTTTATATCAGACAAAACAGACTCTAAAGTAAAGACTATTATAAGAGACAAAGAAGGACACTACATAATGATCAAGGGATCAATCCAAGAAGAAGATAGAGCAATTGTAAATATTTATGTCTCCAACATAGGAGCACCTCAATACATAAGGCAAATGCTAACAGCCATAAAAGGGGAAATCGACACTAACACAATAATAGCTGGGGACTTTAAAACCCCACTTTCACCAATGTACACATCATCCAAAATGAAAATAAATAAGGAAAAACAAACTTTAAGCAACACATTACTCAAGATGGACTTAGTTGATATTTAGAGGACATTCCATCCAAAAACAACAGAATACAGTTTCTTCTCAAGTGGTCATGGAACATTCTCCAGGATAGATCATATCTTGGTTAACAAATCAAGCCTTGGTAAAGTTAACAAAATTGAAATTGTATCAAGTATCTTTTCCAACCACAGCACTATGAGACTACATATCAGTTACAGGAAAAAAAAAAAAACTATAAAAAATACAAACACATGGAGGCTAAACAATACACTACTAAACAACCAAGATCACTGAAGAAATCAAAGAGGATAACAAAAAACACCTAGAAACAAATGACAATGAAAACACGAAGACCCAAAACCTATGGGATGCAGCAAAAGCAGTTCTACGAAAGAAGTTTATAGCAATATAATCCTACCTCAAGAAACAAGAAAAATCTCAAATAAACAACCTAACCTGACAACTAAAGCAAATAGAGAAAGAAGAACAAAAAATACCCCCAAAGTTAGCAGAAGGAAAGAAATCATAAATATCAGATCAGAAATCAATGAAAAAGAAATGAAGGAGAGAGTAGCAAAGATCAATAAAACTAAAAGCTGGTTCTTTGAGAAGATAAACAAAATTGATAAAAAATTAGCCAGACTCACCAATAAAAAAAAGAAGAAGACTCAGATCAATAGAATTAGAAATACAAAAGGAGAAGTAACAGCTGACACTGCAGAAATACAAAGGATCATGAAAGATTACTAAAAGCAAATATATGCCAATAAAATGGGCAGCCTGGAAGAAATGGACAAACTCTTACAAATGCACAACCTTCCAAGAATGCATCAGGAAGAAATAGAAAATATAAACAGACCAATCACAAGCACTGAAATTGAAACTGTTATTAAAAATTTTCCAACAAACAAAAGCCCAGGACCAGAGGGTTTCCCAGGTGAATTCTATCAAACATTTAGAGAAGAGCTAACACCTATCCTTTTCAAACTCTTCCAAAATATAGCAGAGGGAGGAACACTCCTAAACTCATGTTATGAGGCCACCATCACCCTGATACAAAACCAGACAAAGATATCACAAAAAATGAAAACTACAGGCCAATATCACTGATGAACATAGATGCAAAAATCCTCAACAAAATACTAGTAAACAGAATCCAACAGCCCATTAAAAGGATCATACACCTAGATCAAGTGGGGTTTATCCCAGGAATGCAAGGATTCTTCAAAATACTCAAATCAATCAATGTGATAAACCATATTAACAAATTGAAGGAGAAAAACAATTAGATCATTTCAATAGATGCAGAGAAAGCTTTTGACAAAATTCAACACTCATTTATGATAAAAACCCTCCAGAAAGGAGGCATAGAGGGAACTTACCTCAACATAATAAAGGTCATATATGACACACCCACAACCAACATCGTCCTCAATGGTGAAAAACTGAAACCATTTCCCCTAAGATCAGAAACAAGACAAGGCTGCCCACTCTCACCACTATTATTCAATATAGTTTTGGAAGTTTTAGCCACAGCAATCATAGAAGAAAAAGAAATAAAAGGAATCCAAATTGGAAAAGAAGAAGTTAAGCTGTCACTGTTTGCAGATGACATGATACTATATATAGAGAATCCTAAAGATGCTATCAGAAAAACTACTAGATCTAATCAATGAATTTGGTAAAGTAGTGGGATACAAAATTAATACACAGAAATCTCTGGCATTCCTTTACACGAATGATGAAAAATCTGAAAAAGAAATTAAGGAAACACTCCCATTTGTTGCACTTCCATTGTAAAAAAGAGATTAAACCTACCTAAGGAGACAAAAGACCTGTATGCAGAAAATTATAAGACACTGATGAAAGAAATTAAAGGTGATACAGACAGATGGAGAGATATACCCTGTTCTTGGATTGGAAGAATCAACATTGTGAAAATGACTATACTACCCAAAGCAATGTACAGATTCAGTGCAATCCCTATCAAGCTACCAATAGTATTTTTCACAGAACTGGAATGAAAAGTTTCACAATTAGTATGGAAACACAAAAGACCCTGAATAGCCAAAACAATTTTGAGAAAGAGAAATGGAGCTGGAGGAATCAGGCTCCCTGACTTCAGGCTAGACTACAAAGCTACAGTAATGAAGACAATGGGGTGCTGGCACAAAAACAGAAATATAGATCAATGGAACATGTTAGAAAGCCCAGAGATAAACCCACATACATATGGTCACCTCATTTTTGATAAAGGAGGCAAGAATATAGAATGGAGAAAAGACAGCCTCTTCAATAACTGGTGCTGGGAAAACTAGACAGCTACATGTAAAAGAATGAAATTGGGACGCTCCCTAACACCATACACAAAAATAAACTCAAAATGGATTAAAGACCTAAATGTAAGACCAGACATTATAATACTCCTAGAGGAAAACATAGGATGAACACTCTTTGACATAAATCACAGCAAGATCTTTTTTGACCCACCTCCTAGAATAATGGAAATAAAAACAAAAATAAACAAATGAGAACTAATGAAAGTTAACAGCTTTTGCACAACAAAGGAAACCATAAATGAGACAAAAAGACAACCCTCAGAATGGGAAAAATTATTTTCAAATGAAGCAACTGACAAAGTGTTAATATCTAAAATTTACAAGCAGCACATGCAGCTCAATATCAAAAAAACAAACAGCCCAGTCCAAAAATGGTCAGAAGACCTAAATAGATGTTTCTCCAAAGAAGATATACAGATTGCCAACAAACACATGAAAGGATGCTCAACATCACTAATCATTAGAAATATGCAAATCAAAGCTACAGTGAAGTATCACCTCACACCAGTCAGAATGGCCATCATCAAAAAAGTTACAAACAATACATGCTGGAGAGGATGTGGAGAAAAGGGAACCCTCTTGCACTGTTGGTGGGAATGTAAATTATTACAGCCACTACGGAGAACAATATGGAGGTTCCTTAAGAAACTAAAAATAGAACTACCATATGACCCAGTAATCCTACTACTGGGCATATACCCTGAGAAAACCATAATTCAAAAAGAGTCATGTACCACAGTGTTCATTGCAGCTCTATTTACAATAGCCAGGACATGGAAGTGTCCATCGACAGATGAATGGATACAGAAGATGTGGCACATATATACAATGGCATATTACTTAACCATAATAGAAACGAAATTAAGTTATTTGTAGTGGGGTGGATGGACCTAGAGCCTGTCATACAGAGTGAAGTAAGTCAGAAAGAGAAAAACAAATACCATATGCTAACACATATATAGAGAATGTAAAAAATAATAATGGCTCTGAAGAACCTAGGGACAGGACAGGAATAAAGACACAGATGTAGATAGAGAACGGACTTGAGGACACAGGGAATGGGAAGGGTAAGCTGGGACAAAGTGAGAGAGTGGCATGGACTTATATATACTATAAAATGTAAAATAGATAGTGGGAAGCAGCGGCATAGCACAGGGAGATCAGCTCGGTGCTTTGTGACCACCTAGATGGGTGGGATAGGGATGGTGGGAGAGAGGTGCAAGAGGGAGGGGATATGGGGATATATGTTTATGTATAGCTGATTCACATTTTTGTACACCAGAAAGTAACACAATATAGTAAAACAATTATATTCCAATAAACATGTTAAATAAATAAAGTGGGAAAGACAGTATTTGGATGAAGCCAAAGGATGGAGGCTCTCTAAAGAGATAAATGAAAGTCTTTAGAAAGCAATGAAACATTATTATAGGATAGGCCAAGAGACATTTAATGATATATTTTTTCTAATATTCTCTTTATAATTGTTTCTATTGGCATTGCCAAACACAACTATTTCCCCTAATTTTCAGCAGAGCATGTATTTTGGAGTCTATGTCCATGGAAATCAAGTAAAGAGATTATTTTTCCTATCTCTGGTAACATGACATACAAGAGGGACCATGTTCATTGCTTGGTGATTTAATCCATTTACTGAACTAAAATAATGAATATTGTGGCTTGTACATGGGAAGAACCTTTAAAAACAGGAACCACTGCCTCCCCCAGAAGCTTTTTCTCCCTATGCCCTACTGCTAGTTTTAATAGGTGATTACACTGTAAATTATATAATGACTTTTTCCCTTAACAATAAAATTTATTTAAAATCTCAAAAAAAAAGAAAAAAGATGCAATCAGATGTTGGCTGGGACTAAAGTCAACTCAACTCAGAGTCTTCTCAGATCCACTTCTGAGTTCACTCACATGGCTTTTGATCCTCATTGCTTGTTATCTCCAGATACCACTTCCTTTTCATGTGGGCTTCTCCATAGGGTTATTCACAATACTGCAGCTTGTTTCCCCTGAGAAAGAGCAGAGAGAAACAGAGAGAGAGAGAAAGAGAAAGACAGATACAGAGAGACAAAGAGACAGAGAAATAAGACATCCAAGATGGAAGCCTATTCTTTTAACCTATTTAGGAAGTGACATCTTATCATTTCTGCTATATTCTATTCATTAGAAGCCCATACTCGAGGGAAGGAGATTTCATGAACATGAAAAACAGGAGTCCAAGAACACTGGGGCCATCTTGAGATTGTTTACTATAGACATTCTGTAGCACAAGAATTAAGGTGATAGGCACCTGTATAGTAGCTACAGTGATTCATGCAAATCTTAGATAATTTGTATTCTCTGACACTAAGTGAACCTTAAGTTTCACTCTGCCCATATGGTTGACTAGTCAATTCCCATTCATTGTTCTGAGTGCACTCATCCATTCAATGCTAGAGTGTGATTACTATAGAATTCCATAATTTCTAGAAAACAAATATTGGAGTAAATATGGCTATAATGCTGAAAAAATATATATACAATGCATCCCAAGTAATATATTACTTTTATTTTCTGAATACTGTAATGGAATATTATCACAATCTTTTGCATCACTTATAACAGGTATACAGTAGTGCAGTTTTTTCTTTTTTAGAAAATGATAAATCAGTTAAATTACTTACTTACTGAAATTCTGTAAGGAGAAGCAAAGGATATGTTTCTCCTCCAAAAAAAATTTATATATTTTATGGAGGAGTGGAGACTAGGGAATGTTTAATTCATTTTTAGTATCCATGCAATTTGTTGATATCTACATGTTATTTTTATCTTTAAAGGAAAGCATGCTGATAACCATTCTGGAAATCCTTAAAAATATTTTAAATTATGTTATTTAACTTTAATACATGTAAAATACATGTAACATAAAATTTCCCATCAAAACTATTTTTAAGTGTATAGTTTAGTACATTCACATTGTTGTGCAGCCAATTTTCAAAACTCTTCATTTTGCAAAACTGACCCTCTATACCCATTAAACAACAAACATCCATTTCCCTTCCACCCTCCCATCAACCCTTGGCAACCACCATTCTACTTTCTTTCTCTATGAATTTGACTATTCTAGGTACTTCATATAAATGGAAACATACAGTATTTGTCTTTTAGTGGCTGGCTTATTTCACTTAGCATAATGTCTTCACAGTTCATTCATATTGTAGCATGTGTCAGAATTTCCATCCTTTTTAAGGCTGAATAATATTCAATTGTGTGTATATATCTCATCCATCAATGAAAATTGGATTGCTCCAGCTTTTGACTATTGTGAAGAATGCTGTTATGAATGTGGGTGTTCAAATATGTCTCTGAGATCTTGCTTTCAATTTTCTCGGATCTTATGATAATTCTATTTAAAATTTTCAGGCAAATATTGTACTGTTTTTCATATCAGATATATCATTTTACATTCCCTTCAACCGTGCATGTATAATTTAGCCAGAGGAAGCATGTAATGGAGTGTGTGTGTGTGTGTGTGTGTGTGTGTGTGTGTGTGTGTGTATTGAAAAATTCAAGACAGAAGGAAGAGGATGTGCAAGGGCCTGGAAAAAAGAGAGAGACAGCAGATTGGGGAAGGAGGAGAATGGGGAAGGGAGGAAAGGAGAAGAGAAGAGAGAGATTTTAAATCCTAAATGGTTGGCATATTAAGAAGCAAAAGGAAGAATGGTCAAGACAGCCCAGAAGATAATGGATCATGTGAAGCATATTTTAAAATTTGGACTTTACCTTCAGTGTAATAAAGAGCGATTGATCAGGGAAGTACAAATCAAAACCACAATATCACCTCCCACCCGTTAGAATGGCTGTTATCAAAATGACAAGAAATAATAAGTGTTAGTGAGGGTGTGGAGAAAAGGGAGCCCTCGTGCACTGTTGGTGGGAATGTAAATTGGGGTGCAGCCACTGTGAGAACAGTATGGAGGCTCCTCAAAAAATTAAAAATAGAACTACCATATGATCCAGCAATTCCACCTCTGGGTATCTATCCAAAGAAAGTGAAAACACCAACTCAGAAAGATATATGCACCCCCATGTTCATTGTAGCATTGTTTACAATAGCCAAGATGTGGAAGCAGCCTAAGTGTCCATCAATGGATGAATGAATAAAGAAAATGTGGTATTTATATACAATGAAATATTAGTCATAAAAATAATGAAATCTTGCCATATGTGACTTTGAGGGCATTATTTTAAGTGAAATAAGTCGGACAGAGAAAGATAAATACCATATGATCTCAATTTATATGAGAAATCTAGAGAAAAATTAACTCATATGTAGAATCAGAGAGAATAGATTGGTGGTTGTCAGAGGCAAGGGTGGGTGAAATGGGTGAAAAGGATCAAAAGGTACAAATTTTCAGTTATAAAATAAACAAATCATGGGTTGTAATGTACAGCATGGAGATTATAGTTATTAAAAAAAAAGAGTTAGTGAGTATTTTTAAGCATAGTAGTGATACATGCATATGATTTGCATTTTAGAAAAATCATTGTCTGCAGTATGGAGAGTAAGTTGAAGGGACATCTGCCCAGAGAAAAAGAAACCCCTTATGAGGCTACTGAAAATAAGATGATAGACTGAATTAGGTGTCATAAAGGGGATAGAGAAAGCAGAGATGGATTGACTCATACCTAGGAATCCTAAAGTAAAGAAAAATGTGCCATCAAGGATGATACTCAGATTCCCAGTTTTCACCAGTGGGTGGAAAGTGAGATGGAAGAGGTTAATAGAAAAGATGAGCTCAGTTTTGCAATTGTTGACTTTGATGGGCTCATGGAACATCCAAGAGCCATCTTATAGGAAGGAGGAATTCTACACTTAAAATTCAGGAGAGTTGTTGCCTCTGAAAAGATGAACTTTGGGACCATCAACATATAGATAGAAGATTATTAAAACCACAATATGAAACGTTGGAGACATTTCCTAGAAATATGAAAATTGAAATGAGAAGACAATCTAAGATACAACTCTGAAAAATACCAAAATTTCAAGATTCTACAAAGAAATCTGAGATTTCAATCAATGAGGTGAAGTGGAATGAGTTTGGTGTTAAGGAACCAAAGAGGGTGGTCGACAGTGGAAAGAGGAGCAGAGAGGACAAACAAGGAAAGATCTCAGTGATTTAGCCACGAGGAAGCCTGCTGTTGCTGGCTTTGACAAGAACTGGGGTGGCAAGAACAAAAGCTAAATTTACAAGGTTTGGAGAATGAGTGAAGTTGTACTAGAAGCAGTAAATATAGACAACGCCTTCAAAGGATTTAGTTGCGAAGCAGTGGTCATAAAGGACAGTGCTTGGTGGAAGGTACAGACACTTATTCTCACAGTTCTGGAGGCTGGGAAGTCAAGATCATGGTGCTGGTAGATCTGGTATTTGGTACTACTTCCTAGCTTTCATACAACAACCTTCTTGCTGTGTCCTCATATGGTAGAGAGAAGCTCTCCTCAACTCATAAGGGCATTAATCGCATCATGGGAGCCCTAGACTTGTGATCTCATCTAAACCTCATTACCTTCCAAAGGCCCCACCGCCTATTACCATCACACTGGATATTAGTTCTTCGACATATGAATTCAGGAGGGACACAAACATTCAGTCCATAGCAAGTATTCTAGGAAGGCAAGAGATAGGATCATGAATACAGATACAGGAGTTAATCTTTTTTTTTAATTAATTAATTAATTAATTAATTTTTTGGCTGTATTGGGTCTTCGTTTCTGTGCAAGGGCTTTCTCTAGTTGCAGCAAGCAGGGGCCACTCTTCATCGCGGTGCACGGGCCTCTCACTATCTCAGCCTCTCTTGCTGCGGAGCACGTGCTCCAGATGCGCAGGCTCAGTAGTTGTGGCTCACGGGTCTAGTTGCTCCACGGCATGTGGGATCTTCCCAGACCAGGGCTCGAACCCATGTCCCCTGCATTGGCAGGCAGATTCTCAACCACTGCACCACCTGGGAAGCCCCAGGAGTTAATCTTTAAGGAGGGAAATAACTTCTCTTCCCAGGGACATCTGTTTGTAGATTTGGTGGTAGGAAGTTGGAGTTATAATTTCTCTCTGAACAAATCGGCAAGATTATCAGTCAGCTGTGAGTACAGCAGAATGAAAAATTTGAGGAGAGAGTGGAGAAAGCTCACTAGGGAAACAGAAAGTATTGAAGATCTAGCTGAGTTTGGGCATCAACGTGTACAGTTATGGGATCATCTTCATTGATACTCAGCTGTCTAGGTCAGATGTAGGGAAATGGATCCCTTGGACTGAGCATTTGCCAAAGGAATAGATAGAAAGGCAATGTGACTAGGATGTAAAAAGGTGGGCAAAAGAATGGTTGAAATGTGGTCCCATGACATCAAAGCAAGACAGAAAGGAAAAGAAGGTAAGATGGGACCAACAGAGCAAGGTAGAGGGATCACAGGCTGCCAGCCCCACATAGAGAGGGGTGGTGAGGACAACTGAGTGAGAAGGCTTGTGGGAGGAGAGCTGTGGTCAGAGTGGGGTATTCAGATTTAATGTTTCAGAAGTGGTAGAGTCCCAAGTGATGACAACATTAGGTGTATTGGATTATGAGAGGTGTAGATGAACATGGCTGGAGATGAAGTAATCAAGGAATAAAGCAGTTAAGGGTCAAACACAGCATAAAGTAGAGAGTATAAAAAATGAGTTAGATGCTAAATCATTGATGGCATGAGGGTGAGTGCCAGAAGATCAGTCCATGCCAGTAACATTCAATGTTAGAGGATGATGTTACCTGAAGGAATAATCTCAAAATAGTGGGGTTTTTACATAAGGCTAAAGCAACAATGTTCTGCAAGCAGCTTGGGGATAGAGGAGGATGGTTGACATAAGTGGAATGGGGGAAGAAGTAGCCTCAACCTGAAAAGTCATGTTCTTATGGAAGAACTCTTACAGATTTTTGTTTACACTGGATAGGACACTGTGAAAGTCAGTCGGCATTTTGGATCAGGGGAAAAAATGAGCCAAAAATAGGAAGAGGGGAATAGGAGAGAAGTGACGAAGGATGACAAGGATGGTAGGCAGGATGCAAGGTTTTCAAAAACACATGCTGGCAGTTCCTGGTGGTCTGCTACCTGGTCTCTCGAGACTGAGGATGACTGGGACAGAGGTTTTGGGACTTGGAAGCTGATCTGTAGATACTAAATGTTTCTCAAATTTCTTGTTAAAATGTATCCATTGCCTCATCCCCTGGCATGTGACTATGAACTACTGAAATATTCTTTTGGTGCACATGCCCATATTTCTGACTTCAACTTGATAAAACTACTTTAGTTCCCAATTATTTGCAGTTTTGTTTGCTTCTCTTGACATGATATTCACTCCAACAACTTAGTGTGCTGACCTTTCTCCTGACATACTCCGTTGATATTTGTCTGTAAGCTAATCTATGACCAAGAAGTTTACTAAGAGTAGAATTCTTCTACTACCATTTCCATCAACAATATCCTATAAATGTTTATTATTACAGAAGTAAAATGCTCCCTACAGGCTTGGTTTCAATTCTGGACTTCACAAGACTAAATTTTAAAAATTCTTCCAAAATGTATGAAGACATTCCATACACAGAATATATTTATTTTTTAAAATAACAAAGAAAACATAAAGAAACAGAAATTTTTTTTCAGAGATTCTGATTTTTCCCCTAGCTTTATTGAGATATAATTGAGATATAACATTGTGTGAATTAAGGTTTACAACATGTTGATTTGATACACTCATATATTACAAAATGATTACCACCATAGAATTACCTAACATCTCTATTACCTCATATAATTACCATGTCTTTTTGGTGGTAAGAATATTTAAGATCTACTTTCTCAGCAACTTTCAAGTATATAATACAATATTGTTCACTATAGTTATTATGCACTAGATCTCCAGAATTTATTCATCTTAAACTGAAAGTTTTCACTCTTTGACCAATACATCTCCATTCCCCCACCCAGGCCCTTGGAACCACCATTCTACTTACTGAAAAAACAGAAATTTATAATACTCAAAGCCCTAAATATTTAGGATTATTCAGAACTTTGAAGAAAGATATAAGCACTTTTTTCCCAAAGTAGTTTAATCCAGTATCTACTAAACTAAACTATCCATGGCACAAGATTTAGTTCTAATTTCTTATCCATCAAAGACCAGTACTTATGCAAAAAAAAAAGTTACTTGAAAAAAATGAGCTAAAAGATATATTAAAAAGTCTCATTTTTTTTTACAAGTAAACTCAATAGGCAAAAAAAATTTACTCTGTCAAATTGCTACAAAAATTTCTAAATGTTTATTCTCAATGTTTGTACTTACTGCAACTCGTAATAGTCCAGGGACAGGCACCTGGCTGTGAACCACATTGTGAGTAGCACTGGCTTAGTGGTCTTTATCCAACATATTTCTACAAGGTCACTCCTAATTTCTATAGAGACCTTTGTTTTGCAGCAGGAATGATAAAACTAAAGTGCTGTTGAAATCACTGCTTCCCTCTTAAAAGCAGAAATCTTGTTTATATACATCTTTCCTTTATACTGTATTAGCTTCTTGTACCAGATAATTTTTCTGGGTCTCCAGGAGAAGAAAGTACAAGTAATGACAGAATGAAAAAGAAAGGAATCCTAGGAGGTATGCTATATCATTGATTTATAATCACATGTAATATTTGCACCCCATTTTCTATCTATTCATTCTAAGCAAGCACATTTCTTACTAGCAATCAGTATCCTGATAGTCAAACAGTTGGAAATATTTCCTTTGGAGCAGGAATGTCCTTTTTCCTTAATTTCAAATGATAGGCCATTAATTCTCTAAGGGATGCCAAAAACTATTATAGAATTTAAGGCTAAACCAATAGTGTTAACAATAAGTGTAAGATTATTATAGTGACTTATTCCAAAATTTGAGATAATCTGATTTGCTTCTGACAATTAAAAGAGGCTGAAGTGGTTAATATCATGTCTCACAGTGGAGGCCCAGGATTACCCCCTGATATTTTAACATTCTAGGGTGTGTTTCTTCATGGAGGTCACTGTCACCTCCCTTCATTCCTAGTCATTGTAATGTTGTGCAGCTTACTTTCTCTCTACCCTTTCCCACAAGCCTTCTCTCACTTGGCAGCTGTCCTTCCATGTACATAGATGTGATGATTTGGAATCCTTCTCTTTTCTCTCATCCTCTGAATCAGTTATCATCTTCCTAATTAAAGCACCTCTTTCATTAGCTTATGATGAACTGTGCAGAGGAGTGTAGAGCACTTTGTATTAAAAGTCCCATTAATGGCAATCATATTAACATAAGCAAGACTCTCTCCCAGTATGTGTCTCTCCTTCTGTCTCTGTCTCTCTGTCCCTAATGCCCTAGCCCTCTAGCTCTCTCTCTTTTTGTTCTTTTTAGGACATTTTTACGTGGAGCTGGGGAGTGGATGCAGTTCACAGCTTTTCCATATTTACAGTCAACTTGAACTAGGGAAATGAGGTATGGAAAATAATGAAACGATTAACTTGTTAATATTTTTCTATACTAGGCTCATGCAACTAGAATATAATGAGATGATCAAGCCGTAATTTTTTTCAATCTTATTTCCTACCTTATGCTACATAGATTTTATTTTCTAACAACAAAGAAAAAATCAAAGTTGAAAAAAGATATACAATGTGTGGTGAAGAAAATAATAGAAATAGAAATACTCCAATGGAAATAGTCATAGATAATGTTGTATTTGTTCATTTAAAAATATTTATTGAGCACTTACTATGTTCTAAGCTGGGGATACAGTAGTCCATAAAACAGATAAACTTCTAGAGAATTTGTGCAAAGGGTACTATTAAATAATTCAGAATAGCATGTATAGTTTAATAATATAATTTCAGGCCCAACATATTAAAAACAGAATGATTTTGTAAAATATCATTAATATTACTTGACTACTCAGTAAATCAGAGTGTTTCTGCTTGAAATATAAGAAAGCTATGGCATTCTGGAGCATGCTAGCTAGCTTCCTATTGGGAGAAAGAGTATAATTCGACAATTTTGTGCTTAATATTTTTAGGAATATATATTCTGTTTAATTCCCTCAATGTGCTTCTAAGCCTCTAGGACTGCAAATCATAATAAGAAAATGCCAGAATCTGAGCATGGCATAATCATTATCTTTAGACTAAATTTTTATGTATTGTCTATTTAAAGGGCTTATTCCTTAAGCAAGTATTTATTAAGGAAGGCTTCTTTATAAGTAAAATACAACCACAAATTAAGACATAGTGGTTTTAATCATGTATGAGTTTACTTCATAATGTCTATTAGATAATCACTATACCGTATATCATCAACAGAAATGCAAGAACATTATTCAAGTGAGCACATTACTTCTGATCAGATATGTATGTGAAGCCGGCAGATTTCTATACCAGGGATTGTATTCTTCTGGCCACCTGGGGAGATAAGCAGCTAGGAAAATCTGGCTTGGGCTGGAAGAAGACTAATATTTATTTTTGAAAACATCGTATATTCTGCTCTTCCAGGAATTACTGCAGTAAAGATTTCACCGCAGAGTACATGAGGTGAACATAGAAACTGGATTGTTTCCGTATGTGGAATTGCCGAAACCTACCACTGAATAAAGGTTAAAGACTTTTTCTCTAATTTTAAAAACAAATCTTTTATGATTTCACTAATTTTTGAGTTAAGATAGGTGCCTTTTAGCAGGCAATATATTGTTACATAAGCAGATTTCTTAATATGCTAAAAGAGTGTTTGCTGAACTTTTTGAAAATTAAGCAAGATAGACATTAACAGTCTTCACATCTACTAGAAATGAAAGGGCTCAGATAGTTTAATTTAGCACTTCTCATCTTCCAAAGAAGATTATTCATGTGAATATCCTTGGTGAGCTCATTGTTGTCTGCAATAGAAGGCCTACATTTTCTTTTAGAGCTATAGAATCAAATGGCCCAACAAACTGATTAATAAGATTTTAATCTAGCAGCTAGCATGCTAATTAACTTGTCAACTATGTACACAAATTCTCCACACAAGTTATTTTTAAAAGTCTTTGCTTGTGTGTATGTACGATGGTAAATGCATGGAATACTTTGAAGCAATACACAAGAACGTCGGAAGGAACAATGGCTGGCTCCCTTGAGGGAGAAGAAGTGGGCAGCTGAGGAGCAAAGGATGCAGAAGAGAGCCTTTTTATTATGTACTTTCTGTATTTTGAGTACTGTGCCATGAGCATACATTAACTCTTCAAAACATATTTTCAAAAATTAAATCATTTTCTTGGGCAAGTACTAAAGCTCCCGTTCCTCTTGTTTCCAACCACACAGGGCTCATGGTTGTTCATTCACGCTGGGATTCTGTCTAAGTGTTTTTCAGATCACAAATCCACCCTAAAATCAAGGGGACTATGTTAAGATGAAATAAAATTATTTATTTCAGTCATGCTAAAAAAAAAAGTTATCTTTGCACAAGATCCAACAAAGGAAAGTCAGAAAGGAGAAGGTAAAAGAAGGACAGGAAAGGAAAGGGGAACAAAAGAGAGCATTTGAGAAGGAAGGATGAGAGAAGAAAAGCAGGGAAAGATAAGCATTCTATCACTGTCCTATTGCTACGAAACTACTCTGGTCTGAAATCTCCTTTTCTTCCTACCTTTCTCCCACAAGGTCTGGATCTAGTTCAAGTCATTGTTGTCTCTCACCTGGTTGATGACCACAGACGTCTTTCTGTCTTTTTTGACTCCAGTGTTACCTGCTCAAACCTATCCTTCACCCACCTGCCCCACCTTAAAACCCTTCAGAGCCTCTATACCATCTACACAATTCAGTTCCCTGCCTGCCTCTCCACCCCTAATTGTCATTTCCTCCTACTTTGTGGCTTGAACCTCTAGCAACACTCAACCACTGGTTTTTCCTTCAACAGTACATGCTATTTCTTATTCATCATGCTATTGCTTGTGCTGTTCACACACACACACACACACACACACACACACACACAATGCTACAGCTTTCCCTCCTATTAATGACATTATTTTATAATCAGCTGTTTGTGTAAGTGGTTTCCTCTCTCAACTGCAATATGCCTTATTCATATTGGTGTGATCAGGGACCACTATTTGACCTGGCACGTTGAAGATGCTCAATATATATTGGCTGACTTGAAAAAGAGAACGCTCTTGACTGAACTCTCTGTGATCCTAAGGAAGACATTTCACCTGCTACTTCCCTATTTGTTAAGTGAAAGAGCAAACTATATCTAAAGAACTTCTCTCTCCTGAGATTATCCATTAGTTATGACTTGCGTTGTATCTAGAACCCAAAGATGCTAGTATCCATATCATAATATAATCATCGACTTCCTCACATTTTTTATTATGGAAATTTTCAAACATACTCAAAAGTACAGAGAATAATTCCGTGAACCTTAGGTGTCAACACCTTGTCAATTTTATTTCATGTATCCTCTTAATCACGCATGTTTAAAGCAAATCTCAATCATGGTAACATTTTTCCTGTAAACACTTCATTATGCTTATCTAATACATACAGACTTTTTAATATAACAACCATAACAATTATGACAATGAGTGACATTTATCTGTGATATTATAATCTATCTTAACATTTTTAATAATTGTATGAGGAAGTCAAAATCCCAAAACCATTTTCAGTATGTTTAAATAATTGGTGCCTCATTCTAGTTTGTGAACATTTCTCCTGACAGTAACTGGCCAGTGTTCAGTGAAGATTAACAGTCTGCATTCTTGCAGAGGGCCAAGGACTGGGTGTTCAGGTCCAGCCTGAAGGGTATTAAAAGAACTTGGGGGAGGAAGTTTCAAACATCTTAGTTTGAACTAATGCTGTTAATCCCCCTACTCTCATAAGCACTAAATTCCTATCTATATTTTATGGGCAATATTATTCTTTCTACTTAAATTATCAAAAATAACCCCAGAGCAATAAAACTGTTCTGTCAAAACGATCATGCTTACCATGATTGTCACAATAATCCTTTTCTAAATACATGTAAGTTGTTTCAAATGGCTCAGGACACCCAGAGTCAATATTAGTTCAGTGCAGGAACTTTAAAAAAAGGAAAGTTGAAGTCAATGAATCTAATCATGGACAACCTGCTTCCCAGGATGAGCCTTAGACACAGCATTTTCACTTTTGGAGTTACCTGCAACTCCCTGGAAGAATATTTTTGACTACCCGAGGAATATTAGCTAAAACCACCAAACAGGTGAAAGCTTTGTTGAGGCTGAACAGACAATTTTCCTTACAGAGAGGTAAAATAATAGATGACAGTAAAGGAAATAAACCCATTTCCTTAAAAAAAAAGCAGTTTGCTTATATAGTTGACCCTTGAACAACACAGGTTTGAACTGGCCTGTCCACTTACAGACAGATTTTTCCAATAAACATATTGGAAAATTTTTTGAAGATTTGCAATAATTTGAAAAATACTCGCAGATGAACCATGTAGCCTAGAAATAACAAAAAAAATTAAGAAAAAGGTAGATATCGGGCTTCCCTGGTGGCGCAGTGGTTGAGAGTCCGCCTGCCGATGCAGGGGACACGGGTTCGTGCCCCGGTCCGGGAAGATCCCACATGCCGCGGAGCGGCCGCGCCCGTGAGCCATGACCGCTGAGCCTGCGCGCCCGGAGCCTGCGCTCCGCAACGGGAGAGGCCACAACAGTGAGAGGCCCGCGTACCGCAAAAAAAAAAAAAAAAGAAAAAGAAGAAAGAAAAAGGTAGATATGTCATGAATGTATAAAATATATGTATATAACATACAAAATATATGTTAATTTGACTGTTTATATTAATCGGTAAGGTTTCCAGTCAACAGTGAGCTATTAGTAGTTAAGTTTTTGGGGAATCAGAAGTTATAGGTGGATTTTCAACTGTGTGGGGAGTCAGAGGAGAGTGGTGTTGGTGCCCCTAACCCCTGCATTGCTCAAGGGTCAACTGTATATATGAAAGACAGTACATGTAAGAAGAAAGTGAATGCCAACAGTCCAGCTGAATTCATCAACCATCAAAAAAAAATTGTACAATTTTCCACTGTTTCAAATCTGCAGATTCTGGTTACTCAGGTTCTCTTTAGAGAATCTTAAAAAAAGAGTGTTAATGAAGATAATTAACCCTAGTTAAAAAAAAACCAGAAACTAAAATAATACCCTTGTACTTTGCTAATAACCCCTAAAGAAAATAGCAACAACTAATCTGTCTTTGTTTTGTTTTTACTTTGAGTATGTCAATATTGTTAACCACGCAAGTGTTCTGCTTGGTTTGTCACCAATGGATGCTAATCATCTTTCACTTTAGCAATAATGTTTTATAAACGCATACAAACATATATGCAAGTTGGCATGAAAAGAGAGGCAGTAATTAAATACTTTAAACTGCTTACACTTTGGAAGAAACATTAATGAACTATGCCTATGGTAATAATTTTGACTGTTTTTACATAACTTTCAAATTTGTTATTTTTGAAAGTCTACCTTTGAGAGATTCAATCTGCTCAGAGTTAAGCCATCAGGCTTTGTAAGTTTATATACAATAAGAAAAACAAAGTGTGAAAGAACAATCTCTGGATTAGGGGAAATCTTTCATAACTATTACTATGGCCACAGCAAAGCTTTCTCTTTTTAGGTAGGATTTTGTAATTTTCCAATGACATTTTAACTTATTTCATTTGGCTTCACAATTACCTACGAGTTGGGAAAAGCCCATTATCACCCATTGTTCTTTTCTGGGTTGCTGGGAATGCTATACACCTTGATCAGGCTTGTGGTTCCATGAATGTATACACATGCAAAGTTCCATCCAGCCATACACTTACTCAGGACACCCAGAGTCAATATTAGTTCAAGTCAATATTAGTTCAATTTATGCAAGCTATACCTTAATAACAATATTTTAAAAGAATATGGTCCAAAGAATATTGGTCTAGTTCACCCTAATTGGGTGAACTAGAGAAGTTTTCATGTGTAACAGTGTTTAAGTTCTATTAAGGAAATGGTCAGTAGACCCTTCTTGCTGAAATAATATGGCTATCCAGTTAGATAAATAAATAAACTTTCCCTGAAGTGGTAAGAAATTTTATTGGCTACACCTTAGTAAATAAAATGCAAGATAATTTCCTAGTCTAGCAGTCAATGTCCACATCCCATTTAGGAGCAAGATAATGCACAAAGTGATCTCACTCTTTAAGGCAATACCCAATTATGTAAGTAGCTGCTCAATTAATAAATAGAACCAAACTAGTTGTTCCTTTTTTTCTTTGGGATTTAGCCGTTCCAACTCTTGCTCCCATGGACCACAAATTTGATCATGAATCAACACAATTGTTTTGCTTACTTAAATTGCATGAATTTATCACTCAGTTATTCAGAATTAAACTGGAGAAATTTATGGGGTGTGTTGGGTCACAGTATAATGAAATATCCATAGCTTTATGGTAGGGGGTTAAGTGGAGAGGGTTGACGGACATTTCAACATTGATTTGTCTTGTCCTTACAGGTCAGAGGATATTGAAAACTCAAATCACTTCTCCAGTGACAATATATGTGCCCAATATTTACTACAGCTCTCTATTTAGCAAACCATTACCTCAATAACTTAAGTGTAGAGAAAGATTTCAGAGAGATTACATAAGTACCTGCTATGGCTGACATAGGTTATCATAGCAAAGTGTATTCCAGCCACATCTAAAGTATAGAAGAGTCACATAAAATCATACCTCATATGTACCAATGCTTACAGATCTCATAGGCCTTGGGCACAGGAGCTTATGTATTTTTGACCAGAGTTAGCAATACTCTAAGACAAAAAGGCACAAGTCTTTATAAATTGCATCTCCTTATGCATAACATCTTTAAAAGAGTATTGGTAGTATATTCAGGCACAAAATGCCTCTCTGTCCCAAGAGAATTCAGGAAGAAGGAGCCTACCTTGGGATTCTAAAAGGAATCTTAATCCAAATGACTTCTAGTCCTCTTGACTAGACTGTAAAAAATTCATCTATGGTAATATATGTGCAGAATTACCTATTGAGTCCTCATTGATATTTCATTAGGAATTTCTCATAGGCTGAAATACAACGTCTGGAAGTTGTTGGGCTTCTTGATTTTTTTATTAATAATTCCAGATACCAACAATCAGAGAGCAGAATAAAATTATGGTCTTTTTTAGGGCCCACTCATACTGTCAGTTTAATGTTGGTTGGTGTGATTTAAAATAATTTTAATGAAATAAATCAGGCTTGCCCACAGTTCTTTCACTTCTTATAACAACAAAAAGAAATGAAAGACATTTTTGTTAGTTATTCCTTTATAGAATGGTTGAGATGTTAGAATCTACAGAAATAGTTTTGTGCTAGAGAGAGGAAGCAGGGCAAGATGAGAGTCACTTACAGGGCCATGAGCCACTGCCAGTGTCACAGTCACCTGTGACTTGATTTATTCTATGTGTGTGTGTGTGTGTGTGCGTGTGCGTGTGTGTGCACATGCGTGCACAAACAATATAGTTTTGTCTCATTATGACCCTATCAGATATCCTCTTTTGAGTCTCACTGAGTTTTTGTTGAAGCATCCACACATTTCAAGGGTATATCAACTAAAAGAGGATTAGATGAGTTGAATTAAATATGAGTTGTATACAGTGTTGGCATCTGAATTAACTCTCTTGGGCATTTATTTTTTACGAAACATCGTGATTGTAACCTCTCTGCTTAGTTTTTCATTTCACATATGCTTATGTAAAGTTTAGCAAGAATCAGAAAATTGTTTCTAACAGAACATCAGAATGATAAAAACTGTAATATACAGTTAGAAATATTATTTTCTCCAAGGTAGAAAAAAATCTTCTGGCACAAACTCAAAAGCTGCATTTTTTTGGCTTTTGTCTTAAGGTAGATCTGGCAGCCATGAGTTAAGGAAATAATTACGGGAAGGGTGCACAGGAATATAAACCAAGAGAGAAGAGACATGTAATACCTATGAATTACAACGTGTGTATGGTCAGCATTTTTATTTGTAGAGACGGTCTGACTATGCATTATCTGTATACAAATAAATATGGTCACAGTACATGTAAAATATTTATAAATTACTTGTCAGGTGCAAGTACTTATTTATATTTGATGTTTGTTGCTCCTATCACTACACAATCGAGGCACTTTAAGGAAGTTAAAAACACAAGTTAGTTTTAGCTGTATCTGTAATAAATTCAACTTCATAAAAGTAATTAATCCTACATTTGAAGTATAATTTTGGTAGATTGACTTCCTTTTTAAATAATGAATAAAAGTAACCACTGAAATATTGTTTACAAGTATCCAGGTTAAGATGGCAGAATACAATTTTATCATTTAATTTCCCTCGCCTAAAATTTAGCAAAATGAGTGAAAACAAAAACCCACCAATAAAAGCAAATCAAAAAATGTTCACCAACAGTCACAAAACAAGAACAAGAGAATAACATAATGCAATTTAATAAACCAATCCAAAGAAAGAAACAAATGTTTCTGGAGGGGAAGGAAGAAGTGAACAAAACATGTTCTCAACAATGTCGTCAGCCTCAGAGAGAGCTTGTCAATGCTCCCTAACACAGTATAAATGGAGTAAAGAAAATTTAACTGTTATCTTTTTCTTTTGATTGAACACTACTGGAAAGTCTCCAGGGGAAAAGTGGGTGAAGTCAGGAAAAATGAACAAAAGGATACCTCTGATAGAAGTAAAGTCTCCAGGGTTTCACAGGGAAAGAATCCTACTTGACAGGGTCGCCCACTGAGTGGAGTGACCCTGGACTAGGACACAGGGCAGAGGGCAGAGGAGAGAGTACAGCCCTGAGTTCTAAGAAGGATTGCGTGCCACTTTATCAGAGCTCTCTGACGTGCACAACCATCTCCACTCCTCCCAATTCTCTGGCTACACAAAATCATCTAGAACAAAAAATATTCAACTTTTAGAATCTAGCTTGGAGGTACAAAAAAAATGGATCCTGAAAATGCAGTGTGGTGTCGACCACTATAATTTTTAAAGGAAAATAAAAATGTGAACTCAGCCTCTCACATATTAGCAAGATGAAAAGGTGTGAGTTCATCTTAGAGGAAAATATGAATACATCAATTAAAACCAGAAGAAAATTCCTCACAGTTGCTACACTCTGTAAAATGACTCAGGAAAAGCACAAATTCAGTAAATCAGGCACTTAAAGACAAGTCTTCTTTTCAGCTCTAAGACCTGCCATCACATTGAAGGAGCTGAGCGTACATGTGGGTCAGCTTAGCTCCACTCCTCTGTACATTTCTATACTGAATCACCGCCCACCTCCAGATTCTGATGTTTTAATATAATATTTCAGATCACAACAACCATAACCAACCAGAGGTTGTTATCTCCCCAATATTAGTCTTGTATCTCCCCAATATTAGTCTTGTATCTCCCCAATATCTCCCCAATACCTCCCCAATATTAGTCTTGTATCTCCACAGGACTTCTTGTCACTTGGCTTCTGCATTTTTTCTAATCTATCAGCCCCTCTTGTTCAACTCCCTACCCCATCCAGTTTAGATTCCATGAACCTAGAAATATTTTCTCTCTTGGTTTCTGAGTCCACTTTTTCTTGGTTTTGCTCTGTGGTATCTTCTGCCCTAGAACATTCTCCTACTATTATTTTAGAAGCAAGTCTTCCCTAAGGTTTTATTTCTGCCCTCTTTTATCCTCTCCATACGTGTTAGTTTCCTTTTGTCGCTGTAACAAATGACCACAAACTTAAACCAACATAAATTTATTCTTTTACAGTTCTGGGGAGGTTTGAAGTCCAAAATGAGCTTCATTGAGCTGAAGTCAAGGGGTCAGCAGGGCTGTTTTTTTCTGGATTTTCTGAGGGAAGAAGCAGTTTCCTTTCCTTTTCCAGCTTCTATTGGCCACCTGTGTTTCTTAGCTTGTGGCCCCTTCCTCTATCTACAAAGAGTAGCACTTCAGTCTCTGTGTCCATCATCACATTGCATCCTCCTCTGACTTTGATCCCTCCTAGTCTGCCTTATAAGGAGCATTATATTACAGTACATTAGACCTGCCCACATAACCCAGGATAATCTTAATTTTAAAGGTTCATAATTTAATCACATCCACAAAATCCTTTTTGCATATTAACTAACAGTCACAGGTTCCAGAGATTAAGATGTAAACATATTGGGGAGGGACATTATTCAGCCCACTATACTGTGAATTGTTTTTGAGGTCTTAACTCCAAAGTCTTTAACTATAACTCTTATACTAAAGATTCTGCGGTTGGGACTTTTCTGCAAAGCATCAGCCCTGCCTATCCAATTCTTCCATATGAATATCCCACAAACACCTCAAATTCTAAAATATTCAGTGACATGTCTATCTTTTTGCATTTTATCTTAAAACTGTTTTCTCCTTTTTTGTATATTTAGGCTTTTCCTTCAATCTGCATCAATTTCATTAGAATGTAGCTGTGGTTAAGCGTCCCCCTTCTCCCACTTCTGCCTGCTTCCTTGAAGAAGCCTTTCTGATGTCCTCTTAGTAGGTTAAACTTCTCTATATTATGCTTTCATAAAAGAGTGCTTTTATAGCACCATAAGCCACTACATCTCTAGTACTTAACACAGTATAATTTTACACAGTTATAGTTTTACATAAATTGATTGGTATGAATATTTTATTCATCTGTTTCCTCCACTAGACAAGAAGCTCCATTCAGGAATAAATGGTCTTATGCAATACTGTATTTCACTAACTTTACACAGATCCCGGTGCATAGAAAATGTTCAGTAAATATTTGTTAAATGAATGAATGAATAAGTGGTTGCACTCTGCCAGGAACTGTGCCAGGTGTTTGAGAAAAAATAATAAACCACACAAACACAAGCAGGTCCTCCTATTTTTCAAGCCCCTTTTAAAAAGAGTTTTGGGTTGATAATTTCGATTATCAGAGAGGTTACTGTAATACTTTAGTGTCTAAGAAATTAGTGCATAAACAAGAGTAGTATTTTTTCTTGTTCAGTTTCTTTGCTAAAGAATGCAAATGTACACTTCTCTTCATAGGGCATGCAAATATGGCCTTAGATTGAATAAGACAATCTTTGCTCCTGAGCCAACACTTCCATATTTTGAGGAGAAGAAGGACATCAAAAACAATGTCTTTACAGTAAATGTTGCTTTTTACTACCATACGACCCAGCAATCCCACTACTGGGCATGTATACCCTGAGAAAACCATAATTCAAAAAGAGTCATGCACCACAATGTTCATTGCAGCTCTATTTACAATAGCCAGGACATGGAAGCAACCTAAGTGTCCATCGACAGATGAATGGATAAAGAAGATGTGGCACATATATACAATGGAATATTACTCAGCCATAAAAAGAAACAAAATTGAGTTATTTGTAGTGAGGTTGATGGACCTAAAATCTGTCATACAGAGTGAAGTAAATCAGAAAGAGAAAAACAAATACTGTATGCTAACACATATATATGGAATCTGAAAAAAAAAAAAAGGTCATGAAGAACCTAGGGGCAGGATGGGAATAAAGACACAGACCTACTAGAGAATGGACTTGAGGATATGGGGAGGGGGAAGGGTAAGCTGGGACGAAGTGAGAGAGTGGCATGAACATATATATACTACCAAACGTAAAATAGATAGCTAGTGGGAAGCAGCCGCATAGCACAGGGAGATCAGCTCGGTGCTTTGTGACCACCTAGAGGGGTGGGATAGGGAGGGTGGGAGGGAGACGCAAGAGGGAGGGGAGATGGGGATATATGTATATGTATAGCTGATTCACTCTGTTATAAAGCAGAAAGTAACACACCACTGTAAAGCAATTATCCTCCAATAAAGATGTTTTTAAAAAATGTTGCTTTTTGATAATTTATGGAATCCTTAATCTCAGTGCTTCAAGGTTTCCCAGAGCTGGAGTTGTGATTAGCAATAGTCTAGCCATTTTTTGATGATCACCTGACTTTGTAATAGGGAACCAGGAAGAGACAGGTGGTCTTCATGATCACTCTGCTTTCCGCTAAACCCACAACTGTGGCATGAGGTCTTCTAATTTAGTTATAAAAATAACACAAATAGAAAGAAAAGCTACTGCCCCCAACCTGAATAGCTTCAGTTCAAATAATCTTCATGATCATTAAGAAAATACAAGGCTCCAGAACACAATCGCAGTCTTTTATAAGAACACTTGTTGATAACTTTGATATCCTATCTTCATTCAGCCTTTTGAATAATTAAATTTTGAAAGAAAATTTCATTTATCATTTTTTTTTTGAAAATTAGCTAGCAATAGATAAATTAGAAAAGATCCTGGCAGTGAAAGAAAATGCAGACATCAGAAACTTATAAAGTTGGAAAAAACACATTTCTGAAATCAGATTTCATTATAAAAAATGTCCTACAACGCAAAAAGGGTTGTTTCTAATAATGAATCTGTCAGCGGCAGTTACTGACAATAATTTGTAAAACCCTTATTGCCTATTTTATACATAACAGCTCCTTGAGTAAAGAGCCTTCATTTTCCTAAGAGGAAAATCAATCGAATCTACAGATTGAACTTATGTTTTCTGTTTTGGGGTGCAATTCATCCTCAGCTTCTGTAACGTCTTTGGTACAATACATAATCTTGATCAGTTGGTGGCGATTAACATATAATAATTACATTCGAAAACATCTATGTGCTCTGAATGGGGTCTTGTCAACAGCTGATGGAACTTTTAACAGCTGATAGAACCCAGCCAGCTGCAGGACTTTCCCATCTACAAGGCCTGCTAATCTTCAGCTTCCAAGATTGTATACCTCGGGGCCTCTTTATGGTTTGACTACCTCTACGTACTTGAAGAACGTGGTCAAGATTTACTTACTGGAAATGTGGAGCTGCTTGACTTTGACTGTAATGTAGGGCTTACTGCCCTCTTCCTACTTGCTAGACCAAGAATTCAACAAACAGCCATTGCATCCTTGGTAAGTCTAGTCAAACCCTCTCCATTTTCTCATAAGGCAGTAAGATTTCACTCTAAGACCTGCCTCAGCTTCCCATTGATAAATACTCTTCTTTGAATTGGAGAAACTCACAAGGCACAGGGGCACTTTTTGTTTTCAATTTCTAACTCACATGAACATTTGACAATATTTGTCTAAAGATAATAAGGTTATACTTTTTTCTGGCTTTTCAAATTGAAATTAATAAATGATGTCTTTACTTGATTAAATCTTAAAACCAATTAATACCAAATAGTTCTTGTGAAATTAGTCAGATTCCATAATTGGAAAGAAACTTGTACGTGTGATAGCACAATTCAATATTTATGAAGATTTTTTTTCTATGACTAGAGATACCTGTTAATGGGTTTCTAAAAATAAGGAGATTCAGTAATTATCACTTAAAAAACTCATTATCTGTTTCAGAATTTTACCAGTCAAGCTCTTTATCATTTCTAATTCAGAATTAGAGGAGGATGGAGAGAAATTGTAGTCACTTTTCATAAAAGTGGCCCACAACCTGATGTGAGTTTTCCAAAGATATGATGGAGTAACGATGGAGGTTGTTTTTGCTTTTGCAAAAAAAGCCTTCATTTAAATTACCTAAGCCAGTACCAAATTTTTTTCAATGCTATTTTAGTCCTTTCCCTTGCTGCCACCTCACTGTTTTACAAGTAATGATAAATGTGATAGTGAGTAATGACATCTATTCATGGAAAATGTGAAAGGTCTGAAGTTACAGGACTTTTCATTGGGAAAATGTGTCTCTAGCAGAGGCAGGCACCTTGACTTAATCAACCCAGCTCCAGTTCTGTAAAAGAAATAAATTTTCTTTAAATTTTATTGAGTCCCCATTTCTTCCTCCCCCCCCCCCCCTTATCACTTCAGTCCTATTAACTACACACACTTTTTCACGGTAGTTTAAGTGTAAAGAAATGTTTCAACTCTTATTTTTATCCATTAAAATGCAAATGATGTAGGGCTTTCTGATTGTTTAATCCCCTGGGAGCTTTTGGATATGCAACATTGAGTACATGTTTTCAAAGTGAATTCTTCTATATCCTTCATCTTCTCCCTTCCAATATGCAGAACATAATGAATGATTAGTGTTGAGCCAGGAAAGCAAGATGTATGTAGAGATTAAAAATGACCTTGCTTTCTTGGTCTCCATTTGAGAATAGCTGTGTGATGCACAGAGGCCATTTTACAAACTTGAGGTTGCACAGGTTATTTCTATAGTTCTCTCATATCAGGATTTCAAAGTTATTTATCTCTAAACTGACATTGGTAGTAGACTTGAACTCCACCTAAGAAACTAGTACCTGTGTAATTAATGTAAGAAAAATGATCCACCATGAAAGTCTGTTGGTTTTAGAAATATAAAAATAGAGTTTTATATGGGCTTCCCTGGTGGCGCAGTGGTTGAGAGTCTGCCTGCCGATGCAGGGGACACGGGTTCGTGCCCCGGTCCGGGAAGATCCCACATGCCGCGGAGTGGCTAGGCCCGTGAGCCATGGCCGCTGAGCCTGCGCGTCCAGAGCCTGTGCTCCGCAACGGGAGAGGTCACAACAGTGAGAGGTCCGTGTACCGCAAAAAAAAAAAATATATATATATATATATATATATAGTTTTATGAAATAAAATTCACATGTTATAGCAAGACAAGAAAAATTTTTCTCTGCCTTTCGGCCTCCTCTCTCCCTCCTGTTTTGCATTGTCTATCAACTATAAAGAGCAACATTCTCCTGCCATCAAGACAATTCCTTAAAGATAACATTCCTTCATGATCTTGTAAGGGCCCATGATGACACTTAGATCTGGTTTAGGTAAACTGTCAATAATATGTCATTTAATATACAGCCTTCAGTCTCAAAAAACTTATATAACTGTGCCTTGACTTCTAACAGGCGGAACAGATCTCAGAGCTTTCTGAGATACTGTTCCTAGGTTATAAGCTTCAATTTGGCTTGAATACAGTTTTCCATTTCTTTCTTAGAATGACTGATTAATTTTTTTTGTTGACAATTCTTTTTCAGAAGTTTACTGGAAATAAAAAAGAGTTATTAAACATTTGAATGCCAAGCATTTACTCTTAAAAATATCTACATAATACCAATATTATAGCATAATATTCAAAATATAAAATACTAATAATATCAAAATAAAATTTAAATTGCTCCAAAAGGAATGGAATTAATTTATTTATATCACAAAGATAGGTAACAATCTTTTTTAGATACAAATACATTTTTTTTTTCTCAATGAGCTTCTTAACTTTCACTGAGTAATATCAACATGCCTTTTTAAGGTGACTTACCTTTATCCAAATATCCCTTTCTGCAGACTCCCAGCAAAACAGTACACTATCCATCAACAGTATCTTCCCTTTCTCCTCTCTCTTCCAGGAATGCTTAACACCCAGGCCACAATGTGCCATCTAGGCTTAGCTCATTCCATGCTCCATCAAAATATATCTACTTCGTATCTCATATCTTCAAGTCTCCAGTCAGTGTAATAAACTATCAGTATAATAAACTAATCTACTTCTGAAGTTAATATTTGCATAGATAAACATATTACTCCATGTAACATATGGAGGGAAGATGGTTAAAAACCATAAATCCACTCTCATGGTAAGAATGTCAGGGAAGCTAATGTGAGAGGTATTGATATTTAGTACCTTAATGAACTCTTTTTCTGCTTCTGGAATTGCCTGCTGTAATTAGCTTTCTACTCTCCCAGAAAGAAAGATCCACTCTGAAATGTGGCTCTTCAAGAACCATATTCCCAAACCAATGGCAATAGCCAAACCAGTAGGCATATTATCCATCATGACTCTTTTTGTGAAAATCATATCAAACATGGGTTCTTGGATCTGCCTAGGATATTTCATTTTCCCTGAACTTGTTTTCATTTTAACTATTAACTGTCAAAAACAAGATAAAGTTCCACCTAACTTACTTTTGAGCACAAAATTCATTTTTTACTCCCTACAAGTAACACTTCAGCATAACCATGATCAACACACTCCTCTTTTCTGATCTCTGGACGTGATTACAAAAAAGCTTTTTCTCTTCAGACCCATGTGACCATCTTGTAATTATCGTATTCCCGGTAAATAGATATTAACCTCAGTGTTTACCTAAGTAAGTTTGTGGCCACTTGCAGAACCTATCATGTAAAGGTCTCCACAATTCTCTGCTTGTCTAAAAATTACACTTCAAAGGCTTTTGGTTCAATCAGCTCCAAAACATTACTTCTAACTTCAAAATTCGTCCCTTCTTTTTGGAGGGAGAAGATGATAAGATAGGTTATTTCTATTTCTGTGAGTCAAAAGATTTATTTGGCCATTTGACAAAGGTAACAGAATGTTGCTCCCTATTTGAAAATAGGGAGGAATTTTGCAAAAGCATTGGAAATTTCAATTAATTAAAATCTATTTTAATCTAAAAATATTTTAATTCAAATAAAATAACTGATTAAATAACACAAATTTAATTCCTCCTATAGTTTGAAAAGCACTGTTTTTATATGCTAAGTACTTTAAAGCAGTTCGCATTATAAAGCATTCAAAGGCTTAAAGCAAAGACTAAATGAAGCATGTCTGTAAAAGCAGCAACTGGCCTTGAATATAAATGTGGTCTTAAATAAAATTATGTTATATGCTGCAAATTGAGAAATATTAAATATTTACATAAAATTATATAATCTATTTTTGACTTATTTTCTTCCTTATATAGTTTACCAATTCAGATTTTTTTAGAAGCCCAATTTAACTCTACGCCTATGTCATTTTATTATGAAAAGGAGGCTACATGAAACAAATAAGTGAAACAGGTTTCTGTTCTTCATACACAAACAAGAGCTTTCATAATACACTGGAACCCTCTAGAAACAAATTATGGCTTTCCTGTTTAAGATGCAAGGATGAAGAGTAAAGTGAAGGTTCCTAAAAATGAGTCTTTATATCTTATATACCTAGAAGTGTGATCCAATACTCTATCCACAAGAGATGTGTAGAGGATTCATAATAGAGACACAGAAAGCCAAGCACTTAAAAAAAATTTAACATGCCAAAATTTCAAAAGCCCTTCTGACACTTAACCAGGGCCATAGGAGTGATGCATTTACAGACACTATGCATTCAGAATCTGAAGAAATTCAGTAATACTACATGGATTTCTGATGTATTACAATTTTCCCTTTGCTAAGGCTTTAAGGTTAATTAATGCACATTAAGTTTGTTGCCTGAGCTTGTAGGCCTATTGCTCTCCCATCTATATTTAATTGGACTTTGAACTAGAAGCTAAATTGGTTTTGTAATTTTTCACAATTTGCTTTACTGTGTATATATGATCTCCCTAAAACATATGAGTGTACTGAGGGCTGGGATGGTATCTTTCGGGTTTTGAGCACTACCCAATTGCATTAGAACCATACAGTGCTCCTGGTGCAGGCATCATGGTGATTCATCAAGACTAAATCAGGAAACTAAGCCATTAATTGGCTCCATGACCCTGGACCAGTCATCTCACCTTTTAAGGCTCCTGGTGCTTCTAACATAAAATGAGATGATTACACTCTTTCTAAGAAACTTTCCAGGTATAAAATCCCATGATGCTTAATTAAGGAAGCAAGTACAGGAAGGGATAATATGAATGTGTGGGAAGGAGCTCCTAGTTCAAAATTTGGGAGTGAAACCCAAATTCAAAGGATAAACTGCCAAATCCTTGGCAAAACTATTCAAGCATTTGAAAACCAGGGAGAGCATTGTGGAAAACCAAGCTGAAAGCAGAGAGAAATCTACTCTCTAAAGATAGAATGGTGTGGATCTGGATTCGTAAATTGGATGCTTCTCTTGAGTGAATGCATTCTCCAACCATGTGCAGTCTGGCAAAAAGCCTGATGTGTCAAACAGTAAGACAAACTGGACAGAACAGCTGAAAACTAGGAAAATGCCTAGAAATACGAAAACAACAGAGAGATGATCCTAATCTCTTCCTAGATCCTCATCCCCAAATTTCCCCAGACATAGAGGAAACCAACAGGGGCATAGTCTGGAAAAGCAGCAGTAGGAAGGCGTAAGAACAGGGTAGATAGATAAGCAGCTGTATATCATGAGGAACAGGAAGTGGGAAAGTTTGCAGATTGATCCAGGCAACTAAACACCATAGTAGAACAAAAATCTAATTTCATAAGAATATGATGAATCGAGAGCGGCTACAATGTATTATCTATGATATGCATATTTCAACCTCAAGTTAATCTATATACAGAAAACCAGGGAAGTATGAAGCTGTACTCAGGAAAAGAAGGCAGACAATAAAACAGACTCTGGTCTCAGATGTTAGATTAACAGGCAGATTGCAAAGTATCTACTATAAATATATCCAAAAATAGAAAATATGCTTAAATAACTGAATAAAAATGCTATCAATGGCTAAACAGTTAATCTAAGCAGAGAAATTATAGAACTAAAAATTATAGTTATTAAAATAAAAACTTCTTTAGATAGGCTCAATAGCAAATTAGACATAGGAGAAGAAAGCATTAGTGAACCTGAAAATAGATCAATATAAGTTTCCTGCTTTGAAGACTAGAAAGAAAAAAGATTAAAGAAATTCAGAATACCATCTGTCCTGTAGAATGTTCTGTGTGCATTTGAGAAGAATGTGTATTCTGCTACTGCTGGATAGAATCTTCTGTATATGTCTATTGGGCTCATTTGATCTAAATTATGGTTTAGATATAAGTCCAATATTTTCTTGTTTTTCTGTCTGTATGATCTACCTATTATTGAAAGTGGGGTATTGAAGTCCCCTACTATTATTGTATTGTTGTGTACTTCTCCCTTCAAATCTGCTGGTATTTGCTTAATATACTTATGTGCTCTAATGTTGAGTGCATATATATTTATAACTGTTATATCCTCTCGATGAATTGACCCCTTTATCATTATATAATGACACTCTTTGTCACTTGTTACCATTTTTGACTTAAAGTCTATGTTGTCTGATATGAATAGCTGCCTTTGCTCTCTTGGTTTCCATATGCATAGACTATCTTTTGTTTTCTCTTCACTTTTAGCTATGTGTATCCTCAAAGCTTGAGTTGCTTGTAGGTAGCATACAGTTGGGTCTTGTTTTTAATCCATCCAGTCCATCTATGTCTTTTGATTGGAGAATTCAGTACATTTACATTTAGAGAATTATTGATAGGTAGGAACTTACTAATGTTATCAATTGTTTTCTGTCTGTTTTGTAGTTCCCTTGTTCCTTTCTTCCTCTCTTGTTGCCTTCATCTCTGAATTGATGATTTTCTGTAGTTGTATGCTTTGATTTCCTTCTCTTTATCTTTTATGAATCTATTGTAGGTTTTTGCTTTGTGGTTATTATTTGGCTTACATCTTAAAATATAGTCTATTTTACACTGATAACAGCTGAACTTTGATTTCATACAAAACTTTACATTTTTGCTTCCTCCTTTTATGTTTTTGATGCCACAATTGACTTCTTTTCGTATTGTGTATTCATTAACAACTTATGGTAGCTGTAGTTATTTTTAATACTCTCACCCTTTAACCTTTATACTAGAGTTAAGTGTTTAACATTTTACCATATTACAGTATTAGAGTATTCTGAGTTTGCCTATAAACTTACCTTTACCAGTGTGTTGTATATTTTCATATATTTTCATGTTACTAATTTCAGGGGATCCATGGCTGAGGTGTTACCAGTGGCTCATGGATGGGCTTCTTGATGGAGTCCATGCAGTTAGTGGGATCTATGTCCATCTAATGTCCTCCAAAAGAGTCCTAACTGCTGCTCTCCCAGCCTCTTCCAGCCCCTCAGTCATGCAGCTCATAATTCAGTAATCTGGATGGGGAGAGAAAGAAATGAGCTCCTTTGGCAGCAACACACACAGCTGGGGAAGCCAGGTGCTCTCTCACATGCTCCCTCTTTCCCCTGTGAGAGAAAACATGGGCCAATTAGATCTTTCTTGGCCTGAGCTGTGTTGCCTTGGGGTAAGAGGGCTGTGAGTAAAGTCAAGCTATTCCTTTTACCCAATCTTATTTGTCCAGACTTGTAACTTTTTGCTCCACCAATGCACTGGAACTTCTCCTCTGGAAAGCTGGACTTCTACAAAGACTCTCTCGTCTGTGGGTGATTGTCTAAGACAGTGTTTTCCAGGGGCTCCTGGACCACAGCTGAGGGGCTAGAGTTGGTTCAAAGGTCACTACAGGATCCACAACCAGGACCAAGATCTATCTGTCTATTGCCCAATGCATGGGTCGCAAGACTCTGCCTAGGTCCCTTGGCATATGGTGCTGGATCCCAGAAGCCCCACAAAGGCACTTTTGTCAATGGATAGATGCCAAACTTTTGTTGTTGAGTTAGGGGACAAAAATGAGGGATGTTTTATGCCTCCATGATGCTGATGTCACTCTGAGTCCAGGGTTTTCATTGGGGGCTGGATACATTGGCACTTTCTCCCTGCACAATTAGCTATGATTTCCAAGCTCCCAGAAGAATAGCAGGTATTTACTATAACTCTCATTGTTTGCACAAACAATCTAGGTAAACAGGTACAGCCGGGTTCAGAGCCCTAGGCACATAAAACAGCATTATTATTTAGTAACATGGGGAAAATTCCAGTCAAGTTTTTATGTGACAGCCTCAACTAGCAAGCCCTTCAAAGAGCAACATCAGACCTACTGTATTAACTCTTTCCTACACAGTCACCCTGACACTGCTTCTAAACCCCAGCTGTGGCACTTTCTTCCATAGCTGCAGTTACATCTTGTTTGAATTTCCCCTAAAACTCACAGAAATAGCCTCATTACATCCTCTGCAGAGAAACCAGGCATCAGCAAACCAGCTCCATCTCCTGAGATGTCTGAGTTTCACCTCCACAAGTCTCTTCCTTAAAGCTTTTAAAATTTAGTAATTCCAACCTCTTCTTTGTTCACCTAGACCTAGAAGTGGTCACTGCTTCCTGCAATTGCTATTTTCACAACTTTGTTTTTGGCAGTTTCTTTTATTTTCTTTTGAGTTAATTAACAACTTCATGCTTAGCTTAAAAATCTTTATATGAAATTATATCTGTTCAGATACCTACTTTGGGTTTTGTTAAACCCTGACTGATAGAAGAGCAGAGACCATCTTCCTTTGGCAGATGAGGTTAACAAGCAAGAACCAACAGGATTTGTTGATTCATTACTCATTATTTTTCTTCTTTGGCACCTGGTTTGTGGTGAGGCAGCTGTGGCAATGGTAGCAAGGACAGTAGTAGCTGCAAATTTACTGACCTTTGATGACACCGGTGTTGGGTGAACTTGAAACCAAATTTCAGCATCAACCCCCCCTCCCTGACCCTAATCCTATCCTCCAACCCTTCCAATAATTTTTCAAGTGCCTATTAGGTTTATTCCTCCTTGGAATGTCTAAAGTGATTTCTGATTTCTATACTAAAGTCTGATAGATATAGGCTATTTATTAAAAGACTACAGGAAACACTATATTCAATAGTGAAACTTTTAAAATATTCCCCATAAAATCAGGCATGAAATGAATATGCTCACTCTGATCATTTCAATTCAACATTGTGTAGGAGGTATTAGACCCAAAGAATTAAGTGGAAAATAATTAGTAAGAATGACACAAAACTAATTATTTGCAATTGACACAACTAGTTACATAAAATCCTCAAATCTAGTTTATGTGGAAAATTTAAATGTACCAAAAATGTCACTGTAGCCATATTGCATTTGACACTACATTGTATCTACTTTTATAAGACAGAAAAATGTTTTTGAAATATTTTGGTGACTTTTTTTCAAAACTAGATGAAATTCATAATAATCAATAACTTAGGAAATCCAATAAGAGTTTATTCTTGAATGGTTACAGTTGATGGGATGGAGCCTTGAACTAATTGCACAAAAGGAATTGTACCTATAAATTTGTCAGCTAGCTTGATTCACTAGAACACAGTTAGAAAACAGTTTTCCAACTACTTTGATTTTCAGAACAACTATGATCTTGGCCCTTAAGACTTAGTTAACGTAGTTGAGCTTTAATGGATAACTTGAAATTGTAGAACCATAAAATTTTATAGAAACTGAGTATCAAAAGAGAACAATCTGTTATGATCACAGTCACTGCACATAGGAATTTTAACTCAATGCTGAAATCTTTCTCTCAGCCACAGCTTACATATATGGCCACTGCAAAGGTGCACCTCCATGACATTTTCCTGAATTCCCTCAAATAGGAGTTTCTGTGGTTATTCTCTTTAGGTAATTGCAGCTTCCAGAATAACCTCAGGTCACTGAAACGCCCTGCTTCTGCAAACAACCCATTATTAGTCAGGTTCCATCATGAAAATCCATCCTGCTACAGCTGTGGAGATGTGACTTTATGATTTTGGAGGAAAAAATGCAAAGAGGTATCCAGTGGATCTCCGTGGTGAAAGTGATGCTGTATGGGCACATTTTATAAACCGCACTTATTAAAAATTGCCTGCACCCCTTGGTTCTCTTCATCCTCCTCTGCCTCATGAAACTCTTCTAGGGAGTCACATATATGTTGGGTGACAATAAATGAATAACCTTTGTTCTTAAAAAATGTAAACTTCTACTGTTCTTCTATGACCATTGTCTCCATCAAGGTCCAGTAAGAAGATAAAAAAATATACCAGTCATTGAACAGAAAGAATTTAATATTAGGAATCATCAACTAGGTATAAAGTTGTGAACTAAGTAATTGAAAAATAAAAAGAAAGAAAGAGGCAGCAACTGCAGGAAGCAGATACTATCCCTATGGCTGAAAGAACAAAAGGAAAAGGTTAAACTTACTAAAATTTAGAAACTTAGGTGCGGGATGGGGGAGTCCTGAAGAGCTGAAACTCAGACCTTTGAAGGGAGGTTCTGGTTTAGTTACTCAACGGGTACTAGTGTCTCTGAGCTTAGGGGAGAGACCCCAAGTGGCTGGGGCCTGAACCTCAGAGGCTGGGACTCTGTTGGTTGATGGTGGTGACTGTAATAATGACCCAATGAGGCTCGTTCCACAAGAGTTGAAAGAGTGCAAACTGAATTCAGCTGCTGCTACCCAGGGAAGAACTGCCTGCTGCTGCTTGATGAAGAAGCATTGACAAGGTTATGCTCAGGGAACTGAGAGTAGACAGGAAGCCAACAGGAAGTACACAGAAGGGCAGAGTCCCTGTTTTCTTCTCCAGCTTTAGTCTCCTTCCTCTGCCCCTTGTGGTAGAGTCTAACAGCGAGTCAGCTGGTGAGTAGAAATAAGGTTTGCAGAGTTCCAGCTTCAGCATCACGAAGCAAGTACAGAAGGGTGATTTGGAGCTGAGAGACAATTGCTTAGTAACTGGCACAACCATCCACAGAAGACACTTCCAAAATAACTGCAAATTAACTCATGATTACAGTTACACTGTGGTTAACGGATAAACTGCCTGTGAAGTTTAGTAGCTTGCTAAGAAGTTACATTAACTCAACATAGCCTCAGAGTTTTAACAGTAGAGAAAGAAATAAAAATTCAAATTCCAATCCCTGTTTATCTTGTGATACAAGAAGATTCACTACGCATCTGGATGTCTATTTCTGATTTTTGTTTGAAGAATACTGAACCAGTCTATGACTTCCAAGAGTAAAAACTATAAAATGAATTTGACAAATACTTATCAAACATTAAAAAACCCGAGGAGTTGTGGTCCTTTAAGCCAGACCAAATAAAGTTAGTCTCAGATGATGTTTGTTAAAAACGTACTCACTCCCAACCCTCTCCCCAGACCCAAAATAAACTAAATAACTACTAGAATTTCTCACTTCTGCTTACGTCAAAAAATCAAACCTGGATCTGGTCAGTGTGTGAAAATATATGTTGCTGTATCCTGTTGGTGAGAATTTCATTCACATTTCTATGCAGGGGGACAGTTTGACTATTATGCATCACAATCCTCTAAAATATGCTTTATTCTTTTTGACAGAAAACTCATTTCTAAAAATTTACTCCAAGGAGATAATCACATGCTTATAAAATAGATTTAGCCCAACATTGTTCTTATCAGTGTTGTTTAAAATAACATAGAACTGAAAATAAACCTAAACATTTATCCATAGGAGAATGGTTGAGTAAATTATACAAGTAATGAAATACTATGCAATCTATAAATATGACTAGCTAAATAGGTATAGTTTTATTACCATAGAAAGAACAAGTTATAAAATATTCATTCATTCAACACCTGAGTATACTTATGTCAGAAATTATATAAAGTGTACATAAAGTCTCATCCCCACAAGGAGGGCACAACATGAAAATACTCAGTTTCAAGATCTGAAAACCTTGAATAAGCAAAAATAGACGTGACAAGAAGTGAAAGACTTGTGTCTCTAGTAAGGATGGAAAAGAGGAAGATTTTCCCATAGTCAGACTGTTTTAAATATGTTTTTGTGCTGAAGTTAGAAAATGGAAAGCTTTTACCAAAAGGGCAGGGGGAGGGGGAAGTCTGCCTTCTGTATCCATTCTTCCTTAAGCCCGATATGCAGAGTGAGAGACACCTCAGTCAGTGGTGGGGCTGTTTTTCAGTACTTTCATATAAGATGAATTAACACCATTTCTCTTCTTGTATCTGTTTAGTTTGTTGAACTAAAATCTGAAGCAAGTTCAGACAAAGAATTCAGTAATGGGAGTCTTAGGGAGTAAATAAATATGTATTTTTTAATGCAGTGAAACCTCAATCAGTTTTTCTGGGATAGAGAAAGTTTCACTTAATTGAATATCCAGTATTTATGTTTCATTCACCACCTATTAAAGGCTGCCTATGTGCTAGAATAGATGCCACATCTAGTCTGGTTCCTGCCTTTAAGGAGCTCATAGTTTAGTGTATTTCACTCTACTCTCCAGCAACAGTAAAACTAGTGTATGAAAGATTATTGAACCTTTCTTTAAAGAATCAGACTTTTGTCGCCATCATTACTATTACTATTAGTTGTCTTTATAATACATAGTATATTTCTTAGTTTGTAGTGTCTCCAGGACATACTCAGTATTACTTTTGGAGGAAATAAAAAATTGTACTATCAGGTGTCATTTGTCTAATTCTGCTAAAGTGAAAATGTTGAAAAATTTCAGGTAGCAGTTTTGGTTATATAGGCTCTAATTACTATAATTTTTTTTAATGTAGTTGTTTACTTTTCTTTTTGTCTGATTTAAAAAGAAAATGTCTAAACCTAAAAAAAAAAAAAAAAAAAAAAAAATCCTGAGTACCTGAATTGGCCAATAAACCAAACACTGACAAGGTCCTTGTCCATAAAAAGCCCCCATTTGTGTAAAACTTTGCATATACTCATATGGACACATGCACATATATATACATACACATACACAAATATCAGGCAGGATATCCTTAAAAATATTGAGTCATTAGTTAAAAAAAACCATGTTTTTCTCTCAGTGGTGGGACTGTAGCTGATTTCTACTTCTGTCTTTGAATTTTTTTGTACTTTAAAAACTCCTACACTTATTCAAAATCTAAGGCACTAAACCTTAACAGAGTTCTCAGTTGAATGTGATTTCTCTTTAGCTCAGAATTACTTTATTATTCAGTTTGTGTCATTCTTGGCGACCTTGTATTCCATTCTGAATTATAATTAGTTTTGTACTTGTCATCTCTCTTTATAAGATTAAAAGTATCTTGAGGACAGTGACACCGCCATGTGTAACTTTCTGTCCCTCATAGCATCTAAAATAGAGCTTGGCATTTAGCGTGTGCTCAATAAATATTGTGTTTCATTCCTAATTTCACTCGCCATCAAATTGCACTGGGCATTAATCAGAGTAACTGCTTCACTCATATAGTTTATAGGTAATCAAGCACTACTTATAGCCCATGCTGAGGAACGGCCTTAGCGAGCTATGTTTTGTAATATATAACCTCAATCCTCCAGACACAGCTGACTGTACTAACGGTGGACAATTGACCCAAAGACAGCCAGTCCAAAGACTGGCCACAGACATGATCTGGAATGAAAACTTGATTAATAGGCTATTCACAAGAGAAAAAAAATCCAATGGTTATAAACATAGGAAATGGTTCTCAGCTTTATTAATAATCATGAAAATGCACACTAAAACAAAACAGAGACATGATTTCGTTACCACTGGATTATTTAAAATAAGAAGACAATGTCCTGTGTTGAAAAGAATAAAGAGAAATGGTCACTTCCATACACCATGGGTGGCAATGTAAATTTAGCCTTTTTGGAAGGCAATTTGAAGGCAAATTTTGGAAGGCAGCATCTATCAACATTTACATTGTGCTCATCTTTTGATGTGGTTATTCTGCTCCAGGAATACAACTTGCAGAAATATTCCCTTGTGCACGGAGATGAGCAAAGGGTGGTCTTTATAATCTTTTATAAGAAACACTTAAAACATTCCCTTCGTTAGAAAAGAAGAGTTAAGTAAGCTATGTTACATCCATACTGTAGTAAAAGAGGCAGGGATTCAGTAAAGTTAATCAAATCCAATTCAATGTCCTTACCAAGACCCACAGTCCTGTGTAATCTGGCCTCTGCCTCTGTGAACTCATCTCCTCCCTCTTCCCTCATCACTTGCCCTGTTTCAAAATCATGGGCATTTGCCCATTCATATTCCTCTACTTGTATTATTCTTTCTCCAGACATTCTCTTGGCTGGTTCATCCTCTTCAAAAGCTCTGCTTGAATGTCACCCTGTATCATCCTCTTCAAAAGCTCTGCTTGAATATCACCCTGTATCATCCTTCCCTACATTTTATCCCTCTTTATTTTTCTTCATAAAGTGTACCAGCTCCTGACATTAAACACTGAGCTACATATTAATTATCCATCTCCTTCACTAGAACCCAAACATCTATGGGCAAATAATTTATCTATTGGTTACTATCAAATCACTAGTGTCTAGAACAATATCTTGTAATGAATAAATATGTTAGATTAATTAATTAATTAAAAGGTATGTGGTGGAATTATGCATTTTAACATGGAAAGATATCTAAGGTATATTAATGTTGCCAAAAAATACAAATGATATGGTCCCTTTTATGTAAAGAATAAGTGTATATGCATGTATATATATATCAGTTTATATATGGATGTGTTTGTGTGTGTGTGTGTATTTGATACACAATTGCATGCAGATATTTAGACAAAGAACTAAAATTATACACATCAAATTGTTATCTCTGTTAAGGAGAGTGTCAGTGGGAGGCAAGGAAAATGCAAAATTGCAAGTTATTTGAAATAGAATGAAAGAAAAGGAAGATATTAGCTCCTGTCCTATGGTGCTCAGCTAGCTCTTCCAGAGTCCCTAAACTTCCTTGGCCAGCTTATTCAGCTTTTTCTGGACTTCTATGCATGTATCCAAACACAAACCCTGTGGTACACTGTGACTTGAGTGAGGCTCTATGCTTTGCTTAAATCACATAAATTCTATATAAGAATGTATGTTCTTGACCTAGAGAAATAGTGCCATGTGTCAGAAAAGTGCCATGTAATGAACTCCATTTGTCTTTTAAAGAGGAGAAATAATCAAATTAAGCTCAATATTGGGCAACAAAGCATGGACGCTTTCCAAGGGGTCATCAAAACAATCTATATGGTTTTCTGTGTATGTTTATTTTTATGTACTAACTTCTTTCTTTCCATCTTTCTTTCTTTCTTTCTATGTATCTTTCTTTCTTTCTTTTGTTTGCTTATTTGATTAGCCATTTGCTGCTTTTAATCCTGCAGTTAGGTGTAACCTAATTGAGTGAATGTAAGGCAAATTATATTTTTTAAAAGCACAAAGGAACTAGAACAATACAAGAGAAAATGTTATAAAAACAGATGTTTTATGTTAAATTAAAATGCTTCCTCCTTCTGAATTTCCTTACTCAGCATGTCAATGTATCATGACAGATTACATTATGCACTGCATTTTATTCTCTTTAGAGCTTCTCTATGTGATGAAAGAGAGATTATGAGTAAGCATTTCAGAGAGACATGGTATTGGTGTCCTTCTATCTCTTTAGTCATTAAAAGAATAGACCATTTATTTTTGTTAAAAAAATATGAAATCAGGGCTTCCCTGGTGGTGCAGTGGTTGAGAGCCCGCCTGCCGATGCAGGGGACACGGGTTCGTGCCCCAGTCCGGGAAGATCCCACATGCCGCAGAGCGGCTAGGCCCGTGAGCCCTGGCCGCTGAGCCTGCGCGTCGGGAGCTTGTGCTCCGCAACGGGAGAGGCCACGACAGTGAGAGGCCCGCGTACCGCAAAAAAAAAAAAAAAATCATACCTGTAGTCCTATCATGGGATTTTATCATCTTTAAGGTTTTATGTGGGATCTAAATGAGACTGATCATTGTAGTCACTATAATCTTCTAATTTAAAAAAACTGTGTTAAGTTTATCTATAAATGATCCCTGAATATGTTCACACAGTCCAACCACTGGTGTTACATTACGGAGAATACCAGTTTACTAAAAATTTCCAGATCGCTTTGTGGTTTTTCTGCTTCAGAGCATGAGGTTTATCAGTTGTGAATCAGCATAAATCTGAGCACATATGATTACAGATGCACACATGGCAAATCTTGGCTTTCACAATTCAAAGTGTCTACAAAAGAACTGCTCTTTTAAGTGCAAACTGAAAAAACAAAAAAATAAGGTATCACATCTCATTTGTAGATTGTGTTCCTTCCTCTGAAAGACACTGAAAGATGAGGTCACGCTGTTCTATTAAAGCATATTCCCCTTTACACTGAGGCAAAGATATGATTTAAGAGTTTGCTCATCACTATAGCCGTGCCTTTTATGCTGTGAACTATTGAAAAATAAATACACTGCTAATTCTTTGCAACTACTAGACTATAAATCAAACATGCCAATTAGTAAATGACCCTTATTCCTCATTTCTGCTTCTTAGTAAAGATTACTAGCTATTTGTGGCTACTACAAGAAAACATAGGTTTTGGGGAAAATGCTTTCGCCTATCGTTCCCCTAAGGCAGCTTGCATCGTTTCGAAGCTCTCTCTGTAATTAAACAAACAGCTAGTTGAAAGGTGAAAATTTTAATCAAACATTTTTTATAGGGTTTATATTTTTATTCTTTCCATAAGATGTTAAGTGATGTATGTGAATGATTTTTTTTCCTGCTAAATTCACTAATTGTTTTGATGGTAGGTAATCAGAGACACAAATTCATGAAGAAAAGAAATGGTCAGACAAACTGAGGATTCGTTGAGATAATTCATCTTGGAAAAAAAATTTAGCAGTAACAATTAAAAAATTAATTCAGCCCAAGCATAATAATAACTCCTGTTTACTGACTATTTGCTGTTTACTGGCGACTAACCAGAATTTAGCACCTCTGGCCAGCTCAGAGCTGAGAGCCCACTGGATTTAGCAATAAGCAAGTCACTGTTGTCTTTGCCAAGATCAGTTTCTGAATCAGTTTCAGTGGGGATGGAAGATAGGTTTCAATGGATTAAGGAAGAGTGGGCGAGAAGGAAATAGAAATAACTGCCATGGAAACAAAATTATTCATAATAGGAAAAATAGAGATATAGCCCCAAAAAGCTGGTGGAAACCTGGACTTTAAGAAAAAATTTTTTGATTTTTTTTTTTTAAGATAAAGGCGAACTGAGCAGATGCAAATGAAACCTGGGATAATAGTTTTAAGGTACAGAAGAGAGATGTAGTAATCCACCAAACAAGGCAACTGAGGGATCAGAAAGAGAAGGAGGGTTTCAGGAGACGATATCCCTTCTGTGTTCAGATTCTGTCAGATCCTACTGCACATCTATCCTCGGGTATCCCACGAGCAACTCAAACTCAGCATTTCCATCCCATCCCCAAACTTGTTCATCTGTTTCTGCTTCCTTTCTTAACAAATGGCAACTTTATCCACCTACATTCCCAAACCAAAAATCTGGACATGATGCTGAATCATGCCTTTTCTTTATCCTCTCATCCTATTGCCAAGTTCTGTTTATCTTTTAAAAATAGGAATATTACATTTCTCCTGAGAATCCTTCCCTGAGAACCCAAGTCCAGGTTAGGTGCCCTACTATATCAGTCAGGATCCCATCAGAAAAACAGAAATTACAGCAGATATTACAGGAGAGGGGATTTAACACAAGGAATTAATTACACAGAGAAAGAACTGAGGAGCTGAGGTAACTGAGGACACGGGGAGGGGGTAGGGTAAGCTGGGACGAAGTGAGAGAGTAGCACTGACGTATATACACTACCAAATGTAAAATAGATAGCTAGTGGGAAGCTGCTGCATAGCACAGGGAGATCAGCTCGGTGCTTTGTGACCACCTAGAGGGGTGGGATAGGGAGGGTGGGAGGGAGACGCAAGAGGAAGGAGATATGGGGATATATGTATACATATAGCTGATTCACTTTGTTATAAAGCAGAAACTAACACACCATTGTAAAGCAATTATACTCCAATAAAGATGTTTAAAAAAATTAAAAAAGAAAAGAATAACAGCAGAAAGCCAACTACCACCTCTAGAGATTGAGCAATGACTCAGAAAGGTGGCTTTACTAGCGCTTTGGCTTCTCCAGTTCCGCCACCTTCCATCCTCTCTTCAGTGCCTCTCTTTGGCCAAACCCAGCCATATTCCAGCTTAGCCTGGAAAATGCAGCCCAAAAGTTCAGATCTCCTCAGATACAGAGCAGAGCTGAGAAAGGCTAGGGATAGATATAAGAAGAGGTGAGTAAAAGACTCCTGGAGCACTTTCACCTTCATTAAATCTGGTCTATAAGCTCTCAGAGGACAGGGACCACTGCATAGTTCAGAGTCTGACATTCCATAAGTATCAACTATTTTACAGAATAAGTGAATGATTGATTAGCAAATGTAATGTCAGCATTTAATAAGCAGAAAATCTGTGCCTCTTTGTGTATATGTAACTTGCTGTCAAATAGTCACATTTATTGATATAGTGGAGCTATAACTTGGCAAAATAGTATATACAGGGGTTATATTGCTTGACTTTTTAAAAAATTCCCATTAGTACCTTAGACCTTTGATTCCATCTCATACAACTTGCTGGAAAACTGAAAGTTTTGCTTGATCTAATGATCCTTGTTGTTTAAAACTCTCCACATTATTTACAAATCTGTGTTTTAGCAATTACCATTAACCTAGTATATTCTACAAGTTTCTCTCTCCATCTAGCTCTGGCAGCTCCAAAGCCTTTAGTTAAAATCTTCATCTCTATTGCTAGCTCCTGCCAATGGACCAACTGTTTCAATTTCCACCAGTCTTCTGCCTGGTCCAGCTTCTATTTCTAACCACTTTCAACAGAGTCAGATATATCTCATCTGAAGGACTTTCTATAGTAGAATTTTCCTGTGGATCTTATCTCTGTGGTGCCTCTGTTTCATGTGGCTACTTTTGTTCAAATATGTATTTAGGATGATTTGTAAGTCTTGTCAAAGTTAAACAAATCTGGACACTAAAGTGTAAAGGACAGAACTTAGTTGGTAATATGCTACTGCAATAGGGAAATGAGTCCGGAGTAAACCGAACTCAGCTCTGATTAGTACAGTGGTGACTGGACATTTTAGAGGAAGAATGAGGGGATAGGGAGAGGAGTGAGCAGGGGCTCAACAGAGTCAGGGAAGAGAAAATTTACAAAAATTAGGAAAAGGAGGTTGGTGCATGTGAAACCCATCTGGGTTTATTAACCGGTGCTTATGGAGAAGTTTGGTGCCTATAGACCCACAGAGGATGGGAGGCAGAGGCCCTGTCTTCAGGTGTTGATTGAGACAAATAGTAAAGTCTTAGGGCAGCCTTGAGTTCTCTCCTGCAGGCACTTTAAGGGTGGGGGTGTTGGGGGTGGGTGGGAGAGGGACTAGGGTCATTGCTCTTCAAAACTGTGTTAATGTTTTATTCAAGTCTTCATAGGCCAAGGTTAGGCTTAATCCAGAAAAGTGCTCATAGGAGCCTGGCTCGAGTTTGGCCAAGGAGAACATTTTTGTCAGTCTTATGCCAAAATACATCCTCAGCTATTCACTCTCACCAGACACCCTCTCCACTGGAAAGGCAGGAGGAGGTCATTACAGATGGAGTTACATGCCTCCCCTCCCCATTTCTCACAGCACAAACTTTCTAAGAGCAGGGACTAAGTGAGGTTCCTTTTTGAACTACTTCTCCTGTGAATTTACCCATTTTTCTCCACATTCACTGTCACCCAGGGGTGGACCAAGTGGTCGGTGAGGTCTTCCTCAGGTGCAGTCATTTAAGGGGTATATAGTATCTACTGAGAATTTTAAAACCTCTGCTTTTCATTATTGCCATTCTTAATAATGTCAGTGACAAAAGTATTCCTCCTCCCTGGAATCTTTCGTGGATCTAAATTCTAAGTAATTTCTCTGGCTGCTGTTAAGTTTTAACAATAATATACATAAGCTTCAAGTTAGCACATTTTTACTACTTATCCTTCAATAAATATTGTAGTTTTACAGGGAAGCTAATTTGGAGAATTCCCAGTTGTACACTCAGGTTTTAACACTTGTGGATTCAGCATATGATAAGCTTTCATTTCAAAACAACTTTGTAATGGTTCAGAAATCAGTTGAGCTCTCTTTGGATGCTGTAGGTATTCTTTCATTTAAACAGTAGATTCAAAATATATGATGAAAACACATTGACTGTAAAAGATAAAGAAGCAGAACTTGAGTTACTTCAATTCTGTCATTCTGTGTGACCACTTAGAGTCTACATTTGTGTTAAAAACATTAAAAAAGTGAAATAGAAGGTGAACCATGAGGTACAACATTCCATTTGCTAAGTACAATTTTTAATTTATACATATTGAATAGCATCATTAAAATTGAAATTTATTCTTTTTAAGTTAGTAATCATTTTAAAACTCAAAAATGGATCAAGAAAACAAAATGTTCCATCAATTTTGTCACTGAGTTGCTGCCTACATTTTGGTTTTAAGAAAATTCCCTTACTAATTGTCAGGAAATTATTTATATAAGATATTATTATAGAATTATAATCAGATGATTAAAGTTTAAACTGTTAAATAGATATAAAAACAACTGAATGAGTAGCTGTGCATTTATCCATTTTGGTGCAACATTATTTTATCTTTCAATTATTTTTTATTGGTGTGACACAAAGTTCAGTGAAAGAAAGTCTTCCTTGCCTGTATTTCTTTTCTAGCCATTATCATTATAAGCTGTCTGTTTCATTTGATGATTATTTCTGAAAATAATTTTGTCACTTGGGGAGATATTTTAAAAATGAGACATTCCAGCGTTAAATGCACTAGGTCTACCCCTGCTGACACCCACCCTAATCACCCGCTGTCCTCTCTCAAACCACAGTGCCTGATTCCTATCTGCACTTCTTCATACAGGAGTCATAATGACCTTTTCAAAATACAGATCTGATCATACCCACTCCCTTCTCTTTAAACACTTCCATGGCTGCAAAATGGTCTTAGGATAAAGACACAGATCCTTATCGTGACCCCACAAGTTCTGCCCCTTACCCATTACCTTTACCCTTACATCAATCACCTTACCTTTTCCCTTACTCCAGCCTCTCATCACTCTCTGCTCCACTCACAATGGCTTCACTCTCAGTCTCTTCTACTTCCACACTTGCTCTCTTCACAAGACCTTTGCAGATGCTGTCCCCTTTGGCTAAAAGCCTAGCCCCTCTGCTTTTATTCTGGTTCTTACTGATCCTGCAGAGTTTCATTAATTGTTAGCTCTTCAAAGACATATTCTCTGATCTCCCTTGGCTAGATGAAAACCCAACAGTTACAGCCTCACATAGCATCGTGCGTCTCTCCTTCTAGCACATGTCAGAGTTGCAATTTTACTGGTGTTCGTATTAATTGTTTGTTCTCCTGTTTGCTCATCATAATATATCAAATGAAAGAAGGAAGGCAAATGAAAGAAGGGAAGGAGGGAGGGAAAGAATAAAGGAAGAAGGAAGAAAGGAAGGAAAGAAAGAAGGAAGGAAAAGGAAGGAAAGAAGGGAGGGAGGAAGGAAGGAGGAAAGGAAGAAAGAAAGAGAGAGAGAGAAGGGAGGGAGGGAGGGAGAGAGGGAAGAAGGAAGGAAGGAAAGAAGGGAGGGAGGGAGGGAGGAAGGAAGGGAGAGAGGGAGGGAGGGAAGGAGGAAGAAAGGAAGGGAGGGAGGAAGGAAGGAAGTAGGGACAAAAGAAAGGAAGGAAGGAAGAAAGAAACAGAGGACGGGAGGGAGAAATTGAAAAACTCAGAGGAGAGAGAAAGGGAGGAAAGTGTGACAAAGAATAAAAAAAGGACATAGAGAATTAGACAAAACGATAACTACTCAGTGTTGGAATGATGTGAGATAATTTGCAAACTTGAACATTTTATAGTAAATCATTCGTAAAGTATATAGGAAAGGTTAATTCACTCAATACTTATTTAATATAATCTCTCATACAAATCCCTTCTCCAAAATTACTTTGTAGGGTCTTTATTTTATAAAGATATGGTCAGAAGAAATGCATGAGAACACCAAAACAAAATAAAATGACAAAAACTGAAAAAATATATTTTCAAATTATATCACAAAGTGTTAATTTCCCTCATATGAAAGACCTTCTGAAAAATGAAAAGCAAAAGACCCACAGCCCTATAGGAAAGTAGACAAAAGATATGAGGAAAGAATTCACAAATAAACACAAAAACTTGCTCACATAACAGAATGTAATTAAAACTACACAGATGAGATTGGCATAAATCCAAAAGTTTGACAACATACTTTGTTTGGGTGGCTATAGGGAAATGGGATCTCTTATATTTTCTTGGTAAGAAGGATCTACAAGGATATAATCCTGATGAGGGAAATTTAGTATTAACTAGCAAAATTACATATGTATTTACCTTTACTTCACCTTCCAATAAAAACCTTGTCTAAGCATCTATTTCAAAAATACTCTGGGGAAAGGCATATGGGGTGAAGGGTTCAAGGTGTTCCATTTTACTCCTCTCTCTACTTTTGTTACTTGTAAATATCCTTAATGGAAAGGTTTTAAAAATTAGTATCTACTGGTGTTTTCTTTTGACTGCAGTATTCTAATGCCTTAGCTTGGGTTTCCCCCCAAAAACAAAGCCTAAAATAAAAGCTGCTGCATGAATGGACTTATTCAGAAATGCGATGGAATGGGGATGGTAAACAGGGAAGAAGGGAGGGTCCTGACAAAGGTTCATTGTTGAGTTGGCCACCACAAGAGGTTGCGCAAATGGAGGGACTTTGAGAAAGCCTAATGGAATAAACCTCAGGAGCAGACGCTCTCAGCCTCAGGGAGACCCCAGGACAGAAGGGGAGCAGCAACACACTTGTATTACCTGAGCCCACGCCCTGTTAGGGTATCCCTATGAGAAGTCCAGCCTGTGTAGAAACAGTTCCTCATCTGTGATTGGACAAAGAGAATTCAATATGGTGCACAAGAGGTATGCACTACCAGGAAAAGGGATTATTCCCACTGCTAGAGGAGTTTTAAAACTTGACTTTGAATTGGTAGAGTGAAATGAATAATATGATTACTTTTAAAAATTTTGGCATTAAACCATCAAAACCCCAAATAGATCATCTTATTATTTCCAGTTTTACCAAGATATGCAGCTTTCTTAGGAAAGAATAATACATATTAAAGCTAGAGGAGTATATTATAGATGTTAAGAGTTCAAATATGTACCAATCTATAAGAATAAGCCAACTGTAAATGGTTTTCAGTGAAACAGGCCTAAATATTTAGCATATTTAACATATTAAATATGCTAACGGGGGTGAGAGAGCATTTTATATATATACAATACAATATAACATGTGTACATATATTGATTTTGAAGGGAATGTAAGCTGGCATACCGTATGCTCCATAAGCATTATTGAGGCAATGATAGAAGAGCCAAGCGCTCATTTTGAAATGCTGATTATTTCTCTATGCCAGACAGAAGTGGGAATCAAAATGATTTACTCTAAGAACTTTGACTGTATTACTGTGAAATCATTTATACACTATTAAATGATTTGAATACTCACCAACTCTATAAGTCCCAAAGCTTGTTCCTTCACATTTCTCTGCACTTCTTCCACCAAAGCCAGATATTATGTGAAATAATGAGTCTGGAATTCATAAGCTGATAAAATTTTTACTGGCTTCAATCATGTGGGCCAGTTAAAAGTTTGCAGTCTTCTCAGTATGGTCTTCCCAACTGTACTCATTGCTGTTGTAACAGGATTACCACAACTTCAGTGGCTTAAAACAACAGAAATTTATGTTCTCAGAGTTCTGAAAGCCAAAGTCCAAAATCGAGGTGTCAGCGGAGCTGTGCTTCCTGCTGAGGCTCTTGGAGAGAATCCATCCCTTGCCTCTTCTATCTTCTGGTGGCAGCTGACATTCCTTGGCGTTCCTTCATTGTGGGTTCTGTCACTCCAATGTCACCTCTGTCTCCACATTGCCTTCTCCTCTGTGTGTATATCAAATCCCCCTCTACCTCTTTTGTATAAGGCCACTCATGACAGTATATAGGACCCATCAGGATAATCCAGAATTAGCTCTTTATCTTAATTATTCTCAGCTTATTCACATCTGCAAAGACCCTTTTTCCAAACAATGTAACATTTATAGGTTCAAGAGATAAAACCTGATGTCTTTGGGGCTGCCATTCAGCCCATTACACCAACCATGAGTTAATCAACTGAAGTAATTTCTGTCTTACTTACGGCTGCTGTAGAATAACAATTGAAAAGGAAATTCTGCTCTCCCCATATTAATCCCCATCCCCGCCCTCAGATTTAGCCATATTTTGTTTCTAAGGTAGAGGTCATCACACTTTCTTTGCAAAGTCTCAGATAGTAAATATTTAAGGATTTGCTGGCCATGTGGTCTCTGCTGCAACTATTTAACTTTGCCTTTATAGTATGAAAGCAGCCATAAACAATATGCAAATGAATGTGTTCCAATAAAACTTTATTTTCAAAAACAACCATCAGCCAGATTTGGCCTGTGGACTAATGTTTGCTGACTCTTACAAGGTCTAAGCTTTTCTTGGGGAAAATGAAAATATTTCTGTATTTCAGGGTCTGTACAGAAATATCCCTGTGTTTCTGGAAGTGCCCTGAAAGAGGGAAGGGTGAATATGTTGAAACTGAGATAAGAGGAAGGCAAACTGTGTCAGGCATGCAGGTGTGAGTGAAGCAACCCACGTCCAGGGGAAAGAGATGTGGCAGCTCCAGGAGTATATCAGGTTCCTATTGCTGCTGTAGGAAATGACCATGAGCTTATGGTTTAAGCCTACAAATATATTATCTTACAGTTCTGTAGGTTAGAAGCCCAACAGAGGTCTCACTGGATTAAAATCAAGATGTCAGCAGGAATACGCTCTTTCAGGAGGCTCTAGGGGAAAGTCCGTTTCCTTGCCTTCAGCTTCTAGAAGCTGCCCACATGCCATGGTTCATGGTCCTCTTACTCCATCTTCAAAACCAGGAACAGCAGTTTGAGTCTTTCTCACATCAGATCACTCCAATCTTCTTTTCTGCCTCCCTTTTCCACTATTAAAGATGCTTATGATTACACTGGGCCTACTCAGAAAATCCTAAAGTCAGTTGATTAGAAACATTAATCATTATTGCAACCTTAATTCCCCTTTTCCATATAATGTAACAGTCATAAGTTCTGGGAACTAGGATTAACGTCTTTGTGGGATGACTATTCTGCCTCTCACAGGGCATGTGCAGAACCTGTATTCTACTCCAAGCAAAGCTCAGGAAGTGGCAAAACTTCTAATGGGGATGACTGTAGAGATACAAAGAGGCTGAAAAACACACTGTGGCCCTGAGAGCAACTACAAATTTCTTGTGTCAAAGAAGACCATGTGAAAAGGCATCTCTGGAACCCAACCAGAGCATCTCTGCAGCTCTCAATAGACTTGCCCAGCATTAAAATGAACAAAACAATGGTGGCCATCATGCACTAAAGACCAGGGACCTCTTCCATTTTCACAGAATAGTGTGAGCCCCAGCTTCTTAGATGAAAGTAAAGAGTAAGTTCTAATAATGACTGTTATTGGATGTCCTGCCAGTCAGATGGTTGGAAACACAGAGCAGGTTAAATCTGGCTAGAAAAATAGAAGAATATGACATCCCTATTATCTCTATTATCTCACAGAACTTACTCATAGTTACTACATTATCTTCCAAAGTATAGATGTTCAATAATATGTTTCCCTTCTTTCTTCCTCTAACTTCCTAACATTTCAACCCAGCTACTCAAAAGCCTTTAAAGATTCAGCAGTTCTGAGCCTGGCTTTAAAGATCCCTCAACTAATATCTGATACAATGCTACCTTTGCAAATTCATTACCAAATATTAACTTTTACACATCATGATTTCCAACATAATTTTAATATTTTGTGTTTCCTGTTAATGAGTATTTTTATAGTGCTTTCATGCCTTGAAAAGCTTTTTCCATCCCATCTTTACACTTCTAAAGCCATATTCAAGGTCATTTGCAAGTGCTACTTTTAAGCAAAAATCCTTCCTTGATCTTTCCAAAAGAATTATTGGAGACCCCAACTCTATTTGCATAAACCTTTAACTGCTAGAGTCTCCTAGCGGTGTCAGTCAGATGCTATCAGAAAACAATAAGTATTGCAGCAAAAAGATTTAGTATAGAAGCTGGTTATACAGGTTTGAGGGCTGGCAGAGCAACAGAAAACACTGAAGATTACCCAGAGATAACATGCAAGCTACTACACATAAAGCTTGGGGAATAAAAAGGAGGAGGTTAAATTATTAGAATTTAGGATCTCAAAGCAGGGGCCTTGCAGATCTGGGACTCAGACCTCTAAGGAGGGGGCAATGCCTGGTTGCACTTGGTACTTATGAAGGAGAGCAATCAACTAGCTTTAGAATTCAAAGAAGCCGGAAATTGAAACCAGAGGCCATTGTTAAGACAGACTGTTCCTACTGGGGTGAAATGTCACTGCTGCATGAATTGTCATGCTAAGGTGATAGCAGCTGGAACAGCAAATAGGAATAAGCAAGTCCTTGTCTCCTTCTTGTGTTCCCGTCACTCTAGTGCTTCTTGGCAGAACCTAACAGGAAGCCAGCTGGCAAACAAGTCTGGGAAATACAGTTTGCTGTATCTTAGCCCCAGATTGGTAAGGCAGATGTACAAATGTGGAATTGAAATCAGACAGGGTAGGCATTCTGGAAGACTAGTGAGGGAGATAATTTGCAGTAACAATTATTTCAGTACCTTTAAATTGTACCATATAAAGGTTGACCATGTGGTCAACACATTGGGCTGGTCCAAATTCCAGTAATAACTGTTACTTTTCCACCACGAAGCTTCCTTTTACAATTATCCCTTTCCACCTGTAGCACTAAGAGTATCTCCAGACACGAAAACCAAAGATCTTGTAATCCACCAAAGCTGTCCTCCTTCTCACGTAATACTCATCCACTACCAAATCTTATTCACCTTCTTTATGATGTCTTTATTGCCATCCTTATTACCATCACTCATTTCCCATCACTTTATATTTGGAAGGCTGCAAATTACCCAGCTGGTCTTGTTTCTTCCAATCTCAACAAGTCTTTGTTGAACAAGCACTCTGCAAAACAATATGGTAGTCACAGAAATAATTATATTGGAGAGATAATACTAGCACATGTTTAAAGATTACATAATCAGTGATATAATACTACCAGTGAATATTTTGGAATTCATAAACAAGAGGAAGCATTGAGACTAAAGGTAACAGAGCAAGACAAGAGATAGACATTGAGGAATTGTATAAATTGGTTAGGCAGAGGAGACAGGAGAAAAACCAAGGGAAGAGGACACTCCAGATTGAAGGACAATGTAACAAAAAGCAAGAGGCAAAAATGATCATGTTGATAATTGGAAGGACACAAGGAGGTAGGACTAATCAGACCTCAGGATGCATGCAGGCAGTATCAGAAGGTCCTTGCTGGGATGTTAGCCACTTTGTGAATAGGTACAAATGAACTGTTGAGGACACATATCCAAGTTACTCTGGAAGTACTAGTAAATATATTCCTATTTCATAGAGTCTAACCAGGACAGATGCATCAGTGTCTCCAGTGTCTGAGCACTATTCCTGATTCTGAGATCACAGACTGATAGCATTAGTTTCTCTAATGTCCAAACAAATTTGTTTACTTCTGTTGACCCTAGTTTGCTTTACTCTTTGTTAAAACACTAAGTATTTCTATAACAACTTTAAGTCACGTCTTTCTCATTTTGTACAGGACTTTTCTTTTTAAAATAAAATGATCACTTGAGTATCAGTTAGGATGTTTTTGTCAGCAAGGAAGAGAAGACTCAAGAGATGACTGGAGGGAATTCCCTGACGGTCCAGTGGTTAAGAATCTGCCTTCCAATGCAGGAGACACAGATTCTATCCCTGGTTGGGGAACTAAGATCTCACATGCCATGGGGCAACTAAGCCTGCGTGCCACAACAAGAGAGCATGCACACCACAACTACTGATCCCCATGCTCTGGAGCCCTAACACCACAACTAGAGAGAAACCTGCACACCACAACTACAGAAGCCTGTGCACCGCAATAAAGAGCCAGTGTGCTGCCACGAAAGGTCCTGTATGCCGCAACTAAGACCCTACGCAGCCATATAAATAGATTAATTAATTAAATTTAATTTTTAAAAAAAGATGACTGGAACACATAAGGAAAATACGGTCTGCATGACAAGAAGACCCAAGGAGGCATTTCCACAGTTAGTTATTTCAGAGAGCTTTTTATGTCACTACAATGATCCCTTTCAGTGTGTCTCTCTTTTTTCCCTCATTGCAATTTCGTGACTATTTTGTCAAAATTTCACTTCTGTGATTCTTCTAGACTTTTAAATCTCTCCATATAAAACTATTAATTTTTTCTCTGAACTTCCTTACATCTGTTTTTCAGAAGTTTATATTATATGACTATCTTCTGTGTTATATTTCTGAGCTATCAGATACTTAACATAGGACACTTTCTTCCAAAATTCTGTTTTTTAACACAGGAAGCTTAAGTAAAAGAAAAAGTATCTGAACTGAGTTAAAATTTTGGCTTCTTTACTTAGTAGTTGAAGAAATGACTTAACTTCCCCAAGTCTGATTCTATGTATGTAAAATGAGAATACAAATATCTCCTTCATAAATTGTGAGAATTAAGTGATGATGTGTGTGTCTGTGTATATGAGTATGTTTGTGTGTGTCTGTGTCTATGTGTGTGTGTCACCTCGCTCTCATTCTTTTCAAATGTCTAAAGTGTTGAAATGTCAAAATGTGAAGTTCTTCAAAACTACCATAAAATAAGAGTTACAAATTCCACAGGAGCTTGTGGCAATTGGCCTTCATGATCTGAACTATCGCTGTCCTTTCTTCAGCCTGTAGCTTTCTTTCTTCAAGATTTCATTGAAGTCCCCTCAAGCAGTTCAAAGCATGTTTATGTGACAGAGTCCATCTCTGCCGTATCTCCCTCAGGACCTTGGAAAGGTTGGACTCCCCAGGGGCAGGACCCCTCTGCAGACACTGAAACATCTTTGAAAACTGCAATAGTTAATTTGCAGTCCTGCTTGCCTCTTTCCTGTGTCATTTCAAGTTCACAGTTTATTATACAATTTAGATAGCTGTTTTCCTTTCCAAAGAAAAGAGATCCCTCTAGTGGTTCAAGTGAGCCTCTACTTTTCAGTGACCAAATGAGAACAGGGAGAGAGAGCTCATTTAATTTCTAAGAGAGATGAGAGTTGATGAGCTGGGAGAAGAGAGGTGAGCTGCAACGTTAGTTAGGAGACCCAAAGAAGCATGATTTGATGGGATATCTTTCTTTGTTATGTTGCCAGCAAGCAAGGAGTTTTATGGACCTTTGGAGACTTGTTAGATCCTTGCCACTAATTTTATCTTTCTGATTATCATTTGTGATTTATTACCATTTTCTCATTTCTGTTATTTCAGCTCATTTCTCTCCTATCTGCTTCGCTTTTAGAAGATGTAAATTCCTCTCATATAACTGCCAAGCCCATATACTGCATCCCGTGCATAACTCTATATGGAATTAGTTGAGGACAAAGAGTTGGTTATCATTCTTATGTTTGTATTAAAAGAAATAGTCGAGAAAATCCATGTGCATTTCCGGTTTTGTGACTTTTACCTCATTAGAAAGAGAGGGGAGGGCCATGGGGTCATTTTTTTCTCCCTTCAGTTCTAGTGAAGCAGTTAGAAAGATTTTTTTAAAAAATCATTCTCCATAGTCAAAACCATTTAAAAGAGAAGTGCTAGTAACCTGCACATTACAAAAACAATGCCTGAGATTTAATTGGATCAATAAAATCTTACTATCTTACAATAATATTTTACCCAATTATTCTACTGTGGACATTTTGCCAAAGTCATTCATATGCTTGGTATTCAGCTTTTGAATGGTCTGGTCACTTGGTTAAGGCTGAGTGTGCACTTCTGTCTCCTGCAACTATACCTCCCCTCCAACAGTGATCAAGTGGAAGATATAAGAATGACTGACACATCTACCATCCTGGGGTTGGTTCCTGAAGTGACCCTGGCAAGTAAAAAAGAAAAATATCCCATGTTCATGGGGATTTTGTGTCCCAGAGATTAAGGGACTGAGCAGTACTCATGCCAATGATCACTTATCTAAAAACTACTGTCACCGGTTACAGAGTATTGTTTAGATGCTAAGGCAATAAATCTTTTTTTTTTTTTTTTTTTTTTCGGTACGCGGGCCTCTCACTGCTGTGGCTTCTCCCGTTGCAAAGCACAGGCTCTGGACGCGCAGGCCCAGCGGCCATGGCTCACGGGCCCAGCCGCTCCACGGCACGTGGGATCCTCCCGGACCGGGGCACAAACCCGTGTCCCCTGCATCTGCAGGCGGACTCCCAACCACTGCACCCACCAGGGAAGCCCAATAAATCATTTTTGAGAGTTAATGTGTTGAAACATATATTGTCCTTCAATATAGTAATCAACAGCAATGGTGGGTTTTGTTCCACTTCAAACTACTGGTCCCTGGGAAATTGAGAGAACACAATGTTTCAATGTCACAGTATATTAGGTGTTTCAGAAATTCCCACTACTCCCTCTTCAGTTCATGTTGAATGAGTGAAAAATCAATCAGTAGATGGAAGAGGCAAAATCAAAACCAAAAAATGTGAACTGGCTAATTTCACAAACCAGGTATACTGTAATCACATTAATTTCAGGATGAATGTGAAACAAAGACCACCACTACTTGATATTCTTTGTCAATCTTCTATATTTTAGCTGCATTATAAATTAACCCTATAGCTAGTGCTCATGATTCAATCTTCTTTTTGAAACATTATATCTCATATGTTTGATTCATCCCTATTATTTTAGTTATAAAATACCAACCTCATGATAAAATTTTAATGCCCTCAAAGTCCACCAGGGAATACTGATACATGAAGCTCCTAGACTAGATGTTAAGTGGGTTCTTTGGGTCCTTTCCATTCTAGGAGAAGGATCATGACACTGTGATGATGTTACTAGCTTTGGTATCACTTATTCAGCAAACCATGTTGAGTGCCTGTAGTGGATTCATATTGTGTCAGTTGAGTTAAGATGGAACCACATTTCCAGGAATTCTCTTCACTGTGTAATTCCAAGTTACTATGGGCCACAAGTGATATCTGCATAATACCTGAGAGGTGGAAGTGAAACAGCAGCCTTGTTTTTTCTTTAATACTTGGAAGACCTGTGCAGGTTCTCTGCTAGGCACTATTGCAACTCACACACATGGTGCCCCCTGCTGGCTCACCTTGATGGTGGAGGGCAGATCCCTGTCCACTGCTCCCCCTGCTCCCCCTCTCAGCTTCTCCAACTCCTGGGACAGGTGAATGCTTAGTTCTGTGACAAAGGACTCAAGCTTCCATTACAGGTCACCTGCAATATTGAAATTGGAGATATGAACAGACCAATAGGGGTTCTAGTCCATTCTTATGAGTTCCAGTCTCATCCCCAGGGGTTCCAGTCTCTCCTTGCTCATCATCTTTTCTTCCCTGGTGCCTTCCTTCCTAACTCAGATATAAAGACAACAGACCTTGATAGGCTGTTTAACAAGCTCCCACAGTCATATAAGGTCAACTCCCTACAATAAATTCCTTGTGATATATCATTCCTAGTGGGTCTGTTTCTCTGACTGAACCCTGATGATACAGTGCCCACAATGAACACCACTACAATTGGTAGCAGGGATTTCAAAAATGAATGAGTCATTGTGGTGAAGAAGACTGTTTGTTAGGGCTACCATAGCAAAATACCACAGACTAAGTGGCTTAAACAACAGAAATTTATTTTCTCACAGCTCTAGAGGCTAGAAATCGAAGATCAAGATGACAGCAGGTTTAGTTTCTCCTGAGGCTTCTCTCCTTGGCTTGTGGATGGCTGCCTTCTTGCTGTGGCTTCACCTGGTCTTTCCTTTGTGTGCATGCATCTCGAGTGTGTCCTCCTCTTATCATAAGGGCACCAGTCCTATTAGATTAGAGCCCCACCCTTGTGACCTTGTTAACCTTAATTACCTCTTTAAAGGCCCTATCCCCAGATACAGTCACATTGGGATTTAGGGCTTCAATATATGAATTTGGGAGGAACATTATTCAATCCATAACAAAGATAAACAAGTAAATGGGATACTGTAATTGCATGTGAAAATGTTAGGTGCAGTTACAGAATGCCATGGAAAACCACAGGAGGGGTATAACACAGTTCTGGAATTGTGGGTTCAGAGATACGAGGATTAAACAATGTATCATCCAAAATGGGACCTTGTGAGAGTGAAAGGAGGCATTAAAAATAGACATTAATTGACAGATCTTCATCAGGCATATTCTAGAACTGTCCCAGGGCAACTAGGAGACATAGGTACCCTGTTCAGAGAAAACCCTGTAGAGAAAATAATATCTAGAGTAAGACTTAAGGAGGAACAGAAGTCAAGGAGACAAAGATAAGAGGTGGGCAGTACTCCAGGTGATCAGGCAGAAAGAGCATAATGAGCAAAAAACAATAAGCTGGAGGAACAGTGGCAAGTTTGAGGAACTACAAGATTCCATGTGGCTGAAGTTTAGCAAGAGCAAGGTAAGCAGGATTCAGAAGATAAAGTAGCCCTTTAAGGAGTTTGGAGTTGGTTCTGATGGGAGATATGGGCCATTACAAGTTTCAGTCATGGAAATGACATAATTTTGTTTACATTTTAGAAACGTCTTTCAGAAATTAGATCAATGGAATATTACTCGGCCATAAAAAGAAATGAAATTGAGCTATTTGTAATGAGGTGGATGGACCTAGAGTCTGTCATACAGAGTGAAGTAAGTCAGAAAGAGAAAGACAAATACCGTATGCTAACACATATATATGGAATCTAAGAAAAAAAAATGTCATGAAGAACCTAGGAGTAAGACAGGAATAAAGACACAGACCTACTAGAGAATGGACTTGAGGATATGGGGAGGGGGAAGTGTAAGCTGTGACAAAGTGAGAGAGTGACATGGACATATATACGCTACCAAACGTAAAATAGATAGCTAGTAGGAAACAGCTGCATAGCACAGGGAGATCAGCTCGGTGCTTTGTGACCACCTAGAGGGGTGGGATAGGGAGGGTGGGAGGGAAGGAGATGCAAGAGGGAAGAGATATGGGAACATATGTATATGTATAACTGATTCACTTTGTTATAAAGCAGAAACTAACACACCATTGTAAAGCAATTATACTCCAATAAAGATGTAAAAAAAAAAAAGACATAGTGACTATAGATTATAACACTGTATTCTATAATTAAAATCTGCTAAGAGAGTAAAATTGAAAGGTTCTCACCAAAAAAAAAAAAAAAGACGAATATGTGAGGTGATAGATGTGTTAATTAACTAGATGAGGGAAATCCCTTCACAATGTTTAGATATTGATTAAATCTCCACAATGCACACTTTAAATATCTTGCAATGTTGTTTGTCAATTATACCTAAATCAAACTGAAATTTTAAGGAAAAAAAGAGAGAAATTAGATTAAGACAGCAAACTCTCACATTTCTTGACTCTTTTCTCTGATACCTCTTTTCCTCCTAGGACAAAAGGATATTGTTTTAAAGACCAAATAAGTAACAGCCTCAGGAAAAATAAGAACTTCCATCTATAAAACATAAATATGGATGATCTGCAAAAATCAAACAGGATCAGACAGACAAAGAAACTACCATCCAATATATGAACCCCCAACATCTGGAGAGACTAAGGAGCCAAGTTCAAACAGCTCTCATTCACCAAGGAGGGGACAATTAGAGTGTCAATAATGATAGCAACTAAAAGGAGTAAAACACATCAAATAAGTTTCAGTCTATAAGTCTATAATGATATTGTAATAAAACTAATTGGTTGCCACTTTAGAGCAACTGTAAATTATTTTGAAAACTGTTAAATAACGAGAAAGAGTAAAGCATTTTTATTGCCTTTCCTATATGAACTGTACCAAGAGGTAACCAATACTAAATGAGAAAAAGTTTCTCTTTATAGAAATAAACCAGCTAATAAATGAGGAAGAAATTATTTAATTAGTACCTCACCATTTGAGTTAATGGAGGTAGGTATTGATCAGTAATAGCTGCTAAAACCACAAAGAAAAGCAAAAAAACCTTTAGGTGCCTCTTGATAGAAGAATAGAACATGCCCTGTTTATTAATTTTGCTAAAAAAGATTGAATTTGAATCTAATTAAACCTCTAATCAAACCTTCAGAACAATTACTAATGTATAAGATGTTTAGAACAACACAGGTTACAATCAGCAAAATCAACCTACATTAAAAAAGAAATAGAAGAAGACAGTAGATTCGAAGTATGTTCAGCAACATACCTACCAGTCACAATGTGTAGATTTTACTTATATCCTGATTCAAAGAAATAAACTGTAAACCAAAGTTGTGTTATTAATGCCACAATTGCAAATCTAAATATTGACCAAATATGTGATGACTAAACATTTTGAGTTTGGGGATAGATGAGACGATATTTCTAGAGAGCAGTTGCATCCGTAAGTCCAAAGCTCTTAATAGACATCTGGACTAAAAACATAAATGTGGGAATTGGAATCATCTATGGGTTTTTGCTGGACACATGGAAGTTTATGAGATATTAGGTTATGTATAGAGTAGAGTTTCTCATTTTTGGCACTGTTGAGGTTCAAGGTCAGAGAATTCTTTGTTGTGGAGGCTATGCTCTGCCTTACAGGATATTTAGCTGCATCCATGGCCTCTACGCAACTAGATGCCAGTAGTTTTCCTCCATCCAGTTGCCATAACCAAAAATGTCTCCAGACATGGCTCCAAATTGCCTCCCATTGAGAATCACTGATGTAGAGTGAAAAGAGGAAGGATGAAGACTTGAAGAATCAAAAGGACCTGTAATCAAGTTACATCTCCACCATTGCTAACTCTGACCCTCTCTCCAGGCCTTCCTCTTCTCATCCCTAAAATGCAAATGACATCGTCTCATCCGCTAAGTATCTGTGGCAATTATTTAACATGGAGAACACTTACTTTATAATGAGAACGCCTGTGACATGCCTCCCTTCAAACCTGCCCATTGCTATTGATTTCCTATTCTTTCCTTTCTCCCTCAAAGCTCTTGGTCCAGTTTAGCTCAAAAAAACTCCAGAACACAACTTCTTTTTCTCTTATGGCCAAGAAACCTGAAGTTTGACTTTATAGCTATTGTCAAGCTGCTTAAGGATCCCTCAGAAACTGACTGTAAACATCCACCTTCACCCTCTTCCCAACCCTCCACATGAAGGTCCTTTGCAGGAAGAGAGATAAGTAAATAACCTCAAACAGCAAAGATGAGTTACTGTTGTCTCTGGAGTCCAAGATCAAAGCCCACACGTACACCTCCCAGAGAGCTCCCTAAATCTGACTAAGAGACAGCATAGACTCACTAAAGCTCTTTAGATCAAAAACTAAAGAAAAATATATTTTTTCAGTGAATGAAAAAGATTTCACCAGGGGCAAGTCACTCTGTCATAAATGAGGCTCCACGTCTTACTTGGGCTTTGAGAAAAGGGTCTTATGTTCATGCTTTACCTCTATTTACCCAACATGATTTCCTTTTAGCAGTAATTAGTTCTATTTATTAACAGCTTTACTGGGATATAATTCACATACCATACAATTCACCCATTTAAAGTGTGTGATGCAATGGTTTTTAGTATATTCACAGAGACAGGCAACAACCACCCCAGCAATTTTAGAACATTTTATCACCACAGAGAGAAATCCCATACCACTTAGTTATCAGCTCCCTACCCCCAATTCCCTTAACACTAAATGACATTTTTCTGTTTTATATTTCAGTAATCCATTTCTGTCTCTATAGATTTGCCTATTCTGGAAATTTCATGTAAATGGAATTATGTAGCCTGTAGTCTTTTGTATCTGGCTTCTTTCACTTATGAAATTATGAAAATACAATATTTTTAAGATTCATCCGTGTGGTAGCTTATATCAGAGTTTCATTCATTCCTTTTTAAGGTGGAATAATATTCCATTGTATAAACATAACACATTTTGTTTTTCTGTTCAATAGTTCATAACCATTTGAGTCATTTCCATCTTTTGGCTATGGTGAATAATGCCGCTATAAACATTCATGTACAAGTTTTTATTTGAGCACCTGTTTGCAATTCTTTTGGGTATATGCCTAAGCGTGGAATTGCTGAGTCATACGAGGAACAGCCAAACTGATTTCCACATCAATTAACTCTTACCTGAAAAATAATTTTAGAAAGTAGGATAACATTTCTTATGCCAAAACAAGATATCCCTGCTCAGTTTGGTTGAGTACCTAAGTCAAGTCTCCATAGAGGAGAGATGATAGACATGTAAGGCAGACATGCCAACCTTTTGAACTATTCTGCATTTATGCCAAATATAAATGTATTTACATTTTAAATATAAATGTATTTATTCTGCATTATGGTGTTTTTGTTAAAGAGTTTGTAAGGTGACTTAGTAACCAAAACATTACCTGAAACCTTGTTTCTAGGGAGAAATGTATTATGAGTTAAAATTTGTGTTCTAGGAAAAATGCATTTTCCTGGTCACACACGGCACCTGGGGCCACCTGACCAGGAAGGCTCACCCTCCCTATCTCATCCAGCAGCTTCAAAGGACATTTAACATCTAACATGGGACTCTACCAATCCTGGAATTTCAAGGCTGACTAGGTAGAAGGGAACTCTTCTTTTCTCATTTTCTTCACAATCTAACAGGCTCTGGCTACCCATCAAGCAGTAATGTGGGAGTTTATACGTGCACATCTGATTCTGGAGGGATTTCCATTTCTCCTTCTTCTCCCTTTTGCCTGGGATCACAGATCTTGCACATATCTAAGATATTCATCGGGCAAGTGTTCAACAATAAGAGAGCATCTTGACTCCAGGTGAATTCCCTGGCTTGAGATTATTCTAGTGGGGAAATTGGCCAAGTACAAGCGGCCAAGTAAAGTCTCCAACCAAAGGAGCCAAGAGCAGCCCAGGCCTTGAGGAATCTCAAGTGGTGACAAAGGAGCTTAAGGCCAAGGATTAGGAGTATAGTGAAATCATAAATAAAATAAGGGTTTTGACTTTGTAAAAATCAAAAATACATTGTGGTTAGAATGCAAAGTGGGTCAGGGTATGTGGATTAAGGCAGACTAAGGCTATAAATACTAGGGTGCCTGTGGTTGGCAGCTTTCTAAGATCATTACCCCAAATCCCTATACTCTGGTTTACATGCCTTGTATAATTTTCTCCTGGAGTGCAGTCAGAATCTGTAATTAGGATGACATATCAATCTTGTGATTAGGTTCCATTGTATGGCAAAGGTGAATGGATTTTACAGATATAATTAAAGTCCCTAATCAGTTGGCTTTGAGTTAATTAACAGGGAAATTATCATGGTTGGGCCTGACCTAATCAAGTGAAGCCTTAAGGCTGGCCTTGAAGAAGTAAGCTGCTGTGTTGTGGAAGCCTATAGAAGGAGCCATTGGGCAATGGAAAGCAGCCTTTAGTTGCTGAGAGTGACCCTGGCCAACAGCTTGAAAGAGAATGGGGATCTCAGTTATACAGCTGCAAGAATGGATTCTACTGAAAACTTAAGGGAGCTTGGAAGTGGATTTTCCCAGTCGAGCCTCCAGATGAGGATGCAGCCAGCAAGACCTTGATTTCACCCATGTGAGGCACTGAGCAAAGAACCAAACTAAAACGTGCCAGATTCCTGACCCATTGGAACTGTGAGATAATAAATCAATTTTGTGGTAAGCTGCTCAATCTATGCAATTTTTTATGTGGCAACAGAAAACTAACACAGGGCCAAAGGTCACAGTGTGTGTGTGTGTGTGTGCGTGTGTGTGTGTATGTGTGTGTGTGTGTGTGCATACTGTGTGCCCTAGGAGAGCGCAATGGCTTTGAAACATTGGGCAGATCCTCACATGTATTCTTGCTGTTGTTCTATATGCCTTTTGTGCAGTTATCCTTGACTTTAGTTTTATGTCTAAATTGCTCTTTTCCTACCTATTCTATATGCACATCTTCTATAATTAAATTTAATAAATGTTTTCTGTTCTTGTCTTAATGCAATGAACTACACAAAGGATTTGCATTTAATGTCTTTTGTACTCATAGGTGGAGTTCTAAACCCCTAAACCCCGCAAATGCTTTTCTGCTTTGAATCCCAAGTTGCACTTATAAACAGAATAAGAAGGAGAAGAAATTAGGGGCTGGCTATAGTGATATTTAAAGTTCCTAGGGGAGTAGTAAACTGAATAGAAAACCTGCAGTTTGTGTGTGTAATCACACAGACCATTGAGATATGGGTGTTATTGTTTAGTTAGCCCAGAATTATATAGAAGCCTTAGCAATTTTATTTGGGTGATTTCAGAGCACAGAGTGGTATATATCTGTATCATGAGATTGCAGTTTGAATAAAAATACACCACAAGATAGACTCAGAGCCCTCTATTACATTGCTTGTAGTGCTATCACCAAAGTCTCCCATTTCATACAAAGACAGATGGACAACAAATGTCCTTCTGTTCTTGGTACAGAGCTCAAATTGAATGGGATTTATCAGGATGTCACATCTAATCCCTCTTCTTAAGGTGCTCTGACTGTTAGTTTTGGCTGGCAAGAGAAGGGGAACCAAATGATTAAGTGCTGGACGACAGAGTTCCTAGGTTAAAAAAGTTTTAAAATAAGTTCTATTTTCTTGTATTTTCATATGCCTTTCTAAGCATAAACATTTCTAATTGATATCAGTGGATCTGAATTATGAATTAATCTAAATAGCCAACACTTTCTCCAAATAAAACCAGAAAGTGTCAACTAAATCTTTAGTAATAGGTGTATCTATGCTTGTTACCCTAGAGAATAAAGCCAGTATTGAAATTTCTAAGTAACACCAATAAAAATGTATTCATGAAGTAGAACATTTTTTATTTTTAAATTCTTATAAAATGCCTTCCCTCCTGGCATGGAATACTCTGCTCATGAAAGTACTTGCAAAGCCTCCAGCTGTTCCTCTTCGTTTTTCTCCCATCAATTCCAACTATCATCTTAGAAAGGCACAATAGAATTTTCCTAAATAATCACCAACACATGATGAAATTACTTCTCCAGATCTAAGAGCTCCAGCAAAGAATTTGTAGGGGATTACTATCTCATTTTCAAATAGTGCCCTATTCAGATGTAGCTACAATCACCCTACAGTTAGAGCAATAATTTCTTGTTGCCACACATCAGCGGGTCTCTAGTTATCTTAACAACTGTCATGAAATTCTAAAAGAAAAATTAATTTACATTTGCTCTCATTAAAAAAAAAAAGACTAAAATGTACTCTGTTAGAATCTCCTAGGTGGAATTTGAATTTGAGAATTCAAATTGAGAATGGAATTTGAGAATTTCCATTCATAAAGCAATCCCCAGGTATTTCCAATGCAGCTAGTCTGTAGACCAGAGTTTAGAATCACAAAAATTAGGAGCTATGTCAACCTCTCATTGATTTGCTAGAGTGTTAATTGTGATATAATTCTTGAAAATAAGCTACTTTAACTAAAAATTAAAAAGACAGTCTTTTGGTCTGAATCCTTGTATTTAACATCTCATTCTCCCAAATTCCTAATGAAATGTCCAAAGGAATTCAGAAATTGTGGAAAATCTGAATCAGCTCTGAAAATCAGGGAAGGAAACCTAACTATTGGGGGAAAAGTCAAGAAATTTCTGCAGAATATATTGCTGTATTGGGACCCTATTGGGAGAATTGCTGGCCAACTCACAATTTATATACTGACCCTAAGTACAGAGCAGCAGGGCCTGCAGTGAAAATGGACATTATGACAGTGGTAGGAGGCTTGGGGAGGAGGTTGCAAATCTAGAGGTAACAAGAGTGAGATGACTCGGCATAATTTGCTCCCAGTTTACACTTGAACTATAGAGCAAGCCAAGTAGAATGGGGGCAGTGCCACAGCTGGCCTCTAAAGAAAAAGGCCTTACCAGTTAGAGAATAGGGACGTTATCCCAGCAAACAAAGAGGGAATAGACTATCTTTGGCATAGGGGCAAAACTACCTGATGTGGCTGCCCTTGGCTTTAATTCACACCCTACTCTTCAGTGGCAATGCCCCTATAATTTGACAATGTAAAACTACAGTAGAGCTAATCCTACCTTCATTTTTTTCTTCTTCTTTCCTTCCTTTTTCTCTCTCTCTTTCCCTTCTTCCCTCTCTCCTCTCTTCCTTGTTCTCCCTTCCTTTTTGGTTAAAATCAAAACAACCTTTCAAAAAAAAATCACATAAAACTCCAAATATGGACAAGCTTACAGTTTCCATCACCAATTATTTATCCAATCACTGTCTCATTCTCCATCCCTCCCATGTATGCTTACTTGTCAGAATAAGCAAAGAGAAAATTATAAAAATTCAGTAGTTCAAAAAAAGGGAATTAAGCTGAACAGGCAGAAAAAAATATTCCCTTAAAATGGCTTTATTAATAAAAGCCAGGAAAAACTATAGAAAATCTCTAATATGTATTTCCTAAAAGATTCAAGAGGACACTTTGTCTATTAAGTATAAAAGCATGAAGTCATATAAAAGATATAATCTGAGAGCAGGAAAAGTTGCTTTAAGATGAAAAATATGACCATTAAATGTTCTAATGCAATGGAATTCATAAAGAGAAGATGAGATTCTGTAGAATTAGAATCAATAGATTAGAAAAATAAGCTAGAGAAATCCTTCCAGAACTTCTAGAGAAAATAGACAATGTTGCCAAAGCAATTTAAAATTTTGTAAGACAAATCCAGTAAATCTAAAATAAGTTTTATAAGAAGTCTAGAAGGAAAGACTCAGCAGATGGAACAGCAAAAAGAAAAGGGAAAAAATGATGGGTGAAAGTTGGTCAAAACAAACTTCCACTTATAAAATAAGTAAATTTTGGAGATGTAATGTACAGCATGGTGACTACAGTAAATAATACTATACTGTATATTTGAAAGTTGCCAAGACAGTGGATCTTAAAAGTTCTCATCACAAGAAAAAATTTTGAAAGTATGTTATGTAGACTTATTGTGGTGGTCATTCTGCAATATATTTGTATATCAAATCATTATGTTGTACACCTGAAACCAATATAATGTTATGCGTCAAAAGAAAATCATGTAATTCCAAATATAAAGGACATATTTAATTAAAACAGATTTAAACCTGATATATCCTGGTGAAACATTTAAATTTCAGGACTAGAGAAAAAAATTTACATGCATCAACATGGTGCAGGGGGGCGGATGGCAGGGGCTGGGTGCAGATAAGTAATTTACAAAAGGAAAATGTAAACTTTCAAGTTGGCTTCAAGCTTTTCTGCAATACTAAATGTCAGAGGTTCATGGAGCAATGTCTTCAGAGTTTCAGAAAATCATTCTATGATCCAAGAATTCCATAACCAATCAAGCTGATACATGTACAAGAGAGAAGAAAATACAAAGCATAATACCTATGTAGACTTCCAGAAAAATTACAAAAAGAAAGTGACAGCTCATGGAGACAAAATCAAGATCAGAAAGCTAAGAAGGGAGAAGACAGAAGAAGGTAATAATCAGAAACAGTGATTTCAGAGTGGTTACCATGTGCCAAATACTTTATATTTGTTTTTACAGGTAAAATCCATAATGAATTTGTGAAAGGTGTGTGCTTTTATGTGCTATATACCAAGGCACTACCCAAAAAAAAAACAAAAAAACACACAGCAAAATCTAATGGAAGAATGTAAAATTGATAAAAAGTAATCACAGTAAGAAACATTTAACGTTTTCTCAGTTTTTGGTCATTCAAGACAAAAGTTTAGTATGTAAAACAATTGATATAGTTAATATGTTTATTTAGTAGGTGAAAATATGAAAATAATAATATAGTAATATAGAAATATGTACAAAGGAAAGTGGTTAAGGACATTGCCTAAAGAGCTGTACAACCTGGGTACCAAATGTGTTTCCCCCACTTAGCTAGCTGGATTTGGGGCAATATACTTGCCATCTCTCTGCCTCAGTTTTCTCATTACAAAGTGAAGGATATAATTGTGTGATGATTAAATAAACTTATACATATAAAATGCTCAAGACATAATAAACACCTATTTAGTACTCAGTCAATACTAACTGCTATAATAACAACTAATGATGATATATACAGAATTTTGAAATTTACCTATAGAGAATATTCTTTCTTTTCAAATGTCTTGGGGATATTTACAAGAAAATAATAATATAATATTCCACAAAAATTCAGTAAATTATTGAAGGTAGAAATTGTGTGAACTACATAGATGTGCACAAAAATTTTACTAGTAAAAAGTAAAGAGGTAAAAAAAAAATCAGACTACAAAGAAACTTTAAAATACCCTCCTAATTAACTCCTGAGTTAAAAGAAGAAATTGAAGTGCACCTTTAAATTCTCTAGAATATAACCAAATATATATCTATATATCAAACCTAAGTGATCATGGTAAAACAATAAAACTTTTAGAATAAAACAATGAAGAACATCTTTGTGGCTTTAGAATAAGCAAAGATTTTTAAACAAGAAATAAAAACACCTCTTCAAAGGAAAAAAAGTGACTGGACAATATTCAGATTAAGAACTGTGTGCGTCAAAAAGATACCATTGAGAGAGTGAATAAAAACCTACAGAGAGGGCTTCCCTGGTGGCGCAGTTGTTGAGAGTCTGCCTGCCAATGCAGGGGATACGGGTTTGTGTCCTGGTCCAGGAAGATCCCACATGCCGCGGAGTGGCTAGGCCCGTGAGCCATGGCCGCTGAGCCTGCGCGTCTGGAGCCTGTGCAAAACCTACAGACAGGGAGAAGATATTCACAATACACATATGTAACAAAAACTTCATATACAGAAAAAACTTTTAAAAATCAGTAAGAGAATACAAACAAAAAAATGGACAAAAACTTGAACAGTCACTTCACAAAAGAAGGTATCTAAATGGCCAAGAATCTATGAAAAAGTACTCACTTTGTTAGTCAACAGAAAAATGCAAATTAAATCTATAATATGAAACCACTGCACCCTTACCAGAATGGCTAAAATTAAAAAGAACAATCAATACCAAATTTGGGCAAGGATATGGAGTAACCAAATATCCCACCCATTGCAGCCAGAGTAAAACTGGTAAAACACGTTTGGATAACTGGCAGTATCTAGTAATGCTAATGCTGAATATATATATTCCAGGTATATTCCTAACAGACATGCATGTGTGCTCACCAAAACATGTCTACTAGAATGTTCATAGCAGCACTATTTATGATACCCTATAATTAGAAATGACCCAAATGTCCCGAATGGATAAACTAATTATGAGGTATTCACAGAATGAAATACTGTATAGCAGTAAGAATGAATAAATTATAACTACACATAGCAATACAGCTGAAGCTCATAAATAATGTGGAGCCAAAGATGTCACCTAAAAGACTACAAACTGCATATTCCATTTATATAAAGTACAAGAAAGGAAACAATCTATGCTGTTAAGAGTTAAGATTCCAGCTCCTCCTGAGAGGGTTGTGACTAGAAGGGAGGGTTCTGAGAAGCTGGAATATTCTATTTCTTGATCTGGGCACAGGTCACACAGGTTTACTCAGTTAGGGCTGGTTATATGAGCATATTCAGTTTGTAAAAATTTGTTGAGCTTTATACCCATGGTATGTGCACATTTCTCCAGGTATAATAATTATCCTTCAATAAAATATTTTAAAAATCTTATGGGATCAGGTCAAAAGTATACTCATAGGAAAATACAGAGCATTTTATGCATAACAAAAAATATCACTTGAGTATAAAAAAGAACAAAATGAAACTAGGAAGTAGAAGCAGAAAGAAGAATTAATAGAGATGAAGAACCTTATTTAAATTAATTATAAAATATTAAAATGCAAAATTGATAAATAAATCCAAGCATTAGTTCTTTGAAAAGACCAACAAGATAAGCAAAGTTCTGGACAAGTTAAATGGAGGGGAAAAAGAAAGAAAAAGAGGCAAAACCTAAATTTGAAACACACCAAAGGAGACTGTGGGTATTTTACAGATAAGTTTTCTCAACTTTGGCACTGTTTACATTAGGGCCAGATAATTAGTCTCTATATAGCCAAGAGTTTTTTGAAAATGAAGTGTGCTTTGATCTATTAGATAATAGAAATAATAGAAAAATAATTTAAATAGTGTAGAGTGAGTACAGGAAGAGCAGGCAGATCAAACAACATAAAACCCAGAAAAAGACTCAAATATTTATAGAAATTTAATACATGTTAAAAGTTACCTTTCAATTCCAGTAGAGAAAAGAAGGATTCTTCGATAAATATTTGAAGATTTAGGTACAAGAAATGTTTGTTGAAATACTATTCGCACATGAAAAAGAGGAAGCAAGTAAAGTGCCTAAGATTTTAAAATTTGTTCTATAAATTATGATACATTTATGCAATTAATGTTCAGCCATTTAATGTTACTGTAGAAGAGTATTTAAATCTACAGCAAAATGATTATTATATATTGTTAATCAAAAATGAAACATTTTACCCTGTGAGGTTTTATTTTTGTATTCTGTCTGGCATGTGAGTAAGAGTGGAGAGAAGACCAGAAGGATATACACTAACTGAAATATTAAGATTAGTTATCTCTATATAGTAGAATTTCCATTGATTTTTATTTTCTTCTGTGAATTCTCCATATTTTCTGTCAATATAAAAATATATCATTTTCTTAATAACCAAAAGCAAAGAAATAGAGAAGGCAAAGCATACACAAAAAATTAATCTGTAACACTAAACCTCCTGAAAAACATTGATGAGTGCCTTCTGATGACCATTTTCATCAGTAGCACTAGCCAACTTACCCACCTGGACAAAAGCTCTGTTTTCTGACTAGCGTTGATCCCTGTATATGGAACCTTCCCTCCACCCCTAAGCACCAGCTGTCAACATCCCATTCAAAGACTCAAAAGCCAGTGAAAAGGAAGATACACCAGTAGTTGATAAGTACATGAAAAAAATGTAACTTAAAACACAGTAAAATAATACAATATACAAACTAGGATATTTAAAATTAATAAAACTGGCAACACCAAAAACTGGTGAGGATATAGGGCCTCCAGAATCCTTATATACTGCTGATGGTGGGATAAAATGGTACTTTAGGAAAATATTTGGCAATTTCTGATAAAGTTAACACGTCTGACCTATGACCCAACAGTTCCACCAGGTATTACCCAAAAGAATTGAAATCATACTGTTTGATTCCACTTATACAAGGTAACTAGAATAGTCAAATTCATAGAGTCAGAAAGTACATTGGTAGATGCCAGGGGCCAGGGGGTGGGGAGCTGAGGAGGGGGAATGGGGAGTTAGTGTTTAATGGGGACAGTTTCAGTTTAGGAAGGTGAAAAATTCGGGAGATGGATGACAGTGAGAGTTGCACAACAATGTGAATGTACTTGGTGCCACTGAACTGTACAGTTAAATATGGTTAAAATAGTATGTTTTATATTATGTGACTTTTACCACAATAAAAAAATTTTTTAAAGCATATTGTACAAAAGAATTTGTACAAGAAAGCTTACAGCACCTAGATTCATTCATGTTAAAAATCAGAAACCATTAAACGTCCATCAACAAGATAATAGATAAATAAATTGTGATACATTAATAAAATGGAATACTATTCAGGAATAAAAAGGAATGAACTACTGATATACACAACAATGTGGATGAACTTCAAGAACATTCTGCTGAGCAAAAGAAGACAGACACAAGAGAGTATTGGCTGTATTATTCCATTCAGGTGAAGTTCAAGACCAGATAAAACTCATCTACAGTGAAAGAAATTGAAAGAGCAGTTTCTTCTGGTAGGAGGTACGAAGGTGGCCTGGGAAGGAGCACAAGAACTTCCTGGGTGATGGCAGCATTCTATAAGTGTGTGGGTTACATAATGTGATTCATACATGTGTCAAAATACATTGAACTGTAACACTTAAGCTCTTCTTATTTATCTTTATGTAAAATACACCTCAATAAAAATAAATATTAAGAGGTAAAGAGAAAAAGGCCAATAACATCCTGACACCTTTCCTGATTCCCATTTGGGATTTGATCTTTCTCCTGTAATGCTCCATATCTAAGCTCTTCCCTTGTCCTTCTCTCCCACATTAGTTTAAACGCTTTCTTCAGGCAGGAACTGGGTCTTGGTTCCTTTTTTTTAAATCCAATGTATGTCTAGCATGGTATTTTACACATTGGAACTTAATAAATATTTTTGGATGATCTCAGTGATCCAATGAAGAGAAGAATGTGACAGCACTTACTAGTAGTGGCTCAGACATTTCTCAACTTTCACCGTTCAAAGTGAATACATTCATACCAGTCCTGAGCTCCAAGCATCCTCAAGACCACATTGCATTCCAGGGATCTACAGGTTTTTCTGGAGACTGTGCTTTTGGACGGAGAAAGCCACTGTTGTTCAGACACACACACACACACCAAATGATTCTCTTCCATGTTGTAGTCTGCTGAACCCATGAAAAATCCTCTAACTATTACCCTGTGAATTCCCTTATCTCCTAGACTGATGGTAGACAGCAGAGCATATTCACTGGGGCAGGGGCAAGGCACTGAAGCACTTCAGAACATGACCCCCCACATATGCTGCTCTGTCACGTTGATTATTTTGAGTTAAAGACACTTGAAAAAACAGCAAATACAAGAATAATTATCTGACTTTTAAGAAAAAAAGCAGGAGATGTAACCCCCATGTGAAAGATGTCCTCCTGGTACCAGAAAGAAAGTAACGTTCTTATGATCAAGGATAAGAAGTTGAGACCTGGAGAGTTCTATACAAATAGACTTTGTTAAAATACTTCTCTTCCTTTAGTTTCCCCACATAATTCAGTCACTTTTCCACAATTGCCTCTCTTTGTTCAACCTAATACAAAAGCAAGCAGCAAACACCCATTTCTTCGTGTTTTCATTCCTTATGAAGGCTGCCACGTCATGTAAAACTCGCATTAAATAAATTTGTACACATTTCTCCTGTTGATCTATCTTATGTCAATTTAACTCTCGGGACCAGCCAAAAAAAACCCAAGAGTGTAAGAGTGTAGAGATAAAAGTTCACCTATCCTACAGCGCTATTATTCCTGCCCTTCCCACACCTAGATGCTGGCATATACTACTGCAGGCCCAGGCGACACCCAACTGGTAGAGTAAACACACTGTTCACAACATGTGGATCTGACAGGTTCTGTAAATGCTACCATACGGTGAATTTTTATATTGGAACTTCTTAAATTATTTCCCAGTAAAATTTGGAGAAATAGTTTTATTTGAAAACATTCAGCTCCCAAACAAATATACAATCAACAATTTCTACTAAAGCATGTAACTGAAGAAAAATAACCACTCTATTAATGATATGTCATTAATATTAAAAATAGCTTCAAAATAGAAACTTAAATGTAAACATAATAGGAACTAATGTCAATTTTGAGAGATAGTTCTGTGGAAAAAGCAGAGGTAAGCCTCAAATCTTTCACCCTTTGGATACTTATACTAACCTTCTAATGCCCTAATACTTCTAAATTTTTGTCCCACATCATTGTTTTAAAGGATCTTACTGTATTCCACTTAGTAAAGTTTCCTTTCATTGTCAAATCTCTGATATAATGAGATCAAACTCAAAATGTTTACATAATCTATTACTCCAATCAAATTTTGATGTTTTTATTTCCCATCACTTCCTTCGCTTCTGCTTTGTGGCCCTGTAGCCTCAATGAGTTTTAATTAGCCTTTCTTGTTTTTTCCTATTTTCATTCACTAAATTAGAAACAATTCTGAAAAGCATTTTAGAAGTTATTGCTTATGAAAAGAAACTATTAGAACATGACCCCCATTTTTATTGCTATTGGTACCAAGAGCCAGAAAATTCTTTTGACTCTCTCCGCTGCCTCAACACCCATGTCCCAACTTGGCAGCCCTAATTCAGCAATGTGTTCAGGATCCACTACTTGCTCTGCTCTAACCCTGCTGGGATTGCTACTCAGGCCTTCATTGCTCTTTGCAGGGGCTTCTATAACTTACGCATGGACCTCCTTGCTAGTAGGCTCCTTCTCAGTCCAATCCAAACCTCAGCCTGAATGACCTTTCTAGAACACTCATCGATCATCCCATTCATCCACCTACAGAAGAAAGTTAGAAATCCTGAGAATCACCTTCAAAGCCTGTGACCCCAGCCTAACCTTCCAACCTTACTTGAGTTTGCCACTCCCTGCCTGCCACACCAAACCCCATCCATCTCAGAAAATAGAGGACATTTTGAAAAAGTGCTTCTGATGAAACCACTTAAGCACCCGGGACATTTGTCCACTGTTGTTTTGATACTACTGCAAATTTTACAATGATACCACATTTTCCACCCATTTGTTTTTCATCCCAATATCTCTGACCTTTTTAAGTAATAGCAAATCTTTCAACTGTAATTTCTTTTTAAACACCAAGGAGTATTAAACCTCCTTCATGCAAACACATTATCACCCTTGAAACTTGTGTGGCCCGCATCCCATCCTTATCCTTTTGAAGAGAAACATGTGGTTTCACTCTTATTTCATCTGTTTAATATGTCCTACACTGTTAAATAGAGTTCTTCTTCCAAATGACCTATATGCTTTCATACATTTCTCTTTTTTTGCTTATGATATTATCTCTGCTTGAGAATCCCTTGATAGTCTTCTCCACCTAACTGAATCCTATAGTTTATTCAAGATGAAGAATACCATTATATTCTATCTCTTTGGCATATGGATTATTTGGAACTAAAGACAGTTGAGAACCAGCAGACACAGAGAAAGCTCTTTGCCTCCCCCTAACTTCCAGAAAAAATAAAGTATGAACTTCCCCTTTTGTAAAGGAAATATACATTTATATAGGAAATTTCTATTTGTAGAGATGTCTCCAAACCAGAAAGAGAGCTACTTCCAGGAGACAACTCACCACCCCAGAGACTCTTATCTGCATAACAGTAGGCCCCTTATTTACCAGACATCTCCCCCTCTCCCCTCCTCATAACTTGCCTCCCTCACCAGCAGCCCCAAACCCTTCTTCCTTTGTTTAACCTAAGTTGGTATATAAGCCTCAAGCATCTGACAGCCTCCTAGAGCCAAATTTGTCTTTGTGAATTCTCATGCACCTACAGGTATTTAAAACTATTTTTTCTTGTTAGTCTGTGTTTTTCTTTGCCTCCCGGTATACACAGGAGTATTGTTTTCCTCTCCCGCTGCGGAGCACAGGCTTCAGACGCGCAGGCCCAGCGGCCATGGCTCACGGGCTCAGCCTCTACGCGGCATGTGGGATCTTCCCGGACCGGGGCACGAACCCACGTGCCCTGCATCAGCAGGTGGACTCTCAGCCACTGCGCCACCAGGGAAGCCTGTTAGTCTGTGTTTAATCAGTTTGCTCTTTTGGGCCCCAGCCTTGAACCTAGGAAGGTGGAAGAAGAGGGATTTTTCTCCCCACGAAGGCCCACCCCAAACATGTCTTCTTCTTCAAAATGCTTTCCTCTTGATGTTCCTAGCACATCACTTCACACATGAGTAGGAAGTTGAATATACTTAATCTGTTCACAATTACGACTAATAGAGGTTCAAAAGTGAAGCTATATCAAGACTCTAGAAGTAAAAGTTTTAAGGTTAAATAGTCCACTTTTGTTCCCAATTTGTAAAGTACTCAAGTTTTCATCCGCTCTTTCTTTACATCCCTATTGCCCTTAGTGACTGCTCCCTTGAAACATCTAACATACATCTCGTCTCTCACCTTACACAAAAGCAGATATAATCCATTTGTGACTTTTCAGGCCCTGTATAATAATCATTAAGGGTTGTTGAACAGTGAAGGAAGAAAGGAAGCATAACCCAGCAGGACCCTATGGGGCCTTTCCAGGACAGACCCCTCCCCCATATCCTCTGCTTTAGCTCTGCTCTGAAGTACCTAGATAATAGTATCTGATGCACATTTTCTGAGTCGTTTTACAGATGCTAAAACCCCCACTAAATGGAAGAAATTAACAACTTGAAAACGGAGAGCAAGTAGCCCCCCGACCTACTGGAGCCTACGGATTGATCATGTTAACCCCTGTGACACTGCCCTGTTACCTCACCATCAACCAGTCAGAGAACTGTGTGAGCGGATCTCACACCCTGGGACCCCACTCCCTTACCTTGCCCTTAAAAATGTTTTCCTGAAACCCATCAGGGAGTTTGGGTTTTTGGAGCACTAGCTGTTCTGACTCCTTATAGGCGCCAAAGCTGCACTTTCCTTCATCACCACCCGGTGTATTGGCTTTACTGCGAGCTGGTGAGCTGACCTGACCCAAGTTTGGTTCAGTAACAGAAAGAAGGAAGGGAGGAAGGAAGGAAGGGAGGAATGGAGGGAGGGAGGGAGGGAGGGAGGGAGGAAGAAAGAAAGAAATTGTAAATGAAAAATGGAGAAACTGTTGGGGAGGAGAAAGTGTCCCTACACCCTCTCAGGGTCTCTGGCTGGGTCTGAAAATTAAACTGACAAAGACAGATTAACAGGAGAAAAAGATACAGATATATTTAATCTAAGTTTGACATCACATGGGATCCTTCATGACAAGAAGACGACTCAAAGAAACAGACCTGAGTATTTCATGCTAGGTTTTACCAAGAGTAGACAGTCATAGAGGAGTATGATGGGTTAGGGGAGGTCAGATGACCTTCCTGCTTCTCCTGTTTTCTCAAACTCCTTAGGCTTGAAATATTCACTATTCCAATAGGCTTCTGTTGGTTACATTGCAGCAAGCATTTGTATATGGAATTGCTCTTTAAAAGCAGGAAATCTGCTTCTTTACCAACACAGGTTTGTAGATTCTCTTTCATTTTCTTGCCTAAAACGTCAGCTCTGTAAATTGTTGTAGCAGCTTAATAAACAAATACTAAGTTGTGATCTCCCTGAGGACACCTATGTCTTATTCGGTGATATTTCTCAAGAACTTCATGACTACTGGGTAGGCAAGCTGGCCTACATTTAATTGAGAATGTATTGTGATTAATTCTCTTTGGACCAGTGGAGCCCTTGCTCTCTTTGTCCATCCACATGGCAAAACTGTGGGAAGAATAACAATCAGAGAGATCTGAAAATTGCTCATTTGATGTATTTTACTGGTACATGAAAGGACAAAAGCCTAGGAAATCACTCTCTGCATTGAATGCCATTTGCCTCAGATCAATAATATTCAGAAAATGCGTTCACAGGATAAATGAGAATCGTCTTGCCTCCAAACCACAGCACAAAAGGAAAAAAGATATACTGTAATAAGATAACTTTTGTCAGTCACAATGCACTGCTTTCAGAAGGCTGTTTTCCATGCCTCCTTAGTTGTTCCTATTACATTCTAGTAACTGCTAAGATTGAGATGTACCAAAGTTAGGTTGAATGTTTAGGAAACACGAACTTAGGTGGTCTTATGATTTGTTAACTTATTAAAAGGCATGTTATTTCCTGGACAAACTAAATGAGAACACTGACATCTCCTTATATTTTTAAAGTTCTGTGGTTCATTTGTCAAACTGTAGTACATACCAGACTCAAAACCTCCCTCACTTCTTTCTTACCCCATGCCTGGTTTTAATCTCAGATTTAAGTTTAGATGGTGAATTGCCTTAGAAGGCTGGTAAATTAGTTTTAATGTTTCTTAAACACCAAATACGAGTGGATCATTCTGCTAGATGCTTTACGTATTCTACCCAATTTAGCCCTTAAACAACCATTCTGAGGCCTATGTTTTTGTTTCTATTTATACTTGCGGAAACTAAATATTAAGCAACCCAGTAACCACGGGCCCACCTCACTTACCCCCATCAACCCCGCCAAACAAATCTGAGGTTGCCTATTAGAAGCCCCATCAGAGTTCATGATCTTTCCATTGTTCCAGACCTTTCCATTGTATCCAACCCATGGCAGTTTTAAATGGCATCCTCTTTATAAAACAGGGTCAGACTAGGTTTTCTCCACCTACCCGCCCCATCTCCCCAAAAATTGTACAATCTGAAAGCAATTCTTCTTATTCCTTCAATCTCCCAGATGAACCAACCTCAAAATAGGTCCAACCAAGAGCCACTTGGTCTAGTGAAAAGTTTGGTACCAGCTGAGGAATTACAGGATCTGAGTTCCCGCCACCCCTGACTCTAACTGGCCGTGTAACCTGTGCCCAATTAGTCAACTCCTCTAAGCCTCACATTCCTCATCTTTAAATAAGAAGGTTAACCATCCAGTTCCACAGGATATTTTTGTCTGATTTATAATGGAATTTCTAAGAGAGTAGGTATATTTTATGTTTCTTTTAAATTAGCATTTAATCAGTAAACTGCAAAGTAGGGACGTTGCCCACAACCTTAAAAAATGACAGCACAGTCTCTCAACCACACTCTAATGTCATTTGGATTTTGTCCTCCCACAAATCCCTTTTTTTAAAAAGAACGAAATAGAGACACAGATGTAGAGAACAAACGTATGGACACCAAAGGGGGAAAGCGGCGGGTGGTGATGGGATGAAATTGGGAAATTGGGATTGACATATATACACTAATATGTATAAAATACGTAACTAATAAGAACCTGCTGTATAAAAATAAATAAATAATTTTTTTTAAAAAAAGAATACAATGATTTAAAAAACTCATTAATGTGTTTTTGTTTATTATTTGGCATTTCAAATGTGCTGTTCCTATATTGAAATACCAATATCCAAAGCCTACTGAAAGAGAGTGGATTCTTTGAGATGTTCCAAGTCGAGCAGCACCTTAATGATCAGACAGTAATAAGTCGGGATGACAGCGCTGCCCATGGTGCATTTCATGGTGCGAATGGTACGGACTTAGCAGAGTCCCATTAAATTAATGAGAAGCCCTGGCCTTTTTGGCCAGCAGGAGTGAGCAACATAATGGAGCCATCCAAACACCTTTCCATCCCTAGGAATGAAAGGCGAGATTGAAAGGACAACCAGTTCAGTTACGTGTTTGGCTTTCCACACAATTTATCCCCAAGATCAGGCTGTTACTCCATTTTTCCCTCAGTTGGGTTTTCAAGATCAGCAGCTGCTAAAATAGCCTTTTTAAGGTATTTTAGGTTGTTGACACCCTTGTCTCCTGAATACATAATAAATAAAAGGACCAGGAATCCCTCCAGAACTCTAGCACTGTCCAGTGAAGGTGTCCTTTGAATTGGGATTCATAAAGTGGGCTTTCACTTGATGTTCTGCTTGTTTTTACCATCAGTCAACAAAGGGTCTGCTATAAAAAGGGAGGCATCTCGATTAGTTAAAGGTAAATAAATAAATGAAATGGGAATCTAATTTTGCTTGAGGCAGAATGCCAAAATGGGAGAAATGTTGGATTAGGAATTAGGCGAGTTGTGCTACCAAGAACCTGCGCAGCCAGGAACAACTGATGGCCTCTCTCAAGACCTCAGTCTCTTCGTTGATAAGAGAATTGGTTTGACAATATGATGCATAAATTTTTCCAACATTTTGAAATATATGGCTCTCTTTGAAAATGAAGAGAAATATGGTCAATGAGTAGGTAGCAGATGCTGTTGTTGAAAATAAATATCCCAGGATTTATCTTTTCTTGGGCATAGATCTTCTTCTGTAAATGAGAATAGTATTCTACACTGTTTTCCTCCCAGTGAACACACAGACTCGAATCCGTGGAAATTTTATTTATGTATTAAGGGTAGGCATACAGAACATTTTTCATATTGCCACTGTTAGTATTCTACACCATGACTCATATCACCTGTTAGACAACATTGATCAACTAGTCTTGACACAATTTGTTTTTCTACTTTCTTTAGTCCATAATTTAATTCTCTTAACCACCAGGAACAAATCGTCAGACATCACTTTGAAAGAGTTCATGTCTTATCATCTTTTTCACCATAGATCATGCAGTGACTGCATTTCCATTTAGTGAATTAATCCTCTATGTCTTTTCTGATTCCTAATACTGCCTTGCCTCATCATCCCAATACTCATTAACATCTTACCCAGAGAATGGAAGTTTAAAGAAAACTGTTGAAGATCAAAGATAATTTATGGGTTTGAATAGAAGTTTTAAATTACAGAAACCAGTAACATTAACATTTACATGAAGAAACATATAAGGGATTTCTGGATCTGTATGTTCTACAGACTTCTGACAGAGCTAAAGCCCCAGGAAAATAATAAGATCAAAATTTAATATGCAGTTTCTTTGTAGGTTTTTATAAAAGTCTGCTAAGAAGAGAAATAACAGACTTGAATATGTATTATCTGTTAAGCACTTTACCGTATTAGCTTGTTTTATCTCATATTAGCCCTAAAAGTATTATATTATGAGTTCTGATTTACAAATAACAAAACTGAGACTAAGTGAGGTAAAGTAATGAATGCATAGTCTTATAGCTAGGAAACAGCAGAATCAGTATTCCAACTCTGGTCTTGAGGACTCTAAAAATGATATGTTTTTTTTTCACAGTATGTCACTGCAAGAGCATTTGTGTGTGTGTGTGTGTGTGTGTGTGTTCTGTATTTTTCAAGAGAATTGCAAAAACCTATTGGATTGTCCCTTTTTTCTCTTTGGTCTTCTTACTTTTCTTTCTCTCTTCCTCCTTAAGTTCAAAGTGAAGGCTTTTTATTTCAATTCTTTCCAAACTGCCAAGATTCTGAACCTAATAATAAAATATTATTTATATATTCATATTAAAGTGTAGTTGATTTATTACCAATAATAATAAACAATTATCTTATTCCATTATTATAGCTAGCATATATTGAGAACAATATAGCCTAAACCCTTGGCAAGCATCCTCTCACTTAATGCATGATAAGGATAGGTGCTATAATAAACGTTTACACTTGAAAACAAAAGTTTAAGGAGACTTAGAAACTTACCTAAAATAAAAATTCTTGGTTGTTTCTAAAGAGAAAAAAAAATCTCATATCTGTTTAATTATAAAGCTTGTATTCTTGACCACTATGAAGAAATCTAGAACTGAGAAAGGAAATATATGGTAATTTTTTAATTGCAAGTAGATGGGATTTAATTATATTCAGTTGTATTTTTAAAAAAATTTTGGTTGTTGATCTTTATTCTAAAAAGTCCCTTTAACTTCTTGCTCTTCAAAAAACTGCTTGTTCTACACTTAGGAAAGACAAAAACAGAATAACCAACCCAACCGAACAAAATGTTGCTGATATTATGTTATAGCACTGCCATCCAGTGGCCATTAAGGGAAACACATAGCAAATGCTTCATGGCTGCAAATGATCATTAGTGCAATTATTTAAATATAAAATAAAATGCTGAGTTGAAAAGAAATATTTGAGTAGTAAAGTTCAATTTTATTATTTACCCTGGACCTGAGGCACCTCAAAGTGAATAAACTAACCCTGTCTGTGTCATGATGTAATTGTTAGTGCTTTAAACAATTTTAAAACGCAAATAAAAGAAAATGAAGACATTTGTGCAATTGGGAATGTCTCTTTAAATTTTGTAAATGTTTTAGTTCAACACAATTTTTATTAGCATATATGTTGCAAAACCATGTTGAAATTGCCCATGTAAATGCAGTGCTGGGCTTGGTGATTGATGTGTACAAAGAGCAAAACCAACTGGTTTTCGGTTCTTAGGGCGTGGATGCTACTATTAAACACAGCCTCTTGAATTTGTTTTATTGCATGTAGATTAATGTGAATACTTCATTTTTCATTATTTGTTGGTTTTGTTTTGTTTGTTTCTATGTTTGTTCAAACATTTTTTTCTTTATTTATTGGTTTATTTAAACCACTGGCGCTAAAGACATCTGTCCATAATGAAAGGCAAAATCCAGAGCTCTTGAATTCAAAACTGTTTCAAATCATGAATTGGAAGAAGCTTTGATTACTCATTTAGAAAATATTTATTAAGATTTGGTGAGGTGCTACACATATAGTAAATACGGCATAGTCTTGCCTTCAAAGTAATTACTGTTCACTTCAGAAAACAAAAACACAAATATACAAAGCAACATTCACAATGTGAGGAACAGGCATGGAATCCAGTCTTCTTGTTCATAGGAATTATCTCAAGAAGCCAGCAAGTGCTTCACACATGGTAAAGACCCAATTGTTGCTGGATGAATGAATGGAGCAGTATAATTGAGGTAAGTATGAGGTGTAACATAACACCCACTCACAATCTGAGAGGTTGCAGTAGGTTGTCTAGAGCAGGAAACTAGGCTAAGTTGTGATTGGGGGTAAGTAGTCAAGAGTCATACTAAGCGAGGTGAGTCAGAAAAAGAAAGACAAATACCATATGATATCACTTACATGTGGAATCTAAAATATGACACTAATGAACATATCTATGAAACAGAAACAGATAGACATAAAGAACAGACTTGTGGTTGCCAAGGGTAGGTGGAGGGGGGAGGGAAGGATTGGGAGTTTGAGGTAAGCAGATGCAAACTAGTGTATACAGAATGGATAAACAATAGGGTCTTACTGTATAGCACAGGGAACCATATTTAATACCCTGTGATAAGCCATAATGGAAAAGAATATATATGTATAACTGAATCACTCTGCCGTACAGCAGAAATTAACACAACATTGTAAATCAACTATACTTCAAATAAAATTTAAAAATAAACAAGATAAAATACAGGAATGAGAAAACAGGGGAGTGTACAAACTAAAAAAGAAAGAAAAGAGAGAGAGAGACAGAGGGAGAGAGAGAGACAGAAAGATGTGTTTCAGGCAGAGATCAGTAGGTGGAAAGGTCTGGGGGTGACCCTAGAATTATTTAATTCAGGTCATTTGAATAGTAAAGAAACTGTAAGTAAATGACTTGCTGAAAGTCACATCATGAGCAGTGTCGCAATCAAGTTTAGACTGGGTCTTCCGATTCCCTCTCTAATCTACCTTGATTTATTAGTGCAACAGTGAATGAACTTTTCTAAGGGGAAAAAAAGAATGGGCTTCAAATGTGATGGTAGTGAAAACGGGATTAAAGGAGCCAATGAGAAAGACACTGTAAGGAATGGCACCAAAGACGGAGGAGAGCTTAAACAAGCTTTATTTGGGAACGCTCCCGGGCGAGGTTCACTGGTCCGAGAGAAAGGGGCCAGAGAAGTCGCGCCCGGGCGAGGGTTTGGGCAGAATTTATAGGGGAAGAAGGGAAAGGGGTGTGGTGAAACTGGGAGGGCGCAGGGTAGTCCTTATTTGGTGGTCTCTTCGGATATCGTGGCAATATCTGGTGCCGGTTGCATCAGTCTTGGGACGGTTAGTCCTGCCCCTCGAAAGGCGGGAAGGCTGGGCTGGGTGGAAAGTCCCCAGGTCAGTTCCTGGAGCTCGGTGGGTGGGAGCTCCAGGTCAATTCCGAGAACTGGGTGTGTGGATGCAACCTGTGAGTCTGATTGCGTTCCCCTGCCTCGGGCCATTTGGCCTTACAGACATGTTGTGGAAAGAATCTGCAGTACTCAGCTAATGATTGGACAGAGATGGACTCTGAGGATGGTCAGCTTACAAGGGACAAAACATGAGAAGCAAAAGCAAACCATCTGCTGAACCTTGAGAGCATTTCCTCTGTTAACTACATACCCATTCATTAATGCTGCTACTGTTAATAAGAATAAGAACCATGCAGGAAGGGAACAGCCCTGGAGGGCAATGTTGCCAAATGGTTGAGGAACAGCCTCTGAGGCCTAATAACATTGTAGGCAGTATATACACAAGACACATTTACTGAGGGCTGACAGCATAATGCCACTATGGGGAAGCCAAAGAAAATGGAAGAAATGATTCCCTTTCACTAGTAACTTACACTCAGTTGGAGGGCTTTTTACAAAACTTTGCAGAAATGGGCAATTAAAAACATCCCAGGGCAGCAATAGCACAATGGGGAGACATCATGGTGCACGTGCAGTGGTCTGAATCTAAAAAAGCCCATGTTCTCACCCCAGCTCTGCAGATCAGGGCTGTTGCAGACTCCATGCTGGTCATGCTGTGCTGTGCACTGTTGTCATACATTTCCATAGTTGTGGTGAAAATGTCTGGCTCGGGGAAGTAAAGTATCCTGAATAAGATAGGTCTTATCTTATCTTATCTTAAAATTCTCACAAAATAGTCAGTTTGGCCAGTGGGAGGGCTGCCATCACTTGACCTCTTTGTGTTTCATGTTCCTTGCATCTAAAATTGAGTGAGTTGGTCTTTCAAGGACCCCTGTCAGTCCTCTTCCTACTCACTATGTTAGTGTAGTGCACGCTTTACTTGGCTGTTGAGAGAAGGTCAAATGGAGAAGCAGAACAGCATGCTTTTTGTAGCCCCTTCATCAGGCCATATGCTGGTCTTTGAAGCCACACCCTCAGTCAGATGCGGCCACTCATCATCCACACTGAGCTCTCCTAGCCAGCCTCTGCCTTGAGCCCTGGTAACTGGTTAAACAAAGCACTTCAGAGGCTACTCCTCCCTGATCCATGACTTATAACTAGCATCTAAAATCCTAACTTGTGATTTGGCTTTTACTTTATGTGTCCTTCCTCTGAAATTACTAGCCTGATCTCCTAAGGAAAATACACTACGAAGTCACTAGCCTTCTTTGAAAACTTGATGTTGGAGAAGACTTAAAGGGACTGGAGTTGGGCCCGGAAGAAACTATTGGACTAAACTGGTTGAGAGAATATCTTGTTCACAGATGGCATAAGGGGCTCTTCTTGGCTGAATGAAGGGAATTTTAAGAAAAAAATAATGTGAATATTAAGTATAGGACAAAGAGTTAAAATTTACTTAATATACAGTTTTGACCCTCAGTAGATATTTTTAGTGCAGTCAAACCTCAGAGAGATTGCAGGTTTGGTTCCAGACCACCACAGTAAGGCAAATATGGCAAGAAAATGAGTCACACATTTTTGGGCTATAAATGCATATAAAAGTTATGTTTACACTATACTGTAGTCTATTAAGTGTGCCATAGCATTATGTCTAAAAAAACAATGTACAGACCTTAACTTAAAAATACTTTATTATTAAACAATGCTAAGCATCATTTGAGCCTTCCGCAAGTCACAGTCTTTTGGCTGGTGGAGGGTCTTGCCTCAGTGTTCATGCTGCTGACTGATCATGGTGGTAGTTGCTGAAGATTGGGGTGGCCTGTGGCGATTTCTTAAAATAAGACAATAATGACGTTTGGCTCACTGATTGGCTCTTCCTTTTAGGAATGATTTCTCTGTAGCATGCAACGCTGTTTGATAGCATTTTACCCACAGTAGAACTTCTTTCAAAGTTGGGGTCGATACTCTCAAATGCAGCCCTTGCTTTATCAACTAAGTTTATGTAATATTCTAAATCCTTTGTTGTCATTTTGACAATCGATGAAGTCCGCCCTCTCACATGGGCACAGTTCATGGAGCCCCAAAACAATTACAATAGTAACAGCAAAGATCAATGATCACAGATCACCATAACGAATGTCATAATGATGAAAAAGTTTGAATTTTTGCTAAAGTTACCAAAATGTGACACAGAGACACAAAGCGAGAAAATGCTGTTCAAAAAATGGTACCAATAGGCTTGCTCGACACAGGGTTGCCACAAACCTTCAATTTGTAAAAATGCAATTATCTGTGAAGTGCAATAAAGCAAAGTACAGTAAAACAAGGTATGCCTGTAATGACTAAGGGATTTTGTGATGATCACACACCCCATTCAAGATGGTGTATGGAAGATGTGCTAAAATTTAAGAATGCTATACAACAGAACAAGTTGAAGGGTTTTGCCCTGAAGAAGTTTTACAATATGACAGTCAGTAACAACCGAAAATTAGGAGAGCTCTATACAGTAAGCAGTAAGCCAGACTTGGTGACTTTACGTAGACAAGAATTCAAAACAACCCCAAAATTGCAAATCTGAACACTTGTAAATGATGGTATGAATAACAGAAGCAAAAGGGGATCTTTTAGAAATGATGATGATTATCTCAGTTTTAGACTTTAGAAAGTTTCATGTGAGAGAAAGGCAATATCCTGTCCTGGAATCTGAACTCAGAAAGGCTTTAGGTGTCAAATATAGCAAGAGGTAGAAGATTCAAGACAAATACATATATATATATATATATTCTTGTGTATAACTTTGGAGAGAAGTCCATTGTTGGTGACCATGCATAGTAAGTCTTCTACATAGTGGAGCATTCCAGAGACTAACTCAAGGCTAAGTATTATAAGAAAGTCCACATGGTGGGACTTGAAAGGTAAAACAGGGATTAGTTTGGAGGTGTCAATGAAAGAAATGTTGTCTGCCATATCAGTAAACAAAGGATGTTGCAGCCATCAAGCCATCACATTACAGCCACCCTGACCGTGAGCCCTGAGGAAACTCAGGATGGAAACAGGATGCCTGCCATCAAGCCAGCAGCCTCTGCAGTCACCCCCAATGATGCACCCTGAGGAGACTCAGGATGAGAAAGCATAGGTTACTGGCCCCAGAGAGCCGAGGTGCATATCAAAGGAATGATTTTAGTGAGCCCAGACTCTTGCATCTTCCCATACATAGAAAAGCACTAAATCCCTTAACTTGAGATGTCTGGTTTTCTTTAACAGTAATCTTTTGATGTTCTGACTACCTGGTCTTTGTTGCAAAAACTCCTATATATCCTGGCTCCTCTCCCTTTTCTCTTCAGAGCAGTCTCTCAGAGCTATCTGAGATGCTGTGTCCCAGGCTTAAGTCCTCAGTTTTGTCCGCTGAATAAAACATAGCTATCAACTTTTAGGTTGTGCATTTCTTTCAGATGACAGAGGGTAGAAATCACTACCATCCTCATCAAATACTTAAAGAGCACCTTCTGTGTGCTGGACAATGTAGTGAACACTGGGAAGAGAAAAGGATTTACCATGATCCACTCTCAACTGCTAACATCTGGTTCTGGTGTCTGGGTGTCATCTTCAACACAAATTATATCAACTTTAGCTAACATTTATTAAAGGATCATTCTGAGTCAGTCAGAGTTCTACATGTTTTACATAGATTATCTCACTTAATCTTTATAACAACCATATAAAATAGGTCCTCATTACCATTTTACAGATAAAGGAAACAGAAAGGAGGTGTAGGAAACAGCTGACAAAACAGGTCTGACTGTTACCCTTTGAATTGCACGCTTACACAGTTGGCCCTTAGCTGGCATCTGAAACTTGAATTTGGGGAGTGTTCCCACCATTCCCCAAACTGATAAGAGTGGCCCATTTTGCCTAACTGCTTATACAAACAATGGTTTATTATGAGCACCTGATTTCTTTCTGGGAGTCTGGAATTTTGGTAGATGCTAGACAGAGGGTGCCTACATGATCAGCCCCCAATAAAAACCCTGAGCAATGAGTCTCTAATGAGCTTCCCTGGTTGACAACACTTCACTTGTATTGTTGCAACTAGTTGCTGCCAGAATTAAGTGCATCCTGGGTGGCTCCCCTGGGAGAGGACTTTGGAAGTTTGTACCTGGTTTCCTCCATACTTTGCTCCAGATGCCTTTTCTCTTTGCTGATTGTGCTTTGCATCCTTTCACTGCAATAAATCATAACTGTGAGTACAATTATTTGCTGAATCCTGTAAGCCCTTCGGGAGAAATGACATCACAGTAGTTCATCATCCTTCAAGTCTGGGGTGCTTAGAATGACTTGTTTGGTTGGAAGAGAGAAAGAGCAAGTGGTAAGGGATTAGGTGAAGGTATATAACCTAACTCCTCACTGAAACAGAACTCTTCTTCCCTCACAAATGCAGTTTTGCTCTCAGTATTGCCTCTTGAGAGGGGAATGAGAAACTGGTTGCTCTAGGGCATTGGTCTTACAAAGGAAAAGTATCATCTAGTGCAGTGATTCTCAAACTTTATCATGCATATAAATCACCTGAAGGGCTTAAGTCACTGCTGGGTCCCACCCCCTGGTTTCTGATTCAGTAGGTCTTAGGTGGGCCCACAAATTCACAGATCTAACAAGAATTTGCTGATAATGATGTTGGTAGAGCCACAGATCTACTAATTCACTAGCATCTCTAAGCACATATGGGCAAGGAGATAATACTCTGCTTTGGGAGAAGAAATGTTCAAATCACAGGATGCTTCTTGGAATACAAACACAGAACAACTGATTCTATAACAGTTACATAAGAAGTTGTTTATCTGGTTTTTTTTTAATCAGACTTCTAGCTCTTTTAACTCAAAAAACTTTTCCAGAATCATTTCCAGATTGCAACATTTGTATGTGGGGAGAACTTCTAGGGACAAGAATAGTTCAAAAAAATTCTGTGATTCTTTATTTGATGTGGATTACTATAAATTTTGTATATGAAAATTTGCATGTGTGGGCTATTCAATCATTTAAATTTCAAGCATCAATAGAACTGGTTCTCAAATCTGTAACATTCATTCTCACTTTCAGTATGAAATCTAATGATTTAGAATTTGAGCAAAGGCACTTTAAAGTAGAATGTTTAAAATTGGAATACTTTTCCCAGTTTTTAGTTCTAATGTCTTAAAATTTATAATTAAAAGTAAACTGTTTTGTGCCTATTTCCCTAATAGTAAATTCAGAGGTCATGACAGCTGGCTTGCCTACCTTAAAGAAGCTGCTTAGGCCCAATTTCCAGGGCCCATGAACCAACCTGGATTCTATCTGATTGAATCTGGGGTGAGTGATATGTTAAGTCACACTTACAGAGACTAAAGTTGTTTCTTATTTAAAAAAAAAATTGTTTAATGAGAAAACTTTGATGTATTTTGTAAGTTGAACTGACCCCAATTCTTCTAACAGTAAGAATTACCCAACTGGATTCCTATCTCTGATTTGAGGTCTTAATGTCAGACCCCTTAAACATTGAAGTGATGTAGTTTATCACTTAATGCAGGCTGAGTAAATGACTTCAGACATAACCTTTTCTTTTTTTTGTTCCCTAGGTGCAGGAAGTTGCTTTGATTACATTGCTCAGTTCAGGGCACATTTCATTTTTGCAAAACTCCTCTTGCTTTTTATTCTTTTTTCCTTCCCATCACTATTCTCATTTCCACCATGGATATTAATAAGTGCTACACCCAGATCTTTTTTTCCTATCTTTTTTCTCTTTTGGAGATCTGATCTGTAAACATTTATCAGCACATCACTGGTTCCAATTTTATGTGTGGTTACTTGTACCTTTAGAAGAACTCTATAGTTCACCAGGTCTCAAATCTTCATTTGAAGAATGAGAAATGTGAGGAGTAATTTTGTGTATCAACTTGACGGGCCACAGGGGCCCCAATATTTTGTCAAACATTATTCTAGGTGTTTTGGTAGGGGTGATTTAGGTGAGGTTAACATTTAAATTCGCAGACTGAGTAAAGTAGATTGCTCTTCATAAAGTAGGTGGGCCTCATACAGTCAACCGAAAGCCTGAACAAAACAAAATGCTGACCCTTCCCCCAGTAAGAGAGAATTCTCCTGCCTACGAGCCTTCAAATTGGCCCATCGACTCTTCCTGCCTGATGGTCTTTGAACTGGACATTACTTCTGAAGATTTTGGACACATCAGCTTCCATAATCATGTGAGCCAATTCCATATAATACATTCATTTATATTGGTTTTGTTTCTCTGGAGAATGCTGATGAATACAAGGAATATGAACTTAGGTGGTCCAAATCTTTGAAGGATGTGGTTCTAAATAATTCTGACCAGAGAAGAATGTACTAATTTTCTTTTAAAGATCCCTTCCAGTCTTGAGGTTCTAGTTTATATTGATATTCAAATTTGCAGTCTCAAAATGCAACATACATCTAAGAAAACTTCGGTTAATAGGAACACAGGATAGTTCTGGAAAGATATATCTGCAATTAAAAAAAAAAGATAAAACAGAAGCAATTATTTTAAAATTTAAGAGGAAAAGGATAACCATCTTGGGAAGGTTACTATGTTTAACCTAGTTTCAACACAGATGGAAATATTTAAAAAATGGAAAAATTCAACAAAATGAATACTACAGAGCAGTTGAACCTGGCTCAACAAGTGTAAATTGTTGTAGCTGTAGTCAAAGTCAAATCTCTGTCCCTATTTTCATAGAAGTGACTTTGGACCCCACATACAAAGACAAAGGAGAAGCTGCAATGAGATGGTAGGAGGGGTGCAATCATAATAAAATCAAATCCCATAACATCTGGGTGGATGACTCACAAACTAGAGAACAATTATACCACAGAAGTCCACACACTGGAGTGAAGGTTCTGAGCCCCACATCAGGCTTCCAAACCTGGTGTCCAGCAATGGGAGGAGGAATTCCCAGAGAATCAGACTTTGAAGGCTAGCAGGATTTGACTGCAGGACTTTGACAGGACTGAGGGAAACAGAGACTCCACTCTTGGAGGACACATATAAAGTAATGTGTGCATCAGGACCCAGAGGGAAGGAGCATTGACTCCATAGGAGACTGAACCAGACTTACCTGCTAGTGTTGGAAGGTCTCCTACAGAGGTAGGAGATGGCTGTGGCTCACCGTAAGGAAAAGGACACTGACAGCAGAAGTTCTGGTAAATACTCCTTGGCATGAGCCCTCCTGGAGTCTGCCATTAGCCCCACCAAAGAGCCTGTAGCCTCCAGTACTGGGTCTCTTCAGGCCAAACAAGCAACAGGGAGGGAACTCAGCCCCATCCATCAGGATACAAGCAGATTAAAATTTTACTGAGCTCTGCCCACCAGAACAACACCCAGTTTTACTCATCACCAGTTCCTCCCATCAGGAAGTTGGCACAAGCCTCTTAGATAACCTCATCCACCAGAGAGAAGACAGCAGAAGCAAGAAGATTTACAATCCTGCAGCCTGTGGAACGAAAACCACATTCACAGAAAGATAGACAAAATGAAAAGGCAGAGGACTATGTACCAGATGAAGGAAAAAGGTAAAACCCCAGAAAAACAAGTAAATGAAGTGGAGATAGGCAACCTTCCAGAAAAAGAATTGAGAATAATGATAGTGAAGATGATCCAGGACCTTAGAAGAAGAATGGAGGAAAAGATTGAGAAGATGTGAGAAATGTTTAACAAAGATTTAGAAGAATTAAAGAACAAACAAACAGAGATGCATAATACAATAACTAAAATGAAAAATACACTAGAAGGAATCAATAACAGAATAACTAAGGCAGAAGAACAGATAGGTGACCTGGAAGACAGAATGGTGAAAATCACAGCTGAGGAACAGAATAAGGAAATAAAATGAAAAGAAATGAAGACAGCCTAAGAGACCTCTGGAACAACATTAAATGCACCAAAATTCACATTATAGGGGTCCCAAAAGGAGAAGAAAGAGAGAAAGGACCCAAGAAAATATTTGAAGAAATTATAGTTGAAAAATTCCTTAACATGGGAAAGGAAATAGCTACCCAAGTCCAGGAAGCACAGAGAGTCCCAGACAGGATAAACCCAAGGAGAAACACACCAAAACACATAGTAATCAAAATGACAAAAATGAAAGACAAAGAAAAATTATTAAAAGCAAGAAGGGAAACATGACAAATAACATACAAGGGAACCCTCATAAGGTTAACAGCTGATTTCACAGCAGAAACTCTAAAAGCCAGAAGGGAGTGGCATGATATATTTAAAGTGATGAAAGCAAAGAACTGACAACCAAGATTACTCCACCTGGCAAGGATCTCATTCAGATTCAACAGAGAAATCAAAAGCTTTACAGAAAATCAGAAGCTTTACACACACGCAAAAGCTAAGGGAATTCAGCACCAACAAACCAGGTATACAACAAATGCTAAAGGAACTTCTCTAAGTGGGAAACAAAAGAGAAGAAAACGACCTACAAAAACAAACTCAAAACAATTAAGAAAATAGTAATAGGAACACACATAGTGATAATTACCTTAAATGTGAATGGATTAAATGCTCCAACCAAAAGACGCAGGCTTGCTGAATGGATACAAAAACTAGACCCATCTATATGCTGTCTACAAGACACCCACTTCAGACCTAGGGACACATACAGACTGAAAGTGCGGGGATGGAAAAAGATACTCCATGCAAATGGAAATCAAAGGAAAGCTGGAGTAGCAATACTCATATCAGATAAAATAGACTTTAAAATAAAGAATGTTACAAGAGACAAGGAAGGACACTACATAATGGTCAAGGGACCAATCCAAGAAGATACAACAATTATAAATATATATATGCACCCGACATAGGAGCACCTAAATACATAAGGCAAATACTAACAGCTATAAAAGAGGAAATTGACAGTAACACAATAATAGTGAGGGACTTTAATACCTCACTTACACCAATGGAAAGATCATCCAAACAGAAAATTAATAAGGAAACAAAAGCTTTAAATGACACATTAAACAAGATGGACTTAATTGATATTTATAGGACAATCCATCCAAAAACAGAAGATTACACTTTCTTCTCATGTGCACATGGAATATTCTCCAGGATACATCACATCTTGTGTCACAAATCAAGCCTTGGTAAATTTAAGAAAACTGAAATCATATCAAGCATCTTTTCCGAACACAGTGCTATGAGATTACAAACCAATTACAGGGAAAAAAATGTAAAAAACACAAACACATAGAGACTAAACAATACATTACTAAATAACCAAGAGATCACAGAAGAAATCAAAGAGGAAATAAGAAAATACCTAGAGACAAATGACAATGAAAACACAATGATCTAATACCTATGGGATGCAGCAAAAGCAGTTCTAAGATGGAAGTTTATAACAATAAAATCCTACCTCAAGAAACAAGAAAAATCTCAAATAAACAATATAATGTTACACCTAAAGGAGCTAGAGAAAGAAGAACAAACAAAACCCAAATTAATAGAAGGAAAGGAATCATAAAGATCAGAGCAGAAATAAATGAAATAGAAACAAAGAAAACAATAACAAAGATCAATGAAACTAAAAGCTGGTTCCCTGAGAAATAAACAAAACTGATAAACCTTTAGCCAGATTCATCAAGAAAAAGAGGGAGAGGATTCAAATCAATAAAATTAGAAATGAAAAGGGGGAAGTTACAACAGACCCCACAGAAATTCAAAGCATCATAAGAGACTACTACAAGTAACTCTATGTCAATAAAATGGACAACCTGGAAGAAATGGACAAATTCTTAGAAAGGTATAACTTTCCAAGATTGAACCAGGAAGAAATAGAAAATATGAATGGACCAATCATAAGTACTGAAACTGAAACTGATTAAAAATCTTCCAACAGGGCTTCCCTGGTGGTGCAGTGGTTGAGAGTCCACCGGCTGATGCAGGGGACGCGGGTTCGTGCCCTGGTCCAGGAAGATCCCACATGCCGCGGAGTGGCTGGGCCCGTGAGCCATGGCCGCTGAGCCTGCGTGTCCGGAGCCTGTGCTCTGCAACAGGAGAGACCACAACAGTGAGAGGCCCGTGTACCGCAAAAAAAAAAAAATCTTCTAACAAACAAAAGTCCAGGACCAGATGGCTTCACAGGTGAATTCTATCAAACATTTAGAAAAGAGATAACACCCATCCTTCTCAAACTCTTCCAAAAAATTGCAGAGGAAGGAACACTCCCAAACTCATTCTACGAGGCCACCATCACCCTGATACCAAAACCACACAAAGATACAACAAAAAAAGAAAATTACAGACCAAACTCACTGATGAATATAGATGCAAAAATCTTCAACAAAATACTAGCAAACAGAATCCAACAACACATTAAAAGGATCATACACCATGATCACGTGGAATTTATCTCAGGGATGCAAGGATTCTTCAATATACACAAAACAATCAATGTGATACACCATATTAACAAACTGAAGAATAAAAACCATATGATCATCTCAATAGATGCAGAAAAAGTTTTTGACAAAATTCAACACCCATTTATGATAAAAACTCTCCAGAAAGTGGGCATTGAGGGGACCTACTTCAACATAATAAAAGCCATATATGACAAACCCACAGCAAATATCATTATCGATGGTGAAAAATTGAAAGCATTTTGTCTAAGATCAGGAACAAGACGAGGTTGCCCACTTTCACCACTATTATTCAACATAGTTTCCAAAGTCCTAGCCATGGCAAATAGAGAAGAAAAAGAAATAAAAGGAATACAAATTGGAAAAGAAGAAGTAACACAGTCACTGTTTGCAGATGACATGATACTATACATAGAGAATCCTAAAGATGTCACCAGAAAATTACTAGAGCTAATCAATGAATTTAGTAAAGTTGCAGGATACAAAATTAATGCACAGAAATCTCTTGCATTGCTATACACTAACAACAGAAGATCAGAAAGAGAAATTAAGGAAACAATTCCATTCACCATTGCAACTAAGTAATAAAATACCTTGGAATAAACTTACCTAAGGAGATAAAAGTCCTGTACTTAGAAAGCTACAAGACACTGATGAAAGAAATCAAAGATGACACAAACTGATGGAGAGATATACTGTGTTCTTGGATTGAAAAATCAATATTGTGAAAATGACTATAATACCCAAAGCAATCTACAGATACAATGCAATCCCTATAAAATTACCAGGGCATGTTTTACAGAACTAGAACAAAAAATCTTAAAATTTGTATGGAGACACAAAAGACCCTGAATAGCCAAAGCAATCTTGAGGGAAAAAAAACGAGCTGGAGGAATCAGACACCCTGACTTCAGACTACACTACAAAGCTGCAGTAATCAAGACAATATGGTACTGACACAAAAACAGAAATATAGTTCAATGGAACAGGATAGAAAGCCCAGAGATAAACCCACGCACCTATGGTCACCTTATTTTTAATAACGGAGGCAAGAATATACAATGGAGAAAAGACAGTCTCTTCAATAAGTGGTGCTGGGAAAACTGGACAGTTACATGTAAAAGAATGAAATTAGAACACTCCTTAACACCATACACAAAAGTAAACTCAAAATGAATTAAAGACCTAAATGTAAGACCAGACACTATAAAATGCTTAGAGGAAAACATAGGAAGAACGCTCTTTGCCGTAAATCACAGTAGGATTTTTTTTGACCCACCACCCAGGAAATAAAAACAAAAATAAACAAATGGAACCTAATGAAACTTAAAAGCTTTTGCACAGCAAAGGAAACCATAAGCAAGATGAAAAGACAACCCTCAGAATGGGAGAAAATATTTTCAAACAAATCAACAGACAAAGGATTAATCTCCAAAATATATAAACAGCTCATGCAGCTCAATATTAAAAAAACAAACAACCCAATCAAAAAATGTGCAGAAGACCTAGATAGACATTTCTCCAAAGAAGACATACAGATGGCCAAGAAGCACATGAAAAGATGCTCAACATCACTAATTTTTATAGAAATGCAAACCAAAACTGCAATGAGATATCACCTCACACCAGTTAGAATGGGCATCATTAGAAAATCTACAAAAACAAATGCTGGAGAGGGTGTGGAGAAAAGGGAATCCTCTTGCACTGTTGGTGGGAATGTAAATTGATACAGCCACTATGGAGAACAGTACGGAAGTTCCTTTAAAACCTAAAAATATAATTACCATATGACCCAGCAATACCACTACTGGGCATATACCCAGAGAAAACCATAACTCAAAAAGAGACATGTACCACAATGTTCATTGCAGCACTATATACAATAGCCAGGACATGGAAGCAACATAAATGCCCATCAACAGACAAATGTATAAAGATGCGGTACATGCATACAATGGAATATTACTCCACCATAAAAATTAATGAAATTGGGTCATTTGTGGAGACGTGGATGGACCTAGAGACTGTCATACAGAGTGAAGTAAGTCAGAAAGAAAAAAACAAATATCGAATATTAACGCATATATGAGGAATCTAGAAAAATGGTACAGGTGAACTTGTTTGCAAGACAGAAAGAGAGACACAGATATAGAAAACAAACGTATGGACACCAAGGGAGAAAGCAGGTGGTGGTGGTGGGATGAATTGGGAGATTGGGATTGATATATATACACTAATATGTATAAAATAGTTAACTAATAACCTGCTGTATAAAATAAATAAAATAAAATTCAAGAAAAAAAAGAAGTGATATTGGAAGAAGAGAGTTCAGATCAGTTTAATGTCATTGTGTTTTGGGGTATATTATAGACTGAATGATTTGTGTCCTCCAAGTGCATATGTTGAAATCCTAACCCCCATGTAATGATGTTAGGAGGTGGGCATTGAGAGGTAATTAGATTATAAGGGTGGAGCCCTCATGAATGTGATGAGTGCTCTTACAAAGGAGATCCCAGAGAGCTCTCCAGCCCTCTTTCCACCATGTGAGGACACAGCAAGAGAACAGTCTGCAATCAGAAAAAGGAACTTCAGCAGAACCTGACCGTGCTGGCAACCTAATCTCAGACTTCCAGTCCCTAGAACTGTGAGAAATAAATTTCTGTTGTTTATAAGTCACCCATTCTATGGTATTTTGTTACAGCAACCCAAATGGACTATGACAGGATGGTTGGAGAAATGTGTCAACCAGTCAAGAGTATGAGTACCTGCAGGTACTCAGTGTCTAAGAAGCAACAAACTGCTTGGGAGGAAGTAACTACTATTTTTTGTGTAAGTATTGATACCAGATACTTTATGTATAATATCTTAAATCTCTTTTAAAAATGATATCATTCTCATTTATAGAGGAAGAAACTGAGACTCATAGATAGAGTAACTCACCTAAGGCCGCAGAGGAAATAGTGAAGCCAGGACACCAACCAGAACCATCTGGCTCCAAACTCAATCCTCCTCCCTTTCCACATCATTCTGAAAAATAGATGTAGGACCTCCTTCAAGAAATAGTTGAAATAGTTCAAATCTTTAAAAGCAGAAGGTATTGGGCTACTGACCAATCATAGTTGGATTTAAAACTTTTAAGCAATTAAAGAGGTTAGCGAATATTTATTAAGGCAATTTTGACTGGAATGCTTCCCTCCCTTTGATGATCTCTTTTACACCTCATTCATTTTCCTTCCCTACCTATCCACTGCTTTAGAATCTAGAGTAACAGTAAGAAAAGGTATTTGGAAGAGGATTCCACAAGGAAAAAAAGCAGAAGAAATAGACTCTGAGGTTTACTTATTTGAATTACAATGGAAAGAAAGAATGTCTCAATCTGTTGTTCTCCCACAGACTGTTCTGGAAATGATTCTGAATCATGCTCTATTATGAAATACATATCAAAAGATCAAAGACTATAATTTGTAAAGTACATAAATCAGTGTTTCTCAAATTTTGGTCATGCTCTGAATTCATTATCCATTGTCACAATAATACCTCTTAACAAAACCTCAGTAGCATATGATAATAATTTTTTTTCCTGCTCCTGAGTCTGTGGGTCAGCTGGATGATTTTGTTGATTTGAGCCAGTTGCAGCTGATCTTGGCTGGCTCACTTATGCATTTGTAGCTGACTAGGCAATGCCTGGGAGCTGGTTGACTTAGGAGGTCCACAGCTGTGAAGACCCAACTCTGCTTCATTTGTTCCCATATCATCTAACACACTAGCCTCTGCTTGTTCTAATTGCTCAGCAAGGTTGCAAGGGAGCAACAATGTACAAGGCTTCTGAAGCCTAGGCTTGGAACTAGCATCTTGTCATCCCTGCCACGTTCTGTTGGCCCAAACAAGTTGAAAGGCCAGCCCAGAGTCAAAAGGTGGGGAAAAGAACACCTTGGGAGGAGCTGCCAAGTCGCACTGTGAGCAGATGGGAATTATTTTTACAATCAGCCTACCACATTTACCTACCATCTTTAGGAATTTTGCAAGTTCCCTTTATGTGCTCATTAACATGCCTGTTATTTAAGATGTCCATATTACCACACCATATTTGTGAAATCATAGATTTCAAGTTTTATTTTGTATATGCATTAAAAGTCATAACTAATAAAACCTGGAAAAAATACCACATACAAGTTGATATTCTCTCAGTGAGACACACTGAATTAAGGTAATGTTCAGAAGCTTCTATGAGACCCAAAGAGATGGAAAATCTCTAACTTGCAGTGAGATAGTCAAAGTGTCTCTCTAACAAGTGCTGGACTCCCTATTGTATCTGAAGTACTCAAATAAATTCAGAAGAAGATACTAAGAGCTTAAACCCTGTCTCTGGAAAGTTTGCAATCCAGGGTGGCAAACAAGATCATCTTGTCCAGCAAACTTGCTAACCCTTCGTGAGCAGAAACACTACGTGTATCACACAGAGAATAAGTAAAATAGTATTTCAAATTAGGAGGTGATCGAGGAGAGAGGAGAGGTAGAAGAAGGCATGGATGGAATTGATTTTGAGCTGGACTTTCTCATATAGGGAGGAGAAGAATAGGCAACCTTGAGGTAGGGAGGCTTTTTAAATTGAAAGAAAGCCCCAGCCAGAGGCTCAAAGGCAATCAATAAACAAGCACAATTAGGGCTCAGCAAAATTAGATAAAGTTAAAACCAACATTATCCACATTACAGTAAATAAATTAGATTATGTACACTTTGGCTTTGGACTTCCATATGGTGGTCATTGTGTACATCTGAATTTAAGAGAGACAAGGAAGAGTATTAAAGACTTGAGAAACGGGACGGACTCTACTTCTGGTAAGTAGGGCTGCAAATTTTGAACCCACATTGCTACTAAAGGAGAAAAGCTGGACATAATATAAAAACTATTAGCTAGATTGCACTGGAAAGCTCACAAGATAGTGAAGAATTATCAGGTCAATATCCAGGAGAAGATAAAAGTCTAGAAAGGTGACCCCAGATTTGGGGACAGATTTTCCTCTTGAGACGTTAGCTTCTGAAAGCCTGACCAGCACTTTTGACAGCCTCTCAGGCATAAAGTCATCGAAGGTGGAGTCCAGGCTCATGCTTTAGTTTGGGGCCCTAATAGCTACATCCAGAGTCAAGTTCAGGTAAAACTGCCCATCCGCAGACTACAGCTCAGCTTCAGAGCAGCTAAATCTCTGAAATAGATATGTGTCCCAGGGCTACTACCATTTTAGAAATTTTGTTTTCTAAGTCTATTTCATTTTCATTTAGCTGAGTGTTCCTTCTACTGGACACAGACAGAATCTCAAAGAGAAAAGACATTCATGAAACTACTAAGAAAATATAAAATGATGTGTGATGCAAAAGGGAATTTTAGTTATCACACTAAAGAATTCAGAGCAAAATATTGCATCTTTATTCATTATCAAAACAAAAGCAAACAAAAGTAAAACTTTTTTATTGGAACCCAATCATGGGTTATTCGTATATTTGGCTTTCTATTGCTATCTTCTTTACTTGGTATCTGTTGAGACGACTTTTTTTCATTGTACGTGGAGATTGATTGCAAGATGTAGAACAAAAATAATTCTGAGTGGCACATGAATTATCAAGTCATATAGGAGAGAAGCAGACCCAATTTCTGAAGGTACAATACAGGTAGCCTTTGCCATTAGTTTTGGTGGAGTTTTTTTTTATGATGCTTTCAGAAATTCTTAACATATAATCTCCAGATATAACTAAGAGTAGGCTCTGCTAAGCAACAGAAGTGGATTGTAACACATGACAGTTAGTATGTAGGCTTATAATCTGCTACTCTACTTAAAATATCCTGGTATGTCTTCCTATTTAATTCATTTTTCTGATTCTCAATGTGTCAGAACAAAATGTTCTCATTCTTTCATTTTTGAAGACACAATTGTTATTTGTATAATTTTAATTAGCACTTGTCTACTCTGTTCTTTACACTGTTTTATATGTGGGCGGCTGTGTTAAATGAGTAAGCAAAGCATGAGCCACCAGATGCTGACTTGCAGAAATGAATAGGCCTAATGTATCCAAGTATGTTCAGTGGTAAAATTTGCCATGGCTGAACATTCTAGTACAATGTACTAAACAGGAGTCTTTATCTAAGATATTCAAAATCATTTCAAATATTTAGTAAAATCAATTGCAAACAATGGCCCTAAAAGAAACTACTGCAAGCAGTTATAACCAGATTAGATACAAGTGTTCTTCCCCTTCAAAGCTTCTATGATGATTAATTTTAAGTGTCAACTTGGCTAGACTATGGTGTCCAGTTGATTGGTCCAGCAGAAGTCTAGATGTTGCTGTGAAGGTACGTTTTAAATGTAATTAACATTTGAGTCAGTAGACTTTGAGTAAACTTTGAGTTTATCCTCCAGAATGTGGGTGAACCTCATCCAATTAGTTGAAGACCTTAAAAGCGAAGACTGAGGTTTCCCAAAGTAGAAGGAATTCTGTCTCTGAACAGCAATATAGAACTTCTACCTGAATTTCCAATCTTTAGACTCAAGATTGCAACATCAACTCTTAGCTGAATTTCCAGCTTTTCAGTCCGCCCTATGGATTTCGGACTTGCTAGCTCCCACGATCATATGAGTCAATTCCTGAAAATAAATCTTTTCCTCTATATACATATATATATATATATATATATATATATATATATATCTCCTACTAATTCTGTTTCTCTGGACATCTCTGATAAATACAGCTTCCAAATTATAGAATGAAGGTGCATGCAATAAACTTCCCATAGTCATTTGTAATACTTTGTATAAATTTATCAGATGTATCTGGCATGCATTCTTAGAATGATATTTTAATATTGTGTCTTGTATTTTTTAAAACAAGTGAATAGTAGCCATGAACCACAACCCATTTATCATGTATAATTTTTTTAGATTGTCCAGGAGAATATGTTCTATTGACCCTCTCCTAGGTTTCCTTTCTCAAACTTATCGTACTGTTGCTTCCATACTAATTCTTAAAGAACATTAAAATTTATATTTTCCACCCTGAGTAAATTTTAAAATTGTAATTGTATATCTTATGGCCCTCTATAGATTTCATGCCAATGTTTTTTCTTTTTTTCTTTCATGAAAACAACTAATGCTATTACTTTTTTCTATTTTGAAAAAAATTAAATTGCCATCTATTAAAATCTATGGAAAGAAATGCTGCTGTCCTCTAAAACGGTTCCCAGAGAATTATTATCAAGGGCAGTTTATCTAAAGTATGAGTGTTAGGGCCATTGCAAGGGCAACTTTTAGTGGTGGGAGGGAACAAAAATAATTTATTGGAAAAGAAAAGTGAGTTAGGAACGAAGAAGTCTAGAAGTGTTTAATGAGTATATGAAGGCAGGTTTTGATATTTTCATTCTCAACTCTCTCTTCTTGCTGTGGCCAGGTGGAAGGAAAGACTTGGGTTTCAGAGAAGAGGATGGAAGAATTCTAAAAGGTACATATAAGACTGTTCCTTAATCTTTTCTCATGACCTAGTGAGACTGAATATATCACTTTTAGTTGGGATGGAAAATAAAACCAAGTGTAGGCAGCTAAGGGGAGGAGACGGAGGGACTGAAAAGAGAACAGTTGACAAAATGTCCAAAATTACAAAATCCATTAAACTGGTAATTTTTCAAATATGCTTCTTTATATAGTCACTTGGAGACAATGATTAACTATATTAGTTTCTTCAAAATATGCCTGAGTAAGTTTTAACAAAGTTATGTAAGAACCCATGTTCACAGGATGACAAGAGAGAATTTTATCTTAGCAACTGGTACCAGTGATCTAAAAATGTTTCAGTCTTATATGAGCACCCTAAAATCTGTTTTTATACGTCCTCCAGATTTTTTCCAATATAAATTGGCAAGTCTTTGATTCCTTGTCATGTATATGACCCCAAGCTAACTTGCAAGGTTTTATTTGTAATTTATTTCCTTTGCTATACCGACACCTAACTCTAGTAGCAGGTTTGAATGAGGTAGGGATAGGGAGAGACATGAGAGACTTCCTCTTCAAGGAAATCTCTAAGGTGACATGGTAAGAGAATAATCTTATTCTGATGGGAATCAGGCAAGCAGAGGGAATCTGTTTCTGAGGGCAAGGGATGCTTAGTGGAAGGTGGGAAAAAAAACACCTAAATATCCTATTTCTAGTTCTCAAATTTAGATATTTGAATTTGTAATTCCCTTTCTTCAAATCATCTAATTCTATCAAAAAGATCCATGCCACCATGCAGCCTTGAATTCCTGCTACCATACTTTGGTGGCAGCAATGCTGTCTCCTAGAACTTGTTCCCAAGTGAACACAGAGGATGATGGAATTAGCAGTTTCACAACTTTTTGCGTGGATTACTAAATTCCCATGCCAGAATATTATAGGACTTTTAACTGCATACATCTAGACAAGATTATCAATCCCATTTCTCCATATTTCCCCTGGGATATTTTGCATGTGCTGATATACACTCTTCATCAATTAGGACATTGTTTTACAATAGGTAACAGAAATATCTAGTGGCTAGCTTAAGGCAATAGATTGATTGATTGATAGGTATTTAAGGATAGAGACATATTTAAGAATGCATATGTATTTAAGGATACATATATATTTAAGGATATATATATAGAAGGATATGTATATTTAAGAATACCTATATCTATCTAAATATATGATATCAGGAGCTAACTACATTGATAGAAGGCTCTTCTGAAAGGGCATCTCTTAGCATCTCACTCATCTGGCTCAGATGTGGGCACTAATGATCTGAATAAATTGCTTCTATCCTGTTTGAATCACAAAATACAGAGACCAGGTCACATATGAAAAATCCAACTGAAGGGATTAAATCATTATCACTACTGACAATCAGGGTGTACCCTGTTCTCTTTGATCTATAGAGCAGGAAATAAGACATTGTCTACCAACAAGATCAAACATTGTGGGAAATTATCCCCAGATAGGACACTAGACAGCCTTAAAATGCAAGTGGGTACTAAAACTTTTGGTATCTTTTCTGCCCAGCGTAGTGCCCACATTGAGTAAAACTCACTGTCGAGTTGCTAACTTGTACATGTTTCTGAGACAACTCTGAATTACTTCCACCCGGACATGTCTTGGCCTTTTTTTCCCCACTAGCAAGGATTGAAAGCAAGTTTTTTTTCACTGTAATTATTCAGTCATCATGAACATATTAACTTGTGTTGATTTGCAAGGGAGCAGTCAAATGGCTGTTACAATAGCAAAGCCAAGTGTCCTTTGATCATAGAAACATCAGTAATATTCATTCACTGTCTCTGGCACATGACAATTACTTTTCTACCAGAGAAAGGCCATCTCAATTGAACTTGTATTTCCTGTTTCCCAGGCATTTTAAGTAGGAGGAGGGCAGACCTTCTCCACCATCTAATGCAATGGTTTGCATCCACTTAATTTGGTTGGAGTCTTAAACATCCTAAATCCTGATTGCCTACATTCCAAGCTGTGGGGTGTGGCAGACAGCCCAGTTGTTTTAATTCCAGAAACTGCTCAATGAAGTTTGGTTAAACCTCTCTAATGTATACACCCTCATGAAAGGTGGGAAAAGTTTGAACTCTGGGCTTCCATTCATGTGTTATATTTATTGAATATGTAAGTGATTGAAGCACGTTTATTTTCTTGGTTTTGACGTTTCCAGCCACTTAGTGATAGTTTTCTCAGTACGCCTAGAGAGAATACCAAGCAAATCTTATTCATCACTTGTTCCCAATAAAGTCGAAAAAACAAATGTTTGAGATATTAAGGGATAATAAAAGATCATTTGGTGAGTAGCAAATGAGCAGTACAGGCAGCAATAGGAGTAAGAAAGAATTTTGTTGCTGTTGGTGGTGGTAATGGTGAACTAGTCCCCTCCGCCAAGTTCTGCTTCAGAGAGAACAGCTTTTATTTTCTTTCTTATGTGTTCAGGTATAAATTAACTCCAAATTATTTTGATTTGTGATACTTTCAGATAAATGTTTCTGCCTTCATTACCAAAGAGGAAGATACTGTTGTTACCAGAAACATCTGTTCAAATCTGTTCAAATGTATTCAAATCCAACTTTGAATAAAGACAGCCCCGCAGCTGTTGCAAGTGGTCCCTTGGTTATCAGCCTTCAATATGTATAACTTGGCATTGAATCCCAGGTTAAGACCTTGAGAAAGAAAAATCCCTGAATTGCTATATCCAGAGAAAAATGTCTGATAATGTGACATGGAGCATTAAGACTTTTGGACCAAAGACTGAGAGGAAGTGTTTGCAGATCACACCTCCATCTGCAAGTTAATAATCCTTATAAAATAGATTATGTTGTGGGACTATCTGTGTCCATGGCTTAAGCAGAACTGTAGAGTTATACAAATAGGAAAATAAGTATTTTTAATAAACCGGTGTTACAGAATTCTCCAGTATGAACTCCAGGATACCCACCCTCCCTATAGCCCTCTGGGTCAGTTTTACAAGTGTAAAAGAATGAACAAGATAGTCTTGCTGGACTGGTTCAAGGTTCTTCTCTAGCACCTAATACGTTGTTTGGTATACACTAACATTTGAGGATTCCTAAGTGTCAAGCACCACACTAAACAGATTATGAGCATATGGGTATGGAAAGAAAGGGAATTCTTCAACATATTTTTTGCAAACCCTGCATGCCTCTAACGGGTTTAGGAACTCTCTTCTTAAATTACAACTTTACCAAAAGCTTCTGGAATCCTACAATACAGTGCCACCACTGCATTTTTTTTTTCTTTTAAGTCCATAATACAATGAAGACTTGCCCTTAAACTATAAAATATCAGATGAGTAACAAAGTGGAGAAAACTAAATTCCACAGAGTTTCTGGTGCTATTTCCTGATGGAGACAGCCGTAAGAAGAGAAGCCTACACTATATTTCCATTGTCCTTGATTGTCATGGGAAAGGCCGCCAGATAGTAATGTGATCTTTTGGAAGAATATGAAGGGAGGGGTCAGTAACAACAATAAAAGAGACATGATTCATGGTGTGACCTCACCCCTCTCAGATAATTAGGTATTTGAAGGGGCTCAGGAATGCCAAATGACACTGAATCACCCAGATATTTCTAGTTACTTACTCCTAATACACTGCTTAATAAAATTAATAGAAAAAAAAAATCTGTCGTCGGAGACTTCTGGTTCTGGTCTGGCATGTAAGAAGCTTAGAAGTTGCCACTCCATCCTAACAAGTAAAAGCTGAGGGCTTCCCTGGTGGCGCAGTGGTTGGGAGTCCGCCTGCCGATGCAGGGGACACGGGTTCGTGCCCCGGTCTGGGAGGATCCCACATGCAACGAAGCGGCTGGGCCCGTGAGCCATGGCCGCTGAGCCTGCGCATCCAGAGCCTGTGCTCCGCAATGGGAGAGGCCACAGCAGTGAGAGGACCTTGTACTGCAAAAAAAAAAAAAAAAAAAGTAAAAGCTGAATAAACTGAAAAATCAGCAACTCTTCTTAGATCCCTAAGAGAAGTAAGGCCACAGAGCAAACTGCTGACTCCAAAACTGGAGAGACAGACAAACAAATACAAAGAATCACAACTTACCAGAGCAGAACCCTCCATGGGAATCAGCGCTCCAGGGTAGGAAAACCCGGACTATAACTGATGAATTGCTGGAAGGTTAATGTGGACAATTCTGGGAGACAAAAACTCCAGAGGGACCCAATCATCAGTGGGCCCCTACAATCTTGTGAGTTTTATCTCCTGGAGCTCCACCAGGTTCTCACAGTAAGTAGAGAAAAATTTCCTTGTGCTGCCAGGGGGGTAAGGGAAAAAGGAGCCATCATGAAATGAAGCACATCGTTCTTTTCTTCTTAATAAGGTTTGCCCTCCGGAAGAACTATTTAACCAGAGCCCACCTGCTTTGGTTTTATAAGGGCGTAACTGACCTGGGGGAAGGGAAACACCCAATTCCAGTCTACCCTAGCTATCCTGTCGTACATAAGGGGTGGGTGGGGTGTGACTTCTGAGAAGTGCTTACGACGTTCACAGTCCAGTACATAGTCTCACTAAAAGACTGAGACCTAATCATATGACTATAGAACATTTCCACTCTCCCCACACTTTCCCATCACATTACTAAAGTCTGGTTCACTGCAGTTTCTTTAACCTCGTACATCATATCCAGCTATTGAGAAAAATTACAAGGCATATCAAAAGATTAAAAAAACATAGTTTTAGGGAATTTCCTGGAGGTCCAGTAGTAAGGACCCTGCATTTCCATTGCAGGGGGCACGGGTTTGATCCCTGGTGGGGGAACTAAGATCCCACAAGCTACGTGGCATGGCATCGAATAGAGTAGAATAGAATAGAATAAAATAAATAAAATAAAATAAAATGCCTTCCTGGAACCCACTGGGGAGTTCAGATTTAAAAACCAAACAAACAAAAAACAACACAAGCAAACAAACTCCACAGTTTTAAAAGGCAGAACAAGCATCAGAACCAGACTCAGATATGGCAGAAATGTTGGAATTATCAGACCAAGAATTTAAAACAACTATGATTAATATTAAAGGCTTTAATGGATAAAGTAGACAGCATTCAGTGGTACACCCTGACAATGGAATACTATTCTGGGCTAAAAAGAAATGAGTTATCAAGTCATGAAAGGACATGGAAGAATCTGATGAAAACTACTGACAATCTCTCCAGAACAAATGCATTTGCGTACTTTACACATCCACCGAAATCCATCAAGGGGCCCCAGGTTAAGAATCCTCATCTAAAGTTTGTGTAGTGCTTCACAACCCTTTTTCACATTATGAAATCTATAGAAATAATGATATTTTTACAGCACACTGGAATAAATTAAAGGGGATTTGAAGGCAATTATATAGGGTTTAGTGGGAAAAAATGCTTTTTAATGCTATCTCATTATAATGAGAAAAATAAAATAAACATATTAAGGATGATATGAAATACTGTGTTTGTATAAGCTTCCAAATAAAATCTTCTCAAAAATAAATTAGTAGAAGACATAGGGGAAACTTAAATGCATATTACTGTGTGAAATAAGCCAATCTGAAAATGCTACACACTGTATGACTCCAACTCTGGAAAAGGCAAAACTATGAAGACAGTAAAAAGATCAGTAATTGTCAGGAGAGATGAATAGGTTGAAAACAACAGATTTTTGTGACAGTGAAACTACTCTGTATGATACTATAATTTTGGATAAATGTCATTACACATTTGTCCGAATGCATAGAATGTACAACACCAAGAGTGAATCCTAATGCAAACTACAGACTTTGGAAGAAATGATGTATCAATGTAGGTTCATCCATGGCAACAAATGTACCACTCTGTGCGAGATGCTGATAATGCAGGAGGCTATGCATGTGTGTGGACAAGGGGTATATGAGAAATCTCTGGACCTTCCACTCAATTTTACTGTGAACCTAAAAATACTCTAAAAAATAAAGTCTAATAAGAAAATTAGAAATCTATTTTCTACTATGAACCACAGACCTGGGTCCTTTAAAAACTTAAGATTTTTTAAAAATTAACTCTGCAGTTGTATACTAACTTTATGATAAAACTCAATTACTTGAACTACTTTGTCTATCTCCTCATATCTACACTTCTTCTTACATAAATGTTTCTAAAGTTTCATTCAGTAGCTGAAATGTGAAGAGAATAAGAAAGGGGAGGGGAAAAGATATGAGTTAAAGTGTTAGTAGCATAAGATGCCTGGAGAAGTTGAGAAGGATTCTCTCCACTTCTTAGTGAGTTTTTACATAAAAGGACTGAGAACTGAGCCAAACATACAGCATTGCTCCTGAGTGGCTTAAACTTCTTGGAAAGGGTTTTCACAGTGTGAAGCAGAAGAGCTTTATAGCCGTGAGCTATAGACAAAAGCCTGGGGAAGGTTATACAGGTAAGTTGTCTCAGAAGTTTAGTTCCTCAAGTTGACTTCCACTTGAGACAGCACCTCGGGCATAGTAATGAAATTCAGTGGTGACTGAAACAAGTCAGAGAGTAGTATCTGAATTCACAGGAAACTTGTGGAGCCTTGGAGGTCTTCTGGGGCATTGAAAGTATTAGGAGGCGTGGCAGATAGGGGGAAATAAAGATGAGAAGAGAAAGCTACTAAAATCATCTTTCCTATTATTTTACCCTCTGACAATAGTTAATCCAAAGGTGAAATAGGTTTAGTCTCTATCTCCATTGTGTCTCATCAATTTTGTCTAAACATTTTGAAATAGCCTCTACTCTTTGCCATCTCTGTCCTGTCTTCTATATTGCTGTCTGAAATTATTCTAATTCATGAATAGGATTAGCGACTGGAAATAATAAGCACTCAAATATTTGTTGAGTAAATGAAGTTTCCTTTCATGATTAAAACCCTCCCAAGGGGGCTTCCCTGGTGGCGCGGTGGTTGAGAGTCCGCCTGCCGATGCAAGAGACGCGGGTTCGTGCCCCAGTCCGGGAAGATCCCACATGCCGCGGAGCGGCTGGGCCCGTGAGTCATGGCCACTGAGCCTGCGCGTCCGGAGCCTGTGCTCCACAACAGGAGAGGCCACGGCGGTGGGAGGCCCGCGTGCTGCAAAAAAAAAAAAAAAAAAAAAAAAACAAAAAAAAACCCTTCCAAGGTTTCTAATTGCTTATGTTATAGAGTCCAAATTCCTTAGCATGATCTGTCTCGAAGACTTTAATACTCCAGGCATCCTCTTCTTTCCTAGGTACTTAATCGCACGTACCTCCTCATGACTTCCTGACTTTGAGATGTTCTCTTATATTTCAAATGATTTACATATGCTATTTCCCCTCCTGTCATGCCCTACTTCCCATTTCGTCTTGAATGCTTCTATGCCTCCTCAGGCCTGTTCCTCAAAATCTTCCCTGAGGTTTTGAGATAGACTAAGTTGATCTCATCAAAAAGTTCCCATGCTACAAACTTGCAGTTAGAAGATGAAAGAGTCCTGAAGATCTAATGCACAGCATACTAATTATAGTCAACAATATTCTATACTTCAAAGCTGCTAAGACACTAGGTCTGAAGTGTTCTCACCACAAAAAAGAAATATTTACGTGATGTGATAGAAGTTTTACCTAACACTACAGTGGTAATCATATTGCAACATATAAATGTATCAAATTAACATGTTATACACCTTAAACTTACACAATGCTATGTGTCAATTGTAGCTCTGTAAAAAAATAACAATAAAACAATTTTCTTAAAGTTCCCATGAAACTAGTAAAACTTATCCTGCTTTTCAAGTGTGTTATAAATGGTTGTTAATGTTTGTTTCTCCATTTAGATGGCATTTTTTGAGGGCAGAGATCTCAGCCTAATTGTCTATGTCAAGGCATGGAATATGGTGGAACAAATAAAGCAGTGATATTAGGCAAACCTAGATTACACTTCTGGCTTCCCCTGTCTAGTTGTATGACCTTAGTAAAATTAATTTCTCAGAAGTTTGGTTTTCTTCTCTAAAAATACAAAAGAAAAGTACCGTGGCTAGGTCAGCACCTGGGAGAAAAAATTTCTATTTCCGAATTAAATGTAGTGGGATAGAAGCAGTGTGTGTGTGTGTGTGTGTGTGTGTGTGTGTGTAATTATCAGGTTTCCAAAGGATTATTTTAATATTTAATGATTTTTAGATTACTTTTTTATCCAAACCCTTAATCCCATTCAAAACTTGTAACAAATGCCGCCTTGACAAAGTCTATTCTAATTATAAATATTTGAAGTACCTGTATTTCTTTGTGGAAATGAAAAGCTGAAACTTATGAAATATGCTTTTAGTTTTACTTCAAAATAGCATTTCTGAAGTGTTTTCCTTTTATCATCTGACAAGTTACCTGCTTAACTTGAGTTTTAGAATCAGTAAGTAGTTCTTATTCACAGAACCTACTAATATATTGTAGCATCAGAGTAAGTGAATACACTAAGAGAGTAACATAGGTGTGAATTAACAAATGAATGTCAAAATATAAAACTACACATAGGCCAGAAGTTAGAATTGCAGCTCTTACATGTAAGCCAAACTTGTAACTGGTCTCTATGGAAAAATTGATTAAAAGCTCATCTAGTTCCTAGGATTTCGTATTTATTCCAAGCCATCCTGGTATATTCATGTTTGCTTTTTTGATTCTTAAGTGTGGAAGTGAGGATAACTGGAGAGAAGATGAGTGAGCTATTGTGATCAAAGATTTAAAACTAAAAATGGCATGAAAGGCCATGGAAATCCAAAGCCATTCTCAAAGAGGAAATGTGTGGCCAGGCCTGTGGAAAAGGATATTTCAGCCTGAATTCAGTATGTGGTATCTCTTTGTTGTAAAGTAATTGCAAATCAATGCACTTTGAGTATTAAGTTTTGAAAATGTACCTTGGATCAAATGTAAAATTTATCCTCATTAGATTCTTTACCTTTAAGGATTTGAATTTCCTCTTACCCTATGCATGCCAAAAAAACCAAAAAACACAAAAAACAAAGGAATAAAATCAAAGCTCCCATTTTAAAAAAGCACCTCCACAATTTGAAATTTGGTTGTTCTCAAAGGGTAAAATTTCTGCCACATGGATGACAAGGTGTTGTCAACGCATAATGGGAGGCTTCTGTGGGAGTATGCGAGGCATTCATGCACAGAAGTTGTATCACATTTTGAGCTCACGTACTCTTTGAAACAGAAAGAATCTAAATTTCAAAGCTTTTACTAACGTTTCTCAACAACTGTAGCATTTATTCATAGATGTCCAATATAATCTTGTAGCATTAATCCTATAAATAAAAATATTAACTTTTTAAAGAAATATTAAAATTATTTTCAATGCCTTTTTACCTTGTTACTTTCTTGGAAATCTAAAATAACTCAATATGTCAAAGAAATAAAAACAGACTTATCTTACAGATTAATAAAATATAGTTCCCAAATATTAATATAATAGGAAGAATATAAACCAAGACTTCATGAGCAGACTGTGTCCAATGACCAAGATTCTTTGTTTGACCAAACTTTATTCAGGCTCCTGAAACTTCTCCTCAGCCCACCTGTGCACTTCCTTGTAAAATCTAATTTTAGCAAGATCCCTCCTAGGTTATTTTAGCAAGAGTTCCCCATCCTCCATATCTGTTCACCCTCAATATCTCATTGGGTTTCTCATCCTCCATCATCCCGCAGGTGATGTCTGATCACCATGGCCTGTCTTTAGCAAAGATTCTGTCAGGTGAGTCTAGCTAGAATCTCTCTTACCCCTGATGTTTCAGTAATTTTCCATACACTTACCCCTAAACTGCTTCTTGGCTATAAATTCCCACTTGCCCATACTGTTTTTGGAATTGAGCCCAGTTCTATAATGAGGTCTCTTTTCCTTATTGCAATGGTTCTGAATAAAATCTGTTTTTACCACTTTAACTACTATCCAGGTCTGTTTTTTCTTTGACACCAAGGGTTGTTAGGTCCTTTTGCATACTTTTATTATTGAATCCTTACAGCAACTACTATGTATGTTTTACTATTCTCATATCAAGTTTAGAAACTGAAAGGTAGAGGGATTATGATTTATTGAAGATCAAGGAGCTAGTTAGTGGTAGAAACAGAACTCAAACCCAGGGGTTTTGTAGATTTTTAAAAGTCCTACTTATTCCAAAAGTTGTGTCATTTCTAATTTTTACATAGTGTTTCAAATTTTTCTTCAAATATAGAAAACATAGAAGCAGTTAAGCAGGCAGTTTTTACAATATGGGGGATGTAAATAGCTTCCTTTTCTAAGATATAGTAAATTTATCTTAGCATCAACACATTTTGGAAAGAAGCCATCATCATTATATGAGGGAGTTCCCAGAAGTGAGCCAAAACAGAACCTTTGAAAATAGAATCATATGAACCTTTCATTTCATATCCTCTAGGGAAGTAAATGAAGAATCTGTATCCCACATGGTAATGCTCCCTGCTGACCATCCCATCTTTAGGAAGGGTCATGCTACATTCCTGGAATGTTTGAGGTCATTTGGAGAGATTGGCTGCATTCCCATCTACATCCATCATTAGGGAAAATAGTGTTCAAATTCAGCCAGCTGATGATTGCAAACTAACTCTTTATAACATAGAGCTCTCATCCATTCTTGAACTTACAAAATAGCCTTCAAAGTTACTTTATAGCAACAACCTGTTACTTATTTCTAAGGAAACTCATCGTATTTTATTATTAATAATGATTATTTGTTAACCTCACAATACCCAAATAAAATAATTTAAGAAATTATTTGACTCCCAGGTTTAAGAGTGAGGCATTTTACCTCCAATCTGAGGGAGAAGGATGCATTCCACATGGAAGTACAGCACTGCAAAGTACTTTGCACTATAAGTGCAAAGTACAGCACTTACAGCCTTACATAAGGTTGTAAGTATGTTGACTCATACATGCCTTTCTGGTTTGTTGGGATTCGTGTTTGAGAAATCACGAGAACCCATTCCACATACTTTGTTAACTAGGGATAGTGATTAGGGATAGATATCACGTTTTAACTGTTTAACTCCTTAAACATATGATTCATACATCATACTTAAATAAATGGACATGATAAAGAGCTTGAAACATGGCCAGTATAGAAGAGGGAAAAGAATCCTCCTCTACCCTTTTATGTTCTGCCCTAAGCCTGATAATTAACTGGAAGTAAGACAGAATAACAGGAGAAAAGCATACAATTTTATTTAATATTTTTGTGTGCACCCAGGAGCCATCATAGGGAAAAATGAAGACTCAAAAAAGCAAGTAGGATTGAGAGTTTATATACTTTTTTAACAAAATGTCATAAATTTGTGGGGAAATGACAAGACAAAGGAAGAGGACTTAACTTAAGCTTTTAGAGGCAGTAAATTGTAGGGAAGTGGCTAGAAAGAATATGAGGGAAATTAATGGAAGGCGAGGGTTATTTTAGTAAATTTGTTTGTACAGATCCATTTAGGAATTGATAACCAGTCTCCAGTGGTAAGAATGTTCTCTTACTGGTATAGGGAGGGTGACTTTTTCATGGGAAGTATGACCTGCTTTCAGGTAGAAAGTGGGAAGTCAGAGAGCCCTTCCTGTATCTAGTGTTTCTTAAGTGCCTTAAGCTCAATATTATCAATATACCAAAGAGGCATGTTTTGGGCTGGCATGCTCTGAACACCTTCACCATCATTAGCAGTAAAGGAAATGTATACTTTTAGCTTTGGAACTTCAGTAAATAGAACACCTGAGGGAATGCTGTTAAGAGTCCATTTAATTCACACTCACCATAAAGTAACACAGAAGTCACTAAAAGAAAAGCTGGGGAAAAGCACTAGCCTCCAATTTAGTAGTAGTTTAGTTCAAACAAGTGAATTGCAGTACATACAACTGACAAAGGAGAACTTGCCAGAGAGAAGACATATCCAATAGCAAAAAGAAGAAAAAGAATTTGTTTTCACATGATTCCCAACCCTCATATTAACTATTTTACATCACAGCTCTAAATTTTCTGAATTAACTAGGCAGTTACCATACTCTAGAGCTATTTGCTGGTTTACTTGCGAGCCTGTGAGTAACCTCTACCAAGGTAGGGGTAAACTGATGTGAAAAACTTGATTCTATCACACTTACCCTAGGACCACCAGTACAGAGCACTGTAGAGCACCTATTTGGTTAAAGGCCCAGAGGGGAGGAGATGAAAAGATGACAAAGATGCTCTAGGGAACTGGACTTCATATGGAAAATTGAGCACAACTGGAGGAATGAACATGGTAAGTGCTGTAATTAGTACAGTTGGGGTGTTATATCGATTCTAACAAACAGGATTGGAGAAGACACTTGGAGGCAGACCACTATACACTGAAGTCTTCTTGAATCCCAATTTCAAACTGAGACCACAAATGTGAACCTTGAGTAGTTGCCAATACATCATCTATTAAGTGGTCAAAGCACATAATTTGCTACATGATATGTAAAGCTCTTCTTCTTCCCCTGGCAGTATCTAATTTTAGAAATGCCAAGAATCCATTTTAAGGAAAGAAAGTTCAATGGGCAGATAAGGCATTTGAATACCTAATGGAATATGATAAAGAAGGCAACGTTATTAAATAAGTTGTTCATATAATATGTTATACAGCACTGAAGAAATGCAGCCAAGAAAATGGCTAGAGTCAGAGACACTTGATTCAAACACAGATGTTTTAAAATCAATGCAATCAAATGTGGAGTCCTGAAGCTAAAATTAAGATAATTGTCTTATCTGATTATTGATTCATGTAAACGTTACTGGGAATTATCTCCTTGATCATCTTTTAAGGGTGCAATTTACCAACACAAGTTGAGTTAAAGGGTGTCAGAAAATCTTTTCACAGAAAACAGAGGTATCCCCCAGCATTTGTACCTCAATTTTCTTCACTAATAGGGATCTATCAACAAATTATGAATGAACTTTTAACATGCTGTTTTCCCAAGTCTCTAGGCCTTCAGTTGACCCCATTAGGGTTGGTGTGAAGAAGCATCCATACGACCATACGGAGCCAAGGACAGGCCATGGCCCACCGTCTGTCCATCAGAAATGGACTGGGAGGTTGTCATCACTGATGAGACATGTCTTGGCACTAAGAGCAGAAATTGGTCATCTTCTGAACAAAGCAGTTTATGTCAGATACAAGAAGTCCTTTTCACACTAAAGTATAATAGATCATCTACAGGTGGCCATTTTGAATAGAAATTGCCACTTCTTGATCATGTAGTGCTTATTACAGACTATGCAGGGTGATTGCCATTAAATCACCAATGTGTTTGACTTCATCTTAGGGTCTCAAAGCTCATTTCTGTCTTTTGCTACAGGTCCTGGAGCCTCTCTGCTTTGTATGAGAGAAAAAGCTTTATATAAATTAAGCAAATTCAAAGAAGTCTCATGTGTATTCTAGATAGTAATATAGTAAACTTGACTTTAACAAGGCCTATGTGCCAACACTTTAGAAAATCCCCCAAACACAGACAAATACATATTTATGCAGTCTCTTAGTTTTCTCAGAAATCTCATTTTTTCAAGAATCATGGCATTTCTGCTTATTATAATGTTTACATCCAAGTTTTAACTCTCCCTTGAGGGCCATATTTCATAACATCAACAGTATTTGGCCTTCCTTGAAAGCTACTGCAAGAAGTAGAAAATAAGAAAGAAATCAAAAAGGTAGAGATGGGAGTGCTGGGTGGTGACCTAGAATCCTTCACCAGGTAAGGGACTGTCTCAACTCACATTGTGTGATCAAATTCATGCTTCAGCCAAATTAAAGATGACTGTGTTTAGGTACGTGTGGAATAGTCAAAATCATCTTCATTGCTGATACTTCACTTGACAATCATCCACACTGGAAAACAGATAAGACATTCTTGCCACTTTACATGCTGGCCTGACATCAATATGAAGCATTATCAGACTGTCTTCCATGTTGTTGGAATCCTACTTGTTTCATGTGATCTTTCTTTCACCTGGCTAACAAATCCTTGGTTCTATGTCCTGATCCAATGTTCTCAAACTTACTATCTTTATTTTAGTTCTCTCTAGTGGTTTAGGCCAACAGTGTTTATTGTGTTCATGGTGTCTCCCAATCTCCCAACATGAATATCTAACTTTCTGTATTTTATACTTGCCACTGCTGTCTGTGGCCCTCCAAGATGACAATGGATTGATTCATGGAATAGACAGAAACATCATTCTAGATGATTGAGAAGGTCAGATGATAAAAGGCTTTCTTTGCTCACAAGAGATTTGGTTTAAGACAACAGCAGAACACTGGGGTTCTGGGAATAGCAGTGGAAATGATACCTACCCTATTTACTCTGGAGAAGAGATATGGGCAGGATGGGATGATACCAACATTCATTAAATCTGAGGGAAGGTATTTTTCAAGAAAGGGGGCCTTAGTTATCTTCTCAGATTAAACATCAGTTCTTCAGACCTTCCTACATGTCCTGGCTAGCAAACTTCCTTCATGGTATAAGTGTACCAGGAAAGGCAATTGCTAGAGAAGCCCAACTTAAGAAAGAAAATAACAGTTTTTTTAAAAAGATATTGTATTTGTTTTGATAGAACTTAATTCAGAATCATTATTCTGATTTAGTCACACTCATTCATCAAAACTAAACTAACCTCTGACAATTATCTTGCTTTTACTTTCTCCATATTCCATGTTGGGAAGAAAGTTAATTTTTAATATTACACTTATGAACCTCAAACTTAGTCTGTTGGAATATTTTAATTATATAAATACCTGATTCATATTCACTCTATCTTTCTGATTTCCCATATCCACTTTTACATCATTAATATGTCTTTGCTGGCTTCCAAAAGAGTTTGAAATTCCCTGTGTTCATTAGTATTTTGTACAGGTGAAGAAACAGGGCACAGAGGAGGAAGCTTTATTTGGGAACTCGCTGTTCTCTCTTGAATAACCAAAGCTCTTTCTACTGGTATCTTTGGGGAAAAAATATTCTAAGTATAAAGGAGAATCTGAGTAGTTATGCTCTTTGGTTGGTAGACCTTATTTGCAAGAGCACTTTACTGGACTCAGATTAGAGCCTTCAGGTAGAATGAGTCAAGTGAACACTGTCATAGCAGATACTCTTCCAAATGTTATGCAAATAATGGTATCAATTTGAAATTCCTATTATTTGTGGACCAAAAAAAAAAAAAAAACTGATTGACTCACCATATGATAGGTAGTCAGGCATTGGAAGTCTCCAGATAACATTTAGGGGGCCTGTGTAAACAAATAGAGAGGCCCATGGATTTAAAACAGTATCAGCGGTTTCGGTTTCGGACGGAGCGCAGGGAGAGGACTGGGGTTGGCGGCTTGAACATAGCCTGAAGGGGTTAGTGCACCACAGCTAGCCGGGAGGGAGTCCGGGGAAAAGCCTGCACCTGCCGAAGAGGCAAGAGACTTTTTCTTCCCTCTTTGTTTCCTGGTGCGTGAGGAGAGGGGTTTAAGAACGCTGCTTAAAGGAACTCCAGAGACGGGCGCGAGCCGCGGCTAAAAGCGCGAACCCCAGAGACGGGCGAGAGCCGCGGCTGAAAGCGCGGACCCCAGAGACGGGCGCGAGCCGCGGCTGAAAGCGCGGACCCCAGAGACGGGCGCGAGCCGCGGCTGAAAGCGCGGACCCCAGAGACGGGCGCGAGCCGCGGCTGAAAGCGCGGACCCCAGAGACGGGCGCGAGCCGCGGCTGAGGGCGCGGACCCCAGAGACGGGCGCGAGCCGCGGCTGAGGGCGCTGACTCCAGAGACGGGCGCAAGCCGCGGCTGGAGGCGCGGACCCCAAGGCGGGCGGGAGACGTTGGGGCTGCTGCTGCCGCCACCAAGGGGCCTGTGTGCGAGCGCAGGTCGCTCTCCACTCCCCTCTTCCGCGGAGCCTGTGCAGCCCGCCACTGCCGGGTTCCCGGGATCCGGGGACGACTTCCCCGGGAGAGCGCACGGCGGGCCTCGGGCTGGTGGCCGGACTTTGCCGCCGCAGGCCCGCCCCGCATTCCGTGCCCCTCCCTCCCCGCCGCCGGCCTCCGTACGCCAGAACCCCCGAATCAGCGGCTCCTTTAACCCCGTCCTGTCTGAGCAAAAAACAGACGCCCTCCAGCGACCTACACGCAGAGGAAGGGCCAAATCCAAAGCTGAGCCCCTGTGAGCTGTGAGAACAAAGAAGAGAAAGGGAAATCTCTCCCAGCAGCCTCAGAAGCAGCGGATTAAAGCTCCACAATCAACTTGATGTACCCTGCATCTGTGGAATACATGAATAGACAGCCAATCATCCCAAATTAAGGAGGTGGACTTTGGGAGCAAGATCTATGATTTTTCTCCCTATTCCTCTTTTTGTGAATGTGTATGTGTATGCTTCTGTGTGAGATCTTGTCTGTATAGTCTTGCTTCCACCATTTGTCCTAGGTTCTATCCGTCCATGGTTTTTTCTTAAAATTTTTTTTCTTAATAATCAATTTTAATTTTAAGAACGTTATTATACTTTACCTTCGTCCTTTCTTTCTTTCTTTCTTTCCTTCCTTCCTTCCCTCCTTTAGACAACGAATCATCCCAAATTGAGGAGGTGGTCTCTGACAGCAAGATTTATGATTTTTCCCCCTTTACCTCTTTTTGTGAGGGTGTATGTGTACGCTTCTGTGTAAGACTTTGTCTGTATAGCTTTGCTTCCAACATTTGTCCTAAGGTTCTATCCGTCCCCTTTTTTTTTTTTTCTAATTAAGAATTTTTTTAATTCAATAACTTTCTTATACTCTATTTTATTTTTACTGTATCTTCTTTCTGTTTTCCCTTCTTTCCCTCCTTCCTTCCTTCCTCCCTCCCTCCTTTCGTTCCTTCTTGCCTTCTTTCCTTCCTTGCTTCTTTCTTTCTTCCTTCCTTCCTTCCTTCCTTCCCTCCTTCCTTCCCTCCTTTAGACAACGAATCATCCCAAATTGAGGAGGTGGTCTCTGACAGCAAGATTTATGATTTTTCCCCCTTTACCTCTTTTTGTGAGGGTGTATGTGTACGCTTCTGTGTGAGACTTTGTCTGTACAGCTTTGCTTCCAACATTTGTCCTAAGGTTCTATCCGTCCCTTTTTTTTTTTTTTTTTTCTAATTAAGAATTTTTTTAATTCAATAACTTTATTATACTCTATTTTATTTTTACTGTATCTTCTTTCTGTTTTCCCTTCTTTCCCTCCTTCCTTCCTTCCTCCCTCCCTCCTTTCGTTCCTTCTTGCCTTCTTTCCTTCCTTGCTTCTTTCTTTCTTCCTTCCTTCCTTCCTTCCCTCCTTCCTTCCCTCCTTTAGACAACGAATCATCCCAAATTGAGGAGGTGGTCTCTGACAGCAAGATTTATGATTTTTCCCCCTTTACCTCTTTTTGTGAGGGTGTATGTGTACGCTTCTGTGTAAGACTTTGTCTGTACAGCTTTGCTTCCAACATTTGTCCTAAGGTTCTATCCGTCCTTTTTTTTTCTAATTAAGAATTTTTTAATTCAATAACTTTATTATACTTTATTTTATTTTTACTGTATCTTTTTTCTTTTTGTTTTTCCTTCTTTCCCTCCTTCCTTCCTCCCTCCCTCCCTCCCTCCTTTCGTTCCTTCTTGCCTTTTTTCCTTCTTTGCTTCTTTCTTTCTTTCTTCCTTCCTTCCTTCCTTCCTTCCCTCCTTCCTTCCCTCCTTTCCTTCTTTCTTTCCTCATACGTCTACTAATTCCCTCTACTTTTTCTCCCTTTTATTCTGAGCCGTGTGGATGAAAGGCTCTTGGTGCTCCAGCCAGGAGGCAGGGCTCTGCCTCTGAGGTAGGAGAGCCAACTTCAAGACACTGGTTCACAAGAGACCTCCCAGCTCCAGATAATATCAAACGGCGAAAATCTCCCAGAGACCCCCATCTTAACACCAGCACCCAGCTTCACTCAACGACCAGCAAGCCACAGTGCTGGACAACCTGTGCCAAACAACTAGCAAAACAGGAACACAACCCCACCCATTAGCAGAGAGGCTGCCTAAAATCATAATAAGGCCACAGACACCCCAAAACACACCACCAGACGTGAACCTGCCCACTAGAGAGACAAGATCCAGCCTCTTCCACCACAACACAGGCACTAGTCCCCTCCACCAGGAAGCCTACACAACCCACTGAACCAACCTTAGCCACTGGAGACAGACATCAAAAACAGGAGGAACTACGAACCTGCAGCCTGCAAAAAGGAGACCCCAAACACAGTAAGATAAGCAAAATGAGAAAACAGAAAAACACACAGCAGATAAAGGAGCAAGATAAAAATGCACCAGACCTAACAAATGAAGAGGAAATAGGCAGTCTACCTGAAAAAGAATTCAGAATAATGATAGTAAGGTTGATCCGAAATCTTGGAGATAGAATGGACAATAGAATGGACAAAATGCAAGAATCAGTTAACAAGGACCTAGAAGAACTAAAGATGAAACAAGCAACGATGAACAACACAATAAATGAAATTAAAAATACTCTAGATGGGATCAATAGCAGAATAACTGAGGCAGAAGAACGGATAAGTGACCTGGAAGATAAAATAGTGGAAATAACTACTGCAGAGCAGAATAAAGAAAAAAGAATGAAAAGAACTGAGGACAGTCTCAGAGACCTCTGGGACAACATTAAACGCACCAACATTCGAATTATAGGGGTTCCAGAAGAAGAAGAGAAAAAGATAGGGACTGAGAAAATATTTGAAGAGATTATAGTTGAAAACTTCCCTAATATGGGAAAGGAAATAGTTAACCAAGTCCAGGAAGCACAGAGAGTCCCATACAGGATAAATACAAGGAGAAATACGCCAAGACACATATTAATCAAACTGTCAAAAATTAAATACAAAGAAAGCATATTAAAAGCAGCAAGGGAAAAACAACAAATAACACATAAGGGAATCCCCATAAGGTTAACAGCTGATCTTTCAGCAGAAACCCTACAAGCCAGAAGGGAGTGGCAGGACATACTGAAAGTGATGAAGGAGAAAAACCTGCAACCAAGACTACTCTACCCAGCAAGGATCTCATTCAGATTTGATGGAGAAATTAAAACCTTTACAGACAAGCAAAAGCTGAGAGAATTCAGCACCACCAAACCAGCTTTACAACAAATGCTAAAGGATCTTCTCTAGGCAAGAAACACAAGAGAAGGAAAAGACCTATAATAACGAACCCAAAACAATATAGAAAATGGGAATAGGAACATACATATCGATAATTACCTTAAATGTAAATGGACTAAATGCTCCCACCAAAAGACACAGACTAGCTGAATGGATACAAAAACAAGACCCTTACATATGCTGTCTACAAGAGACCCACTTCAGACCTAGAGACACATACAGACTAAAAGTAAGGGGATGGAAAAAGATATTCCATGCAAATGGAAACCAAAAGAAAGCTGGAGTAGCAATTCTCATATCAGACAAAATAGACTTTAAAATAAGGACTATTAAAAGAGACAAAGAAGGACACTACATAATGATCAAGGGATCGATCCAAGAAGAAGATATAACAATTGTAAATATTTATGCACCCAACATAGGAGCACCTCAATACATAAGGCAAATACTAACAGCCATAAAAGGGGAAATTGACAGTAACACATTCATAGTAGGGGACTTAAACACCCCACTTTCACCCATGGACAGATCATCCAAAATGAAAATAAATAAGGAAACACAAGCTTTAAATGATACATTAAACAAGATGGACTTAATTGATATTTATAGGACACTCCATCCAAAAACAACAGAATACACATTTTTCTCAAGTGCTCACGGAACATTCTCCAGGATAGATCATATCTTGGGTCACAAATCAAGCCTTGGCAAATTTAAGAAAATTGAAATTGTATCAAGTATCTTTTCTGACCACAACGCCATGAGACTAGATATCAATTACAGGAAAAGATCTGTAAAAAATACAAACACATGGAGGCTAAACAATACACTACTTAATAATGAAGTGATCACTGAAGAAATCAAAGAGGAAATCAAAAAATACCTAGAAACAAATGACAATGGAGACACAACGACCCAAAACCTGTGGGATGCAGCAAAAGCAGTTCTAAGGGGGAAGTTTATAGCAATACAAGCCCACCTTAAGAAGCAGGAAACATCTAGAATAAACAACCTAACCTTGCACCTCAAGCAATTAGAGAAAGAAGAACAAAAAAACCCCAAAGCTAGCAGAAGGAAAGAAATCATAAAAATCAGATCAGAAATAAATGAAAAAGAAATGAAGGAAACAATAGCAAAGATCAATGAAACTAAAAGCTGGTTCTTTGAGAAGATAAACAAAATAGATAAACCACTAGCCAGACTTATCAAGAAAAAAAGGGAGAAGACTCAAATCAATAGAATTAGAAATGAAAAAGGAGAGGTAACAACTGACACTGCAGAAATAAAAGAGATCATGAGAGATTACTACAAGCAACTCTATGCCAATAAAATGGACAATCTGGAAGAAATGGACAAATTCTTAGAAATGCACAACCTGCCAAGACTGAATCAGGAAGAAATAGAAAATATGAACAGACCAATCACAAGCACTGAAATTGAAACTGTGATTAAAAATCTTCCAACAAACAAAAGCCCAGGACCAGATGGCTTCACAGGCGAATTCTATCAAACATTTAGAGAAGAGCTAACACCTATCCTTCTCAAACTCTTCCAAAATATAGCAGAGGGAGGAACACTCCCAAACTCCTTCTACGAGGCCACCATCACCTTGATACCAAAACCAGGCAAGGATGTCACAAAGAAAGAAAACTACAGACCAATATCACTGATGAACATAGATGCAAAAATCCTCAACAAAATACTAGCAAACAGAATCCAACAGCACATTAAAAGGATCATACACCATGATCAAGTGGGGTTTGTTCCAGGAATGCAAGGATTCTTCAATATACGCAAATCTATCAATGTGATAAACCATATTAACAAACTGAAGGAGAAAAACCATATGATCATCTCAATAGATGCAGAGAAAGCTTTTGACAAAATTCAACACCCATTTACGATAAAAACCCTGCAGAAAGTAGGCATAGAGGGAACTTTCCTCAACATAATAAAGGCCATATACGACAAGCCCACAGCAAACATCATCCTCAATGGTGAAAAACTGAAAGCATTTCCACTAAGATCAGGAACAAGACAAGGTTGCCCACTCTCACCACTCTTATTCAACATAGTTTTGGAAGTTTTAGCCACAGCAATCAGAGAAGAGAAGGAAATAAAAGGAATCCAAATCGGAAAAGAAGAAGTAAAGCTGTCACTGTTTGCAGATGACATGATCCTATACATAGAGAATCCTAAAGATGCTACCAGAAAACTACTAGAGCTAATCAATGAATTTGGTAAAGTAGCAGGATACAAAATTAATGCACAGAAATCTCTGGCATTCCTATATACTAATGATGAAAAATCTGAAAGTGAAATCAAGAAAACACTCCCATTTACCATTGCAACAAAAAGAATAAAATATCTAGGAATAAACCTACCTAAGGAGACAAAAGACCTGTATGCAGAAAACTATAAGACACTGATGAAAGAAATTAAAGATGATACAAATAGATGGAGACATATACCATGTTCTTGGATTGGAAGAATCAACATTGTGAAAATGACTCTACTACCCAAAGCAATCTATAGATTCAATGCAATCCCTATCAAACTACCATTGGCATTTTTCACAGAACTAGAACAAAAAATTTCGCAATTTGTATGGAAACACAAAAGACCCCGAATAGCCAAAGCAATCTTGAGAACAAAAAAAGGAACTGGAGGAATCAGGCTCCCTGACTTCAGACTATACTACAAAGCTACAGTTATCAAGACGGTATGGTACTGGCACAAAAACAGAAAGATAGATCAATGGAACAGGATAGAAAGCCCAGAGATAAACCCATGCACATATGGACACCTTATCTTTGATAAAGGTGGCAGGAATGTACAGTGGAAAAAGGACAGCCTCTTCAATAAATGGTGCTGGGAAAACTGGACAGGTACATGTAAAAGAATGAAATTAGAACACTCCCTAACACCATACACAAAAATAAGCTCAAAATGGATTAAAGACCTAAATATAAGGCCAGAAACTATCAAACTATTAGAGGAAAACATAGGCAGAACACTCTATGACATAAATCACAGCAAGATTCTTTCTGACCCACCCCCTAGAGTAATGGAAATAAAAACAAAAATAAACAAATGGGACCTAATGAAACTTCAAAGCTTTTGCACAGCAAAGGAAACCATAAACAAGACCAAAAGACAACCCTCAGAATGGGAGAAAATTTTTGCAAATGAAGCAACTGACAAAGGATTAATCTCCAAAATTTACAAGCAGCTCATGCAGCTCAACAACAAAAAAACAAACAACCCAATCCAAAAATGGGCAGAAGACCTAAATAGACATTTCTCCAAAGAAGATATACAGACTGCCAACAAACACATGAAAGAATGCTCAACATCATTAATCATTAGAGAAATGCAAATCAAAACTACAATGAGATATCATCTCACACCAGTCAGAATGGCCATCATCAATAAATCTAGAAACAATAAATGCTGGAGAGGGTGTGGAGAAAAGGGAACCCTCTTGCACTGCTGGTGGGAATGTGAATTGGTTCAGCCACTATGGAGAACAGTATGGAGGTTCCTTAAAAAACTACAAATAGAACTACCATATGACCCAGCAATCCCACTACTGGGCATATACCCTGAGAAAACCGAAATTCAAAAAGAGTCATGTACCAAAATGTTCATCGCAGCTCTATTTACAATAGCCCGGAGATGGAAACAACCTAAGTGCCCATCATCGGATGAATGGATAAAGAAGATGTGGCACATATATACAATGGAATATTACTCAGCCATAAAAAGAAACGAAATTGAGCTATTTGTAATGAGGTGGATAGACCTAGAGTCTGTCATACACAGTGAAGTAAGTCAGAAAGAAAAAGACAAATACAGTATGCTAACACATATATATGGAATTTAAGAAAAAAAAAAAAATGTCATGAAGAACCTAGGGGTAAGGCAGGAATAGAGACGCAGACCTCCTAGAGAACGGACTTGAGGTTATGGGGAGGGGGAAGGGTGAGCTGTGACGGGGCGAGAGAGAGTCATGGACATATACACACTAACAAACGTAGTAAGGTAGATAGCTAGTGGGAAGCAGCCGCATGGCACAGGGATATTGGCTCGGTGCTCTGTGACAGCCTGGAGGGGTGGGATAGGGAGGGTGGGAGGGAGGGAGACGCAAGAGGGAAGAGATATGGGAACATATGTATATGTATAACTGATTCACTTTGTTATAAAGCAGAAACTAACACACCATTGTAAAGTAATTATACCCCAATAAAGATGTTAAAAAAAAAAAAAAAAGAACAAGGCACCATACTAATTCTACTCACAAATTATATTATAATTTAAATATATTTACTGATGTACATTGTTTTCTAATAAAACTATTGTTTGTAAGAAAAAAAAAAAAATAAAACAGTATCAGATAACCTAGGTTACAGCTAACCAAAAAAAAAAAAAAAGGCAGTAGTGCTGTGATAATCTATTCTTCCCAGCATGTTTCTCATGCCAATTGCCTTTTATTTTAGACAAAACCCATTTTCCTATCTGTTTTTGGGATACCAGTATGGAACATAGTATGATAATAATAGTACCTCCCATTTTTTGAACGCCTGCAGTGTATTGGATGCTAAGTGTTTGTCTCTTTTTACTTTTATGGCAGCCTGGCAAAGAAAGCGTTATTATTCATATTTTACAGATGAGAAATCTAAAGATCAGAGAGGTTAAAAGACTTGCTTAGCGTCTCAGAGGTCATAGGGATTGGAGATGGGATATGAACGCAAGTCCGAATCAAAATCCCTTGTTTCTTCCCGTATGTATCTTTCCACACTATGTTTCCTGTTATGTGATGGAAATCAATGTGTAAAATACTAATGCCAATATTTTTCAAATAAATAATTTATTTTGGCAAACACTTGTCAGGTTTTGCTGAGCTAGCTTTAGCTTTACTATTTGTATATATGTGGTCAAATGGGAAGTACTTCTCCCTGTCACCTCTTACCCCATTCCCCACTCTCAATTTCCATGGATACACTGAAGTAAATCCTGATGTTGGTAACTAAGGCCAAATATTTAGGCAAGAGTTTCAATAATTAGTTCCCATTAATTCATTCTGTGACATTTCCTTGAATCCCAAGACAGTACTGACCTTTCCAGAGGAAATATCAAACTTTCATATTACAAGTTTGATATATAATTACGAATAGCCCTTTCGATGTTTTGGAAAAGATGCTTGTGTGGTCTCCTTTCTATTCTACTGGTAGCATTGATAAGTAGTTTCTGTAGTTAACAGAGTCAAATAAAATATTTCAGGGAGGTGCAAGCACTTACAAACACACAATAATCTATATGGAATGGCCATGATAACTATGGGAGCTATAATCTGGTATATTTCCAAAGGGAAACTTCAGACTGAAATCTGTAGATAGTTTTTCCAACTTTCCAATTCCCCCTAATTTTCAATTAATATTCTGTAATTGGGGTTAAAATTAATCAAAACAGTAAAATAAAATAACAGGGGAATAGCATAAGTCTCCTAGACAGAAGATTTCTTTAGCACTGATTTATAGAATATATTTTAACAGGCCCAATCTCTGTGATAATATTGGAGCTGCAAACATGATTAAGAAAGAACTAAAAAAAACTCATTTTGAATGATTTGGGGAGGGTTAAATAAATGATGGTGTATTTACTTGATGGAATAGTATGCAGACATTAGAACTGATGTTTTCAAAGACATGAAATTATGAGGAACTGTTTGATATCATATTAAGGTGGAAGGGAACAGGAGGTACTTATATGTATAGTAAGATTACTGATTTTTTTAAACAGTTCTACACTGGAAAAACCTACATCATGATAAACCAAAACATCATAATGATTTTTTATAAGTAATGGAATCATGGGTGATTTTGCTTCTCTTCTTTTATATTTATCAACTTTATGAAAACATTATAACAAGAAATAATAGATTTTCTGGAGGCATGGACAAAACTCTTAGCAAGAGCATGGGATAGAGATACTAACCCTGCCTAAGGAAGTTAGCCAGATATCACAAGAATATTCAGTTGGTATTTAAGGAAAGGTTGGTTGAGCAAAGGGAGAAGAAAGGATATTCCAGGCATGGAAGAGTAAAACTACCTGGTATATTCAGGAGCAGTGGTAGTGTGTACTGTACTTGGCCTAAGCATACCATGATTAATATGCCTGAGCATTATTAGGTCATAATCAAGGCAAGTCTCTCCAAAAGCAGACCTTAAGTAAGCAAACAGGAATTTAGGTAAGAACAAAAAGAACTGCATGAGATATTACAATGGATGGAACTGATTTCAAGGAATATTGATAATTCTATTATGCTTCAATAGCTATAATCTCCTATTATCCTCCCACTTGCGATATTGTAGGGTTACTTGTCCTTAGTCCTATGCAACGTTCAGTGATTGTAAAGAAGCGGGGCAACAAGATGAGGATGGAGAGAGATAGGTGAAGCCAGATGACATTCTGTCCTACAGTCAATTAAGAATAAAGGTTCTTTGTAAGTCCAGAAATAAATTCACACATACACAGTCAACTGATCTTTGACAAGGCAGACAGGAATACACCAAGGGAAAAAGATAGTCTCCAAAAAATGGTGCTGGAATAACTGGATACCCATATGCAGAAGAATGAAATTTTGACCCTTATCTTACACCATGTACAAAAGTAAACTGAAAATGGATTAAAGACTTAAATGGAAGAACAGAAACTATAAACCTCCTAAAAGAAAACATAGGAGAAAGATCATTGACATTGGTCTTGGTAATGATTTTGATGAAATAAAATTTATATTTTAATGCAGGACAAAAAAATTATGCATACAATTATGTCTCTGTGTCCTTTTGGGCCTCCTCCATCCCTCCCTTATATGCGGTGTGCATCTGCACTACACACTAACCAGAGCTCCTTAAAGATGGGAGTGCCTGCTCGACCATAAATTTCCATTTTTTCCCTTTCTTCTGATGCTAGTAATGTAAATTCTTTAATGAATAGTGTTCTTTCACAGCTCTGTAGGGGGTCATAATGACTTGTTTCTTGCTTTGCACATACCTGGACTATGTATCTTTGACAAGCTTTATGGAAAACTTCAGTATGTTATCTTGATGTACAATCCTTTGTTTTGACTTCTAACAGGTGGAACAGTTCTCAGAACTTTCTGAGAGTCTGTCTCCTGGATAAAATCCTCCGTTTGGCTCAAATAAACTTCCCTTTTTTCTTCTTAACTTGATTGAACTTTCTTCGACAATTTCTTGGACATTACATCAAAAGCACAGGCAACAAAAGCAAAAAGTAGGTAAGTGGGACTACATTAAAAATCTTCTGCACAACAGAGGAAACAATCAACAAAACGAAAAAGCAACCTACGGAGTAGGAGAAAATATTTGCAAATCCATATCTGATAAGGGGTTAATATCCAAAATATTAATATATAAGGAACTCCTACAACTCAATAGCAAAAACAAAATCAAAACAAAACAAATGTCTCCATTAAAAAATGGTCAAAGGGGCTTCCCTGGTGGCGCAGTGGTTGAGAATCTGCCTGCTAATGCAGGGGACACGGGTTCGAGCCCTGGTCTGGGAAGATCCCACATGCTGCGGACCAACTGGGCCCGTGAGCCACAACTACTGAGCCTGCGCGTCTGGAGCCTGTGCTCCGCAGCAAGAGAGGCCGAGATAGTGAGAGGCCCACGCACCGCGATGAAGAGTGGCCCCCGATTGCCACAACTAGAGAAAGCCCTCGCACAGAAACAAAGACCCAACACTGCCAAAAATAAAAAAATTTTTTAAACAGTAACAAATGTTCAAGTACAATTGGTGTCTTTAAAAAAAAAAAAAAAAAGGTCAAGTAACTTGAATAGATGTTTCTCCAAAGGAGACATATGATGTTAGATGACGACCAAAGTATTTCAAAAGGTCCACAACCTCTTTAATCATCAGGGAAATGCAAATCAAAATGGCAATGTGATATCACCTCACACCTGTTAGGATGGCTACTATAAAAAAAGAAAATAACAAGTGCTGGCAAGTATGTGGAGAAATTGGAACTCTTTTACACTGTTGGAGGGAATGTAAAATGATGCAGCCACTGTGGAAAAAAGTATGGTGATTCCTCAAAAAATTAAAATAGAACTACTATATCATCTAGCAATTTCACTTCTGGGTATATACCCAAAAGAACTGAAATCAGAGACTTGAAATGCAGAGTACCTGCACTCCCATGTTGGGATGGGATGTACTCCCATCCTCCCATGGATGGACCTGGAGGACATTATGCTAAGTGAAACCAGCCAGCCACAGAAGGACAAGCACTGCATGATTCCATTTATATGAAATGTCTAAAATAGTCAAAATATTAGAATGGTGGTTTCCAGGAGTTGGAGGATGGGGAAATGAGGAATTGTTCAACAGGTATAAAATTTCAGTTATGCAAGATGATTAAGTTCTAGAGATCTGCTGTACAACATAGTGCCTATAGTTAAAATACTGTATTATGGGCTTCCCTGGTGGCGCAGTGGTTGAGAGTCCGCCTGCCGATGCAGGGGACACGGGTTCGTGCCCCGGTCCGGAAAGATCCCACATGCCGCGGAGCGGCTGGGCCCGTGAGCCATGACCGCTGAGCCTGCGCGTCCGGAGCCTGTGCTCCGCAACGGGAGAGGCCACAGCAGTGAGAGGCCCGCGTACCGCCAAAAAAAAAAAAAAAAAAATACTGTATTATATTCTTGAAATTTTGTTAAAAGGGTAGATCTCATGTTGAGTTTTCTTGCCACAATTTAAAAAAAGAGGAGACAGGAGAGCTCTTTATGAGAAGGGGAGATGCAGAAGCAGATTTATTTCTGTAAGTAGATCATTCTTGTAGCTGTATAAAGGATGACCTGGATTAGGAGAGAAACTGGGGGCAGGAAGGTCAGAGAGAGAGCTGGGGAATGGTTCCAGGGCAACATGGTAGAGTGGAGAGGCAGTAATTGTGAAAAATGGCCAAATTAAAGTTTCCTTGGTTAAATGACTCCCTAACTCCATGATCTGAGATAAGTCTCTTTACTTCTCTTCCTTCACTTGTAAATTGAGAGTGATGGACCTTCTTCAAAATATCATTGTGAAAATTAATATATGAGAAAGTATTTTATACGTTGCTAAACCCTATAAAACTACACGGTTTTAGTAGTTGTATTGTTATTAGTAATAAGAATATTAGTATCATACTATTGCACCATCCTAACAAGGCATTTATTTTGAAAACATATACCAAAGGCAAACAAGGAAAACAGGTGAGAATTTCTGCTTATAATAAATTTTCTGGGAAACAAATATGCTATAGCAGTCATATGGCTGCATTTTATAATGCAAGACTTTAGTACTGGTCTAAAATCAGATTTGAAGTTAACATTTTTTATTTAAAAATATGTGGTTAAAAAAGAATCACTGGCTTATATCATCTACTTTTTTGATATTGGAAAACCACCAAATAAAATGTTTATTTTCAAAAATGTATATTTTATCTGGCTAACTCTAGTGTTAATACAGCTTGAATGTGTGGGCTCTTTCCATCTTTTCCCAAGACTACATATTCTCTTAGTTGAAATTTCTTCTTAATAATTTTTAGAATTAAAGAAAGGAAATATATCCTTTTGTTTGCAAAAGCATTTTTTCTCAATCTTGAATAACATTTGGATTTAATTTTTGAAAAATGCTTCGACTAAATTCCTTTGGATATAATGTCAAATACAAATAAAACTAAGAATACTTTATAGCATAAGTACAAACATACAACCAAACAATTTTTTTCAAGTAAGTAGTACAGCCAAGCAAAACATTTAGAATATCTAAATTAATAATTAATAATGACAGATGATATCAATTTAATAGAAAGATGAAACCTTAGATCTAATCCTAGATTTGATCTCTTTCTGTAGTTTTACATAAATCCTGCAAAGGTAGGAAGTGCTTATTCACATATGCATACTATAGGAAGCTGAACAGTTTCAAAGCTTCACTAGCTCAGAATAATGACAATTTACCCAACAAACAATCTTCAAGTGTCAATCTAACACATGAATAAGGAACAAAGCTACGTTTACTTAAAGTTCAGGTTAGCATTGTAGTTTGTTGAAATCAACATTAAATATTTTCTATTTTATTGATTGCTAAAATTGAAAGCAGCAAATTTCTTCACTGCATATTTAGTGCCCACTTACTGTTGCTGAATTATTGCACGTCAGTATCAGAAACATTCCCATAAAGCAGACATTTGCTACGTGAAAGAGGTGTGTATGTACCCATCGACTCACGACTTGTCTATTTCAAGTGCTTTGAAAACTTTGCGCAGTGATTCAGCTTCCACTTTTCAAACACACTATCATACCCCAACACAGACTTGGGGACTCATGTAATTGGGTGTTCCATCATAAGGTGGATATCTGGATGAAGCAGAATTCGTGGGAAGCAGTTTGAAAACCTTAAGAAGTCACCATTTGCTGACTTCTATCTGAGGTACTGTGGTCTAAAGAAAATTCCAGTCTGTGCTTATTTGTGAGAAAAATATATATAGTCCTAAACTATAGTTTCATTTTACTATAGGATTAAAATTATGGCTAAGACTGTTGTTTTCTTTTTCCTTAGAAAAAGAAAACAATTAACCTAGACTTACTAGAGTAAGAGATAATAGCTGGGGCGTGGACTACATGCAATTTAGATAAACATGAGAAAACTGACAGGTTGGTCTGTAGTTAGGATGTGGAGTTGAGGCAGGAAAGAAGTTGTAATGAGGTTACTGGAGAGGTTAAGAAAGTATACACACATATATTTTGATAACTCTCCTTGTTTGTTCAGAGGTAAACAGGTTGTTGGGGAAAAGAATATAGAAAAAAGAAAACAAAAAGTGCTTTCCCTCACCCCTGAGGGAATAAGTCAACCCCTGGGAATTATCTCACAGTTGACAGAATAATTCAGTATATGGAGACATGTTCCCTTTAGAATACATCCCAATGAAAACTTAAGGTGCTAGGTCTTCAGGAAAGCTGTATGTTTGTACTGCCACAAACATGACACAGCTATATCACCATTAATCAGCTTATGTTTACCAATTCAGTCCTAATAACCTTTGAGAAATGGCTCAGGAATGAGCTGGCACTCTTTTTATAACCATCTCTCATCCAAGTGACTATACTAACTGGGAAAATGGTATGACCCAGAGAATGAACTAGAGCCACTTATGTCACATGTTTTTTGTTTTTGGGGTTTTTTTTTTTTTGCGGTACACAGGCCTCTCACTGTTGTGGCCTCCCCCATTGCAGAGCACAGGCTCCAGACACGCAGGCTCAGCGGCCATGGCTCACGGGCCCAGCCGCTCGGCGGCATGTGGGATCTTCCCGGACCGGGACACGAACCCGTGTCCCCTGAATCAGCAGGCAGACTCTCAACCACTGCGCCACCAGGGAAGCCCACATGTTTGCTTTTTGAAATACTTATTGTCAATACAAAATTATTATTTTGGAGTTGTGCATTTTTCCCAGTGATTAAATAACCGGGTCAAGGTCTGAGACGTATGATATTTATTCTTTTGTAAACTGGCTATTTTTAAGACCTCATTTCTTGGGTTTTTAAAAAAATCAACATATAAAAGTGTCAACTCTCATGTCTGAGGTGATTATTTTCTCAGTATACCTTTTAGTTTTACTTGTAGTTTTTTTGAATAATGATCTTTTTGGGTAATAATATCTTTTTCTTTTTGTATTAGAAAGCCGTTCCAATCCAGATATCTGAAAATTAATTATTGAAACTTTCTTAAGGTTTTCTTTTTTAGTTTTAAATCTACTTTATCTGAATTTACAGTTGCATGAGGTGCAGATCTGAATCCTGTTTTAACATCTCTCTCTTCCATCTTGGAACTCATTTGACCCCTAAGTCCCCTATTTTACCACAAGAGCTCATATCTGACACCTGGCTTATTTCAGCTGATAATGATATCAATTTTGTGTGCTTTAGCTTTCAACAGGGATTGCTGGAACACCAAAATCCTTTCAGACTCAAAGGCCTGGGTATATTTTTTAAAGAATTTATTTAAATTACAAACAATAATTAAATGTCTCCATATATCTGGACTGAAGTTCCTACCTAGAACTCCTAAAATCCTACCAACTAGTCCTCAGCCAATTTGTAAACATGCTATTTATTTTTTCTCATATGGACTTTTCCTAAAAATATACATTTTTAAAACTCTTACATGCAATATATTAGTATATGGAGCCTACTCATAGCCCTAACTCTGATTTAAACAATGGCAAATATTAGGTATTTTAAATTAAAAGTCTTAGAAGTGACCGACCCAAGTAGAAAATGAGACAACCTCATAATTTACTTATTCCATTGCATTCTTGAAATCTACCAATGTGGAAGATCTGAAGATAGCCAGTTACCTAAAAGTACTGGATTATTTCCACCTTCTTCACTGCGTGGTGTATGTGTGTGTGTATGTGTGTGTGTGTGTGTGTGTGTGTGTGTGTGTGTGTGTGTGTGAGAGAGAGAGAGAGAGAGAGAGATAGGGGGAGCTGTTCAACTTCATCCATTGGACCAGATATTTGATTAAGTCTGATTAAATCTTTATCTAAAAATAATTAAAGCACAATGCAATAGACTCAAACTATCATGAGGTCTTTGAAACTGTCTCTTTTTTTATTGAGGTATAGTTGATTTACAATATTATATTAGCTTCAGGTGTATAGCATAGTATTCAGTATTTTTATAAGTTATATTCCATTAAAAGTTATTACAAAATAATGGCTATAATTCCCTGTGCTGTATAATATATTCTTGCTGCTTATCTATTTTATACAGAGTAATTTGTAGTAATTTGTATCTCTTAATCCCATACCCCTATATTGTCCCTCCCTCCTTTCCTCTTGCCACTGGTAACCACTAGACTGTTTTCTATAACTGAGTCTGTTTCTGTTTTGCTATATACACTTACTTGTTTTACTTTTTAGATTCCACATATGAGATATCATATAGTATTTGTCTTTGTCTGACTTATTTCACTTAGCATAATATTCTCTAGGTCCATTGATTTTGCTGCAAATGGCAGAAATTCATTCTTTTTATGGCTGAGTAATAATATTCCATCATCTCTCTCTATATATATATATAAAATCTTCTTTATCCAGTCATCTGTTGATGGACCCTGGGTTGCTTCCATATCTTGGCTATTGTAAATAGTGCTGCTATGAACGGGGCGAGGGGTGCATTAGTGTTTTTTTTCTTTTTCAGATATATACCCAGGAATGGAATTGCTGGATCATATGACAGTTCTCTTTTTAGTTGTTTGAGGAACCTCCATACTGTTTTTGAAATTGTCTTTTTTCCTAAAAATCTGGAATTCCAAAAGACAGGGTACAGCTCTAGAACACTTCAGCACCTCTCCTGTATTTAAGCAACACATGACTAGAAAGTGAAGTGACTATGAAACAAATGGATTTGAACACTGTCCAGGCTCAGAGGTAAATTTCTAGGAATTCAGATACAGTACATCCAAGAAGTATGAATAATAGCAACTAAAAAAAAATCTGTTTCAGAATCTGTTTCTTGACCTAAATTAGGATTTCAGATAAAGTAGTCATTTTATTTGAAAATGCAAGTAGGAATCAAATGGAAAAAATTACAAAAATAATAAAAACTACCTATAATCAGTTGAAACTGTGTACCAATTCTGCAGAATGTATGCATGACAGAGTTTGCAATCAAAATGTGCTTACTTTCATCTAGTCTACGTGGAAAACTCTGTCCTGAGTATAACTGATTATAACCATGACCAATTCAACTGTATATCATTCTGTTAAAATAAATATTCAATCAAGAAAATAAAAAACAGGTAAATTGGACTGCATCAAAATTAAAAACTTCTGTGCATTAAAGGACACTATCAGTAGAGTGAAGAAACAACCCATGGAATGGGAGAAAACACCTGCAAATCACATATCTGATAAGGGGTTAATATCCAGAATATATAAAGAAAACTCAACAACAGAAAAACCAAACAACCCAGTTTAAAAAATGGGCAAAGAACTTGAATCTACATTCCTCAAAAAAAGATATAAAAACTCTCAATAAACACATAAAAAGATGCTCAACTTCACTAATTACTAAGGAAATGCAAATCAAAACCATAATGTTGTACCATTCAGTTAGGATAGTTATTATTAAAAGAAAACAACAACAGAAAATAATAAGTGTTGTCAAGGATGTGGGGAAATTGGAACCTTGTGCATTGTCAGGGGTATATAGAATGAGTCAGATGCTGTGGAAAATAGTATGGTGGTTCCTCAGAAAATTTAATATAGAATTGCTATGTTCCAAAGTTCCATTTCTTGGTATATCTATACCCAAAGGGAATGAAAGTAGAGACTTGAACAGATATTTGTACACCCACCTTCATATTAGCATTATTCACAGCAGCCAAAATGTGAAAGCAACTTAAGTGCCTATGGACAGATGAATGGAGAGACAATATGTGGTATATACATACAAGGGAATATTATTCAGCCTTAAAAAGGAGAAAATTCTGACACATGTTACAACATGGATTACCCTCGAAGGCATTATGTTAAGTGAAATAAGCCAGTAACAAAAGAATAAATACTGTATGATACTGCAAATATGAGGTACCTAGAATAGTCAAACTCAAAGAGACAGAAAGTAGAATGGTGGATGCCAGGGCCAGGAGGGGTGAATGGGGAGTTATTTTTTAGTGGGTACAAAGTTTCAGTTTTGTAAGATGAAAAAAGTGTTTGAGATGGATGGTGGTGATCATTCACAAAAAAAGTGAATTTAATGCACTAAACTACACATAAAAGTGGTTAAAATGGTAAATTTTACATTGTGCATATTTTATCACATTTTAAAAATAAACAGGGCTTCCCTGGTGGCGCAGTGGTTGAGAGTCCGCCTGCCGATGCAGGGGATACGGGTTCATCTCCCGGTCCAGGAGGATCCCACATGCCGCGGAGCGGCTGGGCCCGTGAACCGTGGCTGCTGGGCCTGCACGTCCGGAGCCTGTGCTCCGCGGCGGGAGAGGCCACAACAGTGAGAGGCCCACATAATGCAAAAAAAAAAAAAAAGGAAAAAAAATAAATAAAATAAAAAATAGAAAATTTAAAAATATATTAAAAAAATAAAAATAAACAAATAGTAAAATAATTAAAAATAAAATGAATATTGGGAACAAGATTTGGACTTTATAAAATGCCTGTGTTTCCATGATAGTGGTTCTTAATGTCTCGTGTAGAGAACTCTTTAACATATTCTTGTTTTGTAGAATGAGATAGTGATATTTGTGCCATTTCTGCCCTTCCAAAATTTATATTTTGTATTTCTGATTACTCAGGGTTTATAATTTACTGAAATCTTCCATTTGAGAAGGTAACTCTGAGCAGATTTGAGTTTCACCATCTAAAGATGGCTTATGAAAACTATTTTTAGCCTTCAAAATGTTTATTTCTATCTCAAAAACTTTTTCATGCAATGCAGGAATTTCACCAGGTGGTAAAATGTCTTTATGACATGTTGGGAGAAGATTTGTGCCATTCTAGATGTGATGATTCTCTTCCTAACCACTCATAGATTTAATTTTTTTCATTAAAATCATATTTTCTTTGTTACAGAGGCTGAAATCAAGCAAACATCAAAGGTGACACCCAAATATTTAGGTATTGGTATAGGCAAAACTAGAAAATACATCATCATCTCTGTCCATTTTCTGCTAATAGTAACAATATTGGCTACTAATAGATTATACTAATAATAACAACATTTATTGGCTGCTTTCTTATGCAAGTACATGCAAAGCCCTTAATATTTTTCTACACTTCTTAATACTTTTATTCCAGTATACAATAGTTTATCGAGTCAGATTATGAATATTTCATTTTAAGGAACGCATTTTGTGATGATATCCGTAGGCTTTGAAGCAAATTCCTTCTGTATTTTAAAACCATCCTTATTTCCAGCCAGCCAAATAATGAGATGAAAGTGTCAGCTCTTGAGAGAGAATTCTTTGTGAATACAACGCTTCTGGTAATAGAAAGTTTTTATATCATTTTACTCCAAAGAAACAAACAAATAAAAGAAAAGAAAGAAAGAAAAAAGAAGTCTCTTGACATCTTAGTCAGAGAGTTGCTAGAGCATTCTTCATGTAGAGAAATGTTCTACTATGAGGAAGCCCTAGATGAGGGATAATTAAAAAGATCTGGGAACCTATATTAAATGTTCAAGCTAAGAAGTCCAGGAAGAGAGTGAATAAGCTTAACGTCACCACTTTAGTCTGGAAGTTTCTCCCTTCTTATTTCTCTAGGTGATGAGTCTTTGGCTAATTATTGCTTCTGGCCAATCCTTTGACTTCAAAATGTTTTATAGTTGCCTTTCATGTGTCAGGTCTAGTTTTGTACTAGAGATAAGTATTCTTCATTGCGGTTTTTAGAATCTATGCAATCCTAGCTTACCATTGATGTCACATTTTTGGAAGGATGTGAATGGCTCCATGCAATGTTCAAGATACTTAGACTTTGAGAGTGTCTTGATATGACTGGAAGTTTTCAAATACTGATGGTGATGTGTACCTGGCACAGCAAGAACTCAGGAAGTCATCAAATGGGATTCTCAAAGATAAATACCAATACCAACTTTTTCAGTCTCCCTGAGAACACTATAACTACTTATGGGACATGAGTTACTTAAGTGACCAGAAGAGGAACAACCAAGCAGGGATTCATTAAAGAATTTGCATGTTGGGGAAGTCCTTAGCCTAGTTAAGGTTTATAAAAACTCACTTCTTTGAGATGGACTTAAAGTATAGCATCCCATGTTGCCATGACACTGGCATGACTCACGGGATCAATAATCTCTTAGACCCAGATTGGTTTTTGTTTTCACCAAAAAGTCATGACTACCATAGGGAGGGGACAATAACACCAGTGATAACATTTATTAAATTGTGTATGAATAAGAGAGAATTGCTTTAGAAATGTACTTCTTTTAATATGTTTTAAATGGTAAATTTTTGGCAAAATGTTCTAGTAAGGCTCACTCTCCATGTATTGGAGGTCTTAATTCAGAATTATATGGGCCTTTTAAAAGTCCTTAAGCCCAATTTTACACTCTGTGTGGATATGTCTTCTCAAGCGTCCTCTACAAATGTAATGGAAACTCCACTTGAATACCTACAAAGATACAGCATGTAGCCTTCCAAGAAAACACATTATAAATAAGTAAAATGTATAGCCATTGTTTTCAGACATGTTTTGTTGTTATACTTACCTATGATATCCATCTTAACTAAAATTTCCAAGCTTACAAGAAGTACTCCTTGCTTGTGGAAGAGGATTACTACATGATGATACTGTGTCTTAAAAAAAGTAAAAAAGAAATAGAGGGAGAGAAGATGGGGAAATCTACTTCTCTAGTTGCTTCCCTTTTTTTCTCCACAAATGTGCCACCAAAAGGTTAGCAAACACTTTTAGCAATTAAAATAAACCTAATAAACACTTCCAAACAGCTTTATTGACATATAATTTATATACCATAAAATTCATCCTTTTAAAGTATACAATTCGGTGCTTTTAATATTTTCACCAAGTGGTGCAACTATCATCACAATCCAATTTAAGAACATTTTTATTGCCCCAGCATACATACGTTTTTATTTTATCTATTTATTTTATTTATTTATTTTGTTGGCTGCGTCGGGTTTCAATTTCAGCACACGAGATCTTCACTGAGGCATGAGGGACCTTTCATTGAGACCCAGGCTTCTCTCTAGTTGTGGCATGCGGGTTTTCTCTCTCTAGTTGTAGCACACAGGATCCAGGGTACGTGAGCTCTCTAGTTGTGGCACATGGGCTCCAGAGCGCATGGGCTCTGTAGTTTGCAGCACACAGGCTCTCTAGTTGAGGTGTGCGAGCTCAGTAGTTTTGGTGCATGGGCTTAGTTGCCACGAGGCTCGTGGGATCTTAGTTCCCTGACCAGGGAACAAACCCGCATCCCCTGCACTGGAAGGTAGAGTCTTTACCAGTGGACCACAAGGGAGGTCCCCATACATGCTTTTTTAGTTCATTTCGTTTTTTGTTGTTTTTATTCTTTTTTAATATATTTATATATACAATTTTAAAGGCTACATTTTATTTACAATTGTTACAAAATATTAACTATATACACTATTGATACTATGTATAAAATAGATAACTAGTGAGAACCTATTGTATAGCACAGGGAACTCTACTTAGTGCTCTGTGGTGACCTAAATGGGAAGGAAACCTGAAAAAGAGGGGATATAGGTATAAATATAGCTGATTCACTTTGCTGTGCAGTAGAAACTAACACAACATTGTAAAGCAATTATTCTCCAATAAAAATTTTTAAAAAAATCAAAAATAAATAAAACAGTGTTTCTCAACCTCTGTACTATTGAAAAAAATATATATATTGGCTATATTCCCCATGTTGGACATTACATCCTTGAACCTATCTTATACCCAATAGTTTGTACCTCCTACTCCCCCCACCTCTATATTGCCCCTCCTGGTAACCACTAGTTTGTTCTCTATATCTGTGAGTCTGCTTATTTTTTGTTATATTCACTAGTTTGTTGTATTTTTTAGATTCCACATATAAGTGATATTATATAATATTTGTCTTTCTCTGTCTGATTTATTTCACTTAGCATAATGCCCTCTAGGCCCATCCATGTTGCTGCAAATGACAGAATTTCATTCATTTTTTATGGCTGAGTAGTATTCCAATGTATATGTATATCATATCTTCTTTATCCATTTGTCTTTTGATGGACACTTAGGCTGCTTCCATATCTTGGCAATTGTAGATAATGCTGCTATGAACATTGGGGTGAATGTGTCTTTTCAAATTAGTGTTTTTGTTTTTTTGGATATATACCCAGAAGTAGAATTGCTGGGTCATGTGGTAGTTCTAGTTTTAGTTTTTTGACAAACCTCCATGCTGTTTTCCACAGTGGCTGAACCAATTTACATTCCTATCAACATTGTAAAGGGTTCCCTTTTCTCCACATCCTTGTCAACTTTTGTTATTTATGCTTTTTTTGATGATAACCATTCTGACAGGTGTGAGGTGATATCTGTGGTTTTGATTTGCATTTTTCTAATGTTTAGCGATGTTGAGCATCTTTTCATGTGCCTGTTGGCCATTTGCATTTTCTCTTTGGAAAAATGTGTGTTCAGTTCTCATGCCCATTTTTTCATTCGGTTGTTTGTTTTAATGTTGACTTGTATGAGCTGTTTATATATGTTGGATATTAATCCCGTATCGGTCATATTATTTGCAAATATTTTCTCCCATTCAGTAGGTTGTCTTTTCATTTTGTCGATGGTGTCCTTTGCTGTACAAAAGCTTTTAAGTTTAATTGGGTTCCATTTGCTTACTTTTGTTTTTATTTCCTTTACTTTAGGAGACAGATCTTGTATTTCTGGGTAAACATAAGAGGTATTTTTATTAATTTGGCAATGGCTGTGTCAAATCTAAAATGAAGGAAAAAATAGGTGAAAATTTAGACAGTTGGCAAAAAGAAGATAATACAAAATAACTCTTTTATTCATTGTCTTTAGAAATGTGAAGATTTCTGAGAAGAATCCTCAAATCTGAATTTTCAGTAAAGGAAATTCTGGAAAGTAAAATGTGCCAAGCACCAGATGTTATCATTCAAATTCTTTTAAGCAATAATAGATTGTATTTGTTAGGCAGATTTCTACCTCAGATTACAAAGATGTAGTTATAGATCCCTTTTGAAGAATGTGTACTATTTTAAGGAGAAAACAAAACCACTCAGCTTTAATCCTAGCTTCTGGCTCTGTCAATGCATGAAATATATTATCACGTGATTACACAGTAATAAGCGTTTTTATAGTGCTTATTCATATAGAAAATATTCTTTGTGGTCCTATGGAAACTACTAAAGACCAGATAGATGCTATGTTATAGCATCTAGCTAGAAAAAACAGGTGTACATTCATTTTATGTTTACAAGTCTTATACAATTCTTACTAATTTGTGTGTTTTATTTTAAGTTTGCACTGCATGAGTTGAAAGAGAGCTCAATGGTCAAGTATTTGGGGGGATTAGCCATTGTTCTTTATCAGGTCATTGTTGCACTGGGTTCAGCTGTCTTTGATAATTTTCTTCCAAACGTGACTTAATGTGCTTACCAAATCAATAATAAAATTGTTTTTTAACTATTCTGTCACCCCAATTTTCAGATATTACAAAATTTTTCTGCTTTTCCCATGTTGCCTCCTCCCCCCAAAAAACACACATTTTACTTATTTATTTATTTATTTTGCGGTACGCGGGCCTCTCACTGTTGTGGCCTCTCCCGTTGCGGAGCACAAGCTCCGGACGCGCAGACTCAGCGGCCATGGCTCACAGGTCCAGCTGCTCCGCGGCATGTGGGGTCCTCCCGGACCGGGACACGAACCCGTGTCCTCTGCATCGGCAGGCGGACTCTCAACCACTGCGCCACCAGGGAAGCCCTATTTATTTATTTTTGACTGTGTTGAGTCTTCATTGCGGCGAGCAGGCATTCTCTAGGTGTGGCGAGCAGGGACTACTCTTTGTTGCGGTGCGCGGGCTTCTCATTGCGGTGGCTTCTCTTGCTGCGGAGCACGGGCTCTAGGCGTGCGGCTTCAGTAGTTGTGGCTCACGGACTCTAAGCACATAGGCTTCAGTCGTTGTGGCTCACGGGCTCTAAGCACATAGGCTTCAGTCGTTGTGGCTCACGGGCTCTAGAGCACAGGCTCAGTAGTTGTGGCTCACGGGTTTAGCTGCTCTGCGGCATGTGGGATCTTCCCCGACTAGGGCTCGAACTCGTGTCCCCTGCAGTGGCAGGAGGATTCATAACCGTTGCACCACCAGGGAAGTCCCCAAAACACACCTTTTAGAAGAATTTTTAAAACACATTTTAAAACTTTTTCAAAATATACGAAAATATTTTAAAATAGAAATTGCTGGGTCAGTCTTGCTTATTGAAACAGAATCTCTGGGCCTCACAGGCTGAGAATCTAAACTTTTTAAAACATCCCACGTGGTTCTTTATGAAGTTGTCTTATTCCTTTCTGAGAGAAAGAATTTGGGAAACACTGGGAAAATACAGTGCAGCAGAATTTGGGAAGCAACTTGTTCAAAATTGTGGGCTACGGTGTTTCAGGACAAATTCATGAGGATGAAACTATCATGAAAGGCAGGTACCTCTCTGCCTTGTTCTCCACTCTTTGTAACAGTTACTACCACATTGCACACCCACAAATATTCGTTAAATGAAAGAATTTTCTTTATGGGCAGATCTCAAATTAAATTTGAAGTCACTTCAGAAAAAAGTAGGCCTGGGGATAAAGGAATCCAGAATGAAATGAATATTTCATATAACTATTTTTAAAAAGACCTCTGGTTATTTTAGAGTCAAGAAAATTCTAGACATTTTAGTGAAAACTACGCCCTGATTTGATCCACCTTTCTGGATGTCCGTTAAATCAGAAGAAAATGGACAGAAACTGAGAAGTATGGCAGACGTCTTTCCTACACCCTGAAATACTTATTTGAAAAATCAGTTTTTTTAGAATATTTAATAGAATGACAGAAGGCTATCCTTATTGCAGCGCTTTGCCTTTGTTGCGTATTTCAGGGGATGTTGTACAACCCCTTACTCACCAACAATTTTACCTGTTGACTCTCAGTTGTTTGGAGACACCACTTCACTCCGTCTGGAGAAGAACAGAGAGAAAATAAAAGGAACAGCACAGCTGGTTCCTCAGGCAGCGTGACTGGAATTCTTTCTCAGCTTTTGTGTTCACTTAGAAATGTTATCTTAATCTCAACTGACAAGAGTGTTCTTAAAACAAAACTCAGAGGTAGAAGGCTAGAGGAATGCTTCAGAGTCATCCAAGAAGAACAAAATGAATAGGATCTGCACAGCAATTACATTTAGAAACTGAAACTTACTACCCACAATTTAGACACTAGATGGAAAGACAAATTGTTCCTTTCTATTTTGGGGTGAAGATTATAATAGACCATAATAGTGGCTTTTCACATTAAATAATGTTTTTCCATTTCTGTAAAAATGCCTTAATGTCAAAAAGGAAGGAAAATCACTTAGACTAAGGGGGAAAATAAGCTATGTAGTGGCAATAATTCATTTATTCTTCTATCCAGCAATTATTAAACACCTACTGTGTACCTGATTTTGTTCTAAGCAGAGAAAGAGATAATTATCATAAGGCTCTAAGAGAGAATCTCTTTAACTAGGGGGCACCTCCAAACAAAAACCAGGGATGAGGGAAGGTTTCTTAGAAGAATTGTAAGTAAGCAATATGGAGATTTTAGAAACTGAAATTTGAAATATTTTAAAGCAGTATCATAAAATTGTCTATCTACATAAATGTAGCTATTATTATTATTGAAATCTCTGTGTGTCCTAAGCATATACAACTCACAGAAGGAGAAAAAGCATCTCCGTGCCATATGTAGAAGGGATGTATTAGATTTAAACATTTCTGATAATCCAGTCTTCATTAAAAATAACTAATGATGTTCACATGATTCAGACATTATGCTAAAAACTGAAATTAGGAGAGAAGAATTTTTTCAGGAGTAACTGAAGTGAGCAAACTTGAATCATAAAGCTTTGTTTCTTTATTTTTAATTTTTATTCATCATTGTGGGAAGGATTCATTTTATTCTCCAGGGACCCAAGGGCACTTTTTTTCCTTTCCTCCCTCGCTTCTTCCTCCCTCCTTCCCTTCTTCCCTTTCTTCCTTCCTCTGTCAACTGAAAAAAAAAAAAAAAAAAAAAAAACAAAAAATGCACAGCCTGAAAGTTGAGAATTATGTTTTATTCAGGGAACTTACTGAGGACTATAGCCGAGAAGACAGCCTCTCAGATAGCTCTGAAGAACTGTTCCAAAGAGGTAAGGGAGGAACAAGGATATATCCGAGTTTTGCTGACAAAAACAAAAGCCAAAAAGCTGCCACGTAGTCGAACATCAAAAGAATTACTGCTAATCACCAAAACCAGACATCCCAAGTTAATGATTTTAGCGCTTTTCTATGTATGGGAAGATGCAAGAGTCTGGGCTCATTGAAATTATCCCTTTGACGTGAATTCTAACTATCCAGGGCCAGTATCCTGTTTTTCTCCATCCTGAATTCCCCTTAGGGTGCGCTTTCAGGAGTGGACACAATGTCTCATGGCTTGATGGTGGGCATCATTGATCGTTTCCTGAAATGGCAGACAACATTCTTTGTCCACATCTTTTCACTCTTTCTCTGTCTTTTCCTTTTTGGATACCTCAGACCTCTAAGATAGATGTGACACAATTATTTTCAGTTGCTCTTTTGTATCCACTCTAGAAGTTCCAGGACTCTTGTAGAGTGTGCAGAAAAATGCACAATCACTTAGGCATTCAGTGAGGATTGGGGAGGGACAGAGATAAGGGCTGTTATGCAGGAAGCTAATTGTAGTCATCACAGAAGGGAATCTGAGGAATGAGAGGCAAGAGGGAAGAAAAGATATATTAAACATCATGTTTTCAGTACTGTTGATGTTGCCTTCTATCCTTTCTTATAAGATGCAAGATTTAAAATAATAAATAACGAAGGAATGATAGTAATATTTCTAAGCCCTTTTATGCCCGTTCTCTACTCTCAGTCCTTATGATACTACCAGAGTCAGGAGAAATTTTAGGTCATAGGCTAAGAGGAAAACAATAGTCAAGGAGAAGAATTCCAGGTGTGGTGAAATGGAAAATGCTATAGTTTTCAGAGCAATGATCAGGACACCTTGCCTTCCACTTCCAAGTATGGGGCTGGGGAGGGAGAAAGGAGATAAGCCTGCAGCAGATCTGATGGGATCACTGCTGCACTCTTGACATCGTTCCCCCACTTTCAGCCAGTGTTCTCAAACTGCAGTGCTTATGGAATGGCAAGGGTGCTTGTTGAAAATGCAGAAAACTAAACTCCATGTAAGTGTTTCTGACAGCATACCTCTTTCTGAGACACACAGGCTAAGAGATAAGTTGCTACAAGTTCCTTGGAACACAGTGTAAAGTCTGTTGGGGAACTAAAAGAAGCCAAGTTGACCATTTAACAATTATCAGGTTCTTTGGGCAAATATTGACAGCTCCCAGTGATTAGAGGGAGGTGTTGGCTGACGATCACATAACTTTGCTACCTCATGGTATGTTATGAAAACAAGTTTTAGATTGAGGCCTGTCTAACGTTTTCTAACAAGCCAGCACAGTCACATAAACTGTGCTTCTAAGATTGTGGTATCAAGGCTAAGATGTTCTGAAAGCAGATTAGCGAAACTTCTGGTTTGGGTCAAGCAAAAGTGTCCCCTCTGAAAAGAAGGTGCTTCGCCAAAGGGAGCTGTGGACCTCGCAGGCTGCTCCAAAGATATTAGCTGCAGCCATTGCCATATCCTGACTCCATCTTCATCCGTGGGTATTGGTGCTTGTTGCCTCTTTGTATTCAATCACACAACTCAAGCACAACTCATTTTACTATTTTAAAAAGTCATCCTTCATATTTCTTATGAACTAAAAACTCTGGTATAGACTTCCAAAATGATATTTGAAGTTTTTATACTGCTACGTCTGAAGTATGATTACCTGTTTAAGGTACTACAAATGTTAAAATGATCTTAGAGCAATGAATATAGGAAGCATTCAGATGTTAACTAATACTGTTTTTCTTGCAGTTACCGTGGTTGTCATTTTCCTCTCTGTTATAGCATATGACATGTTCAACTATTTCTCTACATGTCTAGCTTACAAAACTAGTGTTTTTCAAACCCATTAGAAGGTTATAAAATCAATTTAACGGTTTCTATGTAGCATTTTTGAATAAAATACACAGAAGAGAATAGAAAATATTAGAGTATATCAGCCTTTGGTTCAGTCACAGGTGTATAAACTGAGTAGCAATAGAAAATCTATTTTCTACTATAGGTCATGGTCAAAGAGAAAAACCCTATACTAAATTGTATGCCTCAAAATAAGGGAATAACAGCCACTGTCTTATTTATGTTTCTATCCTCAAGGTTTAACATATGTGTAGCTGCACAGTAAATGTTTGAAGGCATGGATTCTTTTTTTTTTTTTACTGCTAAGATGAATTTCACCGTAAAATGGAACCAAAGATCTTTAAACCTTCTGCATAAGCTGAAACTGAGTGTAAGTAAGTGAGCATTTGTAATTGATATTTGTAGAACCAAACAGTAAAAGCGTTCTCTGATGCTCTGGCTTGAAGAGAACTGCAATTATTTCCCTAGAAATCTTTATAGCTCACTTTTTCTTATGTCATAGGGTTCTGCTTTTTTAAAAACTTACTTATTTCTGTGAAATGCATGCCTGTGTCCTTTATACTAGTTTCCTGTGGTTGCTGTAACAAATTACCACAAACACAGCAACTTAACACAAATTTATTATCTTACATTTGTACAGAATAGACATCTGACATGAGTCTCACTGGGCTAAAATCAAGATATCCACACGGCTGCATTTTTTTTTTTTTTTTTTTTTCAGGAGAATCTGATTCCTTAACTTTTCCAGCTTCTAGAGGCTTTCCCAGGCTCATGGCTCTTTGCTCCATCTTCAAAGCCAACAGTACAGCACAGACTTCTGTTTCGATGGTCACAACTTCTTCTCTGACTTTGACACACCTGCTTCCCTCTTTCATTTATAAGGACCCTTCATTTATAACAACTGCCCCAGGGAACAATCTTCCCAAAGCATTTTAGATAATTTTCCTTCTACTTGATTTAATGACATCACCATCTGGGTAATTTCTTTTTTTTTTTTGCTTTATGCAGGCCTCTCACAGTTGTGGCCTCTCCCATTGCGGAGCACAGGCTCCGGACGTGCAGGCTCTGGACGCGCAGGCTCAGCGGCCCAGCCGCTCCACATGTGGGATCCTCCCGGACCGGGGCACGAACCCGTGTCCCCTGCATCGGCAGGCGGACTCTCAAACACTGCGCCACCAGGGAAGCCCCCTGGGTAATTTCTTAAAAGACTTTTTTTTTTTTTAATCCACACCTGTAATTTTATTTTATTTTTTTCTAGATTATATTTTCCCTTATAACTCAACTCTCAGAGAAGTTAGAAACTTTTTTTACCTTCATCATTTTTAACCAAAATTATAGACCGCAATGTTATGAGTGTGGCCTTTTTTGTTCTTGGCTAGGATGTGACAAGGGAAGTGTTTGTTAAAGGGGACGTAAAGGGAAGTCACAGAAATAGTATTAAACAAAGAAATATAAATGTACATGCATCATAAGAAATTAAGACCAATATTCTTTTTTAACATAGGAGGCATTTTGGGTAACAAACTATTTTTAAAGGTCTAATTAAAGAGTATACATTCTTTAATTAGTTAATAAAATGCAGTAGCCATGTGTTCAAAAACAAATGCAAGAACCACTTATGTAATAGAATGATAATGCTTTTTGATATAATATTTGTAACACCAAAACTTGTCTACTTAGCAGCCAAAAATAAAAACATGAATTGGAAAAATGTAGTTATTAATACAAAGTTCAGACCTAATACATGTTTTTCTGATCTTTAATTATTATTTCCTTCCTGTGAATGCATCATGGTGATGCTAGGTTTCAAATGCATTAGTTTTTATAAATAAACTGTATTACTCCACATGTTGAAAATATGTTCACACCATGCTTTTTCAAAAAATTTCATATGACTTTGGGGATAAGGGTGAATACAGTAACATCTTACTATCTGTGATTTTAGCATCCTTAGTTTGACAATTTGCTGAAGTTTGTGTAACAATTCTAAATTTTATGTTGAAATTTTAAAAATATATAATTTTTAACATCTGTATGGTTTAGTTAATAGCCTGAAAAGAAAGAATTATAGAAATAGACATACAATGCACAAAATTCTAAACCAGTGAAAGTGGTTTGTTAGTTTACAAAGATGCATGATCTGCATAAATCTGCATAACACAAAACTCTGGGGAAAGAATATGGCTGTCCAGAAGAAAGTCATTGCAGTGTTTCCTGAACAATTGAGGAAAGTGATTCCTAAGAGCAGCTACCTATTGGCAGAATGTTCTAACCCTGTCTACTCTGGTTTCTTTTGGAAGCCAATGTCTTCTAATAATCTTTTTTTTTTTAATTGAAGTATAATTGATTTACAATATTATGTTAGTTTTAGGTATACAGCATAATGTTTCAGTATTTTTGCAGATTATACTCCATTATAGGTTATTACAAGATAATGGCTATAATTCCCTGTGCTATACAGTATATCTTTTTTGCTTATCTATTTTATACATAGTAGTTTGTATCGATTAATCCCATACCCTAATTTGTCCCTCTCCCTTTCCCTCTCCCCTTTGGTAACCATAGGCTTTTTTTCTGTATCTGTGAGTCTGTTCCTGTTTTGCATATACATTCATTTGTATTACTTTTTAGATTCTAGATATCAGTGATACCATACTGTATTTGCCTTTCTCCATCTGACTTATTTCACTGAGTAATACTCTCTAGGTCCATTTTCAGTAACCACATTTCAATTTTTTTCTGCATGTCCCTATTTTCTATGAGAATTTGGATTTCCAATCAGATTTTTGCTATTTATGGGATTTATCAGCAGCACAGATCCTTGGCCAGGAATTATGTCACTTTACCTAAAAATTTTACGGCTCCTTTTAAAATAAAATGTGCTCTGCACAGCAAATTTTAAAATCAAACATCTCTCAAAGGATTACATATTTCTTATTACCTTGAAGATGTTAAATTGCTCTTATAAATTAGTTTCCAATCTTCTTTTTCCAGTCTTACCTTAATTCTCCATGGTTTTAATAGCAAGGTGAACTTGCTGGTTTCTCTTGGTTTATTGCTTTCCCTAAAAATAATCTTAATAGCTTAAGTAGGTTTGTAAATTTGATTCTTTCTAATAGTTTTATTTATAAGTGGTCACATTTCCTCTCTCAAGCACAAGTTAATATTTCTATAAACAATCGAGTTCGTTTGGTTTTGAAATTATGCATCCATTTCAGTTTGAAACTACTATTGTTCCTAACCAATATTAGCTGAGGCAGATATAGTACAACTTACCTTAATAGTAAATATTTCTTGGAGTGTTTACACTAAGGATTCAATGAAAATTGGTTTGAGTCAAAAGGATTAAGTTATAAAGCAAGCAGAGTCCTTGCTGGAAGAAATCAACTGTAAACTTTGAAGTCAAAACCAGGTTTGAATCTGGCTTTACCACTGATTAGCTGTGACTTGGAGTACATTACTTGTCCTCTGTGAACCTCAGTTTTCTCATCTGTGCAATCTGGAAAGCACCTATATTGCAAAAATGATGTGAGAACAACATGAAAGATTGTAGGTAAATCTTTATTATAGGGCCTACAGTAAGCATCTAATCAACCGTTGTTACTATTACCTTGAATGTTTTGCTTTGGCTTTTAAAGAAGTTGCAACTATTCTTAAAAGATTTTTAATTGATGCATGCTATAAACTGTTTTTAACATCACAAGGAATACACAACATACCAAATAGACAAAGATCACAAAAAAATTCAAATTAAAAAAATTCAATCTACCAAAACTAAATCAAATAATTTTTTAAATGTTAGATTGACAATAATTTTTTAAACAGAATCTTTTTATGAATAGACTGGCATTGCAGATAAGTGTGTGTATGTGGGAGGGTGAGGGATGAATATTTCTATTAAGCTGCTGAGACAGTTAGTTATCTGTATATAAAAGAACAAAACTGGTCCCTTACCTCACACCGTATTGAAATACCAATTCCAAGTAGACAAAAGACTTAAATGTAAATGAAAAACTGCAAGACTAAACCAAAGTACAAAATAAATATACATGAATATATACTAAATGTACATAAATATATACATGAATAAAGATAAATGTTTGCATAAATAAATATATTGGGAAGAGGAGACAAATCTTTCTTACAGAAGATTAAAGTTAACATTCCCAGTGATGTCTTGTAGATATCATGCACCCCTTGATATTCTGGGATGAGAATATCACTTATGTAGTATTTTTTTTCAAAACACCCTTAACCCCATTCTGATCATGAGAAAAAACATCTGAAAATTTAGATTCAAGGACTTTCTACAGTTACCTGGCCAGTACTCCTTAAGATTGTGAAGGTCAAGAAAAATGAGAAAAGACTGAGAAATTGTCACAAATTAGCAGAAGTGACAAAGAAATGCAATCTTACCCAGGACTGGATCCTGGAATAGAAAGGTGAAAAACTGGTGAAACCCAAATAAAATCAGAGTTCAATTAACAACAATGTACTAATGTTGGTTTCTTAGACTTTTTTTTTTTTTGTGGTACAGGGGCTTCTCACCGCTGCGGCCCCTCACGTTGCGGAGCACAGGCTCCGGACGCGCAGGCTCACTGGCCATGGCTCATGGGCCCAGCCGCTCCGCGTCATGTGGGATTTTCCCAGACTGGGGCACGAACCCGTGTCCACTGCATCGCCAGACGGACTCTCAACCACTGCACCACCAGGGAAGCCTAGTTTCTTGGTTTTGACAAGTGTACTATTGTAATGCAAGATGCTAACAAAGGATGGAACTGAGGGAAGAATATATGGGAACTCTGTACTATTGCTGAAACCTTTCTGTAAACCTAACATTATTCCAAAATAAAAAGTATACTAAAGAAAGACTGTAAGACTTAGAAAATAATATGAAAAATATCTTTACATATTTACGATATAGAGGGATTTATTAACCAAGAAAAGAAAGTACATAAAATTGTCGATAAATTTGACTGCATTAAATTCTAGAATGTCTGTTCACCAAACAATGCTGCAAAGAGAGTAAAAATAAAAATCACAGCCTGGGAGAAGATATTTACAGCAAATACATTTCCATGGCAGAGATCTCTTGCAACGCAAATTGAAAAAGACAAGAAACTCTGTGGAAAAATAAGGAAAAGAGTTAAAAGACACTTCAGAGAAAAGAAAATCTCAAGGATCAATGAATATATAAAGGATATTCAACCTCATTACTATTCAGAAAAAGTCCACAGTGAGATATCATTTCATATTTACCTGACTGGAAATTGTAAAGACTGAGAATGTCAAGTGTTATCAAGTATGTGAAACACCAAACATTTATGCACTGCAGGTGGGAGTGTAAGGCTATATTGTCACTTTGGAAACAATTTGGCTGTATCTAAAGTTGAAGATATATTTATCCTACGTGTGGCAAAACAATTGCACTCCTACCCTAGAGAAACTTTTCTATATATGAACAAGAAATATGTACCAAAGTACTCCCAGAAACTCTATTTGTAATAGCAAACAAACAAACAAAACAAAACAAAAAACAAAACTAGAAGCAACCCAAATATCTACCACAACACAATTCCATCTAACAATGAAGATAAAATAGTAACAAGCAACAACAAAAATGCATTTTAAGAATATAAGTTGGAGAGAAAAGAGGAAACTATAGAAGAAGGCATACAGCATGATTTCACTACATAAAATTTAAAAATGTTGAAATAAACATAGTTTAGAACTTAGTGTTTAGGGTTACGAACATGAGGGAAAGCTATAAAGAAAAGCATGAGAATGGTAAACATGATTCGTACAGCTGTTACCTCTATGGAAGTAAGCACACAAGAAACTAAAAATTATGCAATATACTCTATATTTAATGGGATGGTGGGTTTATGAGCATCTGTATTGTTATTATTTACCTATTATGAGTAGCGTAAAGAGGATTTAATGTCTACCTAATAAAAATAAATGAAAGAGAAAGAAAAAGAGAGATGGAGAGAGGAAGAGAAACATGAGAGGAAGAGAGAGGGAGAATGTGGGTTACCACTCCCGCTAACAACCATACCCAGGAAGTATGGTTACCCCAATGTACTAAGGGATTCCCAAGGTTAGAACTAAGTTTGTTAGTTTGGTAGATTTCACTTCCTCTTTTTGTTATCCCATATCTAAGTGCCATTTAAATTAGCTGGGATCAAAGTACAGATGTGAAACTCCATTATCTGTTCCCTCTAGCTCAGCCTCTCGTGACACGCAGCGTCACAGGTCTGGCCCCACGCTTGCTTTGGTAGAATTGCAGTCCTCTCTTCTTCCTCTTCTCATTGCCACAACAGAAACTCTAAATGTCTCTGTCTACAAACCTGGACTCTTCGATACTGTAATAAGCTGTCCTTCCTGAGGGTTTATCTCCAGAGACTGGGCTGCCTTTTCCTTCCTCCCTACAACTTCCTTCAGCCACACTTTGTTCAAATCCATTAATGCAATGGTAACGGAAGAATTTCTAAAGCAAAGCTGGCCGATCATTGCCAGAAACACCTCTTATCTCTTCCTGTTCAAGGAAGCTGTCAGGGATCCTGCGAAAGTAGCTTGAGAGAAATGCAGACCTTTTTTTTAAATGAAAGATTCGTATTAGGTTTGAGAATGTCTTGTTTGCCTCCGATTCCAGAAGAAAAACATCGAGCAAGTGTAGAGGTGGGAGACAAATGGACCAGTCCAGATAGAGAAGATGGTCTAAACCAAGGCAGTGGATGTGGCAGAAGTGGAAATAGAAAAGAAAGGACAGATCTGAGAGAGATTCGTCTGGAGCCTTCTTTTTTAGTAGATGAAAAGCTGTCTAGAGGGAATGATGTAAAAGTGAGCCACCCTCTCTATGAAACAACAGTGGATGGAGACTTAAAACTTTAAACCCTAAACTTACCGTCTACAATGACACAAGGAGAAAATGGAATACATACGAAAGCTCAGATCATTGGAGCAAAAGTATTAATGGAGCACCCAGCTTTCTATTTACTGCAGGAAGCAACAGAGAAAACATTACTTGTGACATAGTAAAACCTTATAAAATCAATGATTAATCTTATTCATGACTTGCTGTAATTATTAGTATTATACATGGATTGGACTAATTTTTAGGATTATACATGATTTGCACCATGTCACTTTGACGGTTCTCAACTATTCACATTTATCCTTCTTTGTTCCATGGCAAAGAAAAGTAAACAATATATTGGGAAACATGGAAGTGGTTTATTAAATGCTTTTGGCTGGATAATTTATTCTTTTAATATTTATAATACAAGGGTTTTCTGAGAAAATATTAAAAAACTATTATGAAAATGTTTTAAGAATAATTTATGAATGATGATAAAAGATCTGGAGGAAGGAAAGTGGTTTGCTTAGATCAACACCTCATGCCCTAGACAGAGTTTTTAAAACCAAAAAAAATTCTGGAAAAAAAAAAAAGAGTTCAGCCACATTATTTTTGTCAAGGAGACCAAGACAACTATTTAAACTATAGAAAAAGGCATCAGGTAAATGTATTTTATGACTCTGAGTTCATCATTAAAAAAGAGCTTCTAGATCTCAGGTATATATTTTGCTCTCCCATGGGACAAAAATATTTTTATAACATAATTTGGCACATTTTATGACCAAGGTAAAGCAAAGAATACACTGTAACATCAATGAAAACTCTATAAGCAAACTACAAGGGGGAAATATTACTCAAATATCAATTAAGTAGAATTCAAGATAAGTGTGGCATTTTTTATCCTCTCTTACATGTAAAATGTTTATGTGCTGTAAGTGTTTAGGGGGAATTAGCTCTAAATGTGTATTCCCTGAACAAGTTTGTTTTTTGTTTTTGTTTTTGTAGGCCTGTATATCTATTTTGCTTGTACTTCAATGGAGGCAATATCCCAGGTCACATCTTTTACCGTTGCTCTCATTACATTGTACAATTTTTTTCTTTTTTAGTTTGTTTTCTCCCTTAGAATGTCAGTGCACTGAGACAAAAACTACCATTCTTTATCTGGATTTCTTTAGTTCTTTGCACAGTGCATGGCACACAGTAGATGCTCAATAAATATATAATGAGTTGATTTCTATCAGTGAGTAAACACATGTAATGTTTATTCCAAGATACTTAATTTCCCTAAAAATTGTTATCTCTGAGGATAGAGTTAGATAAGCAATAAAGACATTCTCATCTTTGCAGATGCCTGCTTAGACTCCATAATTATATAAAGTCCTGTAGTAAAAACTTTGTACAAACTCCGCAGTAAAATCTTTGATTCATCCCTCTAAAATACTATGTAAATTTTGGAAACCAAAGAAAACCTCAGAGTACCTTTTCTCCATGAAATATAATACAATTAAATGGCTTTCTTATATTTTGGAGAGGGACTATCTCATCCAGAAATGTAATAGAAAATCATGAATTTTAACATTTCATAAAATGTAGCATAAAGGAGTATGAATCTTCTCTCTACCCAGGCATACATATTCGGCTCTGTGGGTTGCTAAGATACACTAAAAAGTACAGAAATGCGATTTGGTTCTTTAAAAATAGGCTAGGCAGCTTTCTTATTTCTGACAAATTTAGTCTCTAGGGAATATACACAATCTCAGTACAATCATTTATTTTAGTCACTTTCTGGCCTTAATCAAATTGTGGTTTGAAAAGATTTTAATCTTAGGTTTTAATGTTGAGGTCAACGTTATCTTCAAGCCTTAACCAAATAAATACTAAAAGGCAGAGAGGTCTTTCGGCTTCCCACTCTTTATTTAGGCAATCTGTAGAGAACAAGCCAGATCCATTCCAGTGAAAATCAATGATTTCAATTTGCACAAGTAGCTAACTCATGTTCTCTGCCATGTCTTCTCCTTTTTGCAGAAAAAGAAAGGTTACACCACAGGACAAAGCCCATTTATTTTGAGGTGAAGTGGTGGAGAAAATGAGTGAGGGATATCATGCTGAATTCTTAGGTTTTAGCAGATCTTTGGCAAATATATGTTTTCTAGTTGACCCAGATAACAATCATTATGGATATCTTTAAAAGGTTCAAATTATTCCTGTTGTAGAACCTGACTTCAGAACCTATCACTTGTTTTCAGCTTTCAGTATTTTCCAGCTGAATGACACTCCTGGTCATGCCCCTGACCACAGTCTCACAACCTGTTCATGGATAAGAAATAAACAGAGATGATTTTTTTTACAGTATCCTGGTCCTAAGTTGAAGGTATAAAAGGAATCTATATATACACACATACACTAACATGTATATATTATATATACTATATATAAAATATATATCTTGTATCTATGAAAGTTTGAAATATATATATATTTTTAACAATCAATACAGACTTTAAAATCCCACCTATGGGATTTTATGAGATGTCAAATGAGAGCAGAAAAAGGATGGGCAGTAAATTAATCTGCAAATCCAGCAGACGGGAGGCTGGTAAACCAGTGGCCACTGGCATTTCCACCAGATGCTTACTGGAAGGGTAAGAAGTGGTCCTCACAGGCAGGATCTGTCCCAGAGCAACAAGGTATGTAGGCCACCAAGTGATCCAACCAAAAAAAAAAAAAAAAAATATATATATATATATATATATATATATATAAAATACATTACATATTTTAGACGTTATAGAATTATGGACCTAGAAATAGTAGATGCAGGTCAAAAATCTCTGCCTTGTACTATCTCCTAATCCCTAAATTGGCTTCTATTTTTAGTCTTCACGTTATTCACATTCCCTGTGTTTCTTTTACATCACAGCCTCTCTTAATTCTTTGCAGAATTTCATTTCCCTTCCATCTCTCTTTCATATAGCATCTCTTATTTTACCGGCCGCAGAATTCCATCTTTTTCTTTCTTCCTTCCTCACTACACACTCAGTCTAGGTGAACATGTCAATGTCATGCTTCAATTAATATCTACATATAAGTGAATTTAAAATATTTATCTCAAACCCGTTCCTTTCTCATTTTTATGCTCTAAATTCACTTCTCTGAAGTTATGTTTTCAAATTAATACTCATAAAACGAAACTCATTCTTCAGTACTTCATATCTGCCCCTCCTCCTCTGTTCCCCATCTAAAATTCTCATGACTCAGTTACTGATACAGTCAAGGGTCTGATGGCAGAGATTTCTAGTAATGTTTCCCAGTCCAGTGTCGACCCTCTCCAACTACCTCCATTTATTTATTTACATATTTATTTGTTTTACTAGATAATGCATAAGTGAGGTAGCAAATGCAAAAGTTGCAAGTTCTCCAATTCCTCTCCCCACAGGAACTATGACCAGTTACTGAACTGTTACAACTTTTTCCAAGATAGCTTTTTCTCTGTAAGCATATATGTAAATACATCTGTGTACACACACACATGCGCACACAGAGGCAACATATTGTTCTTCACTTTTTTCATTTGACAGTACATTTTGGAACATATCCCATATAATTCATAAAGTGGTTCCTCATTTTTTTTTTTAACTGTTGCAAGTTATTCCATTAAATGTTTTATGTAGTATGGCGTTCCATTAAGGTAGAAAAGCAAAATGTATGACAGTAGTGCAAAGCCTGGGAGAGGAGAAATGGAAATATACTATTGTGAAGTTATATTGCATATGAAGTGGTATAATACTGCTCTAAGCTAGATTATGTTAAAGATTTAAAGATATGGTAAAGATTTATACTATAAACACTAAGGCTACCACAAAGATGCCGAAAAGATAGCATCTCTTTAAACAAGCTTCAAAGAAGATGCAGAAAATTACTTGGTACGAACAATAAGTCATTGATTTTGGAGAACTATACTCACCTGACTCCACAACAAAATAAAAACAATTACACATAATGGGAATAACTGCCAATATTAACAGCAGAGACCACTGAACTTTTTCTGGAGAGGGGCTCCTCAAGATAATTGGAGGCTTTCAATTTTTAAAAAGCAGACATTGCCTTTGTTCCCCTTTCTCTTTTCTGAAACCAAGTAATAATTTCATAATACAATATCTTTATTTCTTGCTGTCTTCTTAACCTTGATCAAATTTTCCCTGCCCCTGGTTGCCCTACTTCATACATATATACTAAATTACGGGGCTAAATGGTTTCATCATTTCCTTAAAGTTGGCATTTCCCTTTCTATGTCTTTATGTTCATTAAATTATTGATGGACTTAAGAAAGGAGAAACAAGGAAGAAACAATGTCTGCTCTTTTAAAGCTTCAAGTACCTATTTCCCCTTCAGGAATTTCTTCACACAAAAAAATTCAAGAGTCTCTACCAGAGATGAGATGTTTGCATTTACTCACAGCTACTATGCTTAATATTTTGTTTTTTCTGCATTCAGGGTACTATGTTTGAAAATCTTTATACCCTTAAAGACTTGAAAGTCTAATTATGCAGGTATAAGGAAAGGGAAAAAAATGATTCTGTGAGTTGTAAAACTAAAAATTGTCCTTTTTTTTTTCTTATACCATCAGTAAACCTTTCCCATATTCCACTAAGCAAAAATAATTATTGCCAAAATCAATTCCCAAAACCCAACTATTAGACTTCAAAAATGTTAAAGAAATAAAATATGCTATGAGAATCTTAGGATACACAGTCAAGGACCGACCTGGGTTGGTGCAATCCTACCTTTTCCTGATGTTTCAGAAATCCAAACAGATTGTTTTAAACCCTCCCCCACCCATAATCTAGATTGTTTTAAACCCTCCCCCGCCCATAATCTACATGTAAATAATCTACTTTGTAGGATCATCTGCATTAGCATGTATGTGTTTACATCTCAGACAACATTAATTGTCCCTTCTCTGTGCTATGATAGCACTTATTACTCATGTATCATTATTTCTTTCCACCTGAAACAGATTTTTCAGCCAAGCAGAGGATCTACTGCTATGTGTTGAATGCTTCCTGTGTCCTGGCACTGTGCTAAATTCTGCACATATTTAATCCTCTGCAATCATTTGGCCCTCACAAAAATCCAATGAAGTAGGTACTATTGCTATCCTATTTTAAAGATGCAGAAATGGAAGCAAACAGAAGCTAGATGACTCGTCCACACAGCAATAAATGATGGAGTCAAGATGAGAACCCAAGCTGTGCAGCTCCAGGGCTTGTACTCCTAACTAGTACCAAACTAATTCTCTTAATAAGACATATGTAGCCAATGATTTCTTAACCAAAACCATACTGATGGACATTTAAGTTGATTCTAAACTTTTGCTTTTATGAACAGTGTTATAATGAGTATCTTTGTACATACATTATTTTATATGGGAGGGTTTATCTATAGAATAAATGCCTTGAAGTAGAATTTTTAAATCAAAAAGCATGTACATTTTACATTTTGATAAGTATTGCCAAAATGTTCTCCACAAGCGGTAGTAAGAATTTATATTCCCAAGAGCTATAAGTTAGAGTAAAGCAATTATATTCTACAAATTTTAAGTTATTTTTGGAGTGTATCAACAGGTTCTTTACTTTTCCCTCAGGTTCCCTCCTACACTAAAAATCGATGCAATTATCCAAGGATTTGGACCACAAAACATTTTGTTCAAATATTCAAAATCTAGGTAAAAGTATGTCTTTGTTACTTTGAAGGATAGGGAAGGATGAAGTTATCTGGACAATTATATCTGTTACCCCATTTCAACTGGTATGTTTAAATTTAAAGATGTTAAAAAGGGGACCACTTTATAATTAGATTCTCTGTGAATCAAATATCAACTAGACATGGGAAAACTTGTTTTTCCATACATAAATTGTGAAAAATCTGAAGTATGTTCAAAGCAAACTAACCACAAAATGATTTAAGAAAATAAACTTTTTTTTAAAAGAGGGAAATTAAAATGGAAGATTGTTTCAAAATAAATATTTGGCAATATTGAAGACTTTTTAATACAAAATTTTTCATCTCACAAATTCAATGTAGAGAACTTTCATACCTCGATTTTTTCAAATGCCAAATGAAATTTTAATTGAACCTAGTGCCAAAAATGAAAAAAGTAGATAATTTTATGAAAAGTTATAGTAATGTTTAAAGAGCCATTATCTTATTTAAATTGAATTATACAAATGGAAGTTTTAAATCAATTTGAGGTTTCAAAATAACTCAGTTGCATTTTAAAATAACTTAACTTGTATTATGATGACATATTTTGAATGTTTTCTAATTGAGTGACTAGTAAGAATTAATCACCTTCTCACGTTAGCTCATTTAAGACCTCCAACAGCCAAGTGAGATAGAAATTCTTCATCTCCCTTTTACAGATAAAACTGGAGTTCCGGTAGGTGATGTGACTTATCCATAGACATGTATAGATAAAGGTAGCCATGCTAGATCTCAAGTCCCACAAATATAAGACAGCAGATTCAGTTTTGACTAACAAGAAGATATTTCTGTCTGATTTCTGAGTGTCAGCTGAACTAGCAGTGGCTACCTCAGGTTTTGAATATTGATTGTTTTAAGTCCCTACTATTTTGTTTTTAACTGTCCAAAATAAAAGGGAGGAAAATCATTGTTCTTTGCGAGTAAATTACTTAACTCTTTGCACTGCCAAGATCTTCATGCCCAGAGAGATGCGAGGCATAGTCAGTAGCTTTACCAAGACTCCTTTAATATGGTCTTATTAATATTGTTAGTAAAATAGGCAACTTATTATTGAAAACCAACAGAGTAACTTTAAGAAGTCACATATTCAAATGCCTTCAAGAATCTTACAATTCTAGAAGTAAGAATAAGGCTATGGGAAGTAGTAGGTCCAGAGGTTTATGGAAGAGGTACGCTTTTATAAAGGTGTCCAACTTCAAAAATAACCACAATCATAGGGACCAGAGAAACAAAGTGTGCATATTGGACCTATGGCTTTGGGGTCAGTGTCTTGGCTATTTTACCAAAACTGAACCTGAATAATTGTGATAACTAGAAATAAAATAAAATAATATTAACAATAATAACAGAAAGATGATTGTAAATTGGATTCCAAAAAATAAACTGCTTGTTAATCATAACAACTGGCAGAATAAAGAATACTGTAAGTATATATTTATTTTCAGCTTTGCTTGGAAAGAAAATACTAGTTTTTTAACTATGTACATATTTAGGTAGAATAGGCTAAAAACCTTCCCTACACAAATTTTAAATTTAAATAAACTGCTACTCAGATCTAACAACAGAAGCCCAGTTCTAGATCTCAAAAGAGATGTAAGCCACAAATGAGAGAATATGATGCTGCCTACAGTCAGTCACACTCCTCAGTTTGTTACCATCTCTTCTCATTGGGAGGCTCTCCAGTGATAAAAAGGATTTGCAATGACCATAGCTCTGAGGGTGGCTTCTGTCCCCTAAATCTCTGATCCCCTTTCCATGGTACCTTCCCAAAAGAAGAATGAAGTTCTGCATATTTTTATACAGAGAATGATGCAACAAGCTAAACCCACTTAAAAAAAGCAAAACCATAAACAACAAGGATTTATTGTATATCACAGGGAACTATATTCAATATCTTGTAATAACCTATAATAAAAAAGAATATGAAAAAGAATATATATATATTCTGAATCACTTTGCCATACATCTGAAACTAACACAATATTGTAAATCAGCTATTGTAGAAAACAAACAAACACAACCCAAAAAAACCCTATGCCATATTGTTGTGCATTTGGTATTCAAGTTCTATAATAGTCTATACTTTCTAAGTGAAGGAATGCTGAATAAATTGTCCATTATATTAGATGTGTCAGAAAAAATGCTTATGGGTTCTAACTAAATATCCAATTCGCTAGAACTTAAGATACCTGACAAAAGATACCCATAGACCCCTATTCATGATCAGGACTGAAGAGTCTCCTGTGACTCAACATATCCACACCCAAACTCATTATCCTTCCCTGATAAAGCTTTTTCTTCATCATACATTTTTTTATAAGTTATTCAAGGTGCAGCTTAAATAATCATCCATGACATGTGTTGTGAGTACCCTAATCACAAGATCTCTCTTTCTCTCTCTTCTGAAATTCTGTAGTATTTGTCTGCAGTAATCAGATACTTTTATACTCCCATATAAAATAAAAATTAAATTAAAACAGAAAATAAAGACTTATTCATCATTGACAGGCACTAATAGTCCACTCCAAAAGAAGAATATTTTGTTCCTGGAAATGCTACTTGGAATTGAATAGCCAATACAAAACGAATTGTCATCTGCACTAAGTACTTCCAAATTCTCAAAGGACCATCTTCAGAGAGAAAACAGGCTAAAGAGATTTAAAAAAAAAAAGAAGAAGAAGAAGAAGAAAAAGAAAAGGTAGATACACTGAAGGGAACTGTGAACGAGAGGAAATCCTCATTTTCCAGAACAGTCAATTACAATAAAGCAAAATAATTCTTTTCGGTTCTGTTAAAAAAAAATCAGGTATTTCATTTTATCATAGCTGTTTGTACATAGTTACCATTTCCAACAACACTGTAGGCTCCAAAAAAATAAGGGTAATATTGTATATCTTAACTATGTTTTAGTAAGAAGATGACTATAATATATGGTCCCAGCTGTCAAGGCACCAGAAGTCTCAATTCTTATTCTTCCACAAATTACCTTACATAAAATAAGTGTTCAGTCAAATTTTTGAAATTCTTTTACTTGCTTCCCAAGCCCATAATAATAGCCAGAAAAGAAATGCAGACAAAGAATTTTTTTTTTTATTTTATGGGATATCATATGAACATGCCAATTTTTTAAATAGCATAAAAATTACAGTATAAACAGGACAAATTATTTACTTAATACTTTCAGTTTCATTAATGTATTTTGGGAGGAAAAAGGAAACCATAATGAATAATATAATATTACATTATATAATAATATTAGTTTCTGTTTTTTGATTTATTCTTTAGTTTTAAAATAATTAAATAAAAAGAACAAATTTTAATTTCATTAATATTTAGATTTAGTAAAATATTTCATATAAACTAAAATAGGTATTTATCAAGTAAATATACCACACTTTGAAGTTCATGTTTTTCCACTGTTTTAATGTTTAAATACAAGTAAAAACTACAAGTGATCATATAGACCATGACAAAGGAGCCAAGAACATGCAAGGGGGAAAGGATAGTCTCTTCAGTAAATGGTGTTGAGAAAACTCATATGCAAAAGAATGCAACCTGACTACTATCTTACACCATACACAAAAGTTAACTCGAACTGGATTAAAGACTTGAATGTAAGACCTGAAACCATAAAACTCCTAGAAGAAAAAGTAGGTGGTAAGCTCCTTGACATAAGTTTTGGAGATGATTGTTTGGATTAGACACCAAAAGCAAAGGTAACAAAAGCAAAAATAAACAAATGGGACTACATCAAACTGAAAAACTTATGTACAGTGTAGGAAACCATAAACAAAATGAAAAGATAACCCCCTGAACAGGAGAAGGTATTTGCAAATCATATATCTGATAAGGAGCTAATATCTAAAATATATAAAGAATATATGCAACTCAATAGCAAATAATCCGATTTAAAAATGGACAGAGGATATGAATAGACATTTTTCCAAAGAATACATACAGATGGCCAACAGGCATATAAAAATGTGCTCAACATCACTAATCATCAGAGGAATGCAAATCAAAAGCACAATGAGATATCACCTCATGTTACAATAGCTATTATCAAAAAGACAAGAAATAACAAGCATTGGTGAGGATGTGGAGAAAAGGGAACCTTTGTGCACAATTGGTAGGAATGTAAACTGGTGCAACTGCTATGAAAAACAGTATGGATGTTACTCAAAAAATTAAGAATAGAACTACCATATGATCCAGCAATTCCATTTCTGGGTTCTTACCTAAAGAAAATGAAAACACTAATTTGAAAAACTATAGGCACCCTCATGTTTATTGCAGCATTATTTCTAATAGATAAGACATGGAAACAATCTAAGTGTACATCAATAGAGGAATGTGTAAAGAAGACATGGTATTTATATACAGTAGAATATTATTAGCCATAAAAAAGAAGGAAATCTTGCCATGTGCAACAAGGTGGATGACCTTGAGGACATTATGTTGAGTGAAATACGTCAAATGGAGAAAGACAAGTAACATATGAACTCTGTTATATGTGTAATCTAAAAACAAACAAAAAGAGTTTATAGATACACAGAACAGATTGGTGATTACCAGAGGCAAGGTATGGGGGGTGTGTGCAAAATGGCTGAAGGTAGTCAAAAGGTATAAATTTTCAGTTATAAAATAAAAGTCATATAGCTACAGCATGGTGACTATAGTTAATAATACTGTATTGCATATTTAAAACTTTCTAAGAGAGTATATCTTAAAAGTTCTCATCACAAGAAAATAAATTTTATGACTATTAGGGTGATGATGGATGTGAAATAGACTTATCATGGTAATTATTTCACAATATATACAAATATGGAATCGTTATGTTATACACCTGAAGCTAATGTAATATGTCAATTATACCTCAATAAAAAAAATTGCACTTTGAATTTCATACTTTTCCACTGTTTTAAAGTTTAAATAAGTGAAATCTACAAGCGGTAACATAGAATGCTAGAATTAAAGTAAATTGAGTTCTATTTCTTCATATTTTCAGTATGCTCTCATCATTTATTTTGACCCACTGTTTAAATATAGGAAGATGTGCTATCATAGGAGTTATAGGAGGAACTGCTCCCAAAGAAAACTCAAATGAGACTAAACTGCTACAAACTTAAACTACGAGAATGAAACTGTGTACCTGAGTCTGTGTGTGTATGTGTGTGTGTGTGTGTGTGTGTGTGTGCGTGCACTTGTGTGGGGGGAGGCAACTATATCCAAAGAATTTTCCAGAGTTGCTTCCATTTATAAAACAATGTTCATTGAAGGGTAACTAATTTAAAAATGTGCCAGTTTGTAGCTTGCACACAATTATCGAAACACAATAGTTACCACAGCTATTGTTTAGAATTTAGACCAAGAGATCTTTTTCTGGCAGGAGTACTTTAGCACTGACATTGTTTGGAGATGCTGATGCCTGGTGATAATAAAAAGCAGACCGACTTTAGTCAGTTTTATTATTGTTTTTGCAATATTTCCGTGCAATGCACTCCTTCATCCCTGTTCTGCCCTTGTTATTCCACTGCCTGAAGCCTAACTGAGATAATGAATGTGAAAGTACCTGGCACCGGGTCATGTTATATTATGGTGGTGATTGCAATGGTGAGTGTTAATCATTGGCAGAGTTTATCCTTTGTAAAATACACAGGCGCTTCTTTTTAAACCGCTTTCAAGTTTAGTACACCAACCATTTTGTCAGTGGAATACTACTATTTCTGGATTTAAAAAAGTTGACATCTGAGGCATTTAAGTTTGGGTGACTCATTTTAAGTCAAGGACTTAATTTGTTTAAAAAAAAACCATGGGGACATTTGCATGTCTAGGCTAACTGGTACAAGTGTAACTCTCAATGAGCAAGCATCTTCTGGTGTTACCAAGAGTCAGATGCAAGAAAAATCCTTTTCTAGTCCAAAGAGTTTCAGAACAAGTGAAATATAAATGTGAACAGGGCAGTGCACCAAAATCTCCGTCAATGGATAATAAAACTAAAGGAGATCGCAAACCCAAAACGTTTTATTTGAAAACTACAAACTCAGCTTGACACCAATAAAATTTTACAGCCTCTTCAAAAACAATAAGTTGTTCAAAAAACACTTCATAAATTTATCAAATGAGAGACCAGATTGTTGAAGAAAGTGACAGAGGGAAACATTTTGATCGGTTAAAAACCAACTCAGAAAAAAAAAAAAAAAACAAACAAACAAACAAACAAAAAAAAACTCAGTATACCCACCTCATCCCTAACTAGTTTAAACTCAGAACTGGAAATTTTTTTGATAAAAATAAACTATTATTCAACTATGACACTGATTCATGTTGATTAAAAAATAAATAATATTCAATTTTTAATATATCATGATTACACTGTCCTCATTTTATATAGTGTTGATTTTATTTTTAATGAAACTTTTATTAGTCTTACCTACTAATCATTTATAATGTATATTGATTATATAATAATAATGATGTATATTGATTTTTTGTTATTAAACCTATGTTATATATAAGCTTTATAAATGTTTATAAAAGTATCTATAAAAATTTTATAAATTTGTACATAAACTGTATTAAATCTCTAGTACTGGTGCTTTATTTTATTAGTTCTAGCAGTTCTTAATGAAATATTGGTATTAATAGCAGTATTTAAGCATTTCCCAAGTTAACCATATTACACCGTATCAAGATACAGGTACTACAGTTACTGTATGCATGCTGTCCTAGCTTGCTCTGAAGAAAAGAGAGTATCTTTTTTTGTTTTCTTATTGACAAATATACACTAATACGTATAAAATAGATAACTAATAAGAACCCACTATATAGCACAGGGAACTCCACTTTGCTGTACAGTAGAAACTAACACAACATTATAAAACAACTATAACCCAATTTAAAAAGAGAGTATCTAAAATCCATCTTCAGCTTATCTTCAAACTCAACTGACTCAATTTCTGGATAAGCAAAAAACATGTTAGACTAAAGTATGATGATCAGCAATTTTTTTTCTACTTTAACCATTTTTTCTAGCTTTTAGAATTCTATAATTTTATATTATAATTCTATATCTATAATTATATCTATAATTCTATAATTTTCAGTACATTTCATGCAAGATCGTTGAGGCAAATTTAAATGTGTCCTGAACATTTACTTATCTCTGCACAAAAAGTCAATCAAATGTCTGGTTTTCTTGTCATTTTGCAAATGAAAATATGTTCTCGGGACTTCCCTGGTGGTCCAGTGGTAAAGAATCTCCCGTACAATGAGGGTTTGATCCCTGATCAGGGAACTAAGATCCCACATGGCACAGGGCAACTAAGCCCTCATGCCACAAATTACAGAGCTCACGCGCTGTGGAGCCCAGGCATCGCAACTAGAGAAGGGAAAATCCATATGCCACAAATAGAGAAAAGCCCGCACACCACAACGAAGAGCCCACGTGCCGCAACGAAAGATCCTCCGTGCCTCAACAAAGATACCGCATGCCACAACTAAGACCCGATGCAGCCAAAAAAAAAAAGTTCTAATGTACTGGTGTTGAAGGAAACAAGAAAGTGTTCCTTGGAATGTTTTTGATGTCACCTTGAGGAAATTGTCATACACCATCTGCTAGTTTATTAAGCCAACAGAATGGCAATATTGATGAATTCTTCTTTAATAAATGATATATATTTATATAGTTACCAGCCATAACCTAATGCCCAGAAGCATGGCCAGGTACTTTGAAATACATTCAGCTTAAATTATCTATAGGTGTTTTGTATTTGTAAAGTGACAGATACTCTAAATAATCTATCTTACTTTGTGCTGCACTTCATTTGTACATGCTGGCAAGTGTGTATTTAAATCCAGCTCACAAATGACAAGGTTAATAATCTTCCCTGTCTTCATTGTCCTTGTGGGTTGTCATCTGAGAATTCTCACCCTGTTAAGAATGTACAGGCTGAGGAAAGTTCAGCCTGGTTGAATGTCAAAAAATATTTCAGAAACTATCCTCTCTGTTTTATTTTCCTTGGATTTAATAACATGAATGGGGGATGGTTACAACTATAGCCTAGAAATGAGAGTTCTTTCATAAATCATTAAAATCATTCAGTGACTCCCAAGGAAGAAGGAAATTCAATGAAACTTCTTAAGCCTCCCAAAATGTGGGTTATGAGGAGAGAGAGAGATTGCTCATATAATCAATAAATAATCAATAAATAACTAAGTTTAAAAATAAAGGAATTATGTGGAAAAAAATCAAGGAATACTTCAGGATCTCAATTCTACAATTTAGTTTATGGGAACACAAGCTGATAGATTTAAGAGAAAATAGAAATATGCGGTCAATCATTGGATCTCTAGCATTTTGGCATTGCTTACAATTAATGGTATTAGTCAGAGTTCAGTTTCGCAGTTGGAATCACTCTAGGTACTTTAAGAAGGAAAGCAATCAAATCAAGGAATTATATAAAATCCTTGGAAGAACTGAAGGTGTGGATTGAAGACTGGGCCTCCATATCTGACTTGCCAGAGTCAGGAAGGCAGGGAAGCAGGAATCACTGATGAAACCACTGAGTTATAAAAATTCATCATTGCCATTCTGCTCCAAGGATTAAAAAAAGTCACTGCCAGAGGAACTCTCACAGCTCCGGGGAAACTGGCGCTGGAACACTGGCCCCCAGAGACCAGCTGCCTTCTCCAGTGCAGTTTCCTCCTGACATCTCTAACGCCACATCTCAAGTATGTCCACCAGCAGAACAGAGTGTAAGCAAGCAGGAGGTGTCTGCAGCTCACTCCCACTTCCTGGGATCTGGCATCTCTGTTGGAGGAACTCATTTTATGAAGGACCCATAGGTGCAAGAGAGACTGGGTGTGATGGATTTTGGTCTTCCAGTCTCTGCAGTACAGAAAGACCCACTAGAAGGAAGTGGGGATGGATGTTTTACCCCAATAAAGCATATTCGATATATTTACAAAGTGTTTTCACTGTCAGAGTGATATGTACTCTTTATAAAAACCTACTGAGATAGGTAGTGCTATGCCCATTTAACAGGAAATTTACAGTGTGAAGTTTTTCCATGTCTAAAATTACAGAGGAATAAGGTGCTAGGAGGAGTAACTTGATAACAGTTTTGCTTTTGAAATCCTCCCCATTAATACCATACTGCCTCTATAGCGGGTTGCTGAGTGAAGGCATTATTCGTATTTTGTTTATCAGACATCCATAAAAGATTTACTCAGTTAAAACTTAAAAGAGAAAGACCATTCAGCGAGAAATAATAGATACTTCTGTAACAAATATGAAGAAGTTATGTTCTGAAATTGATTCTGTTAGCCATTTATTGAATCAAAGAAATGATATGCCTCAGATTGATTACTTGAAGAAGTAGTGACATATCAAAAATCCTGATATATTTGGAAATGTTCACTTTTAATAGTTTTTTTAACATCTTTATTGGAGTATAATTGCTTTACAATGGTGTGTTAGTTTCTGCTTTATAACAAAGTGAATCAGCTATACATATACATATATCCCTGTATCTCCCCCCTTTTGTGTCTCCCTCTCACCTTTAATAGTTTTAAATGACAGAAGTTATGAAATACTGTACCATGTTATCTCAATTCAGAAAAATACATATATGAAGACTACATCAAAATCAAATGGCTATCTCTGGATAATGGTAATTTGAGTGTCTTTATATCCTGGAGATTTTACTCCTTTTCCAAATTCAAATTTTAAGCTAACAGAGCAATAAATATTCCTCTTAAGACAAAACAAAAACTTTTAAGAGTACTTAAGCATTAAGAAATAATACACATAGGGCAAGGGTAGGTAGAAGAATGTTAGGCAGGCAAAATTATCAAAATAAAAACAGTTGAAAATAACTTTTAAAAGGTGTGGTTCATGTTAAGAAGGAAAAGAGAAAATGTTCTCAACTTCTTCCCCATATTTTTTAAAACAAAATCATAAGAACATTACAGATTCGGGATCACAGCTAGATTATGTTCTAAATGGATTTATTTTCTTTTTAAAAATAAACCATAAAGCATCACTCACATACATTATTTTTAAAATCCTTTCTTTATAAATGCAAATTTTCTTATAATAAAACTAAAGCTATATATCAGCAAGAGACAGTGTTTGTTCTCAGCATCATCTCTGAGTATCTTAAGTGACGTTCTTATTTCCTTAACTCATTTGATATATAATCATTCAGACAAGTTGTAAACCTTATTCACTATTTTACGTTATTCAACATAGCATCGTTCCAAATAATTTCATTTTTTTCTATAAATTGCAACTTTAAGAAGAAAATGAGTACTGTGAAAATCTCATAACAACTGTGAAAATAAGGTTTTGCCTACCTTGATCTCTAAAACGGACAATAGAAAATAATCTTCAAGCATATCAAGTCATCTAATTAGAAGAAAAGAGTGACAGTATATAGAAGACCTGGAGTCTAGTGTCTACAGTGTCTTATTTAGTCTCAAAGAGGTAATGTGAGGCTAAAATAATAATATATATAGAAATGAGCTTTCAAATTATAGAATGCAACATATATGTATATATATGATAGAATGACTGAGCTCTTTATTTAAAAAAAAAAAATAACAATTAGAAAAAAATTATTCCTAACCCAACATTTTAACAATGGACCATAATCTATACTTCTACATTTCAACCAATGGAATGAAAAACCAAATAGAAAGGCTTTTTCCTAAATACTCTTCATGGCTGAGTAATTTTAAAAATATCTGCCTGGGGCTTCCCTGGTGGCGCAGTGGTTGAGAGTCCGCCTGCCAATGCGGGGCACACGGGTTCGTGCCTCGGTCCGGGAGGATCCCGCATGCCGCAGAGCGGCTGGGCCAGTGAGCCATGGCCACTGAGCCTGCGCGTCCGGAGCCTGTGCTCCACAACGGGAGAGGCCACAACAGTGAGAGGCCCGCGTACCGGAAAAAAAAAAAAAAAAAAAAATCTGCCTGGAGTGGGAGGACTGTAATTCAGCTTCCCTTTGTGCCCCAAGCCCATTGAAATTTAGTTTCTAAAATAAAAAGAAACCTTCAAAATAAATCTGAGCAAGTAATCAGTATTGCTTAACTGAAAAATGATTGACCAAAATTAGTTATTGAACAAGTTTTCTTTTTTGTTGTTTTTGTTTGTCTTGGGTTTAACTCTCTGGACGAGATTATTTGGTAAAGCAAATATGATTTTGAAGTTTTTACAATGGTGGTGATTCACTTTCTTTTTAAACTGAGAATCTCCCATTTAATTTGCATTTGATGTTATAATGTGTTCAAAGATGAATCACTGAAAATGACTTCTTTGCTTGTGTTTTAATTTCAAAAAAAAAGATAATTACATAACAGTCTAAAAGGAATCTAGAAATAATTATTATTGAATTAATATGCCTCTATATTGCCAGTGATTATGATTTATGTATAATCTAGTTAAAACTTTATGTGTTTTCCCCATCTCACTTCAAATATTGTTTTTGAAATAAAACCTTAAATGCTGAAGTTCATTATTAAATTAAAGTAAAATCATACATTTGAAACAGAAGTTTATCTTAAATACTTAGAAATTGGTAACTTTACTTTTTATCCCAATAAACTAGTACTAGGATAACACATTTTTCCTTCTGGGACCTTGAAACACTGCGTGCACACACACACACACATAAATAGCTCTGGTTCAGATAATATGATTTTTAAAAGCATGTCAACTTAGTTGTGAATTATTACCCCAATAAGATATAATTAGCCAATCATTTATTTCCCTCATGAGTTTACTGAGAATTAATAATGCTATTCCTGAAATGACCTTTCAGACTTCACCTCTGGACTGTAGCACACCCATGCTTAGCTTCACGTTATTAATACCTTTGTACTGAATTAATTCCAGCTATTGGAATTAAGGTGTCTTTGAAGAAATCAGCAAATACTGTACATTCATACAAACCTGAATATTCATGGATAATTTATAGCTTCCTACGTCAAACGTTGATGGAAAGCATTAGAGAATAGATTGTGGATTATGCAGGGATGAAATTTCAAGAGGATTGAATGGGGATTAGCTGCTACTGTTTTGGAATCTCAGGCCTATGGAATGCTAGACTGCCAGACCTCTCGACTCAGATATGCTAGCGCAACAGATTTCATAGTTATTAGTGCCACTCACCCCAATAGCTTATGTCATCTCCTGTGACACATCATGTCTGTTTCCTAATTGTTCACTTTTTCTTCCCCAAATATGTATTTGATCCCTTTCAGGAATAATTCTTATGCTCTCCCAAGCCTGGCAGTCTCCTCTCTGACTTCTCTATTCCGAAATGGACATCAGCCAAGACATTTTCAGGAGATGATTTGCTGTCTCCAGTGCTACTCTACTGACAGCTTTGAAAACCTAGATGGGGTCAGAAGACACTCCAATGGTGATCACACTCTAGTCAACACTGCATCGATATCAACATGGCTTATTCATTTTGCTTAACTGTTAAGGCTCATTTTTTCCTGTCACTCTCCCCACTCATCCACTCCACTGCCTGTGTTATGAACTACCTGTGTTTTCAAGTAGTCCTTGTGTGTTTAGAAAATGCAAACACGTTGGACTATCAGCCCAAATAAAATGTTATAATATTAACCTATAAAGTCCTGCTACGACCGGCCCGGAGAATACAGGGATTTATTTATTCTTTATTTTGGGGAAAACATATTTTCTTAGAATCATGAAATTTTTAAATTGGGAAAATGTTGCTCGTTTGTGTGGTAATAAGTAAGAGAGTTTGGTGTTGACAGGACTGAACAGAAGAACTTGAATCAGATGGGGAGCGTGGGTAGATGTGTGCTAAAGAATTCAATTTCAGTAAAAAGTGAAGCCAGAGATATATGCGTCCGTAGATCTCACTAAGCACATCTTCCTCACTTTTTCCCTTGTTCTTTGCCCCATTCATTTAACTCCTGCTACCTTAAACACCCTAAGTGGCTACTGGAATGTGGGTAGGGAAAGGTGAGGTGGGGGAAGAGGAAGGAGAGAGAGTAGAGGAGGACAGAATTTTGAGGATTTTAAGGAGGGGTTGAAGGACTGGAGTTTCCACTGTCACTGGCCAAGTCAGACTGGAGAAGTAGCAGCAGCTTCTGCTGTGAGCTGAGTAGCTGGTGATTTCATTCCAAAGGCAGCCACACAGAGCTCTTTCCAAAGAGGGAATCAGTAACTGTTTATATAAAGGGCAGAATTGCCCAACCTTAATCCTAAGAGACTTACATTACCTGTTTGTGAGATAAGTGTCAAAATATTTGGGGATACCTCCCACTAATTCCGTTTACAGAGAACAGGCTAGCATTGTCGGGGGAGGTTTGGGGAGAGGTGCTTGACACTCACCTCCCCACACCTTTCTAAGAGGGACAAAGCAGTTTTTACCCCAGTAATGTGGAAGAACTGTCATGTTACTTAAAGAAATCAGCTAAGTCAAACAGAAGCCTGAAGTTGCCGTTGTATTTGCTTATTAACGGTGTGAACTTTTCATTGAAAAATCTCAGTATAGCATATACCAACCTACAAATGCTGTTAGCACTTTGATCCAAGGATGGTGTAAAAATATTTAACAACTGGTACAGCACGGGAAATGACCAGTTAAAAAGGACACAAACCAGGGCTTCCCTGGTGGCGCAGTGGTTGAGAGTCCGCCTGCCGATGCAGGGGACACGGGTTCGTGCCCCGGTCCGGGAAGATCCCACATGCCGCAGAGCGGCTGGGCCCGTGAGCCATGGTGGCTCAGCCTGTGCGTCCGGAGCCTGTGCTCCGCAACGTGAGAGGCCACAACAGTGAGAGGCCCGCGTACCGCAAAAAAAAAAGGACACAAGCCAGAGCATTGGCAAAGAGACCTAGAAGATCTGGGAGTTCAGAGGAAGGACTAGGGTGACCAAGGCATTACAAGTTTTTCATTACTTAAGTGACATGTACCAGGCAAACAATGTACCACCTGAATTTCAGCCCCACCTTGATATAATTCAGCTGTAGATGACATACCATTCACGGTCTTTGGCTGACTGATGTGATTCTGCCAGAAAGAACTTGCTAGTTCACAGTGGCATCCTGTGCAACATAAATACATGTTTTACTCCACTGAGTGTTTTAACATTGACTAATTATGGTTTCCTTACCAAAAATCTGACTCACATGAAAATAATGTCAAAACAAATTCTGTTGCTTTTCACAAAAATTCTAAGAGTTTGGCTACTATGTTAATCAAGGGTACTAATTGTGAAATAATGGATTAATTCATCAGATGTTCAGTCAGTGTACAGCTAATACAATATAAATATAAATAATAACAAAATTTCACATCAGGAATCTGCAGCAAAATTTACCAAATAAAGGACAAAATAAAGCTTGAATGTTTAAAGAATATTGGTATTACATTTCCATTTCTTAGATTACTTTATAAATGTCTGACTCTACGTACGCAAAATGTTTAGGTATGTTTTCTCAAGTTCAATTAGTATGATTTTTTTTTTTTTTTTTTTTTTGCAGTATGCGGGCCTCTCACTGTTGTGGCCTCTCCCGTTGCGGAGCACAGGCTCCGGGCGCGCAGGCTCAGCGGCCATGGCTCACGGGCCCAGCCGCTCCGTGGCATGCGGGATCCTCTCAGACCGGGGCACGAACCCGTGTCCCCTGCATCGGCAGGCGGACTCTCAACCACTGCGCCACCAGGGAAGCCCAAGGTATGATTTTTATGTGATTACTTCAGCCAACTTACTGTTAAACATAGTGATCGTGGTAAAAAAAGTACCTATTAATTTATCAAATTATTAATGTCAAGTTTCCAGAAATCCTTGGCACCCCTGGGCTTGGAGCTGCATCACCCCCAGCTCTGCTTCCATCATCACATGGCTTCCCCTCTGTGTCTGTGTCCAGATTTCCCTCTTCTTATAAGGACACCAGATGTTGGATTTAGGGCTCTCCATAATCCAGTATGACCTCATTTTAAGTACATCTGTAAAGATCCTGTTTCCAAAATAAGGCCTCATTCTGGGTTCAGAATGGATATAAATTTGGAGGGACACTACTGAACCCACAGCAGTGGGTGAGGTGCTGGAGGATGAAGGGAACGAGAAGTGCCCACCATTGAGACTGAAAAATGAGGCAGGCAGCTCCATGTAATCAATGGATCGGTTTATTTAAAAAAAAAAAAAGTGGGTAAATATTTATAAGAGTTATGTTTATTTTTTAATGCTTACTGAACCTCTTTGACATTAAGGCTAGAATTCCACATATTGCTATACTGAACACCTTCAACTCTTCTGAACTTAAGAAAGTGCATAAAATGGCTTATGAGAGTTTTATGCCTTCCTAAGTAATTTTATGTAATTTAAATTTTAAAACGTAAAAGCATAAATAATGAGGAACTGTTTGGGGGAACACTGAGATGAAATCTAAATAAAATAGTGAAACAGATTTCAAACGGACTGAAAAACAGGAGAAAACTCTTTCACATCTAAGATGGAAATACTACTCTGAAAGAAGCGGAGAACAGTTAAATATCAAAACCCAGTTACCACAGGACGAGTCGATATGGAGGATTATAACAAAAACTATAACAAATACAACAAATGAGAGGTGTTCCTACCAAGAGTACTAGTATCAGTTAGAATACTTTGTTTGCAAATAATAGTTTTTCTCAGTTAGATTAGGCTCCAAAAGAAAAGAGAGAGAGAGAGAGAGAAGAAAGGAAGAAAGGGAAAGAAGGAGAGAGAAAGGGAGGGAGGGAGGGAGGAAGGAAGAAAAAAACTGGCTCCTTTAATTTCTAAAGCCTTGAAAATAAGTCTCCTTCAGAATGTAGAAAAAGACTTCATTTTCTGCTCACTTAAATGTACTCTTCAAATACTAGAACTTCAAAAAAAACAAAAGAAAAAAATATTTTCCCATTTATGCTTTATATCATAATAATAATAGAAGAGTTATAAAAGTGTTTTCATCAGTATTTTTGCTACAAATATATCTTGAAAGAGCCTCGTATTAAATAGGCTTTGTAGGCCAGCCTGGGAACTAGAATGTTTACAATAAAGCAACATTTTCTTTGTTCCAAACAACTTAGAAGTCTGCTTTTGAAACACAGCTAACTCATATGCTAACTGCTTATATCAATATACAGTTGTAAAAGGGATACATTTATTACCACATTTATAGTGCTTAGTAACATTGATCATTCTGACACATTAAATTAAAGTCAGACTTTGTTTACTTATTGTAGATATTTTTAGCTGATCAACTCTCACTAGCACTACTTTGTTTTTTCTAGATTAAATTAAATCAAAGGCACAACAAAATATTTTGGAAAATATGAGTTTTACTTATGTCTGAATAAAAATATTTTTCCCCTTTAGAGTATCCGTTGATGCCTGCCCCTGGCATCTAGCCCATTCTTTTATCTCAAAAGCACTGAAATATTCACAAAGGAGTGATTCTGTATCCTTCATGTTACAGATTCCCCTAGAGGTATCAGCTAAAGAAATAAAATTTGAGTCCATTTCTGTTTTTCGTAAATTAAGCTGGGTCATGTTTCACTCATGATCCATTTTTGTTTCCTATTCAAAGATGATAATTCAGTCCAAGGATCTTCTAACACACATGGATATCATGTGTGTTATACTGTGTTTATCAACGACAGGGAGCAGTTTTCCTTTTGTATTCATCTGTAGTTGGATTTAACCACTGCTCTCAGGCTGTCTTGAATACACTGAATGAAATCCTTTCACTGCTTTTGGGATCTTAGCTTCCTGACCAGGGCTCGAACCTGAACCCCCTGCATTGGAAGGCAAAGTCTCAACCACTGGACCGCCAGGGAAGTCCTGACTCCTGGGTGTTTTTTTTGTTTTTTTTTTCTGTACATGGGCCTCTCACTGTTGTGGCCTCTCCCATTGCGGAGCACAGGCTCTGGACGCGCAGGCTCAGCCGCCATGGCTCACGGACCCAGCCGCTCCGCGGCATGTGGGATCTTCCCGGACCGGGGCACGAACCTGTGTTCCCTGAATCAGCAGGAGACTCTCAACCACTGCACCACCAGGGAAGCCTCTGGGTGTTTTTTGAACTGATGTCTCTATACTGTAACAAGAAGTTTAGTAATTTAGGGGTAAGCTGGTTTCATTAACACCAATAGTGAATGAAGATTTTCAACAATTTTTTTCCCCATCTTGATAGGAAGAGTAGAAACTAAAATTCCATATTAGTTCATTTAGGTCTTATATTTATTGATATTTTAAGGGGGGGTGTGTTAGTTTCCTAGGGCTGTCATAACAAAGTACCAGAAAGTAGGTAGTTTAAATCAATAGAAATTTGTTGTTCACACTTTAGAGACAAGAAGCCTGAAATCAAGGTACTGGCAGGGCCATGCTCCCTCTGAAGCCTCTAGAGAAGGACCCTTGCTTGCCTCTTCCAGATTCTGGTAATCCGGGTACCCCTTGGTGTGTGGCAACTCCAGTCTCTGCGCCCACCTTCACGTCATCAACTTCCCTGCGGGTCTCTTTTCTCTTATGAAGACACGAGCAATATTGAATTAAGGGCCCGCCCTGCCCTGGCATGACCTCATTTTAACTTAACTATGTAAACCTGCAATGACCCTATTTCCAAGCAAGTTTACATTCTGAGGTACTGGGAGTCAGGATCTCAACACATCCTTCTGGGGGTGGGGTGGGACAATTCAACCCATAACAGGGAGCTACCAACATAACACATTTGTTTCCTACATGAGTTCTGAACTAATTGAGAAGTAAATCTGAAGAGAAGGTGAATGGTGAGTACAATATCACTTGTATTGATGATAAAGCTCATTTTCTGACATACCTGAGAGCAGCTGAGCTTCCTAATTCTAAGACACTGAAATTCCATTACTTACTTATTCGTTCACGGACAGCCTTGGGCTGCCGCAGCTCCTTCGTATGACTGCTTGCCCCTGAAGGATGTATAACATAGGAGCAGAGCAAAATACATCTTTTCTGCACACAGGTGCACTGACCCACCACTCCACCCCCCAAAAAAATACAAAGGGAAAGCCTCAAGCATGTCATGTTATTAGAACTCCCTCCGCAGAAAAGTTTCTGTTTCATCAGAAACAGGGAAGGAGTTTCTGCACTGCAATAACTGAATATGCTTATCAAGACATTTTCATTACTGTTAATACCATCAGTAAGGCTCAGAACATTTCTTCTGGAGCTGATTTTAAAGATGTTTTCTTAATATTTTTATTATAAATGCATATATAGTTTATTGTATATGTTCTGCAGAACTTAATGTTCCGTTTTACAGAATTTTAGCCTAAGTTTAAGGTAGAATATTAAGATAGAATGTAAGTCTACAATATTTTGTGTGATAGTAAATACTTTAGAACCACACAACATTAAACCCATCCTATGTTGAATAAATTAGGGCTTGTCACAAAGCGGGCTACCAGGAGGGTCACTTGTCTAGAATTGCATGTTCGTGAAGGGTGTCAAACGTTGACTTTTAAAATATTCTCCAAAAGGAGAAACATAAAATCGTACAGGATTGAAAGAATGTGTTTCACAACTTTAATTTGTATCCTGATACCAGACCATACCAGTTTTTATAAATTCTGAAGTTATCTTGTAAATAGAAAAATTATATTTCATCCTAAAAGGATTAATTTGTTTAATATAAACAAGAAAGTTAAACTACAATTTTATTAACTTTTTTTAGATAGCCTTATTTCTAATATGTTAGAAGTTTCAAAAATAAGAAGAGAGCTGTGCCTCTCCAAAACTCTCAGCGCCTAGCTGAGGCTTCCCATGGGACTGCAGCCCCAGCCAACAGCTTGACTACAACCTCATGAGAAACTTTGACCTAGAGGCACCCAGTTGAGCAAGGCCCAGGGGCCCTGATCCACAGAAACTGTGAGATAATAAATGTTCGTTGTTTTAAGCCTTTAAGGCACTTATTGTATAGGAATTTGTTATGCAACCATAGATAACTAATGGAGGAAAGGGGAACGGCCAAAGATTCTATTGTAATATAGTGTTAAGATCATGGTTTTAGAAGTCAGTTTTTCCAATAACTTGGAAACATTTCATTTAAGTAATATATAATGCTTTCTTGATCAAAAAATATCAAATACTATTTGATGTATTTGGGGTGTAAAGAGTAAAATTCAGTCTCTCATCTCCCTAAATTCCATGTCCCTCCCCTAAATTAATCATTACATTATTTTTCCCAGACCCTTTTCTCTGCATTAACATTTTCATCTGGAATGTTTCCTTCCACAGAAATAATATGGACTATTCTGCACATTTTTTTTTTTTACTTAACCTGTCTTAAAGATTTTCTCACAGCCGCACATAGATATCTAACTTATTCTTTTACCTTCTCTAGTACTCCACAGCACAACCATAACACAATTTTATTTAACCTGCCCTGTTCTGATGCATATTTGAGTTGTTTCTAGTATTTTACCCTGACCAAAACTGTCATAATTAATAGACTTGTATTTATCTCTTTGTGCTCATGGACTAGCATATTCCTAATGTAGACTTGTACATGCGGAGTGTCAAAGGGCATGGGCTGTTTTTTTCTTTTATAGATTTCCCAAGCTGTCCTTTATAACAGTAACAATTTACACTGCCCCTGCAGTGTATTAGAACACTGTTTCCCCCACATCCATGTCAATACGAGATATTTCCCGTCTTTTGAACACATTCCACACTCTTCTTCCACCCCGCTGATAAGTGATGCTTTGTATTTCTTCTAATTTCTATAGTTTTGTTTTTAAATTGTTTAGATGTTTAAATCAACTGTTAGTTTTTGAATAATGTTTAATTAACTTACAGATCAAATTGGAGAAGATGACAAGAAGAAAACACTTCCAAATCAGAAATAAGTAATATTTTTCAATTGACTTTAAATGTAAACCCTGTTGAATCTCTTATTTCCTTCTTATTAGAATATCCTGCAGTTTTTCTATATAGTTAAGACTCAATGATTGAATTGAATTGATTAAATTATCTTGAGGTTTCATGTCAACTGCCCTTAAATTGTACAGTGGGTACCTATAGCCCAGACCTTGGTTTCTAAATACCATCCTCCACGAAAAAATAATTGGGGTTCCTTAGAAAAATGAATTAGTCAGTTCACAGCTGGGGCAGGGAAAGTACAAGATAAGCCTGGAACATCTTGTAACAGAAAGTATGGAAGTACTCAAGCTATGATGGTGACGTGCCAGAAGGACACAGGAGCTGGCTTGAAGGGCCTCCAACTGGTCACATTAGAACAATTTAGCCATAAACATGAATAACAATAGTAACTGATTAAAACCTATTGAATAAAATAAGAACCCATGAGTTTATGCTGATATAAATAAATATATAAAAAAATAAATGAAGAAGAAAGGAAAGTTTTTCCTTAGAAGGCCAACTAAATGAGGGGATGACAGAAAATTACCATTCAGCAATCATCATAGCAATGCTTGATACAGGCAGGAATCATCGGTGAATGCTGAACCTACTGAGCAAAAGTCTTATGAGGAATGGATTGTATCAGTCAGAGATCTCCAGAGAAACAGAACCAATAGGAAATATATATAGAGAGAGAGCACATCTCTCTCTCCCTCTCTTCTTTGTATAAAGCCCTATAAAGATATATAATCTATTATTTATAATATATATTTATATAAATATACACAGTTCTAAAAACATCCCAGGTTTTCAGATGGTAACTAGACTTGTGGTGATCATTACATAATGTATAAAGATACCAAATCACTATGTAAAACACGTGAAACTAATATGATATTGTAAGTCAATTATACTTCAATAAAAATTTAATAATAAAGATTATTATTATAAAAAGTAATAAAAATTTTTAAACTCAGGTTGTCCTCCTACGGTCTTCAACTGATTGGATGAGGCTCACCCACGTTATTGACAGTAATCTTTTTTTTTTTAACATCTTTATTGGAGTATAATTGCTTTCCAATGATGTGTTAGTTTCTGCTTTATAACAAAGTGAATCAGCTATCCATATACATATATCTCCATATCCCCTCCCTCTTGTGTCTCCCTCCCACCCTCCCTATCCCACCCCTCTAGGTGGTCACAAAGCACCGAGTTGATCTCCCTGTGCTGTGTGGCTGCTTCCCACTAGCTATCTATTTTACATTTGGGAGTGTATATATGTCCATGCCACTCTCTCACTTCGTCCCAGCTTACCCTTCTCCCTCCCCTTGTCCTCAAGTCCATTCTCTACATCTGCATCTTTATTCCTGGCCTGCCCCTAGGTTCTTCAGAACCTACTTTTTCTTTTTTTTTTTTTTTTAGATTCCATAAATATGTGTTAGCATACGGTATTTGTTTTTCTCTTTCTGACTTACTTAATTCTGTATGACAGATTCTAGGTCCATCCACCTCACTACAAATAACTCAATTTTGTTTCTTTTTATGGCTGAGTAATAGTCCATTATATGTATGTGCCACATCTTCTTTATCCATTCATCTGTCAATGGACACTTAGGTTGCTTCCATGTCCTGGCTATTGCAAATAGAGCTGCAATGAACATTGTGGTACATGTCTCTTTTTGAATTATGGTTTTCTCAGGGTATATGCCCAGTAGTGGGTTTGCTGGATCATGTGGTAGTTCTATGTTTAGTTTTTTAAGGAACCTCCATACTGTTCTCCATAGTGGCTGTATCAATTTACATTCCCACCAACAGTGCAAGAGGCTTCCCTATTCTCCACACCCTCTCCAGCATTTATTGTTTGTAGATTTTTTGATGATGGCCATTCTGACTGGTGTGAGGTGATACCTCACTGTAGTTTTGATTTGCATTTCTCTAACGATTAGTGATATTGAGCATCCTTTCATGTGTTTGTTGGCAATCTGTATATCTTCTTTGGAGAAATGTCTATTTAGGTCTTCTGCCCATTGTTGGATTGGGTTGTTTGTTTTTTTTGATATTGAGCTGCATGAGCTGCTTGTAAATTTTGCAGATGAATCCTTTGTTAGTTGTTTCATTTGCAAATATTTTCTCCCATTCTGAGGGTTGTCTTTTCCTCTTGTTTATGTTTTCCTTTGCTGTGCAAAAGCTTTTAAGTTTCATTAGGTCCCATTTGTTTATTTTTGTTTTTATTTCCATTTCTCTAGGAGGTGGGTCAAAAAGGATCTTGCTGTGATTTATGTCATAGAGTGTTCCACCTATGTTTTCCTCTAAGAGTTTTTTAGTGTCTGGCCTTACATTTAGGTCTTTAATCCATTTGGAGTTTATTTTTGTGTATGGCATTAGGTAGTGTTCTAATTTCATTCTTTTACATGTAGCTGTCCAGTTTTCCCAGCACCACTTATTGAAGAGGCTGTCTTTTCTCCATTGTATATTCTTGCCTCCTTTATCAAAAATAAGGTGACCATATGTGTGTGAGTTTATCTCTGGGCTTTCTATTCTGTTCCATTGATCTATATTTCTGTTTTTGTGCCAGTACCATACTGTCTTGATTACTGTAGCTGTGTAATATAGTCTGAAGTCCAGGAGCCTGATTCCTCCAGCTCCATTTGACAGTAATCTTTATTCAAAGTCAACAAATCATAAATGTAAACATCTACAAAATATCTTCACAGCAACATCTAGATTAGTGTTTATCCAAACAACTGGGCACAAGAACCTAGCCAAGTTGACACATAAAATTAGCTATCACAGAGATATTTATATAATCTCTAAATAACTCACCACAAACTTATTGATTTTAAAGGGAAAGGTAGTAACTTCATAAACACCAACCTATTCATTTGGTCAAACTTAACATCATCAATAATGGGAAAAATCCTCATTGGATAGGAATCCTCGTATTCCTGTCCAAAATGTCTAATATTATGTAACTATGGGAAAACATCAGAGACACTCAGATTGAGGAATGTTTTACGAAATAATTGACCTGTACTCTTAGAAAAAGTTAAGGTCATGAAACAAGACGGAGAAACAGTTCAAGATTTAAAGAGACTAAAGAGATGTGCCCACGAAATGCAATATGCGATCCTGGGTTGGATTCTAGACAGAGGGCGGATCACAGGAGGAGGGCAAACAGGGCTGTAAAGGGTATTAGTCATTAGTGGAACAACTTGATGAAATTTTAAAAGGAATATGTGTAGCTAATAATGTCAAATCCATATGGATTTTCCTGATTTTAATAATTATACTGTGGTCTTTTAGAAGCATGTCCTTGTTCTTAGAAAATATATGCTGTTATTTAGGGGTCAAATAGCAAGATGTCTACACTTATTCTCAAAAGGTCAGAAAACGTTGATAGAGAGATAGAGAGAGAGAATGATAAAGTAAATGGTGCTAGTTATAAACAGTTGTTCAATCTGGGTCAAGAATATACGGGAGTTATTCATAAGAGTCTTATAACTTTACACTGTTTGAAATTATATCAAAATATAATTTGCCCAGAAAAGCAATGTTTAGGATTTGTTTCCCATACTATTGATAATCGATGTTCTCTAAAAGTGGAAATTTTTTCTCAGAGCATTTGGCTATAGTTCTCTCTCTTAGTTACTGAGTTCAACACAAACTCCACTTTTAATTCTCTAAGGAATTTGGGAGCTCTTTCCCACAGTTAAATTTTCATTTGGTATTATAATTACTATGAAACCTATGAGTTATAGGTTTCAAATTGCTGCAAATCACAAAGCAACACAAAATCAATTGAAAAGTGTGCAGAATCAGGAGACTAGGCTAATAGTCTAGAGGCATGAGTTTTATTTGGAAATTAGCCCTCCTTTACTCATGAATACTGTGGCTCTTAATGTTCATGAACTATTTTATATACTCAACTATTTTTAATTAAAATTGTCATTGCATATGTTGAGTTTTAATACAGAAAAGAGAATGAGACTCTAATCCAGGAGGTAATTATACACTCCTCTAGGAGGTATAGATTCACTTAGGAATATTTTTAATTATAAGTAAAACAGAAAGAGAATAGCCCTTACTAGTCTACACACTGACTAGCCTTCATTGAAAACCCTTTGTTTTTATGTCTAGTAAAACTCAGAAAATAATTGGGGAGAAAAAACACATTTTTTTCAAATATTAGTTTCACTTTTCATTCCTGGTTCAAATGTAGAAAATTTAAACCAGAAATATTATTTGTTCAATACTGTTAATTAAAACATTCTGTGTCCGTGAGTTACACTTTCTGTGAGTTACAGTTTCAGAGACCAAAAATAACAATGGATAAAGAGAGTATATTTTCAGGAATGTAGAGTTTGTTATTTAAAAACAAGAGCAGAAATTTTGACATATTTTTGAAAATGGATAGATCATACTATTTGAAATTATATGGTTCTGAACATGAATGCAATTTCTTACATATAAAAATAGTTGTTTCCCTATAAATATTAAGTAAATTGAATTTGTAATTAAAAGACTCCCCAAAAAGAAATCTCCAGTACCAGATGGTTTTACAGAATCCTACCAAACATTAAAGGAAGAAGTAACTCAAAATTTACACAATCTCTTCCAAAAACTAAAAAAAGGAGGGGATACTTCCCAACTTCTTTTAAGATGCTAGTATTACTCTGATATCAAACAAGAAAATAAAAACCCAGTTCAAACAAAGAAAATTACAGGCCAATATCTCTCATGAATATACATACAAAAATCCTCAACAAGATATTAGCAAATAGAATTCAGCAATAAATAGAATAATTATACATCACGATCAAGTATTTATTCCAAGGATGTAAGGCAGGTTCAATATTTGAAATGAGACAAGGATGCCCACTATCACTACGTCTGTTCAACATTTTATTGGAGGTCCTAGCCAGTGAAATAAAGCAACAACAACAAAATGAGATGCTTAAGAATTGTATAAAGAGAAGTAAAATTTAATTATTTGCAGTAATATGATTGCTAACAGAAAACACAAAACAATTTATAAATTATTAGACATAATTGGAGAATTTAGCAAGATAGTAAAATCAGTTGCATTTCTATAAACACACAGCAAACAACTGGAAAGTTAATTAAAGACAAGATGCCATTTGTAATACGGTCAGAGAATATCATGTATCTAGAAATGAATCTAACAATAGATGAGCAAGACTTCTACAGGAAATTATAAATCCTCATTAAGAGATATTAAAGCAAACAAACGTAAATGAAGAGATATATCCTGTTTATCAGTAGGAAGAGCTATTATTGTAAAGATGATATATTCTCCACATTGATCCTATAAATTCAATGCAAGTTCAATAAAGTCCTAAAATGGATTTTCATGAAAAATAATAAAATCTTCCTAAAATTTATGTGAAAGAATAAAAAGTCAAAAGTAGCCAGGCAACTTCTGTAGAAGGAGGGAGAGGAGATATGTCCTATCAGATATCAGGACTTAGTATAAAGTTATAGTAATTAAGACACTGTTGGTAGCAATGGTGTACCCAAGTCAACCAATAGAATAGAATAGATGCATGGATACACCTAAGAATGTATAAAACTTTGGAATTTGATAGACATGGCAAATGAGATAAGTGGAGAAAGACAGGGCTATCCAATAAATGGAACTGAAAAAATAGTTACTTCTTGCCAAAAAGATACTTAATACAAAAATGGTTCCAAATGAATTAAGAACTTAAATTTAAACATTTGAAGCCTTAGAAGAAAAAATTTAATTGAATATCTTTTACACCTTAAGCTAAAACAAGATTTATTCAACAGTACAGAAAAACTGATTATAAAAGGAAATATTAATAAATTTACACACAGAATTAAAAACTTTGGTTTATTAAATAAATCTTAGAGATAATGAGCAGTAAGCAATTACAGACTGGATGAAGATATTTGCAATAAACACAACAAATAAGGATTTAATATCAAGAATATGAAATTAAGTCTAAAATCAATAACAAACTGCAAAGAATTTGATAGTAAAATGGGAAAAAGACAGGAGCAGTCATTTTACAGATGAAAAAACACTTATGTCCATTAAATGTATGAAGAGATGTTCAATATCTTTCATCATCAGGGAAATGAAAATACCCAGATATTAATTAGATAACTCTTTATATCACTTTTATTGACACAATAGAAAAATCTGACAATACCAAGTGTTGGAGAGGATGTAAATCCACAGGGTCTGTTATTTTTCACTGGTGGGAATGTGAATTGATTCAACTACTTTAGAAAACAGTTTGGTATTTTTTTTCTTAAAGTTGAATATTTACATTCCTTAGGATCCAACAATTCCTCTCCTAGGTATTTACCCAAGAACAACTTTCGCACATGTACAAGGACACATAGTTTATTCTCCAAGCAGCAAAAATCTGAAAATAACCCAAATGTCCATTAACAAGAGATTGTATGAATATACAGTAATATTTGTAGAATGGAATATTTTAGTCAATATGAATAAACTGTAGTGACATGCATCAATATGGATGAATGTTAGCAATATATTAAATGAAAAACTCAGTTCCAAAATATTAACAAAGTAGTTATAAAGTGAAAACAATGAAAATAAAAATATGCTTTAAAAAATAGTTGTTTCATGAAGAACTACACTTTAGTAGAAAACATGATTTGGAAATTATTATTCTTTAAATATCATTTACTGCTACTAAAGGAACTTCCGATTTTCTTTAATAGTCTTATAAATTCAGTCCCATCTAGCACGATGGTGATGTAAAATTTTATTTATTTCATAAATTCTAATTTAAGAAATCAACAAAGTATTGATGTGTTATACTCTGGTGATTAACAACCTTAATGTCTTTGGCCATGGAAGTAAAATGGGCTCTAATCAAAGCCTAGCATGAAAGGATTAACCATGTTATACAGGTGATTGTTGTACATTGAAGCATCGGGTTTTCCAATGTAAAAAAAGCAGGTACAGGGCTTCCCTGGTGGCGCAGTGGTTGAGAGTCCGCCTGCCGATGCAGGGAACACGGGTTCATGCCCTGGTCTGAGAGGATCCCGCATGCCACGGAGCGGCTGGGCCCGTGGGCCATGGCCGCTGGGTCTGCGCGTCCGGAGCCTGTGCTCCACAACGGGAGAGGCCACAGCGGTGAGAGGCCTGCATACCGCAAAGAAAAAAAAAAAAAAAGCAGGTACAGTTGTCTACAAGTATTTTGGACAATGGGGTGAAATAACTAGAAAGCTATTCTGTTTTTTAAGTATTATTTATTTGGTAGTACTTGTATTTACAGAGTACGTTCCAAATTTAAAAATACTTCAGGTCTTAAATAAGTTTTAGTTGCCTTTCCATTCTCTGATTAGAAGATTAATCTTGTCAGTGTATGAAGTTACCACTTCTTTTACTAAAATGAGTGCCTTGATGAGGCATTATTGTCATATTTCATTAATTGTAGGGTATCTGTTTTCAAAAAGTTGATAATATTCATCCCTTTTCAATACCATGACATATTTATAACTAAAAGCAAATATTGGAAAGATGGCTGACTGAATCCAACATACTGGCTGAACTCAAAGTATTGTTTGTTAACTGAACCTGTATATGAAATAAACCCATTACTTTAGCCACAGCTATAACACGCTTTCTTAAAATGGCCTGTGGAGAATGGCAGTTGTCTTATGGAGAAATTTCCTATGTAAGATACCTGCTCAACTAGAATTTATTTGCAGTGTTTGTGTATAGAGTTACGTTTTGAGTCCAGTTTTATGGCTACTGCTCTGATTCAAGCTATCACCAGCTCTTCCTTGGTCTAATGCAATAACCAAACTGATCTCTCCCTCCTTCTTCTCTTGTTCAACTATACTTTATTTCCTATTACCGCCAGAGTAACTTTTTAAACTTTACATCATTCCTGCTTGAAATTCTCCTGTGATTTCCAATTGTAATTAGAAATCAAACCTGCATGATCTGGGCACTGTCTCCCTCTTTGGCTTTGGGCCATCTGACTCTGTTCCTCTGAGATGTCACCATGGTTTCTGATGTAAGTCTTCTGCATCCTTGTCTCTCTGTCCTTCCTCCAGCTCTTTGCAAGGCATTCTTCTGCTCAGGATTCAAGTTTCAGCTCAAACATTTCCTTTCCAAATCAATCCCCATAACTCTATCTTGATTCACCCTGCATTGTCTTCAAAATATTTATCACTATCTATCATTATCTTGCTAGCTTCCCCTAATGAAAACATTAGTTCCCTTAGTATAAGGACATTTGTCTCTAAGAAGATACTTGGAGTAAAAGCAGAACTCAATAAATATTTGTTTTATGAATAAATCTTCAAAATCAGCATCATTTTTTTTTCTTCTGGCTAGGAACTATTCCTTTTGGTGAAGCCCTGAAGTTTCGTAAACTGCCTCTTGGCTCTACATAAACAAAAACTTTAAAACTAAGATGGGAATCATCAGATTTTTTTAATGTTTATATTTTTATTCCTTTTAAAATTAAAAAATATAGAGGTACAATTCTGTTTTGTGAGTTTAGGGAAAACATCAAAATGTCTGCTTTCTGTTCAAATATAGCTGCAATGGAAATGCGATTGCTCTAGCGTTATGAAGTGTGTAGTGTTATTTTTCTTTAAGCATTTACGTAACAGAGATTCTGATCATTGTTGAATTTGCAAACAACACTTAGTGGAGAGGAGGAGATGGCAAAAGGCTATGTCTTGCTTCATTGCAGTGGAATAATATTTAGCCACTGTGTTGTTTAAAACATAGAGCAGGCAGATCATACAGGTCTTCATCTGGAAAATGACATGAGTCAGATTCTAACCATGCCCTGATTGCACAGTCTCCATTGTAATCATAGGTTTAGACAAAACTGAAAACTGTGCACAAGCCTCTTTCAGGTCATTTGAGCATTGCACAATCAACAGGGAGTATGTGCTAGACTCAGCTGCCCAAGGAGAGGGGCCCAGCTAGATTCATATCTATATTCCCAATACCTTGCATAGCCCTGGTGGTGGATAAGAAATGAACAAATAAACAGATCATATAGGTGAGAACTGATCAGCCTAACATATTATCTGTCATCCATGAATTTAGTTGTTCTAAATTTTCATTTCCAAGTCAGTCATTTTTCTATTTGCAAATATATCCCTCATTCTAATGTTAGCTAAGTTGGCTCATTAAAAAAGAAATTTTGCACGTATCCCTTCATCAATATTTATTAAGTGATTTCTACTATGCTAGGCAATATAGGTATAATGGAGGGAGCGGGGGGACAGACAGACCTGCCCTCATGGGACATATGATCATTTAGGAAGAAAAAGTGTGATCAACAATCACCCAAGTATATAATTATGAGCTGTGCTAAGTGCATTTAAAGATGCTTATGAGAGTGTGTGGCAAGGACACATGACTTAGTCTGAGGCGTCAAAGAAGGCTTTGACAAGAAAGTGACTTTTGAGTTGAGATTGGAAAAATGGTTAAGCATCAAAAGTGAGGAGTTTGGGGAGAGTAGTATTTATAGGGAGAGAAGATCATGAACACAGGCCTGAGGTGGAAGGGAAAATGGAATATTGAAAGAAATGAGATAATAGCTGTGTGGCTGGAGATGACACAAGGACGGAGAGAGACTGGCGTAAAATGGGACTGGAGAGCAAGCCAGGAGATAGATCATGGGGGAGGTGGGATTAGGAGGCATTGTTAACAGACATTGGTAAGTTTTATATCTAGATAACAGGATCAGATTTGTGGTACTGTTATTCCTGCAACGTGTTGGAAGTGGGACCAAATGCAAGGCTTCTACTGGAGACTTGGAACATCTCTCAGGCAATGGCAGTGGTGGCAAAGGGAACTAGCTAATGGCATCTGACCTCTTAATCCTACCATTTCCTGGCACACAGATGAACAGGCTCTTACAGTAAGCTAGCAGAAACCTATGCTTAACATAAACCATTGGGTCTGGGGTTAGTGGGGGGAGGTGGAACACAGAGTTTGCCATGATTACACCATCACTGAAAAAGAATTGTTTAATGATGCTATAAACAATTGTAAATGAAATTCATAATGTTAAGGTCTTGTCATAAAATGATTTTCAACTCCAAATAATAATTTTATAGAATTTTCTCTTTGCTACATAAACAGATTTAGTGAGTATATAATTTTGATATGTTTAATTTATAGAAGCATAGAATTCAAGCATTTGATTTTACAGTGACCCTCAATGTCCTCCATGACTTTACTACTTGAAATGTGGTCCAGGGACCAACTGCATCATCATCATCATCTAGGAGCGTTTAGAAAGTCAGAACCTCGGAATCTCAGCCCCTACCCAGACCTACTGAATTAGAGTCTGCATTTTAAAAAAATCTCCATGTGATTTGTTTACACATTAAAGTTTGAGAAGGATTGCCTTCATTCATGTCCAGTGTAGGAAACTCTATTTGAATAATTGAAAGGACTAAGTTGTACGACTTTTTGTTCAAGTTCATTAAACATTAATATTCTGCTCTTTCAATAAGGAGCTATTTAACACTGAGTTGTCAGAGGCAAACTGGAAGAGTTTGGCAAATCAAACTTTTAAAAGTCCTATTCCTCAAGCTTTTCCCCTCCTTTCCCTTTGATAAGCACGTTATTTATATATCCCTCTTTAAAATGAATAGTGTGAGATACACAAACATATTTTAATGCCTTCCTGGTAGAGGAATAATGTTATTTCTGGAGTCATACTTTGAACAAATGTATTTGTGATAGAAATAAAAAATGTCATAAATATGATAAGAGGGCTTGAGCATGAGAGGGTTCTTTTCCATTCATTTTAGAGTTAGATAACTATTTTGTAAAGCAAAGTTTGTTAATGTTCCTTTTGATCTGGCAAAGCAAAGTCCCAGAGCTTGGACTAGAGCAGATGTTGAGTCAAAAGAATTAAGATATTTCACATCAAAATGAATTTGGATTTGTTATCTTAGTGCTTGGATTTGTGCTCTATTTGTTGCTGTGAAAATTATTACAAACTTAATGGTTGGCAATAACACAACTCTATTATCTTATAGTTCTGTAACTTAGAAAGCAAACACGGGTCAGCATGAGGGCTCAGTCCCTTTCTGGAGACTCCATGGAAGAATACATCTTCTTGCCCTTTCCAGCATCTAGGGGCCTCCAGCATTCCTTGGTTGTGGCCCCTTTCATCTTCAAAGCCAGTAATGTTCATTGGGGTCTTACTGACATTGCTGTCTCCCTCTTCACTTTTATTTTTATTTTTTTTAACATCTTTATTGGGGTATAATTGCTTTACAATGGTGTGTTAGTTTCTGCTTTATAACAAAGTGAATCAGTTATACATATACATATGTTCCCATATGTCTTCCCTCTTGCGTCTCCCTCCCTTCCATCCTCCCTATCCCACCCCTCCAGGCTGTCACAAAGCACCGAGCCAATATCCCTGTGCCATGTGGCTGCTTCCCACTAGCTATCTACCTTACGTTTGTTAGTGTGTATATGTCCATCCCTCTTCACGTTTAAAGAGCCTTGTGGTTACATTTGGATCCACCCAGATAATCCAGGCTACTCTCCCTGCTTTAAGGTCAGCTGAGTTGCAACCTTAATTCCCCTTTGCCACATAACATATTCACAGATTTTGAGGATTAAGACATGGACACATTGGAGAGACCATTATTCTGCCTACCATGATCCTTGTAGGGAGGAGTGAGTGGCACAACCTGGGAAGAAAAGTAGAGAAGGAATTCTGGAGAGAGGTAAGGATTGGGCATCTCCTGGAAAGAGTGGTAGGTCATGTTTTCATGAGAAAGATATCCAGTCAGAGTTTCCCTATAGTGGGAATTGATTGTCAATGAGACTTTCAACTGTTTTTTATGATGGTCTTTAATACCTCACGTTGCATTGATTGTTTTGCCGCATATTTCTTCATTTCTCCATTAAACCCTTACATGGAATGAAAAATCTGTTGCTTAGGGTGAACTTTCTGGAATGGAGAAAGAGGGTCGGGAAGCCATGGTCAGTGGAGCCTGGGGTGAGGCTAAGCTCAGAGGGAAGAAGAGCTACAGGGAGAAGATGATAAGAAGGAATAGTGAGTGAAGCCAAAAGCAGAAATTCACAGCAAGAGAGTACAGGAAGCTCACCTCCATTCCCACGCCCTGCCACTCACAGTGTTCAGAGGAGGTGTGTTCATGACAATTCATTTCATCTAAGTAAAAGGGATCATTGATTTAACAAATTCAGACGAAGTTCCTCAAATGCGTTAGGCTCTGAGATACAAAGGCACATAAAATATGCCTCTACCTTCAAAGTGTTTGCAGTCCAAAGGAGAAGACTGACAAGTAAATGTCTATTATAAGGCAAAGTATGCATAGAGCAATGCGCGGGGAGCATCTGAGAGCACGAAGAGAAACTTCCAGAGCAGATTGCACTTGCCAGGGAAGGCTTTCCAGAAATGATGTTTGAGCTATGTGTGGCAATATGGCTAGGAGATGTGTGTACATGGAGGGAGGATGTTGGGCCTTTCAGAAACAGCAAATAGCAATGTGTACAAATGTGCACTCCGAATATAGATACTAAGGATAGACTCCAATCTTATCTTTGTCACCCATTAATTCTTTCTCACTTCTATTGCAATGGTGTAGAGTTTCTCTTCCTGTAAAAAAGAATCCCATCTGATCCTATCCACTCCTACCATCTAAGGGTCTCTGGGATACATGGGTTATCCTCTTTCCTACTTGAGTCTTCATTCTTTCTCTGGACCCTTTTTTTCTGTTCTTAAACTAGTTCTCTAATGTCTCCCATGTTTAATAATTTTGCAATCTCTATCCCAGCCCCACATCTTTATTCTGCTGCTTCCTCCTCTCTCTTTCCTTCCCTGTCAAACTTCATGAAAGGACTCTGCACTAGATTTTTCTACTTTCTAACATCTTGTTTACCTCCAACTCTTAGCTAGCTGAGTTCCAAATGCTCCCTGCAAACCTGCCTAATACTGCTTCCATCGAAGATACCAACTTTTTTGTTGAAATAAAACGGTGTTTTTTAGTCACTAATTTTCTGAACTCTGACACATTTGACACTGTGACAGACTTCCTTCTGGGAACACTCTCTTCCTTTCTCTTCAGGGATGACAAGATTCTGATCCCCCACTTCGCTGGCCAAGCTCACATCCCCTTGTCAGCTTCCTTTTCTTCCACTTCTCCACTAAGAATCGGTGTTCTATAATGTACATTTATATACTTTTTTATTTTAAAGTTTATTCAATCAAATAGATTCCTTGTTGAAAAAATGTGTCTTAGAATTCAGTTTAGTAGGACTCAGCTTTAAAAGTATGCTTCAAATAGACAAGTATTGCTTCAGAGAGTTGACATTGTAATTAGAAAAATAAGTGAAGTCCGCAAAGATTACAAATAGCTTTGTTATAAGGAATAGAGCGTGGGAAATATGATGACTTGTGCTTGTCCGCAGACACATTTTCTCCCAGACATTTCTGTTACTGCTATTGAAGGAAAGCAAATATGCCAACTTGACTTGAAAAATTCTGTTCAAGAGTGTAGGAACAGGACAGTGCAGTTGAGAGAAGAGGGTAGAAAGTAATTGTGGTTTTGAACTTCACTTTGAAATAATTAATGAGTGGCATAAGAATAATCAATAGTAATGAGCTAACAGTATGTACATACAACTTCTATTTCATGATTTTTTTTTAATTGGGGCAATTTTTCAGAAGAATAAATTAAATTATCAGCATCAAATAAACTGCCATCTCATTCCCTCTTCAATGACTGCGGTTAAATTTTTTAAATTGAAAACATCCTTTAAAAAAGTCAAGAGTATTTTTCTGGTGTTGAGAAATGTTTTACTAATTACAAGGCTCTACCACAGCCCTCTGCCCACAAAAAAGTGGTTTTGAAATAAGAGTTTATTTTCTTAAGAAAAACAAAGTGTTTATACAGAACCGGCCAAAGCAAGTCTCTACAGGTTGAATAGATTAAAAGGTCGGAGCTATTGGAACCCCAGAGTGCCTTGCACAGGGAATCAAGTGGGAAGGAATGGAGAACCTAGGCTTGGGAAATGCAGCAATGCTCTGTGATGGTTAGAGAGTTATTCCACATATCCTATAGTAACTTGATTATGTAGACACATCTTTGTAGATGGAGACACAATAGTCAAATGGTATAATAGTGTTTACATTTTGACTTAAATTCTACAGAAATGTAGCAGTCACACTAAAGATAAATGGTATTTTACCTAATCTAAGTATTCCCAAAAATGTGTTGGTACCTTACAATTATTTTGTAAAAAGTCATCATTTTTTAAAGTTCTGGATAAGTTCAATATTTTCTGAAAATATTGGCTCTTTTGAAGTCGAATAATTATATACTAACTTATTTTGTAAGTATGAATTATTTTTATGTCTGGCTCAGACTGTCCTTTTTCTGTGATTTATTGTGGAATCACATTTTAGGGGAAGGCTTCGTTCTGGGGAATTATTTATAAAATACATGTGACAAAGGGTTAATAAAGTGCTTTTATAAGTCAGAGTACGTATCACTAGCGCTACCATTTATTGATGTGAAGAAATCTTGGATATAATTAGGTTTGGGAGGAAAACTAAGAATTTTTTTCAGAGAGCTCTCGATTTGAGCTGCCTGTACAACATATGTTATGTATATAATTATATATCATATTTACATAACTAAAAGGGCATTCAAAAGTTTTTTTTGCTTATTAAGATTTTACCTTTAATATGCCATGAAAGTCTTAACTTTATATTTTTCAAAATATGTTCCCAGGTGCATCTCTCAGGCCTCCAAAGATTGCTCCCATCTTCTTAATGCAATAAAAAGATGCTGGATATATAACAGATTACTGTGCAGTTACTTAAAGTTGTAGTTCTAAGTAACTTATAACGATATGGGAAATACATGTGATATAATTTAAGTGAAAAGCAAGATATATTTTATATAAAGTATGATCACAACTAAGTAAAAAAAATGTTGTATAGAAATAAATATTTGGAAATAAATATGCCAGAATGCTAATTTAAAAAATATGCTGGATATAGCTCTATCCTCCTCTTTTTCAAAGTTATTATAATGTCAATGACTTTATTTGTCACACATCTTTATCTAACAAAGGAAAAAAGTTTGTAAATGTTAGAAACCTGGGACTTCCCTGGTGGTCCAGCGGTTAAGAATCCACCTTCCAGTGCAGGGAGCATGGGTTCAATCCCTGGTGGGGAAAATAAGATCCCACATGCCGCGGGGCAACTAAGCCCTGGCGCCACAACTACTGGGCCCACACGCTCTGGAGCTCATGAACTACAACTAGAGAGAAGCCCATGTACTGCAACTAAGACCCGATGCAGCCAAAAATAAATAAATAAATATTTTTAAAAAAGAAATGCAATTTTAAAAAAATGTCAGAAACACGGTTTTGAAACATTTCCATTAGTTTTTTAATTGAATAAGCATTTTGTGGGTTTAAAAAAGAAAGGCAGCTGTTTGAACTCATAGCTTGCTGGTAAACACATTTCTGCTTAGGGAAAGGTAAGAGAGTGAAAGTGACCTTTGCATGTCTTCATTAGCTTCAAAAGTTACATTACCCCAAAGGACACATCGAAATTAAACCCACAGTGATTATTTTGAAACCCAGACAACTACCAATTTTTACCCAAAACAAGCAAAAAATGTGAACACGAAACTATGTTTTTGTATAGTAAGTATACACTGTAACTGTACAGCTTCCCAAAGAATCTAAGAATTGTCTTACATTCAATGGTCAAGAAATTTTTTTTAATTGGTAATTATTTTCATTTAAAGAGAGTGTTTCCCTTCTCTTTAAATACAAATACTGTATGATTTCACCTGAGCATGGAATCCCCAACAAACAAGAGAAATGAACAAACATAATTTTTCTGTAAATCTAAAACTGCTCTTAAAAATAAAGCTTATCAGTCATCTTTTTTTAATATTTGGTAAATTAAAAAATACTTCACTGCTCTGTCAGGGGTGTTGAAACCAGATCATTGACATGATCTCATTACCATATTTGCATAAGACCAACCTGTCGCAAGTGCTCTCTGCATCTTCAAAAAGGCTTTTACTAAGACTCTTCCAATGTGCTGTCAGTGGGTATTGGGCTAGTAGTCACAGGTGTCCCCACTGGCTTTTGTGCAGGTTTCTCTTGTTTAGTTTCAGTAGTAGGTGCATGTTCAGAAGATGGAATCCTTGATGCTGGAGCGATGGGTACAGGCGCAGAGGTGGGAGCCAAAGCAGGGACAGAGGTTGGCGCTTGAGCCAAAGCTTCTGCTGTGGCCGAACCACTGCAGCAGTGGTGGCTGGATTTGATCTCTGGGCTGCATGTATCGGGGCCTGCTGTTTCACTGCTTTGGGTTTCGTCACCATAGCCATCAGGAAATTTTCCTCATTATGATTATATTCTTTGTAGATAGTATCGTTGTTAAAGATTTTGTCTGCAGAAATGAATTTTTGTCCCACTACCCACAATGCATTGCTCCCCTTCAGTGCTTTTACTGCAAGGCTGCAGCCGACTCCAAAGGGTCCAGTCAGCTGCACTAAGCTGAATTCTGGAACCCAGGCCCTCACTAAGCCTGGAGCCTGCAGCCTAGATCACATTCCCAGGGCCAGACTCCTGCCCCCTTCCCCAGCTCCCCATGTCACAGTGCGCTGTCCAGGTCTCTGGAAAGCTCTCTTTTCCTCAGACCCACTGACACATGTGGCCCAAATTATCTTTAAATGACGAAATAGAATCAGGGTTTCTTGGTTTCAAAAGAAAAAGGGAGAAAACAGTCCTATACTGGTTAGTTCTCTTTACCTTAAAGTAAGCTAAAGAGGCATAGTTCACACTGGAGAGATTATATCACACTATTTTTAAAAAATAAATTTTAAATATTAAAAATGATTTTAAAACCACCTTTCTGTTTTTGGCATTTGGTAGCCGGCAAATAATAACACCCAAAGGTATACAGTGAAGAGGCTTGTGGAGGAACAGATTTAATCAAGAGTTCAATTTTGAACAGTCTATGTGTGAGGAACTTGTCAATATCCATGTGGAATTGTTTGTTGAGTAGGCAGATATTAATTTTAGAAAGCTATGGGACTAAGTAACATTATCTGAAAAGTGAATATACGTAGAAAAAAATTCTCTGGGGCAGAGCGATGTAGAGACTGTCAAGGTAAGGCAGAACCAAGTTCCTCAAAGGAGGCTGGGAGGGAGTGGTCAGAGAGATAGAAGAAAAATCAAGAGCAAGAAAGGTCTTGACATGAAGTGAAGAAAAGTGTTTCAGGGAGGAAAGGATGATCATTTGCTAAAAAAAAAAAAGCTGTTCGTGGGCCAAAAGCTGTTTATAGGTAAGGCTATATCCGGACTGAGAAGTGACTATTGGGTTTGGCTGCATGGAGGTAACCGGTGACCTTGAATAAACAGTTCTTGTGGAGGAAAGGAGACAGGAGGCAGATTGGAATAGGTTCAAGGGAGCGTGGGAAAACTGGACTTGTAGACAATGGGTAGAGACAATTGTTTTTAAGAGCTTTGGCTCTAAGTGGGAGCAGAGAAATGGAAAATGTTGGAATCAAGGTGAATTTGCTGTTCTTTTTTTTTTTTTTTCCTTCTTTTTTTATGGAAAAGAGAGGGGGAAATTGCCGGAGTGAAGTCTGAGTAGGTGAGAGGAGATGAGAGGCAGTACACAAGAGCAGGAGTTGACCTTAGGACCAGGGACGGTCCATCATGTTTAACTACAAAAGGGAATATAGGATACATGAGCACAGATGCAGGTTGGAAGGTTGGTATTTTTTCTATGAAATAAAAAACAAGGCCGTCAGTTTAAAATGATGGGAGGAGGTGCTGGAGGTTTTTGTAGAGAGGAGAATGTGTGAAATAGTTATGAGAGAGTGGGAGATTGAACTGACTTGGGGAGATCTCACAAACTCTCCTCTTAGGCAAGTCAGATACCTATACAGGGAATTCAGACTGATAAAATAGTTTGGGGCCTTTTTGTAAATTTCATTTCATTGAAAAATTGAGAAAACCCAACTAGTTTCCATTCTTCATGAACTGCATACAGAAGTAGTAGGCTTCAAAATTTACCTTCTTGGGCTTCCCTGGTGGCGCAGCGGTTGAGAGTCCGCCTGCCGATGCAGGGGACACGGGTTCGTGTCCCGGTCCGGGAAGATCCCACATGCTGTGGAGCGGCTGGGCCCGTGAGCCACAGCCGCTGAACCTGTGTGTCCGGAGCCTGTGCTCCGCAACAGGAGAGGCCACAGCAGTGAGAGGCCCGCGTACTGCAAAAAAAAAAAAAAAAAAAAAAAAAATTTACCTTCTTCATTGTCCCACAGAATTTCAGGGTTTCAGTTTACTTCAACTAAGAATACAGCCCCATTTAAATTTATTTCTATTTAAGCCTATAATTATAGAGCAATTCAAGAAACCACCAAGGTGTTTGAGTTATACAGAGGTACCCTACTTCCGAGGATTGGCTGATTGAAACCACAGCCTTAGACAAAAGGTCACAACCCTGACCCACAGTTGGCCTGACATGTAAGACAAGATATCAGATTATCACAGAGCCCCTCGAATGAGGACATCCTTCATTATGATATACCAAAGTAATGATCATTTAAACTTCGGTAATGTTAATGGTTTGTTACAACATCTGTCAGTGACCACCTCATACTAACAAAAAACAAGAGACAAAAATAAAACTTTCTCTATTTATAATGTTTGGAAGAAAAAATAACACTTTCCTTTACCTTTCAGGTTGTTGGCTGGATCTCTGTAACAAAAGACAGATTAATTAGAGAAAAGCATATAAATTTATTTAATGTCAGTTTTGTGTGACACAGGAGCCTTCAAAAGGAAGTAAAGACCAAAGAAGCAGTTAAACCTAAGTGTTTTTTATGCTGGGTTTGATGAAGAGTGGAAAGATGAGAAAAGGTATGACAGGACAAAGGGTATGATGTAATTGTAGTCAAATGGGGGAAACTTAGCAGGACCTGTACATTCACGTTCAGAGATAAGGCTGCTCCTTTCCTCCTGCTATAGAAAGGGCACCTCTCACTTGAGGGCCTTATGCCTTGTTTCAGGGGAGAAGGGGGTGGAGAGTCCTTCTAGCACCTTCCATTTCTCAAATTCCTTCAATTTAAAATATTCAATATACAACAGTGCCATATTTGGAGTTAGCACGTTCTAAACCCCATCAGTAAGAATACTTTCCCTTTATTCCAGAAGAGCTTCAATAATCAAAATAATCCTGGGACTTCCCTTGTGGCGCAGTGGTTAAGAATCTGCCTGCCAATGCAGGGGACATGGGTTTGAGCCCTGGTCCAGGAAGATCGCACATGTCTCACAGCAACTAAGCCCTTGTGCCACAACTACTGAGCCTGCACTGTAGAGCCTGTGAGCCACAACTACTGAGCACAAGTGCCACAACTACTGAAGCCAATATGCCTATAGCCCGTGCTCCGCAACAAGAGAAGCCACCTCAATGAGAAGCCCACACACCACAACGAAGAGTAGCCCCGGCTCGCTGCAACTAGAGAAAGGCTGTGCCCAGCAAATGGCTTGGTTGCAAAGACCCAACACAGCCAAAAATAAATTAATTCATTAAAAGAAAAAAAAACTCTGTAGGAGGTGCTTTACCTATTTACAAAAAAAAAAAAAATTCCTGAGATTGTGACACAAAATGTGATTTTTAAAAGTATTTTAGGTTAAGAAACCAGAGCAAGTAGTTTCATAAATACAGTGAAATGCTGAACTTGATCAAAGTTTCCAGATACTGTAAGTTATTTAAATAAATATATTAATACCCAAAATAGACAGAATAAAATAAGACCAAACATTACTCTTGATTAATGGGAGTATAAATAAGGTAACCTCTGAGGAAGATTTCGTGAAATGGCAGTGACTGCTATTACTATGTTTATTAATTGAGAAGCAACAGTTTCATAAATTAAATAACTAAAAGCAATGTTCACTATGTCAACAGTGAAAACTGACAAAAATTAAAATATTAAATGTCAACAAATACTAAACACTGACAGTTTTTTTTAATTAAGTTTTACAATATACTTAAATGACAAGATATTTAGTTCCGATAGAATATTTTTAAATCTTGCATTTAACTATTATTTGTGCCTACAAGTTTAGAAACATACAATTAGAAATAATTTGATTAGACTTCTGGGTTCAGCTCTGACAGACAAAAAATTTGGAAGTTGTTACTGCTGTCCTTACAATAAGAAAAGGCTGGATCAACTGAAAATCCATGACTATCCTTGAACACGTCAGAGAACTGAGGTTGCAGGGCAAATTACCAGGCAGAAATCTGAAGAGACAAGTTCATGCAGAGACACACAGGTGAGACTTGCTGACCTGAAGCAGAAGCTGCTGGAGCCATAAACTGGTAGGAACAGAAACAGTAATTTTGGTGAATACCTGGCTGGAAGCAGAACGTGGATTAAGATAAGAGCGAGAGACTTCTCGGGCTGCAGTCTTAAGAGGGTCCCTACATTTTCATGGGCTTTGTGTCTGGTACCTCCACTAGGTTCTCACCATGAAGATCCAAGAAAGATCCCTGTGGCGTTCGGGGAGAAGGGAAGAGTAATCATTGTGAAATAAACCAACAGTTGAACCATAATGAAGGATACTCTCCTGGCAAAAGGCCTTTTTCAGAGCCTTATCCCAGCTGGTGGAAGGGAACCCCTCCCGTTCCACCCCCCTCCAGGCTTCCTGTTTCACCTGAAGAGGGAAAACAAAAACAGAAAACAAAAGCATAGTCAACAGGGATCGGAGGTTCAAGGAAATAGATTGGGAAGGCTGCAGCCAGGGAAGGGAGTGCAGGGCGGTGGGTAGGGGAAGCTGTACCATGGAGAAACACCTGTGAAGGTCACAGTCCAAGATCAAGGCTGATTAAAACACTGAAATTTAATTGAAAGATTATAGAACGCTCCCCCTTGCCCACACCATACTACCACACCAACAGGGCTCCAGTAAAACAGTAGATTACACCTCTAAGTCCTACAAGAAGCAGACTCTGTCTGAGGAGGCATTCTCAGGAAAGCCCAATGTCAAGAGGAAAAACAAAGCAAGCACACTAGAGGAATTCGAATCTTCTAGAACCTATTGCTACAGCAAAAGTTAACATAAATCTTCATACTAAAACCCTATTTACCTCATTCTAATTATTCGTACATATCATATTCACCTTTCTTTTTTTTTTTTTTTGCAATACACGGGCCTCTCACTGTTGTGGCCTCTCCCGTTGCGGAGCACAGGCTCCGGATGCGCAGGCTCAGCGGCCGTGGCTCACGGGCCGAGCCGCTCCGCGGCATGTGGAATCGTCCCAGACCGGGCCACGGACCCGTGTTCCCTGCATCGGCAGGCGGACTCTCAACCACTGCGCCACCAGGGAAGCCCCATATTCACCTTTCAACCAAAAATTACAAGGCCTGCCAAAGCCAAGAAAAAACAGACTGAAGTGACAGAGCAAGGCATTAGAACCAGACTTAGATGTGACACAGATTTGGGGATTATCAGACAGAGAATTGAAAATGGCTGTGATTAGCCTTTATGTGCTACCCAGAGAGGGGTCCATACAGCATTGTTCTGGGTTCTGTTGTAAGTTAGAGGGAAACTTTCACAATGTCCAGAGCCCTCAATGTCCTGCAAATAAAGAGGAAGAGTTCCTTAAATTCCTCGCAGCAGGAACACACTTAGGTGGTACCAACCTTGACTTCTAAATGGAATAGTCCATCACCAAAGGTAAAGTGATAGCATCTACGTCATAAATCTGAAGAAAATCTGAAAGAAGCTTCTGCCGGCAGCTGGTGCCATTGTTACCTTTGAAAACCCAGCTGATGTCAGTGTCATATCATCCAGGAATATTGGCCAGTGAGCTGAGCTGAAGTTTTCTGCTCTACTGCTAGCTGCCTTACTCCTAGAACTTGGAACTAGATCCAGGAAGCCTTACTGGAGCCGAGACTTTTGGTGGTTACTGATCCCAGGGCTGACAACCAGCCTCTCACAGGGACATCTCCTGCCTACTATTGCTCTGTGTGACACAGACTCTCCTCTGTGCTATGCGGACATTGCCACCCATACAAGGGAGCTCGCTCAGCAGGTCTGATGTGATGGATGCTGCCCCAGAAGTTCTACATGTGCGTGGCACCGTCTCCCAGGAACACTCATGGAAGGTCATGCTTGATCTCTACTTCTACAGAAATCCTAAAGAGATTGAAAAGGAGGAGGAGGGTGCTGCTGAAAAGGCTGTGACCAAGGAGAAATTTCAGAGTGAATGCACTGCTCCAGCTCCTGAGTTTATTGTTACTCAACCCGAGGTCTCAGGCTGGGCTGAAGGCATGAAGGTTCCTCCTGTGCCTTTTCAGCAGTTTACTGCTGAAGAATAGTCTGCAACTCCCACTGCTCAGGCCATTGGACATATAGGAGCAACCACTGAGTGTTCTTAAGCTGTTCATCTACAGATTCTTAAACAGAAAATGGAAATAAGGTTGTTGGAAAATAAACAGTTTCTGAAAATTTTTTTAATAAAACAAAATAACTATGATCAATATGGTAAGGGCCCTAATGAAAAAAAAAAAGGACAACATGCAAGAACAGAGACTTAGTATAAGCAGAGAGATGAAAAATCTAAGAAAGAATCTAAAAGAAATGTAAGAAGTCAAAAAATACTGTAACAGAAATGAAGACTGCTTTCTATGGGCTCATCAGTAGATGTGACATGGCCGAGGAAAGAATCAGTGAGCTTAGAAGTGAAGATAGTGAAGATAGATCAGTAGAAATAGTTTAGTTAAAGAATCTAAAGGTTGGAAGAGACATTAAAAGTTATCTAAAATATCTTCTCATTTTCCTTCTGAAAATTTGGATTAAAAATACATTCTCTTTTCTGATGGTATGCCAATGATGTAAATAATTATCTAACTCTTGCCATCAAGACTATTGCAAATAGAAGCATATCATTTTGACACAACTAACACAGATGTAACAACTTTAGGCATTTAAATACCATTTGCCTATAAAGAACAATGCAACACACAAGTTATAAACATTTATGATTTAATTTGGAAAATTAGAACAGGATTTATCCCACTATTGCATATTATCATGAACGATTCTTTTTAACATCTTTGTACTGTCATTCTTTACTAAATGCCCTACATTTTTCATGCTTTATTTTTATACTTGTCTACTGCTACTTTGATCCTATCTGGCATTAAGGATCAGTTGTCAAACATTGAAACTAAAAGCTTTTATCTATGGCCTTGCCTCCTTGGATTCCAGTATTCAACATCACTCAGTCAGTGTTCAACTTCAGTCCAGCTGTTCATGTTTGCACATTTAGGTAACTTGCTTCCAAATATTCATGACAGTGAACTACTGAAAGTCAAGTTACTGCTAAGTGGACTTTTTTATATATTGTGATGTCAGAAGAATAGTGCAGTAGTTTCTTAAGATTATTAGCTTTTCCGGGTTTCATTGAATGAAATTGGTGTTTAAGCGCGTATTCACATATTTCATGTACTCATATGTGAAATTCTGTGCTAGTGTAGAGGTGGCTAAGAAGAGGTGGCCCCTGCCTTCAAGGCGTGCTCAAGCTAGAACTGTAGTATTAGAATCAACTTGGAAGATTTTTAAAATTCTGTCATTCAGCCTTGTTTAAGTCAAAGTCCAGACATATAATATTTCTTAAGAATGTCTCAGATAATTTTAATGTGCCACCAGGATTAGAATTACTGAACTATATTGATAAAAAATATCATGCAAGTAGATTGAAAGTGATAGATAAGGATGTTACACACACATACACACACACACATGCATGCACTCGTGAGATTTCAGAGGGTGGGGAGTTCATGTTCAACGGAGAGAGGGCAACAAATGTTTCTGAGCTTAAAGGGCTGTAAAGATTTTGGAGAGGAATACCTGACTGAGTGGAGTCGCATTCCTGGCAGGGGGACACTAATAATGAAAGAAAACAAATAAATGCACTTGACAATGACCTTTTTGAATGATATAGAGAGGAGCCAGACCCAGAAGAGAATACTGCAAGGAACTGTGGGAAGTAAGGTAAGACAGAGAGCAGGGTCCCACACTGAGAAGACCTTAAAAACTTGAATTTCAGGGTGATGTCATTATAAAGCATTTCTTAAATAGTTTTTGTTTTTTGCATTATTTAACTATCAGGACACTTAAATCCATGATCCTGTTACCCAGCTTAAGTATTAAACTTTATTAATGCAGTTGATATCTCTCCCTTCCCTAATCATAACTGTCCCACCCTCTGCAGAGGTAATCCTCATCCTAAATTTGGTGTTTATCATTCTCATACATTTCTTAATACTTAGATACATAGGGACTTATTTTCCCAAACAAAACCAATTTTTCAAGTTAAAAATTTATTGTAAAGAATTGAAGGGAATAAATATGGCATTGAGTTTACAGATAAAGGAATGGATGTCAAGGAATGGGAAGGAAATTTAGCACCTTAAATATAGAGAATGAGGAAACAATGAGTCAGACAAAGGTACTGGGCTTTGACCTGAGAGATTAGAATCATGATGTGGTGTTGACAGGTTCAATGAATCATGGAGGGAGAACTGGTTCCTGGCAGTGTAGACGCTGTTTTGTGGAATTTGGCTCTATTGACCATTCCCTCCTTGATAAAGCACTCGCCTCATGGCTTTCTGCCATAACTCTCTTTCAACTTTGTTTCTCCCTCTCCCATTGTTCTTTCTCAGTCTCCCTCACGGCTTCCATTTTGTGTTACAGCTCACACTTCCCTGGATAGACTCATTTCCTTCCAGGGCCTTAACACACAAATGCTGATGACTTCCAAATCTGTCTGGTCAACATGTATGTTTCCTCAGTTCTAGACCTGGATATCTAATTGCTTGTGGTTATCTAGCTCCACAGTCACTTTCAGTGTGTCCAAAATTAGTCCTATTACCATCTTATTCTCCTTCTGTTTTATTCATCTTTTTAATGACATATTCCCTCTCCCTTTACTCTCTATCTTTGCAAATCACTCCCAAGATCTATCTTCTTACCCAAGCTAGAAAACTTTCCCATGCTTTTCCCTAAACATCAGCTGTGCCCGCTAATTCATGCTATGTCAAGTCAACTTCCTTAATTGTGCTTGTATTGACCCCTCCCCAACTCTCTCCACTACCCGAATCTCAGGTTCATTTTGTCTCTTCCCTGGTCAATTATGACAGTCTGTAACCTTATCTCCCCAGCCTCAGTTTTGTCCAGCTCCTGCTATCTGTCTCCCATCTGCTCTCAGAGCGATTTTATTTTTTTTTTATTTTTTTTTTGCTGTACGTGGGCCTCTCACTGTTGTGGCCTCTCCCGTTGCAGAGCACAGGCTCCGGAGGCGCAGGCTCAGCGGCCATGGCTCATGGGCCCAGCCGCTCCGCGGCATGTGGGATCTTCCCAGACCGGGGCACGAACCCGTGTCGCCTGCATCGGCAGGCGGACTCTCAACCACTGCGCCACCAGGGAAGCCCTGCTCTCAGAGCGATTTTCTTAAATATAAATATGATCATTTTCTGCCCTTACGTAGTAAAAAAAAAAAAAGAACCCATTACCTTCTGCAGAGGCTTCCCATTTTGCTCTTCTGAGCCCTAATTAGGATTCTACAGAGTTGACTCAAAGGCAACCAATGGTACAAAGTTAGAGGCTGAAAGGGCAGATGACTCTTTTGGGGGAGACATAAAAGAGTTTTAGATCTGTGTCCTAAGGCAAAAGAAATAAATGCAAAAATAAACAAATGGGACCCAATTAAACTTAAAAGCTTTTGCACAGCAAAGGAATCCATTGACAAAATGAAAAGACAACCTATGGAATGGAAGAAAATATTTGCAAATGATATGACAGATAAGGGGTTAATAACCAAAATATATAAACAGCTCTTACAACTCAATATCAAAAAAATAAACAACCCAATCACAAAATGGGAGAAGACCTGAATAGATATTTTTCCAAAGACGACGACATACAGGTGGCTGGCTAACAGGCACATGAAAGGATGCTCAACATCACTAATCAAAACAGAAATGTAAATCAAAACAACAACGAGATATCACCTCACACCTGTCAGAATGGGTATCATCAAAAAGAACACAAATAACAAATGCTGGAGAGAATGTGGAGAAAATGGGACACGTACACTGTTGCTGGGAATGTAAATTGGTGCAGCCGCTATAAAAAACAATATGAAGCTTTCTCAAAAAACTGAAAATAGAACTGCTATATGATCCAGCAATTCCACCCCTGGGTATACCTCCAGAAAAAATGAAAACACTAATTTGAAAAGATACATGAACCCAATGTTCATAGCAGCACTATTTACAATAGCCAAGATATGGAAGCAACCCAAATACCCATCAATGGATAAATGGATAAAGAGATGTGATACAAATATATACACACACAATGAAATATTACTTATATATGGAATATAAAAAATAATAGAAATGAATGTATATGCAAAACAGAAACAGACTCAGATATAGATAAAAAGCTGGAGGTTATCAAAGGGGATAGGGGCAAATTTGGGGTATGGGATTAAGAAGTACAAACTATGTATAAAATAGATAAGCAACAAGGACATATTATACAGCACAGGGAATTATAGCCACTATCTTGTAATAACTTTTAATGGAGTATAATCTGTAAAAATACTGAATCATTATGCTGTATACTTAAAACTAATATAATATTGTAAATCAATTATACTTCAATAAAACTTTTTTTAAATGTGATATTTTCACTATCATTATTTTTTCCAAAAAAAAGAAGAGTTGGGGGAATTCCCCGGTGGTCCAGTGGTTAGCACTCCATGCTGTCACTGCCAAGGGCCTGAGTTGCATCCCTGGTTGGGGAACTAAAAATCCCACAAGCTGTGCAGCACAGCCAAAAAAAAAAAGAGTTGGGTTCAAAAGCCACAGGTCCTTTCCTCAGCTTCTATCCTTCTGTTAAGTAAATCATTTCCCTAGTATTTATTGAGCACCTACCATGTGCCAGATATTCTTCTCAGTGCTGTTACACATGAACTCTTTTAACTTTCACAACAACTCATGGATGTAGGTAATATTTTTATTCCCACCTTACAGATAAGGAAATGAGTCATATAGATGTTAAATTACCCAACGTCACTCAGCTTGGTGGAGTCAAGAACCAGGACTTTAATCCAGGTAATTTGACTCTAGAATTTTGCTACTCAAAGTAGGATACATGACCAGCAGAATTGTATCACTGGTCATATTATTAAAAATTCAGACCTTCTGCCTCCATCCCAAACTTACTCAATCAGAATATGACTTTCTACAGGATTGCCAGGTGATGTGTATGTCCATTCATTTTTGAAAAGCACTGGGTTCTTAACTATTATATTGCCCCCATATGTCAGTAATTCACTTCCTCTTTCTTCTTTAGACACATGGGCTGGCTCTTCTTTTTTATGGGCCTGTCAGAAGCAAAATACAAACCCAGAATCTTTCTTCTTTACATTTCACTGAAGGAATGATAGCAAGAGGAACCCCATTTGTAATATATGAACGTGAGCTCCCAGTAGTGAGATGAGTCTTCCTGAACACTCCTCCTTTTATGGCTGTTTCATCATTTGTCTTGAAACTGGCATCTGATAATCTCAGCATAGTGAAGACAGGAAATTAAGAAGCTAGAACTTTTCTGGTCAAGGGAAGTATAAACCAGTTATGCTAATAGTTATTATTCTAACCAGTTCTTGGTATAGGTGAATTTTACAGCTCCTGAAGAGGAAGTAAGGGACTGATGTTCAGAATGAACCCTGGCTGTCCAAACACTTGATATTAAGTTAGTACCACTGGCTAAGCAGGCAGGAGGAAGGGGTGAAAGCTGCTATGGCTTAGAGACCAAGTAGCAGGGAAAGTTGGAGATCAGATGCCATTACAACCCTAATTGACATCATAATCACACATCACAATCTTAACAGTGAATTTAGGTGACATGTATCTTCTAAGTTAATACGGAAGGAGCAGGTGGGTTTCAGGATATACTGTAAACCATTCATGTTTATGAAACTCACTCATAGGGGCTTTTCAGGCCAGCCCCAGCCTTGGCTCCTAAGTCACCTGGAGATTGTCGCCAGCACTTTGCTGCGTGTCTCACAGAGTGCTCAAAACCCAGCCAAACAGTAATGATAAATGGATGGTTTACAGAGATGGTTCGGAGAGATGGAGAATGTGCCACATCACACACCATGTGGCAGAAACTTAAGCAAAATCCTCATTAGACATGAGGATTCTTCATGTCTTTCTTTCCTAAGTGTTTTCTTCCCAATCTAGCTTTTTTCGCCTTTTCTTTCTTTCCTCCTTTCTTTTTTCACACAGTATCTAGCTAACTGCTGTATCGTTACAATCATGAACTCTAATTCTAAGTTAAATGACTTAAGCAAAACATAAAGTGGAGAGTTCAAAAAAGAGTAATTCATTTTCTAGCTGGTTTTACTATCTACAGCATCCATTCAGGGTCCTTATTCTCAGGATCCTGCCAAACAAAAGCAGGTTTCTTCCTAGCTGGGGGTAGGAATATCTATTGTTAAGAAGATAACAATAGTTTCTCCATACTGCTATATTCTCCTCTGTTGTAGTACTTCTTCATGGTTATTTTATATATATATATATATATATATATATATATATATATATATATATATATATATAGAACAAACACTAAAATCCTTTACCCTATTGGCAAAGGTCTGAGTGGACATGCCATTCTCAACATACACAAGACAAGGTGCTTGCTTGTTGGATGGACGTATTTATGTGAAAAGCATTTTAAACAGGTCTTTGTGTACTTCAGTGACCCTGGGTACCTCACACACACCTAATCAGAGAGGCCCGACTTATATATATTTTTATACATTGGATTTCCACATGATATTTCTTAGGAAAAGGAGCTCCAATTCAAGAAGCAGTTTTTAAAATATCAAAAACAAGTGACAGACAACATAAAGTCCTACAAGTGCAAACTTATTTGCGTGGTGCAGGACTCTACATTATCTGGCCTCTGCCAGCCTTCCCAGCCTTAACTCCTGCTGTTCTCTTCTTACCCCACCAAGACCTGATGCTGCCAACCAAAACTCTTGGGGTTCCCAGAAAGCACACGATGCTTCAAGCTTCTGTGCCTTCGCTTGTGCGGCTCTATCCATTTACCTGGGGAGCACTTATATCCATTTTGAGACACAATTTGTGTTACTGTGGCAATGAAGATGTTCTGGCTGCTGTAACAAAGCACCATAGACTGGGTGGCATAAACCACCTAGTGGTTTCTTTGCTCACAGTCCCGGAGGCTGGAAGTCCAAGATCAGGGTGGCAGCATGGTTGTGTTCTGGTGAGGGCACTCCTCCAGGGTACAGGCTGCTGACTTCTCATTGTGTCCTCGTATGGGGGAAAGAGGGCGAGAGAGCTCTCTGGGGTCCCTTTTATAAGGACACTAATCCATTCGTGAGGGTTAGTTAATTCTTGAGGGCTCTGCCCTCAAGACCTAGTTACTTTCCAAAGGCCAACCTCCTAAAATCACTACATAAGGGATTAGGATTTCCACATATGGATTTCACTGGGGGACACAAACATTCAGTCCATTGCACTGATATTCCCCATTAGAAGTGATCACATCTGTTCTTGTTACCCTGAACATACTCATATCACTGTACCTATATCACTTGTATTAACATGTGTTTTTGCTTTTATAGACAGTAAGCTTTTTGACAGCAAGGACTCTTTTTCTTATTTGTCCTTGAACATCAGCCAGTGTCTGACTAATGTAAATATCCTTTGAATCTTTGAATGGGAATTCATTTTGAATGGTTATTTCCAATCATAAACAACAACAGACTTTGATGCAAGAAAAGTTGCATAGGTGTACAGTCTGCATTAAGGCATAATTCTTCTTGAGAAGACTTAATATGCCATGGATCTTTTTACCACTCTTGTATTTGTTTTCAAAGTGTTTCAGGTAAATATACAACATTAATAGTTTAGTCAGAACCAGTATCAATAGTGCATTACAAGATAAAGGTGTAATTTTCAACTACTTCATAAAGTCTGAAAGGGCTCTCTAAAGTCTCAACAACAACAACAAAAAATCCAAAAAACCCAATTGTGAATGAATCTTAATTTTTAAAAAATTTCTAAAATTTTGTCAAATTCTGTTGACAAACAGATTTTTTCCTAAGAATAATTCCATAATTTCGTATATCCCCAACTGCTGTGTCTGCTTATTAAGAAAATAAACTTATAAAAATAAACATTTTCAGAAAGTTTGCAATATATATATTTGCATATATGTGTGTGTGTATGTGTGTGTATATATATGTGTATATGTATATATATAAGTATATATGTGTATATATATATATACATATATGACATGATACTTAGCAGGTAGTGATTGTCTTCTAGAATTGTTATTAGATACCTGGAAAAATTGAAAAGCAATAAGAAAGATTTACAAATTAATTTTCATTCTAAAAAGTAAGGCATACATTTGTGTTTGAATGTGTGTCAATAAGATGCGCTGCCTGACAGCACAAGAATATTGTGAAAAACTATCACTATGTTTTAAAAATGATAAGTCAGAGTTAGGGCAAGAAATTAATGCAGACCAGACCACTTATACCTTGGAATTAGCATAGACTTGAATTAAAACTGAGATTGTTAAGAGTTCTTTTCTAATTGCACTGTAATAGAAAAAATCTATTTCTAGCCCTGTAATTTATTCGTATTCATTCTATGACTCACATTTATGATTAAATATGGACACTGCCTGGATATTCATCTAGATATAAAGGAAAGAAAAAAGCTGTTTATCACCTTAAGGATAGAATTAGTAAAAAAACACATTAAGGTGTGAAAAATGAGCAACTATTAGTATGATATTTTATCCAAAATATGAAAGGCAACTACTTAACCTTCTAAATTCAATAAATCCTGTTATATAGGCAGAATATACTCTTTTCAAATGCCAACTTTATGTTCAGAAAAAAAACAAATACCAAAAAAAAAACCCCACCAAAATCTGAAGAATCTTTTTATCTCCAAAAAAGAGAAGACAATAATTCCCAACTGTGTACATATTACTTGCATTCCTCAACAGCTTAGTCCAAGAATAAGAAAGTATCTTAGGTTTTCATTTAGCTGAATTGAGGAATAAGAATATATAAATTTCCCTAGATTTTTAGTTATTAATAAACAGAATATAAATATAATTTTTGGCTTTGAGGACATCCCTGAGTACAATTTTTTGTCATTAAGTTTTCTTTTTGTCAGTTGTTCCCAAAGAGAATATCAATGTTGAAACTCAGAAGCCAATTCCAATTTGTTTTAGTGCACGTCTAGTATCTGAGAGGTTTTCTATTTAATATTTAAACACGTTAATAAATATTTAAACAGCAAGTACTTGTGCTGGGTAAATTCTAACCACAGTAGAATGGAAACTACTTTACTGTTCCCAATTACCTTAAGTTGGTAATTCTCAGATATGAGGCTTTTTGATGTGTGATTGTATATGTGTGTGAGTGTGTGTGTATGTATGTGTAATCACTTTCAGTCTATTCAATGTAAAGTAATTTCCAGATTAATTTTGGGCCAAGTTGAATAAGCAATAAAGCTAGTTGGAAGATTAAAATGACTCGTCTTAAACTTTTTAGTATATGCTTTTGAACAAAATGAAAGTTTTAAGAGGAAACCAAAATTCTTTTCTTTTTTTTCCCTCTTATCTATTTACTATTATTATTATCCAATAATAATTATTTAACAAGAGATTTACCCTCTTAGCAATTTTTAATGTGTACAATATTATTAACTATAGGCACTATGTTGTACAGTAGTTTCTAAGATGTATTTTTCTTGCATAACCAAAACTTTGTACCATTTGACTAATACCTTCTCATTTCCCCTGCCCCATCCTTTTGGGGGTTGAGGTTATTTGTTTTTCTTCCATCTTTGTCCGTGGAAAATATGAGATAATAAAAGTGAGTTATTTTAAGCCTCTGAGTTTGTGGTAATTTATTATGCAGCATAGAAAACTAATATGCAAGCCTATGGAATATTACAGGTAACTCTGGTAGCCTTTTACCATTATAATACGTTTTTACATGTCTATATTCTCATACACTTCGTGAGAGCTGGACTCCTCTTTGGTTCTCTTTGTGTCTCTCTTCACTTAGTGCTTAAACATTCCTTGAATGTTCTTTTAATGAATAAATTAATGGATGAATTCCTTTTTGTTGTACTCTGGTTCTTTTTCAGTTCAATCTTTCTGCTAAGAAACTGCCCTTCCCATCTCCTCGTTTTATTCCTTCCTCTGACTGTTCTCAACTGGAGAAATGGTTATATCCAATAACCAGCCATTTCTGGTTACAATTAGCAAGTATTACCAATGCCAAGTATAGTGAAAGTTTATCCCCTTGGGTTTGGGTGTCCATGTGAGCTATTCAAATTAATGTATTGATATCTTTCTTCATATTCAATCATAAAGACATTTTTCCATTGGCATATCATCAGCTGTCACTTAACAATTACTAGGACATTCTTAAAATGGATTTCCCATAAAAGTTGTCCCATTAGAAATACTACAAGATACAATTACTCTATACATTCTGTTACTTAGGAAAAACTGTGTCAGTCAGGGTTCATTGTGACAGAAATCAATTCTGCCTTTAAGAAAATAGTGTTGGAAACCTACCTGGCAGTTGACAGGATAAAAAGAAGGATAGAGAATTTGGATTGGAAAAATAGGTCAGAACCAGGAGAAGATGGAAAGTTAGAACCCAAGCTAAAGTGATGACCTTCATGCTGTCAGTGTAGCGTGTTGCTACATTCCTGGCTTGACGCTGGACATCACTCACAAAGCCCTCATCACCACCATCCTCCCACTTGATCCCCACTCCCACCACCAGAAATAATTCTCAATTGTCTCTTTTTTTGCCTCCCTAGCTAAAGATTCAGTGGACTGGGGAAGCATCTGATTGGCAGAGCATTCTATGGCACTGGGAGAGCAAGTATCTGGCATTCTGGTTTCTGTGGCAGTAGGTGGAACCCTACCTCTCACCAAGACACAATGGCCATCTGTCCAGACATGGGGTTTAGATAATGGGCTGCCTCCACCCAAAAACACAACCCCTGATACATCCAGTACAAAGTGTTGGTGTTTTTCTTAAAATAGGCTTAGTTGGATGGAATTGTTGAAAGAAAACAGATAAGAGTTTGCAGAAAGACTTGAAACAAGGACAGAGAAATCTGGAACATTAGAGTAAGATTATTTAATGGCCAAGTGTACAACCACTTTTGGCAATAGTTACATAAAGAAGGAGATAACCCCAAATGGTTCTGGAGAATTCTTGTCTTCCCAGAAATTGCCATTCATATGCACAGCTGTGGATAATTCCATTTAAGTGAATGAGGATTCTGCAACGTTCAAAAAATGTGATAGCCATACTGAAGAGTGTTTTTTTTCACCCAGTGTCTCCTAATCACCAGCTAACTGTTATAGAGGTTCTGGCTACAGGGTTTCCTGCCCATCTCCTCGAGGTAATTGGTTCAAAACAAATACAATAGGTTCATGATCATTTACTTCAAATTTCTGTGAACCAAAAGTAAAGTTCAAGTTTTTAGTACCTTTATTCACTAGGCTGGGACATGAGACCTGTGCTGTCAATTACTTCTACTTCACTCTTTCTCCACCAAGGCCTATATCAAATGCCATGCTCTCTGTGAAACCTTGCTTTATTTTCTTAGACTAAGTCCATTTTTCCTTCCTTTGACTTCCAGTAATTTGTAAATAAATTTGCTTATTAACATCTCTTATTTTGTTGTTTATATTCTTGATTCTCCTACCAGATTGTGAACTGTGTCAGAGTAAATACCATCTTCTTTAGGAAGAGTTAGGTGCTCCTTATTCCTGGTTTCCTCATTACCTGGTACACTATGACATTGTTTCTGTAGCTGACTCCCCAGCAGACTGTAGGCTTTTGGGGGTTGAGGTTATTTGTTTTCCTTCCATCTTTGTCCATGGTACTGAAATTCAAGAGTCAATAGGGTGGAATCATTGGTTTGTCTTAAGTGGACTGGTCATAAACAAGATATAATAAACTTCCATTTATTTGGCAAAATTATCATATTTTTGGAATTCCAGTGAAACTCATGTGTGTGTGTGTGTGTGTTTCTGTTTTTTTGGAAGTTAATCCTAACATGCCATGTGAAAAAGAGTTAGCATTACATCACTTACTCTTTGAAGATAGAAAAAAATAAAATTGAGGATTGAGTATAAGCCCTTAATATAAGAAAGCATATCTTCTTCATCTGTTATTGCTCTCCTGACAAAGATCTGCATAAGTGAGTGGTAAGTCAATACCACAATGTACCTTTTTGAATTCATTTTGAATAATGTTGGCAAATGAGGCAGTGTTGCAAAATATATTATCTTCTTAAATCAGCATACGTCAGAGCTAATACACTGGACTAAGAGTCAGATCTGATTTCTTTATTTTTTTATTTAATAAATATTTGCTGAGGTATTATGCTAGGTACAAGGTTTGACATGACCATACACTTGCTGTGTACTGTTGGCAAGTCACTCAACTGCCCTGAGACTAGGCTTCCATATTTGTAGAATGGATATAGAGTATGTCCTGCCTTGTCTCATAGCATAGTTAGTGAGGGTCAAATGAGACACCATATATTCAAGTGATTAATATATGGTAAAGCACTTAAATATAAAGTTATAATACTTATTATGTTCTGTTATTTATAACATGTATAATATAGCTACAAATTATATTAGCTAGTGCAATAAAACTATATTTATTAAATAGCACTATAGCTAGCTCTCAAAACCAATTCCTAATTTCCATAATTTCATACTACCACAATATTATAATAACTTATAACAGTATCATACCTTTGAATTGTCCTCTACCATTTTCAGAGTACTTTGAAGTAAGTCTTCTTTGATTGTTTCAACAACAGAGAAAGTAAAGTCACCTACTCTGCTTTATTTTTTCATTCACATATTTCTAGGGATCTACTTTTCTGTATGATAATTTCTAAATCTAGAGCTAAACTGACTTTTGAATGGTACTTAAGTAAGCAAGAAATTTTGGTTCAATTTATTTCTACCTCAGTTTCTCAAAGGATCACCATAGTGATACATGATACCTGAGAGACATAAAGAATTGTCAGATCAGTTTTATTTCTAGTTCTTGCAAAATGCCTGATGACAATGGAAGTCTACAGTAGTGGGTTTCAACATTTTTTAAATGGACTGCATTTTTTCTAGGACTGCTTTACACACTGAAAAATTAGTGAGGACCCCAATGAGATTTTAAGTCTGTAGGCTGTATACCCTTCATATTGGAAGTTACAGCTGAGAAATTTCAAAAATATTTATTCATTATTTCATTTAAAAACAAGAAATGCATTACATTTTGATATAAATATTACTTTTATGAAAAGCGACCACCTTTTCCAAAACATAAAAGATGAGCGAGAAGGATGATATTGTTTTACATTTTTGGAAATCTCTGATATCTGGTTTAACAGAAGACAACAGAAATCTCTAATTTGCTTCTACATTCTATCTGTTACCACATATTGCTTGTGTTGAAGAATAAGAGGAAAATCTGGTCTCACACAGATATATAGTTGGAAAAAGGAGCATCTTGCAGACCCCCTGAAAGGGTTTTGAGGACCTCCAGGATCCATTAACCACACTTGAAAAATGGCTGGTCTACAGTGTAGAGGGTTTAAATGCCAAAGCTTTGAAGTCAGACAGACCTTCTACCTGAATTCAATCCAGTTTAATATGTTTTGGTTGTGTGTCCTTGGATAATTTACTTAAATGATAAGACACAACTTCTTCCTCTGTGAAAAGTGTAATAATTCCAACTTCATGAGGTTGTGGTAAAGATTAAATTGCTCGGATTGTGAAGTGCTTAGCATAGGTCCTGGCCCACAGTAAGTGTATGGAAAACAGTAGCTGGCTCTAATGTATCATAGGCTGTTTCTCGTACCCTGCGCAAAATAGAAGGCCTAGAATAGTCAACCTAACTCAGCTGACAGTAAGGACAGTCTTAGATGGAAGTTCTGAAATTGAAACCAATAGGATCTAATTTTAAAATATGCTATCCTATTTTCACTTATACAAGATTAATTCTCAGTTAATATTGCCACACAATTGCAGGTGTTTATGATAGCCCAAACTAAAGCTATGGTAGATTTGAACAGAACCATTTAACTAACCTTCACATAAAAAAATTCCATGCATTGTTGTTAATGCAAAACAGACCAAACTGCTAGACTGAGAAAATAGTAGATTATTGTATATACATCTCATTTTATAAGATGGTAATAGGTATTCTAAATATACTAAAAACAGTTTCTGAAAGCCTAGAAAGTAGGAAAGGGGATTTTTAAAATTTGGTTTTATTCATTTACTTATTTTAAAAATTTATTTATTTTATTTTTGGCTGCTTTGGGTCTTCGTCGTTGCACACGGGTTTTCTCTAGTTGCAGTGAGCGGGAGCTACTCTTCGTTGCGGTGCATGGGCTTCACATTGCAGTGGCTTCTCTTGTTGCGGAGCACCACTCTAGGCGCATGGGCTTCGGTAGTTGTGGCACACAGGCTCAGTAGTTGTGGCTCATGGGCTCTAGAGTGCAGGCTCAGTAGTTGTGGTGCACGGGCTTAGTTGCTCCACAGCATGTGGGATCTTCCCAGACCAGGGCTCAAACCCATGTCCCCTGCACTGGCAGGTGGATTCTTAACCACTACGCCATGAGGGAAGCACTAAATTTGGTTTTATTTTTGTTTATAAATTCATTTTAATTACACTTATTGAGCGCCTATTTAGCATAAACATTGTGCAGAATCCAAAAATGAGTAGCACTTCTGCCTAATCTTTAAGGTTTTTTTTCCTTTTGTTCTGTTTCTACTTGCTAATAGCTTTGTTTGTGCCAAAATAAATTTCTGGCTTGCCATATCTCTAGTATGTATTTTTAAAAATTAAAGACATTTATATCTGAACTTTGTGTCCTTTTTACTATCCAAGAGAGAACACAAATGATCATCAAGGGTCTGAAATTAGTGGTAAACTAGTTGCCCAGGAATAACTAAACTAATTCTTTTGTACATTATATGATATATGAAACTATTACAGAAATGTCAGTAGAACAGTCCCTTCTTAGACTGTCAGATTTTGTAAACTGATCTCACTTAACTCTGCTACTTGTATTGTTTTCCTAGACTCAGAATATTCAAACCCAGCTGAATAATTCTTCTTGGTGTTCATCTAATGGTTTTAACTTCTCAATTTATAGATCATGTGGAATCCCTAATAATAATCATAGCAAGAACCTGCTCACATTTATTATGTATTTACTTTGTGCCTCATGGTGTTCTAAATACTTTACATGTACTTAATCATGTAATCATCAAAATAACCCTATATTATTATTCTCATTTTATAGATTACTGAGACCCAGAGAACATATGACAGTAAAGGTCGTGTCAGAAAAACACAGTACTCTCTGAATATTTAAATCAAGGGATAATTCAAAGGATTGGTTACACAGGTAAGGGAGGAGTACACCAAAGAGGGACAGTGAGTTAAATCAGAGTTTAGCAACAGCAAGAAATTATTATGACTCTTAATTTGGAGAGATGATGGGAGGAGGCAAGGTTTCCAGAGCTCAGGGACTTGCTTCACCAGGAGAACCTTGAACCAGGGTAGGTCAATCTGGTGAAAAGTGGAACCACCGAAGAGACATAGCTCAAAAAGATGCCCCCAAGGGGAGAGGGAGAAGGAGAAAGCAGAATGGCCTGGCTTCTCCCTTTCTCTCACATTCTAATACCCCACCTATCCCTTTCATTGGCCAATCCATTCTGAAGCCAGCTGAGCTGAGAGCATGGGATATGCATGGGTAGTTCTTCCGTGATTCAGAGCAGAGCAATAGAAGTGCAAGGAATGTTCCTGATAGCAACTAGGCAAGGAATATGCAGAAGGCTTTAGGAAGCTGGCCAAGATAAACCAGCTATCAGTCTTTCAGTGGCTCTTTGGGATTTGGACATACGTAGTAATCATATGCCCTGAATAAGGGAGATAGAGGTTTCGAAAAGTGACATTAGTCACTTTCTGATGTGTTTTTTTCTGCCCATATATGTCATAGGATAATTTCAGGGAATGTTTGCCTACCACTATAGCAGGGGAAGAGAGGTAAGAAATGAGAAAGGGTCTGGGATTCTAAACCATTTTCAGTGTCAGAGTATGCCTTTGAGCATGTTCAAGGTAAGAAGAACAAGTGATTCATGCAAGAAATCTCCACTTTATTGTACTGTCTCTCAGTTGATGAAGTATAGCTTTTTCTCCACGTAGATCTTGCTTTCAAAGTAGACCTTGCAAAGATATAGTTCACATTCAACTAGAATCTGTTTTCAGTTTTTCAAAACTATTCTAATTGGAAGTGTCAATATTGGCAGAAAATGTGGAGATACTATCTTTTAATGTGTTAATGCATCCCTTGACAATCTAAGAGGTTATGGGATGGGGCAGGAAAACAGGATATTTGACGTCACATAGGCATGAAGTATAGGATTATAAGTAAAGTAGGCTAAATATAACTGCTATGAGCTGAATTTTGTTCCCTTAAAGTTCATAGTTTGTCCCAACCCCTAGTACCTCAGAATATAACCATATTTGGAGATAAGATCTTTAAGGAGGGATTAAGTTAAAATGAGGCTGTTAGAGTGGGGCCCTAATCCAATATGATTGGTCCTTATAAAAAGAGAAAGAGACACCAGGGGAGTGTGTATACAGAGCGTCAACCAAATATGCAGAGGCAGCATCTGCAAGCCCAGGAAAGAGGCAGCAGGAGAAACCAACCCTGCTGGTACCTTGATCTTTGACTTCTAGCCTCCAGAACTGTGAGAAAATAAATTTCTGTTGTTTAAGCCACTCAGTCCATGGTATTTTGTCATGGCTGCCCTAGCAAACTAATATGCTGACCAAAGAAGCAACATCTGGAGACTCTCAGTGTGGGAGGCATTATTGATGGCTGGAGATCCTAATAGTGATATATTTATAAAACAATATGGCTGCCAGGACCACAAAGCTGTCAGATTGGAATGAGAAGTTAGAGTTAGACACACACTGTAAAAGTGTAAATACACTTGTTTTTCTCTCCTTCATGGCTGTCCATTTAATTCAATATGCATTTTATTGTGCATGTATTAGTCAGGAAGTACTCTTACAGGTTCCAATCTGAACACTCGATTGCTGAGTGGTGCTATTGTGACATCATAGAAACCTCCTCTTTGAATGATTGCTTATGGTTCCCTTATTGGTGGAAACAAAATTGTCCCAGAATGTCAATACACCTTAAGAAGAAAAATAATTCCAATCCTCTTCAAAGTAGATTTAAAAAACACTCTTCTGTTGTGGCAACTGTTCAAATCTACCCTGTGAACTGAATGTTTCTCACTTGTTCATATCTTACAGATGTGCTTTGGCAACATATTAGACTTTGGGTGTCCAGAAACAGATTTTCAAACCCTTTCTAAATGAAAAGAAATAAAGAGTCAGGATAGAATAATACCACCCTTTCTAAATGAAAAGAAATAAAGAGTCAGGATAGAATAATACCAATGTCCTTGGTTCATATATAAGATATAATATTAAATATTGTTAGAAACATCATTTTGATCCACAATAGAAAAACAGACTTTGTGTTAAAATCTAAACATTTAAACAACCTAAATATCCATCGACAGATGAATGGATAAAGAAAATGTGGTACGTATATACAATGGAGTACTACTCAGGCATAAGAAAGAATGAAATAATGCCATTTGCAGCAACATGGATGCAACTAGAGATTATCATACTAAGTGAAGTAAGTCAGAAAGAGAAAGACAAACACCATATGATATCACTTATATGTGGAATCTAAAATATGGCACAAATGAACCTATCTATGAAACAGAAACAGACAGACATAGAGAACAGACTTGTGGTTGCCAAGGGGGAGCAGGGTTGGGGGAGGGATGGATTGGGAGTTTGGGGTTAGTAGATGCAAACGATTACATATAGAATGACTAAGCAACAAGGTCCTACTGTATAGCACAGGGAACTATATTCAATATCCTGGGATAAGCCATAACAGAAAAGAGTTTAAAAAAGAATGTATATATGTGCATAACTGAGTCACTTTGCTGTACAGCAGAAAGTAACACAACCTTGTAAATCAACTATACTTCAATAAAAATAAATTTAAAGAACTAAACATTAAATTTTATATGAAATTTATCACCTTACTTGCTTACCTAAGTGCCAACAATCCAGAGCAATGCAATAATTTAGGAATTATTAAATAATATAATGGGGATATATAATTCCAGCAACCATCCATATTAAGGCTGACGCATGAACAGCAAAACTGATACTGGGGCACATTTTAACAATGATTTAGGATATCTGGCAATGCGTCTTATGTGCAAATTTATCTCAAATTCTCACATTTTTAACCTCTATTCATTCCGATTGTATGCTTTCAGGAAAAAAAAATACCTATAAGGAAACATGAAATTTACTTCTTAAAGTTCTACAAAACCACAATTAAGATTTAAAGAAAATTAAATAGGAAACCATCAAAAGTGATTAGGGTACAAACTACCCTATAAAGAGTTTTATTTGGTAATAGTATAGTAAGCACTGGTAAGATAATTTTTTGTGGAACTAAAATCTAACTCAGGGGTGGGATAGGGAGGGTGGGAGGGAGGGAGATGCGAGAGGGAAGAAATATGGGGTTATATGTATATGTATAGCTGATTCACTTTGTTATAAAGCAGAAACTAACACACCATTGTAAAGCAATTATACTCCAATAAAGATGTTTAAAAAACTAAAAATTAAAAAATAAAATCTAACTCAGAGGAACATTTATTGCCAAATTCTAGAAACTAAACTAGTATCTGGCAATATCCTTATAAAACCACAGTACCAGATTTTTATGTTAAATTTAACTTTCTTAAATTCAAATGTCATGAACTGGATAGATTTTAAAAAAAAATCTGTAACACAGACAAACTTGGAGTTGATATGTGGAAAGAATTTTCATCTATAAATGAGGAAAAATGGGCTGTAGTAAGCTTTTGTTGACAAGTCACCCTCTTTGGGTCTCAGTGTTATAAAAAATGTGTGCATTCTATCAGAACTGTTGCATTATTCCTTAAAATTCTGGGTTTCCAACCACTTCACAACCTTTCAAATTCTTCTGTTAAAGATGTAAAATAAAATTTGTAATCTGTCAAAATCAAATGAGCAAATAAACATGAAGACTCAAGAGAAAGACCCCAAAAGCGATTGAAGACATCTAAGGGTGCAGAGCAAAGACAGTTTGTAAAGTGCACAGATTGATTACAAAACCTTAGGAGTTACTGTAATCCATGATTATTAAATAAAACCTGATATTTCAATGATCACGTACCAAACTTGCTTTTCTTGCCATCAGATTAAAAACTGTATCCAGATTTGCATATGTGTGCATTGTATTTGTGACAATACGCACTGATTATTCCCCCTCTCCCGCCACACCATCACCCTCACGTCCCTATCTGCTTCCTATCCCCAGATTAGCTCCTGAAACTTAAGATATTTTTGAGGCTACAGATTGCTTTCTCAATATTAGGTTTTCCTTACAATGCCACATATAGTCAAGTATTCCAAGCAGGGTGGTTAACAGGTAATTGTTTGGCAACTGGGATATTAGGTGATGTATACCATCTAAGCAGTGATACTTTTGTAATATTGTCTGTTGTATAGACCGTATTTCATTTATATCAAACCTTTGGAAAATATACCTTATTTCTCCAGAGCCTAGCAGTGACTGGCACACGTTTGAATGAAAGAAGTAGACAGAGAATATCAATATTCATTTACGTAATGATTAGTTAAGGAATAAAGTACATTCCAGCATAAGGGCTTCTGACAGCCTTTTGCTTAAACCACACTTGACTTTTCCCTTCGGGCGAGTATACTGCTTGTGAAATTCCTAGAAAGGCCAGAGACATAGAAAGGAGCTGGGATTCGGGACCCAAAGCGGTTTTGGGACGTTATGCGGCCTGGAGAGAAATGTTTTGTCTTGGAGGAGTTCGGAAAGCCAGCGATCTAACAAATTCTGGGCACAGAGAGAAACGCTGCCCTCCCGCCTCGGCTTGGAGCATCGCGGAGCCAAGGGCAGGCGTCGCGCAACCTGCCGCAGGGGCGGCTCCGAGGCCCGGCCCACGTGGCGCTCCCTCGCTCCACCCCCGGGAGCGCGGGTACGGGGGGTGGGGCTCCGGGGCGGCTCCGCCCCGCCCCACCGCCCCGCGGGTCATAATGTAGGGTTAGGGCGGCCGGAGGGCGGGGCTCGGCGCGGGAGGAGCCGCCGGGCGGGGGCGGTGACGACTGTTGGGGGAGGGGAGGGGAGGGGAGGAGGAGTCGCGGCGGGAGGAGGAGGACAGCGCCATTCCGGCCGCTCCCTCTGTCCCTTTTCCCTTCCCCGCAGTGGCCCGCGAGCCGCCAGCGAAGGAGCGCGTGAGTGACGCGTCCGGACTTGCTCGCGCCCTACCGCGCCGAGTGTCCGCCGCCCCGCTCATGGCCCGGGCCGCGGCCGACGAGCCGTGCTGAGGCGGGCCGCGCGGAGTCGTGGGGCCGCCGCCGTGGCCCTTGCTGTCTGCGCCTCGCCGCCAGCCCGCGGTGCCCGCGCACGCCGGCCGCCATCGCCTTCGCGCCTAGCTGGCGGGGGCGCTGTCCTCCCCGGCCGTCCGCGCCGCTCCCTGGAGCTCGGCGGAGCGTGGCAGTCAGGGCCGGCGGAGGCTCGAGGAGCCGGACGCCGCCGCCGGTGTCGCCGCCGGCGCTGCGGGGGCCATGACCGTGGAGCAGAACGTGCTGCAGCAGAGCGCGGCGCAGAAGGTGAGGCGAAGCCGCGAGCCGGTGCGGCCCGGCCCCGCTCCTCCTTCTGACATGCCGCCCTCACCCGCCTCGGCCGGGACCTCCCCGGCCTCCCCCGCTGCCGCCCGGGCCTCCGCTGCCCTGGGCTTCCCCCTTGCTGCCCCCCGCCCCTACCCGCTTTGGGGGCGTCGCGCCCAGTTCCGGGCTGCGTGTGGAAAGCGGGGTGTAGTTAGCGTGTTTCAGTCCACTTCCTTCTTGCCGATTGTTTTCCTGTAACAGACGGTGCCGGGTATTTGGTTGAGCGCGACCTCACATTCCTACACTCCTCTATATGGCTTCTTAATTAAACTTTATCTTCCTCCTCTTTTATAAAAAAGGAATAGCCAGTTGTCATCCCTTCTGAACCCAGTTTTTATTTCCAAGGTAGAAACATTCCAGGCCTGCTATTTTGCAAAAGGGTCTCCACCAGAATTGAATAGTCGGCCTGGCGGGACAGGTACATTAACCAGGTAGACTCGGTGTAAAAGTAGAGGATTTGGCTGGTTCCTTTTCCTTTCTTCCTCCCTCCCTCCCTTCCCTCCCTTCCTTCCCTTCGTTCCTTTCCTTCCTCCCTTCCTTCCTTCCTTCCGTTTCTTTTTCTTTTCTTTTTTTTCTTTTTTGAATATAGAAACTGTCCCTTAAGGAAACCTTTCTGGCCGTGTTTATTCCAGGAATTCTTTGTCCCCTAAGTTTGACCTTGTTCCATCGTTCACCCTTTACTCTTGCCTTAGTCACACATTCGAATGGTCACTCACTTAAGAAAAAAATCTGCGTGAAGTTTCAGATCTTTTACGTTGAGTAATGAGAGATGCTACTTTTTTTCTAGATTTTGCTTTCAGAATCTCAAGTGCACTATCACGGCTTGCACCATATCCTGAAAAGTAGTTGGCTATGACTTAATTTTTTTTGGGGGGGGGGGTGATCATTGGTGTGAAAAGCATTTTGGGCAAAAGGAAAACATTGCTTTACTCGTCTTGGAATTATGGGGGTAACCAGCGTTTACAGAGAGCAGCTACCAAAAGTATATTTGATTTTTCTGGGAGAGTAGTGAATGCCCCACCCTGTTGTAGATATCCTACCTGTGCTTGATTTTAGAATAAGGGCTGCTGTCCTGCTGACTATGTGTATACACGCAGCTTGCTAAGTTTTTGCTTTGAGATTATTTTTAGAATTTTATTATAGTACTTGAGGTAATTGAAGATGCTCAAGAATTTTGGAAAGCAAGGATAGTGCATTGTTAGTTTAGGCGCTTTGGGAAACTTGTCTTTGGAACTCTTGTGTGCTGTACTGGTTAATTTAGAAGACTATTGCAGACTGCAGTTTATTTACAGTGAAATAATTCTAGATTTAATAATGGGAGTTTAGAACAGTTTATCTCCTAATCCCCTCCATTCTGTTTGGAATACCTTAAACTTTAGTTTTTGATGTTGAGTATGACAAAGTCTTAACACTTAGAGGAGAATCTTGTGGTCATATGTATACTAAGCAATATTTAATAGGTTTGGTGTCGCTTCTGTTTATAGTTCTGTCCAAAGTTGAATATTAAAGGCTATGTGTTACAAAGTGGGAAATATAACTATTTTTCACATCTCTTAAATTTGAACATTGGCAAGAAATTTGTGAGTTTTTTAAATTGATTTTGTACTAAAGTACTTCTTTAGCATAAAATTAGGTAATGCAGATCTGCCCAATTCAGAGGTTTATGCATAAAATTGTGAATCAAGAATCAAATTACTGAAAGTGGTCCTGGCCACCAAGTCCAGTTTCCTAGTTTACTGAGTCCCCTCTTTAAACAAAGGGAGTAGTTGTTAGTCTAAAATATTACCATTATGATGCTGTTTTTAGTGTGTGTCTGTCAGATCATCTCATTGATAACTGTGGACATTTTTTTAGAGCAATACAATTGCATTTATTTTTATACTTCCATCATGGTGTTTATGTATTATTTTTAAAAGAAACATGTAATGTGTTTGCTTTCTATATCAATATACTATTACTTTGTTACTCAGAACTATTTAAAAATATTCGTATAGGTTCAAATACCTTAAACCATCCACTTAAAATGAATTGACAATTTAAATCCACCGTGCTAGTAACTAGGAAGTAGACTTCAAGCTAGTAACTAGGAAATGAACTACTTTAGAAGAAACAAAAGTGAAACTCTTTGCTTTTAAATTAGAAACTTTATGAATTATTAGTAAAACGAGAATTGCCTAGTGCATATTGCATAACCAAAATCTTAGCCTGTTTTCTGCTGTCCTTTAAAAAATTGTGTGTTGTATGCTCATGTATAATATTAGCTTTATATAAAGAGCCATATTTTGGTAGTTGGAACAGTTTTCTATTTTTCAAGATTTTTTTTTCTTCCAGAAGGATGTATGATTAAAAAAAAAAAAAGCACAACACTCATATGTCTTTTGTCACCTACAGAGTAGCTTGTCACAGGGTAACATAAGGCAAGGGCTTGTCTTTTCCTCTGATGTGTTCTTTGCTTGATTGCTCAAGTTTAGCCATGGCAGGGAGTTATGAGATTAATTGTAACTGCAGAGAGCTGTTTTTTTGAGGTTTAAGATGATACAGGTGAAGTGGAGTTGGCAGCAGATTAGCTACAGTTAAAATCTGTCATAATTTTGTTCTTGAACATGTGTATTCGGCCTTTGTGCTTGATATTTACCGAAGTGTAGGATCCTTGCATCTCAGAAATTTGATTCATAGATTCAGGTCCCAAATAAGGATTTTTAAAAAAAATACATCTTTATTGGAGTATAATTGCTTCACAATGCTGTGTTAGTTTCTGTTGTAGAACAAAGTGAATCAGCCGTATGCATACATATATCCCCATATCCTCTCTTGAGCCTCCCTCCCACCCTCCCTATCCCACCCCTCTAGGTGGTGGCAAAGCACCAAGCTGATCTTCCTGTGCTATGATGCTGAGTAGCATTGACATATATACACTACCAAATAAGGATTCTTTAGGGCAGCAATATAGTAGCCTTCCTCTCAGGGACCAAATTAATTTGTAGAGTTAAGTGAGCTGGATACTATTTTCATTAAGTGTATCCTCCTGAGTTAAATAAAACATAAGGTTCATAAGGGAAGGTATTTTGCCTATTTCATTTCACCCTAGGGCTTAGAACAGCTCCCTGCACTTAGTAGGTTTCAGTAAATATTTGATGAATGAGTGAGTGTTTTCTAAAAGGAATGCAAGCGCAGGGGTTATTTTAGTTCCCTAACTGAATCTCACGATTTAACATTATTGAGAAACGATGAAAGCTCGAAACTGTGGACAACTGTTAGAATAAAGATGGTGTAGTGAAAAGACTAGGATGTGGGTTGATCTAAATCACCTTTCTATGACCTTGGGCAAGTCATTAAATGCCTCTGAATCTTCTTTTAAAGCCTTAAAGTTAGTATGATTAGACATGAGCAACTTTTTAAGATCTGAGTGTTTAGTGTAGCAAAGCATACATTTATTCCAGACAGGGAGGATAAAAAAGAAATAGTAGAGGATGGAGGCAGAAGGAATCTTATGGATCAACAGTCAACTTTCACTTAGTTATACTGGGGGTTAGGTGGGAAGGATATCACAGATTAACCAAATTAAGAGTTAAAACAAAACTTGCAAAACAATACAAGCTGAATTCAGGGTAAATTTCTTAGTTAAAATAATGTGGTATTTTCTAATTTAGGTATTATCTAAAGTTATAAAAATATAATACAACATTTCAAGGGACAGTTAACATTATATAAATCACTCTAAACATTATATAAAATGGATATTCTTTAGTATGAAATAGTTGGTTATCTTGGTATTAGCATAAGACTTGGTTTGCAGAGAGAAAGGGATCCAGCTGCTTATTCCCTTTTTACTCCTTTCTTTTCTCACCTAATTTTGATTTGTTATTCTAACATTGTATCCAGCTGCCTTAATGAATTTTCATTAGTTCTACTATTCTGTTGATATTCTTCAATATTCTTTGTATGCAGGCCATATCATTTGCAAATAATTATCATTTGACCTCCTCTTTGCCAATCTTTACACCTCTTTACTCATAAACTGTTTCATTGTTTTAGCTAAGATTACAGAATACTACTAGGGTTAATACTAGTTTCTGTTATGTATTGTTTCATTGTAATATGAAATGTCCTTACAGTTACACGTTTTTAAAATGCTTTGAAATCAGATTTAGATGTTGACTCTTTATCACATGTCTTTTGTTTTGTTTTTTTTTGCGGTACGCGGGCCTCTCACTGTTGTGGCCTCTCCCGTTGTGGGGCACAGGCTCCGGACGCGCAGGCTCAGCGGCCATGGCTCACGGGCCCAGCCGCTCCGCGGCATGTGGGATCTTCCCGGACCGGGGCACAAACCCGTGTTCCCTGCATCGGCAGGCGGACTCTCAACCACTGCACCACCAGGGAAGCCCTGTACATGAGGTTTTAATGATCATATGAAAAGGATATGTATTTTTTTGAGAGTTATAGAGTTCTATATTTATATATTAAATGAACACTTATAGTGTCATTTGAATATTTCATGTTTTTTTCTTTATGTCTTAAATTCTGAGAGATACTGACATCTCTACTTTTAATGTAATTTCATCAAATTATCTTTGTATTTCTAATGGATCTAATCCAAACTTGTGTTTTTGCTGGTCTTTTAGTAAGATTTCGTCATTTCCATATATAGTGATAACAAATTTAATCCTTTTATTTCCCTCTGACTTTGATTTATTTAAAGAGCCTTTTCTGCTCTTTTAATTCTAAACGAATATATTTAAGCATGTTTTTTCTATAAGTAATTAATAGTTTTCTCTCCTTCCCTGTGCCCTCAATAAGATAAGACTGTTTAGCATACTTTTACTTATAGCATTCTTGATTTTGTTGGGATAATATGGAATTCTAATTTAAATGATGATATTTAAAATTTTTTACAATATACCTTTCATCAAAAATATTACTTAATTGTGTTACATGTTAGTAGCTAATAAGTTTTTAAAAATAGGTGTTTAGGTGTTTAATTTTAACTATGTTTTTCTGTGTAGTTTAATACCGTTTGATTTTTTTTGGTAGATAAGTTGTTAACCCTCTGTATAAGCTTATAAGATTTCTTCTTTGGTTTTAGAGTGCAGAAATTTCACACACGTGTGTGTGTGTGTGTGTGTGTGTGTGTGTGTGTGTATTTTTAACCATCCTGGCGAGGATTTTTGATCTGAAAACTTTAGTGTTCTTCTCAGGAAAAAGATATATATTTAAGAATTATTACTTCTACTCTATTCCTTTTTTCTTTCTCCTTCTGAAACTACATTATTTGAATATTAGATACCATTTATCTCTGTACCTTGCTTCAAATTTCATTTTATAATTTCTTTCCCTTTTTGCTCTATGTGCTAGGATAACTTTTAACTTTGTCTACATTATTATTTTTGTAATGCCAATTCTGCATTTACTCCCTCCACAGGTGGTGAGATATTTTTTTGTGGATTTGTTTTAATAATGTATACACTAGTTGGTTCTGAAGTACACAGAATTGAATTAATCATAAACGTTGGATCATGATCAGCTCTCTATGCAAATGTTTTTATTTACTTATGAAATAGCATATTAATCTTTAATGATAAGCACACATTGAATGCACTACTTAAAACACAAGTGAGAACTTTGAAAGGAACCTATATCTAACCGTATAGTCCCCTCATCGCATCCCTCCATTTTCATTTGAGATTGTAATCAGCTTGAATCCTGTTTTCATTTTCCCCTTGAGTTCCTTTTTATTGCCGCTCTGAATTCCTGAAGGTATATGTTTTTAATTTTAGTTGTTTTAACTTTGGAAACTTTTTTCACCTTGATATATAAATGAAATTCATCTATATAGTAGTAAGAATTTTAAAGTTATGTTTGTAACATCTAGATCTTATTCTGTCTGTACTTAATATTTTGTACCTGGTGTGAGGTAGGGATCCAATTTAATTTTTATTTTGTATATGATTTTTTGTTGTTGTTAATCTTACCTTATTGAAAAGTTAATGCTCTCCCCCACTGAACTGACAGACCATCTCTGTCATATATAAAAGCTTTATGGAAAATTTTTTCACCCTCTGCTGTTTTGTTCCGTCATTTGTTTTGTGAATACCGTCCTGTCTTTGTTGCTTTGGCTTCATAGTAATCTCTAGTACTGAAAAAATAAGTTTGCCCCTCTTCTTCCGAAGTATTATGGTACTTTATCTTCCTTAGAAAGTTTAGCATAATTTTACCAAGTTCTCTGAAAAACCCTGTTTGAGTTTTTTAGTAATTTTATTGAATCTATATACCAATTTGGGATCATTAACATCTTTATGATTGAGTCTTTCTATCCATGAACAGGGTATACTTCTTTTTATTTAGGTCTTCTTTAATTTTTTTTTTTTTTTTTTTAGTTTATAATTTTAACAGTAGAATTCTTACACATTGTTTGTCCTATGTAGTTGATACTTTCTGATAACAATAATATGTGGTGCTTTAAAATGTTTGTTATTTGTTACTGGTGTGTATGAATGCAGCTAGCTTTTGGATAGTGATCTTATATTTAGCCACCTTGCTAAACTTTATTCTAATACTTCCATAGATAATTTTGGAATGTCTACATAAAAGATATCATAAATAAATCATGACAGTTTTATTTATTTGCAATTTCTATGCCTATAATTTCATTTTTTCTTATACTAGGTAAGACATATGATAAATGTTGTTTAGAAGTGATGATAGTGGATGTTTTTGTTTTATTGCTGCTTTTATTTATTTTTTTTTAAATTTATTTATTTTTTCGGCTTCACCCCCTAACAAATGAACAAATGGTTTGGTTTATTTTCTTTCTTGTTTTTTACTCTTGTGAACTAAAACATGCCAGTCTATTCTGGGACACTGATAGTATAAGATCACACCCTTAAATGTAATAATTTCTAAGCTAATGTCACCCTAGGAGACCTTTATAAACAGCTATCCAGAGTTTTCTTGCTACACCCTGATCTTGTCATAGTGAAACAGAGCAGGACCCTATGGTCCTTGCCCCCCACCCCCCCGCCATGTCCTTAGCCTGCCTTTGTAAAAAAATTAATTAATTAATTAATTTATTGGCTGCATTGGCTCTTTGTTGCTGCGCGGGCTTTCTCTAGTTGTGGTGAGTGGGGCTACTCTTCGTTGTGGTGCGCAGGCTTCTCATTGGAGTGGCTTCTCCTGTTGCGGAGCACAGGCTCTATGTGTGTGGGCTTCAGTAGTTGCAGCATGTGAGCTCAATAGTTGTGGCTTGTGGGCTCTAGAGCACAGGCTCAGTAGTTGTGGTGCACGGGCTTAGTTGCTGTGTGGCATGTGGGACCTTCCTGGACCAGGGCTTGAACCCGTGTCCCATGCATTGGCAGGCAGATTCTTAACCACTGCACCACCAAGGAAGTCCCAGCCTGCCTTTTGTCTGTGGAAAAACTTATCGATGACTTCATTTTAATCCTCCTCCCTTATTTTCCCCATGATTTCTCCATCCAGTTTTAGTAATGTTTTATGGTATCTCTGTTAACTGCCTCACATCCTTCTTTATTGCTGTTTTTAAAGGACAGTTCGTTACTTTGTTACCTGATATACTTCTAAAGTATTTCTCTTGGACAAATACATAGGAGTGGAATTGTTGTAAGATATGGCTAAATGTTTATTCAAAATGGTTATACCATTGTACATTCCCATCAGCAATGTATGAGAGTTCCAGTTGGTCTATATCTTTGTTAACACTTGGTATTGTCAATTTTTATATTTTAGCCATTTTAATGAGTATGTAGTGGTGTCAATGTGTATTTCCCTAATGACTAATGGTTTTGGACATCTTTTCATGTGCTTATTGGCTATTTTTGGATGACTTTTAAGTATTGTTTCTCATTTATTATTCAGTTTTACATTCTCACAGGATCAGCAATAACAAAAGCTACTTATTTTTCCAAGTCTGAAAATGGCAAAAAAGTTAAAGATGTTCCTAGAGGTAAAACACTTAGGAGCATGTACTGATATGCTTACAAAACAAAATGAAATTGCACAATTTTTCCTTCATTTTATATTTTTTAAAGTAATACCTCATAAAGAATGCTCACTACTGAGGAATGAAAAGCCTTTTCTTCTTCATGCCTCAGACTAACATTAATCACTTTAATAATTAATAGCACACACAAGAATAATCTTTATGATGTGTATTTTTCCCCACAGGGTACAAAAGTACTTTCACATTGTAGTTAGCTTGGAAGTTTGGAAAGAACTTGGGGGACCAATGATGGGGTGGGATGAACTGTGGACAGGTAAACAATTGAGCAGAGAAAGACTTTTCTTACGGTTTTTGGTCCATGTGAGAATGAGACAGAAGAATAGCTTGTTTTGAACTAGAAACTTATTATTTGTTGGGTTTTTGTTGGTGGTGTTCAGCCTGGAAGTGGCTCTGTTGGGGTGAGTGGCACTAACTTTGAGGACAGGTTTGGCTGCAGAGCTGAGAGCTAGGTCCTTAGTGAAGAGGAAGGATGTGGGGGAGGAGTATAGAGAGAGGGACCAGGAATGAAGAACCATTAGTGGCCGGGATCTGATGCTGTGCTTGCACTAATGTGAGAACCAACCATACACCTGCATATATAAAAGTTTATGCATCATAATTTGAGCCAGAATACATGCAAGCTTGGGCTGGAGGTGTGGGGCTTGCTGTATCCTCCACTGAGGCCTCTGAGCTGGTCTTGGTGTGTCAGAAAGAGGGCCCCTAATGTCTTCCCATGAGACCTTAGAGAAAGGCTTTGGGTCAGGACAGGGCCAAGGAAATGGGTTGAAAGGAAATTAGCAGCAGTCTACTGCCTCAGGTCTAAAATTTCCAGCGTTTGGAGGGAAGAAGGAGCTCTCTGCACAGGCCTCCTGGGGTCATGGGCACTCTTTGTGCCTGTTCTAGTTGTACCATACATATTCTCAGAACTGACTTCCGGGCTTCCACAGTGGTGCCGGGACTTCAAGTTGGTAATAAGCTGCAGAACTAATAGAACTGATGATATTTCCATTTTTGCTTGTGGCATCAGAGGGAGGGCACCCAGGGTATCTGAGCATGTGATGCTTTGGTGGGATAGAGAAGGAAGCATATGAGCATATGTGGTGGTTATTTATACTTATGGTTACACAAACTTAACCATTCTGGTGTTGATAACCTAATTGGTTATCTTTTTATATGTTTATGGACCATTGAGGCTTTTTTTCCCTGCGAAATTCACATTTGTTTCTGTTTTTTTTTCTTCGGAGGGTGATTGTTTTACCTTTTTTGATTTGAAGGAGTTCTTTATAGTTTATATACTACTTTTTTTCCCCCAACTTACATATTCTGCAAATATCTTTTTCCGTTTATCAGTATGTCTTTTTACTCCCTTTATGTTGTTCTTTCATGAATAGGAGTCCATTTTGATTTAGTCTTATATGTAATTAGTTTCCTTTATTTTGATCTTTCATACCTGTTTCATAAAGATACTCTCTTTTATTGCCGTGTAATCTTTTTCTTGTTTTGCTTTTGGTATTTAAGTCTTATTCCAATTGGATTTGAATTTTGCATGTCTAAGTAGGTGTCCGAGTTGATTTTTCTCATCTGGAGAACCAGCAGCTTTATTGAAAAGTTTCTCCTTCCCATTAATACTCCACTTGATGGCAGTATTTTTTTATCCTTGAGTTAGGACTGTTTTAAAGGAAGACAGGAAAGGAGGTTTCTGGAACTCTTTCTTGAACTAAAGTATTTTTATTATATTTTTACTGAAGCTTGCATAAATATAAAATAGATATACATTTATTATGTTCTATTGTGTAGCTTTTATGCACTGAAACCAAAAACCAACTGTTAACTCAGTTGTAACCAAAATTAAAAAAACAGAATAACAAGGTTAGCTTAATTTGACAGATGGTAGTGTTTTACAGAAGCTAACTTGGCAGTTGCAGCTTCAGCCAAGGAAAGTAATGTATGTATATCAGGATATTCTTGTAAAATATCTTTATTAAACATTCGGAATAGATTTTATTGCTGCTGTCATCCACATTCCATCTGTGACCCTGGTACTTATTTGATAGCCTTTGTCTTAAGAGTAGTGTTCTCAGCCTTTTTGTTGTCAAATCTTCAGAGATGTGCCACCAAGAATGATCATAGTTTAAAACTTTTTTTTTTGCTATAGCTTAGTAAATGTATTGTAATTATTCTAGTATCTCTTAAGCAGAATGTTGAACTGAACAGGTTTTGTGATTTAGTGTAGAGTGGAATACACTTGCTGTGAATAAGAGGTAACAATTATAGCTTACTTTTAAGTTAGTGCCATATAAATATTATGTATTGGAACTTGTCAATATTTTGCCTGTGAGCATGTCTTAGTGCCTGGATAATCAAGAGGGTGAGATACTACTGTGCAGTGTGATAACTCCTTTTGCAGATACCATGCAACAGTATTGTTGTACTGGAATAATAATTGTGTTGTAATTATTACCACTTCCTTTAGGAGTTGTTGAATTTTGTTGTGGTGAAAGTTTTAAACCTTTTCAAGTATGCTGCCAAAAATATTTAATATTTGAACAAGTACTACAAACACAGAGAAGTTGAGAATTGATGGGTAAGAAGACAGTAGCAAGTAGGCCTAGCTATGGGCAAGATTTTTGTAAGCTTGTCAGCTTTTGCTGTGTACTTTCAGTACATATATTTAAACTATTTACATTTGGGCAATACAGCATGGTAAAATTTGGCTGTTAATACCATATACTATGTGTCTACTTAACTGTAGGAGTTTTTGAAGGTTTAGTCTTTGATTTTCTGCTTTCTTCTTTGCAAGCTTTGAGAGATTATGTAGTTTCTCAGTCATATATGTTCATTACTACCAAGTTTGTATTTTCAAAATAAAATTTTCACCCTCACATAAACTCTTGTTTCAGGTTTTCAATTCCTGTTGTACATTTCTGCTTAGATACCCAGTCGACTCTCATTATCATGTCCATCCATTCATTTATTCTTTGTCTTAAGCAGATAGAGAAATAAATAATACACTATAAAAAAACTTATAGTTTGGTGGGTGGGAGCCAGAAATGCATACATTATATTAGAAGTTAAGTGAAGTATATACAGGATATATTGGTAGGACCAAGGAGAGGCTCTAAGAACAGGAAAGGCCTCATAGAGGAGGTAATGTTGAAGATGTATGGGGAGATTGAAGGTAGCATTCTAAACGAAGACAAGTCCATGAGCAAGGACAAAGAAACCAAACAATTTGGTGCCTTCTGTTATCTGCAAGTAGCTGTACGAGGCTACGCGTGGTAAAATAAAAAGTAAATGTTTAGTCTTTTCTCCCGGTTTCTGCCACAGAAATTTACTGTCTTTGTATGCTAATGAGATAACTCCTGGTTGGGGGACTAGATAGTTTCAGAATGGGAGCTGTGCCTCAGAAAAACCAACCACTATGATTAGCGAGTTAGAACTTTCAGCCCACTCTCCAGTTCAAGGAGGGGAGAGGGACTAGAGATTGAGCTCAGTCACCAATGGCCAGTGATTTAATTGATCATGCCCACATAATGAAATCTCTGGTGCCTTACACACTTTTAATAAGTGCTCAGTAAGCGGTGGTTCTTGGATAGCACTTGCCATATATGGTTAATTTTCCTCTTCCTATTGTTTTTGAGACTTACTCTCTTAAGAGTACAGAATTGCATCATTAACGTAGTATTAGAATACAAAAATTGCTTTTAAGGAAGTTGTATGAGTAAGAGTCCAGTTAGGACACAGAAACTACACAGTAATTTGAACTAGTAATAGATGATTGGCTACTAAAGTGCAGAGAGAACTCTAAAGAATAAAGGAAGGAATACATTTGGGAGAGGTCTTACTAAGCCCCAAGTATGAGATTCAGTTCTTACTGGAGAGGTTGTGATTGAAGCCCACTGGATGGAAGACAAGTTTGCTGAGGTGCTGGAGGCTGAAGGCTTCTGCAAATGGCTCTTTTATGGGTCCGGGCAAGAAAGCTTTATTAAACCTAACATTATATCTAGAAGAATGGAGTTCGTAATAGTCAGTAGGATGTATTATGAATGTAATTAGTGTGACCAAATACTGTATTTGCTTTAAGGAATTGTTTGTGACACGTATAGCTGCTAGGAATTATGTAGTATTCTAGTCTGAAAGTTCTACGTAAAGCATACTTATTAGTATAAGGGATTTTATTTTTGGACTGAAAGTTAATTATGAAAATTTACAGAAACCAAGAGACACATAAAGATTTAATTGGACACAAAGATTTTATATATCTTAGAGAGGTATATTAGGAATCAGCCAGATCATTAGCATCAAAAACAAGTTAAATATATACTTTATTTAAACTGAAAACGTTGCAGTTCAAGGATATGATTTGATTCACAGAAGTTTTGTTTACCCACATATTCCATAATGTAGGCATTCTAATTTAAAAACACAGTTCCAAAAGATTTTGCAAGTTGGGTTTTTGGAACTCTAAATGCATATTGCCATAGAAACCATGTTTCATGATATTAGGTTCTTATTTGGCCAAGATATGTATTTAATTTTGTGTGAACTTAGCTTATAGCGCTGTGTACCAGTATATTTGGGGAAAATTGTGTTTAGAGTTTCTACTTCTGATGCATGTCTTATATCTGCCAGTTAATAGGGATGGGAGATTCTATTAGGGGCATGGACATCATGCAGATGTTAGATTGGTTGAAGGGCTGGAGTGGAAGGTAAGGGTATGAACTCTTAGGTGAGGAAGGATGGAAACAAACATTTATTGAGGGCGAACAAAGTATCTCATTTCTTCACTTCTTATTTTTTTGGGGGGATTACATAATGCTTAAGATTGTAGCTCTGGATTCAATAAAAAGGTGGGAAAAGACTTTAAATTCAGAATTTCTAGCATTTCTAAGGCTAAATGTAAATAGTGAAGAATAAAAAAGCATACTTTTAGATTTATACATCCATAGAGGTATGTGATTAATTTATTTGAATAAATAAAAAATAAAGTGCTGTTAACCCAGCAAGATTGAGATAAACCTTAGCTCTCTGGCAGTGGAAAATACAGGATACCCCAACTATTCTTGAGATTAATATGTAAATTATTTGCAGTTGGGAATTTGAACAATATTGTACTGTACACTCCCCTTCAGGCAGGATTGACAGGACCAGAACTAGGTTATAAAGTGTTCTGTGAACTTCTAGGTGCAATGTAGGAAAGTGTAGAAAATTTGCTAAGCGGCGTGATTTACGCATGCTTCTTGTTCCCATCTCCAGTAATTAGTTTGTACCTCCTTCCTGTGGATGAGTTCAAGCCCTGTGATCTGACTTACTCCAGTTCACCTCTGCAAACTCTGCTATATTCATTTATTCAGTCAATATTTATTGAGTTCCTACTGTGTGCCAGACACTGTACTAGTTAGTTATCGGGAACACAGTGATGAGCGAAATAGAAAGTCTTGTGCTCTCTTTGATTTAGAGTCTGGTGATTAACATAGTATGTTATTACAATCTGTGGTAAGTGTCAGGGGAACCTCTAACCTTAACAGAAAGGTTAGACCTTTGAATTAGGAAGTTGAATAGTATTTTGTAGACCCTAATGAAAGAGGGAAGAGGAAGAAGGGGAAAGTAGTGCAGGGTGAAGCTAGAGATAGCTGGGGCATGCAAAGGGCCCTTTAAGTCATGAGAAGGGTTGTACTGTAGGAAAATTCCTCAGAGAGGTCATAGATTATTACATATGACGGGAAATGAAAGGTCATCATGTTGTCCTCCTTAAAATTACGAATAAAAATAAAAAAGACTAATGAAATGAAGTTTTTTTTTTTTTCTTATATATCTGGTTAGAGGCAGGTTTGGGTCTTACAAAGATGTACTTGAAGGATATATTATGTACTTGAAATTATCTGTCAATGAAGTTTGGGAACTTTTTGTTATGGTAAGAGATAACATGAAGTAAGGCAGTTCAGTGTTAATTAGGTATATGCAGAAGGTATTTGTAAAAATAGATATATGTATGGTTATGTACCTTAAAGGCAGTAGTATAGTTAATCCTTTCATTGATAGGCAACTTTGAAATGTTTACCATTTGGTGCCTAGCAATGCTGATTCTGAAGTTTAGGGCATGTGATTCTGAAGCTTATGAATACTTTGGGATTTTCTATCAAATTGGGTTTTTTTCTTCTTTTCTTAGAGATTTTGAGGTTTTTTTAGAGGTTATTCTAAGAGTTACTGTATTTTTCCCCTGAAGATGAAAACCTTTGTCTTTCTTTCTTTTGCACTAAGCCAAGTTTTGTTTATATTTAGAAATTCAGTCAAAGGAACCAAGGACTGACTTAAGAGTCACTCACCCCTTAACACAGAAAGCTTTCCTGCCTTGTGGTCATCATTACTCCAGTTTTCTTGTACCATTATCTAAGTATTTTATGTCAGCATAGTAATGGATTTTTGGGCTGAGTTTTCAATTTTCACTGAATCTTTAATCTGCAAAATCAGATACCATAGAGAAAATGTGGAAGAGACATGGGCTGTGGAAGTTGAAAAATTAGTCATTTCTGTCTCTGTACTCATTAGTCTCTTAAATATTCTATTAGTTATAAAATGAGAGTAACTTTCTAGAGGGTTTATGTGTGTGCACGTGCACGTGTATTAAATGATATTATACACCGGAAGCACTTAAAACAGTCTGGCATACAGCAGGAGCATAATAAATGCTTGTCTTCTGTTTTGGCTTAAGCCAGTGATCATTTTTTGCATTCTCAAGAAGTTACACCAATGTTAAATATGCTGTAGTCTTACTTAAACAGATTTAAAACAGACCCAGCATTACGTAGGATGAACGGCAGGGGGTGGGGTGGGGAGACGGAATTTCTGTGAAACACTCTGATCCTTACTTTATATTGAAATTACTGATGCCTTCTTCTCCCTGAAGTGCATAGTACTGGATTTTGCACGTAGTAGGTACTTAAGGATGTCATCACTCAGTAAAGATTACATCGAGGAAGGAATCTGAAGGCCTGTAGATAGTCTTGGTTTGTTTGCTTATTGATTTTTGTAGTGTTTGCAAGCCATTGAATCTCTTTGAACATTGTGTCTTGGTCTTCTTGGTCCAGCAGTGTGAACATGTTGCACCCACCTCCTTATACTTTAGTAGATAAGAAATCCACACAAGGAAGACCTCAGAGCTCAGAAAAGGAATTCTAGAAATGATAGTGGGTTAGATCCACCTTGGATCCAAAATCGCTAGTCAAGGAGGAGAGAACCATATGCAGGACGTTTTTAGTTGAGGATCAGGGTATATCAGACCAGAAGTTTGGTGAATAAGAAGGTGCAGACCTTGAAAGAAGACCAGGGTCTTAATCACAACAGAAATAATAGCAACAAAAACATATAATTGTAGGAAATGAAGGTGCACATTTTCAAAGATAGGAAAAGCACAGCTGGAAGATGCCAATAACAAAGGGGAAAACTTGACAAATGAGGTGGCTTCTCTACCATAAACTTAGAATTTTTCTCATAGCTCGCCTCTTTCGATCTCAGTCCTGTTTCTTGCTAACTTAGTTAAGAAAATACATTTACTTTTTCTCCTTCCCACTCTGCCTTCTTCCCCACCCTCATCCTTTTCTCTTTATTGTTTCATTTTTCAGTCAAAATTCATGAGATGAAGAACCATGCACCTGAATTATTTTATTAGGATATTTAGCTGACATTATTGTGAAAGATGAACAAAATACTAAGTGAAAACAAAGTCTTAGGACTTCCCTGGCGGCGCAGTGGTTAAGAATCTGCCTGCCAATGCAGGGGACACGGGTTTGAGCCCTGGTCCGGGAAGATCCCACATGCCACAGAGCAACTAAGCCCATGCACCACAACTACTGAGCCTGAGCTCTAGAGCCCATGAGCCTCAACTGCTGAGCCCTTGTGCTACGACTACTGAAGCCCATGTGCCTACAGCCCATGCTCCACAACAAGAGAAGCCACCACAATGAGGAGCCCACACAACACAATGAAGAGTAGCCCCCGCTCGCTGCAACTAGAGAAAGCCTGCACGCAGCAAAGAGGACCCAACACAGCCAAAGATAGATAGATAGATAGAGAGAGAGAGAGAGATAGATAAATTAATTAAAAAAAGTTTTAGACATTGCTTCTCTTCATAAAATACTCAGTATTCTTATTATACTCTCTAGCAGTCAACTATCCGTGTAACAGACCACAGCAAAAGTTAGTGGCATACCAAAATATTGTCATCGTGTTCAGATTGGTTGGTTGGGGTGGCTCTTCTCACATGCCCCATTCTTCTGGGGCAACAAGTGGGCTACCCAGCTTATGTTCTTCTTGAGGAAGTTGCAGAAGTTCAATAGGGGAAGCCCAACCACGCAAGCACATTTCATGTCTGCTTGCATACTGTTTGCTAATATGCCATTGATGAAAGCTTGTCACATGGCCAAGCCTATCATCAGTACAACAAGGAAATATATCGTGTTTCTAGTGAGAGGAGGTGAGAAGTGGCAAAGGGTGTGGGTACAGAGATGGGAGAAGAATTGGGAGTCTAATGCAATGCAGGCTCTGTAAACTTTTCTGGGTTTTACATTCTTTTTTACATCTTACCTTGTACTTATTAACATATACACACAAAATTTTGTATTTTACCACTTTAGCTTAATATGATTTTGTAAAGATTAACTGCTATATAGATTATATATTTGCTATTTAAAAATATACAGTTGTTTGCTTAAATCAAACTGTGCTTCTAGGTTCATTTATATCAAAATCATTTGAGATGCTTCCTAAAATTGCAGATCCCCTAACAGATCCCCTAGCAGATCCAGATGGCCCTGGAATCACAATTTCTGGGTGTGGCGCCTGGGAATCTTCTTTATTGACAAATTTATCAAGGTATTCTTTTGCACATTACAGTTTAGAACCTCTTCCTTAGTGGAAGGACATTTGCATTGTTTCCATTTTTCCAGCGTTATAAATAATAGCGAGCATCATTTGTACACATGACTGATTTCTTTGGGGTATTCAACAGTCTTTTCCTGATACACGATTGAATAATTGCAGTTGAGGAAAATTATATTCTGTGTAAAGAATGGAGTTTGGAGTGCTGGTAGGGGTGATTACAAACAAGCTTGTAAAATCTTTGAAATATTTTATGTTCACTAAAATAAGACATTGCAATTAGATAAGGAGAATTTCTATAAAATTTGTATATATCTTTAATTTGTAATGTTGCGTATTGTGTAAGTTAGTCGTGGTTCCGTTGCTAGCTAATAGTAATTTTTAAAATGAAAGTAGAAAAGTTGACAGGTCTAAAGAGAATTTTATTTTTCTCATGTTTCAGCACTGTGAATTTGGCAGTTCAGTTCTTTTATTCAACTATTTTGATTCTTTTTGGCATTTTATATGACCTTTGTTTATATACTTTATTATGTAATTTATTTTTAGTCTCAGTTATCTCAGCTTTTAATAAGATGTTTATGGAAATTAAAATTCATTGATGGCATGGCAGATACTGCCAATGCCTGTTCAGTACATTCTTTTCTTTTTCCTTAGCAACAGATTTGCAGAAAAGCTTTTTGCCTAGCTGAAAAATACATTTCCCAACCTCCTTTGCAAGTATGAGTGGCCACATGAGACGTGACTTTGTTCTGCTCAGTGAGGCCTTAAGTGGAAGTCACTAGATAAGGCCTATTAAAGAACACAGAGTCATTTAGCAGACACCCTTTGTCCTTTGCCCTTTATCCTACCTAGAACTTGGACAGGATGCTAGAGGAGGAAACACTGAGTGACATTTAGTGAGTGTCACCTACGAATGTTTAGTGCGAAGACAGAAGATTTCAGCAGATCATTTTATTCTAGTGGTGACTTGTTTTCCATGTCATATCCATTGAGCTTTCCTTATTTCATGGTGCCATCTTACAGTTTTGGGGAACTTGTTTTAAGAAATGCAGAGATGGGGCTTCCCTGCTGGCGCAGTGGTTGAGAGTCCGCCTGCCGATGCAGGGGACACGGGTTCGTGCCCCGGTCCGGAGACCCCACATACCGCGGAGCGGCTAGGTCCGTGAGCCATGGCCGCTGAGCCTGCGCGTCCGGAGCCCGTGCTCTGCAACGGGAGAGTCCACAACAGTGAGCGGCCCGCATACTGCAAAAAAAAAAAAAAAAAAAAAAGAAAAAGAAATGCAGAGATGTAGGGAGGAGCATGGTTCTTAATTAGGGAAGTTTAGGGAACGGTTTTGGTAGTAGAATCTTATCCTACCTCTTTTTCTCTCCAGTAGAGTATAGTCGATTATATAGATCAATAGAGTATAAACAGATTTAAAGCAAATGGGGGCAAGTGATCAGTTTTACTTCGGATCTTTTATGACAGATTGGAAAATGAGATGATCCTTTTTTTCCTTGAATAGGGTAGAATCCCCGTGGTGTAATATATCCACCTAGTGCTTGGCCTACCAAAGGCATGTTTTTTCCAAACGTCCTAGGTGCCTCAATGCCGGTTGACTTAAGGTAGAGGGAGCGATTAGTAGGGCTGCCTGGATTTCATTCTGTTGTCTCATCCCCTAGTTAAAGTAGCCCAATGAATACCTGTTTTCCTTAGTTAAGTTTAGCCATCAGGCAGATCACTTCTTTTCTTGCTGGGAGGCATTAAATTAGGCAGTGAAGAATGGGCTTTTAGAAACATGAGAATGGAATGAGGGCTACCACAGTATGGTTCATTCTTCCTAAAAGAATGAAATTTATTCAGTCTTTGTCAAGTTCTATTGTTTTTTTGTTTTTCACTCTAGTTTATTTTGTGTTTTCTGTTTTTTTCCCAAAGGTCATTTATTTTCTTGTCCTTGTATATTTTCAGATTTCATAGATAACACTTTTGGTTTTTCCCTTCCTCTAGCACCAGCAGACGTTTTTGAACCAGCTGAGAGAAATTACTGGGATTAATGATGCCCAGATACTACAGCAAGCCTTGAAGGTATGGCCTCTGTTTCGCGACATACAGTTTCTAGTACACCCTCATCTCCACTGCCTACCATATTTGAAACTTGAGTTTTTAAATTATACCATGGGTGGTAGTAGAGATATAGGAAAGAACTTTTATAAAGTTAAGAACCTTACTTAACATAACATAGTGCAACTTCAAGCATGTTAGCTTTTAGCAGCCTAATGTTCCAAGATACCTTGGAGTGAAAGAAGACCTCTCCATGTGAAACACTTTTCATGCAAAAAGGTGGGAAGTGAATCCAAGTGCTAATGGCTGGTTTTACTCAAGAGACATGATTTTAGAGTTTAATTGGGGGTGTGGGGTAGGGTGGGGTAGAGGCGGAGGAGGAAGAGGAGGTGGGAGAAAATTAATAGAGTATCAGAAGTTAACATTTTTTTCTTCCAAGAAGGAGAAATATAAATTGGCTAACATTCAATTAATTGCACCTTAAGAACATTCAACATCAAACTGTTCTATTATGCACCAAATGAAGGGCCTGAGTTTTGTTATATTTTACAAAGTTATGCTCATTTCCACACAGTGGCACCCAGATGAGTCAAATCACATGGATATGCACATTGAAAGAGAGCGAGTGAATGAAAGATGTTCAAGAACTAGAACTGCATTTTAAGTTTATTTATAGATTGCTGCCAAAGGCTAACAGCAGTACAACATTTTTGCTACTATAGGCATACACATAGCTTCAGTCCTTTGCAAGTTGCTCTGAGAGACAACATTAATTATATCATTTTTGATTTTGTGCCAAAAGTTCTTCATTTGTTTCTAGAAATAATTTATCTTTTGGATGATTGTAATCATAACTGTAGTGATAATAACTAGCACTTATTAAGCACTTACAGTGCTATTCTAAGTACTTTATGTGGCTAACTCATCCTCCTAATAACTATGACGTAGACATTATTTTTATCCCCTTTTTAAAAGATAAGGAAACAGAGAAGTTAAAGTGACTTGCTGAAGATCACATAAGTATGTGGAGGAGCTTGGAATAGAAACCAAGCAGCCTGATCCCAGTGCCACACATAATTTCTCCTTTCACTGGAAGCTTTTTCTCCTGCGGTACGCGGGCCTCTCACTGTTGTGGCCTTTCCTGTTGCGGCGGACACGCAGGCTCAACGGCCATGGCTCACAGGCCCAGCCGCTCTGCGGCATGTGGGATCTTCCCGGACCGGGGCACGAACCTGTGTCCCCTGCATCGGCAGGCGGACTCTCAACCACTGTGCCACCAGGGAAGCCCTTACTGGAAGCTTTGCTTCAACTGTTTTCCCCAATCAGGAAAACAATGAAACAGTACGGTTAGGAGCATTTTAATGCATGGTTATGAAGCCACTGTAAGTATTTGGAGAGGAAGCAAAAGTGTTGTGCCTCAATTTTTATGATTATGACATTTAGATGATTGCCAGTCCTTTCTTTATTCTGCTAAATATGATTAAATCATTCCATGTCTTTTTTCAGAAATTGCCTTTCCCGTTCTGTTATCACTGAGTGTGGGGCTACACCCATTACTTTGTCAGGGCAAATTTGGGGAATTCACTTATTTATTTATTTATTTTAACTTGGGAAACACGTAGTATATGCTAAATTAAGTAAATGTAAAGAATTAAATTATTGTCCACATTTCCTTTGAGGTAGGTTGTGTGACCATGGTTTTTGTTTTTTTTTTTTTTAAACTTTTGTTTCAGTTATCAGTATCTGGGGAGGAAAACAGTGTACTTAAACCTTAATTGTTGCTCAATATAAATTTGTAAGATGTTTAATAATGAGTTGACTCTCTCAGCAATATACTGACAAGGAGTCTACTTTTGGGAGCCACAATGTCATTGATCGATTTTAGCACTTTTACTGTTTTTTATTTTGAGAATTTATTTATACCTCCAAAGTGAGTGTAGATCCCTGCTGCATTCAGCTTATTATTATTGTATAAGAGAGTATATAGAAAGCCCTTAGCACATTTCTTGGCACATAGTCAGTGTTCAATAAATGTTAGCCATTGTTATTACAGTTATTTTACCACTAGTTTACTTATCTAACTATAGACTATGCTAAACCCATATTTTGTATGATTCATTTAAGTATCTTATAATGGTTGTGACAGATAACAAAGTTTAAAACAGTGGTGCTTTTCAGACTGCACTCCTAATTTTTTCTCTCCTCAAAGGCTGCTAGAATTGGAGTTAGGATGGGTTGGAGACTTCATTCTTCCAGTTGCTCAGGTCTCAAATCTTGGAATCATCCTGTTCTTTCTCCTTTTATCCTTTCCCACATTTAATATGATAGCAAATAATGTTGGACTCTCTGCTTGTACCCATTCTCTCCTATAGTCTATTCCCAGCATACAGCCAGAGTAATCCTTTTAAATTGTAAGTCATACCATGTCATTTCTGTCCAAAACCCTCCACTGGCTTCCTATTATGCTTCGTGTGTATGCTAAACTTCTAAAGCCCTACGTAGTATTATGGGTTATGGCCTTCTGTTACAAAGATAACTTCATTACTAATATCTGGATTTCATAATATGGTTTCACTTAGCTGTCATAGAGCTAGTGTTATATTTATCATTAACTGTGGAGAGCATATAGAGATAAGTGGGCAAGTCTCTTCTCATTTTGCTATTTCAAAAATTCTTAGTTTTTTAGCATCTGTTTTCTTCTAAATTAACTTTAGAATAATTTTGTCCAGGTATTCATTTTTTTTTTTAACATCTTTATTGGAGTATAATTGCTTTACAATGATGTGTTAGTTTCTGCTTTATAACAAAGTGTCCAGGTATACTTTTGATGAGAACTACATACAATTTATGTATTTAATTTGGGTAGGATTTTCATCTTGATAGTATTGAGTATTTCTAGGAGTTCTGTGTGTCTCTCTATCAAGCTTCAGACCATTTTGCTGTTTTCTTCTTATGAGTCTTTGATATTTGCTTGTTAGTTTGCTTCTAGGTAGGCATTCAGCATACATACTAAAGGGAATATCTTTTATTGTCCTTGTTTGCTGAAGTACTATTTTAAATATTTATTTTTCACCCTTTTGTGTGGTCAGTTCCAGAAAACATTTTTTAGTTTGTTCATTTGTTTAGGAGTGTAAGTTATGATTGGATAATTAGTTATAGAATTAATTTTTACATTACATTAGTAGTTTTAATTAATAGAAAAAGGAATTACTATTTATATAGTCTACTTTGTTTACAGTGAATTTATACTGTAAAATTAAGAATCACATAGAATAATTTTAAATCTGAAAATGATTTTTACTATTAGTATTAGTTGTTATGGAGAAGATTACATAATCATATGAGAATGTGTAGAGTTATTCCAAAATATTTGATGTTCCGTTCTTGATATTTGAAGGATAGTAACGGAAACTTGGAACTAGCAGTGGCTTTCCTTACTGCGAAGAATGCCAAGACCCCTCAGCAGGAGGAGACAACTTACTACCAAACAGCACTACCTGGCAATGATAGATACATCAGTGTGGGAAGCCAAGCAGATACGAGTAAGTATACTTCTTTCTTAATATTTTAATTAGAATGTAATGAAAAATTTTTCTTGGAGCTGTGTTTTGTTTAAACAGAGGTGAAGAACAAAAAAGGAACAACTTCAGCTTTGGTTCTTTTTGGTGTAGTGGAAAGGCGCATATGTTTTTTTTAGCTGCTATCTTTGTTTTCAGTTTAGGAGTAAAAGATTATATTTAAGTTGTATATCCTTTTATAAAACATTTCATATTGTATTCATTGTTTTGAAATATGGAACATCTAAAGGTCTTACTCATTAAAGAACAAAAGTTTCTGGAATTTTAAATGGGGCACAGTCATTTGTTTTATTGATGTTAAGTGTTGGTAGAGATCTTAGTATTATTTTTGAAGATAAAGTATTGTTTCTAATTACTGATAGATTTACTGTTTAACAGAATTTTCCTTCCCTTAACTCCAACCTCTCTCCAGAATAAAGATCTTGGAAAAAGGCTTACTACAACATAACAAAATAAATAAATACACATATACACATACATACATTTGGAAAATTTTACACGGGACTCTAATTTTTCTTTATAATGTGAATAATTTATGCTTATATAGTTGAGTTTTGAAATATATGTTCATTTATCTCTATCTCATTATGTAATAACTGCATTATATAAAATGTAGGTATTTCTGTGCATTCTGGATTTGAGAAGTTTGATTACTAACTTGTACTTAAAGAGAATTTTTGATTTTGTTTTATAGACTTTCTCAAAGTTAGGAAACAACCAGGAAGATCCCATTCACATAGATGTTTATAGCTATTGATTGACATTAAATGCTGTTTAATGTTCATTGATAAAATATTTTAATTTCAAAATTTCAAGGTAATCTTAGTGTTTTTGCTCCAAAAATGGTCTTATGTCAGCCAAAGCTAGGATACTCCTATCTCACACATGTAATAGGTGATGGGAGAAGTTTTATGTATGTAAGACAGACTCAGTTGCTGTGTCCAAGTTCAAGACAAAGTGTGGTTTGGCCCCTATCTACATCTCTACCTTCATTTTCTACTGTTTTCCTCCTCTCACTTTACACTGTGATAATGCAGAATAGATTGGAAGTTCTCATTCACCCAGTGCTATTTAATTTCTTCTGTCTTTACACTTGTTGTTCCTTCTGTCTGGAATCTCCTCCAGCCTTTATCCCTAGCCTAATTTCTTCTGATGTTATAAGACTTAGCTTAAGAGCTGCTGGCTCCAGAATGTTTCCTCTAGCCCCTAGAGTGAACCAAGGGCTTTTCTGACACCCAGAGCATACTTCTGTCTTAACGAGTACTGTGCTATTTTGAAATTATTTGCTGTGCCTTTCTTGCTTACCAAACTAAACTAAACTTAAAAGAGACCATTGGTAGTCCCACCATTATAATAGGATGTTATTGTTTCTCAAAAAGTGTTTGTTGAGTTGTTTTTGATAATATGTGTAAAAAAGCTGTTTTGAAACCAATGAAAGTTCTCTTGAACAGGGTTGAGAAGCTTGTTATAAGAAGTTGGAAAAAAGAGAAGTGGTATAAATAGAGGAGGAATTAGTATGTGAGAATAACATATCTTTCAAGGTTCTGAGACTTGGGAGGAAAATGAAATTAGGTAGAAAAAGGAAAAAAAGAAAGATTTTGATTGAAGACAGCTGGTTAAAATGAAGGAGACAAAACTGAGTAAACATGGTTCAGCGTTCTAGTTGAAAGGATGGAAAGATTTTAGAATGATAGCTGTGAACTCAATATAGATGGTAGACTTTGAGACGTGGGACAGCATATATAGATATGCAGGGGAGAATTAGGATTATAAGACTGTCATTAAAGATGATGTGTGAAAATTAGAAAATATTGTTTAAGTCACATGTTAACACCTGTTCAAGACTTTGACAAGGAACAGTGAAAATGTTATGGACAAAAAGAGAGATTTGAATAGGTGCTCTTAGGGAGGAAGCAGCCTGATTTCAGAAAGCATGTGTCCCATTTGTTGATAATTGAAAAAAATTTTTTGTGTGTATGTGTGTAGCTCTCGGAAAATATGCACTAAGTACTTTCATATTCCGCTTGAAAGAAATGGTAGAGAGATGGAGTTTCTGGTTTCATCTTACTGATTATCTTATTGAGCAAATTGCTCGTTGTTGTGGTTTCTTTATTGCTAAAATGAGCTGTCCTTCTAACCAGGATGCTAATTCATATTTAATAATTGAATAATTTGGATAGTGCGTTCATAAAGTTGGTTTGAGATTATTGAGAAAAAAACTTGTAGAAATATAGTGGGGTGATTGTATTATAATAGTATTAGCATTAAACAGAAAAATATAGCTGATGAGGTGACAATAGTTATTTTCTATTTAACAGATTTGTACCATCTTTCATAAAGTTCTAAGAAGTACAGCTGCCTTTAGGAGATAGTCTTTGTTCAGCATTTAAATTTAGTAGTGTCATAATAATACTACAAGTGTTATGACACTTGTATAATACCAAGTGTTACAAGGTTTAAAACTGAGAAAGTAAGTAGATGTCATGCATTCAGCAGATTCTTTAAATGACTATGCTGTAATTGCTGAGTAGAAATGAAATCTCTGTGTATTTTTAATTCTTGGATGGGGTGGTAAAACGTGGGAAGGATAGGAAATAATTATAAATGAATATATATATTCAAACGCAGGCCTCTTGGGGAAAACTCTGTAAGTGCTGAAGGAGTGTGGAGTATTAGAGTGATCAGAGTGTGAGGAAGTTTTCAAGGGATTGTTCTAGATATAAAAACCCTTTTTGAGCATTTTCTCAATTTTATGTGAAATGCATTGTTACTTGAAAGTTGACCATAGTCGAACTTAATTCTTGCAAATATGGTAAGGGTTTTTATTTTTTCAATTTCTTCTTTTTTTTTTTTTTTTAAGTATAAAGTCTGTTACAACCAGGCTAAAGCATAAACAAAGCTTTGCTAACTTTAAGTGTGTCATCTGTTGGTTGTAGTGCTGACAAAACATCTATATTTTGAGATAAAAGTCTCTAATGCTAAATATATAATGGTTCTTTATTGTTATAAGCTAGAATATAGCTTATAACTGAAGGTCTCTTTTAGAATATCTAAAAATACATGTTTTTTTGATGACTAGAAAAATTTAGCTTTCAAACTAATATCCCATAGAAGCTACTTTTGGGGTTGCTGGGAAATTTTCATATACCCAAGTATATCAGAAGAGAAAGCAAGTTATGTCACTTGATTAGGAGAACACATATTTGTGAACTTTAATATTGAAGGAGTAATTACATTTTCAATTGTTGGCCTTCTCAGTGTATTTTTACCTTTCATTTTTGAGAGAAAAAGGAAACATTTCAAGGAAAGCTTGTACTCTGCATAGTAAGGAATTAAGAAGTATTGCTTTGGTAACATTCGATACTGTAATATAACACTCTGTTGAGTTCTGGGAAAAGACCCAAACCATTTTGTAGTACTGTTAGCAAAAATTTGAGGCACCTTTTTAAATTACTTACATCTCCTGTCTAGATTGGATATTGTGAATTGTCAAATGAGTGCCTCCTACCTCTCGCTTAAATGAGAAATAAAATTACTGTGTTAGGAGTTTTGAAGTTAAAAATGCAAAGGGAACTAGGAAACAATGCAAGATATAGAGATATCATAGGTGTATTTAATAATCAGAGAAGAGATTGTGTGAAGTCTTTGTGTCATGGCAAACTCTGTCATAGACATGACCATATAAGGCTTTTGCCCAATTTGAAATCAAATAGTAATATTCTTTCTTTCATGATCATTAAATTCTTTTTAACTTTTTTAAAACGGGAAAAAAATGGTATATACCCGCCAGAACGAGATGTGCTACAATTGAGCAAAGTATGGATCAAAAGATAAGAGGGATTTGGGTAGGTAATTTTAACACAGAAAATAATGCCGCATATTGGCTTAAGTTTTAGAGAAACTAGTATAACACATTGGAGTGAGTGTTAAGTGGTAGACTCTTCACAAATTTAGAATCACTGTATTTTTTTTAAGACACACTGTATTTTTTTTTTTTTTATCCTCCAAAAGAACTTGAATTATTTGGTAAGGATTGCATAGAAAGTGAGAAAAATGTTGAAGTTCTGTCCTAGAACTCTAATCTTGGTTATATTGCTTGGCTAGCCTAAAAGTGATTTAAAGCACAAATGATAAATAGATCCCAGTCTAGTGCTCTCACCCCTGCTGAGGGCAAATCACTTATGTTAAGCAGGTTAGGATTTTATTCATTGAATACTGATATTTTTCCCATTCACCAAATTTGTTAAACAAGCATCTGCAGATAGAAAACAAAAATTAGTGAAATGGAAGTTAAATCTCTTTCTGTAGAGATTTCTAATGCATAAAACTATTTTGATGATTCACCAAAAGTCAATGTTAAGCTTAAAAATGAGATGCTACAATGGTATGAAAATTACTTGTAACTGATTGGATGCAATTAGACTTACATTCTATATTAGACATACACTGTAGAGTTACTTGTATAACTTTATGAATTTTCTTTAACTTTAGGACAGAATGATAGCCATGGGCCTTTGCACTTCTTGTTGACTAATATAGAATGTTAACTTTTAATTTTTTCCAAGTTGGAAAACACAGTAAAACAGATGACAAAAATCAAGAATGGCTCCTTTATTATTACTTTCCTTACTTAGTAATGCTGCCATTATAAATTTAGCAGCTATTATTAAAAACAGAGCAAGACCATTTAGAGCTGAGCTGTTCAATACAGTTGCCAGTAGTTACATGTGGAGACTTAACTTTAAACACAAAATTAAGTAATACTGAAACTCAGTTTTTTCCGTTGCCATAGATACATTTAAAATGGTCAATAGTAGTCACATGTGACTAGTGGCTACCTTATTGGACAGTACGGATAATAGTACATTTCCATCATCACAGGAAGTTCTATTGGACGTCACTGTTTTGGAGAATGTGAGTTTAGCAATGAGAGGATTGGAAAAGTAGGAACATCTTAAGAGAACTGAGTGACGGCAGGGGAGAATGGGAGAGTGGGATGAGCAACAAAATTTACATTGCTTTTGTCTTCTTGATTTTAAATATCCTTTTAACATGATACTTTATTATGCTACTTGTCCTTTTACTAGAAAAAATTTTGGATAAGGTATATATTCTCAAGTATTCTAACTAGTGCCACTGTGGAGATGACTCATTAATTTTTATTTCTATTCCATAGTCTAGATATTAACCTTTATTTGCTTAACAAATATTTATTGATTGCCTAATATGTGTCAGGCTTTTAAGCCCTTAAAAAATCAAAAAGTGTCTCCGTTTACATAGGGGGAAGACAGACAGTAAACAATAAATAAATATTGTCAGATAATAATAAGTTCATGAAGAACAATAGAGCAGGGTAGAGGGACAGAGGCCGGCAGGGATGAGGTTGTAGTTCAGACATGGGGTATGCTATTTTAGATGGAAGGTTGGTTGGGAAATGTCTCATTTATACAGAGACCTGAGGAAGTGAAGGGGTGAACCTCAAGGATGTCTTAGGGAGGTGTGTCCCAGGCTGGGGTCTTGAGGTAGGAGTATGTTTTTGGCTCAGGAGGTGAATGGTGAGGACAACAACCGTGGTTGAAGCAGAGTGAGAGTGAGAATGGTATTTTTCTCATTTCCAGTCGGCTGACCATCGCTTTCTTCATATTTGCTTTTTTCTCTTAAGGGTATCCCTGTCCTTTTGGTGGGCCAGAAGATTTTTTCTGCTCTGGTACCTACTCTTATTACAACTCTTCTCAAACTCTTGTTCAGCACTTTTAACTCCTCTAACTCCCAAAACAGTTATTTCTACTCATATCACTCCCCTGCCTAGAAATCTTTGCTGGTGGTAAATATAAGCTTGGCTTATTAAAAATAAAAAAGTGTTTCCCCTAGGTTTAGCTTTATGTAGGTAAGGAAAATAATGAAAGAACTATTTTTTTCTAAAATAAAAATCTTTGCATATATTCAATTGATTATGGGCTAAATTGGCTCTTGTGAACTAACTTGGAAGCCTCATGTCATTTTATATACCATTTTCATGAGAAAAAATGAGTGATAAACAATTCATACATTTGAAGTCTAATTTATTGTTAAGTTGATGACTTTCTGTTTTGGAGTTAGCAGAGAAATGTTTGGTAGTTGGTGTGTAAGTTTTTGGAGAGTGGAAGATTTATTGGGGTGGATGTTATGTTTTGGTATATATATTTCTGACTTTACAGGAAAAAATGTTTTATTTTGGTCAATCTTGAAATGTTGTAGATTACTGTTCATAGGCTTTTGTAACGTGATTTTCTACAGTGTTATTCAGCTGACACTAACACACTTGTGCCCTTGAATTCTGTTCACACTAATGCTAATACTAATACTGGAGGGAGGATTGGTTCAAACAAAGTTTGGTGTTTTACCAAGGTCCTCCCTTGGCATTGACAGAAAAATATTCATAGTACTTTGGTATTTGGATGGAATTTTTACAAAGGCTAAGTTTTTATAGTTGACTTTTGCCAGTTAGAAATTGTTTACTGCTAAGCTTATTCTCTGTTCCTTTTTGAATAAACACATAAGAAAATCATAGAGGGCTATTTTTCATTGTGAAATTGATAGTTTATTACATATTTTACAGAAATCATTCTAGTAAACTCCAGAAAAATAAATTTAGGATTAACCATTCTATTAAAATAAAGTTTTATTTTCTTAATATCTGTTCTTAAAATCGTACTCACATACCAATGTGAGTAGATTATAGTAATTCAAGATTTCTGTATTGTTCTAAAATGACCTACAGAAAGAAGCTTTATGAGGTAATGGGAACATCATGGAGAAAATTATTGTAATTATAGTGAAACTACAAATAATAAATAAACCTTCTCCATCACTTAAAGGAACAAGTCCCAGCTTTTCAGTTAAGAACTGATAGTCTGTGGTCAGCTAACCTTTCTAGCACTAAAGACTATAATTGCTTGTTTCTTCCTCTGCTCATACTTATAATACTTCTGACACCAGATATGTGAGTTTTTTTCCCCCTCACGCGACCAATTCTCCAACACCAGCTGGGTGTTCTACAATTCTGATACCCTCTACCTGGAGTTAGCATCAGACCCCACAGGCTAAATGCTCAGTCCCATAAGATTGCCCCTACCTTAGACACCAGTCACAAGTAGTGGGGCCCCAGGTTACCCACATTCTGTCTGACTTGGCTACAACAAATTGGGGTTCTCAAGACCCCCTCAAGTTTGATCATTTGCTATAATGGCTCATAACTCAGGGAAACACTTACTTTTACTGGTTTATTATATAATAAAGGCTATGATAAAGTATGTACAGCCAGATGGAGAGGTATATAGAACAAGGTCTGGAAGGGTCCCAAGCCAGGAGTTTCTGTTATGTGGAGTTGGGGTGCACCACCCTCCTAACATGTGGATATGTTCACCAACCTGGAAGCTCCCCAAACCTTGTATTTTAGGGATTTTTATGGAGGTTTCATCAGGTAGGCCTGATCGATTATTAACTTAACCTCCAGTCCTTATGTCTCCCTGGAGGATGGGAGGTAGGGCTCAAAGTTCCAAGCTTCTCATCATGGCTTAGTCTTTCTGATGACCAGTGGCCCATCCTGAAGCTATTTAGGAACCCCCCAGAGTCAGCTCCTTAGAGCAAAATATGTTCCTGTCAAGCTAGGAAATGCCAAGTGATATAGGAACTTTATGTCAGGAACTGTGTCAGAGACCAAATATTAGAACAAAAGGTTCTCCTAGTGTCTTATCTTGCTCTTTGAATGAATTGTTTATCCGTGCATGATTTAATAACACAGCGCATTGGTAATTTGGAAAAGGTTTCCTTCCAAATGTTGGAAGAAAGTCTACATTATAAAACAAATAGAAATTGTTAATATCACTCGATTTCACCAGAAAAGCCTTTTAAGTATTGGGAAGATGTCAAGCTCATAGTGGTAGAAACAAGTTTTCTGAAGTTTCCGTTTTTGCTTGAAAATTCCATGGTAATCATTGGCAACAAATACTCTTCATTTGTTCTTCAAGTGACAGGCTCACTTTATTTTTCAGAAAATGTCTGCCAAATACTGATGTCTGAATAATCATAGTTTGTAGTTTGTCAGTTGTTCTTTCAAGTAAAAATAGTGCTCCATGAAAAAAAAATCAGTTCAGCTTGCAACTCAAGCAGTGTTCTAGTGTTTTTCTTTACCAACAGCATACTTTGGATATACAGCAGAAGTACTATGCATACTTTCTGTTTTGTCACATAGAATTAAAAGAACATGTAAAACAATGTTTGAGATTTAATAAAATTAGTTTCCTCATTTTATCAAGAATTTAAGAGACTGGCTTTTTTTATTTTGAATAATGGGTGTGCATAGTTGTAATATAATTAACTTGATGCTACTGCCTTGATTTGTGCTAAGATGCTGTGGTTTTATGCATTGTTGTTTTGCATAATCACTGCAAATGTGACCCCAGTAGGAAAGGCAAATAACATCTTATTATTATTATGAGAGTATTTTTTTATTTAAGGAACGCCTTCCTTCATAGGGTCATTGGGGATCCCAAGGATCCATGGATTACACTTGGATACTGCTAGTGTAGAGGAAAGACCACTGGACTTAATCATTTGAAGACTTAAAGTTGAAGCCTGTGTACCATTCTTTATTCTTATACTATTAGACTTCATTTCTTGCAACTTCATTATCTCATTTATGAAATAGGGTTAAAAGCATCTTGCCTAGTTTTTTGCTTTTGTGTTGCTTGAGTTACGATTGCTAAATTATGAAAAGTTCTAAGTATAACTTGTTGCCATTTCTAGGTGAGTTCTGCTCTAGCCAGTTTGGTTTACTTGTCAGTCATGAAACAGTAAACACTCTAGATAGTTCCAAAGAAGAAATTTAATACAGGGAACTAGGTTCTTAAAAAAATCAGTGGAAGCAATGGAGGAAGGATCTCTAACTCAGCTTTCTGAAATGACTCCTGGATTCTTGCAGGACTGGCCAGCCAGGGAAACCATTCCGTCTGCCACAGTCAGGAAGATAGTGAATCAGGAGACTGCCTTTGGGACTACAGGGTTCAAGAGCGTACATAGCTCTATAGCTGCTGCCCAGGGAACAAGCAGCCAGGATTAGGTAACTGCCACTGAGCTGTGCCTGGGCATTGGAGTGCAGAGTCTGGTTACCACTTCTACTCTATCTCTTGACATACCTGACGCTGTAAATTGGATACTGGATTGCTACTGTGGAACAGCCCACATTTCTTCAGTCATGCTGGAGAAAAACAGCCAAAAGCAGCAGGATAGTGGCTTCCCCCCTCAAGTCTGCCTTCCAAATCTTATGCTGATGCATCCGATTGGTGGAACCTAAATTTTATCCAGAACCATAACTGCAGGTGAATCAGGAAAATAAGCTTGTTTGTTTTAATCTTTTCAGCTTCTGTAGTTGTAGAAGGCACACAAGGAGGATGAGAGATTGGAGTCTGAGGGCTAATTGATCATGTCCCCAAAACCTGTTTTTCTGCTTCTTTGTGATTTTCAGGTTATTTTCTTTACTTCCATTATTCTCTCTTTACTCACCCAAGTTCTAGTCATTATTTAATGATCATGATAGTTCTCATTTTTATGAGGCCACTTCATGCCTCTCCAGTCCTAGCTTCTTTATCAATATTTCAGCTGGACTGAATGACTACACCCGGTGATATCCATCTACAGCTGTGGTTTGGTGGACTCGGAATTTGTAAACCAGAATTAGGAAACCTTTGGCCTGCTGACGTACGTATGCATGCTCCATCATTTCACTTGCTCTATAACTCTGTTCCACATTTTACTTGACTGAGTTTTTTGGACCTTACTTACTACATTTTTGTGAGGTTTTGTTATACTCTCTAAGAACATTAAAAAAATCTTCCGTGGGCAACTGTTATTTTTAATATTCTCATAAGCTGCTGTTTGGAGAAAAAAGTGTATATAACAATAGAAGTAGACTTTTGAAACTATCAATATACTTTATTTTTTATTAAGTGCAAAATATTTTTTTTCTAGTAGTTATATATAACCCTGTAGCCAGATGGTAAAATGAAGACACTTTATCTCCCATCCCCAACCCTTTTGTTTGTTTCTCTCTTATTCTAAGATTACAAAGAAAAAAATTAATTTTAACATGTCTCGAATACAAATAAACAAAGTGATTATAAAACTTGTCCAGGATACCAACCAGCATAATCCCAACTATGCAAAGATAAGGTAGTAACAGCTATACTTCTTTCTCTTTCTCATCCCATTATTTTGTAATATCCTACTTAGTAACATGTTATGATCTATCATTGTTTAAATGATAATAGGAGTATAATTGACATCTTTTGAGGTAAGGAAATAAATCGATGTATATTGGGAAATTGGATTAAAAATCAGTTTTTTTGAATGTGGTAATAGTTGTAGACTTTATTCTTTGGAAGAAGAACACTTACAGCATCTAGACTACTTTATTTTATTCTAACAAAAGAAAACCTGTCATTTACTTGCATATTTTTCTTTTTTGTGAAATGAAAACCTTTTTTTAATTAAAAGGAATGCATAGAACATTAAATAGAAAGTGAAAGATCCTTATACTTCCTTCTCCCCATAACCCTCCTCATCGAAATTAACCACTGTTAACAGCTTCATACATTCATCCAGACTTTAAAAGTGTATATAAACATAGATATATATGGTCAATTAGTTTCTGAAACATAGTTTTTGAGAGCTCATTTAATTATTATACTTTAATAAATGTCTAGGTAGTATAGCCGACTGGAATGTGTGTGTATTTGGGTTGACTTCAGAAAGCATAAATATAAATGTTTAATTATGTTGGCTTCAGTTTTTGTTGTTAAAGAACCTGTTTTTAGCAGTCTTTCTGCTTATTAGCTTTTAATCAGAGACTTCATAGTAAATATTGAGATTCCTCTGTAATGAAAAATATTTATACTCTTAATTGCTTTAGGTATATTTTATAGAGAAGAACATTCAATTTCAAAGTATAACCAATTTAAAAAGTTTGCATTCTCTTCAGAGAGGCTCTTATACAGAATTAAGTTGGTGCTGACTTTGATTGGAAAGGGTATATTGGGTATAAAATCTCCATTATAAGAATTACCTTTCATTTTGTTTGACTTTTAATTTTGAGAAAGATAGTTTTGCTTTTCAGATGTGATTGATCTCACTGGAGATGATAAAGATGATCTTCAGAGAGCAATTGCCTTGAGTTTGGCGGAATCAAACAGGGCGTTCAGGGAGACTGGAATAACTGATGAGGAGCAAGCCATTAGCAGGTAAAAATATAATTTGTATAAAGTAGATATAAATACTATTTATAATAGAAATAATAATTGACTTTAATTTGAAGAGGCACAAAGATATACTTTGCAATTCTAAATAAACTATTAATAAACTTAGTATTGTTTTTATATTTTATGTAACTCAGATTTTCTTATTCTAGATTCAACTGCATTTGAAACTTAGATTGTTTTTAGGATTTTGGAGCGGCATTGTGGGGCATTAAATTTAGGTATATATTTTAATATTTCTTTGATTTTTTTTCTTTCTTCCCCTAATTCCTTTTGGATACATTGTCCAATTCAATTTATAGTCATTTATGGCCAGGGTCAACAAACTTTTTTCTGTAACGTGCCAGTGGTAAATATTTTAGGCTTTGTCAGCCATCTGGTTTCTGTTGCAGTTGCTCAACTCAAGTGTTGTAGTGTAAAAGCAGCCATCGATAATGCATAATTTAATGAGGGTGGCTGTGTTCCAGTAAATCTCGATTTACAAAAACAGAGGGCCAGCTGGATTTGGCCCATGGGCCATACTTTGCCAACTTCTGATCTATAATATGATAGTATATTTATAGGTTTTTTGTTTTTTTTTTTAAGAAATAAGCAAGATTCCAAGATGTGTGATGGAATGCATCTTTTTTTTTTTTTTTTTTTTGCGGTACGCGGGCCTCTCACTGTTGTGGCCTCTCCCGTTGCGGAGCACAGGCTCCGGACGCGCAGGCTCAGCGGCCATGGCTCACGGGCCCAGCCGCTCCGCGGCATGTGGGATCTTCGCAGACCGGGGCACGAATCTGCGTCCCCTGCATCGGCAGGTGGACTCTCAACCACTGCGCCACCAGGGAAGCCCTGGAATGCATCTTTTGATTTAATTACCAAAACTTTTTAGTTTGAAAAAATTTGATCCACCAAAGGATTAAATAAGTTTGATTTAAAAAATAAAACTTTAAATTATAACTAAACATAATCTTCTAAACAACTCTTTGGAGCCAATGGTAAGTTTATCTTACTGAAGAAGAAATTTGTCTTTTAAGAGGTTAAATGATTTTCCAAAGATACACAGCTAAGATGGGTCTTATGACTCCAATGTTCTTTTCCCCTGTTAACAGAGTTGTTTGGTAGCAGAATGTACCAGCTTTCTTAGATAATTTCCCTTGGCACAATATTAATAGTACATTTCTTTCTGAGTAATCTGAGATTACCGTAGGAGATGCCTCAAAATGCTATGTTTAGCAAAGGCACATAATTTTTTGTAGTAATACTTTTTAATGTCTTTGTTACTTTGGAAACTGCTTTGTATAATAAGATATCAAGATGGCAAGCCTTAATTAAAATTCATTATCCTCTTTAGTTGTGGCTAATATCATTTAATACCAGTAATTTTAAATGAAAACCAAAAGTACATGTGCTATTTTTAGACATTTTATTTAGGCTTATTTTTTGAAGGATTTGGAGAAATTATAAAGTTAGATTTTGTCTTATAAAAATGAATTGGAATGAAATATTTGTCTTGAATAATTATAAAATTTGAAAATACTTAAGCTTTATGAGAAATATTTTAAACATGAAATACATCAGTTGGAATTCATATTTAAGGGGAATGATAATCTAGTATGTGAAAAAGAGATTATAAAATAGAATATATACTATGATACAAATATTTTTAAATGTATATATATTGTTATATATATTAATTTATATTAGTACATAAATAGAAAAAAGTCTGGAGGGTTATATACCAAGTAGTGTCAGTAGTTTTGTATCCTGTGTTTTCTAATTAAAATAACATAATTAGATAATCAGTATAAATAAATAAATAAATAAAAGTTAAGAAATTTAGATTATTCCTAATCTCTATTACGTACAATATATGTTATATATTCTTTAAGATACTGATTTTTGTCCAAATGGAAAAAAAAAACTCTTTAAGTTAATGCACTTTTTTTTCCCTTGATCTTTTAATTTTAGTATACTCTTAAAATAGTAAATACTTTGCAAGTATTTTTATTGTAGATAGCATTGCAGAGAATTGCTATAGTGTAGTATAACAAAATTTTATGTAAAATTATACTCAGAAGTAAAAAAAAATAATTTACTGTTGCAAAATGTAATTTTTTCCCTGATATGCATAGATTTTATAATATATAGTTAACAAAAAAGTTAACTGCAACATTCAGTAAATAAGCACATTTATAAATCATATTGTATTAGAAATAAGGGAATATGAGAATTCTAGTTAAGCATTTGACAAATATAACATTGCAGTGAGTTTTATTAAGGCTTAGACTCTAAATTCAAAAGGGAAAATGGTGAATTTTTTAAGGAAAACATTTATATATTATGCTTAAAAGTAAATTTATTTGTTCATTACCTAGTAAGTTCAGATGACAAAATCTTGCCAAGTAAAATCCTAGAATCATTTGACTATGGTTATATTTCAGTATACATACTTTAATATGAATTCACACATTTGGAATACTGCGCTATTGTGCACACCTAGATGAAATAAAACCTTTTTACATCTTACAATCTTGTGTTCAGGCACCCATAAATTTCATGGTAAAATTTCTTAAGTTGAACATTTTACAAGTGTACTTCTTAATATAATTACTTCTTAATGTCAGGATTGGATGCATTTATTATAATTATCTTAGTTATCACTGCACAGACAGGGAACAAGTAGAGTATGGATAGTAGAAATTTGTTAATAAACTCCATTGTGGCTAGTTTGTGTCTAGCATATTTGTTGTGAAAATGGCTTGCCTCATGAGATGACTTTGAATAAGTTGGGTAGAAGGTAGGGCTAGGTTCTAGTTAAAATTGTTACAAAGACCACACCTTCAACAGTTTCAGGAAACATGGTAGACTAAAACAGATATTCTAGTGGAAACAACCAGAATGTGTTGTTTCTGTTGGATGTAAAATATTTTAAGATCTCTTGAAAGTATTATAGAATTGTTAAGATAGTAAGGGCTATAATCAGACTAAATCAAAGTGAAAGGTGGAACCCAAAGAAGTAAGTTCGGAATGCTGAAAGTCACTTTTTGACATGATGACATTTGCTTGTGTGTATAAATTTGAATTTCAGTTTTGATATCCTTGTTGAATGTGGGAAAAAGAAGTTAAAGGCCATTGTCTATATTAGGTGGGAAGTTTTAATAAGAAATCATTCCCCTTGTAAAGTTATGTCAATGGATGACATATTCACAAATAAGGGTAAATCAGAACTATCCCCCCCTCTGAAACCCCTATAATACTACAAAGACAGTTGCCTTAGCTATGAGGAGTGTTGTTGGAGGGGATGAGATTTGCTCCTGAGAAGTTATACCATGGTTGTACAGCTAAAATTTGTGTCACTTTAATGATTCAATAAATCTCTACTTGAAAGAGTACTGTGAAAATATCTTCTAGAAATGAAAATAAGAATTACTAAATTAAAAAAACGGAAAAGAAAAAACAGAACACAGGTTTAATAGCAGATTAGAAATAGCTGAAGAATGTATTAGTAGACTGTAAGCTATATGAGAAGAAATTATCCAGTGTGTAACAGATAGCTAAAAAGTTAAATAATATGAAGAAAGGTTGAATGACACGGAGAATAAAATGAGTAGGTCTAACATACATTAATTGGTGTTACAGAAGAAGAGGAGGGAGGGAGTCAGAGGCAAAATTTAAAGTGATAATCACAGAATTTTTTAGAAGCGAAGAGGTAACTTGTAATTTCATGAGCCAACAAATCCCAATCAGAAAAATGAAAAGAAACCCACACATAAATTCATTATAGTGACACTCCAGAATACATAAGACTGGGAAAATCTTAAAATTACTTAGAGGAAAAAGGTAGAATTATCCTAAAAATAGTACCAGTGAAAGTGACAAATGACACAAATTTACATAGCAGTTAGACACATGAAAATAATAAGTTCGACCAGTTAAAAGTGGACAAGTTGCCATGTTGGGTATGATGATAGATTATAGCAGTGGTGGTAATCTTTGTGGTACAAGTTTGTTGAGTCACCTCATTGGAGAACAGCCACCACTGTATATCCAACACAATGGCTAAAATGAAAAAGACTGACAATATCAAATGTTGGCAAGCATGTAGAGCAATTGGAAGTGTCATATATTGTTCGTAAGAATGTATAATGGTACAGCCACTTTGGAAAACTGGGAATTTCTAGTGTATTTCAACATATATTATGCTAGGACTTAGCATAGTCCACGTTTCCACTTCTAGGTATAGACCCTTGAGAAAGAAGCACATAGTGCCTTTATTGATAATAACTAAAAACTGTAAACAACCAAATATCTGTAGGAGCAGAATAGTTAACAGTGGTTGTATATTCACACAGTGGAATACTAAGCAATGTAATGGAAAACATTTTCCTGGTAATTTAAAAAATGTGGAGGAATCCACAAAGTAACATGTTGAGTGAAAGAAACTTGACACAAAAGAGTAACTGCTGTGTGATTCCATTTATGTGATGTTTAAGGACAAGCAGAACTAGTTTATTGTGGTAGAAGTCAGATTGGTGATTATCTGAGAATTAGAGAGACACTATTGATTGGGAAAGGGCATGACAGAATTTTGGGGAATAACAGAAATTTTCTATATCTTTGTCTGGGTGGTGGTTACATGCAGGGTGGTATTCATTGGTAAAAATTTCACTGAACTATACATTTAAGGTTTGTGTTTCTTATTATATGTAAATCACCTCAATAAAATACTCTTACCAAGAAAAGATGTATTTAGCCCTGTTGGTTGATAATCAATATAAAAAAGGTTATGTTTTTATGTATAAGAAAGAATGATAAGGAGAAAATTTTAAAAGCTACCATTTATAACACATAAAACTATTAAAGACCAGGAATAAATCTAATAAGTGTGCAAGAACTTCTAAGAAGAAAATTATTAAATAACACTGAGACATATTAATAAATATGGAAATAATTGGAAATGTATTCTGTTTCACAAATTGGAAGACTGAATATTGTAAAACTGGTTAGTTCTCCTTAAATTAACTTACGGGTTTAGTGTGATCACAATCAAAATACCAATAGATTTTTTTTAAAGGAACTGTAGAAGATGAATACTCCTTTCGTCCCTCCCTTCGTCCCTCCCTTCGTCCCTCCCTCCCTTCCTCGCTCCCTCCCTTCCTCCCTCCCTCCCTTCCTTCCTCTTCTTCCTTCCTTCCTTCCACCTTCTTTTTTCTTTTCTTTTTGGTTGATCTGTATAGCTTAAATGATATGCATGTTTTCCAGTGAGTATGTTGCTTGCTTGGAATAGACTTAGATGATCCAAAGTGGAATATTTTCTATAATGCAGTTTAAATAACAATACAAAAGAAAACAAGCAAAAAAAAAAGCCCTCAAAATCAGTACGATAAAATTCTACTAGGAACATGAACACTTACTGTAAGTAAGTGCTTTGAAGATTCATTCAATATAGTGTGTAGAAGGAAAAGAGACAGCAAAACATTTTGTCATCTTTTTATATTGTTGAATGCCATGGTCATGACTAGTGTTGAAAAGATAAGGTGATTGTAGTTGGGGTTGGTATTTGTGGCTTTTGGGCTTGCCTTTTTCAGTATGCTACATTTTGTTCTAAGCTATTTCTGAGCTCTGAGATTTGCAGTGTTATGTTTTTATTCTCTCTCTCTACTTGCAGCCTTAATATCTGAAATGTAGCTATTGGCATACTTTACACTTTAAAGCCTGGGTAGAGTCATTGGCTTTACTTTGTTTTGTGAGGCCAGGGAAGGAACCCTTATGAGGACTTGCCTTTATATGACGCTTATATTAATATGCCAGGACTGGACTATAGCAAAGGACAAGGGCTTGGGAATGGAGGGCTCATATTTGGGCTAGAGGTTGGGCTTTTTTTTTTTTTGTGTGGTACGCGGGCCTCTCACTGTTGTGGCCTCTCCCATTGCAGAGCACAGGCTCCGGACGCGCAGGCTCAGCGGCCATGGCTCATGGGCCCAGCCGCTCTGTGGCATGTGGGATCTTCCCGGACCGGGGCACGAACCCGTGTCCCCTGCATCAGCAGGCGGACTCTCAACCACTGCGCCACCAGGGAAGCCCTAGCCCCTGTTTTTTGTTTTTGTTTTTTTAAAATCATGTACGCTCTAGGGATGAAACAAATCCATGTTTCTATCCTCTGGTTGCTGGTGGGAGAGACTGGTTGATTAATAATTTTGTGCAGTGTAATAAATGTATTTATAAAGTCTTTTAGGATCCAGGAGGAAGTGGTAGGAGGAAACCTAACTGGAGCATGTTGTAAGTCCTTGGTGATTAAAAAACTAAATGTGTTATAAGCTCTAAGTGAAGATCACAAAGTCATGGCATTCTTTAATCTACTATTTTTAGTACCATAATTCTACCATATTACCATATGTTTAAGGAATATTATAATAAATCTACTTCTTTAAAACTCATGCTTTTATTATAATGAATGATGATCTCTACCATATGACTGAATTGAGTTATACATTTAAGTATGTATACCCACCCACCAAAAATAAATGTGGTTTAGAAATGGATACTTCAAAAATTTTTATATCTTTAGGTCACTTTGAGAAACAGTGAACATGTATGTCTTAAGCTCTACTCAGTTATTACAGTTTGTATGTAATTTTACCTCTGTAAAAAGTTTTATGGGAATGCTGGAGAGATGGTATCTTCAGTTTATATCCTTGACTTTCTTTCCCTCCTCTTGTAACAAAAAGTGCAGGTAAGCTGCTTGGTCCTAGAAAGTACATTTGAGGCCATACATTCTCCCAAAAGTAGGCAAGGGAACTAAAAAGCTTATATTATCTTATCACATTAATGTTTTCATACAACGTGAAAATCAGATGTATTTTCCTGGTGGGAGGGGGCTGAAGAGGAGGGTGCCTGAACTGACTGTATCGAACCATTAAAAAAATACTTTCTGGTTTTTAGTTTTTAATAATCTTAACTAGATCTGGAATTAGAAGAATGTCATTATCTCAGGGGAGTCTAGATTGTAGATTTGGGATGGGTTGTTGACACTTGTGGGGAACAGGAGACCTAGTTTTACTCAATATGGTCTTGAGGCTGAGTTTCATTTTGTTATTAACTTCATGTGACTTATTTTTTCAATTTTTAATATTTATTTTTTTAACCTCTTTATTGGTGTACATGTGACTTATTTTTAGACTTTAATTTTTGTAGACAGTACATTTTATAGAAATCAGGTCTTCTCAAGTTTTCCATGACTGTTGTCTGTGTGACCCGTTTCCTGGTCATTATGATACAAATGATCTGGTGTGTTGGCATTGAAAAGGGTTATTTCTAATTAGTATTTTATTATAATTAGAAGTTTAAAAATATGTAATGGTAGAGGGTCATCCACCTAGAAGATTTAGGAATGAGTGTAGTTCTCCTTGTTCTCCTTCACTTTTGATCAGTTTATGCTTTTGGAATATACTGTAGAATCCTCTTTTTTAATGGTTATTGTACATGCCCACTGGTGCTAATCAACTGCTTTATGCCTCTTCTGTCCCTTATATATGACCGCTGGTGCTAATTCTTCTTTCCTGTTTGTGTTATTGTTGCTACTTCACCCAGAACCCATTGCTTGTTTTTTAGTTCATTCATTTCTAATTACCAATGAGGAATAAGGTTCCTTTATTTATACTTCTGGATATACATATGTTACAAAAGGAGCAAACTTTTCAAATGAAAACATTCCCATTTATAAAAGTCAATAAATAATTAAATATACCTTGTTATATAAAATAGACTTTGGTGTTGTATTTACCTTTTGTATACCATGTGTTAACTTTTCTCTTTTGAAGTAGTCGCCTTGTACAAATTTAATTTTTCCAGTTGATTATTCTCATTCTTGTATTACATTATGTTGAATTGTACAACTTGAACAGTAGGAATTCTCTCAGGTTGGCTCTTTGACTTACCTCCCCCTTATGTTCTTTAAAACTTATTTCTGATAAGAGTGGGATGTTCTAGATAAATGCTGACTTTCTTATGCCCCAATTCATCTAATAAATACCTTCCAAGGAGTTCTACTACTTTTTAGTGGTCAATAGTTTAAGAGAAAAAGCTTGTATGGGCTGAGGTTGCATGGAGAGTTGATATTTAGGCAGAGTACTGCTGCTAATGTTGGACCACTCTTAAAAGTGTATACTGTTTATTTTTAAATATGTGAGTTTACTTTGATCTTTACATTGTAATGTATCATGTTGTTTTATTTTTTAATTAATTAATTAATTTATGGCTGCGTCGGGTGTTTGTTGCTACACACAGGCTTTCTCTAGTTGTGGCGAGCAGGGACCTTCGTTGCGGTGTGCGGGCTTCTCGTTGTGGTTGGTTTCTCTTGTTGTGGAGCACGGGCTCTAGGCGTGTGGGCTTCAGTAGTTGTGGCACACGGGCTCAGTAGTTGTGGCTCGCGGGCTTAGTTGCTCCGTGGCATGTGGGATCTTCCCAGACTAGGGCTTGAACCCGTGTCCCCTGCATTGGCAGGCGGATTCTTAACCACTGTGCCACCAGGGAAGTCCCTATCATGTTGTTTTCTGCTTTCTTTTTTTCAGTATGTGGTTTTACTGATTCCCAAAGAAGACTCTATCCTACATTCATATAAGTTATTTTAAGTAATACTAGTTTGGAATCTAATACATTGTATCTAAGGTCATGTTGTAAGGTTAGAGACAAAAGAATAATTTACTTTTTCTGCATAATTAAGGAAGATAGCTATATTATTTTGACATTAATCTGATAGAGCAAAATCTTTAGGAGAAAAATAGTGTAGCATGAATGAGATCTTCTCAAGAAGCCAAAAACGTTGAAAAAACTTACTCTTGCTGAGGTTTTGTAATGAATACAGAATGCGTTAAGATATTTAGCTATTATTTATGCTTATTTAGAATCGTAAGTAACACATGTCTTGAGCAGGCAAAAATGCATGGTTAGTTTATATGTGAGGATTAGGGTTTTCCAGCATGTTGTTACATGTTTAAGAGCAAGAAGAACACCATTAAGCAAAGTAGCATTACTCTTAGCCATGTTTAGGTATTTTAGATATATTTTTAGATATTGTGTAAGTGCATTTATTTTGAAGAGTTTAATCTTTTATTATTCTGATATGTAGATATTTATTTCAGTAGATTTCTCCCTAGGCAAACTTTTGGGTAAAGAAGTGAACACATAAATATTCTCTCCCTTTATTTAGCTCTTGTAGAATCATGGATCTCTAAAACTGAAAGGAACCCTAGAATTTACTTTACCCTTTTTATAATAGAAAAGGAAATTAATGGTCAGAGGAATAAAAGTACAGTTTTTTTCAATTTTTAGTTTTCTTGATTCAAAGTAATTCTTATAAAAATAGTCATTATGTTATATTGTAAATATGTATTTCAATACAGTGACTTTTCAGAAAACTTACCTAGGTACTGTATCCCTGGTACTAAGCCTCTAATTTGTTGAAATATAATTTAATATATTTCCTATTACATAATGCTGTCTTTTTGTGTTTGAAATTTCCTTTTTCTGAGAAAAATAGGCTGCATGCCTCTTGATGTGTTGGCATTGCCACGGCTATGTTCTTAAAACTAGCCTCCGCTTGAGTAAATTTAGTTTTAAATATTACTTCCCCAGATGGATTGTCTAGAGCTTAATCTATTAAAATCCTTAGTTTATAGTATGCTATTTTCTAGGGTACAGCACTAAATTAATACTGTACTTTTTTCCCCCATCATCTTCTTCCCATTGTTTTAGAGTTCTTGAAGCCAGCATAGCAGAAAATAAAGCATGTTTGAAGAGGACACCTACTGAAGTTTGGAGAGATTCTCGAAACCCTTATGATAGAAAAAGGCAGGACAAAGCTCCTGTTGGACTAAAGAATGTTGGCAATACTTGCTGGTTTAGTGCTGTTATTCAGGTAAGAGTCTTTATGCAGATCTTATTTGGTGGGCCTGACAGCAATGGAAAGTGGGTTGGGGTTGTGTTTCTTTTAAGCTGTATACTTTATATATAACTGCAGATCAGGTTTTAGTATGCCTTTCTGTCTACTAACCTAGTTTGGGGATTGCAGTATTCCGCACCCCACTTTGTTCCTCACTCCCAGTATGGAGTTTTAATGATAGAACACTACCTAATGCCTTATTCAGAATTAATTTTTCCTCCTTCCCATTTGTTGGGAATTGTCAGAGTGGAAAGAAAATATTTTTGTATATAAATCCCTGAAAATTTAGGGAAGGATGTAATCAAGGTATGAAACCAAAACTGTTTTTTTTTGTGAGTCAAATCAGAATTATTTATATATAATGGAAAATATCATTCAAGAATTATAGTCATTTAAATACTATTTTTATGTAAGAGAGCATTTTATTTGAGGAGGGAACAGATTGACAAATAATTCTCAATACATATGTGAGAATGACGTAAGAATAAATGTTGATAAATAAAGAATAACATATTTTCTTTCTAACTTGGAAAGGCCTTAATGAAATGTTTCTTGAGCTCCTTATTCTAAAATGAAAAATGTTTGTATGCATAGATATCCATCATCTTCTCAGTTTGGACTAATTTTCTTTTTTTTTTTAAACTTTTATGTGATATGACTTTTGACATAAATCTTTACCATTCTCAGACATTGATAATGTTATCTGTCAAATTGTAAAACGTTAAATTAAAGTCTCCTTAAATAAAACAATCTATGAATAACATGCTCTTAATTTTAATTGCCATTTAGGAAAATTAATATTTGTGCTTATTTTCCTAATACAGCTGAATTGTAGCTTATTTATTATTTCTGATGAGTACTTTTTAAATCATTAGATGTATTCTAATTTACATTCTTTTACATTCAAAATATCTCTTCATTTTGTACTTTTCCAAAACTGTATACTGTGTAAACTTTCATATGATATTAATGCAACTCACAGGTTATTAAGTTCATTTCTACAAGGTTGTTAATTGTGTTCTCGAGGCGATTAACCAGTAGTTTTAACTTTTTTTCTACTTCCGTGTTATAATTTCCAACTCTTTTCTGCCTTTCTGGCAAATAATATTATATAATTTGATTTCCTTTGGTTTTCTGGATTTATGCCTCACTTTTTAATAAACTGTGGTATACGCTAGTTAATAATATGGTACGTTATTTGTTTTCTAGCCTATTAAAATGTTAAGGAATACCTGGATTAGCATAAATTTGTGATGATACTTTTGTTCTTGGCCTTGAGTATGCATTAATTGTTCACTTACATGCCAACAATATCTCAAACTTTATTTGCTATCTTAATCTCTTAGATCTTCTTAATAGGCTGTCTTGCTTTACTTGCACTGTTAGTAAGGGCTTTTTTGCATTTCATTGTTCAATCTAAATTTCATAATTTAGTCATCATTTTAAAATATGAAGCACAGTTTTAAGGCTCTGATCTGAGTGTTTATGAGTATGCTTTGCAGCCTGTATTTGGACAAGTAGATGCTACCTTTACACTATTACAGCCAGTAAATGAGGCTCATTGATTAGCTGTTTCTCTTAGAAAACTATAAGAAGTAAGAAAGTGCTTCTAAAGAATCAATAGTTTAGTTAGAATAAACACCTAGGAGAAGTAACCGCTAACCTTGAAAAATTTGGATTATAATAAAGTAATAAGATACTGACTTGGGGATGTGGAAAAACATTAAGCTTCAGAGTTCAGAAAATTGTGGGTGGGAAGAAAAATTTATCTGGAGATAACTTCATTTTGTTTTTGAATGTAATTTTAAAGTCTCTTAACCCATTTTACTTTTCATTTCTAGTAATTGAAATATTTTATTTTTTCATTTCTTGACATTTGCTTAATTTCACAGACATCTGAAATATAACAGTTTATCATCATAAATGGAACTTTTCACTTATGAAAGAAAATTTGGGTAGGAAATCTGTATTAGTGCTGGAAGTTTTTAAATTGTATTTTCCAAAGCAAGGTGGAACTTGTTCAGGCTGTGACATAAATGTACTGTGAAGTTTCAATTACAAACTTTTCTCAGGGATGGAATTTATTATACTTAGTTGGCAAGACTAGTATGAAACAACAGGGAATTCTTCTCTTTGTAAGTATTTCTACCAATTATAGTAGTTTACTGGGATTATAAATCTCTAACTTCAGAGTAGGTAATGAGTATAGGCTACAGAAGGCACAGCTTTGTTATATTTGTTCCTTTAGGTACTGAGACCTAAGTATTTTGGAAGAAAAGGGGAACAGAATATCAGAAAGAGACTGTAAGCAAGGAGAAGGTTGTACAGAGAATGGCTTACATAATCTTTTGGATGCTAATAATATTAGCCTGACTGTCTTTAGATTGGGTATCAACCAGTTATCTAGTCAGGACTATTTTCATCCTGTTCAAAAGGAACTTTTATGTAGAAAGTACTAATTGGGGCTGCTTTTTCCACTAGGGTGTCAGTGAATTAGGCAGTTACTTATAGGAATATGTTCTCCTCTTTCTCTGGTTTGGGGTGTTAAGTTCAAGTAATCCATGGATTCTCACGATAAACCTTAGCACCATTCCCATTTGGATGCCTCTGAGATGCTCAGAAGTAAGGCTTGAAGCCCTTTTTCATACTCAGAAGGGTTATGGGTTGGATGGTAAAGTATATGGTCACCTTATGCATAAATTATGAAACTCTAAGTTGACTAAAATACACGCATCCTGAGGGCAGAGAGCACATCATCTAGGTTACTGTTCTGTACCAGTGTATAGTAGAGTGTCTGACACGTTGGAGGAACCCTTTAAGTAATTACTGAGTTAGTAAATGAATGAACGGTAAAGGAGCATATATTACTTATGGTGGAATTGAAGACTTAAGATGCTTCTACCACTCTAATGTATTAAAAGTATGGTATTGAAAAGGTGCTGCAAGTTTTCAAAACATTTCAGGATATCATTTAACGTGTTTTTCATAGCACTTGCTTTTGTCTCTAATTTTCATCAAAGAACATGAGTACATAGTTCAAAGAGAAAACCAAAAATCCCATAGCAATAAAAGCCTTGTGAAAAATAACAGCCCTCTGCTCCAAACCACCCTGCCTGAGAAGCATAGTCCTGCTTCTTAAAGGCATCTACAACCAATTCTGTTTCTCTAGCTATCTTTGTTTTTCTAAATGACATGCCTTTCTGCAGAGATAGATGAGGATTTAGCTCTTTTCATTTCACCTACCTAGAATTGCCTTTCCTTTCATCTCCCAACATAGTTATATCACCAGTTAAAAATAGTCAGTAGTCAGTGTTTACATTTTCTTTGACTTTGTAGACATTATAGTGGTTTACTAAGACTACCCCTCTGTAATTCTTTGTTTTCATGGAGTTGTCAGTTGCCACCTTTTCTTCTTTCTGTTTTCTGTATACTTATTTATCCTTAAAAATTTCCAGCTGCTTCAACCTCTCTTTTGAGGTATTATCCATAGTGTGTTTCATATACTCAAACATCTCAAACATGTTAACTCTTTTCTTTTCTTTTTTTTTTTTTGGTGAGGGGAATCCTTTACAACATGAGATTTCTGTGCCTCAAATCCAGACTGGATCCTGATTTTTTTGTGGTTTAAGCATGGTTGCTAACTTTCCAAAAGCAGGTCTAGAGAAAGGGAATTGGGGAAGGGACAGTTGGGGGTCAATTGGCAGGCTTTTACTTAACCCTATTTGTAGCCCTGAATCTCATCCTACCCTGAAATACACCATGACTGATTTTTATGAACCCGAGTCAGTTAAATTATATTCAAAGTTTGAATTTTCCTGTATTCCACAGGAAGAGAGAGAGAGTACTTGTCTGATGCTTCTCAGTCTGGGAAGGACATAGGGCTTTAATTGCTCTGTATACAGACTTTCAGTTTTTAATCCTGCCAGTCTGTTTCTATCTCACATTGAAACTTATCTGATACCGTTTCATTTTTTTAAAAATCCACCAAGGAGAATTTATGTTGCTCTTCCTTAGTATTTTTCATTATAGACAGTTTATGTCTCCCTTTGCTCTCTTGTCATCACTCTTTTTGTTTTCCACAAATTATGTATTTAAACTCTCATCTTCCATTAGCTCTCTGAAATTAGCAAGAGTTTAACCAAACTCTACTTTAACAAATTTCAAAATTGACACATTAGCTTTGGACTGAATGAAAGGATACTTGTTTTCAATGTGTATGACCCACAAACACAATTTAGGCAGTAGTGACAATTACTCTTTCCCACCCCTTTGAAGGCATGTGTTGACTAATAGTACTATGCCTGGTTTATGGTATAGATTGGTACTTAAAATAAATTTCTGTGATTTGTTGTGATAATCCACGGTCACAAATTCTACTTCGGGTAGTAACATATTGTTTTCGGACATCTACCCGCTCATATTTTGCTGGAGTCCAAAACAAAACAAAAGAAAAATGAAATCAGCTTTCTGAAGGCATCATAAACCCTAAAGCAGTGAGGAATTTTGAGGCTACACTTTGAGAGAACAAGAATTTCAGAGAGTAAGCTTCACATTTTGGGCTGATTTTATCTTTGAGGCAATTTCAGGAGTGACTACTGATTGGCTGGGGAGCTAAGCAAAGTTTCACACAGGCTTGGAGCCCTAGGAAACACCTCAGATTTTCAGTTAAATTCTAAAGGGCTACACCCTAGAATTAACTGAGAACTGAAAAATAGGCCAGGCTTTATAATTTGTGAATCCCAGCTTGAGATTTTCTCAGAATTGATTGGATTAAGATGATCTAGGCTTGCAAGTAGTCTCAGTTTTGCTGCCTGCCAGAAGGAAATGTAAATTCTGTTAGAAGATACTATCATCTCGAACTTAGAATTTTCTCCTTTTGCGGTATGCGGGCCTCTCACTGTTGTGGCCTCTCCCGCTGCGGAGCACATGCTCCGGACGCGCAGGCTCAGCGGCCACGGCTCACAGGCGCAGCCACTCCGCTGCATGTGGGGTCTTCCTGGACCGGGACATGAACTCGCGTCCCCTGCATCGGCAGGTGCACTCTCAACTACTGCGCCACCAGGGAAGCCCCTTTTCTCCAGTTTTTTACATACAGTGTCTAGCACTCAAATCAGTCATAATTAGTTATATCAGAAAATAAGACATGTCCAAAAATTAAGAGAAAATAATGGATAATTAGAAATATACCTACAGGGAAAACTAAAAATCGAATTATTTGTTATGTAACTATTACTATGCTCAAGGAATTAGAAGCATGATTGAGAATTTTGATAGAAAACTAAAAACTATAAAAAGAACAAAATAGAATATTTTGTTCAAAACAAAATATTTCTAAAATAGAAAATTTAGAACTGAAAAATATGATAAATGAAGTTAAGATATCAGTGGAAGAGTTTAGCAGGCTACAGACACACTGAAGAGAGAATTAGTCAACTGGACAGTTTGTGGAACATTTTCACACTAAAGCCATGAGATACAGATGAGAGCATATAAGAGATATTTTGGACATGGTGTAAATTGTATTAACACAATTTATTTTTGGTTCCAGAGGGAAACTAAAAGGGAAATAGGATAAAAACAATATTTGAAGAGATGACAAAGAATATTCCAAGCTTGATGAAAGAGATGAAGCCACAGATTAGGGAAGCAATAGGAACCAGGTAGTATGAACGTAAAGAATACTACACTAAGGCACATCATAGTAAAAGAGAGAAACACTCTAGACAGAGAAAATAGTAAAAGTAGCCAGATAGAAAAGGTGTATCGCCTCTATGAAGGAGCAAAAATAAGACTAATGGTTGACTTCTCAACAGAAGTGCTATCTTTAAAGTTCTGGGAAAAATTAACTGGCTGTCTAGAATTCTATAACTAGCAAAAATCTTTAAAAAATGAAAAAAGCCCCCACAATTTTCAGTTTAGCAGAAGCTGAAATACTTTGTTACCAGGAGACCCACACCAAAGGAAATTCTAAAGGGTGTTCAGGAAGAAGAAAAAAGTTTTCCAGTGGGAGCTCAGAGCATAGAAGTGGGATTGAGATTCTCCAGATTTGTCAATATTCTCTTTCCTATTTAAATTCCTTTTAAGAACAGTCTGTACTTTGTCCCCCTTACTTTTATCCCATTTCTTCAGGGCTCATTGCTGCTATTCTGCCATTCTACCATTCTACTGGAAAGGTGACTTCCCAATTGACAAGTCTAAAGATTATTTTCTTGCCCTTACCTTACTAGAATGTGGCAACCTTCAACCTTTGCTAATTTTGTCCTTCATGAAATTTGCCAGTGATTCTTGGATGTACTCCAGAATCTTCTATGGTACTTTATATCTTTGTTGAGAGGTTCCTGACATAGGAATTTTTAAAGCTCTGCAGTTATTCTGATACACAACTATGTTTGAAAACTTTTCTACTCCTTTTTCTTCTGTGATCTCATACTCCACATTTCCTTTACTATTTTTATTTTGTCTTTCTTATAGCTCTTTTTCCTCTGGCTTTTAAATGCTCCTTCCTTAAGTTTCTGATTTTGGTCTGTTATTGTACTTATTATTTCTGACTTATAACATCTGCTCTCATTGTTTTAACTTGCAATAACAAGATAATACAAGGGCAGAGACTTGATATATTTTATTCTCTGCTGCCTGTCTTCCTTGTGTCTGGCATGTAGTAGGTGCTCCATAAATATTTGTTAAATGAATGAATAAATAAACGAATATGTTCATATTGTTTAATTAAAAAATACTTCAGATCACAATTATCAGTTTTATGGTTTTACCTTTCATATTTACGTCTTTAATCCACATCTATATCTATATATGACTATTTATATATAGTGGACCAGTTTTCCCAACACCCAGTACTAAACAAAATCTTGTTTTCTTATGGATATGTGGTGCTATTTTTATTTTCTAGCAAGTTGGCTAACCCATCTTTTACTAAGATTTAATACATTATAACCTCCAGTGCAATGATTTTCAAACTTTATAAACTGTGACTCACAGAAAGGAATACGTTTTACATTGTAAAACACTTTACACATACATACGTATGTAAAAATATCACCAATGAAAATTTTACAAATGATACTCTGGTGAATTGACTGTTTATGACATGTTCTGATATTTTCCATTATATTTTATTTCAGTTTTTAAAATTAGTGTTTATCATGATGACATTAATGGGTTACAAGCTATAGCTTAAAAACATAGCTGCAGGAAGCTTTTTCATGAGCATCTTTCACATGCTTTCATTATGCTCTACATGATCAATATTACTGTATTTTTGAGTAACACTGCTATTGTTATAATTAAATATCTGTCTCCTTTCTAGGTTGTGTGTCTCCTTGACCATTAGCTATAATACGTAATTTCTTTGTGTCTCTATCACCTAGCATCTGGCCCATAAATTTATTTGTACTGTATTTTTGTAGAATTGATACCTCTAGAAAACTCATACTGAACATAACATGTCTAAAAAGTTCTCAACTTTGCATTTGTGTAGATTTTATTTTGAGGAAACTGCTTAGGCACATAGTAACATAAAGAAAGGAAACTTTTAATAATATATATTATGTTTTTTTGAGTTGTCCACGTATAATTTTCTCCTTTGCAGTACCATAAATATTGTTAATGATCAAGAATAATATGTCAAAATAAAAGAAATGTGACTTTTTCTCAGGGAGAAAATAGGCCTTCTTGTGCTAGTGGGAAATATTCTGTATATAAAATAAATCTTTCAGGCCAGTCATATTTTTATAGTTCTGTTAATAGAATTTTCCCTTCGGTTATCTTAAATTGTTGTTCTTTTTCAGTCATTATTCAATCTATTGGAATTTAGAAGACTAGTTCTGAATTACAAGCCTCCATCACATGTTCAAGATTTACCCCGAAACCAAAAGGTAAAATTATGAAAATTTTCATAATTTTTTTTTTTTTGTGGTACGCGGGCCTCTCACTGTTGTGGCCTCTCCCGTTGTGGAACACAGGCTCCGGACGCTCAGGCTCAGCGGCCATGGCTCACGGGCCTAGTCGCTCTGCGGCATGTGGGATCTTCCCAGACCAGGGCACGAACCCGTGTCCCCTGCACTGGCAGGCAGACTCTCAACCACTGCACCACCAGGGAAGCCCTATGAAAAATTTTTAAGCAGAGTATATATGGTCTTCATATTCTTTTATCTGTGCTTGCTTTTGGGAAATTTGCCAAATCAAATCTGAAATAGTGTCAAATTTGAATGTGAACCTATTAATCTCAGCTACAACAGTAACTTCCCATTCTTGGTTAGTATATTGTAATTATGAATTTTTCTTCACCTGTGTGTCAGTAATAGGCCAATTTTTTTGTTTCACTTTAGTAATTTCTTTTTTCTTCTTTTTTTTGGATGTCAAATTTCAGTAAATTTTATAGGTTACCATTTACAATTCAAGGCCTTTACTCAGTTGCCTCCTGAAAAATTGTGTGGAAATCAAAAATTTATCAGTTATTTCTGTAGCTGAGCTCTTTAAAAGGTTAGTTTTGCACTTGTTGTCTTTGCAGTGCGAATCTGTAACTTCTAATATTGTTAGGCAATATAATGTGACAGAGAGCACAGGCATTAGGACCATATTTCCTGGGTTCTGGCTGTGGACCTGCTTGGTCTAGTTACTGCTCATTTTCCTTATCTGAAAAGCATAAATAATAACAGCAGTTATTTTATAGAGTTGCTGTGAGAATTAAATGAGATAAAACACATAAAGGACTTAGAAGTACCTGGTACATAGTAAGTACTAGGTGTCAGCTATTGCTAGTTATTGTACTGTTCATATTAGCTTTTCAAAAGATAGGACTGATTTGCACGCAGAAATTCATACTTAATGAAAAAAATTAATTATGGAGTTGATATCCTTGAGTGTAAGACTTCAGTGATCTTGTCATAAAGAAACTGTAGCCCTAAAGGGGACTGGTTGCAAAGACAAAGAAGTTATAGGTTTCAGTAAAGTGTTGAACTTTGTGTGACCTATTGTTAATAGTAATAATACATTATTAAATTATGTTTTCCTTTTAGTATCTAATTTTGAAAACTGCTTTTCCTGCAAACACGTGAAACATTTATAATGCTAGCTAGTGGGAATATAATTTGATTTATAACCAGCTTTTCAGGCCGTAATCTTTGGCCATAGAGTGTCAGACTGATAAGCCATTTTCAAAAGGGAAGCAAGATCACCTGACCAACTACTCATACTTCCAGAGAAATTAAGCAGACACCTTTAAGTCATTACAGTTTTTACATGAAACTTTTTGGACTGTTGCCTCCCTCTGTCACAATTTGGTTAGTTTGTTGTTCTGATGTCTTGGTTGAAGTATATTTATAATTCACATGATTATTTAGAATTATTACTTGCAATTTGAAAGATATCTAGACAATCCCCCTAGTACTTGGAAATTATTTACACCTCTAAATAATCCCAGGAACAAAGAACAAGTCGAAGAAGAAATTTCAGGGTATTCTGAACTGAATAAAAAGTAAAACATGATGTATCAAAATTAGAGGGATTTAGCTAAAACAGTGGTTAGTGGAAAATACATGAACTAAATGCCTTATTAGAAAATAAGAATTGTTTCAAATTAATGGCATCAGATTGCATCAAGAAATTAGGGGGGAAAAGCTTGTTAATTTGAAAGCAGAAGAAAGGAAATAATTAAGACAAGTACATAAATCAATGAATTAGACATCAGGAAAACAGTAGAGAAAAATTAATGGAACCACAAGCTGCTTCTTAAGAAAGTTGGTAAAATTGATAACCTTCTAAGTAGACTGAGTAAGAAAAAAGAGAGAAGAAACAAATTACCAAAATAAAGAATGAAAGAGGGGCACATCACTGCATATTCTGTAGACAGTAAGAGAATAGTGGAATATTATACACAACAGGCAAATATTTAAAAAGCTAACAGCTATTGAAACCGATGAAAAGATAGATAACCTGAGTATCTCTATATTATATTAGAATTTTTAGTTAAGAACCTACCCACCAAAAAAAAAAAAAAAAAATCAATAGCAGCAAGATTTATTGGTGAGTTATACCAAACATTGAATGAAGAAATAATAGCAATTCTCTACATGTTTTCCCAGAAAATTGAAAAAGAGATAAAACTTCCAAATTTACTCTATGAGACCAGCATTACGCTGAAACCAAAAGTAGAAAAATATATTTCAAGAAAAGAAAACTACAGACCAATATTCCTCATGAATAATAGAAGAAAAAATTGTCAGATTTTTGGCAAGTTGAATGCTGTAGTACATATAAAGGATAATAATACCTCATTGGCAGGTGGAGTTTATCCAGGACTGAAAGATTGGTTTAGTGTTCAAAACTCAGTATAATTCATCATATTAACATATTAGACAAGAAGAGCCGTATGACTATCTCAGTAGATGAAGAAAAAGGATTTGAAGAAAGCTAATATATATTTATGGCAAAATCTCACAGAAACTAGGAAGAGTAAAAAACTTTTTTATCCTGATAAAACTCATTTATGAGAAACTTACAACTAATTATAATACTTTCTGGTGTAAGACTGAACCCTTTTCCTCAAAGATCAGGAACAAACAAGATGTCCCTCACCACTTTTCTATTAAACATTAGACTGGAGTTCTTAACCAGTGCTGTAAGGTAAGAAAAAGAAATAAGCATGCAGATTGGAAAGGAAGAAACAAAGCTGTCTTTTCATTTATATGACTGTCTATTTAGAAAATCCTAAGTACTCAACTAAAAAAAAAAAGATGCTAGAATCAAGAAGTGATTTCATTCAGCAGCATTACATGATACAAGGCAAACATACAAAAATCAACTGTATTTCTTAATACTAGCAACACACAATTGGGAATTTAAATTAAAAAGTACTTATGTAAGACAGCATAAAATATGGAATATTAGAGATCAAGTAGCCAAAGATATGGAAAACTACAAAACATTGCTGAGAGAAATTAAAGAAATAAAGAGATATACTATGTTCATGGATCAGGGGATTCAATTTTTTTAAGATATCAGTTGTTCCCACTTTAATCTATAGAATCAGTGCAATCCAGTTATAATCCCAGCAGGCATTTTCATAGGAATTGACAAATTGATTGTAAAATCTATATGCAAAATCAAGGGATGTGGAATAGCCATAGCAGTTTAAAGAGAAAGGCAGTGTTGGAGGAATTAATTTTTTGGCTAATGATCAAGACACTGTGTTATTGGTGAAAAGATAGTCATATAGATCAGTAGAACAGAATAGAGAGTCCAGAAATAGAACAACACATATAGGGGTAATTGGTTTTAATCAGAGTTGCCAAAACAATTAAATGGTCAAAGGAAAATCTTTTAAACCAATGATGTCTTAGACAGAAAAATACTTTCCAACCTTTACAGGACACTATTTATGAAAAAAAAAATCACAATGAACTAACTATAGACCTAAAACAAAGAAATAAAACTATAAAAATTCTTGAGGAAAACATAGAAAATTTTAGGGTTCTGGATTAAGAGAAGATTTCTTAAGAAGGACAATAAACAGGCACAAATCATACAAGAAAAAAATTGATATTTTCATCAAAATGAAAAGCTTGTCTTTGAAAAATTCATACAAAATGAAAAGGCAAGCCACAGATTGGGAGAAAATATTAGCAAAACATATATCACACAAAGGAATTGTATCTAAAATATGTACAGAACTTTTACATCTCAATAGTAAGACAAGTAACCTATTACTATATTGGGAAAAATATCTTAACAGATTACAACACCAAAGAAGATACACAGATTGTAAATAACTACATGAAATGATGCTTAATGTTACTAGTCATTAGGCCAAATGCAAATTAAAATGAGGGGTGCCACTAGAAGAACTAAAGTTAAAAAATATAGCCCATATCCAGGTGTTTTAGAATGTGGACCTAGAACTCTCATTACACTGCCAGTGAGAATACAAAGTAGTTTAATGCCTTTGGAAGACAGTTTGTTTGTTTCTTAAAAACATCTACCATACAGCCTTGCCATTTCTCTTCAGTTCTTTACTCAAGAGGAATGAAACCATATGTCCACACAGAGCCACATCCAATAATATCCACTGCAGCTGGAACAGGTTAATGGATAAATAAGTTGTGGTCTGTCCGCACAATGGAATCCCACTCAGCAATAAAGTGGAATTAATTATTAATGTACATAAACATATGGATGAAGTTCAAAATAATTATGCCGATTGCAGGAAACCATTGACTAAAATGAGTACATAGAATATGATATGATTTATATAAATTTCTAGAAAGTGTAAAGTAACCATGGTCACCTGGGAATGATTAGGGAGGGGAGTGAGGGATGAAGAAAGTTTTGGGGTGATGGACAGGTATGTTATTGATTGTGGTGATACATTCATGGATGTATACATATGTGAAGCTTGTAAAATTGTACACTTTCTAATGTACAGTATATTGTACATCAGTTATATCTTGATAAATCTGTTTTAAAAAAGATAAAGAATTGCGTTTGAATAATTTCTAGATGTGGTGGTATTTTCATAATTTATGCAGTGGCTAGTCTTAACAGCAACCACTCATTTTGCCTTTTGAAATTCAAGATGTTCTAGCCACAGGAATTGGCTGAGAGCAAAAAATGTTTTATTAAAGTATTTAACTTTTCACATGTGCATCTCAGCAGAATTTCACTTGATTTCAAAAGTCATTTATTTCATTCTTGTCACTTGGCAAGGAATGTCTCAAAAAACTGCCTTGCCTTAGGTACAGTGATAAATGAAGAAATTGATCACAAGAAATCAAGGAGATTTCTGAAAATTATTTTATGGATTAAAATTTTTAACATTTACACTCTTGAAACCTATTTATATAGGGCACTTGTTGGGGAATAGTAAGTACCACAGAAAAATCATGGATTAATTTTTTATCTCATTTAAAACTTTTGCATTTCATCTTTATCATCAATGACGGAATTTGTTATGCTTAAATAAAATCCATGTTTTCTATAACTTAGCGTTTTTATGTTAGACTTTATGTACTTTCTGATTGCTGTAATGGGTATGTAGTTTTTAGATCAAATAAATATTTGGAATCAATTTTATTCCTTTACACCTATTTCTTAGGACTGCTCTTTAATGTATTGTGGGAGCAACTGTTTCTTTATTAATTGATTATATTATTCTGGGTAACAACTGTACACACACAGACACACTGCTACAAAACTATGCAAACTTGGAAAATTTTTCTAATATTTAAATAGTATATGTAAGCTTTATCTGTTAAAATTGTTATTTCAGGAGCTAACCATAGTAGGAACTGCCTGTCTGATTTGTTACCATAATGTATTTCACTAAGACATGTGAATTACATTCTTATAAAAAGTTTTCTTCTTATTTTAAAATAAATTGTTTGTGATTGATAATATTGGGTTGTTTTTGTTCCTTATGGAAGAAGAAAAACAATAGTGAGTTTTCAAAGGAACACTAGAATGATGATACATTAGTCTAATATTAGGATCTAGTCTAATTACTTATTAGACTAATGTGTCTGATAATTAGGATTTTCACATAACAGTGGCAGTAGTGATTCATTACTGAATGAAAAACATTAATTTCAGTAGATGTGGAGTTTGAAGAGATCATTGACTTGGAGGGGCCTGGGAAGGCTTCATGGAGGAGGGGGATTTTTGCTTAAATGGGTTTATTGAGCATAAAGTACTTAAGTAGTGCCTGGCACGTGGTTAGCACTCATTGAATATTGGCTCTTGTTATTGCTGTCCTCAGCAGCAGCTGGGCTTTGCTGAATGGAAAGGATTGTAATAAACAAACTTAAATGAGGATATTCTTGGCTGGGTAATGACATGATTTACTGTGAATATGTGGCATTTATTCTAAAATTGTGATCTTAGTCTAGGTCCTCTGCTCTTTCCATGTTTGACTCCTTCTTTCAGTCTCCTAGATGACAAGATCACTCTTCTTTTTTTATGATAATAGGAGTGCTAGATTCATCCCTAATCTATATTAGTCAAATTTTTGGTTAATTTTAAAATGAGTATCTCTTTACCAGTAAAGATTTTAATCTTCACTTAAGGATTTTTTCTTTTTTTTCAATAGGAGCATCGGAATTTGCCTTTTATGCGTGAGCTTCGGTATCTATTTGCACTTCTTGTTGGTACTAAAAGGAAATATGTTGATCCATCAAGAGCAGTTGAAATTCTTAAGGATGCTTTCAAATCAAATGACTCCCAGCAGGTAGCTTTGTTGTGCTTACTAGTTTATTAACTTTTTTATTTAATCTGATCTTTTCTTAAGCATTTTTTTCAAAGATAAATGACAAAGATGTTGTCATTTATCTTTATACAAATAAGCTGGAGCCACTTAAAACATTGTTTATTTGGAAGATTTACTTTTAAATTAAGAAGTAGTGATAATCTTGAAAGTATATGATAAATGAAGCTGTAATTTATATTATAATTAAAATGAAAGCAGTAGGTAAAATTCAGAATGTTCACAAATTTTTAATTAAAAATCTTCACCAAGGTGTGATAACCCAGTGTCAGTATAGTATACACGCTTTTGATATGCCTCTTTTTGCTGGCAGAAAGTAGTTTTCCGTAATTACTCAGAAAAGGTTTCTGAATGACATTAACTTTGTTATTTTATTTTTCTTTTATTGCTCTTTTATTTCCCAATCTTTATGTAGTGCTGTTCGGTTGCTTTTTATCAATTTTTTAGAAAGAATATTGGGAATTTTCCTATAAAAATAGAAAATGTCTGTAAACAAACCAACATTTTCACATATAATGTGAGAAGTCAGAGAAATTAAAGAAGGAAAGTGGAAGAGAAGGAAAGAAAGTAACAGAGAATAATAGCAACAGTGTTGGAAAAGATGACAGTGACATAATGGGCAAAAAATAAAGACGATACTTGAGATTTTAAAAATATGCTACGTTTGCAGTGTAGGTGTTGTAGTACTTGGATATATATCTGTTACGTGGATGTGTGGAGAGCTGAAAGATGTCTGATTTTGCCACTGCCTTCCCTGTGCTTTTTTTTTAAAATTCACTTTTTATGGCAAAGATAAATGAACAAAAAGGGTGGTCACATCAGAATTTGCTTATATTTGTTGTTTTTCTCCCCCCTAACAATTTCTTCTAAAGAGTATTGGATAAGTAGAAAACCTTTTTGTTTCTTGTCAGATATAACCTTGCAGGGTAAGTAATGTTATAGAAAAGTACGGAAAGTCATTTTAAAGTCTTATATTAGTGTGCTAGGACAGCTGTAACAAATTACCACAATCCAAGTGATTTCAAGACAATAGAAAATGATTCTCTTATAGTTCTAGAAGCCAGAAGTTCAAAATAAAGGTGTTGGCAGGGCCGTGCTCCCTCCGGTGGCTCTCAAGGAGAATCCTTCCTGTTAAGGAAGTTGTCTTTATATGTTAATAAGTTTAGTTGTCTTTATATGGCTTTGGAGCAATTTATTTAAGCTTCCTAGACCTTAGTTTCAACATTTTAAAGGTAAATAGGTTGGCCCAGATGCTTTTCAAAAAACTTCTAGCTGTGAAAATGTATAATAGTAAGTTTGTTTTATATTTGGGACTATTTTGATAAAGGCAAATTGCTTACACTTATTTATCTGTCTTTGGGAAGTCATAGTAGGGTTGCTTTATGCCCCCAGCCCACCCCAGCCCACTCTACTCCCCATGCAGGTTCTATACAAACCTGTTTGCTATGCTCCAGGTTGGAGTGTTGAAAGAATTTTATGGTAGTTGACAAGTACAACTGCCACTGCTTATTCCTGTTTATCTATGTCAGGTGATCTAGGACCGAAGGGATGGCAAAAGGTGAAGGTTGTGCTGGTTCTGATTGGAGAATCAGTTCGAAGTTCATGAGGTAGTAGACTTGATAGTTGAGGAGTCAGTGATTAATTAGGCTCAACCTATCCAAATTAACAGATACCTTAGTAAAATCGGATATGGCTTAAAAAGCTGTGCATTAACAGTTGAATTGAAAAAATGAATTGTTTAAAAACACATATTCCTTCTAAGACAGAAACCAGTAATAAATCTTTATATAATGAAGAACTCTTTGGTAATGTGGGTCCTTAATTTTATAAAGATTCATTAGAGAGCTCTTTGTGGGGAGGTAATAACTCTTTTTAAAAATCTCATTGATAAGTTTGAATTTATATACACACACACACACACACACACACATATTTTTTTCCCTCCTAAGGTGAAACCCAGTTACATGATTATGAATATAATGCTTGTTTTTCTCAAATAATGATTTTATGCTCTGGTTAAGTTATAAATATTTCTTGCATTTGATGTGAAACATTTCAGATGATACCGTTGTGAGGAGTCAGTTAATTATACATTTGAAAAGACTGGCTGTAAGTTTTATGTTGCAGTATTTAGTGTTTTCATTGGTAGGCTCGAATATCAACAAGACTTTTCTTTTCCCCCCACAGCAAGACGTGAGTGAGTTTACACACAAATTATTAGATTGGTTAGAAGATGCCTTCCAAATGAAAGCTGAAGAGGAGACGTAAGTTATTGTGAAATTTAGTGATGGAGATAAATTAGGAGATCGATAAATAACACTCATTTTTTTTTCTTATGTATTCAGTGTCAACAGAGAAATAAGAATCTGAGATAAGTGTGTGGAAACCCAAATGTTATCTGTATTTTTGACAAACTCTTTGGAATTTATGGCTGCAAATGTTGGGTAGCTTTAGATGTCCAATATAAGGTCAATCTAGTGAGAGATATCTAAGAAGTGATCTCTGAAAAAGCTAACCCCACATCAGTTCTTATTCCATGAAGTCATATTCCATGAAGAAGATGGGTCAGTGGTAGGGAAACATGCCAGGAGTAATAATTCTGATGAAATCTTTTTACATGGAATCGTGAGGACATTCATGATTCCTTCCATGTAAAGTTTCTTCTTAACATTCCCTGGGGCTTTTTATTTTGTGCCCATTTGGTTGAACCACTAAGACTCTGGTCATTTAAAATATATGGGCAGACCTCCTTAAGGGAAGAAGTTCACACACTTTCAGGGTGGTCCTACTCCCACTCTTCTGAGGCCACTCTCCTAACACCAAACATTGGTTCCTTTGTGCATCTTCCTGAAACATTGGTGGACCATTTAGGATTTGCCACCGCAGGTTCTGATATGATTCTACAAGATGCATTATGTAAATTAACACCTAGAATACAGGCAAAAATCCAAGGCTGAAAATTCTTTCCTTCTCTTTTTATCTATTTTTGTTCTTATTTGTTCTTCTTCCAGTTTTATTGAGATATAATTGACATAACAGCACTGTGTAAGTTTGAAGTATACAGCATAATTATTTGACTTACATACATCATAAAATGATTACCACAATAAGTTTAGTAAACATCCATCATCTCATATAGATACAAAATACAAGAAAAAAATATTTATTCCTTATGATGAGAACTCTTAGAATTTATTCTTACAAATTTCACATATAACATACAGCAGTGTTAATTGTGTTAATCATTTCAGTACTTAATTTATCTTATGACTGGAAGTTTGTACCTTTTGACCACCTTTATCATACAAAGATATTTGATTATTATTGACTATATTCCCCATGCTGTACATCCCTGTGACTCACTTATTTTGTAACTAGAAGTTTCTACCTCTTAATTTCCCTCACCTACTTCACTCATCCCCCGCCACCATCCGCCTTCCTACTGGCAACCATCTGTTTGTTCTCTGTATCTATGACTCTGTTCTGTTTTATGTTTGTTCATTTGTTTTTTAGATTCCATATGTGAGTGAAATGATACAATATTTGTCTTCCTCTGTCTGACTTATTTCACTTAGCATAATACCCTCTAGGTCTATCCATGTTGTCACAAATGACAAGGTTTCATTCTTTTTTTATGGCTGAATAATATTACATGGAATGAGTATATACACACTCACATACACACACACAGACACACACATCTTTATGCATTTATCTATCAGTGGGCACTTAGGTTGCATCTGTATCTTAGCTATTGTGAATAATGCTGCAGTGAACTTAACGGTGCATATATCTTTTTGAATTAGTGTTTTTGTTTTCTTTGGATAAGTATCCAGAAGTGGAATTGCTGGATCATATATGGTAGTTCTGTTTTTAACTTTTTGACAGCCTCCATACTGTTTGGCATAGTGACTGCACCAATTTACATTACCACCAAGAATGCATGAGGGTTCCCTTTTCTCCACATTTTCACCAACGCTTGTTGTTTGCTGTCTTTCTTGTTTGTTTAGCCTCCATATGTTTGTGTTTTTTACATTTTTTTCCCTGTAGTTTATTTCTAATCTCATAGTGTTGTGGTCAGAAAAGATGCTTGATATGATTTCAATTTTCTTAAATTTACTGAGGCTTGATTTGTGACCCAACATGTGATCTATCCTGGAGAATGTTTCGTGTGCACTTGAGAAGAAAATCTAATCTGCTGTTTTCAGATGGAATGTCCTATAATATCAATTAAATCTATCTGGTCTATTGTGTCATTTAAGCTTGTGTTTCCTTATTAATTTTCTGTCTGGATGATCTGTCCATTGGTGTAAGTGACGTGTTAAAGTCCCCCACTATTATTGTGTTACTGTCGATTTCCTCTTTCATAGTTCTTAGCATTTGCCTTATGTATTGAGGTGCTCCTATGTTGGGTGCATATATATTTATTAATTGTTATACGTTCTTCTTGAATCGATCCCTTGATCATTATGTAATGTCCTTCCTTGTCTCTTGTAACATTCTTTATTTTAAAGTCTATTTTATCTGATATGAGTATTGCTACTCCAGCTTTCTTTTGATTTCCATTTGCATGGAATATCTTTTTCCATCCCGTCACTTTCAGTCTGTATGTGTCCCTAGGTCTAAAGTGGGTCTTTTGTAGACAGCATATAGATGGGTCTTGTTTTTGTATCCATTCAGCAAGCCTGAGTCTTTTGGTTGGAGCATTTAATCCATTTCCATTTAAGGTAATTATCGATATGTATGTTCCTATTACCATTTTCTTAATTGTTTCGGGTTTGTTTTTGTAGGTTCTTTTCTTGTGTTTCCCACTTAGAGAAGTTCCTTTAGCATTTGTTGTAGAGGTGGTTTGGTGGTGCTGAATTCTCTTAGCTTTTGCTTGTCGGTAAAGCTTTTGATTTCTCCATTGAATCTGAATGAGATCGTTGCTGGGTAGACTAATCTTGGTTGTAGGTTCTTCCCTTTCATCACTTTAAATATGTCCTGCCACTCCCTTCTGGCTTGTAGAGCTTCTGCTGAGAAATGAGCTGTTAACCTTATGGGAGTTCCCTTTTATGTTATTTGTCGTTTTTTCCTAGTTGCTTTTAATAACTTTACTTCGTCTTTAATTTTTGTCAATTTGATTACTATGTGTCTCAGTGTGTTTCTCCTTGTGTTTATCCTGCCTGGGACTCTCTGTGCTTCCTGGACTTGGGTGGCTATTTCCTTTCCCATGTTAGGGAAGTTTTCAACTATAATCTCTTCAGATATTTTCTCGGGTCCTTTCTAGGTCTCTTCTCCTTCTGGGACCCCTATAATGCGAATGTTGTTGCATTTAATGTTGTCCCAGAGGTCTCTTAGGCTGTCTTCATTTCTTTTCATTCCTTCTTCTTTATTCTGTTCCGCGGCAGTGAATTCCACCATTCTGTTTCCACGTCACTTATCCGTTCTTCTGCCTCAGTTGTTCTGCTATTGATTCCTTCTAGTGTATTTTTCATTTCAGTCATTGTGTTCTTCATCTCTGTTTGTTTGTTCTTTAATTCTTCTAGGTTTTTGTTAAACATTTCTTGCATCTTCTCAATCTTTGCCTCCATTCTTTTTCTGAGGTCCTGGATCATCTTCACTATCATTATTCTCTATTCTTTTTCTGGAAGGTTGCCTATCTCCACTTCATTTAGTTGTTTTTCTGAGGTTTTATCTTGTTCCTTCATCTGGTACATAGTCCTCTGCCTTTTCATTTTGTCTGTCTTTCTGTGAATGTGGTTTTCCTTCCACAGGCTGGAAGATTGTAATTCTTCTTGCTTCTGCTGTCTGCCCTCTGGTGGCTGAGGCTATCTAAGAGGCTGTTGCAAGCTTCCTGCTGGGAGGGACTGGTGGTGGGTAGAGCTGGGTGTTGCTTTGTTGTCTTTTTGATAATAGCCATTCTGACAGGTGTGAGGTGATATATCATTGTGGTTTTGATTTGCATTTCCCTGATGATTAGTGATGTTGAGCATCTTTTCATGTGCCTGTTGGCCATCTGTATGTCTTCTGAGAAAAGTCTCTATTCAGCTCCTATGCCCATTTTCTTAATTAGGATTTTTTTAATTTATATATATTGAATTATATGAGTTCTTTGTATATTTTGTATATTAACCCCTTATCAGACATATCATTTGCAGATATCTTCTCCCATTTAATAGGTTGCCTTTTCATTTTGATAATAGTTTCCTTTACTCTGCAGAAGCTTTTTAGTTTGATGTAGTCCCTTTTGTTTATTTTTGCTTTTGTTTCCTTTGTCTGAGGAGACATATCCAAAAAATTGTTGCTAAGATTGAAGCCAAAAAGCCTACTGCCTATGTTTTCTTCTAAGAGTTTCATGGTTTCAGGTAGTCATTAATACATTTTAAGTTTATTTTTGTATATGATGTAGGAAAGTGGTTTGATTTAATTCTTTTGCATGTAGCTGTCCAGTTTTCCCAACACCATTTACTGAAGAGGCTTTCTTTTCCCTATTGTATATTCTTGCCTCCTTTGTTATACATTAATTGAGCATATAAGTGTGGGCTTATTTCTGGGCTCTCTGTTCTGTTCCATTTGTCTACCTGTCTGTTTTTGTGCTGGTACTATACTCTTGATTTCCATAGCTTTGTAGTTGTATAGTTTGAAATGAGGAAGCATCATACCCTTGGTTTTAGCTAACAATTTTTTTACATATATCTATTCTTTTTCAGATTCTTTTCCCATATAGGTTATTACAGAGTATTGGTTAGAGTTCCCTGGGCTATACAGTAGGTCCTTGTTGATTATCTATTATATGTATAGTAGTGTGTATATGTTAATCACAACCTCCTAATTTATCCCTTCCCCTCCACCTTTCCCCTTTGATAGCCATAAGTTTGTTACCTATTTCTGTGAGCCTGTTTCTGTTTTTTAAAGTTCATTTGTATCATTTTTTTAGATTCTACATATAAGTGATACTGTATGATACTTGTCTTTGTCTGACTTACTTCACTTAGTATGATAATCTCTACTCCATCCATGTTGTTGCAGATGGCATTATTTCAGTATTTTTTATGGCTGAGTAGTAGTACTCCATTGTATATATGTACCACATGTTCTTTATCCATTCATCTGTCAGTGGATATTTAGGTTGCTTCCATGTCTTGGCTATTGTAAATAGTGCTGCATTGAACACTGGGGCGCATGTATCTTTTTGAAGTATGGTTTTCTCCGGATATATGCCCAGGAGTAGGGTTGCTGGATCATATGATAGCTCTATTTTTAGTTTTTTAAGGAACCTTCATACTGTTCTCCATAGTGTCTGTACCACTTTATATTCCCACCAACAACATAGGAGGGTTCCCTCTTCTTCATGCCCTCTCCAGCATTTGTTGTTTGTAGACTGTTTGATGATGGCCATTCTGACCAGTGTGAGGTGATACCTCATTGTAGTTTTGACTTACATTTCTCTAATAATTAGCAATGTTGAGCATCTTTTCTTGTGTGTGTTGGTCATCTGTATGTTGTCTTTGGAGAAATGTCTATTTAGATCTGCCCATTTTTTTGATGGGGTTATTATTATTAATTTTGATAGTGAGCTGCATGAGCTGTCTCTGTATTTTGGAGATTAATCTCTGGTTGGTTGCATCTTTTACAAATATTTTTTTCCATTCTGTTGGTTGTCTTGTCATTTTGTTTATGGTTTCCTTTGCTATTCAAAGGCTTTTAAATTTAATTAGGTTCCATTTGTTTATTTTTGTTTTTAACTTTCATTACTCTAGGAAATGGATCCAAAAAATATTGCTGTGATTTATGTCAAAGGGTGTTCTGCTTATGTTTCCCTCTTAAGAGTTTTATAGTATCTGGTCTTACATTTAGGTCTTTAATCCATTTTGAGTTTATTTTTCTGTATGGTGTTAGCAAATGCTCTAATTTCATTCTTTTATATATAGCTGTGCAGTTTTCCCAGCACCACTTATTGAGGAGACTGTTTTTTCTCCATTGTATATTCTTGCCTCCTTTGTCATAGATTAATTGACTGTAGGTGCATGGTTTTATTTCTGGGCTTTCTATCCTGTTCCGTGTATCTGCAAGTCACTCTTTGTGCCATTACCATACTGTTTTCATTACTGTAGCTAAAGTCAGGGAGGCTGATTACTCCAGCTCAGTTTTTCTTTCTCAAAATTGCTTTCGGTATTTGGGGTCTTTTGTTTCCATACAAGTTTTAAGATTTTTTTGTTCTAGATTGGCAAAAAATGCCATTTGTAATTTGGTAGGGATTACATTGAATCTGTAGATTACCTTGGGTAGTATAGTCATTTTGACATTGTTGATTCTTCCAATCCAAGAACATGATATATCTTTCCATCTATTTGTATCATTCATCTTCGATTTCTTTCATCAGCAGCTTATAGTTTTCAGAGTTCAGGTCTTTTGCCTCCTTAGGTAGGTTTATTCCTAGGTAATTTATTCTTTTTGATGCGATGGCAAATGGGATTGTTTCCTTAATTTCTCTTTCAGATCTTTTGTTATTAGTTTATAGAAATGCAGCAGATTTTTGTGTATTAATTTTGAATCCTGCAACTTTACCAGATTCATTGATGAGCTCTAGTAGTTTTCTGGTACCATCTTTAGGATCTTCTGTGTATAGTATCATGTCATCTGCAAACAGTGACAGTTTTACTTCTATTCCAATTTGGATTCCTTTTATTTCTTTTTCTTCTCTGATTACCATGGCTAGGGCTTCCAAAACTATGCAGAATAAAAGTGGCTAGAGTGGACATCCTAGTCTTATTCCTGATCTTAAAGGAAATGCTTTCAGTTTTTCACCATTGAGTATGATGTTAGCTGTGGGTTTTGTCATACATGGCCTTTATTATGTTGAGGTAGGTTCCCTCTATGCCCACTTTCTGGAGAGTGTTTATCATAAATGGGTGTTGAATTTTGATAAAAGTTTTTTCTGAATCTATTGAGATGATCGTATGGTTTTTAATCTTCAGTTTGTTAATGTGGTGTATCACACTGATTGATTTACAGAGATCGAAAAGTTCTTGCATCTCTGGGATAAATCCCACTTGATTAAGGTGTATAATCCTTTTAATGCGTTTTTGGATTCAGTTTGCTAGTAGTTTGTTGAGGATTTTTACATCATTCATTTTTACATCATGTTCATTAGTGATATCGGCCTTTAATTTTCTTTTTTTGTGGTATCTTTGGTATTACTATCAGGGTCATGGTGGCCTCATAGAATGAGTTTGGAGTGTTCCTCCTCTGCAATTTTTGAAATAGTTTCAGAAGGATACTTGTTAACTAGTCACTAAATGGTTGATAGAATTCACCTGTGAAGCCATCTGGTCCTGGGCTTTTGTTTGTTGGAAGCTTTTATGTCACAGTTTCAATTTTAGTGCTTGTGATTGGTCTGTTCCTATTTCCTATTTCTTCCTGGTTCAGTTTTGTGAGATTGTACCTTTCTAAGAATTTGTCCATTTCTTCTAAGTTGTCCATTTTATTGGTATATAATTGCTTATAGTAGTCTTCTATGCTCCTTTTTATTTCTGTGGTGTCAGTTGTAACTTCTTTTTTTTTTTTCTAATTTTATTGATTAGAGCCATGACCCTCTTTTTCTTCATGAGTCTGGCTAAAGGTTATCAATTTTGTTTGTCTTTTCCAAGAGCTAGGTTTTAGTTTCATTGATCTTTTTTTATTGTTTTTTTAATCTCGATTTAATTTATTTCTGTTCTAATCTTTATGATTTCTTTCCTTCTGCTAGCTTTGAGTTTTGTTTGTTGTTCTTTCTCTAGTTGCTTTAGGTGTAAGGTTAGGTTGTTTAATTGGGATGTTTCTTTTTTACTGAGGTAAGATTGTATTGCTATAAACTTCACTCTTAGAACTGCTTTTGCTGTGTACTGTAGGTTTCAGATCATCATGTTTTCATTTTCATTCACCTCTAGGTATTTTTTGATTTCCTCTTTGACTTCTTCAGTGATCCATTGGTTATTTAGTAGCATATGGTTTAGCCTCCACGTGTTGGTGTTTTTTTAGTTTTTTCTCGTATCTGTTGTCCGATCTCATAGTGTCGTGGTCGGAAAAGATGCTTGATACGATTTCAGTCTCAAATTTATAGAGGCTTGCTTTATGGCTCATGATGTGATCTGTGCTGGAGTGTGTTCCATGTTCACTTGAAAAGATTGTGTGTTCTGCTACTTTCAGATGGAATGCTCTATAAGTATCAATTAAGTCTATGTGATTTAGTGTGTCATTTAAGGCCTGTGCTTCCTTATTGACTTTCTGTCTGGATGATCTGTCTATTGATGTAAGTGGGCTGTTAATGTTCTCCACTCTTATTGTTTTACTGTTGATTTCTCCTTTTATGGCTGTTAACATTTGCCTTCTATGTTGAGGTGCTCCTATGTTGGATGCATATGTATTTACAATTGTTTTCTCTTCTTGTATTTTTCCCTTGATTATTATGTAATGTCCTTCTTTGTCTCTTGTAACAGTCTTTATTTTAAAGTCTATTTTGTCTGATATGAATTTTGCGACTCCAGCTTTCTTTTGATTTCCATTTGTATGAAATACCTTTGTCCATCCCCTCACTTTCAGTCTGTATGTGTCCCTAGATCTGAAGTGGGTCTCTTGCAGACAGCGTACATAAGGTTCTTGTTTTTGCTTTTGGTTGGAGCATTTAATCCATTTATGTTTAAGATCATTACTGATACATACTTACTGCCATTTTGTTAATTGTTTTGGGTTTGTTTTTGCAGGTCTTTTTTCTTCCCTTCCTATATTTTTCTCTTCTCTTGTGATTTGATGACTGTCTTTAGTGTTGTGTTTATATTGCTTTTTCTTTTTTGTGTGTGTATCTATTATAGATTTTTGGTTTGTGGTTACTGTGAAGTTTTGATGTAGCAGTCCATATGTATATACAAGATTGTTTTAAGTTTCTGGTCTCTTAATTTCAAATGCATTTCCAGTATTCTATATTTGTACTCACCTCTTCTCACAGTTGCTGGTTTTGATACCATATTTATGTATGTATATTTTCCTGCCTTTACTGGTGAGCTTTCCCATTTGTAATTTTCTTGTTTCTAGTTGTGGCCTTTTCTTTTCTGCCTAGAGAAATCCCTTTAGCATTTGTTGTAAAGTAGGTTTGGTGTTGCTGAATTCTCTTAGCTTTTGCTGGTCTGTAAAGCTTTTGATTTCTCTTTTGAATCTGAACGACAGCTTTGCTGGGTAGAGTATAAGAATATACTTGTAGGTTTTTTTCCCTTCATCACTTTAGATATATGTGTTAGTCCATTCTGGCCTGCAGAGTTTCTGCTAAAAAATCAACTGATAACCTTATAGGGATTCCCTTGTATGTTATTTGTTGCTTTTCCCTTGATACTTTTACTATTTTCTCTTTGTCTTTAACTTTTGTCAATTTGATTAATGTGTCTTGGTGTGTTCCTCCTTGGGTTTATCCTGTATGGCATTATCTGTGCTTCCTGGACTTGGGTGACTGTTTCCTTTCCCATGTTAGGTAAGTTTTCAGCTATTATCTTTTCAAATGTTTTCTCAGGCCCTTTCCTCTCCTTATGGGACCTCTATAATATGAATGTTCGTGCATTTAATGTTGTCCCAGAGATCTCTTAAACTGTCCTCATTTCTTTTATTCTTTTTTCATTATTCTGTTCCACAGCAGTGATTTTCACCATTCTGTCTTCCAGTTCACTTATCCATCCTTCTGCCTCATTTATTCTGCTATTGATTTATTCTAGTGTGTTTTTCATTGCAGATACTGTATTGTTGAACTCTGTTTGTTCTTTAAATCTTCTAGCTCCTTGTTAAACATTCCCTATATCTTCTTGGTCTGTGCCTCCATTCTTTTTCCAAGATCTTGGATCATCTTTACTATTACTCTGAATTCTTTTTCAGTTAGATTGCCTGTCTGCACTTCACTTAGTTGTTCTTCTGGGGTTTTATCTTGTTACCTCATCTGGAACATGTTCCTCTGCTGTCTCATTTTATCTAACTTTGTATTTGCAGTGTCACAGGCTGCAGGATTGTAGTTCCTCTTGCTTCTGGTGTCTGACCCCTGGTAGGTGAGGCTGGTCTAAGAGGCTTGTGCAGGCTTCCAGGTGGGAGGGACTGATACCTGCCCACTGGTGGGTGGAGCTGGGTCTTGTCTCTATGGTGAGCAGGGCTCTGTCAAGCAGTGTGTTCAGAAGCAGCTGTGGGCTCAGGAAAACTTAAAGCAGCCTGTCTGCTGATGGGTGGGACTGTGTTCCTATCCTGTTGGTTGTTTGGCCTGCGGCATCCCAGCACTGGAGCCTAAGGGCTCTTGGGTGGGACCAGGTCTTTGCATCAAAATGGTGGCCTCCAGGACAGCTCACGCCAATGAGTAGTACTCACCAGTACCTCTGCCACCAGTGTCCTTGTTCCTGCAGTGAGCCAGAGCCACCCCCTGCCTCTCCCGGAGACCTTCCAAGACCAGCAGGTAGGTCCGTCCCAGGCTCCTGTGAAGTCACTGCTTTTTCCCCTGGGTCCCGGTGTGCACAAGACCTTGTGTTCACCCTCCAAGAGTGGCATTTCTGTTTCCCCTAGTCCTGTGGAGTTCCTGTGATAAAGCCCTGCTGGCCTTCAAAGCAAATGCTCTGGGGGCTCCTCCTCCTAATGCCAGATGCCCAGACTGGGTAGCCTGATGTGGGGCTCAGAACTCTCTTTCCTGTGGGAGAACCTCTGCAGTATAATTATTTTCTAGTTTGTGGGTTCCCCACCCAGCATGTATGGGATTTGATCACGAATATGCCCCTCCTACCTTCTCATTGTGGCTTCTTCCTTGTCTTTGGAACTAGAGTATCCTTTTTTGGTTGGTTTCAGTCATTTTTTGTCAATGGTTGTTCAGCAGGTAGTTGTGATTTTGGTGTTTGTATGAGAGACGGCTAGCTCAGGTCCTTCTACTCGGCCATCTTGTCTGCTCCTAGATAGCTTAAAGAGCACTGACTTTGATGACGAAAACCAAGTCCTAGCCAATCTGCCAACTAGCTGTGTAAACTTAGACAAGTTGTGCCTTTCTGAGCAATAATTTTCTCATTCCGAGAAAGGAGTTGCACTTACATGTGCTTTCCCACCAGGCACTTAAAACCAAACTCACAGGCCCTGCGCCACCTCAGACCGGTTCCAGCTGGGTTACTAGGGGCAGCTTGATACTTTTGGTTTTGCTCTTTTTTCTCAAGATTGTTTTGTGTATTCAGGGTCTTTTGTGTTTCCATACAAATTTTAGAATTATTTGTTCTAGTGTTGTGAAAACTGCCTTTGATATTTTTATAGAGATACATTGAATCTGTAGATTGCTTTGGGTAGTATGATCATTTTAACAATACTAATTCTTTCAATCCATGAGCACCATATATATTTCCATTTGTTTATGTCTGCAGTTTCTTTCATCAGTTTCCTAGTTTTCTGAGTACAGGTCTTTTAGTTTCTTAGTTAGATGTATCTTTTCTTTTTCTATTTTAAAATTATGGCCAGGCTTATTGTCCAAAAAAGGCATAATAACGTAGTCTGCAATGAGATTGAATTAAAGTAAAAATATTCTAATTATATATTGTTAGCAACTAGGAGATGCTTCTAAAATTTTATATAGCCCTCCTCATTTGTTCTCAAATTCTCAGGGGAAAAATAAGTTTCCAAATTATATCTACTTGATCTTTTAAGGAAAAATCCAAACAAATTATACTTGAAAGTCAGATTCTTTTGCCCTTTCGTTGCAGTCTAACAAAAAAGAAATCATTTTTGACTTTCTGAGTTTGTTCAGCCTTTACACTACAGGCCTGAATTGAGTTGAATTCTGTGCCTGAATTGAGTTGAGGTTCTTCAGGTGAAGCCTGTATTCTCTTTCACTTGTATGTGTGTAGTTCTTTCAGTCCTTCAAATGTTGAATTTCATATACTCTAATTTTAGATTTTGAAGGATTATTAGGACACATGATTAACATTGATCTCTTACTTTTGAAATTTTGAAACAAAACACAACTTCAGCCCTTTAACTTTCAGTCCAGCTATAATATTCCTAGATCTTAGTACAATCCAGACTCAAGTTATTGTTGCTAAAGACTGTAGCAGAAAATCTGGATAATGTCATAAATGGAGGCAGTCATCATGGTTTTAGTTCTGCCAAGATGCCTGTCATTAAGGGCCAGTTGGTCTTAGACAACTACTTATAAACTTACGTTGGAAGAAATCTCTCGAGATTATGGTGCTAAATCTACAGTATCTGAGGGAAAAAATTCTACTGTTGGAAACTGTCTTGAGAATGTGGCATTGAACAAAGCCGCTTCCTTCTTGACATGTTTAGAAGTTTATGATGCTAACAGCTCTGGTCAGGTGCCCTTCTTTTCTGTCCACCAAAACTCTTAAGTTACATTTTTCTTAACGAGCTTCAGTTTTCTGGCCCTCAGTGCTGCATTGAATGTAAGCTCTTTCTAATAACATTTTTCTGTGCCCAGTGGTTGTTGCCATTGCATCGGTATGGGATTGTTTAGGCCTGTAAAACATGCTTTCTAGGTAGTTTCTTTCTTCTCTTCATGTTAGCTTCATTTGTAAATCTCCCTATCAGATTGCTGAACTGACTCTGCTGTTGATGCTTCTGAAACCTGAGTTCCAGCATCCAGTGAAGATCATCATCTCTATGATATGCTCTTTCCTCAGCTTTTGAAAGTTCTAGGACTTGACTCTATTTCTTTCTGCTACTTTTTTTTTTCTGGGCGGGATAGCCCTTTAAGGTTCAGTTACATAGACGTTTTTTTCATTCTTCTTTAAGGAAGGCTTGGCTGAATTTTTAATAGTTTAACCTGCTTCTTAGCTTCTACCTCATTCAGGACCAGCTGTGTTTGGTGGACGAGTATCTTCTCTTTTTCTTCTTTTGACTTTGTATTCTGACCTATAAATTTGTTTTTGTCTAACATGTTCCTCTGTATTTTCTTGATAGGGCCCTCATAATGAGAGCTAGTGAAATATGAGTTAGGAGTATGCCCAAGTAATTTATTGTTCAAACATGCATTGTCCACCTTCACCTCTTTTGTGTTGCAGAATTCCACCAGGGTTCTGTCCTGTCAGACCAGCAGACAGCCCATGTGTGGACTTGATCTATGATTGTCCACGCTGGCTCCTCTTTAGTAAAACTCACGTTCCTTGTACTTTTCCTTAGAGTTCCAACCCCCAAAATTTATTGAGCTTGTTTCCTCAGAATGTGAACAATATCTATATCCTCATCAATGATTACTGAGTCTCTTTGAAGTTCTCTCAGTAATTCTTTGAATGTTTTACCCTGAAATCCCTAGTTCCTCCTCAAATCTATCCAGATTTTCTATAAGCAGCTCATATAGTAACCTATCTGCAACACAACTCCCTGATTACTTTTTATCTCTAGCCTTAGAAGACTGCCACTTGACTGTTGCCTGAATCCTGGTTATTTCTGAAAGGATCATTCTTTTCTGATTTTGGAGATCTTTCCTTATTACTCATTTACTTTTGAAAAATTTCTTTGGGTCCCAGTGTCAACTTTTCTGATCTGGTAACTAACAAGTTCTCTCCCCGTTTCCTAAAACTGTTTTAAAAGAAGCTAGAACTTTCCCATTTCATCTAAAATTGTCTTATTTGAAATATGTCCTTCTCCTCATTCATTTCTCAGTAGTTTTGTTTTTTCTTTACTGTTTATGGAGCTAAAATTTTTTTTTTTTTTTTTTTTTTTTGCGGTACGTGGGCCTCTCACCGTTGTGGCCTCTCCCGCCGCGGAGCACAGGCCCCGGACGCACATGCTCAGCGGCCATGGCTCACGGGCCCGGCCGCTCCGCGGCATGTGGGATCCTCCCGGACCGGGGCACGAACCCATGTCCCCTGCATCGGCAGGCGGACTCTCAACCACTGCGCCACCAGGGAAGCCCCAAGCTAAAACTTTTTGAACCACTATGCTCTGCCTATCTAGAACAGAGCTTTCCAGTTGTTGTGCCATGGTAAGCCAGATTATAGGTATGTGGAGGTATTGATCCTGTTTCTGTGATCATGAGAAAACATGTGGTTTTATTCCAGAGTTCTCTGCATATATTATCTGTGTGCCAGTGACATTAAAAAGATTGGGAAGCACTGAGTAGGTTACTCTATCAGTTGCCCTAGATCTCTGAACTCTTTCTGTGTTGACCTAATTCCCAAGGCTAAAGTGTCCCTGATACAGGTTTTCTTTAGTGATTTCTTTTGCCCTTTGCTATTTGTGTCAATCTAGCTTTTCTTCATGCAGGTGGTGGGTATATCATTTTTGTTATATCAATAGAAGTCTCACGTCTTTTAAATTGCTCTTCACTTGGGTTCCTTACATTTCTGTTGATAACCACAGTGTTAGTCCCTGATGTTCAAAGCTTAAATGCACAGTAAAGAGTAGGACCTCTGAGAGGTTGCAAAGAAGGACAGGGTAAACAATTTCTAGAAGATTGGTCTGTCTGACTCCTTAGGGAAGGTCAGTGTGCATACCACAAGTCAGTGGAGAGCAGACCAAAATTCAGATACGAAGATTTGGAAAGAGAATTCAGAATTAGTCGAGCAGCTCTTACCCAGTTTCTTCGGCCAAAGTCACCAACCTGGTATGTCACTGCTCTTTCTATGCAGTATGTATGTGACAGTAAGGAGAGAAACCAGGAATGTTGCTTTTCTACATGGAAATATGACCTGTGGAAATGGATATACTAATATTTATGTCTAAAGATTCATAGACATTTACATTAAGAGAGACAATCTTTGGATTCTTCCTCTCCCCCATATCAGTCTCAAGTCACAGTGTAAAAAATAAGGTGTGAAATAAACTGTTTTCATACAGTTAAAATGCCCAGAGATTAAGTATGCATAGTGGGAGGATTCATAGGTTTTAGAGGCAGACTTGAGTTTGCTTTTCAGTTTGAGCACTTACTAGTTGTGTGAATTTGGGCAAGTGACTTAGCGTAGTCTACAGTTTTATTACCAGTGCAATAGAGGTAAGAGTGCCACCTGCTGCCATTTAGGGTGGGCTAGATAATCCTGTGGCAACATCCCCCAAACTTCAGAGGTTTATGTCATAGCCTTAGCTATGCCCAATGAGTGTGAGCAACGGGCTCTGCACATCCATTGACAGGGCCTTACACTGACAGAGGCTTCATCTCATCACAGGATTCTGGGATCACCACATCAGTGGAAAGTATATTGGTTCTCAAAGTTACAGCCCAGAAATGGCACACATTACTTCCACTCACATTTTGTTGTGCAGAGCAAGTCATGTGGTTTACTTAACTTCAAAGTTAATGGGAACACCTCATACCCATTAGGATGGCTGCTATCAAAAAACAAAAACCAAAAAAACCCTCACCAAACCAAAACCAAAACAAAACAGAAAATAACATGTGTTGATGAAGATGTGAAAAAATTGAAACTTTTGTGCACTGTTGATGGGAATGTAAAACGGTGCAGCTGCTGTGGAAAACATGGTGGTTCCTCAAAAAATTATTACTAATATAATTATTTGATGGAGGGAATCCTTTCACAGTGTATACATATGTCAGATCTTCACATTGTACTTTAAATACCTTACAGTTTTGTTGGTCAATTGTATCTATAAAGATGAAAAAAACAAGAATTAACCACATAATCCAGCAATTCTACTGCTGAATTTATATCCAAAAGAATTGATAGCAGGGTGAAAGCAACTGATGTGTCCATGGATGAATGGAAATACAAATGTGTTATACACATACAATGGAATATCCTTAACAAGTAAGGAAACTCTGATACATCCTACAACATGGATGAACCTTGAAGACATGATGCTAAGTGAAATTAGCCAGTCACAAAAAGACAAACACTGTATGTCACTTACATGATGTGTCAATAGTTGTCAAACTCAAAGGAACAGAAAGTTAGGATGGTGGTTGCCAGGGCCTGGTGGGAGGGAGGAATGTGGAGTTGTTTAATCAGTTTCTCAAGATGAAAAATAGTTCTGGAAGTTGGTTGTACAACAGTGTGAATATACTTAACACTGCCAAACTGTAAACTTAAAAATGGTTAAGATGGTAAATTTTATATTGTGTGTATTTTATCACAGTTCAGATTTTTTTCAAATTTCAATAAAAAGTAAATGGGAAAGTGCTTCTTACTATGTACCTAAAAGTAGAGGGACAGAAATCTCTTTGAATAGCAGTGATGACCACCACACTACCTCATAGGATTGTTCCAGAGATTAAGTGAAGTACTTCCCACCAATTATTTTATGGTTTAAATGAGGGTGAATGTAACACATATATCAAGAGACAGATAGTGTCCTTCTCTCTTTTTTAAAATAAATCAGTTTTACTAATTTAAACACAAAATTTATGAAGAAAAAGTCTCTCTGCAGTTGTGGACACAACATACTTTTATATAGCAAGGCCAAAATAAACTTTGTGTTTTTAGACCACACGGTACAAAGCGTTAAAAAAAAGTTTAAAATTGTCAGTTTCTATTTGCTTCAAGCAAAAAAGAAAAACAACAAATTTATATGTTAAAGAATTTGGAAAATTCACAGATGACTAATTTTACCAGCAACATGAAACTTTATGGAGTTTCTCTTTAGCTACCTGGGTTGAAGCTGGTGTTTTTCTCCTTCACTGCTGATGGCTATTGTTCATTCTTCTGGGTAAATGTGGGAAATGACTTATTGAAATTTTATAGAAATTTATTTTGATTAAAAGTGGCTTTCCCTCCTTCCCAGCAAGTCCAGATAAGCATGTATTGTACAGACTAAAAGTTCAAGGTCGAAATGATAATGGAAGGATCAGGCACTTCCTGAATACAGACTCTACTTAGGTCTTCTTATAAGAGGTCCTACATAGTAATTCATTTTAACCCTTACAACAACCTTGTGAGTTCCATTACTATTACTATCCTCAGTTGACAGGTGAAGAAACGGAAAATAAATTTAAGTACCTTGGCCCAACACTAAGTCGCAGCGCCAAACACATGATAACCACATAAATGTTATTGTCTTGGCATATATTATTGTTCTTTTAATGTTTTCTCTATTATTTACAGTTCTAAAAATTAAGAATTATAACCACATTTATATTTTTAATGTGATTTTTAGGGATGAAGAGAAGCCAAAGAACCCCATGGTAGAGTTGTTCTATGGAAGATTCCTAGCCGTGGGAGTGCTTGAAGGTATAGTTACACATGTTTACTTTTTTATTACAATTGAGATATTATTAGCTTTTAGCTCCTTTGTCATGATAGTGACTTTATTTGTGGAATGGTTTTTCATTTTAATTTGACTTTCTCTGTCTAGTAGTTTCTGCTGCATTGCTACTGCTAATCATTTATATAAAAAGCAAAGAATTGAGTGCCTGTAAAGGAAAGTACAGAGTATATTGTCATATGCTACTTGGTACTTAGTTAATGTTGTCCTGATGTTCTTTGCCTGGGACAGGTTCTGTGATACTGTGAATTGTTAGGATACAGGGATTAATGGGGCAATTGGTGGATCTTTTAAAAATAATATTGGAGTTTAATACTGGGCTTGGTATGATGTATGATGGTCACTGTTTTTGAGGGTTTCAAGTCTATGCATGTTGAAAGCTGTACTTAGCAATTTAGCATAGTCAGGGTATTGCAGGGTTTCCATTTTGGGGGTGATTATAAAATTCTTCAGAATATAGTTTTCAAGAAAGAGTTGTACTCTGTCTACTGAAAAATCAGTTGAGTGATACTATTCCTGTTATGTAAAATCCAGGCCTCACCAGTTACTCTTTGGTTTTCCTAACAAGGGCAGGGAACTGACTCATAATATATACTTCAAGTAATAATATTACTAAGTCCCAAAGCATACATTTTTGAAAAATTGTTATTCCCAAATGACCCTATACATCAACTTTTGAAAGTTCACCCAAATCACCCAGAGTATAAAATTTGGGAAATTAATTTTTCTTCAGGATCTTAAGTGATGGAGTCCCATGAAGTTTTGTTTGAATGTAGTTTTATATTTGAGATTTGGAAAAAGGGAGACACTAACTCAGGATTTAATCAGACATCCTAAAGGTTATATTGAGGTATTAGTACATTTTGTTTGCCTCAAATGCTAAATATTCATTATATAAATAGTGGAATATTTTATATAGTGCATTGTATTCCAATTTGGGATGTCCACACTATCATACCAGTTTTTATCTGAAGTAGAACACTGTATATAGCAGAAGAGGAGCTCTAATCAGGTTGTGACTGGGCACTATTTGTAATACTTCTCATGAGCACTTCTACCTATATTATCTGGATTCTTAAAAGTGATTATTAAAATTTCTCAGTCAGTGAAGTCTTTGTACTTGGTTTTGGTGAGTTGTTTAAAGGCTACTGTGCTGCATAAATGTGCTTTTAATACATTTCCAAGTGAACTATGTGTTTGCTTTGTTAACAATTTATTTTAGAACACTTTATTATTTTTACATATATTCTTCTTAATGCCTTTTTTTAGACTAGTGACTCTCAATTAGGGGTGATTTTCAGTTTGTTTACTAAAGTACTCTATTGCAAAACTTCTTCAACTCTTCTAGAATTTCTAGGCCATTGACCCCTCCATTCTGTTCTTCTCAAGTCTTTGCTTTACTTCCTTCCTTGTCCATTATGATCATCCTTACACATTTCTAAAACTCTTTCCCCTCATTCCCTTCTGGCACCACCTCTCTGGCTAGTCTCTGACCCTCATGGAACTATTATTCCTCTTCTCTCTGCATGTACTGAGAAGCTGACCATTGCTAGGAGAAAGTCACGCAAATGAGTTAACTGTAATGGATCATAAAGTTGTAGTGACTCTAAGCTTTACTCGTCCCAAGCCTGTAATCCTACCTGGCAGTCATCTTTGTTTTGTTTAATCACTGTCTTCTTTCCCATTTTCTGCAATAACTATTTCCAGTTTTTCTACCTCTAATCTAATTTCTTTGTGTCTTCATTTTCTGAGAAAGATCTTAACTCAAATTTCATGGATTTACCATGAAGTTAATGAAGCCTAACTATGGGTCCTCGCTAAGGCTCTGAATCTAATTTTTTACTTATAACTTTTTTATCATAGTTCTTAAAAGTGAGTTCCTCATATATATGAGCTTCAGGCTTCCCAACTTGGATCCATTCCAACCTCTACCACATTCTTTTATTTGTCCCTCCAGGTAATAGAGGAATTATTTAGTCTAATATCAATGGCTATTCATTACATGTGCTCAGAATCTCATCCTTTCATGTTTTCACTCAGGCCTTATTCTGTCCATTATCTTGCTTTTTTTCTGTATCTTTAGCTTCTTCCTTTCACTGTGTCTTTCTCGTCAATATTTAGACATGCTCTGGTGTTTCACATCTTTAAAATTAAAAAAAAAATCTCCCTTCACATGCTCTTTTTCAGTCAGTCTTATTCAGAAATAAGCTCCTTTAAAGTGAGGAGTTTGTTTTCACCTGCTATCTCTCCAATTATTCTACCTGTCCCACTTTCATTTTCTGTCCCCAGACCTCTTCTCAAGGGGCTTTTTAAGGTTATTGATTTCTTACATGTGTGTTAGTCCATCGAATCCCTCTCAGTTCTTATTGAATTCTTATCAACTATTAATGCTGTTGACTCCACTCTCTCCTTCTCCCCCTTTTCCCCACTCTTTCCTTAAAAACACTTCTCTGGCTTCTATCACACCATATTATCTTGGCTTTCTCATGCCTCTGTGGGTACTTCTTATGAGTTATATTTATAGTTCTTCCTGTATCTAAAGGTAGGAGATCCTTGGGAATCAGCTTAGGTCCTCTTCCTCTTCCTGTCAGATAATTCCTTGGGCAGTCTCATTCACTTCCTTGATTTCCTGCTATCAATAAGCTAGCAGTTCTCCAATTTATAGCTTCACACCAGTCTTAGTTACAGACTTATGTATGTCCACCTCTTTTCAACTTGAAATCTTATGGGCCATTCGAAACCAATGATTTTCCCTGCTGCCTTAAAACAAAAGTAAAAAAAAAAAAAAATCCTCTACTCTTCCTTCACTGGTGCCCCTTTCAGTACATAAAAATCAATTCAGTTGTTCATGCTAAAAATCTGAGTATCATTCTTGATACCTTGCTTTCTCTTCTGTTCCCCATCCTGCCTATGGGCCATTCAGTCAAGTCCTATCGGTGCTCCCTTTTGTGTATATTTATAAATGTGTGTATGTCATTTCATCTGTTTTTATACACTTTTACTAACACCCTATTCAATGCTACCTTTATTTTTAGATAGATTCTATAATAGTCTCCTGACAGTCTATCACTCACTTAACACAGAAACCATAAGGATGTTTCAGAGATATAAATCTGAGCCTCTTATTCCTAGATTTAATTATTCAGTAACTTTCCATTATATTCAGAATATACTGGAAAAAAATTCTCAACAAGGGCTACTAGACTTCGTTAAGAATTTGATTTTGATCCCTCACCTAACTCTTCATTGTCGTCTCCGTCTTGCTCCCTTAAGCTATACTTTCCTTCCCTTAATTCGTTAAAACATGCCAAGTTCTTTGCAGCCTGAAAGTCTTTGCGTGTGCTGTTGCTTGGCCAAGAATACTCTGGCTCCCCGACGTTCTGGCCTGGCCAACTCCCATTCACCTTTACAGTCTCAGCATAAATGTCATTTTGCTATGGAAGTTTTCCCTGCTTCACCCTCCAGCCCTAAAGACTAGGTTTGTTCCCCGTTTTTATACCTTCTCACAGCACTCTGTCTCACCACCCCTTTTATAATATCTGTAATTATAAACAATTGTTTGTTCATAATTATATGTACAATTAATGTGTATAATGTCTTTTTCCAGAAGAGGATAGGAGTTTCCTCGGCTCAGAGACCATATCTCTTTTGTGCACTGCTATATATATTCTCAATGTTAGCACACTCTCTTACCCTTAGAAGGTACTTTTTTAAAGAATAAACATATATATATATATATATATATATATATATATATATATATATAAATATGTATGTTTATATACATATATACATAATATGTACTTACATATGCATGTATATAATTACATACACACATAGGGGTGTGTAATATCTATAGCATAGCTGGATGTGAATATACATATGTACAGGTACAAACCAATAGGAAAGTTATACCAACTACTACTGTCTGGAGCATAAACAGTTATAGTTTTCAGGTTCAGGAGATAATTACTATATACATCTATTTACTTTTAGTAGCTAAAAGGCCATATTGAGGAATATTAATTTCCCCCCTCTTATAGGTAAAAAATTTGAAAATACTGAAATGTTTGGTCAGTACCCACTTCAGGTCAATGGATTCAAAGATCTACATGAGTGCCTAGAAGCTGCCATGATTGAAGGAGAAATTGAGTCTTTACATTCGGAAAATTCAGGAAAGTCCGGCCAAGAGGTGAGTTTAACATCTTTGTTCCCCTTTCCTTCAGGTCTTTCTTAAAATGTTGTGAAGTGCAATTTAAAGCTCTAAGGATATAGCTACTAATAATTGAGAGAATACTCAGAAAATGTATTTGGATTTAATTATGATAATTTATGCATATTTGGGAAACCTGCAGAGTCAATATACTCTATAATCTAAGTTAAATTTTCATTTAAAATTTTTCTCAAAATTTGATGTTAAAATCCTCCTTTAGGACACTGTTCAGTCTTTTAAGACTTTTCAGTCATGGTGCTGGCCATTACAGCATGCTAGTCCTGGAAGTAAGGAAGAAAAACACTGATGTTAGAGTGGAATTTTATATAGACATATGTTACTTACCTCAAATATTGTTGGAATATGTCCACACCCAAGTAGGCAACACCACACTCCTTTTCTTGTAAAATTACTGTGTGATTGCCTGAAGCGCAGATGAAAAAACTTGCTTTCTCAAGAAAGAAAGAATTAAAAAAATATATTACAAACCTATTTATCTGTCTCCACTGGTCTCTGTCTAATAACCTATCTCCATCTCTCAATTCATCTCTCTAGCTCCATCTGTATATCCTTCCATCCATATATTCTTCTAGAATAATAGAGTAAAAGATAAAGGACAGATTATGTGCGCCAAAATCAGTCATCATTAAGCAATTGCTGATAGCTGTCTAGATGTAAACTCCGTGCATGAGGGTGGGGGTCTTCATCTGTGCCATTCACTACTGTATCCGTAGGGCAGTGTGGTGACTGCAGATAAAATTACATAATACATATTGACTGACTGAATGAAATGTCTCAGTCATATTAAAAAAGTTGCCAAGGTCTTTATTCTGAATAGGTACTTAATAAATATTAAGTGATGGCATCTCTGTTTATCTAAAAAGGGACTAGGTTCTTGTATTTTTCAGAATAAATTGCTTTTATTTGAGTTGTATGCTTTTTTAAAAAGATAATTCTATCACCATCCTCATTTCCTTTTCTTCCCTCACTCAAACAAAAAAGGAAATAAATAATATTTACTATGTTTTGGCTGTTTTTTTTGAGAGAGAGAAAATATTTGAAAAGTTTTTCTCTCTACATCATAGAGCATCTATTTCAGTGATTCTCAACAGATATCTAAACCTCACTTCAAAGCTATCGAATCAGAATCTAGGGTAGGGGTATGGTATATGGCCACCAGAGCTCCACAGATGACTCTGATATAGACCTTTAATTAAGAATACTTAAATTAAGCATATTTATTTTATTGATTGGGAAACAAATCTGTAAAGATTGGGACTTTCCAAGGATCCCAAAATGGAACAGGTTTGCAGAGCCCCATGAAGTGCAATCTGTTTCCTATTAAACAAAAGAATGATGGGTTTGGGCAGGGAAAAAAGGGATGGCATTTTCCTCACATTGTCAAAGTAGCTTATAAATGAAACACACTATGGTTTATTGGTAAATAATTTAATAATTGGTAAATAATCTTTCTCACATATTCCTAGCTTTTAAAAATGTTTTTCTTACATTGACTCTGATTGTCATTATTTATTTTTTAAAAAATCTAGTTTGTCCTCTGTCTTTGGCTTCATACTCTGAATGCCCTATACCACAATATATAATTTCTGCCTAGGTTTTCCCATCTAACCTAAGATACACAGTGGTTTGTTGTCATCTCTGAATTCAGTTTCTAAGCAGTCTCAATAATAGCAAATTTGATTACCTGTGATTCCTAGTACCAGTTGCCTAGATTTGCTGAACACAGTAGTTTCAATAATAATTCAGCCTGGTTTAAGTGACTCTCACCGACTAGAGCAGAATATGTTAAAAGTGTTTAGTAGCACCCTTAAATTATAGTCTTATTATGTGCTTCAGGAAAGCTGTTTTGTTTCTCTATAAAGACCAATGAGTAGCATTTTAGGCTTGTTTCTAAACAAAATTGGCATAATCCCCGATGTTAATACCTTTTATCTCTTACACTATTATTTAATAAAAATTATTGATTTTACTTTGATACAGAAAACATCTGTTTTTTTTTTTTTTCTGAAATAGCTGGGGCCAACTAATATAGGAAGATCTCTAGTCTCCAGAATTGCTTATGTTAAAACATCCAGTGGGCTGTAAGAGTTTACATTTCTGTAATGACTACCAAGAGGCAACTGAATAAATTAAAAATGATTATATGTAAGATATTTTTCTAAATCATAAATTTTAATTAAATGGTGTGCCAATTGTAAATGAGTTATACTCTCCAAGAAACCTGGAGCTATTTTTTGATTGCCTGTTGGAGAGAAAGAATTTCAAAGAGTAAACACCTCACTTCTGGTGTGGGTATTCACTACTAATAGTATGATGTACATCCTTTTAGACGATTGCTATGCACATATAAATATTGTATTTGTCTGTTCATACTGTCCTGAAACTTGCATTTTTTTACTTAGCAGTATATTGTGAGCATCCTTCCATGTCAGTATATAGCTTTACATCATTCTATTTAGAACCTGCATAGTATCACTGTAGCCTGTATTTATAAAATTAAATTGTTGTAATTCTTCTGTGAGACAGTAGTTGGACAAAGAATTATTTCAAAGAATGTCTTCCTGTAAATACCCTTGAGCACTTAGGAATGAAGGATAGTTAGAAGTGGAATCTTTAGGTCACAGGGCATACTCATTTAAAAATGTAAGTACTGCCAAATTTCCCTTCACAAAGTTGTACCAAGTTATAATCAAAGTGCTGAGAGAAATTTTACAGAGCTTTAATTAAAAAACTAAGTTATAGAAATAATACCTATGTGTACTATATTAGATATATGGAGATATTATATAGGAAATATATAGGGCAAAGGAGTGAAGGCAATTAAATGACTGAAACTAATTTTTGAATTGGAATTGCAAGTTTTCTCTTCTCGTGCTTAGTTTATATCCTAGCTTTGTTTGGTGTTCTGTGGGGAATTTGCAATGATAGGTCTGTTTTTTCTTGTTCCTCCCCCGCCACCCCCCATATTCATGTAATCTTCCAAAAGCAAGGTAGTTAAAACATATTAATAGAAAAATCAGCTATTTACTCATAAAAATGGCCACATTCTCTCTAGAAAATATTTTAACAGGTCAGATTTATATTTACAGTAAATTCAGGAGTACTGCTGTTGCCATTGCTGATTATCTAAGTTCTTTTTTCATTAACTGCAGAAATCTATTACCCCTGTCAGTTCATTTTATAATGTAGTAATAATAATAGTAATCATAATGATATGTGTTTTGAGATATGGAGAATATAAGCATCATTTTTACCTTTAATGACCTATGTCTCACAGCGTGGCATACTGGTTAGATTAGGGATAAAGTATAGAGTTTTACTGAATGGAAAAATATTTTGAAAGAAAAAAGTCTCATTGGTTTATATTATTTGAAATTCTACTTATGTACTGCTGTATTTATGATCTAAAAATCACAGAGCTAGACATACCCATAGTATTTTTGTAAATGAATTTAGGGAATGGTGTGGCCATCTCTCGTCCTGATCAGCATGATAATGAAAAAGTGAAATCCTTCCACTCCTGTAGTAGGAAAAAACTGTCACTGCTGTTGGAGGAAACAGATCCATACAGAGACATATTACATAATATATTATGAACATTCTTTCATATGATATGGAACCTATTTCCTGGACTATTTATGGTTTACAGAGAAGCATACCACCAATTTGGGTCATTTCATTTCTGCTGGCCATTGTAGGTTCCCGTGAATTAAAGTATGTTAACTATTTAAAGTTAATACTTAGATTTAATTTTAAATAGTAACATTTAAAGCATTGCAAAAAAATGAAGGTAATAGTACTTGAAATCTACTTGTTTGAGTATTATAAAATGGAATAGAGAATATCATCCTAAGGCATCAGACGTTTTCCTTGTGATATGTGTGGGGTATATTTTAATTCTTAATAGTAATTTTAGGTGTGGATTAAAGCTTAACTAAAAAAAATTCTTTCCAGTGCCATGGGAGAACAAAGCAAATAAGCAAACTTTGCTCAAGAAATTTTAAAACTTAAGAGATGTTTCTAATATTAGATCTTCCATAACTTTCCCTAGTCAGTTTCAGGTAATATCCATAAAGCAAATTCCTTAAACTTCAACTTTTAGTAAAAGGTAAACCAAATCCAACTCAGGAAATCTCAATTCAGGTAATCATTAGCATTTTGGGAGGGAGAAATAGTTTTTAATAACCATTTATTTTTATTGATTTTATTTACAGAAAAGTAGCAACTTTCAAGATCATATTCAGTTTGCCACATGTGCAGTTTCTGCTTTTCTTTTTCTTGAATGTTTGAATTTAAATTAGCATACTCTTAACTTATTGACATTTATGTGGTGACATTTTGTGGCACTTGAAAATACCATACACAATATAGTATGCAAGTTTCTTTTTACAGAAGTACATTGCATGGCTTAAAATAAGCACTTCAGAAATACTTGTTACATTAATTTATACTTCTGTATTTGTTAATTCACAAGTTTTTTCCTTTTTCTTTCTCTTTAAATAAATAAGGTTTATGTAAAGCTTGAATCTGTTTATTGAAATAATTTTGAAGTTTTGTTGCATTTCACGCTTAACTGAACAGTTGCCAAAGTGTGTGGAGGAAGTGCCTCATAGCAGTGAGGCATTCAATTCTTTAAGCACTAGTCATTTTTTAAAATATTAAATGTAGTTATCATCAGTATAAACTGTGTTTCCTAGTGATAAATCTTTTTCTCAAATTTGTCAAAATTCCAGTGGGAACATTAAATTTAAAACAGGAAAGTATCAGTTTCTAGTTTTAGCATGAGAATTGTGATCATTTATGCTATAAAATATTTTTTTTCTTTAGTGTACTACCTCTTACATGTTACTTTGTCACAGGTGTTTGACCATGTGGTTGATTGTATTAAGTATATGTGCCATTCCTGGTAGTAATTGTGACATAATATTGAAGAAGCCAGAAAACTTGAGATACTAAGCCATGCTTTTATTCAGTGTCTTTCTCTTTGGGTTAGAAACTCTAATGTAAAGAATTAATCATTGAAGAAGGAGAGTCATTAGAAGATTTTTCTCTTTCCTGGTTGTGTGTTACCCCATTGGAATTTTCAAAAGGTGTGAAAAACTTTTAGGAGGAAGTTGAGTTTTAACTAAATTGCATACCCAATCAGTTATTTGTCATGTTAGCATTATTATGATGCATATAAAAATGCCACTGCTAACTAACATCCTGTGCCTAAAATTGCAATGGAGAAAACAAAAAGGTGATATTAAGGGGTTTTGTTACTGTTTTCTTTCAGCATTGGTTTACTGAACTACCACCTGTGTTAACGTTTGAATTGTCAAGATTTGAATTTAATCAGGCATTGGGAAGACCAGAAAAAATTCACAACAAATTGGAATTTCCTCAAGTTTTATATCTGGACAGGTATGGTTTGGTATACAGCATGACTTAGTTTTGAAACAGTTCAGTATCCAGTGAAGACTTATTGTGCTTAGAGAAAATTTTGCTTAATTTCCTTAAAATAATTTTTACTTTTTGCGTAACGTATCTAATACTATTTGTCAAGGAAAATGGAGTTCCCTTTTTATTTAGAAAAGGATAGTTACTGGGAATAATGTTATAAGGAAAACTACTAATTTGTATTGTCTGTATGATGTTTTATTATAAAATTTTGGATGAGTTGATCTTCTGTGATGATGGCTAGACTTAATATTGTGTCTACTTCTGTATTTGCAAATACTGATAATTGCTGTATTTCTTTTTCCTGATAAGATACATGCATAGAAACAGAGAAATAACAAGAATTAAGAGGGAAGAGATCAAGAGACTAAAAGATTACCTCACAGTATTACAACAGAGACTTGAAAGGTATTGAAACTTCAGTGAAATTATGAGCTAACTATAGGAAGTCATATTTTTAGTGACTGTCTAGAGCTTTAATTTAAAATTTGCTTTGAATGATTTGTGATTCTAGGAGTAAATAATCATTCTGGATTGATATTTTTCTTGAATAGTTTAGGCTTGAGTTTCGTTAGAGACTAAAATAATTCATAGTTGGCATTAGAAGATGATTTTATTGTTTAAAATTAAATATTCCTACCATAAAGAGGTAATACGCATGGTACTAAAAATAGATGTAAAGTTAAACTAGTCTATGATTGAGATTTCTTCTTGTCTGAGACTAAATATTACTCTTGAGATTTCCCTTAAAACTAACGGTAACTGAGTGTTTCTCCTTAACACAGAAGATACAAACTCAGATGCCTACGAGAGGCTCATGGAGGCTTTATAAAGAAGGGAAGCAAGTCAAGCGTGAGCTGGTGGGCAAAGGGAGTCAGAGAGCACATCCCTGTGGAGAGAGGGTGGCTGCTATCTGCACTAGTAGGCGGTGCCACGCGTGAACATCATCTTCCTATTGTCTGTAGCTTCGCATTGTTTCCAGAAGAAGCCAGAATCTAGAGTATGAAATATTCTGTAGTTGAGACAAAAGTCTACAGGCTGAAATGTGGTCTGAAAGATCCCAGTTTGCAACTTCTGATCTAATCTGTATTCCCTTGTTTTAGTATTAATTTGAAAGTTAATAGCCTAAAACTTTTTATACAAAATAATATGTTATTTTTCAATAGTTTTAATTCTTAAAAGGTATCAGTAATCATATTGAAAAATAGTCAGACATAAACGGTGGGAGGAAAATGTTAGTCACCATCTTGAGACCAGATAACAGATCTAAAAATAAAAGTCTCAGGAGATGGAAATGTCAGTTTTCATTTTACTGTTGGGTTACATCTTAGAGCAGCATCTAAAATTTATAACAGTGTATACACACATTCAGTCTTAATCAGCTTTGGTTTTGTGTTCCTTTGGAGAACATTTAATTTATTTCTTGAGTGTATATTTAGTTTTACCATCTTCATTTGAAAGCAAAATTAATTTCATTGTTGAGGAATATTTATTGAAGTGTTTTTATTATGTTTTATAACAATTATTGGGAAAAAAACCAAATGTGCTTTATACACAAATGAAAGCATTCATACATTTTATGGTTAACAGGTATTTAAGCTATGGTTCGGGTCCCAAACGATTCCCCTTGGTGGATGTTCTGCAGTATGCGTTGGAATTTGCCTCAAGTAAACCTGTTTGCACTTCTCCTGTTGATGATATTGATGCTAGTTCCCCATCTAGTGGTTCTGTACCATCACAGACATTACCAAGGTAAAAAGTTTTCTTGATAGAAGAGACAGCTGTGTTACTGTATTACGTAATAACATAATTGATGCCTTTAAAGACGGTTTTATAAAATGCATGTTGTGATTTATTTTAGTGAACTCTAAAAAGATGACATTCACTTAGAAGGTTGTATGCTTCTGGGGGCTTTCTTATTTCATTGTTTCAATGGATTTTATGGTTGTGGATTGAAATTTTCATCATACTTTTTTCCATTCAGAATTATACTTCAGGTTGTATGTTATATGTATCAACCTTTCATCCATGAAAATACTACTGTTAAATTAGAAAATTTTCTGTAATGTGAGCTGCTAAGTATTAGCAAGGGAAGGTTTTATAATTCTGGTATATGTAAGCTTTGTATAAATAAATATGATTAAGCCATTTCTACTATAAAGCCCCAATTTTATAGTAATGTAGTTCCATATATTAAGAATCTCATTAGGTTATTAGATTAATCCACATATTTCTGGGGGTTTTTTTAAGAAAACTTTTTCTTTTTGAAATTATAAGCCAATTTAGTGCTGTTTGTTTGGCACATAATCATTGTCCAGAGCTTCAACTTCAAAAGTTTAATAATGAATATTCTGTACTTTAAAAATACAGCACAACAGACCAGCAGGGAGCTCCTTCTTCAGAACTGCCAAGCACATCACCCGCATCAATAGTTGCCATTTCGTCGAGATCAGTAATACACAAACCATTCACTCAGTCTCGGATACCTCCAGATTTGCCCATGCATCCAGCACCAAGGCACATAACAGAAGAGGAACTGTCTGTGCTAGAAAGCTGTTTACATCGCTGGAGGACAGAAATAGAAAATGACACCAGAGGTAAGAAGTTTCTCATAGCTACTCTACCTCAGATGGACATGATTAATGTTAGAATTGAGAAGGGAAGTCACCTATGGATTATGGGTTTCATGTGTAAATATTAATAAAGGTTTTTTTCCCCTACAAAGTGTTTTCTATAAGATAAACTAGTTTGGCTTCCTTTTTTATGATCTTAATATCAGGTTTAGAGAGACCAAAAGATTTTCCCTGTATTACTTAGCTAATTAATGACCTAACAGATGGTCTGATTTTCTGGTTTAGTGCTCTAAATTTATATCAAACTGGTATTCACAGGTACTCCATTGGTGAAACATCATACAGCATCAGATTTTGTACTTAATCAGTTATGTACCTCCCTTGATGTTTGTGCAGTGAGTTCAAATGATACAATATTTTCTTTAGGTTGAAGAATTAGAAATGTGAATTTTAATATTCAGTCTTCTCTAGTAGGTTTCCAAATATGATCTATTAGCTCAGTGCCAGTCTATAACGAGTTTTAACTGGATGTAGTAAAATCAAAAAAATAAGGACAGTGCTCTGTGGTGTGTGTGTGTGTGTTAGTGTTAAGTTGCCATCTGTCCATGCTTGGAAGGAACTCTCCTTTATTCTGAAGTTATCTCCTTTACTTTTATCCTACTTTACTGTTGTTAAAATCTCCTTTTTCTTAAAATGAAGTGATATTAATATTTTATGGTAGTTTTATCATAATTTTTCTTGCATGTCAAAATATAATAACCTATTATTGCTCCCTAATTTTATCCTAATTTTATTGATCTATGAAAAAACATCTAGGAGTTACTCTTTTTATACCAAAAGGTTGGACTTGTACTAAACAATATCACTTGTTAGATTTTAAATGCCCAACTAGATGCTTTATAGACAATATGGAAATAAAAAGCAGTCTGTATTTAATAGGGAGTAAATAGGGTGTGGTGGTAACTAACAGTTAGCATTAGTAACTAAAGATTTTCCTTAGTATTTTTCATATATAAGGAAATTTTTTGTATTTGAAATCATTAGTAAACATTAATTAAGCACATAGTTTTTCCTGAATACTGTGCTAGGTGTTGGATAATTTTCTAGTGGACTTGGCAGATTGTGTTTGTTTTCATAAGATTACATTCAGAAGGCTGAAAGCTAAGAACTTTTGACACCAAGGTCGTAGCATTGAGGGAGGAAAGAAATGAATTTGGTATATTCTTTGATGTGGGTCATTGACAAGAGGGAAGGGGGGGAGGATCAGGGATGATTCCCTTAGTTGTTCATAGTGATATGTATAACTACGTAGATGGAATGCACTTTGGAAATGAGCAAACTGGTGGGGAGCAGGCCCTCACTTTGGGGGAGGAAGTAGGAATATGATGAGTCCACTTCTGGCCATTTTAAGTTAGAGGAACTTGAGAGACATGTCATAAGGTTTTGGACCTATAATACTATGCATCAGGTATTAAAGATTTTCCTTGGAATATTTGTTTTCTCTCTTTTATCCCTGATGATATTTGCTGTTAGCATTATTTTTTAAACTATTACGTAGTATTCCAGTATATGAATATGATATAATTTATTCAATTTCTATGTTGTTACTAACTACCAATAAAGCTGGCCTTCCGCATACATATTAGCATACTTTGTGAGTTGAGTATATTAAAAATGCTATTTCTGATCCAAAGTGTATATACTTAACATTTTGACTATTTAAAAATTTCCCTCCCAAAACAATGAGGCAGTTTACATTCCCAATAATTTTGTGTGAGAGAACCTGTTTCCCAGTACTCTCCCTAGCTCTGGGCACTTTTTAATTTGTGGTAGTCTGATAGTTGAAATGAAAATGGTATTTCAGTGTCTTGATTTGCATTTCATTAATTATGAGTGAAATTCTATTTTTCTCTAAATTGGTGACCTTTGCCCATTTTTTATATTGAACTATTTGTCTTTCTCTTACTGCTTAATAGAAACTTTAATGTTATGGGTGTTAACCTGTTGCCTGTAGTGTATGCTGCAGATAATATTTTTCCAGTTTGTCATTTGATTTTCTTTATGTTGGCTTTTGTTTTCTTTCTATAATAATAGATTTTCTTAAATTGGGGGAGGGAGTCTTTTCATTTATGGTTACTGGATTTTCTCGCAAGCTGTAAAAGGCCTTTCCCTAGTCTAAAGTTCCTAATTTTCTTTTGTAGTCTTTGGTGTTTTTTTCCTGATTCTGTTTAACAGCTTCATAGTATAGTGTGGTTATACTATAATTTAATATAATTCCCTATTGACAAATATTTAGGTTGTCTCCACTTTTTAAAAAACAATTATAGGCAATATAACTGTGAAACATCCCTACCTCTAAATAATTTTGTAGGATAGATTTCTACTGGAAGTAGAAATAATGAGTAATGGGAGTCTCATAACTTTATTTCAGTTGGTGATTAAAGTGGATTTTTATTCATTTACTTCTGTACATATACATATATGTATGTGTGTGTGTGTGATGTGTGGTGAAGTTATTTTATTTCACTCTAAAGGTTTTCGTATAGGTTATAGCTCCCCTTTTCAACTTATGTGCCCTAATTTCCTCTGGCTCCAAAGTTACATATTTTGACACAGGGGGAACTTCATCAAGATAAAGAACTTTATTCTTGATTTAGGGCAATAAAAGAATAAACTACAGGAAAAAAATAAAGTTTTTCCTGTTTTATACAAATATGTAGGGGGGGTTAGTTTTAATTTTCATTGGAAACTTCCTTTATAAATTTGAACAAAGTTCAGCTTTATTGGCTCTGCACATTTTTAAAATAAACCATATTTGTTTTCATTTTTCCTTTGTGCTATATCTTTTATAAAGAACTAAATTTCATTTTATACAAATTCTGAATAGTAAGTTTTAGAACAGTTTTAGAAACTTTTTCTTATTCCTCTAACATATTGGTAGGAAAACCCTTATTCCCTACCTTGTAAGTCTCAGTAGAAACATACTTGATGTTAATCATTAAATGGCATCTTCTATCCTTAGATTTGCAGGAAAGCATATCTAGAATCCATCGAACAATTGAACTAATGTACTCTGACAAATCTATGATACAAGTAAGTTGAATTTTGAGCTAGTAAGCATTATCAAAATTATTTACATATTTTAATTTATCTTTATGTTATTTATCATAATTCTCATACTTTTTGTTATAAAATTGTTGAACTTTAAGATTTTTATATTAATATTTTCCTCATTCAGTTGTATTCTCATACTGTATTTATTAGCCTACCTTTCTATTCTTTTATAATAAAATTTATCAAAAATTTCTAAAAGGGCTTAGCATTTAAAAAAAAATTCTGTGGGAAAATTACATGGTTGTTTAACGATATTAAGATTATGGGAGTGGGGCTTCCCTGGTGGCGCAGTGGTTATGAATCCACCTGCCAATGCAGGGGACACGGGTTCAAGCCCTGGGCCGGGAAGATCCTACATGCTGTGGAGCAACTAAGCCCATGCGCCACAACTGCTGAGCCTGCGCTCTAGAGTCCGTGAGCCGCAACTACTGAAGCCCGCGCACCTAGAACCCGTGCTCTGCAACAAGAGAAGCCACCGCAATGAGAAGCCCGCGCACCACCATGAAGAGTAGGCCCCCACTCACCACAACTAGAGAAAGCCCGCGTGCAGCAACAAAGACCCCGCGCAGCCAAAAATAAATAAATAAACAAACAACTAACTAAATAAAAGATTATGGGAGAAGGTAAAGGGCTCAGTTACATTTTAACTTCTGAGGCTCATATAATGGCTTATTATATAAGCCATTTTGCTGAACTCATCCATCAATTTATAACTGTGAAGATTTAAACAAATCATGTGCTGTATATAAAAATGTTCATCATAAGTTCTTTATTCGAAAGAAATAAATAGATCAACAAATATACTTACAAAGTTTTGAAAATCATCTTATTTACATACCTGTCTGTTTTACATGTCTTTAGTTTGCTTATCCTCTCCGCCCCCTGCCTTCTTTTATTTCATAGTTTAATTTTTTCAAAACTTTAATTCCAGCCAATTTACTCTTGTTAAAAAACATATGCTCCCATGGGATCCTCCAGTCAGATGGTTTGTGGGTTTCATGGGATGTGGTGTAACAGACTACATAACTACAGTTTAACTCTTCTTTTTCATATTTAGGTTCCTTATCGCTTACATGCTGTTTTAGTTCATGAAGGCCAAGCTAATGCCGGGCACTACTGGGCATACATTTTTGATCATCGTGAAAACAGGTGGATGAAGTACAATGATATTGCTGTAACAAAATCATCATGGGAAGAGCTAGTGAGGGACTCTTTTGGTGGTTATAGAAATGCCAGTGCATACTGTTTAATGTACATAAATGATAAGCCACAATTCTTAATACAAGGTAAGAATATGAAATATATAGGGTGGTATATATTTTTAAATAAGTAACCCTTTTATGTGACTCTGGTCTCTGGTGTGATTAGTTAAGTGTAGTTTACTAAAGAGTGTGATGAATATGATTAGGAAATGCTGCTGGGTTATTGTAGGTGAGAAAACTGGAATTGAAAAGTAATGTGACCAGGGCTGAAAACTGGAATATATTTTGTATTCAAAGTTAACTATTTAGTAACTATTATAAAATGTAAATCGGACTTTTTTCTCCTTGTTAAAATCCCTTTAATGACTATGTCACACATTGACTCATATTCAAGCTCCTTAACCTGACATAAAAAGCCTCCATTTTCTGGCCTCTAATTGTCTCTCCAGCTTCATTTATAACCATTGTCCATTTCAAACTTTATGTACTTCACTAATATTTGAACTTCTTTGGCTCACACCAAATCATTTCACACATTTATATCTATATGTTCTTATGTTTTCTGTTTTTATTTTTTGCCAGTAATGATCTTATTTCTTTCTTCTTTTGCCTAATTCTTTCTCATCTCTCAGGATTCAATTCAGATGTCATCTGCTCTGCCAGGTTTTCCTTGACCTGCCACAAAGTATCCCTCCTTGTGTTCTCATAGCATACCTCTATTGGGCACTTATTGTGTGTTGGAATTGTATGTTGACTTGTCTTTCGCACTTCACTCTGGTCTGCTCAAAGCCAGGGAGCATTTCATACTGTGTCTTAATCTTTTTATTTCTCATATTCTAATATAGGCTTTGCATATAAAAAGCACTTAATAAAGGTTTGTTGAGACTGATAAAAATAAACTTTCCTTTTTTATTTAACCGTTTAGCAAAACTAGTTAGGCAGTTCATTTATGACTGAAAGCTAAAATTTATTTTGTGTGTGTGTGTGGTAGAGGTTGAGTAACGCTTTTAAGTACTACTTATGTGATGTTGAAAGAAATCTTGCTATATTGATTGATTAGTTTTCAAATTTCATCTAAGTATATTGCTATACTTAACTGCTTCAGATGAAAAAGAATTTTAGTTCTATTTTGAGCTTTCGAGGTTATGAGTTATTTCTTCTCATTTTGTGGTTTTACTTCGTGAATAATCAAACGTCTGGTATTTTATAATAGAAAAAGTAGCACTATGTCAGTGTTTGAAAAGTAGCAAACAATTTTGGCCTTATGTCTTGTTCCATTTTTTTACTCTTCAGCCTAAAAGTAAAAGCTGAGAACATTACCTATAATGGATTATCAAATATTTGCATCATTGTTTTTCTGAGCATTTGTTTGGGTTTTCTTTTAATATATAGGTAATATTGATTCGCCAAGTGGTAATAATTTGTACTTTAAATACATTTGAAACACCTTCTATTTTGAGCTTTGCATTTTTCCTTTAATCCTTAATTTTATAATAGTTTTTGAAATATGATTTGCAGAGGAGTTTAATAAAGAAACTGGGCAGGCCCTTGTTGGAATAGAAACACTACCACCAGACTTAAGAGATTTTGTTGAGGAAGACAACCAGCGATTTGAGAAAGAACTAGAAGAATGGGATGCACAGCTTGCCCAGAAAGCTTTGCAGGAAAAACTTGTAGCATCTCAGAAATTGAGAGAGTCAGAGTCTTCTGTGACAACAGGTTAGTCCGCTTTTATTGCATTTTATTATCAATATCATGTTTATTATTGATATTTTATTATAAAAATAAGATATGCTCATTGAAAAAGCAAAAACAACATAAAACTTTAGTTATCCTAAAATATGAAGACTCCAGTAAAAATCATCTGAAATTCCATCACTGAGATAATAAAAGGCAACAATTTAGTTTACTCCTTTGCCAGATAACACTGTATGTACATATATATCATTTTCAAGTTAAATGAGATGATTCTGCTAACTCTCCCTCTACCTATTCTGCCTACTTTGATTGACTTTTTTTGGCAAGATGCTTAGAAAAACTGTGAAACCGCAGGTAACCCAAGCCAATTCACTAAAGCTATCAAAGGAATGAACTCTAATAATTTCATATTTGAGCAAAATAACACTACTGGTAGATAGTATTAATTCATATAGAGTATTTATTTGATTTTTTTTTCAGAATTCTTAAAGTTAAAAACAAAATTAGCAGGAACTAAATATTTAATATATTCCAAGCAAAAATCTGTATAGATCTGTAAAACAAATGAGAAGATAAGTATATAAAAATATAAATGTTAAACATTCTACAATTATTAGGTGATAAAATCAATAAAATATTAAGAATAACACTGTACAAAAGTATCTTCTAGCAAAGCTGAAAATACAATGTCTAATGATTTTTTTTAAGATTAATTTCATCACTAAGTTGTCAAAATATTTTAGGATGACATTTTGTACTGTAGGAAAGGTCCTCTTTCTGTTTAGTGGTTGGGGAAATGAGAAGAGATAAATTAAACAGATATTTTCCTTAACCCCATTTGTCTCTTTCTCTCTTTTTTTTTTAAATAACTCTGAGTGGATCATTTTGAATCACCCTTTTTTGGTAAGATCTGTGTGTTTTGTTTTTATTTTTGAAGAAAGCATTTTAGGTGTTTGTTTAATTTCATCTTTTATAGACAGATTCCCATGCAGCTTTACCTAGGTAGTTTTCAGCATTATCATCTGAACTTTAGAAGGAATTATTCTTTCAGTGAGAGATTTGTAATACCACAATATGGTATGGTGACTGATGTAGGCATGCACAGATCTTTCCAGACTTGGAACTTGTTCTAATATAAATTGAATAGTTGAGTCCTTGATCTTGATTTTAGGTGACATCGATTCAGAATTTTTAAAAGACCAAGATAATGGTATTATACCAACAAAGATACCAACATATTGATACAGAAATGCAGTACAGTATATCTGAATACCACCATTGTAGTCTCTGGTGAGCTCTACCAGACGAGGACTGTACTTTCTTCCTGTACATCAAGGGCCACTGTGTAGAACAGGTGAAACTCTATAGTTTCACAACAGTGCAGTTTCATTATAGTAACTTTGTCCATATTAGTAGGAAGTAAAATAGCTCGGTAGATATCAAGAGGTTTCTGAGTTCAAATCACAGTGTAGTAACTATGTTACAGTTCCTTTCATTTTTGAGTCAGTTCCATCTCTTTGTGATTTCATCCCTTGTCTTCTGTACATATCCTTTCCAAATTACTCCCTAGAACTTGCCCCAAGATGGAGCTACTCTGTTATTCTTTGCTTAACTTTTAAGTGCTCCAGTTGCACATGGCTCTTCTTATCTTATTAGTGGGAGGACAGGGCTGCACAATTGGCGTGATAGTGGCACCTAAGCACTCAGATGAAGGTGAGTGCTCCAGTCATTGGTTAAGCTCCAACCCTATTATTCTTGGCTCAGTTATATTTTGTAACATCAAAATATTAAATTCTATACAGTCTCTTTTCCATCTTTTCTGTTTCTCACAAGACTATCTAAATTTACAGACTTGACACATTTTATTTTTACTAAATCAGACTAATACATATTCCCCACTAATATTCCTGTCTGACAGGACTAGCCAACTTTTCCCCATTATTTACATTTGTCATCTTATATTCCCTCGCTATGAAAAGGCCACATGTGTGTATGCTCCACACCCTTTTTATCCTGGTCAATACTTCCTATCGTACACTTTATATGGTGTTTCGTAAGTTTTAAAAAATTCAGCAGTAGGTATTGGGCATATATGTTCATGTCCCTCTTTAGTATTTTAAAAAAAAAAATTGAAGAGAAGTACAGATGTATTTCTGAAAGGAGCCAGAATAACTAAAAAATAAAGAGATGGAAAGGTCAATTCATATAGAATTACTATGATAGTTATCTTCCAGACTGGGTTTTTAGAAAGCAGTGACAATACTGCCTCAGTAGAAAACATTGTGTCCTGTATAGGATTGCTAGAAATATGCATTTTGAGTTAGTAGAAATAGAATGTTCTAAATCTATAAATTTGGGGGTGAGATTATTGTTTAAAAGATTGGTTTCTATTACTGTATTGTCTTACATATCATATTAAGAAATCCATCTTCTGTTACAGGGGAATTTAACATACCACAGTTGAATAAGGGAATCTATTATAGTGTTCATTGGAATCACTTAACATCCTATCATAAGTAGAGAAATTTTACTTTAATGCCTATGCCATCTTTTTCCTGTTTCTCCTCACAGTTTTCAAAGTAATTTGTTTAATTTGGTATAATACTTTCAGACTATCAAAGAGAACCTGTGTTTAAATCTCTCAGGTGTGCACTAGGATTATGAGTGACTAGTGGAAGTAATACAAGGAAATCCTGTTTATAAAATCCATCAGTGATTTTTTTTCTCTCCCTGCAAATCTTTTCAGTAAAGCTGTAACCTAAGAACCATTAAAATCCAATTTCTTAAGGGTGATATTCCAAATAAGAATATTAATTTATATAGTATTAATTAAATGAGTATTTGTTCCTCTTCTTTAACAGGTGACGAAGAAATCCATAGGCATCACTTCTCCCACACAATTCATTGTCTTACTGAAACTAAATAATAAATGATAGAAAAGTATTCTTTAGTCCATCTCACACTACCTCCCTAACCTGCCTAGTGCAAAAGAAAACTTACCTTAACACTTATGTTTAGAGATTTAGCCAACGGTTCTTTACCACGGTATATATCGATACATCAGAATTACCTGGGGGACTTTTTCTGAGTATAAACAGGACATACCACCTAAGATTTACTGGGCTCAGAATCAGTGGAGGAAGGGTCCAGAATATAAAAAGATGTTCAGATAATTCTGAGGTGTACCTGTGGTTAAGCAGCATGGCTCTAGGCTGTATGTATAAAACAAATTATTCTGAAGGAGAGAGAGCTTTGCCTGTTTTGCTTGTGTTACCCATATCTTACTCAAAAACTATTTGAAGTCCTTACAATATATATAACATACTCAGATTTTAAAAACAGAAAGAAAGGAGCTGAAACCAAATTTTTGACAAAAATAAGCTGATATTCCAGGAAAGTACAGCTGGTTCCTGAGAGTCAGACCTGGTAGAATGAACAATATCCTCAATATTTTCAAGTTCCTTTAAAACAGGGACCAGGTGATGCTCTTATTTAAATCTCCAGAATCTAGCATAATAAATGACAAATGGTTGATGCCCCTTGAATATTTTCTGATTTGATTTCATTCCCTATGGAAATTGCAATAATGAGTCTCCTAGGGGTGATCCTCAGTGTATGGGAATGCAACCGTTTAAAAAGGAATGTAAAATTACACTTAAAAAGGAGTGTAAAATAGATAGCTAGTGGGAAGCTGCTGCATAGCACTGGGAGATCAGCTTGGTGCTTTGTGACCACCTAGAGGCGTGGGATTGGGAGGGAGGCTTAAGAGGGAGGGGATATGGGGATAATATGTATGCGTATAGCTGATTCACTTTGTTGTACAGCAGAAACTAACACAACATTGTAAAGCAGTTATACTCCAGTAAAGATGTATATGTAAAAAAAAAAAAAAGGATAGCCAAAATAACTATACATTAGGGAAGAAGGCTAAAAGTATGTTGTGCAGATATAGCTCTATCCTGGATAATTTTTAGGTTTAACTTTGGTTCCTAAGCCTGTACTCCCCACATTGCTGAGAATTCTGTTTGTGGTGCCACCTAGGAATCTGAAGTCTTAAAATTGTTTCTGTGATGATTCTATGCAGCCAGCTTAGCATGGCTCTTTATAGGCTGCTTTTGGGGAATCATTGATTTTAAATACATTTCTGTAAGAAAAATGGACTGCTATTCTTTGATGCAGTACTCTTTAAATATTGTTCTAAATGTGCATGTAATAAGTATGACTCATTAGTAAGTTAAGGTATAAAATACTTCTGAAAGATATGAGTTGTTGTTCTTTTTTTAAATAGTTGATTAGAGAGCAGATCCTTATGCTTTAACAGAAAGTCAATTGCTTGTCAAGTTGACTCTTAAAATGCTAAAGGCCACAACCAGGAAACAGGCATAGAACACCCCCAAGGTCCTCCCAACCCCTTACTTCAACATGAAGGTGGACTAAAGGAGCAAGTTCTGAGTACTCTCAGAATGTTGGATTTTATATAACAGCCAAATAGGTGAATGAATAAGTTCTATTATCAACATAGAACATGGCTGGAAAATATATTATGTGGAGGATAGCCATCCAAAAATCTCAGTGAAGCATCCATAAACTAAATAAATGATTAGAAAGATACTCCGGGTACAGGGACATTTTATACCTCTACAGAGAACTGGTCATTCACGGTGAAATGAGTGTGTTTAGGAGTTTGTAGCTGCAGGTAGGTAACTAAAGAAAACTTCCCAGGAATTAAGAGTAACAAATGTCACATAAGTAATCACCAGCTGTATTTCAAGCTGAAGCCTGAACAATAACACTTTAATAACTGTGGGACCAGTTAGTACATAAAATGCCAGTTAGTGCATAAAGGAAACAGCGTGGTCTCTGTTTATTGAGCTCTTACCATTTATATAGGCTAGCAGGGATGAGACTTCTGTAGGGTTACAGGATGAACAAAAACTATTGTGCATGCAAAAAGCATAAAAGAGCCAGATGTTTTGTCCTAATGTTGTTTTTAACAAAGAAATGGAAGTTGCCTAAATGTATGGTAAAATATTAGTTGTATGAGCCCTTTATACAGAAGAACACGGTATAACCAGTAAAAATTGTATCGACAGGAATAATGTTTGTTATATTAAGTTAAAAACAGTATATTCAGAATAACTTTTTGTTTAAAAAAATTTGGGTAGGTAAAATCTGGAATATATAATACTAAAAATATTAATAGTGCTTATGTCTAGGTAGTGGAAAGAGCCTTTTATTTTCCTCCTTTGGTTATTTGTTCTAGTGAACATGTTTTTTACTCTTCTGGTTTGACAAAATGAAGCTAAAACCTCTTTCCTTTTTTATGAAGACCCTCTATTATAATCTGACTCCCTTGTAATTCTTTCAAGACTACTATTCTATGTTTCATCTAAGCCAGGGTATTCCCCATTATTCTTGCTTGTAGGTTATTTTCCTGTCATTAAGGCTTTGCTCATGAAGTATCCTTCATTTGGAAAATGTCCTCTTATCCTCACTATTCTTGAAATTTTATCCATTTTAAGACTTTCCTCATATCCCCAAATCTTTATGAATCCCCCTAATTACCCCTGTAGCAATTGTTACCTTTTTTCCTCTATTCTAGTCCCAGTCTATTCTCACTACCAAATTTATGTTATATTTCATCTTGATTACCAGTGTAAAGGCTCATTAATAGCAAGGATTTTATTAATCTTTTATCTGTCCTTACAGTGCCTTTGCATATGCTATTCCTTCTGCCTGGAATCATCTTGTTTCTCATCAATAAAATTTTCTCTACAAATCCTTCAAGACTCAGCTCAGTTGACATTCCTCCTTTCTTAGCATGCAGCATCATTCCAAGTGTGTGTATTAGGTCCACAATGCTTCTGTAGGACGTTGTGCATAAGTCTGTTATTGCATTCAGTACTTTGTGTTGTAATGGAGTATACATTTATCTGATTTTGTTGAGAGTTCCTTAAAGTGAGTAAATTTTCTGTCTTTTTTTTTTTTTTTTTTTTAAACCATTGTTAATACCTAGCTCGGTACTAAAAATGGCATATGCTCAACAAACATGTTGGGAATGAAGTTTGGGTTTTTGTTTCCAAACTCCCAGAACCGAATCCTTACAGGTTTACCTACTGTGATTACAGTACCACTCAAATAAGTTCCCTGGAAGATATTTACACAGGGAAAATTCTAGAGGAAATAGTTTTATATGACATTTAGGCAGAATCATTCAGCATCACATAAGGTTTTTGGACTCAAATCCCTATGTGGAAGGAAACCTTGACGCTGGGGACCTAAGGTGTATTTGACTGTGTCGATCAGATAAAATTACTTTTTCTCTTAAGGACTTAATTTACATACATTGTCCAGGTTTCCCTGGCTTAGACCAGTGTCACACCAGATGGATTTCTTGGCCCTCATTGCATTACGCTCACATCCTATTATCAACTACTGATGTTTTATCTATTACAGCGAGAAGAGACAAAGAGGGAAAACACAAGTAATGAAAGCTTTATCAACAAGAAGTCTCTCTCTGTTAATCCCTAGAGCAGCTGACTTAATTCACTTACGAAAGCTTCCAGAAGCAGAAGACTTGCTAAGCTGGAGTTGTAGTGGTTAAGATTTTCTTAACCTTGTCTATCATGCAGGGACACTGAAAGAACATTGCAGTCCAAAGTCAGGAAATACAGAAATGAAGACATTTAACTTTTTTAAACTTCTTTACCTATCACACACATTGTAAGCATTTCTTCCTTTAGTTTTCCTTGTCATAGTGTATTTCACTCCCATTATCCTAATCACTCATACCCAAAATTTAAGTCATCTTCACATCAGTCTCCAAACCTTTATGTCTAAAATGCATCTTGAATCTAACCAATTCTCTCTTTCTTGCTGTCTCTGTTATCCAAAAGAATAGTCGTTTCTTGCTCGTATTGCTGTAGTACCTTTTAGTACTTTCATTGACTTCCAGTTTTACTTTCCTCTCTAATCTGTTCTTTGCAGTGCGGTCAGATTAATGTTCTTTAAACTTGACATGTTGCCATTGTATTTAAAATGTTTATTCACTTGCTTTGCCCTTCAAAACTTCTGTGACTCAAAGGCCTCCGTTTTGTCCCTATCTGCATCATCTCTTGCCACCTCTCCCCTCTTGTTTTACTATAGTCCAGCCACACTAGATGCCTTTTGGACTGAGCTTATGCTCATTTCATGGGCTGTTCATTCTTCCATTTTGAAACCTAATCCATATAACTTCAGCTAAAAAGTCAGTTTATCTCATATCCCATAACCTGAATTACCCTTGCCCCATTTTATTCCTATAATGTATTATTATGATATTGTCACAATTCATATGCGTGATTCTTTGGTTAGTAACTTTCTCCATAGTTGACTATAAATTCCATGGGGGTAGGGACTGGCTGCTTTGTTCACACTCAGAGTCCCAGTGCCTAGCCTAGAGCCAGGCACATAGTTAGACACTTAATTAGAATTCATTGGATAAATGAATGCTCGTGCATCTATGTTGAAATTACATTATTTCTTTTTGAATAATATTTCACTTTGAGAAAAGTTTTAAATTAGTAAAATATTGGAAAGGTTGACAGTAATCCTGTCGTGTCCCACCAATTGATTGAGCAAGGACTTATCCTATCCCAGTAACGCTGTAGAATATTTTAGTGTACTTTCTTATTTCTTTTTATCCATTCATTAGCTTATTAATTCATTTGTTCCATTAAGTTATTGTGTGCTTATTATATGCTAGGTATTGAAGAAATAGCAATACAAAAGGGAGATAGCATCACTGCTCTTTGGATTCTTACAGTCTAGCAGGGGATATGGGCTTGAAACAAATACTTAACAAAAATAATGAAGTTATAATTGTGTGGTAAGTGCTATTAAAAAGAAAGTATACGTTTACTCTAGAGCAGTTATTCTCACCTGAGAGTGATTTTGTCCCTCAGACGGCATTTGACAATACTGGAGACATTTCTGGTTGTCACACCTGCGGAGACAGTACAACTGGCATCTAGTGGGTGGATGCCTGGGTACACAGGACAATCCTCCACACCAAAGAATCATCTGAACCAAAATGTCAGTAGTGTTGAGGAGGAGCAACCCTGCTTTAGAAATGGGGTTATCAGGAATACTTCCATAAGGAAGTGATATTCAAACAAAAGCATATATAGAAGTTATTAGATGGTGGGGGGGGATGAGAATTGGTGAACACACAGGCAAAGGGAAGAACATGAGGAAAGATACAAAAGTTGGAAGGTAAACCTCTTCTCTGATGTATTAGATAAGCTGAAAAAAGTCTGGTATGTGTTCCTTTTTGAGTAAAGGGCAAAGGACACCTGGCGATGTTGGAGAGATAGGCAGAGACCCATTTATATAACGCCTTGTAGGTCGTATAAGGATTTTGGGGTAGTCTGTTAAATACCCAGTGGACATTCAGAGTACATTGTTGCATCTGTGGGTTTCGAACTCAGAACATAGGCAATAGATATAACTTTAGGAGTTCTTCACGGAAGTAGTATTTGAAGTCTTGAATTTATATTGGTACCAGTTTGGCAAGTTTTAATTGTTTTTCTCTGACAACACTCAGCTACCAGGAACAGGTTCAGAAAAGATAGAAGGTTGGGTTCGTTCAGGGTTAGGATTTTGTTAGGTAAGTATGAAAAAGGATACTGTGTCCAGAAAAACAGCTACTGTGCTCTCTACAGAAACTCAGACCAGGATTGTTGTACAAACCACCCCCCCTACCTCTTTTTTTTTTCTTTTTTTTTCGGTAGAATGCTCATGATTTTCCAAAGTTAGACTTTGATACTTATCATGACAAAGAAATTTACTATGAATTTCTTAGCATAAACTATAATGAGTGCTTTCTTCAGTAATTATTTGACTACTCTGAGATCTGATTCTTTCTTTTGGTAAATCCTGGGGGAAGTGCTGTATACTGAAGCATGTATTACTTTAAATTGAGTAAGTAAAGTAAAATTAATTATTGTATAACTTCAAATGAGAAACAAATTACAGATATATCTTAGTATAGACTCACTGATTTATATTAGATATACAATTGATTCTTTTCTCATGAAGCACAAGCAGGAGAACCAGAATATCTAGAGCAGCCATCAAGAAGTGATTTCTCAAAGCACTTGAAAGAAGAAACTATTCGAATAATTACCAAGGCATCACATGAGCATGAAGATAAAAGTCCTGAAACAGTTTTACAGTCGGTAAGAATTTTTCTTTTAGCTCTCTGAACATACCCATCAATGTTCACGAGGTTTCCTAGCAGTATAAGGAGAATGACCTGTCTGGGAGTCAGGAGAGACCAGGCCAAAGGACGGCTTCGCTTGAACATGATGAATGATTGTAGGGTCACCTAACTGCCAGGCTGTAATTTCCTCAGCTGTAATTTTTAAAATGCTTCTTTTTAAAAAAAAAGTTTCTATCTTCCTGTTAGAGAATTATGAAAAATTATAATCATAGACTAAACTAGTCATTTGATTTGGAACTTAAAAAAGAGAAGTACAAAATTTAACATTATTTTTCTTTTCTTTCAACCCCTCCTCCCATCTTTAGTCTTACTACATTGGAATAGTTGGTAATATAAGGTATAAATTTCATTGTTTCATGGACTGTGTTTAACAAAATACTAGATAGTCTAGGTCAGAGTATTATTAGTAGAATAAATATGATATTATAAAACACTTTATGCATATTTCGTGTCCTGTATAAAATTGTCATTATAAGCCTCCTTTATTGTTAATTTTCAAGTATTCAAGTGTGTCTTTTTATAACAGTAAGTTGAGCACATTGGTATTGCATTACGTTTCAATGAATATGATATTCTGAGAGATGTTGTTTCAAGAGTTTCATACTACAAAACTATTCAGTTGCTATAGTCATTTATTTTTTATTTTATTAGTGAGCACAAGCAACTCTAATACAAGTTTCGTGATAGCTAATTTTAGGATTTGAAGATTCCACTCCTAGAGTGCTAAAGCGAACAGGGCATGTAATTTTTCAACACGTAATTTTCCACTGAGTGAACTTAATCTCAACAATAGCCTGCTAATTACAGTGATGTCTTTAATATGATAAGATCTTGATTAACCAAAATGTTCAATTAATAGGGTATTCTGTTAATTATGTTTTGATGAACAAAGTAATCAGAAATTATTTTTTAATTTAATTTCCTTTTTGAAAAAGTTTGATTATATATCATCTTACCATTAAAAAACGTATTAATATAGATTTTTTTTTGATCATTTCGAATTTTGCAAATGTCCCTGGAGACTAAAAAACTTGAGATGAGGAACTGCTAACTCTAAAGCACTTCCTGAAAAATGCTTCTTTTAATAGATCTGGGATTTCTACTTCTTGGGGGATGGTAGAAGAAACCCTAGGGAGGGAGAAAAAACACAGGAGTAGGTAACAAGGGAGAAACATTTTTGCCTGATATAAAAAAAATAATTTGCCAGGGCTTTTGCTAATTAAGATTTTTATTTGTTAGAGCCTACATTATGGTTAATAAGTATCATTCTTTTAACTGGTATCAGAAAGCTGGAAGCATTAATTAGCTTAATGTAGAATCATGATTTTTTTTTTTTTTTTTTTAGTTCGGCTAATCGTGTAATTTAAATTTGTAGAAATCAGCACTTAAATTTTGATTGATTAGTTTATTCATATGGATATCATCTTATATGCTAGCAATCTGCTGCTTCACCTTTACTTGAAAAAAGATGGCATTGAGGGAATATGATAGCTAGCATAAATATTTTTCTATCTGGCATATCTTCTGGAGTAGCACCAATAGTTGGCCACATTGTCTGTATAAATTCTGCAGCATATCTGAGAATATATTAATCATGACTGTCTGACCAGTGGTTCCTGGTCTCATGGTCAGTTGCTTAGGATCATGGTAACCACCTACTGGGTTTTCTCATTTAAAGGTATGCATTAGAAACTAAATTTCAGAGTCTTTAGATTTGGGGATTAAATAGTCCTGGGTTTTTGAATATTAATTTTACTTCTTGCTAGCTATGCAAACTTGAATAAGTTGCTTAATTTTTCTAAACCTTAGTTTTCTTTTATATAGAATGGAGGTGATTGTCGGATGAATTAAGATCATTTTTTTAAGTGCCTAGCATGTAGTGTAGGCCCTAAGTCTCTCTTTATTTCCTTCTGTTACTTAAATCCTAAACATTTTACAAATACACAATAAAGTTCCAACCTTAGTAGAAGAAGAATTTCCCGGAAAGCTTAGAATCACAGAAACCATAGAGAGATACTCTCCAGATGTTTAGACAGCTTGCTTTTTAGAAGAATGTCTTTCATTTTAAGTGAAATATTTTAGAAAATTTAAAAATTCAAAAAAGTAGACTCTAAGAAAGAATCATGTATATTTCCACTACCCAAAGTTAATCACTTAATAAGTTGGTATGTTTTCTTTCATTCTTATATACAGATTTGGGATTTATTTTTGTAATTGAGTTACTACTGTATATAAAATTTTATATCTTAACTTTTCTTCTTTTAATCACTGAACATAACCGTTTCCCCATGTTACAAACTAAAAAACATTTAATGGTTGAATAGTATTCCATTAAGTGATTAAATTCTTACTTACTTACTCATTCCCCCTTATATATTGATTTCTACTTTTACATTATTATAAATAGGCTGTTAAATATGAAACTTTTTCCATATTTCTGGTTATTTCTTTGGACTAGATTCCCCATAAGTTAGTAGGTTAAAATGGTATGAGCATATTAAGGGAGCCAAAGGGGTTGAAGATATATAGCTTTCTAATCACCCTTTTATGGGACCACTTTTTTAAAAAATCATGTATTTAATAGATTCAGGCAATTAATAAAAATCTTTGTGTTCTAATTATTTTTACAACTTATTAACTGAGGAACTTATCTTTAATCTCTTTCAAGTTCAGCCTTTGTTAAGGTGTTCATATGGGACCTGACAGTAAAAGGAAAAGATAAATGTACTTCAGTGAACCCTAAAATTCTTTATATGAAAATTTTTTATGGTACTTTAGGATATCTAAACTTGATGGACACAAAATAACTACATACGCCCAAAATTTCTTCCCTTTTTCAACTTTCACCCAAATAATTAATTAGTGTTATTGCTGTTGAAACTCTTCTGTGGCAACTGGAAAGGATTATAGAACATTTATTTTTCCTAAGTGCAGTTATTTTTCAAAGGAAACATCATTTTTTAAGGATAAGTATTCTAAGGAATACATTTTCTGGTTGCTACTTGCCTTAAATTTGTATTTTTTCTTCTTAATATAGTATTGTTTTGGGTTGGTTTGCTTATGAGAAATTTTTCACCAAAAGTTAAGACAAATTTCTTAGTTTACCTGCTTATATTTCACTCTTGTGAATGGAGACGTAGGACAATTCTTCCTCTCTCAAATGCTGGAAGGATTAAAAATCCTTAATTAAATGTCATAGACCAAGCTTATCTCTGTAAGTAGTAATATTGGGTTAGGATTATTCCGGTATAAGCAATTTCAAGAAGCATAATAGTATAATATTTGTAATACCTATCATTTATAGAACAACAATTAATGTGTCAGGTTTTGGGTTAGCTGAATATTAGCTCTCAAGATCATGACAACCATGCAGGTTGGTTGGTTCCTCTTGAAAAATTGAGGACTCAAGCAGAACGAGGAAAGCTTTTCTGAAAATGTTATGGTTAAAAATAACATTTCTTTTAAAGGAAGCAATGCCGGTCTTGGCCATTATTCTTGTTTTATTGTTCAGTTAAACTTCTTCTGCATATGTACTTCGGAATATTCAGAAAATCTTCACATCACTAAAATTTACCTGTATTTTAAACTGCAGTAAAACCACTCTGTTTTTATTAAAATTTTCTGTTTATTTGATGTCAAAAGTAAAGTTCATCTTTGCTTAGGGAAATTTTTATGGTGCAATTTGAAATTACTTAAGCAAGCTGCTTTCAGGCACCTTAAGTACTTCTGAAATTTGTTTGTAGGTGAATAGTGAATATGCTAGTTATAAATCCATTCAGTAAAGTAAGATCCTTGTGAAATCTGAACAGTGTTTTGAATGAACCATATTAGTGTCTTTTTTTTGCGGTACGCAGGCCTCTCACTGTTGTGGCCCCTCCCGTTGAGGAGCACAGGCTCCAGACACGCAGGCTCAGAGGCCATGGCTCACAGGCCCAGCCGCTCCGTGGCATGTGGGATCTTCCCAGACCAGGGCATGAACCCGTGTGCCCTGCATCGGCGGGCGGACTCTCAACCACTGCGCCACCAGGGAAGCCCCATATTAGTGTCTTTGAGTGGACTTTCTGGATTTCACACTGGCTTCCACTCCATTAGTTTGGGTTAGTGAAATTCTTAGAATTTGTTAACAAAGAAAAGAAGAAGAATCTGAGTTTTTAAAAATGGATATCACTTTCTAGCAGCTTTCCCCAAAACAAGAATTCACTGGACACTCATGATGTAAATATATTGTACTAGGTCTCATAGGCTGCGACCGAGTGGGTTTAAACACAGTAGAGTGTGGATATTAAGTAGCTATACAATCGATTATTAGAAAGGATAGAAAGGTAAAACCATAAGAAAGAAAACTTACAGACTCTCCTGGATTCAGAGGAGGTCATATCTTATTTTGATGGAGATCTCTAGAAAGGCTTTGTGGAGTTATTAGAATTTAAAAAAGTAAATAAGGGCTTCCCTGGTGGCACAGTGGTTGAGAGTCCACCTGCCAATGCAGGGGACACGGGTTCATGTCCCGGTCCGGGAAGATCCCACATGCCGCGGAGCGGCTGGGCCCGTGAGCCATGGCCGCTGAGCTGCGCGTCCGGAGCCTGTGCTCCACAACGGGAGAGGCCACAAAAGTGAGAGGCCCGCGTACAGGAAAAAAAATAATATTAAAAAATAAAAAAGTAAATAAAACTTTCACCTGTAGAGACAGCAGTAGGAAATACAACTTCAGTATTAACTATTTTTAAGAATTTGAAGATGCTTTGTGGGGAAAAAAATTAAAATTTAATTTAGTGTTTGAGATGCAAAGTGAAAGCTGGAAATCTTGTATTATTACCTGATTAATGCATTTGCTTTAGTGTTCAGTTTTAGATGTTTTCATTTCATGCTAAAAAAATGCAGGTATTTTTAAAAGGATCAAGAGTTATGCACTTAAACTGAGTGCTTCCATTGTGCTCTTTTCTAATGTTCACACTAATGATTTTCTTCTGCAGAAACCTGAAAATACCACAAGCCAACCACCTTCTAACCAGCAAGTTGTAGAGGTGGCGATTCCTCATGTAGGGAAATTTATGATTGAGTCAAAGGAGGGGGGTTATGATGACGAGGTACCTTTATTATAGCCCTCTGCACTGTTTCCACTTGTTTTTTGCTATTTAATGCAAGCACTTTGGGCATGCCTGCACCCTTACATTGTCTGTTGCTGCATAACATACAGCTTTGCCACCCACAGTCTGAAATTACCTTACCAATTGCTGACAGTACTTCGAATTTCAAATGAACATTTAAGTAGAAAGCTTATGGATTTGTCAAAAGAATAATTTTATGTTGCTAGAGTTAATTCTTTTGTGCAGACATAGGATTTGTTTACTCTAGGGTTGATAGGTTTTGATAAGGTTTGTTTAAATAGCAGAAATTTTGAGCACTTAAAAATATTTTCCTTTCCTACTTTCCTTGAATTATGGATTATAATACTTCGCCACTATTTCCTACCAGAAGATCCTACAATCTGATTAGATATAGATTAGATACAGATTAGTGTATAGATAACTGTTTTGTTCTTTTTTCTTCTGCACCCTCTGTGTGACTGAATTGAATGATTCATCAACATAGTCGAATGCCTACCAGTGTTGTATACACTGGGCACCTCCATCTTATCTCTTCTTACTGCCCCACTGTTAATTCTCATCTGCTTAGTTTTCTAACAGTATGGAGGCATTTTTGTTTCCCATGATATGGTTCTTGGGAATCCAGATGAAAATTGCTGTTGTCCTGATCCCATCAGATATTTTTTCCCCTCTACCACGTTTTTCTTTACACTGTTCAGTTTTGATCTTTTCTGTATTTGAGAGGGGGCCAGTAAAGCTGTTTCTGAATAGTAACAACAGAAAAGACAGACCCTGGATCCTATCATTTGTTAGTTTTTACTGGCATGGATGAGAATTGAATGTATATTGAATAGTTTTTTCCAAGTAATGTTTTTTTCAGACTTACTTCAAGGTTATGATTAAACTCTTATATGAGTTAATCAGCAAAATCAGACGTGTCATAAAGACATTACTATTACTGTGCTACTGTAAGAAAGCATGGGCCGTAAAGAGAATAAGAAGCAGGTTTGTGAGTCAGGAACTGGCCAGAAGGATTTTCTGAAGCAGTTAATGTTAGGTATATTGCAACTGTCAGTGTGTACTCCAAAATAAATACTATGGGTAATAGGTTCAGTGAATCAGAGGTAATGGATGCAGTCTCTTTATTGCTCTAATATGATAGCTTCTTAGTGTCTTGAGTTGTTTCACTTTGCAGATATTTTAAAATACAAACATTTAAGAATACAGTCATCCCTTGGTATCCGCGGTGGATTGGTTCCAGTACCCTCCCTGTCCCCAGCAGATACGAAAGTCCACAGTTGCCCAAGTCCATTATACAAAATGGCATAGTACATAATAAACTATTATGAAGACAAAGAAATATTTAAATATTTAGTACTTAATAGCAGTACGTTTTTCTGTTTAACTGTTACCATGTTGGTGCTTGCAGATTATGGAAACTGGCATGTTTTTAGTAAAAATGTTAATTTGTTGATCAAGCATCTTAGTGCTTGTTTTAGGGTGAGCCTTCTGGCATTTAAAAAAGTAGAATTGTGATTAATCATTTAACACTACCTTTTGTGCAAGTGCTTATGCTCTTGGCAGAGTTTTTTTTGTGTTTTGTGTTTTTTGTTTTTTTTTTTTAATTCGTTGGAGTGGTAGTTTAACAGTGCATGTGCCTTGTAACTTTTAAAAAGAAGTCATATGGGTACAGGGCTGCTGCTTAGATATTTAGACTGTATGGTTGTGCAGGCAGGGGTGCCGGGCCAACCGGCAGAAGTGGAGTTGGAATTGAGCTAATGCTCAGTTCCCCGAGCCTTAAAGAAGAGGCATCTTTTTTAATAAAAAAAGTGTTGCTTTTTCTAAATGGTTCTCTTAGAGAGCAGCACATTTTTCTAAATTGTCTGTCAAGAAGGGGGTGCCTTTTAAAAAAATTCTTCAGTTCAGACAGTATGCCTTTTTGCACTTCGCACAAAGGCACGATGTCAGCTAACTGTGGCCCTGTATGGAAGATTTCGAGATACTTATATGCATATCAGATCACATTTGCTACAAAAAAGTGCAACGTTTGATTTATAAATAGTGAAAAACAAAGGACTTTTAACATGCATGTAAAAACAAAGGACTTTTAACTTGCATGTAAAGGAATTATTTTGGTTTTTTGATTTTTTTTTTTTTTTATGATAACCATTCAAAAGTTCTTACTTTAAATCCCTTGTGGCAGATCATGATGACACCGAACATGCAAGGTATTATCATGGCGATAGGTAAATCCCGGAATGTATATGACAGGTGTGGCCCTGAAGCAGGGTTCTTTAAGGTACAATGAACGTTTTCATTTTATTTATTTATTTTTAAAATAAACTTCTTAAAACGTTTTATTTCCTTGAATTAAATTTGTTTTCCTGTATACCTTCTCTCTTCCTATCCATGGCTAATCATGGCCACATAATGTTCTAGGGGTTTCTTTTATGCATGAATCTAAGACTGATTATTCTTTTTAAAGTCAGATAATTAAACAAAAACAAAGCAATTTACCTGAGCTATCCTAATAGTACACCTCTGATTTGTTAGCAGAAATTTATTGTATTTGAAGCAAATAAAGGGTATTGATGGGCAAAAATAGGAACTGAGTAAATACTTCTGGTAATAGTTTATTTTCTCCTCTGGTAATATTGTTAGTCAAAATTATAATATTTTTCTTTACTTTTATTATCATTTCATACTAAATTGATTTCTTCGTTTAGTTGTTTCTAAAATGATTCATTCATTTATTATCTTATATTTCTTGTTTTCTCCATAATTAATTTTAATATCCTTGTCATTTCAAGACTTGAGGCCATCAAGCTGATGCATTATTCCATGACTAAATCTTTATTCCCTCTAATACCAGATCTAATGTTTTGATTACATTATTATTTGTTCTTATATATTTGAAAGATGAAAACACTGTGTTTTGTTTGTCACTTTCTTTAGGTTAACCAAAGCCAATTCATTACTTTACCCCCCCACCAGGCCCCTTTTAGTGTTTGTTATTTAAAAAAAAAAAAGAACAGCTTTATTGAGGTATAGTTCACTTCAACAAAGCTACATGTTCCCTTTCTTGACATTTAAAATCTAAAATTTTCCCTTAATGTTCTATACCACCATTCACTGCAGTCTTTAAGAAACTGCTTATTTTCAGTGTTTCTTTTGGTATATAGTATAAACAAAGGCCTTGTGACTAGTAGCCTTATATCAATAAACACTTTTGAACTGGTTAGAATTAGAGTGACCAATCATCCTGGTATGCCTGGGACTGAGGGGTTTCCTGGGATATAGGACTTAGGTGCTAAACTGTTGAAGTTCTGGCAGGCTGGTCCCAAGATGAGTTGTTCACTCTGTTAAGATCCCATGAGAGAGGTTGAAAACTACTCTTATCAAAAAAAAAAGAAAGAAAGAAAAGAAAAACAACTTTTATGTTTAAAAATTAATCCTTATTCCCAGGCAGTCTACATTTCTTTTCTTAGAAAACACTAAATATGTGTGTTCAAAAGTTTTCTTGTTTCTTATGGAAGAGTTATCTGTCCTTGATAGTACCATTGTCATCTTTGTCAAGTTGGGTATCTTTATCTATTTTCCAGTTGAACTGGAAACTTAACTTTTATTAAATTAATACCTGCATATATTTTAAAGAGCCAACTAATTATACATACTACAAACAACAGTAGTCACATCATATCCCTCCCACCCCCAGCTCTGGTAACAGCTTTCAGTTATTTCATCAAATCCTTTTGGCATTAATTCTATATCTTTATGTAGAGTGCTTGTGATTTTGTGATTCTTAGTTTACACATTTCCTGTTGAATTCCCTACCATGGGACGTGAATGATGAGCCCTCTTTATTCTCCTGCCCCATATACACGCACCAGCACATACAGTTTTCATCCCTCCATCAACATACACACACACACACGCAATATGTGTATAAGAATCTTGTCATTTGATTAATTCAGAATTCTCAGCTTGTATTATTATTTCTTCTGTGCTACTCAGGGTTGAAGTAAGTCATACATATTATTACTTTTACTTCTTTTCCCTCATCTTTCGTTTTCCTTGGAATTGGTTGTTTTGTTTTTTATTTGCTTAGTTTTTTGCTCTGTTCTTTGTCAGCTTTATTTTCTTGTGGAATTCTATTCTGGAGCTTTATGACCTGCTCCAGTTTGCATTGGTTTTCCTTTATTCCTGGTATATAACTGATGTCTTGAGATCTCCTTTCATCATCACTTTGGGGATGCCCTTTGCATCTTATCCTTCGTGTATTTTCTATATCTCATATATTTGTCTTTTTAAATATACCCTCTGATTTTGAAGCAGCACAAAATCTCTGAAGTTTATATTTGTGTATATTTTCATCTATCTGTAATTAAGGAATACGTAGGTGAACATTATCAGTTTATAATTAATGTATACTTTTGGTATAGGTAAATGATTAGCATTTGGAAAGTTCTAGCTGATAATATAAAATTTGAGGAAATTTGTCATATAAATAACAAAAATAACGTATACAAATGCAATCATTCAGTAATGTAGAGGTGTCTTAAGTAAAACTGATAACAACAGTCTGCTTCTGCCCTGTTGTAACCACTTCTAACATTTGTATAACCTTTCTGGTTTTTTCCCTTTGTTTTTAAAAACATGCATATATAGAGAAATTTTTTAACTTTTACTCTTCATATTATTTTGTAACTTATATCACTCAGAAATATATTGTGGGTATTCTTAAAGTTAAGACAATATATCTACCACATTATCTACACCACCTGCATTTAGTATTCTGTGGTATAGATGTACATATTACTCTCTCTGTGGATGTACGTCCTATATTTTTTCCCAGTCTGCCATTTCTGTTTGAATTTAGTTTATGGTACCTTTTTCCATAAAGAAGTTTTAAAAATACTGTGATATCTATACTGTCTTTCTTCTCCTTTCTGGATTCTGGAGTTTCACTGCTATACAAAAAGTCTTCAACCTAAGGTATAAATTTTCTGGAATATTTTCTTAAAACACTTTTCTTAATAAATTTTTATTTCATGAATTTAAAAATACCCTATTTACATTTAACTCAGTAGCATTTTATTTGGGCTTTCTGCATTCTATATTAATAAAAAAAATTGCTGTAAGTTTTTATTTGGGGGCTGTCTTCCTCAGGTTTGATGTCATGCTTATTAAGTTCATTTACTAAATTCATTTAGTAAATGGATTTGAGCTCTCCTGTTTTTCTTTAACTCTAGTGTAGTTTACATAGGAGTTAACTGTTCCATAAGAGTAAACTAGAACTCACTCGTAAAACCATATGAGCTTAGCCCCTTTTTTGGTTATAGGTCTTTTGACAGACTTTTGGTTCCTTTTACAGCAGTTGACCTTTTGATTGTTCCATATGTTCTTGGCAGTTGACTCTAATCATTATCGACGTTCAGTATTTAAATTACAAAATATATACATAGCACAGAATCTAACATATGATTCCTTTTGTCTTCCTATGTTCCCTAAATCAGATATAATATAGTTTTAATTTTCTTCCTTTTTAATGCTTAGTTTATTAAAAGTTGAGGGAAAGAGTTTTGTTTTTTTTTTTCTTCTATCCTGTCACATTACCCAAAAAAACTTCGTTGGGTTTATTTTATATTAGCTTTTTGGCTGTGAGAAGTTTTTCAACTCTGCATGTTTAAGTACTTCTGTATATGGATTTCCTTATGCATTATTATCAGAACAATTTTTAAAATGTTATGTATGTTTGCTAGTAGTAAAACCATGTGATGAAAATGTTCTCTTTGTTACTGATAAAAAGATAAGTTGGGAAATGAAACTTACATCTAGCTGGGTAAGTGGATTTGCTAAGAATTAACTTTTAAATTAGGAAGGGTTACCAACCCAGTCAGTCACAGTTCCTATTTCAACCACAGGCCCTCCCACATGGGAGTCTGCCCCTGTACACAGAATATTAAAGAGTTAATAGGCAGGCAGATCTGGAAAAACAAATGAGAAAAGACATTTACCTAAGTCCTTTTCCCAAGTTGTGACTCTATTTATTAAGATTAGTTTTCACTGTTAACAGAAAGTCCCCAAATCATAGTGGCTTAAAGGCAGAAGTTTCTGTCATGTAAAAACAAAATCCAGGGCAAGTCAGTACAAGGCTACTGTGATGAGCAAAAAATAAAAGCCAGAAGGAAAAAAAGGAATAATATTCTCAAAGTACTAGTTGCCTGTATGTATATGTACAGGGGTGGGAGTGGGAGGGTCACATCATAATTATAATCATGGGATTAGTATAACTTTTTTCATTTACTTTCAAAGACATTAAAGTTTCTTTTTTGTACTTTTTTTTTTTTTTGTCTGTACCTATTAAAGTGCCCTTAGGATTTTAATGAAGCAGTAACACTTCTATATTATGAAACTTTTTTTCCTTACTGGTTATTTCATTGCTTCATAACAATTGTTCCCAGTTGACGTAACTTTATTAGTTTGTTTTTTACTTTAAAAATGCCTATTATCATTACCCCTCTGTTTATTCAGTAGTTATAAAAATATTTTTATTAAGATGTAAAACATGCTGAAAAGAACACAGTTCTTGAGTTTACAGCTCTGTGAATTATCACAGAGTGCACATATTCATGTAACTATCAACCAGGCCAAGAAACAGAACATTATAGTATTCCAGAAATTACCTTTGTTTCTTCTTTCTATGAACTACACTTTCCCCCTATCCAAAAGTAGATGTTATCTGAACTTCTAACAATGTAAGTTTTCTTGTTGAACTTTATATACCTAGAATCTTTTACTATAGGTACTTTTGTGTCTGGCTGCTTTTACTGAGGAACATGTTTGGAGCTTCATATATATTATTGGATATAGTTAGAATTTGTTCATTCTCTTATGGTATTCTGTTGTATGACTACACTATTTTTTTTCCATTCTGTTGATGGGCATATTCAAAAGGTATTACCTGCTTATATCAAGGTACTGTACTAAATCCAATGAATATAGCTGGGGAAATGATGGACTGAGTTCCTGCCTTAATGAAGCTTATTTTCTAGGGGAAAGCAAACACTAATTAGAGTCATAATTAGTATGTTAAAGGAGCAGTTTGTGGAAAGAGACCTTATAATGGAAAAACAGAGCTGTTATCTAGAGGGCTTCTTAGAGAAAGCGATGTTTAAACTAATAAAATATACATATACCAAAACATAGAATGAAAACATTTCTCTCTCACTTTTTAATTTTCACTCCACAGTTAGCTTCTGTTGATTATTTCTTGTATATGCTCTTAGGTAGATAAATGAGACTGATATTCAGTACTCATCCATACATTATAATTTAAATAAAAATAGAAGTATGCTCTATCTTTTCTTTTTCTAGTTTTTTTTTTTCATGTAATGTGGTGGATGATTATTCATGTCATGATTTGTAGATTTATTGTTTTTCATAAGTACATTTTATTTCCTGTTGAGCTTACCAAAATTTATTTAAACATTTTTTTAGAGCAGGGCATTCCAGTTTTTTCCTTGTTATGACAAACATGGATGGATCTAGTGATGGATCTGGCCACCATAAAGGCTGATGGGATTAGTATCTCAGAATTCTTACAGCTTATTCATGGCCTAGGTTAGAAAGTTCTGTCCCAGGCGAGCTGTTACTAGCAAAGGCTCTATGTTCAGATGCCTGGGTTTAAATTCTAGCTTTATCACTTAATAATTGTGTGATCTTAGGCAATTTACTGACATTATCATGGCCATTGTTTTTTATTTATAAACGAGAAGTTATCTTGAGAATTAAATGAGATAATCCATGTAGACATCATTGGACAGTGTCTATCACATAAAGTGTCAGTGTCACATAAAGAACACTCACAAATTGTAACTTTTATTAAATTCATCATTACCATTTTTGTTGCTGGTTTAGGTCATTGCCAGTATTTTTGTGAACATTCTTGTACATATATCATTTGAAAACTCATGTGAACATAGCGTAGTAGAATTTCCAATGTACTGTCATTGATGCTTAGCTGACAAAATGATATAAAAAGGGTAATCCCATTATTTTATGTATCTTTGATCTTTAGTTAGGCTAAGTATCTTTCTATAAATTTTTTGGCAGTTGGTATTTCTTATGTTAACTGCCTGTCCATTTCTTGCACACTTTTTTTGTTTTTTTCTTTTTTTTAACTTAAATGAGCATCTGATCTGCTAAGAATTTTGATTCATCTATAATTTGAAAATTGTATTTTGTGGTTTGTCATTTATCTTTAAATTTGTTTTTGGTGTCTTAACTGTACATAATGTTTTTAATCTTATAAAATATAGCAATATTTCCTTAATGGATTTGAGACTATATGATCACTTCTAAAATTATGTAAATCTTTAATTGTTACTTTAATGATTTTTATTGTTTGATTCCCAGATATGAGATTTCAGTTTTCTCCAAATAGAGAAATATCCAAAAAGTCCAAACGTATCATGACTAATAACACTTTGACTAATGCATTCTTTGCACACTGACTTAAAATACTGTATTGTATATTAAATCCCATTTATAAATGGATCTCTTTGGGTCTCTCTGTTCCATTGATCATTTTTCTGTTTTTGAACATTACACTTATTTACATTATGGACCATTTATTTGTAATATATTTTGTAGTAGAAACACCTCTTAATTTTTTTTCTTTTATAAATGGAAAGTTTGGCAAATTTCATTTTTTCTTTTTTGATAATTTTTAACCAACTGCAACTTGTCTCCTTAAATCCTTTCAGAATTTGATTGTACTTGCATTATATTAAGTTACAGTGAGGTGGATAATTATATTTTTCAGTATTTTTAGTCTTCTCAGAAAGGAACATGATATGAATCTTCGGTTTTTTGGTCCTCTCTTATGTCCTTAAGTAAGGTTTTATAATTTTACTTCATAATGGTCTTATACCTTCCTTTTTAATCTAATCTTAGATATATAAAAATTATTTCTGTGAATTGAGTTTATCCTCACTTTTAATACCAAATTATTGGTAGGGTAGGTAGTGGAAAAACTAATTACTTTTATGTATTTATATTGTATCCAATTATTTTATTGAACCCTTTGTATTTTCTAATAATTTTTTGGTTGATTCTTTTGATTATTTCAGTAAACTGCCTCCCAATAACTATCTCATTATTGGGATAATTTCCATTATACTTATTTCTTATTTCTGGTTTTATTATGTTGACCAGCCTTTTCAGAATATAAATAACAAAATAATGGTAGTAAACTCCTTTGTTTAGTTCCTGAGTGTAATGTGAATGTTTCTAGTGTTTTATTATTAAATAGAATGTGTAGTATTGGTTTTTTACAGATCCTCTCATAAATTTAAAAGCACTTTCTTAAATTTACAGTTAAGAGTTGTCTTTTAAACTGGCTGGTATTGGAATTTAGATAATTTTTTAATGCATCTATTTGAGATGCTGAACAGATTTCTCCTTAATCCTTGCAAAGTAAGGATCTTAGCATTCATCTGTCTTTTTTTTTAATCATTGTAAACACTATCTGTTCCTATATATTCTTTATGTACACAAGGTAGTTTTTATGTACACAAGCTCCCCTAAGATGTGGGTCTTGGCATCTATGTTTACTGACAAAATTGATCTATACTTCCTTTTTTTAAAAAATATTTGTCAATTTTTGATATCAGATTATACTAGTTTTATATAATCATTAAGGAGGCTTTCCCCTTTTTCAGGTTCAGAGCAGTTTAGATACAGGAATCATCTTGTCTTTGAAGATCTGACATGACAGCACAGCTCTGAAACAGAATGGGCCTAATTTCTTTATTGGGCATAGATCTTAGGCAGCCTTTTCAGTTATCTATATTTTTTCTGCATCTCTTCAGTTTTTCTGCGTCTTAAAGTAATTCTGATAACTTAGAGTTTCCTAGATGATCATCTATTTAATGAAGATGTTATAGTTTATTGGTATAAAGTTATGTATTATTATTTTATAGATTTTAAAACTTCTTCCTGTATTTTTGGTATTATCACCTTCCTTATTTCTGGTGTTGATTTCTCCATTTTTTGGTCTTCCATTCAGCTCTTTGGAAAGAAAAAGCCTTTGGTGGTCTTTATCTAATTGCCACATTATTTTATTTCTTCTACTTTATTTTGGTTTATTTTCTTTTTCTAGCTTCTTGAAGTAAATGCTATTCTGTATTGCTTAAGCTGGAATTTTCCTTTACCAATCTGGCTGTGTCCTTTAGGTTTTGAGATCTCATATTCCCAGTATTAATATAATTTTGATTCCTTTGGTCCAAGAATAATTTAGAACAGTATTTTAAAATTCCTAAGTGTTTAGTTTGGGAATTATCTTTATTTTTAATTCCTATTTATATTACATTGTGCTCAAAGAATATAACCTATATGATTCTGACCCTCTGGAATTTGAAGTAGTTTTTCTTCATCTCGTAGTACACTATCAGTTTTTAAAATAAACAATTTTAAAAATAAAATGATATACCTAGCTTTCTGAATTTTACTCCAGCTGATTTTCCCTTAGATCTTACTGCCTCCAGAGTTTACTGTATGTTTGTATTTTTGACATTTTCTAGTGTATACATCTACTTACATCAAAATAGTCTGTAAGAAGTTATAAATTTAGAATATGTTTTATCGTATGATTTAGAAAAGTAGAAAAAAGTCTAAGTAGAAATCGTTTGGAAGAAGATTTCAAAAAAGAGAGACTTTAACTAGTCTCATTGAATGAGTCATGTGTGGCTAGATGGGGAATGATCAAGGACATCATGCATGTAGGGAACTTAAGGAGCAAAGACGTGTGCATTTGTGGGGAGTCGACCCTGATCTGGGTAGAAGAGTAACAGGAAATAAAGCTAAATAGGTTAACACTGAGCCTGATTAGTAGGACCATGTTAAATGTTAACGGTAGATTGTGTACAGCTCTCCTAAATATACCAGTGTGGAACACCTTGTTGAAAATCTGAAGGAATATGTATGGTTGCAGTATACTGTAGAAGTCAGAAAACTTCTTGTGAAGGAAGTTCATAAAAAAAAAAAATAGTTGATAAATTAATTTATGCTGATAAAATGTGGTATTTTGTGGTTGAAAAATTGCTCCTAGATATTTAGAAGTACCTTTCTACCTCTCTGGTTTAATAAAACACCTATAGATTATAACTTTGGCATTTACTCATTAAAATTGGGAGAATCTTAAATAGAGAAAAATCAAGAGATAAACATAATCGTAGAGTTAAAGGTGATGTATATTCTAGCTCTAATAGAAATCTATTTACTATTTATAAAAAAAATCACAGCCTGTGTTTTGAAGGTGGCGGGGGGGAATGGATAATCATTTAGTGTTGTAATTCCTTATGCCTAAACCTATAATATTATTTAAGAGACAAATTTATTTTATTCTGGTCATACTAATTTCGGCCAAAAGGATGACATCTGAAATATTTAAATATCCAAAAACCTTCTAATAGCCTATGGCAATCATTGTCTAAGGGCCATAATAAGGAAGAACAGTTATTTATTGTTTTTCTTTTACACTTATTCTCAAATTCCGTATAGTTCAGTTATTAAATGATCATGTGCCTTTTTTTCAAATTGGAAAAATTTTTAATCTCAAATTGGGAAGATTAAAGAGTTTATAAGCAAAACATGCAGTAAAGTGAGCCATGATAGTCTTACATGACTAAATATAGTTAATTTTCATGGCTGTTTTTAACCACAGCAGTAACACTTTAGAATGACATGTATATTGAAAATAAAATTGGAATAATTTATTTTAGCCATAGAGTAATTATCTTACTCTATTTATAATGCTAAGCTATATATTAATAGAAAGGACTTATTAGCTCCCCTAAGAATATATAACTAGAATATTTCATTTACTGTTTTTCAGTTACGTTTTCTCAATTCTATAAAATACAGCCCAATAGGTGGTAGTTTCTGGATGGCCAAGAATTGCTTAAGAAAGGCATGCATTTAAAAGAAAAGAGAAAAACCCTTTCCAGTAGAATGGACTTTTTGTAAAATATATTTTGCATATAGCCTCAAATGTTTTATGGTTAGCAGAGTTAGAATTTAGATGTGTCTAATATAAATGAATATTTTTAAAGTGTTATGTTTAACTATATGGGCTTCTTATTTATAGTAGTATTTTATATATAACTGTACACATATTTCTTTATGAGCAGATATTTTCCAAATCATTTGCTTATGTGTGGGAACATGCATTAGTATTTATTGTTTCCCATTATAATATGAATTCTAAGGTGTTTGTAAAGAAAAAGTAAGCTCACGTATCAAGGTAGTAATAGTGATATTATGCATTAATTATCATTACACTGATAAAATTCAAATATTTTTGAAACAATGAAAAATTTATTTTATGGTAAATAAAAAACTTGCTTTTCATCCCTTATTTGTCAGCTCTGCAATTGAAGTTAATTGTGGTGATGTTATGCATTTAAGAGCCAGCCATTTTCTTTCAGATATGGGTATTCTAGGGAACTGCAGTTCAGCCCTAGAATTTGAAACATTAGAGGGGTACATCAAACTGAGCGTAGGTTAGGTGATATACCTAGTATCTCTGTCTTATGCCTCTGAATAGACTTTGACCAGGCTCTGATAAGCTTTATGAAGTTACTCACATGGTAAGCTTAGATGTATTTAAACTATGGAACATGGGACAATATTCTTAGATGTACTACCTCCTTATTTGTAATATTTTAAAAGGAAAAAAGCATATTTCACTGTAAGGATAATTAAGTTATAATATTGAAAGATTTTAATTATTATAATTAACCAAGATTGACATTGTCTTGTATTTTCTAGGCAATTAAGTTGGAATATTCAAGGTTGGTTAAATTGGCCCAAGAAGATACCCCACCAGAAACAGACTATCGATTACATCATGTAGTAGTCTACTTTATCCAGAATCAGGCTCCAAAGAAAATCATTGAGAAAACATTGCTAGAACAATTTGGAGATAGAAATTTGAGTTTTGATGAAAGGTAATTTGAAAATGTTTAATATCTTATTCGTATGCTCAAATTGTCCTTGTCTTTTTTATAGTTCCCAGTGCAATTTTTGAATGTTTATTTTACACATACACAGACATATTTCAATAAATGCAGTACAAAATTTGACTTCACTTAATGTGAACAATTGCTTTGTAATTTATTTGAGATTTATAATCATGACCTTTAAAAGTTTGAAGTAAAAATAATTTAGATCGCTTTAGTACATTTTAATTGTGAACTAAGGTACTGAGCTAGGCAATGTAAAGATACACAGAAGAGTATAATATAATTATCACTGCCCTTTGGGGACTTAATATTTGAATTTCTCAACCTCTCCACTATGGATATTTGGGGCCAAATAATTTTTTGTTTTTGAGGGGGCTGTCCTGTAATTTGTAGGATATTTAGTAATGTTCCTGGCCTCTACCCACTAAATGCCAGTAGTACTCTCCAACTGGTGACAACCCATACGGTCTCCAAATACTGCCAGATATCCCCTGAGGGAGCAAAATCACCCTTGTGTGAGAACCACTGGAGAAAAGTAATTATATGTACAAATAAAGTAATTAAACATCTCCTGACATAAAGAGAAGGCTTAGAATGGTTAAATTAATTTTGGTTTACCAAAAACTGTTTTCTCTTAGAAACTCCTATAAAACTATTTACTAATGTTAAAAATTTAAATTTAATCTAATTAGAATGAATACTATTTAAAACAATTTAGGCCTTAGGTAAAGATCCAAAGTACTGAAAAGTTATTTTAGAATACAGAAACATTTATACTATCTTGGAGTTCATTGTAAACACATTTAAATTCTGAAGTAAATGATTATCCTTTCATGAATGTCTCAAAAATAGTGAATTAAAAATATGTGAGTAGAGAAGAGTATGAGGGAAAACAAAGCATCCAGGTTTAATTTCTGCCTCACCATGTGTCTGCTGTGAAATTTAGGATTAAGTGAAATAATACAGGTGAATGGTTTTGAGCATTATCTGGTAGACAGTAAATGCTCAGTGAGTATTGGCTATTAATATTTTTATTAGTAGTAAGGTTGGCATCACTTATTTTGTTACATATAACTGTGAAGAGCTCAGAAGCTATAACCCTCATTATCTGGACTGTCAGTATACTATGTTCCAATGAGTATATGCTATTGAATTTGGGGAGGATACTTATGCAGTACTCACGTTGATTTTTCAGTCTTTTGCAGTTATTTGCCCTGGCAACTAAAAATAGTTTGTTTTAAGAAATCTGATTTCTCTTGTGCTTGAAATCCAGAGTAAAATGTGTGTGATAACGAAATATATTTTGGGCGGATTTCTTTAGCAATGGTTCTGATCATAAAATCTATTGAAATGTTTCCAGTCCTACCTGAAATGATAGGCACATTTTGGATTCCTTTTTACTATTTATGAATAATACCATTTGGAGGAAAATAAGATTTCATGTCTCTGGAGCTTACTTAATAATACATTATAAATTTTTAATTTTTTTTTACATATTCCATCTTTATTAATAGAATATAATTTAAAAGCCATATGTATCAATAAATATAACATGGTAAATTTGAATTAGAATTATTGCTTCTGTCTTCTTTATATATTTTGTAACTATCTGGTATTGTCCAAAAAACACATTTTTCACTTAAGTATTTGAAAGTTGTTTCCTCAAAAAAATATTACTCAGTGATAGTGGATTTCATTTTCATATGTGTTGGGTAGTCTAGTTTTGTATAACACATGTTGTTCAGTCTTTATGGAGTTTGCTTTTGATTTAGAAATACATTTCTTTTATTTGAAGGTGTCACAACATAATGAAAGTTGCTCAAGCCAAAATTGAAATGATAAAACCTGAAGAAGTAAACTTGGAGGAGTATGAGGTAATGTGCCTTTTGAGAGGTTGAACTGTAGATTGAGGAATTGTTTAATTCAGTAATCTTTCATTTCAGTACAGCTAAGCACGTGAGAAAATTTGACATAGAGTGTTGAAGTAACTTGCCTAAAGTTCTCATAGCTTCACGTCACAACTTTGTTAACAGAACCTATGTTCTTAAATACTGTACTACAGTGAAGCCATGCTATATTTTTTCTTTGCTTCATCAGATATTTTGGGGGGAAGTTAGAAATTCGTTTTAATCATTGTATGCCATATATATTTGTCATTATTGGACAGTGTTGTGTGAGAGATCTCGAGCACACACATGAGTAGTCGTATCATGCCTGTGGTAATTTTTGTGCAAAATATTCTCTTTGTGTTAAGTTTGGCTTTAAAACTAATATTTTTTTAAGTTACCAATTCAAACACCTAGTATTTTTTCAAGCTTTTAAATTTAACTTTATACATTGTCTTTTCAAAAACTTATAAATTTGGTAAATTTTAACTTGCTTTCATGAGTGCCTTTGATTAATGACTGCTCTCATTTACAAACTTAATTACTTTATATTCCCTTAAACAATTAGTGTAATTCACTACATTAACAGATACAAGGAAGGATACAGAAAACAGTTATTATTTTTATAATATAATCGTCGTTTATTTTTCTCCACTTATTTTTTGTTTTGTGTTGTATTTTTTTAATATTTTTATTGGAGTATAATTGCTTTACAATGTTGTGTTAGTTTCTGCTATTCACAAAGTGAATCAGCTATATGTATACATATATCCCCATATCTCCTTCCTCTTGTGTCTCCCTCCCACCCTCCATATCCCACCCCACTAGGTGGACACAAAGCACCGAGCTGATCTCCCTGTGCTATGCAGCTGCTTCCCACTAGCTATCTGTTTTACATTTGGTAGTGTATATATGTCCATGCTACTCTCTCACTTCGTCCCAGCTTACCCTTCCCCCTCCCCATGTCCTCAAGTCCATTCTCTACGTCTGCATCTTTATTCCTGTCCTGCCCCTAGGTTCTTCAGAACCTTTTTTTTTTTAGATTCCATATAGATGTATTAGCATACAGTATTTGTTTTTCTCTTTCTGACTTATTTCACTCTGTATGACAGATTCTAGGTCCATCCACCTCACTACGAATAACAGTTTCGTTTCTTTTATGGCTGAGTAATATTCCATGGTATATATGTGCCACATCTTCTTTATCCATTCATCTGTCGATAGATACTTAAGTTGCTTCCATGTCCTGGCTATTGTAAATAGAGCTGCAATGACCATTGTGGTACATGACTCTTTTTGAATTACGGTTTTCTCAGGGTATATGCCCAGTAGTGGGATTGCTGGGTCTTATGATAGTACTATTTTTAGTTTTTTAAGGAACCTCCATACTGTTCTCCATAGTGACTGTGTCAATTTACATTCCCACCAGCAGTGCAAGAGGGTTCCCCTTTTCTCCACACCCTCTCCAGCATTTATTGTTTGTAGATTTTTTGATGATGGCCGTTCTGACTGGTGTGAGGTGATATCTCATTGTAGTTTTGATTTGCATTTCTCTAAGGATTAGTGATGTTAAACATCCTTTCATGTGTTTCTTGGCAATCTGTATATCTTCTTTGGAGAAACAAGGTAGCTACTTTAATCTACTAAAGAGTGTCTTGAAAAACAAAAACAAATATAAAGAAATCTGAACATTGAAAGCTTTCCTTTTGTGATCAAGTAAAAGACAGGCATGTATGCCATTACCACTTCTATTCAGCATTGTACTGGTAATTCAAGGACAGTAAGGCAACAAAAAATAAAGCAAAAAGTAAGAGATTGCAAAAGAAGAAACAAAGTTTTCATTATTTGCAGATTTTATACCTAGAAAATACAAAATCTACAGATAAATTTATTGGAGATAAATAAAGATAATAAGAGAGCTCTGTAACATACAAGTCTTATGTCAAATATCAGTTTTATTCCTTTATACCAGTAACAAATAATCAGATAGAAATTCTAAAGAATAACAGCATTTTTAGTAGTACCCAAACTGTGGAGTACCTAGAAGCAAATTTAGCAAAAATTGTGCATGACTTTAGGAGACGTTATAAAGAAGACCTAAACAAATGGATATATGTATCGTATCGTGTTTGGGAAACTTTGTATTATAAAGATGTCAGTTTTTCCCAAAATGGTTTATTGATACTGTGCAGTTTCTGTCAGACTTCTAGCTAGTTGTTTTATGGAGCTTTAATAAGTTGATTCAAAATTTTTATGGAAATGCAAAGATCTCACTCTAGTCCTGACATTCTTGAAGAAGAACGAGGTAGGAAGGCTTTTTTACTTGAAATCAATACAAATTATCTTAACCTTTATGCTTTATAATAATATTAGCATAAGAATAGGTAAATTCGAGCAATAAAGCAGAATAGAAAATCTAGGAACACAGCCACAAATAAATGGACACACAATACATGCCAGAGATGGCAGGCAAATTGGTTGCTAACTCTACCCTTGTCTCCAAGATTCAAGTAACATGGGACTTGATTTTTTTTTTTTTCTTTGCGGTATGCGGACCTCTCACCGCTGCGGCCCCTCCCGCCGCGGAGCACAGGCTCCAGACGCGCAGGCCCGGCGGCCACGGCCCAGGGGCCCAGCCGCTCCGCGGCATGCGGTATCCTCCCGGACCGGGGCACGAACCCGCGTCCCCTGCATCGGCAGGCGGACCCTCAACCACTGTGCCACCAGGGGAGCCCCGGGACTTGATTTTTTATTTGTGATTTGATTCTACAGTCTCTCTACAAGCATGCTTCATCAGATTGGCTTCAGCATATTTTTATTATGAAAACGTCTCATATTTTTTCTAACTGCAGAGCCACTAAGTCTTATAGGTATTTACATGACATGTTTTTGGATTCTGTATATCCCACATATCTTTGTCTTGCTCTAAGTCACGCATCAGCAGACCTTGCCCACAGACCAAATCCAGCTCACCACCTGCTTTTTTTAAGTAAAGTTTTATTGGAACACAAGCCATTTGTTTAGGTATTGCGTATCAGCACTTTCACACTACAACCGCAGAGATGAGTAACTGCAACAGAGACTGCATGGCCTGCAAAGCCTGAAACATTTATTGTCTAACCCTTTAAAGAAAAAGTTTACCTACTTAACAACTTCTAAGGTGATTCTAATGACAATAGAGTGGCAATTTGAATACTTCCCCCAGAAAAGTTAACTTTATGCTTGCAAGACAATTTTACCTTTATTTGTTATTAAGGTCTACTTATAGTGTGGAAATTATGCCTTTTAAAATTAAAAATTAAAATGATTCATATTCAAGTAGAATGTAGCTGGTCAATAACTGGCCTGTATGTTTCTTATTTTCATTTACTTATAATAATATGTATATAAAAGCTTTCACACTTCTATCATCACTATCTCCTTTAGGTTAGTCCTATATTGAATTTTAGTTATGATTTTCCTTGAATCAATTTTTATTAAGTAAGTTAAGAAAAAAATCTTGATTTTATTTTTTTAAGTCATTTTCTAGAGTTATAAGTTGTAAGTTCTGAATCATTTAGTCACATTACATGCCCAATAATTGTGAGTTGTTTTGGAGGGAGAGGCTGTTGAAATGTGAAATGCATCTATCTTTTTCACCATAGCTCAGCTGAAAAGAGTATTCAGCAACCACATTTAAAATTTAACACAAATTTGGGAAAATTAAAAGGTTAAATAATTTTATTATGATGTAACATTTTTTTTTTCTTTCAGTTCCTTAAAACTGTGCTTCAAATAACAGTCTTCAAGCTTTGCTTCCTGTTAGAGGAGTTAGTTTCATTTACCTTCTACCTTCAATGTGATGTAGATCTATAATAATACTTTTTAAATTTAAGTGTATTTGCTTTACGTTATATTAGTTTCAGGTGTACAGCATAGGTTCAGTATGTTTACAGATTATACTCCATTAAAAGTTATTACAAGATAATAGCTATAATTCCCTGTGCTATACAATATATCCTTGCTGCTTATCTATTTTATACATAGTAGTTTGTATTTTGTAATCCTGTACCCCTATCGCACTCCTCCTTTCCCTCTCCCCATGGGTAACAGTATGGAGGTTCCTCAAAAAAATGAAAATAGAACCATCAATATAATCCAGCAATTCACTCCTCTGTATATGTCTGGAAAAAATGAAAACACTAATTTGAAAAGATACATGCACCCCAAATATTCTGTAATGATATCTTAATAATAAAATTTTACAATGAAGAATTTTTGAGAGAGAGAGATGACCTACCTGACTGATTATCTTGCCTTTGTATTTCTGTTTTCTTCTAGTGAGTCATTGTTGTTTAATTTCTCATCAATGTCTAATAATTTTTACATTTATTATTATACCGATAAATAGTTTTGTATGTAAGACAGTAAAGTCTTGATTTAGGTCTAGTTTATCTTTAATTATGAACTCTTTGCTTCTGTTAATTCAAACAGTTATCAAAACAATGTATTTATAAGCAGTTTTCATTGTAGTTTTAATATCTATATACTTTTACTATTTTCTTTCACCTACAGGAATGGCATCAGGATTATAGAAAATTCAGGGAAACAACCATGTATCTCATAATTGGGCTAGAAAATTTTCAAAGAGAAAGGTAAGGCAAGATGTACACACATGAAAAGGAGAGCTTAATTTTTGTATTCTATTCAGATGTGACCTCATCTATAGAAAAGGTTTTTTTCACAGTGTATATTTTCAATAAATGTTTTATTTTAGAACAGTCTTAGATTTACAGAGAAATTGCAAAATTAATACAAAGAGTTCCCATATACCCCACATACAATATATTTTCCATTTTAAGCTAAATCTGTAAAGCTGGCATTATTGTCATTGTTTTTATCAGCTCTCAAACACTGCAATTGAAACTTAGAATGGAATAGGATTAGACTGAAGCCTAGAAGTTTGCTGGGGACCGAAGAAGCTGGTAGCCCAGCAAATGGAATTCTTTGTATTCTTCAACATCTACCTTCCAGTCACTAGCCTTTTTCCTGTTCTTTCTGAGTTTAATCTTGACTTCAAATTAGAGATAGTGTTTCTAATCTGTCTCTTTCTCTGAACTTCGAGGTACTATAAAAAATATAGCTGTAGAAAACTAATCACTTGTCTTCTAAATACTGCGACTGTAAATATTTTAGATTACTTCTCATACAAATTACAGATGGTTTTAAAGGAATTTCTGCTTTTTAAATTGCAATCATTGTTACCGAGAAGAAAAGGATACATATTGATTTATTGACCATTATAGATTATTCATTAATGTGTATTTACTTATTATACACGTATTTCTCAATTCGTATCCTTTAACATTAATTTACTTGACTAAGGATTTTTTTATGTGCTATATTTAAAATACACTGTAATACTGCCACCAAGTAAAAGGGATATTGATTTCTTTCTTTTTTTTCCTTTTCTTTTTTATTGTGTAAAGTATAAGAAACCTCCACTTGAGGTAATAATGTTGTTTTTTTTAAATGCCAACATGCAACATTACTTCTAGAGCTATGCTGTCCAACATGGTGGCCACCAGCCACATGCAAAAATTTAAATATAAATTAATTAAAATTTTTAAAGCTAAGAATTCGGTTTCTCAATCATACTAGCCACATTTTGAATGTTCAGTAGTTACGCGTGACTAGTGGCTACTGTTTTGGCCAGCACAGATACACCACTTCCATTATTGCAGGAAGTTCTGTTGGACAGTGCGGCTCTGTTCGTTGGACAGTACACAATGCCATCATTCTTACACTTATCAAAATCTTAAAAGTTATCACACAAAAGTAAAAAGTAATGTTAATACTTGGATACAAATTATTAAAGTCCTAGTGATTGTGTACTTTTAAGATAATTTACTTTGGTTACTGAAATAGAAAACTGTTTTGATCAGTAGCTCTATTTTATTAATATTTTGGTCAAAGTTTTATTTAATAGGGATATTCTAATTAGCTTTAGGATTTTGGAGATTAAGTTTTCTGAGAAAAATATTAATATGGTCTTACAATTGAACAGAGTATCTAAAAGGTATTTCCATTTTATAGGTAAAGAAACTGGGCTCCACAGTGCTGCAATAACTTTGTCAAGGTCACACGACTGACTAGGGAGAGAAAAATTGAAATAGAGACCTCTGTATTCTTGTATAATTTAATGAAATCAGAAAAGGACAAAATGTATTCATTATCGCAATAAGAATTAACAAGATGAACCTGTCATTTTCTTGCTCTCTGCATAGCTTCTACATTAGCTTTTCTGAGTTAACATTTGTTAAAGGACTTTAAGTATAACTTGGAATTATGTTTAAATTTCATAATTTGCTTATTCTTAAATATGTTCTTGTTGGTAAAGTGAATATTCTTAGCATAGCAAATGTGAAAGGTCAGCTAGAAAATTAGTAGTGGTGACAAATAATACTTATGGAATATTGTAAAAAGAAATGTTAATTTTACCACTTTAAATATAGCGGTAACCGTTACTAGCAGTGTATAAAACATTGCCAAAAGGTTTTGTCAAACTTGTTTTTAATGAAAACTTAGCACTTGAAAGCCATAAATTGAATTATTTATTGATGGGTCATTATTACTTCTCTGAGTAATGAAATGAAATCATGTTTTTAGGAACCATAATTTTACAGCAGTAAAACTGGAAGATAAAGAGAATCTATCAGGCTACATAGTCTTATTTTATCTTAAATAAGAATTTGGTAACTGGACTGCTGAATTTTATTCTGATTACTTGAAGTGTAAGCACTTTAAACGTTGATAAAATGTAGAACGTTTTGTGTACTTCACTAGAAAATTGGAACATGTTCATAGTTTCAGAGCTATTCTCAGAGCGATGACTCAGGTCTAGAAAGCCAGATATGGATGTCATTCAGGGGAGACCTTTCAACAGGAAACTTAATAGCTATAAAAGGGAAGGTAGATGTGCCAGCAAACTAATTCAACTTAGTGACGTAAAACAACATTTAATATTATTATCACTCTTTAAACAAAAAAAGCTTTAGCTGAGACTATACCCATATTATTTCAAAATAAGATTTCATACCCTAAGTTTTCTCAAAAACAGATTCCTGGGAAAAGCTGTTTCCAAAACATAACTTAAAAGAACTTATTTTTTATGAAGTAGTTTCAGGTGTGTAATTTGATTTGTTATGAATGTGTACATTAATTTCCACATAATTCTACATTTAACATTTGGACTATAGACTTGTTTCTGAGCACCTGAAATTAATAAACAGTAACACTGATTGGCAGTAAACATTGTTTCTGTACAGTATTTCACTTTTTAGGATGTTGCATTTTTCTGAATTTGTGAGAAGATACGTTATGATTGGAAAATCTGACACATAGGAAATATCTTAAAATATCTTTCATATTTCAGTTATACAAATATATAGCTGTATATATTTTTTCCTACAGCATGTTAGGAGAAGAATAATCGTTTTAGAGACAAATATAGTACTCAAACATTTTTCCCATATTCCCTTTTTAAAACCTAGTTTGAACTTCTTTTTGTTTTTTTTTTGCTGTACGTGGGCCTCTCACTGTTGTGGCCTCTCCCGTTGCGGAGCACAGGCTCCGGACGCGCAGGCTCTGCAGCATGTGGGATCTTCCCAGACCGGGGCACGAACCCGTGTCCCCTGCATCAGCAGGCGGACTCTCAACCACTGCGCCACCAGGGAAGCCCATAGTTTGAACTTCTTAAGGTCTAGACTTATATAAATAACATATTAATATTAACTATAAAACAAAGGCCTAACCCTGCCTGCCTTTTATGTTAGTGTTTTCTTTTGTCTGTTTGTATCCCACTAGATTTCCCAGATTTAGAAGCATTTTTTCCCTTCTACTTCACCCATCTCCTTTGGATATTCTCCCCTCTTACATTTTTCTCAATGAGTAGAACTGTGCCCTCACATAGAAAAAAACCTGACTAAAAAAGAGTCACTGAATGAATCGAGTGCTGTTCGTTATAAAGGAACAAAGTAATCTGATCCTTCCCTCAAACAAAAATGACATTATGTTGTTTAAAAAGTAGATCGTTGGACTTCCCTGGTGGCACAGTGGCTGAGAGTCCGCCTGCTGATGCAGGGGACGCGGGTTCGTACCCCAGTCCAGGAAGATCCCACATGCCGCGGAGCGGCTGGGCCCGTGAGCCATGGCCGCTGGGCCTGCGCGTCTGGAGCCTGTGCTCCGCAATGGGAGAGGCCACAACAACAGTGAGAGGCCCGTGTAGCGGAAAAAAAAAAAAAAAAAACACAAGCAGATCGTTGACTTTCACATCAGTGTTAATTTTGAGTCTAAATGGAAATAAATACCAAGGAAGACAGAAGGAACTCTGAATTCATCAATTATGGCCTTTTTCTCAGTTTTTTCTTAATTCCTAGTTCTGTTTTTTGTTTGTTTTACTTTTAAGACAACTATCTGCTGGTTTCAGATGTGGCTGTTACTCAAAAGATGCCTTCAGGCATACAGTGTATCATCAGATGATACTTTTTATTTTAATGTTGTTCTGGATAATCAAAATTTAAATGTATACTTAAAATGCTTTAAAATTGTAATTGACCTTTTTTTACAAAGATAAAATAGTAATGCTGTACTTTTTTTTTTTTAAAGTTATATAGATTCCTTGCTGTTCCTTATCTGTGCTTATCAGAATAACAAAGAACTCTTGTCCAAAGGCCCATACAGAGGACATGATGAAGAATTGATATCACATTATAGAAGAGAATGTTTACTAGTAAGTTGAATGTACATAGTATGTGTTTACTTTATCATTTTGTCTTACATTGGGGCAGTTATCCAGACTCATATATAAGTGATTGACTATTAATTCTGATGGGGTGTCATGATGATGTCTATAATCTGGGTCTATTCCCTTGAGGTGGGAAAATACACTCAATTCTTCATCCCTTCTTCTTTAAGGATCTTAAGTTTTACAGATGATGAACCAGAAATGTTCTTAAAATGAGGTCAGAATAATTACATTTTTATATTTAGATTTCTTCTCATTCTGCCATTCCCTCTTTTGATGACCGAAGAGGGCCTAAATGATGAATTATCATCATTATTATTCCAGAAAAAGAATAGATTTTTCTGAGTTTTTATAAATAGTATATTTGGTGTACATAATGTTAAAGGATTCATTGTAGTATAATATCGTTTTTTTTCACCTAGTCAATGGAATTTTTTTCCTCAAATATTTTTACTATCTATGTGCTGAAATATTATTGTTGTTATAAACTGTAAGAAATCTTTTTGGCAAGTTTTTTTTTTCCCCCACCAGTTTACTCTCTAGATATCTGGAGTACTTTGTTAATGTTTCTTGAGTCAGCTAACCGTTATGTATAAAATTACAAATTCCATCTTTATACTTTTTTCTGATTAGATTTTATTTAGCTATTAACATGACTATAGATTGTGAACTTCTAAGTTGCAGTTTTTTTCTATAAAATATATAAAGGTATTCAAGAGTATGATTTTTGAATCTATATAGGTTACTTGGTTTATGTGTACTTTAAAAAACTTTAAGTAGGTGTACTGGTGAAATGTTTTCTTTCAGTAGAACTACATAGTATATGTTAATTGTAGTCTGCGGTATGTTTTCGGAATTTTTGAATGTGAATATTAGAGGCTTGTGATCTTGTTATTTTTCTCTTAGCTGATTTTGCTGCATTTGAGTGTATTTTAAGACTTTAATTGTTGATGGTTTGTATCCATTAAGGATGGTATTCTTAATTTGGTCAGTTTCAAAAGGTTTTTAATCAACCCCTGAGAAGGAAGACCTGAATTATATATATTTCAGTTTAAAAAAGTACAGTTTTATATAATTATATAAAATTTTGCATTGAATGAGTTAAAGCAATTTTTAATGTAAAAACGTTACAGTGTTGGGATATTGAAATATTTTGGTAAAACTGTTTTAAACATAAATACAACCAAAAAAACTTGATGGTTATTCTAAGACATTTATAAAATGGTAGAATGTGTTTCTTTTATCATTTTAGGTTAGTAAACCAGCCACACTTTGTTGTTTCACATAGGGATTTAAATAAAACCTCAGGAGGATTATTTTAGTGTTCCTTTAAGGTTTTTCTTTTTTTTTACATTGAGTATTTACTGAGTGTCAGATTCTGAGGGATGCAAAGATAAATAAGACCTATTATTTATCCTAAGAGAATTCAATCTGGTGAGTGATGTACACAGATAATTTTTATATTTCAGAATAAGTATTATTATGAGAAATATGCAAAATAATATACCTGGAATTGTTGGGGAGAAGCTTAAGAGATAAGGTAAACACTGATCTGGATCTTGATGGATAAATAAGAGTTTAAAGCCTTGTAGAGAAGAGAGAAAAACATTCCAGACAAAGGAATATCATATGAAAAGGCATGGGAAGTATACAACAGAAAATGAAGATAAATCCATTGTGGCTAAGTTATGAGGAACAGGGTTAGGTGGAAGTGATGAAGCCAACAGGATTTGTTGTTAGACTGTGAAGAAGCTTATGCACCATTCTAATGCATTGGTACCATTGTAAAGTTGGTGTAAGTTTGGCTTGATCAGGTTTTGGAAAATCATTCTGGCAGTCGTATACTAGAAGATGAACTGGAAAGGAGTAAAGATTGAAATGAAGAACGCTAGAGGAGATAGACAGGGAAGAGAGGGCGAGAGCCTCAACTAAGGCAGAAGTACAATGAATATGAAAGAGAGGGTATATAAGATGGTAAAGGAAATGAAATCAAGGACTTGGTAACTATTAGATGAGTGGGAAGAAGGAAATAGAAGCATTAAGGCTGCCTGACTTACTAGTTCTGTCTTTGGCTTTCGGGACTCTTAAGAGAATGAATAAGGTTGGCTTTGGACATACTATGTTTGAGTTGTTTCTAGGATATGTTTTGATTTAGTGAACTTAACATCGAATTTCAGAATAATTACATGTCTTTGAAAGCAAATTATAAAAATTACACTAGATACTTAAAGGCTTACCTCATTTAATCGTCTTAACCACTGTGTAAGGAAGGTAATAGTATCTCATTTTTCATATAAAGACGCTGAAGCTAGGAAGGTACTTGTTTGCTGAAGGTTAAATAATTTGCTTAGTGGCTGAATTGGACTTTCAGCATAAGCCTCTCTACAAAATCAAGATAAATTGCACAAGAATGACATAACATAACCGTAAGAAATAATAAAATTTTTGTATTTGAAGTTCAGCTTAAAACTATTTAAAAATCATATTTATCATTCTGTAAACGTAAGACTTCAGACATAAACGTCTTATTATACCTGTACCTTTTTATCTGTCTCCTATGTCTCTGTTTCTTATCACATGGATTTCTCTCTTCTACTCAATTAGATGTCAGCACACTTGGCCTGTGCTCCAGCCTACCACTTGTTTTTATAAATAAAGTTTTATTGAAACATAGGCGTGCTCATTCATTTACATATGGCTGCCTTTGTACAGCAACGGCAGAGATCAGTCATTGCAACGAAAACGATATAGCCCTCGAAGCCTAAGATATTTCCTATCTTGTCCTTTACAGAAAAAGTTTACTGATCCCTGTATTGTAAGGGATTGTAAGCTCCATGAGAGTTTTCTGTATTAATCACTTGGGTACCCCTGCATCTAGAACAGTTTCTGGCACATGGCATGTACTGAGTAAGAATTTTTTGAAGGAGTAAATGAACTAATGGATTACCTTTATATTTTTGTATCAAGAAGTATAACAGTCCCTGTTGAGTTGACATTTATGGAAAAGATGATGAGTTTTTCAAAAATTTCTTCCTTTTTAAAATTACTTTGAGTGCTTGTCAAATTTTAGAATTGGGGGAAATTCACCTCTGGAGAACAAATTTTAAAATGGTCCCTATAGTGATGATCAAAGTAAAATAAACTGAACTTAAGCTTTAAAAACATGGCAACATTATTTCTCCCACTTCTTTTTTGCTTTTGTTTCTGTTGTTATATGCATAGCCTTTTCTAAGAGACTTTTCTTGCTCAATAGGTTGAGGTTGCGTTTTGTGACTTCCATTTGTTCTAATACTGTCTGCGAACATGCTTGTTATGTTGCCTTCAGTATTAACACTTACATTTTTATTTAATTAAAAAAGGAAACAAACTTGTTCTTTTTTTCATTGCGTTAAGAAATTAAATGAGCAGGCTGCAGAACTGTTTGAATCTGGAGAGGATCGAGAAGTAAACAATGGTCTGATTATCATGAATGAGTTTATTGTCCCATTTTTGCCCTTGTTATTGGTGGATGAAATGGAAGAGAAAGATATACTTGCTGTGGAAGATATGAGAAATCGATGGTGTTCCTATCTTGGACAAGAAATGGAATGTAAGTTTAAACAATGCAGGTGGACACCTGGGGTGTTGGGATTAAAAGCAGTTAGAATTAGATGTTAGTTATTATCATTTTTTATATTCTGTAACATGTTTATATTCGCATCAGTTTTTTTTCTTATTTACAAACTAAGCTGTGCACACTACTGTTGCCATTTATGTTTTACTTCTTCCCCCCAAATGGTAATGATTTTACATGTTTTGAAATGAAACATCAACTGACCACTCCAAATTAATAAATCTTGTTGAAGATAATTTCTCTCCCTGTCGATCTTTAGTTACATCTAATTGTTTATATTTGCAGCAAACCTCCAAGAGAAGCTGACAGATTTTCTGCCAAAACTGCTTGATTGTTCTACGGAGATTAAAGGTTTCCATGAGCCGCCGAAGTTACCTCCGTACTCCACGCATGAACTCTGTGAGCGATTTGCCCGAATCATGTTGTCCCTCAGTCGGACTCCTGCTGATGGAAGATAAACTGCACATACTTTCCCTAAACACACTGTATAAACTTTATTTTAGTTCTTAACCCTTGCCTTCCTGTTACAGGGTTTGCTTGTTGCTGCTATAGTTTTTAACTTTTTATTTTAATCACCGCAGAAGACGAAAGGACTCTACAGACTTTAGCCAGACTGCAAACAAAGCTGAGAATCGCATGGCGCTCAGACTTTGTTTTAACCAGAACTGATGTATAATTACAAATCCAGTTGATTTTATTATGGCAAAACCATGCTTTTGCCACTTGTCTTTACAGTATTACTTTGCTTTTATCTTTTCTTTATCTACAGCTTTCCATTCAGTCTGGATCCTCCATGACTACAGCCATTTAAGTGTTCAGCACTGTGTACAATACATAATATTTGGTAGCTTGTAAATGAAATTAAAGAATAAAGTTTTATTTATGGCTACCTATGTGTTTGTAAGCAGGTATATTATATATTAGTGTATTTTTTTAGTTATATAAATGAATTTTGTCTGGGGATTGTTTAAGATTGGGTGATAAATAGATTAATACACACTTTTAATTTTGCTCTAATGTTAGCACATTAGAAATTTACTGAGTACTTGACACTTAACTATATCTGTATTTTTGACTAAGTTGTTAAACTTAGTATGGCACCTAAACCTGTTTTGAATTCAAATCAGGTTTTCACTGAAGTGAGCGGCTGATATTTAAGTCAACCACACTGAAACTTTTAACCTTTTCTTAGATTAACCTTTTATTTTTTTATGTATTTACATATAATATAGCAAGGTGATTATTTCAAGAGATACCAGAAAAAAAGTACTTGAATAAGGGCTATTTAATAGTGAAACTTATAAAAAGTATGTATATGTATATATACATACATACACACATGTATACACACACATATTCTTCATAATGGAGGACAGTGTTTGCATTATATAATCATTCTATTTTTGTAAATTGTATACTACTTTATTTGAAAATGTTCTCTACTAATCAGTGCTGTGAAATGAAGTTGATATTGTTGAACTAGAAGTTATGAGTATCTTACCTGCATTTATTTACCTCCTTTTCAAAAAGGAAAAAGCTGTAGAACATTTTGTAGATGGAACTGCTGTTTAAGATTAATGAAGTAATATTGTGAATGAAATTCAATGCTTTAAAGGTAATCATTGTTACCAACAACCTATTTTTGAATTTATAAAAATTCTTTATAAGTGATACTTTGTTAGTGTAGTAAAATATATCATTATACTATGTGTATGTTTCTTATAGCGTCGCCAAAGCTAGTGCTCTTCATAAGTGCCTCTCATAAAAGATGCTGGGTGGAAGAGGAACAAGAAAATATTAAACTGTTATATAATACTCCTTATAAAGGTATCAATATACTGCTAAGGTATTAATGACAAAGAATTGGTACTATTTCTGTTGTAAAGTTAGATTTTGCATATTATAGCCATCAGAATGTGTTTTGGTTTAGATTTCAAGTTCTCTACTGAGCAGAACTAGTGCTCTGCATCGGTTTTCAAGTCCTATTGCAAGTTTGGAAACTTCATATGTATCATCAAAGCATTTATAAAGTATCTTCAGTATTTTATGATATTCTACCATAATGGTAAAGTTGTTTGTGTTTATGTGTATAATTGACCACTGAGACACAAACTGCTAAACACCATATGGAAATTACTCCTTTTACAAGGCACATCCAGGTAAGTATTATTATCATATTTACTCTGTACTTAAAAGCCAGTTTATTCATTCCTAGTTATGAATCTGAAGTTCTTATTTAAAAAAGGGACCTTTTTCAAGACCTAGGGAAACAACTTGTTTTTATATCAGCTTCTAATCTACTCTTAAGATTTAGGTTAGTGAAATTTTCTTAACATTATTTACTGGATTAAATATAACTTATGGCTAGTAATTTAACAATTGAAACCTCATAGAACTGTTGTCCATGGCAGATTTCACTTTGATTTAATGACTCTCATTTTGATTACTATAGTACTCCCTTCCCACTCCCCCACAATTACATTTTGAAATAATTTAGGGTAGAATTCAAATAGATAGAGAAGATTTTTAGGAACTTGTTACAAACATCTTGTATAAGGAGACTGTAGCCATGAGTGAACCTGTGAGATCCCATAATACTTTGCAGATTCGTTAAAATACAATACACTAAATACATTAAATAAGTAGTTCTCAAAGTGTGGTCTCCAGACAAGCAGCTTTTCAGCATCATCTGGGGACATGTTAGAACTGAAAATTCTTGAGCCCCATATCAGAACTACTGACTAACACATGTTAAAACTTGAAGAGTTAACAAGTTTCAACAAGTCCTTCAGAAGATTCTGATATCTGCTGAAGGTTGAGAACTACAGCACTAAATAAAACTGTCAGTAGCATTTTATGCACCTTAAATTGATGTTTAAATTCTGTTTACTTTTGAACCCCCATTTCTTGGAAACTTTTCATTATTTCCCTCACTGGCAATTTCAAAGAAGTGACTAAAAATTATTTTTCTTAGTTTTAGATTTATTGAGACTAAGGTGGATTCTCTCCTCCTATATCTAATTCTCCAGAAGTTCAGTGTCTTTGTTTTATGATTCAGAATTGTTGACTTTGGCTTCTGAGTCCTATTGTCCTCCCTCTGAAGTACAATCACACAGCATACTTGGGAAGAGTAAGTAGGGATACAGTTGTGTAATCATTTTTTTTAAATTTACTTTACATTGTTAAGCAGATTAAATATTATTTGTTGTGCCAGTGATAACCTCATCCAAAGCATGTGTATTTTGCTGCTAGGACTGCCATAATAAATACCACAGACTGGAACGGCTTTAAAAACATAAGTTTATTTTCTCACAGTTCTAGAGGCTGGAAGTCCAAGATCAAGATGTTGGCAGGTTTAGTTTCTCCTGAGGCCTCTCTCTTTGGCTTGCAGAAAGTAGCCTTCTCACTTTGTCCTCACATGACCTTTTCTCTGTGCATGTGTGCATCTCTGATGTCTCTTCCTCTCCTCTTCTTATAAGGACACCAGTCATACTGGATTAGGGCCCCACCCTTATGACCTCATTTAATCTTAATTATCTCTTTAAAGGTCCTGTCTCCAAATACAGTCACATTTGGGGGTAAGGGCTTCAACAAATGAATTTGGGGGTGGGAGACAACAATTCAGTCCACAGTATGTGATGGCCCAGTTTATATACCTCCTTTGCAGACACAAAAGTATTGTTGTTACAAGATCACTGTGCAAATATCTGTAGTTCTATTCTTTCATCTGCTTTTCTTTTACTCTCACTTTATTCTAAAAACCATGTCAAAGTTATAGCAAACCAAGTTAGAAATTGCTCACAGTGCATCCACCTAATCATTTCAGTATGTTTTCATTGAACAAATTTTTGCTGAATGAATGAAATAATTCATGTTGACTTGCCCTTGTTCATGTTTATTTTATTAGTTTCACTTAACATTATACCATAGGTCTGTTTCTGTTTTGCTGGTGTTTTTATTCTTACCTACTTTATATCCCTATTCCCCAGCTAGTACTGGAGGCACTGGTGTTAACCATTGTGGACACATATTTTTCCATGTTTGGATAATGTTATGCGGTGCGTACATATAAGCATTGGTGGGGTTTTTTTGCAGGGGGTTGGAGGGTGGAAAGGGAGAGGGTCGTTGCTTTTAAAAAATGAAAAAACAATCTATTTTACATATGCTTTCCCCTACCCCCTCCTGTACTTTCTAGCCTCCAATTCCTTCTTTTTCTAATTAGCCATTTGATAGAGGTGACTTACAATAATCAAATAATAAGTACTATAATACTACTAATAAAAGTAAATGAGTCATGATTGAGAGAACTACATACGCAATTGAATGCACACAGACATACACACCAGAATTTCAAATATCCTTCCTTACTCCATGCAAAGTTCTTTCACACCTTCACTACCATTCTCAACCTCCTATTCAGTGCAGCTCCAGTAAAATAGGATGATCTCACCTTTACCAAGAAAGTTGGGGAGCTTGGATATGGACCCCTTCAACTTTTCACCTCCACACTTGTAAATTTACAGTTAATTATTAACCAGGATGTGACAAGGGATAGACATTTTTGATAACCCAGTGTTATGAGGATGATACAAATAAAATCAAATTCAGTATAAAATGAATTTATAAACTTAGTTAAAAAATACGTTCATTATTTGGGAGACATATTTGCTCTACTACAAAAGTAGCTCACTGTTTTGCTTTGTATTAGCCCAAAGCCTGTACAATATCAGTTTGTCCTTTAGCAAATGGTTCTTTTTCAATAATCTGGAACTAGATTAATATCCTTAACCTTAGGTGTGCATCAAAAGGGTGAGCTTTCTTTATAAAAGGTGTCTAGGTCCTGTCTATCATGTGGATTCTTAAAAGCCTTTTAAAGTGAGAACTATTTTGAGAACATTTGGTAGGTGCTTGTCCAACTTTAATTTTTCTAAGGATTACCTCTGGCCCTCCCCTCAGAGACTAATTGAGCCTGACTAGTAGGGTGGAGAAATGTGCTTTTTGCATTATTGTATGTCACGTGAAAAGGCAGGGGGTATAAATTTGCTGATGCCCCCCTCAGCCATACTGCATGCGCATTTTAGTCTGCGCTCCAGCTGAAGCTGCACTCAAATGTTCTTCAGTCCTTAACTTGCTGGACTTCTTTCTCTCTTCTGAGTGGTAAGAGTGCAGGCTCTAGAACCACACTGCCTGTGTCCAGATCTTGGCTCAGCTCCTCACTGTCGTGTTGATCTTGAGTGCACTCTTTAACTCTTCTGTGCCTACATTTCTTCATCTATAAAATAGGATTACAGTAAAAACTGCCTTATATCATTTTTTTAAAAGATTAAATGTGTTTCTGTATTTAAAAAAACTCTTAGAAAATGTCTGCAACAATGTAAGTGTTCAGTAATCATCAGCCATTTTATAGTTTGTCACTATTGGCTTCTGCTCATGATTTTCAGAATCTCTGCCTTCCTGAGACGAGCTGCTTTGGACTACTCTCATTCCTATCTGCATTCTTTGTTTTCTTTTCTTTCTACTCCTTAAATATCAGTGTTGGCAAGGTCTGTACTTGACCCTCTTCTAGCTCTTCACCCTTCCTGGATGGTCGTGTCTGCTAGTTTGTCTTCCTCTGCTGCCTACATACTTATGATTCACAAGTTTGTGTTCCTAACCAAACCTCCCTTGTGCATTTTAGATCTGTACGTATGTCCAATTATCTGTTCAACATAGAGACTTGGATGCTTCACAGGCACTTTAAACTCTGTATATCCAAAACTGAATTCACTACTTCTTCCCAAACCTGATTCTCTTACATTCTTTTGGTGAATGATATAATGATTCAGAAATAAGGAATTATTCTCAATTTCGCATTTATTTCCCATTGATTACTAGGTGTTGACAGGTCAGAGTTTTAATACCTTGCTCATGCATCCCTTTACTACTGTTGATGAGGTTTCTCATCTTTTAATTTGGACAATTGGATTTGGCCTTGAGTGGCCTATCTTTGCCCTTGCCCCTTTAATCCATCTTATATACTGTTGGCAGAATAATCTTTCGAAGAGGTTTTGCATATCTGTCTTCCGTTGCTGGACTGAACTCCTTTAGAGGGAAATAGTACCTCCTGGTTTTGTAACCCTAGTACCTGTTAAAATATCTGGCAATTTAATAAAGGTGCAGTCTTGCAGGTTGTCTGGTCCTCCAATCACCTTAGACCTGCGTGGTCTAGTATGATAGCCACTAGTCACCTGTGGCTATTTAAACTTAAACCAAATATTAGTCATCCTAGCCATATTTCAGATTCTCAGTAGCCACATGTGACTGTTGGCTGCCGTATCGGACAATACATTTTAGAACATTTCTATTATTGCAGAAAGTTTCACTGGACAGAGCTACCTCAGACCCTTGCTGATATGGACATCTTCCTCTATTAACACCCCTGGAACATTCAAACACCCTCCAAAGTGCTAACCTGAGCAAATTGGCCATCAGCATTTACATCTCCTTATCTTGATCCTGCCATTAACCACTTTACTACATCTGCTCTTCAGAGAGCATCTCTACCATCATATATCCAGTCAGGAGCGCCCACACAAGGTATTTCTACAGAGGAGATGTGGTAGAGGCATTAGAGAGTAACCCAGAGGGCCTAACTGCAGGATGCAGCTACTATTCCTAGGGGTAGGGAAACAAAAGGAAAAGTTGGAGTTACCAGAACCTTGGAGCTCCAAAAAAAGGGTCCCCATGGAGTTGGTGCTCAAACCTCTGAGAAGGTTCACCACCTAAGTGCTCTTGCTACTTCTGAGGGATGCAATGAAGATAGCTCTAGAAGTTCTAAAGTTGAAGCTCTAAGTTCCAGTTGAAGAATCAATTGAAATTATTAGGTCACCGGTAGGATTGGCAAGCAAAGACAAAGAAGTAAGTCTTGTTTTCCTCTTTCTACTTTCCAACTTTAGTACTTCATATTGACAGAACCTAAATGGAGTGCAGAGAAGAGGTCAGGAAAATGCACTTTGCAGAGTCCCAGCCTCAGCATCACAGAGCAGGGGATAAAAGGGTGGATGGAACTGGAGCTGAGAGACAATAGGTATAGAACCTACACAATAGTTTCCGCTCCAAGATTTCATTTTTATCCAAATATGTTAATCACTAAAACACTAAATATTCAGAAATGTATCTATGGAGTATCTCTGGGACCTCAAGAGTAAATGCACTAGTTCTGATTGAAATCCTGTTGCTCTTTTTTTATCAAATGAAACTTTTTAATGATGCTATTTAATGCTTTATTTTTAAAGTCAGCAGTGGAAGGATGTATATATAATATGAATTCATACCCATTCACACGTTTTGCTTGTGTGCCATATGCCACAGTATCTGCCAGGTAGTATGTTTATAAAACAAACAGTGATTAGACAAAAGTAATAATCCCCCCAAATTCATCTATCTACCCAGAGTTAGACACTTAGCATTTTTGCGTTGATCCCCCTGGACATCTTTCTGTGCGTGTGCACATATACGTGCACACATACAACTATATCTAAATGAAATATAATAGATGTAGGCATATTTCCAAGGAAGTGTGTATATATATCCCACTGCTCTACAGCACTTGATTATAAGGAAGATGTACAATATTTATTCATGGATATACAATGTAGGCTGCTACTTATGTCTCTTTGTGTACTACTTTTATCTCTTTTGTCTTGCTGCTAAATTTGTAGATGTATAACTTCTGTCTGAGTTACGGAGTATACAGATATAAAATTTTGAGCTAAATTGTCAAACTTTACCAAACTTCCTGTTTATACTGCCACCACTAGTGCATGAGAGAGTGTTTCTTCACAGGTTCAACAACATAGAATATTAACAGTCTTTAATATTTTTCAGGGACAGCCGAAAATTTATTGTATTTTTAAAATTTTTAATGAGAGTGAATATGTTTCAATATGTTAATGGCCGCTTGTACTTGCTTATGACCTTTGCACTTTTTCTGTTGGGTGTTCACGTCTATAAATTTGCAATAGCTCACATTAGGAATCATTAGTTCTTTACTACTACACACACTGCAGATTTTTACCTTCTGTCATTTACTTTAAGCTTGCTTATAATATTAGTGTCTTATGACTTTATTTTTATGTAATCAAATCTGTTGACCTGCTTTATAATTTTCACCTTTGATACCATGTTTAGAAAGGATTTTCCCTGTTCAAGATTATAAAAATACCCATATTTTCTTCTGATATTTTTATGATTTTGTTTTTTATGTCAGTCTTTAGTGCAGTTGGAAATTATATTAAAGGGTGAGGTAAAAATTCACGAAATTTTTCCAAGATTATCTAGGTGTCTATAAAATACTATTTTTCCTTACTGATCTAAAATGTAATCTGCACTAGGTAATAAATTTTTATATTTGAAATTTATGAACACTCTCTTCAGTTCCACTTAATGTTTTTGTCTATTCAGCTACCATTACTAATTTAATGACTTGTTTTAACATTGATTTAAAATATTTGTTTTATAACTAATACACATTTTCCTAGTAGCTAATATGTTGTTACTACCCAACAGAGATGCACTTAATACTCATTTTTTTCCATAATTTTCTGTACTCTTTTACACATAAACTTAGACTTATTCAATCTTCTTTCAAATAAAAATCCTACTGGCATTTTGATTGTACTTACATTGGCTTACATAGATTGGCATATAGAGAAATCATTGAGCCTTTACAATGATGAGTCTTCCTATCCAAAAACAATATTGTCTATCCTTTCATTAGATTCATGTCTTTCAGAAGAGTTTTTTTTTAATTTTTCTTTAAGTATCTTAATGTGTTTTAATGTTTTTGTGGTGTTTATGAATTGAATTCTAATTGAATATTAGTGGTAGAGAACAGCAGGTCTCCAACTTTTTGGTCTCAGAACCTCTTCACACAAAAATTTTTGAGGACCTAAAAGAGCTTTTGTTTGAGCAGGTTATATCTATTGATATTTTACCACTTTAGAAATTGAGTAAAACAATATAATATTTAAAATGATAAAAATATCAGCATAACATGTTAACCAAAATAATATATTTTAAGTGAAAAATAGTTAAATTTTCTGCCTTCTTTTTCTTTTGGAGTTTGTTGTGCTTAAATCACAAACCTGAGGCTTGAAAGGAAATTAAGTGCTGATTATAACTGCTACATCCCTTATATTAATTATGAAAATTACGCTGTTCTCACACTTCCACATGACACACAGAATTAGCTTGAAATTTGGACTAGCAAGGACAATTATTTTAAAGATAGATAGGAATCATTTTTCAAAGTAGTCATGTAATTTCTTAGAAAAATAAAAATCATCTAACAGTTTCAAACTTCAGTGTGCCTTCCATAGTCCTGGAAATTTCACCGAATAAGACACCTGCTCTTTGCTTGGTTTACATTTCCCATACCCCATATTTTGAAAATGTCTCCAGGAAGAAAGCTTATGTGGTGTTCTACAGTGCCCTCGAGTATTGCAACCTTGCGTGTCCATTTTCCAAACACTGAAAAGAGTTGCTTCATATTTTTTAAACTGTTCCATGATGGCTAAATCACAGAAGTCTATAAATCTTTTAGAAGATAGTATATGGGGAGTGTCTTTAAGATCTTGGAATAACAAAGGATTTCTTAACACAGAAAAAGAATTAAACATGAAGGAAATTTTTGATAAATTTAACCACATGAAATTAAGAATTCTGTCCATCAAAAGATTCCCTGAAGAGAGTGAAAAGACAAGGCAATGTAGTGAGAGGATATTAGCAATTGGCAAGATGGCAGTGCAGTAAGAAAAATAAAGAATGGACTTACGGCTTGGGTGAGATAATCATGATAACATACTTTCTAAAATGTTCCCAGATCCTTTTTTCATTAAGAAAAGGATAGTCAAAGAAAAACATAGGATTTTTCAACAAAATGAAGTGACAGGAATTCTTATAAGCTACAAAATACAAGAGGATGGAGCCAAACTACACGCAACTACAATATTTTGGCAAGACTGACAGGTTTAGCAGATGTGAGGAGTTATCAGTAAAAAGCAAGCAAACAACAACAACAAAAAAACCCCAGGAAATTCTGTATGTCCTAAGACCCTCAGAAAACAGAAATTGCCAATACATACCATAAAGTGAGAAGACCTCAATCGGAATCTTCTGCAAATAGTTCTGAGAACGATAAGCAAAACAGGGAGAAGACTCCACTGGCTTCAGTTTGTGGTTGAGTACAAAAGGATGTGGACAAAAATATCGGAGGGGTCTGAGGCAGTCTAATCCTCAAGGAAATAAAAAATGCTCAAAATCAAAATTGCTTCAGAAGGGCAGACATCATCCTGGAGAAAATGCTGGGAATAGAACCTAGTTGAGATAGACCTAACCCAAAACTCTTAATATCTGACCTGCATGAACTCCTGCTCTTGCTGGTGTACCATAATGACATTCCTGCAGCCCCAGGAATTATGTCCATCATACCTGAAATGCTTGATTATATCCTTTTCCCCAGTGCACAGTCACCTTAATAACTGGGGACTTTCTCGAGGAGACTGAGTCTCCTCTTCATTCAAGTGGCTCTGCGGCTGCAAACTGGCTTGTCTTGGAATTGGTTGAGGGGCCACGACTCTTCATTTGCTGATTCAAGTGAAATTTCTATTCAACAGATTTATAAGCTTTTCTTCTTTAATAGTCTACCTATCTATTTTAGTCCTAGGACACCATGACAATTAGACGTTGCCAAAAATCAAGACTCCCAGTTATTTTTGGCTGTGCTGCCATTAAAGTAACCATATCTACCTTGTCTCTACTAGTTCAGTGATGCTACATGACCCCTTACCTCTCTGGGATCGTATTATTCCCATTGAATTCTCACAAGTTTGAGGGCAGCACTTCCCATTGTCATTTCTAGTGCACAGAGAATAGCTACAAGAGCTCTTTTAAAGGATGCTGGTGATCACGTCACCAGTATATTTCCCAAGGATTTGATGAAGGGAGTATCTTCTGGCCTCTCCAGTGGACACAGCAGGGATACATAATCTACTTCAGCATTGCAGTTTCTGTAAACTTGGGCAATTCCATATGCAGTGTACCAAGGAAGTTCTGGCATCTCAACTTTGTTCAGTTTTGGCCATATTCGAGTCCAATTTCAGTCACCCAACCAAGAAAACTTAGAGCTGCTGCTAGCCATTGAAGCCAAAAATTGAATCCAAGTTCTCTGCTTAGTGCTTTCATATCAATCAATTTAGCATTGTATTCGATGTATATTCCCTCACTCTTATCAAACATCCATTCTCACACATTGTCCTCAGGTTCCTCTCAAAATAAATTGGCAGAATTTTGCATTTTTTTAATGTACATAGTGTCTCCTCTTGGATCACACTTTAAGTTTAACCCTGGGGCCTGCTAGAATTTGAATCTGAATATAGGCCTACAAACAATGAGAGGTGGTGTGAATATTGAAGAGGATCAGCAGGTCCCTGCTAGACAGCCACCTCAGGTGAGGCCATTACAAGTTTTTCAGGCAAGGGAAATCCAAACTCAATACAGGGGAAGAAGGCTGCTCTTATTGACAAGGTTCAACAGAACTTTGGGGTTTAAGATCCTCAGCTTCACTGGAAACTTCCCTTGTGTCCCTGTTCCAATTTTCAGGGTCCCACTCTTTCCCAATCAATGACCTGACTTTAACATAAGAGATCCTCTATAATGCTGTGAACTCAATTTGCTTTTTAATTCAGCCTTGCACAGAATTCAACTTTGGGTATGGTTTTAGAAAAGACCTTGTGGCTATAGGAGACAAGGGTTTCATTTAAGATAGTTGCAGTTTTCTTGTCCTTTACTCAGACTTTGAGATGAGAATTATTTAACCCCCTGAGCTCATCATTTTCTTTCTTCAAATTCTTCAGTGCACTTTGATGTAACCAATCAATCTGTTAATACAACAAATTTTCACAAAAAATGGCAGCAGCTACTTAGTCACTCCAAGTCTTTCCTTCTACAAGTGACTTCATGTGATAATTTAAGTCACGGTTTTGCCACTGCAATTCACGGCCTACCAGCATCGCCTTTATGATAGGCAACGTTAATTCATTTTAATCTAATTGGATTGGAGATAAACATGATAGATTAATGTACTCAAGATTCAGTTACCCTGGAACCACTTCTGATACCAGTATCTACATTTATGAGGTTAAATGAGGGAAGCAGAGCTACTATGAGTTGTGAGATAAGATACTTATAATAATTAAAACTTACACAATTATGGCAGCATCTGGGAAGTGACATTCTAGGAGAGAAGTTGGCAAATCAGAGGAGGTATCACTGACCAGTAAACCTGGGGAGCCAAGCATGCCCAGCTGCTGAAGTGGGACTCTGAAGAGAAGGCTCCTAGATCTATGAGAAGGTATGCTCTGTATAGCTACCAACTCTGCAATGATGATGGGCCTGGGGCAACTGTTGGTCAACAGAGTAGGCAGCCAAAGAAAGCTGGGTGTGGAGTGGAGGAGATCAGGTTCAAGCTAGGACCTACTGGCACCTCTGCATTTGTCAGTCACCACATCTAACTAATGACCTTCAGAAAACAAGGCTCATTCACTTCTACTTTCCCAGTCTTGCAATTCTTTTGGCCAATGCTAACTAGCAACCATACAGGAAGGAGATTCTAGAAAGGGACTTACAACTTTCATTGTTGACACAGTTCAGGCTACCATAGTTCAGGCTATGATGAAGACATAGAAGAAAAACATAGCCACAAAGAAAAAGAATTATATGTATATATAATACAAAAATGCCTGAGAATCCAATAAAAACCTGAACTTGAATAGAGGCTTTACCAAAAAAAAAAAAAAAATCCAAATGACTGATAACCAGAAAAGTGTTCAACCTCATAAATAATCAGGAAAATGGGAATTAAAATCACAATGAGATACCACCAAACACCCACAAGATTGGCAAAAAACAAACAAATATTGGTGGGGATGTGTATGTAGCAATAGGAACACCTAAATTATACTGGTTGGTGTGTAAATTAATGCAACCTCTTTGGAAAAGTGTTTAGCATTATTTTAAAACATCTGAAGTTATGAGTACATTATTCAGTAATTCCTAAGTATTTTTCCTAAAGATAGGTACATGTATATCAGTTTACACATACAAAAATGTTCTTGGAAGCATTGTTTATACTAGCAAAAACTAGAAACAACCCAAATATCCATCAACGATAAACTGACAAATTGTAGTATGTTCATGTAATGGAATACTGTACAGCAATAAAAAGGAGAAGGTGACAGCTGCATATATCAACATGGGCGAATCTTATAAAGATATGGCTGACTAAAAGAAGACAAAAGCATATACAGTAAAATTCCATTTATTTAACATTAAAAACCCTAGGTAAAATAAAAATATGTAGGAATGCATTAATGAATGGCAAAACTGAAAAAAATATTAAAAGACAAGAAAGGATTACCATGTAAGTCCAGATAATAGTTACTCCAGGAGGGAGGATAAATGTGTGATTGGAAAGAGACACGTGGGAGGCCTCTGGACTTGCTTCCAATTTCATAGCATTTAGTAAGTTTTAATTTTCTGTTTCTATGCAAGTTTGCCATTGGAGTTCTAAGTCTGGAGCTTGGTAGAGGATTATCCTCTAGAGACATAAAGTTGAGAATCATCACGTCTGAGATGCAGCTAGTCAAGGGAATTCATGTTATGTGATAAGATGATGTAGAGAGAAGAGAGGAGGGCCCAGGACTGAGTTCTGAGGAGCATTAAAAGGTGTTACGTTGGAGGGAAAACCAGCTAAGGAAATAGAGACTCTCTAATGAAGTAGGAAGATCTGGTGTCTCTTACTCCAAGACAGAAGAATTTTTCTAAAAGTAGGAAATGGTCACCTATGATAAGTGTTTCTGGGTAAAATGAGGACAGAAGAGTAGGTGATTTTGACAAGGGTCTTTTCAGTGGAGTGGTGGAGACAGAAAGCATGTTGGATTGGCTTCAAGAATTTAACAACACGGCTGAATTGATAATTTAAAAAATGCTTGATGACAGGATGGTTACACTGAAATAACTTGATTGTTGTCTTCTAAATTCCCAGTAGGTGGTGTCATAATACTGTATTTAGAGAATAGTTTTTTTTTTCTTTTTAATAAAGTAGAAAAAGAAGAAAATGCTAGTATACTTGCTTAAACATATGTACTTTCATTTTAAAAACTTCTTTACTTTTTCCTCTAAGATGACACTATGATAAGCACCTTAATTCTTTATGATGATTCTTTAATTCTCATTTTTACAAGAAAGTATGTACTAAGTAATGGCTTTTTATTCTTTTATTCTCTATAGCTATACAATATTACATAATCAGTCAAAAGAATGAGATGGTTAAAATGTCCTACCCCAAGTTTCCCAGGATCTTTTTTTACTCTTTTGTCTTAGACATATGAAGAAAGAAACTGTTTTCGTCCTGGAAGTCAAACAGGAATGCAGGACCTGTCATTATAACCATTATAAGCTTTATTTTGCCCTCAAAATGTTGTCTACTTTTAGATACTCTTTTGAATTATCGATATCATAAATGATTGACCTTGTGGAAATCTAGCTATTTCTAGTTGAATTCAATGTACTCTTAATCTTCCTACCTCACATTTCAGTAATCCTTACATTTGCTTTGGCCATGCAATATATGCAGTGAGATAATTATAACTTGGAGGGTAGTATGGCCTCTGTGTGAGGATGACTCTCAACAGCTATGTAACAATCCGTGTTTTTAGGGTCTCCTCAGATTATATACCCTTGGAGGATCAGGCCAATGGATTAATGGGTGGTTTTGTTTTTGGTTTTGATTTTCATAACCACCACAATGCCCTTTTTGAACTATGCAAAACTGTATAGTAGATGTTTGTGTTTATTAAATAAATGTGCTACTATCTACACATAAACAATTCTCCTTGAAATTTTCCTACATCCTAGAGATATGGTGTCTACACTGTGGGCTCTATTACTTTGATAATTTCATACTTGTGACGCTTCAGTAGTCAGGAATCTGAAGATGTATGCTCTCCATGGGGTTAGTGTTTGATGGAATAATGTAAATTCTTTTGAAAAAGTTATAATTATTTCACTTACTTTTTAGAGTCTGCTAAAGAAGTTAAAGCATTTTTAACTTTCTGTTGTTTTCTGAAAATTAAGATATTAAAATAAGATAATTTTAAGTTAAAAAAGAGAGTTTTTGAAAAATACTGAGAATCTCGTTACATTCAAGGAAATGTTGAAAGAGCAGAAAGTATGACCATTTCAGGGACTTAATAAGAATCCATTGACGTTCCCGGGGCAAGTTGTGTCTTTACTTTATCACTGAGTGTATTGGTATGAAGAGCCATTTCCTGAAGGCTCTGTAAGGGTTCTCTCGGTCTGAATCTAAATTGTAATGGCCTCTAAAGTATAGAAATAATGAAATTTCTCCTTGAGAGGCAAGATCCATCACCCCAGGTGTTATGGGCTGAACTGTGTTCCCTTAAATTTTGTATGTTGAAATCTTAAAACCTAGTACCTTAAAATGTTACTGTATTTGTAGATAGTGTCTTTAGAAAAGTAATTAAGTTAAAATGAGGTGGACCCTCATTCAATACGATGGGTGACTTCATAAGAAGTCTGTACATGGACATGTAAAGGTAGAAGACCATGTGAAGACACAGGGAGAAGATAGCCATCTACAAGCCAAGGAGAAGGGCCTCAGAGGAAGCCAATCCTGTCAGCACGCTGATCTTGAACTTACAGCCTCCAGAATTGTGAGAAAATAAATTTCTATTTTTTAAGCCACTCAATCTGTGATATTTTGTTATGGCAGCCTTAGCAAACTAATATACCAGCCAATGTTGGTATGATCCTTTTGGTTTCTTCCTTTGGTACAAATCCTCTCAAATCTCTCCTTTGCTTAAAAATGAAAGAGAAACTTCATAGAATGCAAATCTGAGCACTACACAGAGGTCAGTAGGTCTGATTCTAATTAAGGTGGTCTCTAGCAGCATGAGGAGGCCAACATTCTCTTTGAATTCCATTCATCCTGGTAAGTGACTCTTTCTTGGGAAAAAAAAAAAAAAAACAAATAGATTCAGAAACCTACGGTCAAGAACTAAACTTTTGAGCGGAGCTTTTATTTCTGAGAATGGTACAATCAATGGCTTCAGAGAAATCTTCCCTGTTTAAAAAAAAAAAAAAAAGCTGCACAAAATAAAGTACATATATCTATGTGAAGGCACTGGAGAACTAACTAAGTAATGAAGATTGAGGATTTGTGCACACTTGAATCCAGAAAAGAATGAGAGCAGATATAGACAAGCCCAGCATCAGATGCTTCTTTTCTCTTCAATATATTTACCGGTTCCTAACGAGGCAGCTCAGAGGTGGGGAGGCTGAGAAGCACTTAGGCTGACTCACGGGGCAGCAGGGATTGGAGTTCAGGACCCATATATAAGAAAAACCCAGCGCCTAGGGCTTCCCTGGTGGCGCAGTGGTTGAGAATCTGCCTGCCAATGCAGGGGACACGGGTTCGAACCCTGGTCTGGGAAGATCCCACATGCCGCGGAGCAACTAGGCCCGTGAGCCACAACTACTGAGCCTGCGCGTCTGGAGCCCGTGCTCCACAACAAGAGAGGCCGCAATAATGAGAGGACTGCGCACCGCGATGAAGAGTGGCCCCCATTTGCCGCAATTAGAGAAAGCCCTCGCACAGAAACGAAGACCCAACACAGTCATAAATAAATAAATAAATAATTTAAAAAAAAAAAAAAAAAGAAAAACCCAGCGCCTAGAATGGTTACACACTAAAGACACTAAAGAACAAAAGCAAACAGAAAAAGGCCCTCAGAGGGACTAAAGCCCAGATTTGACTCATTTCAGTGACTGATAAAATTAATGTCAATTGGAGCTGCTAGCACCCTTAACTGAGCTGCCTGACAGAAATAAAAGTAAATCCTCTGTAGGTAAATATATATATCATCCAGAACCTGATATGATCCCTTTGAACTTTATATATAATCTGTACTCAAGCAAATCAAATAAGATGAAGCAAACATATACAACAAAAACTAGAGAAGACATGAATCTGAATTTAAATGACAAGCAAAAAGTCATTAGGAAAAAATATATGGAAGATTCAGATCACAGAATGATCATACAAGGACTTTAAAATAAGTGTCATAAATAGAATTTACTCAAGGAATTTAAAGGAGCTCAAGGAATTTAAAATAGAAAATTTCAAATGGCTGTAAGAGAGGTAAGAAAGAATGAATAGCAAAAGAAAAAGTATATATATGGAAGAAGGAAAATGTATAATGGTGGAGTAAGGACCTCTGAAAATATATTCCTCTATAAAACTATGAGAACATTAGAAAAATTATCAAAGCCACTTTATTTCAGAACTCTGGAAAATTTTCAAAGGATTCTGACAATCTGAAGAGTGTTATTCATGAAAAACAAAAACCTTTTTTTTTTAACATCTTTATTGGAGTATAATTGCTTTACAATGGTGTGTTAGTTTCTGCTTTATAACAAATTGAATCAGTTATACATATACATATGTTCTCATATCTCTTCCCTCTTGCATCTCCCTCCCTCCCACCCTCCCATCCCACCCCTCTAGGTGGTCACAAAGCACCGGGCTGATCTCCCTGTGCTATGTGGCTGCTTCCCACTAGCTATCTATTTTACGTTTGGTAGTGTATATATGTCCATTCCACTCTCTCACCTTGTCACAGCTTACCCTTCCCACTCCTCATATCCTCAAGTCCATTCTCTAGTAGGCCTGTGACTTTATTCCCATCTTGCCCCTAGGTTCTTCATGACCTTTTATTTTCTTTCTTCCTTAGATTCTATAAATATGTGTTAGCATACAGTATTTGTCTTTCTCTTTCTGACTTACTTCACTCTATATGACAGACTCTAGGTCCAATCACCTAAGTGCAAATAACTCAATTTAGTTTCTTTTTATGGCTGAGTAATATTCCATTGTATATATGTGCCACATCTTCTTTATCCATTCATCTGTCGATGGACATTTAGGTTGTTTCCATGTCCTGGCTATTGTAAATAGAGCTGCAATGAACATTGTGGTACATGTCTCTTTTTGAATTATGGTTTTCTCAGGGGATACGCCCAGTAGTGGGATTGCTGGGTCATATGGTAGTTCTCTTTTTAGATTTTTAAGGAACCTCCATACTGTTCTCCATAGTGGCTGTATCAATTTACATTCCCACCAACAGTGCAAGAGGGGTCCCTTTTCTCCACACCCTCTCCAGCATTTATTGTTTGTAGACTTTTTGATGGTGGCCATTCTGACTGGTGTGAGATGATATCTCATTGTAGTTTTGATTTGCATTTCTCTAATGATTAATGATGTTGAGCATTCTTTCATGTGTTTGTTGGCAATCTGTATATTTTCTTTGGAGAAATGTCTATTTAGGCCTTATGTCTATTTAGGCCTTCTGCCCATTTTTGGATTGGGTTGTTTGTTTTTTGATATTGAGTTGCATGAGCTGCTTGTAAATTTTGGAGATTAATCCTTTGTCAGTTGCTTCCTTTGCAAATATTTTCTCCCATTCTGAGGGTTGTCTTTTCGTCTTGTTTATGGTTTCCTTTGCTGCACAAAAGCTTTGAAGTTTCATTAGGTCCCATTTGTTTATTTTTGTTTTTATTTCCATTTCTCTAGGAGGTGGGTCAAAAAGGATCTTGCTGTGATTTATGTCATAGTGTTCTGCAGATGTTTTCCTCTAAGAGATTGATAGTTTCTGGCCTTACATTTAGGTCTTTAATCCATTTTGAGTTTATTTTTGTGTATGGTGTTAAGAAGTGTTCTAATTTCATACTTTTACATGTAGCTGTCCAGTTTTCCCAGCACCACTTATTGAAGAGGCTGTCTTTTCTCCACTGTATATTCTTTATATTCTTTATATTCAAAGATATATTTATATTCAAGGTATATTCTCCACTGTATATTCTGTATATTCAAAGATAAGGTGACCATATGTGCGTGGGTTTATCTCTGGGCTTTCTATCCTGTTCCATTGATCTATCTTTCTGTTTTTGTGCCAGTACCATACTGTCTTGATTACTGCAGCTTTGTAGTATAGTCTGAAGTCAGGGAGCCTGATTCCTCTGGCTGCGTTTTTCTTTCTCAAGATTACTTTGGCTACTCGGGGTCTTTTGCGTTTCAATACAAACTGTGAAATTTTTTGTACTAGTTCTGTGAAAAATGCCAGCGGTAGTTTGATAGGGATTGCATTGAATCTGTAGATTGCTATGAGTAGTAGAGTCATTTTCACAATGTTTCACAATGTTGATTCTTCCAATCTAAGAACATGGTATATCTCTCCATCTATTTGTATCATCTTTAATTTCTTTCATCAGTGTCTTATAATTTCCTGCATACAGGTCTTTTGTCTCCTTAGGTAGGTTTATTCCTAGATATTTCATTCTTTTTGTTGCAGTGGTAAATGGGAGTGTTTTCTTAATTTGACTTTCAGATCTTTCATCATTAATGTATAGGTATGCAAGAGATTTCTGTGCATTAACTTTGTATCTTGCTACTTTACCAAATTCATTGATTAGTTCTAGTAGTTTTCTGGTAGCATCTTTAGGAGTCTCTATATATAGTATCATGTCATCTGCAAACAGTGACAGCTTTACTTTTTCTTTTCCGATTTGGATTCCTTTTATTTCTTTTTCTTCTCTGATTGCTGTGGCTAAAACTTCCAAAACTATGTTGAATAATAGTGATGAGAGTGGGTAACCTTGTCTTTTTCCTGATCTTAGTGGAAATGGTTTCAGTTTTTCACGATTGTGGGCAATGTTGGCTGTGGGTTTGTCATATATGGCTTTTATTATGTTGAGGAAAGTTCCCTCTATGCCTACTTTCTGCAGGGTTTTTATCATAAATCAGTGTTGAATTTTGTCAGAATCTTTCTCTGCATCGATTGAGATGATCATATGAATTTTCTCCTTCAATTTGTTAATATGGTATAACACGTTGATTGATTTGTGTATACTGAAGAATCCTTGCATTCCTGGGATAAACCCCACTTATCGTGGTGTATGACCCTTTTAATGTGCTGCTGGATTCTGTTTGGTAGTATTTTGTTGAGGATTTTTGCATCTATGTTCATCAGTGATATTGGCCTGTAGTTTTCTTTGTGACATCTTTGTCTGGTTTTGGTCTCAAGGTGATTGTGGCTTCGTAGAATGAGTTTGGGAGTGTACCTCCCTCTGCTATATTTTGGAAGAGTTTGAGAAGGATAGGTGTTAGCTCTTCTCTAAATGTTTGAGAGAATTTGCCTGTGAAGCCATCTGGTCCTGGGCTTTTGTTTGTTGGAAGATTTTTAATCACAGTTTCAATTTCAGTGCTTCTGATTGGTCTGTTCATATTTTCTATTTCTTCCTGGTTCACTCTCGGAAGTTGTGCATTTCTAAGAATTTGTCCATTTCTTCCAGGTTTTCCATTTTATTGGCATAATGTTGCTTGTAGTAATCTCTCATGATCCTTTGTATTTCTGCAGTGTCAGCTGTTATTTCTCCTTTTTCATTTCTAATCCTATTGATTTGAGTCTTCTCCCTTTTTTTCTTGATGAGTCAGGCTAACGGTTTATCAATTTTTTTTATCTTCTCAAAGAACCAGCTTTTACTTTTATTGATCTTTGCTATCGTTTCCTTTATTTCTTTTTCATTTATTTCTGATCTGATCTTTATGATTTCTTTCCTTCTGCTAACTTTGGGGTTTTTTTGTTCTTCTTTCTCTAATTGCTTTAGTTGTAAGGTTAGGTTGTTTATTTGAGATGTTTCTTGTTTCTTAAGGTAGGATTGTATTGCTATAAACTTCCCTCTTAGAACTACTTTTGTTGCATCCCATAGGTTTTGGGTCACTGTGTTTTCATTGTCATTTGTTCCTAGGTATTTTTTGATTTCCTCTTTGATTTCTTCAGTGATCTCTTAGTTATTAAGTAGTGTATTGTTTAGCCTCCATGTGCTTGTATATTTTACAGATTTTTTTTTCCTGTAATTGATATCTAGTCTCATAGCATTGTGGTCGGAAAAGATACTTGATATGATTTCAGTTTTCTTAAATTTACCAAGGCTTGATTTGTTACCCAAGATAGGATCTATCTTGGAGGATGTTCCATGAGCACTTGAGAAGAATGTGTATTCTGTTGTTTTTGGATGGAATGTCGTATAAATATCAGTTAAGTCCATCTTGTTTAATGTATCATTTAAAGCTTGTGTTTCCTTATTTATTTTCATTTTGGATGATCTGTCCATTGGTGAAAGTGGGGTGTTAAAGTCCCCTACTATGATTGTGTTACTGTCGATTTCCCCTTTTATGGCTGTTAGCATTTGCCTATGTATTGAGGTGCTCCTATGTTGGGTGCATAAGTATTTATAATTGTTATATCTTCTTCTTGGATTGATCCCTTGATCATTATTTAGTGTCCTTCTTTGTCTCTTGCAATAGTCTTTATTTTAAAGTCTATTTTGTCTGATATGAGAATTGCTACTCTAGCTTTCTTTTGATTTCCATTTGCATGGAGTATCTTTTTCCATCCCTTCACTTTCAGTCTGTATATGTCCCTAGGTCTGAAGTGAGTCTCTTGTAGACAGCATGTATACGGGTCCTTTTTTTGTATCCATTCAGCCAGTCTGTGTCTTTTGGTTGGAACATTTAATCCATTTACATTTAAGGTAATTATCAATATGTATGTTCCTATTCCCATTTTCTTAATTGTTTTGGGTGTGTTATTGTAGGTCTTTTCCTTCTCTTGTGTTTCCTGCCTGAGAAGTTCCTTTAGCATTATTGTAAAGCTGGTTTGGTGGTGCTGAATTCTCTTAGCTTTTGCTTGTCTGTAAAGGTTTTAATTTCTCAGTCAAATCTGAATGAGATCCTTGCTGGGTAGAGTATCTGGTTGTAGGTTTTTCTCCTTCATCACTTTAAATATGTCCTGCCATTCCCTTCTGGCTTGCAGAATTTCTGCTGAAAGATCAGCTGTTAACCTTATGGGGATTCCCTTGTGTGTTATTTGTTGTTTTTCCCTTGCTGCTTTTAATATGCTTTCTTTGTATTTAATTTTTGACAGTTTGATTAATATGTGTCTTGGCGTATTTCTCCTTGTATTTATCCTGTATGGGACTCTCTGTGCTTCCTGGACTTGATTAACTATTTCCTTTCCCATATTAGGGAAGTTTTCAACTATAATCTCTTCAAATATTTTCTCAGTCCCTTTCTTTTTCTCTTCTTCTTCTGGGATCCCTATAATTCGAATGTTGGTGCATTTAATGTTGTCCCAGAGGTTCTGAGACTGTCCTCAGTTCTTTTCATTCTTTTTTCTTTAGTCTGCTCTGCAGTAGTTATTTCCACTATTTTATCTTCCAGGTCACTTATCCGTTCTTCTGCCTCAGTTATTCTGCTATTGATCCCTTCTAGAGAATTTTTAATTTCATTTATTGTGTTGTTCATCATTGTTTGTTTGCTCTTTAGTTCTTCTACGTCCTTGTGAAACTTTTACTGTATTTTCTCTATTCTATTTCCAAGATTTTGGATCACCTTTACTATCATTATTCTGAATTCTTTTTCAGGTAGACTGCCTATTTCGTCTTCATTTGTTACATCTGGTAGGTTTTTACCTTGCTCCTTTATCTGCTGTGTGTTTTTCTGTCTTCTCATTTTGCTTAGCTTACTGTGTTTTGGGTATACTTTTCGCAGGCTGCACGTTCCTAGTTTCCGTTGTTTTGGTGTGTGTCTCCAGTGGCTAAGGTTGGTTCAGTGAGTTGTGTAGGCTTCCTGGTGGAGGGGACTAGTGCCTGTGTTCTGGTGGATGAGGCTGGATCTTGTCTTTCTGGTGGGCAGGTTCACGTCTGGTAGTGTGTTTTGGGGTGTCTGTGGCCTTGTTATGATTTTTGGCAGCTTCTCTGCTAATGGATGGGGTTGTGTTCCTGTCTTGCTAGTTGTCTGGCATAGGGTGTCCAGCACTGTAGCTTGCTGGTCGTTGAGTGAAGCTGGGTGCTGGTGTTGAGATGGAGATCTCTGGGAGATTTTCGCTGTTTGATATTCTTTGGAGCTGGGAGGTCTCTTGTGGACCAGTGTCCTGAAGTTGGCTCTCCCACCTCAGAGGCACAGCACTGACTCCTGGCTGGAGCTCCAAGAGCCTTTCATCCACAGCGCTCAGAGTAAAAGGGAGAAAAAAATATAAAGAAAGAAGATAAAATAAAATAGTTATTAAAATAAAAAAATAATTATTAAGAAAAAATTTTTAAAAAGTAAAAAAAAAAGACGGACGGACAGAACCCTAGGACAAATGGTAAAAGCAAAGCTATACAGACAAAATCACACACAGAAGCATACACATACACACTCACAAAAAGAGGAAAAGGGGGAAAAATATATCTTTGCTTCCAATGTCCACCTCCTCAATTTAGGATGATTCGTTGTCTATTCAGGTATTCCACAGATGCAGGGTACATCAAGTTGATTGTGGAGATTTAATCCGCTGCTCCTGAGGCTGCTGGGAGAAATTTCCCTTTCTCTTCTTTGTTGGCACAGCTCCCAGGGTTCAGCTTTGGATTTGGCCCCGCCTCTGTGTGTAGTTCGCCAGAGGGCGTCTGTTCTCCGCTCAGACAGGACGGGGTTAAAGGAGCTGCTGATTGGGTGGCTCTGCCTCACTCAGGCCGGGGGGAGGGTGGGGTGAGGATGCGGAGTGAGCCTGCAGGGGCAGAGACCAACGTGACGTTGCAACAGCCTGAGGTGCTTCGTGCGTTCTCCTGGGGAAGTTGTCCCTGGGTCACGGGACCCTGGCAGTGGCGGGCTGCACAGGCTCCGGAAGGGGAGGTGTGGATAGTGAGCTGTGCTCGCACACAGGCTTCTTGGTGGCGGCAGCAGCAGCCTTAGCATCTCATGCCCGTCTCTGGGGTCCATGCTTTTAGCCGCGGCTCGTGCCGATCTCTGGAGCTCCTTTAAGCGGCGCTCTCAATCCCCTCTCCCCGTGCACCAGGAAACAGAGGCAAGAAAAAGTCTCTTGCCTCTTCGGCAGGGCCAGACTTTTCCCCCGACTCCCTCCCAGCTAGCCGTGGCGCACTAGCCCCCTTCAGGCTGTGTTTACGCCGCCAACCCCAGTCCTCTCCTGGCGCTCCGACCGAAGCCGGAGCCTCAGCTCCCAGCCCCACCCGCCCCCGCAGGTGAGCAGACAAGCCTCTCGGGCTGGTGAGTGCCGGTCGGCACCCATCCTCTGTGCGGGAATCTCTCCGCTTTGCCCTCCGCACCGCTGTGGCTGTGCTCTCCTCCGCGGCCCCGAAGCTTCTCCCTGCCTCCGCCACCCAGAGTCTCCACCCACAAAGGGGATTCCTAGTGTGTGGAAACCTTTCCTCCTTCACAGCTCCCTCCCATTGGTGCAGGTCCCGTCCCTATTCTTTTGTCTCTATTCTTTTTTCTTTTTCCCTACCCAGGTACGTGGGGACTTTCTTGCCTTTTGGGAGGTCTGAGGTCTTCTGCCAGCGTTCAGTAGGTGTTCTGTAGGAGTTGTTCCACATGTAGGTGTATTTCTGATGTATCTGTGGGGAGGAAGGTGATCTCCGTGTCTCACTCTTCCGCCATCTTGAAGCTCCTCCAAAAACGACAATCTTGGTAAGAAGAATGAGCTCTGTGTCATTTTAACTTTCCTTCTTCCCATCTCCTCCCCCAGCTCCATGGTAGCCTTTCAAACCAGCAACTTAGTAACCACTAAAGGGGACAGAATGGATTTTGGACTCTCCAAAAATCTCCATCCCCAGATAGTGGTTACTACCTCACCTGTCTGGCAGCTTCATGGAAAAGTCCACTTCAAAGGGCTTGCTGTATTTAAACTGACTCAGAACTTGCTCAGTGGGAAAGATATACTACACCCAGAGCATTTGTGAAATACAACCAGCAGCAATTTTTTAACATGCAGGTAGCTGAGGTAGCAATATCAGGTGGGGCAAACAAGAGGCTGGCCCAAAATCATAAAAGAAATATTTGGAGAATAAAATGTCCATATAGGGTTTTTTAAAGCTCTGATATATTCCTGAATCTAGAAGGTCGCACACACTGAAAGGGTTGTGATGTGTCTAGGCCAGGAAGGACCTAAGAAATACTTCTCTCTCACAGAAAGTAGACCAAGAAGAGTATGGTGGTTTTGCTAAGTTGAGAAGACAGAGATTAGGGTACACAGAGGCTATGTCTGGAATTTATGTAGCAGGATACTTGAAAGAAGGTCATTCTGAGTCTGTTCTGAGGTTCAAGATGTGGATTTTATGTTTTTTCTCTGGCTCTTTCCCTTCCAAGGTCTTTCTTCACTTCAGTGGTATTTTTCTGGCATCAGTTTTCTGGCTCCCCAACCCAGAAACACAGTGTGATTTTTCACAAGTGCCCCCCACACACACACACTGGGTGGCCTCAAAGATTCCAATTACCTTTAGGCTAAAAGTCGTAGAAATAGGTGCTTACTGCTCCACTGCCTTCCCTGGAGGGTATATGCCACATCTAAGTCTGCTTTAGTTTCCTCTTCAGTGCCTTAGTGCAAGGTTTACAGTTGTTTCCTAGGAGGTGAGTCCTCTGATAGGACATTATTCCACTATTTATGGAAACTTTCTGATTGGTTAATCTCCATAGTTCTGAAAAGTTGATACTAATAAATACCTAATAAACACTTAACTTGTAAACAAGTAACATCGGTTGTATACACTCTATTTACTCTGAGTCTAAAGGGACAGATAAGGTTGATGTTAATTTGAACCAATAGAATGTAAGACATATCAAATATGCCCAGGTCCCTAGTTAGCATAAAGTGACTAGCCTGCCACTCAACAGAAAAGAACAACACTGTACTCTCTCCCTCTCTCTGGAGTACTCTGATCTTGCAGCAGTTACATGAGGTTACTATGACCACTTAGTGCTGCTTGGATGGAGAATACTTATGAACAAAGGATCAGCTGGGAATAAATAACAGCCAAAGGAAATAGAGTTTTGGCTAAGTAATAGGCATAAGTTAGTACATCCCTTCCTGCTCTATCATCTGTTATGGCTTGTTTGCTTAATTGATTGATTGCTTAATTAGGTTGTTGAATGAAAATAAATGTATTTTGTAATAATAAGTAGTTTTCTTGGTTATTTCTCTTAATCAACATCCTCAGCCAGGTCTTTGCTTTAACCTGAGGTAGAATCTAAAGTCAGAGTATACACTCAAATTTAACAGTTGGTTCAGATACAACAGCCTTGCGACTCACATGCTCTAGCTACCCAGAAATTAAGTTTTATTCTTTTTTTTAACTTTAAAAATTATATATTGTCATTAATAACTTATACAGACAAGTTGTTTTATATTTACAGACCCGTTAATCATTTCGTTTGTTCAATATTTCTTATGTTCCAGCTGTCATCCTATAATCGGTTTTCTTCTTATGGAGGTCCATCTGAGGTTCCTTTAGTTAAGGTGATAAACATTCAAAAGTTTAGGTTTCTAAAATGCCTTTATTTCACCCTTGTTTTAGTAATAAAGTTTGGCTGGATACACTATTCTTGGTTGATATGTATTTCCTCTCAACACTTTAAGGTCTTCCCACTGTCTTCTGGCTTCCCTTGTTACCGTTGAAAATTCTATCAAAAGTCTTTCTATCATCAATCAATCTATCATGCCTTTGTAGGTGGTTTGCCTTTTCTCTCTGCTATTTTAAGATCTTCTTTATTTGTCAGATGCTTGCATTTTCACCACGATGTTTCTATGTGGATGTTTCTTTGTATTTATCCTGTTTCAGATATATTGGCAGATACTTTTCTTCCACACAATCATTGAGGGACTCCGATTTTTCCTTCCTGTGTCTCAATAATTTACTTTTCATAGTCTTATCCAGCCAGAAGAAGGGAAAAGAGACTATTGTGGAGGGACACTAGCTTCTTAATGTCATTGGCCTGGAATGACAAACATCAATTTCTTCCACTCACTTTTCATTGGACAGTCACTATTCACATGGCTACGTCTAGAAGCTAGTAGGGCAGCTGCTTCACAATCCACCTTTTTCTTTCCAAGCATAGAACACATTTACCTTCTCTCCAAGAAAGATAGCCCAAAGTCATTTGGCTATTACATCCAGACAAAAGTCGAAGCACTTTGGTGCTCAACGTACTAGGCTGAATAATGGCCACCCAGAGAAAGCCACAAATCCTGGAAGCATCCCTTCAAGCTACAAATGCTATCTTATAAAGAAACAAGGTCTTTGCATATGTGATTAAATTAAGGATCTTGCTATTGGAGATTATCCTGGATTGTGTGAATGAGCTTTAGATGCACTAGCAAGTGTCTTTATAAGAGGGAGGCAAAAGGAAATTTGAGATAGATAGAAGAGAAGAAAACAGAAAAGGAGAAGGCTATGTAAAGATGGATGCAGAGATTGGAGTGATGTGGTCACAGCAAGGGAATACCAGCAAGCACCCACAGCTGGAAGAAGCGAGGAGTGAATTCTCCCCTAGAGACTCCAGAGGGAGCACAGCCTTGCTGACACCTCGATTTTGGCCCAGGGAAACTAATATTGTACTGGCCTCCAGAACTGTGAGAGAATTTCTGTTGTTTGAAGCTGCCAAGTTCATGGTAATTTTTACAGTAACCACAGGAAACTGATATACTCGGATGAGGACTCCTCGTAATCATGTGAACAACATTTTTTGAGTGGGTCCTAAGGACAGGGAAGGAGGTTAAGTAGTCACCAGAACTTTATTTTCCTTCTTGGAGAAAGAAGAACATTTTAGCTGTGGATACTACATTATCATCTCTGATATTTTTGGTTTGATGGGATAAAGTTTGATAGCAGTTCACCAGGAGAAATGTTTTGGGGAGCATGCAAAGTAGACCTGCCTCTTCAGTGTTCTTTGGAGTGATCTTGCTCCTCTTTTAATACGCAGACAGCCCACAGGAGACTACATTCACCAGATTTTCAACTATTACAATCACTGTTTGATTGTATTTCATCTGTCACTTACCTGTTAGCTGTGGTGTTTAAGGAACGAGAGACTTGATCTCAGTGGTCTGTGTAGTGAAAAAAGTGTTTGGACTTTCCAGTATTCTTTCACCCTACTTTAGCTAATATCATCCTGACTTCCACAGAGTTAATTAACTCTCCCAGTTTGTGCGATTTTGGTGAGACTGCAAATCACCGTGCTCTCTCTTTGATCCATGTGCTGTAAAATGCTAACATTAGTGATAGGGAGTAGCCTTCCATTCAGGTAAGTTCAGAGGTACTATAAATTATGTCATCTAACATGTACAGACGGTCCCCAACTTAGATGCTTCGACTTACTATTTTTCGACTTTATGATGGTGCCACAGCGATAAGAATTCAATAGAAAGTAAACTTCACATTTTTTAATTTTGATCTTTTCCAAGGCTAGTGATATGTGATACGATACTTTCTCATGATGCTGGGCAGTGGCAGTGAGCTGCAGCTACCATTCAGCCACGTGATCACGAGGGTGAACAACTAATATGCTTACAACCATTCTGTACCCAATACAACCATTGTTCTTCACTCTTAGTACAGTTTTCAAAAACTTACAGGAGATATTCAACAATTTCGGCTTTGTGCTAAATAAGTTTGCCCACCTGTAGTCTAATGTAAGTGTTCTGAGCACATTTAAGGCAGGCTAGGCTAAGCTAGGATGTTTGGTAGGTTAGGTGTATTAAATGCATTTTTGACAAGATATTTTGAATATCTTACGATAGGTTTATTGGGACATAACCCCATCAGAAATCAAGATCTGTATACAAATCAACTTCTCTTTAAAAGTACGTAGTTGATCTCATTTCATTTGGCATTTTTACTGATGCATGCCTGTGTAAATATTTCAGCAGCTTTTCCACTAAAGGAAATTTCCTTTCAAGCATCAATAATAAGCAGATTGGTTTGATAATATTTATTCTATTAGGTGGTTTATTTATGTTGACAGTAAGTGGATACTTTAAATATAATGTCTACTGAAAGAAAAATTGTGGGATCATATGTTTTTAAGATAGTGTTTTAGATTTCCTATCTTATTATACCATGATTTTTTGGAAACAAATTTGTACTCGTATCGTCAGTTACTATTTAAAACTGTTTGAATGTACATGTCACTCAGGATCCAATCGGGAGATGGAAGTCACATTACAATTTTAACAAAGAAAGTTTAATTCAAAGAATTAATAACTATAACCAATTACTTAGCAACAGAAAAACTCTAAAAAATAATTGAATTGAAGAACACATCTAGGGAGAAGCCACTATCTCTAGGGCTGAGTCAGAGCACCAAGAGAAAGACCAAATCTGGAAGAGGTACTCTTCCCCACCAATGGAGAGGGTGTGGCCATGACCATGGCCCATTGGATGGTGTCCTCTGAGGTATATTGCCAGCTGAAATTGCCAGGAAGCTGCCTTCTGGGTGCTTGGAAAGCTGTCCATAGGAGAGTGTTGCTTCATGGAATTTGCTGGGGAGCTGCCCTCTGAAGTGCCAGAGGAACGTGCCATTGTGGAGGTGCCATTCAGCAGAACACACTGTTGTCCTATGCACTGCTGGATGCTGTGCACCACAGTAGCAAGTGGAGAAAAACACACTGAAACAAAGCCTCCTTTTCCAGTAGTGTTCTCTAGCGCCATCTGCTGACAATACTTACCATTTTGTCCTCTGAGAAAAGAGAAATGTTTTCAGGGTCCAGCTCCAGGATCATCAGCAGGGCAATGGTGAGTGGATTTGGAGATGAGAGGTAATCACTTGGTAACTGATACAAGGTAAGTGAAATTGATCTTTTTTCCTAAGTGAAAGCAAGGGATTTTGCAAGACTTGGTGTTCCATTGGTTTAATCTGATAAGGAAAATCAGTCCTTGAGTAGAATTTTACATAGGGTTCCATATAGGTATTTAAACTGCAAAAACAAGAAAATAGCTCATGTTTTGTTTTTGGAGTATTTCTTTGAAATATCTAGGTACACTTATGCAGTGAAAATACTGGAATTCTCAGTTTTAGCCTGTGAAAATGCTCCGTTAGAAAATAATTTTCTTATAAAGAGACAGACTGCCCACAAACAGTCTATTCCCTAAGGGGAAAATCTGTGGTTTCTTAAAAATTGAGCTCAGATTGTGTTTGCATGGTTAGGGCCAAGCTGATTTTTGTGTACTGATGAATCATCTAAGACATGGAACTGTATTCCATCCAACATAATTGGATGGGAATAAATAGGCCATCGGCTGAGGTTGCATGTACAACACATTGTAAACTATAAAGTTGTATGTAAAAGCTGTTCCAGAAGGATTTCTGTTTTGAGTCTGCTCTTTCTAATGTCATTTAACTCCCATAAAATTTTTCCAAATACTTGCAGAAAAAATTCTTTTTTTTTTTTTTTTTTTTTTTGCGGTACGCGGGCCTCTCACTGTTGTGGCCTCTCCCGTTGCGGAGGACAGGCTCCGGACGCACAGGCTCAGCGGCCATGGCTCACGGGCCCAGCTGCTCCGCGGCATGTGGGATCTTCCCGCACCGGGGCACGAACCCGAGTCCCCTGCATCGGCAGGCGGACTCTCAACCACTGCGCCACCAGGGAAGCCCCAGAAAAAATTCTTAAAAACTGTTGAAGTGACAAGGCAGAGCTCAACAGGTGGGCCAAATTTACAATTTACTCTTTGTAATGCTCTGTGACTATTGGAGTTTACTATAAAATAACAGATTCTAGATATCATCTATAGAAAAACTAACTCCTTCCCAAGTGGGTCTGAACATTATTAGAACTTCAGACAACTGCTACCCACCCCCTAAGCTTTTCTCCAGAAATTCTGACATTTCATACTATCCTTGTAATGTTCTAAATCCTTATTGTCTAGAGTTTGTTTTGGGATGGCTGCAGAACCAAGCAGAGAAGAACTAAATTGGAGCAAGAATTTGCTATTTCCCAGGATAGGACACAGAAATGTGACCAAATCCTGAAAATCAGGAAGAATGTTTTATATAGTTGAGCTAAACTTTTGTGCTCAGATTTCTAGAGTTTACCTACTAACATAAGGATTAACCATATCTCAAAGTTGATTTGCCCACAAGCACGTGGACCACAGACTGGTTGGAACCAGAAGGTCGATGATGCTGACTCACCATCAACCAATCAGAAGAATGTCCACGAGCTGATGACGCCCTCTTTGAACCGTTACTATAAAACTCCTCACTAACCCCTCCAAGTTGCGACACACAGTTTTTTTTGTTGTTGTTGTTATTTTTTGTTTGGTTGTTTGTTTATAATTGTATTTATTTATTTGGCTGCATTATGTCTTCGTTGCTGGGCACGGGCTTTCTCTAGTTGTGGCGGGCTGGGGATACTCTTCATTGTGATGTGCGGGCTTCTCATTGCAGTGGCTTCCCTTGTTGTGAAGCACTGGCTCTAGGTGTGCGGGCTTCAGTAGTTGCGGCTCACAGGCCCTAGAACACATGGGCTTCCATAGTTGCAGCGTGTGGGCTCAGTAGTTGCGGCGCATGGGCTTTGTTGCTCCGCAGCATGTGGGATCTTCCTGGACCAGGGATCGAACCTGTGTCCCCTGAACTGGAAGACGGATTCTTAACCACTGCGCCACGAGGGAAGTCTGAGATACACAGTTTTGAGGGCATTAGCCTGCTGTGACCCCCCTTTGCCTGGCAAAGCAATAAAGCTATTCCTTTCTACTTCACCCCCCCAAAAAAAGGTTTAAGAGTTTCCAAATATCATTAACATGTTCTCCAATCATGCACAATCAATTGTAATCTAAGCAAAAAGTAAAATACAGCATGGGGGGCTTCCCTGGTGGCGCAGTGGTTGAGAGTCCGCCTGCCGATGCAGGGGACACGGGTTCGTGCCCCGGTCCGGGAAGTTCCCGCATGCCGCGGAGCGGCTGTGCCCGTGAGCCATGGCCGCTGAGCCTGTGCGTCCGGAGCCTGTGCTCCGCAACGGGAGAGGCCACAACAGTGAGAGGCCCGCGTACCGCCAAAAAAAAAAAAAAAAAAAAAAAAAAAAATACAGCATGGGTAAAGCTAAAGTGTTTGCATCTCATATTTCCATCTAAACTGTAGAGCTGAAAGGTGGGTGTCTCGGATACTAGAGAGTGGGGCATGGGCTGCTTACCACATACTGTGTTTGTAAAGTTTCTATAACAGCATCTTTGTCTAATTAAGTAGTGTAGATTCTCCCCCTCCTTAAATTAATTCCCCCCAAACTCCACATCTCTTAATTATTATAAATACTGGTTTCATTTTGCTTGGAAGTAATTTTCTGCTTCCTACATTTTTGTGGTTTACAAATTTGGAAAGAATTATAGCCAGTGTGCTCTACTTCAGATAACTCTGCAATACTACAGAGTCCTCGGTGAAAAGTTCCATTTTCTGTGTCTTGGGGAATTTTCAAGGACTCATTCACAGCACAGTCAAATGGATTTTTAGAATAAGGAAAAATCCCCTACAAATATGATCACATGTTAGAGAAGTTGCATAAAAGAAGGACTCTCTCCCTCCTTCCCTTCCTTCCATCCTTCTTTTATTTTATATTCAAATTGAATACCATCTCTTTTTTTCCCCGTAACAGGACCCATCCCTGAGATTCACAAACCTCCAGATAAAACTAGTAAAAGTGGAAAATGATAAATTTATCTTTTTTTATCTTTTATCTTTTTATATTTTCATTTGTATTTGTTTAAATGGAAAAGTTAGTCCTCCTCAATTTTTTTCTCCTGACATTAAAACCAGGTGAAAGATATCATATAAAGACAAATGACCATGCAATTAAAGATGTCTCATAGTTTTGAAATCCTAGCGGAGTCTGCCAACTCTTGCTTTTAAGAGTGAAGAGGTTTATGAGAACTTTTAGAGTCTTATCTCAGAGGGAAAAAAGTTCTACAAAAAGCCTTGTATTGATTCTGGATCATGACATTATCTCATAAATAAAGACTTAATAAAATTTGACTATAAAGAGAGAGAAGAAAGTATTTGCAATGAAATGATATCTTAAAGACTTATCAGATTCAGTAAAATAATTTTGGGTTTGTTTTTTCAAGGAACTAGGCACTGAGAACTCTTTAAGGAAGGAAAGTAGTTCAGAGCAAATAGGAAATTAATTATTTAATTTAAAGTTTGATGTGCCACTTGCCTTTTGTGATATATATCCACTTGACTGGAATATGGGGTGACCAGATATTTGGCTAAATGTTATTTCTGGGTGTGTCTGTGAGAATGGTTCTGGATGACATCATCATTCGAATCAGTGGACTCAGTAAAGCGGATTGCCCCCCGCCCCCCATGTTGATAAGCATCATCCAATCTGCTGGGTAGAACAAAGTGGGCTGAGAAGGGAATTTGCCCTTTCTGCCTGACTGTAGAACTGGGACACCCATTTCTCCTGCCCCTAGACTGAGACTTAGAGCACAGACTCCCCTGGTCCTCTGGCCTTTGGACTCCCACTAAACTACATCATCAGCTTTCCTGGGTCTCCAGCTTGCAGACGGCAGATGGTGGGACTTCTCAACCTCTGTAATGGTGTGAGCTAATTCTTCATAATAAATCAATCTCTCTCTCTCAATATATAGATATAGGTAGATATAGATGTAGATACAAGTATAGACATACTATCTACCTACCTAACTATAGATGTATATATAGATATCTACACAGATAGATATATATATCTATAGATAGGTAGGTAGATGTATATATATATATATATATAATTGGTTCTGTTTCTCTGGTGAACCTTGACTAATACATCTTCACTAGTTTCCATTATTTCAAATAATATTTATAATTATGTTTGACTATATTTGAGTAATTCTAATTTGTAAGCAATCAGGTATGCAGGCACTCCTAAGTGATTGTGGCATGTATATGTAGAGATTGGGAAGGATGGTGAAGGAGACATGGAGATAAATGTTTGTAGACAAATGAACCCCAATCCGTAACTCAGTTTTAATGGTTTCAATTATAATCTGCATGGATTAAATAGAATGTGGGTACTTTTTATCTTGATTCTTAATCTCTTAATCTATATTCCAATCTCATTTTTTAACAAGCCACCATTAATTACATCAGTAATAACAAGTTGTCATTACTTCTTTATGGTTGTTGGTGCTGAGTGACCATTTGCACAAATACATTTCATTAAATGTGAATTATAATTCATTACATCTATTTTAATCGGGCTGACCACTTCATTGAGAAACTACAGTGAATCTGCTAAAGAAGAATTCTGTTAAATTCCTTGTCAGATAATGTCAACATCTGTGTCATCTTGGTGGTGGCTCTGTTGATTGTCTTTTCTGGTTCGAGTTGAGATTTTCCTGGTTCTTGGTATGAGGAGTGATGTGTGATTGTATCCTGGACATTTTGAATATTATGTCATGAGACTGGATTTCATCTAAATCATATTTTAGCAGGCCTCCTCTGAAGCTGGCAAAGGATTGGGAGCATCTCTTCATTACTGCTAGGACATGGTGGAAGTCTAGGTTTCCCCACCTCTGTTAACCCCACAGTGCGGGCAGGGGGTTGTTGAGGGGTACCTCGTTACTTCTGGGTTGGGGGTGAGAATTCAGGCTTCAGTCTAGACCTTCACGGATACCTCCCTGGCTAGAATGGCTGCTTATTGCACACAGGTGTCCTCCACTGATATGTGGGGCAGGGATAGGGTGGCAGTGGTAGAAGTTCTGACCCTCTGCCAGTTTTCATCTGATACTGCTGAAACATGGGGGGAGAGGAGGGAGGGGAGCTTTATTACCACAGTGCAGGGGTACAAATCCAGATTCCCCATGTGGTATCTGCTGACACCAGGGTAGGGTGGGATGCATTACAGCTTGATGGAGATGGACTTCCCAAGCCCTCACTCAGCCTTCTCTGACACCATACCAGCAGAAGTGGAGGCAGGAGCAGGGTCATGAGACAGCAGTTTTCTCTGTGGTATTCGTTTGGAGCTGAGTTGTTATTGTCTAGGCCGACTCTTTCCTAGTCTTCTGGGTAGAGAAAAATAGACTTTCATTGAGGCTTAATTGTCTATGCCCATTAGTATTTTCTGCTTGCTGGTTTCTTCGGCTCTAAGTCTGAGGTATATGAGATAAAAAGAAAACCCAGGTATTTCACCGTGGTGTCATTCCTTGGGTCCACAGTTTAGCCAGTCTCTGTAGCCAGCCTGTCCTCTTGTCTCCACCATTCAGAGCCTTCTTTTGTTTTATATATAGTGTTCAGGATATCCAGCTGTACTTAGTGACAGAAATGGGCAAATGTGCCTCCCGTCAGTCTTTCCAAACTAAGAATGACTTTTTGAGTGATCGATAGTAAAGGTACTGAAAAAAAAAAAAAAAAGGGCATGAGCTACATGGGAGTGGGATGGAAGGAAGTTACTAAAAAAGCCAAAAGAAGTGGGAGAGAGGAGACAGGGATTAATTTAACTGAATATGGCGAAAAACACTTCAGCTGTTTGTAACCAGCATGTTCCCACAAAGGTATTTCCCAACCATGGTCATACTATCCACAAATATGCAGATTTACCCCTATGCCCTCCCCCAGGATGATGGGACGTAAATACCCAAATCTTTGGGGAGAAACTGGATGAAGCAATAGTAGTGGCTCTGTGAACCTTTCTCCAGGATTCTTGCTTAAGTGCTGGGCAGATCGGGCACCAGTGTGACTGCCTGTTTGCTTGGTGATGTGAGTGTCCTTTGTTTGCTTTCTCTTTTCTCTACCCATATGAAAACTTGACTCCTCTCATCGTGGTTTCAGGTGAAAGCAATGCAAAGCTTGGCACCAGAAATTCCATTCAAGACAGAATTTTGTGGTTTTACCAGACTTGTGAGCCCTGACACTTTATTTTAACCCACAGTTTGTAACCTCAAAATATCCCAACCCATGCATGTCGTTTTTAGAAGAAGAAATTTCTCCAGAAACCTAAAAATCCCCTGTCCTTCAGTTCTCCAGTGTTCCATCATTGAAGTCACAATTCCCATATTTATTACGTGAGAATCATATCTGATTTTCATTTCTTGCTCTCAGTTTAGCCAGCTGGGGTGAGACCTTGTACAATATGGATTGACTCATGACTGAGATAGAATAAGATAGAATCACAATTGAGAACTGGTAAAAAAAAAAATTATTTTAGGAAACTTAACACCCAGCATATCACCTGGGACCCATGTTGGAATTTACTCTGCATATTTAATCAGGAAACTGCAGTTTATCCAAGCGTGTGTCAAGGATAAAGTTTGAATATGTGCTCCTTTACTCTAGATTATGGAGTGAGGCTGGCCCTAGAAGAATTTGAGGCAGTTGGCAATTTTCTTAGATTTCTGAGTTTTACATCACAAAATCCTGTGAGTACTTTCTGCAGAGGGTAGGGAGATAAGGAAAAGTATCTCAAGTCAAGAACTGGACTCAAGGGGCTCATGGCACTAACTGCTTTCTAGAAGCAATGCAAAGGGAACTACACTCATTTACTCATATATCAGCACTCCTAGATGTTTCCAGGGTCACATGAGCAACTACATGAAAACATTTGTGGATTATTACAAAACCTTGATGTGGCCTCTGTCTCGCTCTACCATCTCAGTATGGGTCATGCTTGAAGCAGGCAAAGGTGGAGGGGGGGGGTCCCTCTGTTGGGTACTTGTATCTTGAGAGAAAATCCTTGGTCCTTCATTACAAGGATTTGTACTTCTAGAGATTTCAGTACGCAGAACAGTAACCAGCATATGTAGTAAGTACTCAATAAACACTTCTGCTTTGACCAAATTCCTCACTATCAAAAAATATTAATCATTTTCAAGTGTCACAGTTCCCCAGATTCTGGTTAGGGCTCAAGCTAATGACTGAGACCCTGAGAGAGAATGCAGTTCTTGGGTATGTGATCCATTTGACAGAGGATTACAAATATTGTAGCATAATATTTAGGCATATTAACAGTGATTCCCCCACCTTTGCTTTTCTTTGTACTCTTTGATGTCTCTCAATTAATCAGCTAGAACATTACTTATTCATTTCCCTTCTTATTTGCAAAATACTCGATTAATGATATTTTAATCTCTTCAACATGGTTAAAAAAGGGGTAATTGATGAGTAACACAAAACTTGCTGCCTCCCACTGAAATAATAGATTCTTAGAGCTGGGGTAAGAGGAGAGTAAGATGGAGAAGCAAAGAGGAGAGTAAGATGGAGAGTAAGATGGAGAACATACTTTATAAAAGGGAGATGACCCTTCTCTTGGATGAGCTAGGGGTCATTCAGACACTCCAGATAAATTGGGGAGATTGGAGTGAAAGTGGTGCCTCTTTTCCCTTCTGAAAGTACAGCCATGGAGGCACATCAATATTACAGAACAGAAACCACTGTTTAAGATATCTAATCATATGGGTCTGTGTATTAGTTAGGATAAGCCAGCCTGTGGTAAGAAACACAATCTGGTAATGGCCAGACAAAAACAGGAGTTTATTTATTGATCAATAACAGTCCTGGTGGGTGTTTCAGATTACAACTCTCTGCTCTATCATTCAGGAAGCAAGGTCCTTTGCAGCTTGTACAGCTTGTATCTTTTCAGCCTTTAGAGATTCACTTGTCTGTGTCATGACAACAGAGGAGGAATGAACATAAAGGAGCATGTGTGAAAGGCTTGGGGGCCAGGCTGCAAGTGACTCATATTATTTCTGCTCATATCCTATTGGTTAAAACCCAGTTACGTGGCCACACCTCCCAGCAAGGGAGGATGGAATACTGGCTCAGGAAAAAGACAAAATGGATTTAGGTGGACAAACATCTCTAATCACCTTATGGTAACATTTTTCTCCTATGCCAGGTTGATACCTGATAAGTATAAATATCGCCTGAAACTAAGAGGAGCAAGGAAGTAATGAGAGATCATAGGCAGCCTCTCATCCTGTAAATCTCTGTGGACTTGTGTGATTAAGAACAGCAGAATAATCCTACATACTCTAAAAGAACATGGGACATAGCCTAGACAGAACATGCCCGCAGGAACCTTTCGGATGACTTAGCAGTGACCTGTGTTCGACAGAAATTCATGGACGGAAATGAATTATGAATTCCTCAGCTGATCTCAGGAGATGCCAGAATATATAGATTGTAAGACAAGAGCCAGATGCCCATCAACTCCCACCCACCCAGCATTTAGAACCCAGTGATAAGACAAATGGATATTTAAAGGATATTAAATTTTTATGATCTATTTGGAAGCTTGTGACAGAAAATAAACTGAGTAATAGAAAAATGAAATTGTATTCTGTGAACACCTAATTTTTATACTGCATTTTGTGCCTACTCTACATAATTAATTATTTAAATCATATTGCAAAAGAAATTAAGGATCTGATAAACCTTCTCTGAATACACTAGTCTTCCAGATGTCTTCATTGGCTTCTGAAAAACTTAACTGACATAAATAGCCCTGAAAATTATATAAAGTAGTGATGTACATTAAAGTACACTCTTTATTGTGTAATGGGTTAGAGTGTAGGCTGCCATGTTCTACTCAGGTTCAATTCCTAGACCTACTATGGAATATATAGCTTTGTGACTTTGGGCAAGTTACAACATCTGCTCCTATCTTCTCATCTGTAAAATGACAATATTGAAGTATCTAAATCTTAGGATTGCTGTGAGAATGGAATGAGGTGGTATATTAATGACAGTGCCTAGTAGAGAGTATGCATCCTGTAAATATTACTTATACTTACTTGTACTTCTAGAGATTTATGTGTGCTCTAGCTACTGCCTGGAATGCTTCCACTCCCACCTCCACTCCCACCTCAGGGTTCCTTTCCCCTGAACTTATTCCTCTTCTTGCAAACCCATACCAATATCACTTTCTTCTCAAAATGACAACCATTCTCTCATGTCTATTCATAGAACTACTTATTTTATTGGGAATAATGATGTTGGTGAAATGAAAATGACAACAATTTTTGTTTCAATCATCGTGATTTTTACTCTGTTTTCATGAATCTTCAAACTCCCCAGTACTCTTTCAGAGTATATTTTATTGTTTGCATTTTATGGACAAAAAAACTGAAACTCTGAGAGGGTAAGTAATTTATCCAGAATTATATTGCAAGTAAGCAATGAATCTAAAATACAAGTCTAGTTTATTTGATTTCTATTTATTGCATTACTATTATTTCTTACCTGAATGTCTCCTTTAGTAAACCATGATCCCCTTGATATTAGGAGGAATATAGTCATCTTTAAATCCCTAAAGTATAAGTCAAAAAAGATTGAGTGACTATGAAACTAATTTATATGACATTTATTATCTTGAAGAATTTTATGTCAGTGATGTATATGCATGTGTGTATGTGTTTCTATGTGAATGCTGGAAGAAAAAGAGTACCAGACCTGTTATTAGTAGACTGGTATTTAGTTCCCAGTGGATTATATTAGTTATATGGTCATTAGTTATATTAAAAACAAAACCTTTAATTTTTTCATGTCACATTTTCTCCATCTGTAAAATGAGATCTAGGAATTGCCAAAAAATAAGACCACTACTCAGTATCTGCAATGTAAATGCCAAAATTACAGCATAAGCAAGGGAGAGCTCTGATGACTAAGCTTAATCTTGTAGAGCAAAGCATATTGACAGTCTTTTTTTAAAAAAAAATTATTGGAGCATAGTTGCTTTACAATGTTGTGTTAGTTTCTGCTGTACAGAAAAGTAAATCAGTTATACATATATATATATATATATATCCCCTCTGTTTTAGATTTCCTTCCCATTTAGGTCACCACAGATCATTGAGTAGAGTTCCCTGTGCTATACAGTAGGTTCTCATTAGTTATCTATTTTATACATAGTAGTTTATATATGTCAATCCCAATCTCCCAATTCATCCCACACCCCCCGCTTCCACCCTTGGTATCCATAAGTTTGTTCTCTACATCTGTGTCTTTATTTCTGCTTTGCAAATAAGTTCATCTGTACCATTTTTCTAGATTCCACATATAAGTGATATTATATGAAATTGGTTTTTCTCTTTCTGACTTACTTCACTCTGTATGACAGTCTCTAGGTCTATCCACATCTCTGCAAATGGCACTATTTCGTTTTTATGGCTTTAGGAAGACTTCGTTTGGGGTCATGCTAGTTATAGAGGAAGGAGTGTGTTGAAGTCAATCTTAGAAGCATGTTTTGTGTTGCAAATAGAAACAGAAGTAGGGTGATGTTTTGTCTTAGTTGCAGAGGTACGTACACTGAAGTGAATTGTCCCTGAACAAGTAGACAGATTTAAAATCACTTCTGCTGTTACCATTGCCAAATATCTGTCATTGATACTTTAGACAGATTTAAAACCAGTTCTGGTAGTTATATGTTCCTATGACTGTGGGATAATCCGGATTTCCTTTGGAGTTTCAGGCTTTTTATCCTCAAACCCTCTTTTTGTTCTTCCTAAGCCAAAGCTGCAGAAGAAAACGCTCGTATGTAGAGTTCAACAGGTCCTCACCATTATTGTTGATTTGCCTTGAAGGTGGGGTATAAAAATATTTAGGCTCTGGAAAACTGGTGATAAAACAATTATAATGAAACGTTCTATATGAGGGGACTGAAAGGCACTATGGAAATTTATTCAGGTAGCTGAATTTCTTTTAAAAGCTGTTTCAGTTTTTTAAATAGACTTTATTGAGGAATAATCTACATACAATAAAATGCACTTATATAAAGCATATGGTTTTGTGACTTTTGAGAAACATATACCAATGCAAACAGCAATCCAATAAAGATATAAAACATTTTCATTATTCAAAAAAGTTCCCTTCTGTCCCTTTGCAGTTAATTCCCTCCTGACCACCTCCAATCACCGGCAATCACAGATCTGCTCTCTGCCACTCTAGATTAGTTTTGCCTGTTCATATGAATAAAATCAAACAGTACATATACTTTTGTATCTGGATACTTTTGAGAACATAGTATTTTTGAGATTCATCCATTTTGTTGTGCATATAAGTAATCTGATTCTTTTCATTTCCGAGTGGTATTCTGTTATATGCATATACCATTATTCGTTTATCCATTCAGCAATTGATGACCATTTGAATTTTTCAAGCTATTATTTTCTGTTTTTAAATATTTTTTAACATCTTTATTGGAGTATAATTGCTTTATAATGTTGTGTTACTTTCTGCTTTATAACAAAATGAATCAGCTATACGTATACATATAACCCGATATCCCCTCCCTCTTGCGTCTCCCTCCCACCCTCCCTATCCCACCCGTCTAGGTGGTCACAAAGCACCGAGCTGATCTCCCTGTGCGATGCAGCTGCTTCCCACTAGCTATCTATTTTACATTTGGTAGTATATATGTGTCAATTTTACTCTCTCACTTTGTCCCAGCTTACCCTTCCCTCTCCCTGTGTCCTCAAGTCCATTCTCTATGTCTGCGTCTCTATTTCTGTCCTGCCTAGGTTCATCAGAAAAAAATATTTTTAGATTCCATATATATGTGTTAGTGTACAGTATTTGTTTTTCTCTTTCTGACTTACTTCACTCTGTATGACAGACTCTAGGTCCATCCACCTCACTATGAATACCTCAATTTCATTTCTTTTTATGGCTGAGTAATATTCTATTGTGTATATGTGCCACATCTTCTTTATCCATTCATCTGTCGATGGACATTTAGGTTGCTTCCATGTCCTGGCTATTGTAAATAGAGCTGCAATGAACATTGTGGTACATGTCTCTTTTTGAATTATGGTTTTCTCAGGGTATTTGCCCAGTAGTGGGATTGCTGGGTCATATGGTAATTCTACTTTTAGATTTTTAAGGAACCTCCATACTGTTCTCCGTAGTGGCTGTATCAATTTACATTCCCACCAACAGTGCAAGAGGGTTCCCTTTTCTCCACACCCTCTCCAGCATTTATTGTTTGTAGGTTTTTTTAATGATGGCCATTCTGACAGGTGTGAGGTGACAACTTATTGTGGTTTTGATTTACATTTCTCTAATGATTAGTGATGTTGAGCATCCTTTCATGTGTTTGTTGGCAATCAGTATATCCTCTCTGGAGAAATGTCTATTTAAGACTTCTGCCCATTTTTGATTGTGTTGTTTGTGTTTTTTTTTTTTTTTGATATTGAGCTGCATATACTGCTTGTATATTTGGGAGATTAATCCTTGGCCAGTTATTTCATTTGCAAATATTTTCTCCCATTCTGAGGGTCGTCTTTTCATCTTGTTTATGGTTTCCTTTGCTGTGCAAAAGATTTTAAGTTTCATTAGGCCCCTTTATTTTTGTTTTTATTTCCATTTCTCTAGGAGATGAGTCAAAAAAGATCTTGCTGTGATTTGTGTCATAGAGTGTTCTACCTATGTTTTGCTCTAAGAGTTTCATAGTGTCTGACCTTCATTTAGGTCTTTAATCTATTTTGAGTTCATTATTGTGTATGGTGTTAGGAAGTGCTCTAATTTCATGCTTTTACATGTAGCTGTCTAGTTTTCCCAGCACCACTTATTGAAGAGGCTGTCTTTTCTCCATTGTTTATTCTTCCCCCCTTTGTCAAAGATAAGATGACCATACGTGCATGGCTTTATCTCCGTGCTTTGTATCCTGTTCCATTGATCTATATTTCTGTTTTTGTGCCTGCACCATACTGTCTTGATTACTGTAGCTTTGTAGTATAGTCTGAAGTCAGTGAGCTTGATTTTTCCAGCTCCGTTTTGCATTCTCAAAATTGCTTTGGTAATTCGGGGTCTTTTCTGTTTTCATAAAATTGTGAAATTTTTTGTTCTAGTTCTGTGAAAAATGCCTTTGGTAGTTTGATAGAGATTACATTGAATCTGTAGATTGCTTTGGGTAGTATAGTCATTTTCATAATGTTGATTCTTCCAATCCAAGAACGTGGTATATCTCTCCTTCTGTTTGTGTTGTCTTGGATTTCTTTCATCAGTGTCTTATAGTTTTCTGCATACAGTTCTTTTACCTCCTTAGATAGGTTTATTCCCAGGTATTTTATTATTTTTGTTGCAATGGTAAATGGGAATGTTTCCTTAATTTCTCTTCCAGATTTTTTGTCGTTAGTGTATAGTAATGCAAGAGATTTCTGTGCATTCATTTTGTGTCCTGCTACTTTAGCAAATTCATTGATTAGCTCTAGTAGTTTTCTGGTAGCATCTTTAGGATTCTCTGTGTATAGTATCATGTCATCTGCAGACAGTGACAATTTTACTTCTTCTTTTCCAATTTGGATTCCTTTTATTTCTTTTTCTTCTCTGACTGCCGTGACTAAAACTTCCAAAACTATGTTGAATAATAGTGGTGAGAGTGGGCAACCTTGTCTTGTTCCTGGTCTTAGAGGAAATGGTTTCAGTTTTTCACCATTGAGAATGATGTTGACTGTGGGTTTGTCATATATGGCCTTTATTATGTTGAGGTAGGTTCCCTCAATGCCTACTTTCTGGAGAGTGTTTATCATAAATCGGTGCTGAATTTGTCAAAAGCTTTTTCTGCATCTATTGATATGATCATATGGTTTTTATTTCTCAGTTTGTTAATATGGTGTATCACATGAATGCTTTGCATATATTGAAGAATCCTTGTTTTCCTGGGATAAACTGCACTTGACAATGGTGTATGACCCTTTCAATGTGCTGTTGGATTCTGTTTGGTAGTATTTTGTTGAGAATTTTTACATCTATGTTCATCAGGGATATTGGCCTGTAGTTTTCCCTTTTTGTGACATGTTTCTCTGGTTTTGGTAAGAGGGTGATGGCAGCCTCATAGAATGAGTTTGGGAGTGTTCCTGCCTCTGCTATATTTTGGAAGAGTTTGAGAAGGATAGGTGTTAGCTCTTCTCGAAATGTTTGATAGAATTTGCCTGTGAAGCCATCTGGCCCTGGGCTTTTGCTTGTTGGAAGATTTTTAATCACAGTTTCAATTTCAGTGCTTGTGATTTGTTTGTTCATATTTTCTATTTCTTCCTGGTTCAGTCTTGGAATGTTGTGCATTTCTAAGAATTTGTCCATTTCTTCCAGATTTTCCATTTTATTGGCATATAGTTGCTTGTAGTAATCTCTCATAATCCTTTGTAATTCTACAGTGTCAGTTTTTACTTCTCCTTTTTCATTTCTAATTCTGTTGATTTGAGTCTTCTCCCTTTTTATCTTGATGAGTCTGGCTAATGGTTTATCAATTTTGTTTATCTTCTCAAAGAACCAGCATTTAGTTTTATTGATCTTTGTTATTATTTCCTTCATTTCTTTTTCATTGATTTCTGATCTGATCTTTATGATTTCTTTCTTTCGGCTAATTTTGGGTTGTGTTTGTTCATCTTTCTGTAATCGCTTTGGTGTAAGGTTAAGTTGTTTATTTGAGATTTTTCTTGTTTCTTAAGATAGGATTGTGTTGCTTGGCTCTTAGAACTAACTTGGCTCTTAGAACTTCTTTTGCTGCATCCCATAGGTTTTGGTCACTGTGTTCTCATTGTCATTTGTTTCTAGGTATTTTTTGATTTCCTCTTTGATTTTTTCAGTGATCTCTTGGTTATTTAATAGCATATTCTTTAGCCTCCATGTGTTTGTATTTTTTTACAGAGTTTTTCTTGTAATTGGTATTTAGTCTCATAGCATTGTGGTCGGAAAAGATACTTGATATGATTTCAATTTTCTTAAATGTACCAAGGCTTGATTTGTGACCCAAGATATGATCTATCCTGGAGAATGTTCCATGACCACTTGAGAAGAAAGTGTATTCTGTTGGTTTTGGATAGAATGTTGTATAAATATCAATTAAGTCCATCTTGTTTAATGTGTCATTTAAAACTTGTGTTTTCTTATTTATTTTCATTTTGGATGATCTTTCCATTGGTGAAAGTGGGGTGTCAAAGTCCCCTACTATGATCGTGGTAGTGTCGATATCCCTTTTTATGGCTGTTAGCATTTGCCTTATGTATTGAGGTGCTCCTATGTTGTGTGTATAAATATTTACACTTGTTATATCTTCTTGGATCGATCTCTTGATCATTATGTAGTGTCCTTCTTGTCTCTTGTAATAGTCTTTATTTTAAAGTCTATTTTGTCTGATATGAGAATTGCTACTCCAGCTTTCTTTTGATTTCCATTTGCATGGAATATCTTTTTCCATCCCTTCACTTTCAGTCTGTATGTATCCCTAGGTCTGAAGTGGGTCTCTTGTAGACAGCATGTATACAGGTCTTCTTTCTGTTTCCATTCAACCAGTCTATGTCTTTTGGTTGGAGCATTTAATCCATTTACATTTAAGGAAATTATCGATATGTATGTTCCTATTACCATTTTCTTAAGTGTTTTGGGTTTGTTTTTGTAGGTTTTTTCCTTCTTTTGTGTTTCCTGCCTAAAGAAGTTCCTTTAGCATTTGTTGTAAAGCTGGTTTGGTGGTGCTGAATTCTCTTTACTTTTGCTTGTCTTAAACGTTTTAATTTCTCAGTCAAATCTGAATGAGATCCTTGCTTTGTAGAGTAATCTTGGTGGTAGGTTTTTCACTTTCATCACTTTAAATATGTCCTGCCATTCCCTTCTGGCTTGCAGAGTTTCTGCTGAAAGGTCAACTGTTTACCTTATGGAGATCCCCTTGCATGTTATTTCTTGCTTTTCCCTTGCTGCTTTTAATATTTTTCATTATATTTAATTGTTGATAATTTGATTAATATGTGTCTTGGCATGTTTCTCCTTGGATTTATCCTGTATAGGAGTCTCTGTGCTTTCTGGAGTTGACTGACAATTTCTTTTCCCATGTTAGGGAAGTTTTCAACTATAATCTCTTCAAATATTGTCTCAGACCCTTTCTTTTTCTCTTCTTCTTCTGGGACCCACCCCCCCCCCTCTATAATTTAAATGTTTGTGTGTTTAATGTTGTCTCAGATGTCTCTGAGACTGTCCTTAATTCTTTTCATTCTTTTCTCTTTATTCTGCTCTGTGGCAGTTATTTCCACTCTTTTAACTTGCAGGTCACTTATCCGTTCTTCTGCCTCAGTTATTCTGCTATTGAATCCTCCTAGAGAATTTTTAATTTAATTTATTGTGTTGTTCACCATTGTTTGTTTGCTCTTTAGTTCTTCTAGGTCCTTGTTAAATGTTTCTTGTATTTTCTCCATTCTATTTCCAAGATTTTGGATCATATTTCCTATCATTACTCTGAATTCTTTTTCAGGTAGACTGCCTATTTCCTCTTCATTTGTTTCGTCTGGTTGGTTTTCACTTTGCTCCTTCATCTGCTGTGTATTTCTCTGTCTTCTTATTTTGCTTAACTTACTGTATTTGGGGTCTCCTTTTCACAAGCTGCAGATTCTTAGTGCCTGTTGTTTTTGGTGTCTGCCCACAGTGTGTGAGGTTGCTTCAGTGGCTCTTGTAGGTTTCCTGCTGGAGGGGACTGGTACCTATGTTCTGGTGGGTGGGGCTGGATCTTGTCATTCTGGTAGGCAGGGCTGTGTCCAGTGGTGTGTTTTGGGCTGTCTGTGAATTAGTATGATTTTAGGCAGGCTCTCTGCTAATGGGTGTGGTTGTTTTCCTGTCTTGCTAGTTGTTTGACATGGGGTGTCCACCACTGGAACTTGTTTGCCGTTGAGTGTAGCTGGGTCTTAGTGTTGAGATGGAGATCTCTGGGGGAGCTCTCACCAATTGACATTACATGGGGCCAGAAGGTCTCTGGTGGTCCAGTGTTCTGGACTTGGCTCTCCCACCACAGAGGCTCAGGCCTGATACCAGGGCGGACTACCGAGACCCTGTCGCCCACACAGCTCAGAAGAAAAGGAAGAGAAAAAATAAAATAGAGTACAAAAACAATAAGAAGAAAAAAAAGAAAGGAGCAACCAAATCAATAAACAAATCCACCAAAGATAATAAGTACTTAAAACTAAACTAAGATAAATATAAAAATCAGAAACAAAAACAAATCAGTCACAGACAGAAACCCCAAGTCTACAGTTGCTCCCAAAGTCCACGGCTTTAATTTTGGGAACATTCATTGTCTGTTCAGGTATTCCACAGACACAGGGTTCATCAAGTTGATTGTGGGGATTTAATCCGCTGCTCCTGAGGGTGCACAGAGAAATTTCCCTTTCTCTTCTTTGTTCGCACAGCTCCTGGGGTTCAGATTTGGTTTTGGCCCTGCCTCTGTGTGTAGGTCACCCTCAGGAATCTGTTCCCAGCCCAGACAGGAGCGGGTTAAAGCAGCGGCTGATTAGGTCTGTCTTTCTTTCTCAGGCCAGGGAGAAGGAGGGGTACAGTAGTCATAATTGGAATGTGGGTTGAGCCTGCGGTTGCATTGGCTGGCGTGACATTGCAACAGCCTGAGGCATGCCATGTGTTCTCCTGGGGAAGTTGTCCCTGGACAACTGGTGTGCTGCATAGGGTCCTGTGGGGGGTGTGGGTAGTGACCTGAGCTTGCACACAGGATTTTTGGTGGCAGTGGCAACAGCATTAGCATTTCATGCCCATCTCTGGGGTCCTAGCTGATAGTCACGGCTCATGCCTGTCTATAGAGCTTTCTTAGTCGGTGCTCTGCCTTCTGTGGGCACATGGGGAAGGAATCCCCTCTTCTCCTGCACCCCAAAACAATGGTCTCTTGCCCCTTAGGCAGGTCCATACTTTTCCCCTGACTTCCTCCTGGCTAGTTGTGGTGCACTAGCCCCCTTCAGGCTGTCTTCACGCGGCCAACCCCAGCCCTCTCCCTGGGGTCTGATCTCCGAAGCCCAAGCCTCAGCTCCCAGACCTGACCTGCCCTGGCAGGTAAGCAGACAAGCCTCTCAGGCTGGTGAGTGTTGGTCCGCACCGATCCTCTGTGAGGAATCTCTCCGCTTTGCCCTCTGCACCCCTGTTGCTGTGCTGTCCTCCATGGCTCTGAAGCTCCCCCCATGCCCACCAAAGGAGGAAACTTTTCCTCCTTCACAGATCCCTCCCAGAGGGACAGGTCCCATCCCTATTCTTTTGTCTCTGTTTTTTGTTTTCTTCTTTTGCCCTACCCAGGTACGTGGGGGTTTTCTTGCATTTGGGAAGTCTGTGGTCTTCTGCCAGCATTCAGTAGGTGTTTTGTAAGAGTTGTTCCACATGTAGATGTATTTTTGATGTATTTGTGGGAAGGAAGGTGATCTCCTCATCTTACTCCTCTGCCATCTTGAAGGTCCCCCCCAAGCTATTATTTTCAATAAAACTGTTATAAACTTTCATTTAGAAGTCTTTTTTGAACATCTGTTTTTTTGTGTTTATTATTGACTAACATGGTAAGTGAATTTTAACTTTATGAGAAGTTGCCAAAGAGTTCAAAACTGTACAACTTTACACTTTTACCAGCAATGTTTGAGACTTCCATTGTTCTACCTCCTTGACAACACTTGATATTGTCTGCCTTTTAAATTTCACCTACAGTAAGTCCCCTACATATGAACGAGTTTTGTTCTGAGAGTGCATTCTTAGGTCCAATTTGTTTGTAAGTCCAACAAAGTTAGCCTAGGTACCCAACTAACACAATAGGCTATATAGTACTGTACTGTAATAGGTTTATAATACTTTTCACACAAATAATACATATAAACAAACAAACACAAAAAATAAAGTAAAAGTTTTTAATCTTACAGTACAGTACCTTGAAAAGTACAGTAGTACAGTGCAAAAGCTGGCATACAGGGACTGGCATCGAGTGAACAGGCAAAAAGAGTTACTGACCAGAGGAGGGAGAGGAGGTGGGAAATGGTAGAGCTGAAGTATCCTCAGCAATAGGAGACAGAGGACAAGCTGCAACTTCACTCATGCCTGACATTGATGGCACAGGTTCTGGTTCCTTGCTAGAACCAGATGCACGTTTGCATCTTTGAAAGTTCACAACTTGAACGTTCGTATGTAGGGGACTTACTGTATTTTATAGGATGTGTAGGGATATTGGAGTTTCCATTTGTACTTCTTTGATAATTAATCATTTTTAGCATCTTTTCATGTGTTTATTCAGCTACTCATATCTTTATTTATGAAGTATTTATGAAAAAATCTCGCCTTTTAAAATATTTTATTTTACTTTTGAGTTGTAAGAGCTCTTTATATATTCAGGATACATGTGCTTTTCTATATATGTAAATTGCAGATATTTCCTCCTAGGCTGTGACTTGTATTTTCCTTTTCATAGTGGTGTTTTTTGGGCCTCCCTGGTGGCACAGTGGTTGAGAGTCCGCCTGCTGATGCAGGGGACACGGGTTTGTGCCCCGGTCTGGGAAGATCCCACATGCCGCGGAGTGGCTGGGCCCGTGAGCCATGGCTGCTGAGCCTGCATCCGGAGCCTGTGCTCCGCAAAGGCAGAGGCCACAACAGTGAGAAGCCCGTGTACCACAAAAAACAGAAAAAACATAATGGTGTTTTTCTAAGAGCAAATGCTTTTTTTTTTTTTTTTTGCTGCATTGGGTCTTTGTTGCTGTGCACAGGCTTTCTCTAGCTGCGGTGAGCAGGGGCTACTATTCGTTGTGGTGCATAGGCTTCTCATTGCAGTGGCTTCTCTTGTTGCAGAGCACGGGCTCCAAGCATGCAGGCTTCAGTAGTTGTGGCTCATGGGCTCTAGAGCGCAGGCTCAGTAGTTGCGGTGCATGGGCTTTGTTACTCCATGGCATGTGGGATCTTTCTGGACCAGGGCTTGAACCTGTGTGCCCTGCATTGGCAGGCAGATTCTTAACCACTGCACCACCAGGGAAGCCCAGAGCAAATGCTTTTAAATTTGTTGAGATCTTTTTATGTTTATATCTATGATTCATTTTAAGTCCATTTTTCTGGACAGTATGATGTGAGCATTGATGATAGTTTGTCATAAAATGATACTCAGTTGTTTCAGCATTGTCTGTTGAAAAGACTATTTTTTTCTTATTGAAATACCTTGGTTATCTTTCTTGAAAAATCAATTCATCATATATATGTAGGTCTATTTGTACACTTTCTAGTCTACTACATTGATCTATTTATCTGTTTTTACTCTCAGCACCAACACTATCTTAATTACTGTGGATTTCTAGTGAGTCCTAAAATCAGGTAGTTTAAACATCACATAAATTAAGTATTATATTGGTTTCTGTTTTCTCATCATTCTGTACAAGGAAGGTGATATCACTAGAGCTTACATATAAAGAAATACAAGCATCAAGACCAGAAGGCAGTATTTGTGCTCAAGCAATTAATTAATGTTTCTTTAGGTTACTATCAATATGATAAAACAACAAATAAAAGAATTTTAAAAATATTCTAGAGAACTCAAAGGGCCTCTGTTGTTGAAAACAGATTTAGATTACACTCGTATCACTAGAACATCATTTCAAAAGGTAGTTATCCATATGGAATGGTTAGTCCTTCCTTGCACTGATCTGATTCTGCAATATGCTAATTGCTTTGTAAATCTTTTGCTCACCCTTATTAGATGGTCTGACATGTAGTATGAAAATCATTCACAAATTTGAAAAAAATACAGAAAAAAATAATACCACTTTATAATTTTTTATCACACTTTCTCAGTATTTGCCATAAAATTTCTATGAACTAAATGAATTTGAATCACTACCCTATCATTTACTTAGAAAATTGCTTGTGTGTCTCTGTTTCCTTATTTGTAAAATAAAAATAATAAACCTGGCTCATAAGATTGTTGTAAGGACTAAAGGAGAAAGCATTTGAAAATTTCTGTAAGTAGAAGATGCCAGAAATATTAGTTTCCTTCCTTCCTTGACACCAGTGAGTAATAGAAAAGATGCTTTAGCTAATTTTGATTAGAAATAATCATGATTTTGTCTCTACAGATTCATAAATGGATGCACTTTAAAGTTTCAGTTAAAAATATTATTTTAAAGTCTTTATTAATTTAATGGCATGATAGAAACATCTCACAGATATAAGCTCTGTTTTTGGTATTCAACCCTTTGGTACTGTATCAAACACTTTCCAAAGTACCATTTAACTCACTCAGTGGAGGTAGATTGCATGAATAGCCTGCTGTGGGTTTTTCTTCCTTTCATATAGTTAACATTGATTGGGAATAAGTGCTTCAGATAGTTTGGATGATGTAGTGTAAGACAGAATAGTAATCATTTAACTACAGCATAAATTCAATTATTATTGTGTCTTATATCATAAGGTGTAATTAGGCAAAAATTAGCTTATGATTTCAGTTGATATAATTACTGTGGTAAAGGAAATATTATGATGTGTGAGTTAAGTATGGCAATTGTTTTTTCTGGATTTCTATGTTTCGATTCTCTGTTATCATTTCTACTTCCCATAGCAGTTTTCAGTCCCCTCCTGCCTTTTAAAGTCACAATACAAACTTTTTCATGCAATTTTACATAATTTTATTTTCTATGAAAGAGCAAACGGCTCAGGAAGGAGAAGAGAGCTGCAATATCAGCCTTCAGATGGTGTGGGCAAAACCAACAGGCACTTTCTTTTCAGCTGTGCTTTGACTTCAAATCACTTAAATTCTTCCTGAAAATAATTTTTTTCAACATACCCATATAACGTGAGCACCATCTATATTGAAAATGTTGAAGCCTAATGTAGTTAGGAGAATAAAACTCCTTAAGTAGTTAGGAGAATAAAACAAGATAATGTTTCTGCTCATTTATTATTAATATTCAAAAAACTATTCATAAGGAATAGCCAATAGGTAGATGACATTTTGTAGTCTTTGATTAAGAAAAGAGGCAGATGGGTTGAAAGTATTTGCGTTGCATTTCTAAGCTTCCTCAGATAGTGTTCTTAACTCCTACTGATTTTAAGTGTTGGAATTGCCAGCACATATAAAGATAAGTGTTTTAAGCTGCTGATTTGCTAGAGTCATTTAATATCTAGAGTTTGAAAAATGACAAAGGAAATTATCTAATATTAGTTAACAGGTATTTTTGGTTTAAACATATTTGCTACATGTTTTAGTGGCATCTTTTAAAAGCCTTCTCTTGTTTATTTAATACAGTTTTCAATGTATTACTACAAACTTTAAATACCAGAAACACAGCGTAAAATATGTTCTATGTTTGTCTGTCTTGAAATTCCAATCACATCTGAATAAACACTTTCTCTTTTTCTAAAATCATTTGATGGAATGCAATCCACTGAGTTCTGATTCACTTCAATGTATTATCACAACCTTGTTTTTAGAGGTTGATGTCCAAGAATTAATGTCCCTTAAGAAGCTCTTTTATTTATTTTTTGGCAATTGTTTTCCTATTGGGTAAAACGTTGAAACTCTTGACTAAAGGACATTTGCCATAGACTAAAAAACTATTTGGTTCCTATTCAAACCTAAGAAAATTAATTATGAGGTCAGACCTAATTCTGTTATTTATTTGGCAATAATAATAATACATCAAATGAATGCACCCTTTATTTGGATTTTAATGTATTTTTGGAAATATTCCATTTTTAAAAAGTTTGCACATTCCCTTTTTTGTTGTTGTGATTATGGCCATTTTGTGATAAAGAAATGAAAGCGTTGAGTTGTTTGTGGTCACATAGTCTCGATTAGTGGAAAACTGTCCAGGTCTTCTGATTCTCAACTCGGCTTTTTCCACAAGACTTCACTGCCAGTTCTGACCTTCACTCATTTTAGTTGCATGGTTTCCTTTTCATGTCCTCAAGTAAGCAAGGGTAATGCGGCTCTCTGTGTTATTGCAGCTGAGGGAAGTGAAGTGAAGGGGTCACCGGGGTCGAGATGACAGTGGAACTCTTACCGTTTGCTCACCAGGCTGCTGCTCAGCCCTTCCCTTCCTGCTGCCTTTGAAAACACACTTCTTGAAAGTAACTCCTTCTATTTCAAGTGTTCAAAGGTGGGCAAATCTTGTGGATTTTTATCAAACATAAAAGGATCATCAGCTTCATATGAGCAGTTTGCAAAGTGTAGTGAGAGAAAAGAATGTGAATTAATGTGTCTCTTACGGGCACTCAGGATGTGGTGACAGTCCATGAAATGATCACACGTAATTAATAAATAGCTACATGGGTGAGGGAGTTAACTAATGGATAAGCGGGTGATTAGTGGTTACCCCATTTTCCACTGTCTGAACTATTGATAAAAATGGTGTCTCCATAAATACAATGTGAGAGTGTATTAAAATTCCTCCACAATCCCTTTCAACTCTAAAACTGTATTGTTAGGGAATTGTTTTAGAAAACCAATAAAAATCAGAATGAGTTGATAGAATTGACTTATTTAGAATGAACACTACAAGGACTTGTAAAAGAAATGTATGTTATTCTGAAACTGAAGCTTTGACAAAAGATAAACTAAGAATCATCAAAGGGAAAAAAATGTCTCAACCAAAAATGAGTCACTTCCCGTAACCTTGTCTATTGGATTTTAGAACTGGGGGGGTCTCTCACTTTTGGGTGGCAATATAGAAAGCAGCAATTTTGTCTCAAGTGATTTCTTTTCCAGAAAAATACAATTCAAATATGTTTGCCTAATAAAATCACTGCTGATAAGAGTATAATATACCATACCATTGTAGTATTTAATAAAATTATGTTTTACTAACACGCTAGAAAATCTCAATAACTAAACACTCATGTGCAGTATCCTTTACAATTGAAGTCCTGTAACTTTGAACTTAGGCATGTTTAATACAATTCAAGCAAAAAGTATTGCTTTTACAAAGAACAACATCTCTGTACACATTCATGGTACTTTGCAATTTAATTTTTTCCATATGTAATATTTATCGAAGTATAGTTGACTTACAATATTATAGTAATTTTAGATATATAACAGGGATTTGATATTTTTATAGATTATACTCCATATAAAGTTATTTTAAAATATTACCCATATTCCCTGTTTTGTACATTACATCCTTATACCTCACTTACTTTGTCTAGTCGCTTGTATCTCCTAATCTCCTACCCTTGTCTTGCCTCTTCCCCACCTCTCCCCTTTGGTAACCACTAGTTTGTTCTCTGTATCTGTGAGGCTGTTTCTGTTTTGTTATATTTATTCCTTTGTTTTATTTTTTAGATTCCACGTGTAAGTGAAAAATACACTATTTGTCTTTCTCTGTCGGACTTATTTCTTATATAATATTTTACCAAAGTATTAGAATATAAGTGCTGTGGAAAACAGACATTTATTAAATTCACTGCACAATCCAAAGTAAAACTCACTTTTCTTCCTGCCCACTCCCCCATATCTATATTTTTGTCCAACTCATTCAAATAAAAATATTCAGGCTGAACTGAAGTTAAACAAGAAATGTAGATTGGGGAGGGCTGACAACAAGCAGCCTCTGTCTCGGCATCATTCCTCACATTGAACTTTGTGCTCTACACTTCATTCAGATAAATGCCCAAAGGTGCAATTTCTAAGTTGTATGGTAGTTACATGGTTCGTTTCATAAGAACACTGCCAAATTGTTTTAATGAGTGGCTGTATTATTTATATGCCTACCAGCAATGTCTGGGTGATTGTTTCCCAGATCCTCATGAGCATTTGATGTTGCCAATATTTTTAATTTTAGCCATTCTGATAGGTAAGTAGTTATATCTCATTTTGGTTTGAATTTGCATTTCCCTAATTGCTAATGACGCTGAACATCTTTATGTCTTATTTGCTGTCTGTATATGCTCTTCAGTGAAATGTCTGTTCAGGTCTTTTGTCCATATTCTAATTGGATTGTTTTATTACTGTTGTTTGAGAGTTCTTTATAGATCCTAGCTATTAATCCTTCGCTGGATATGTGTTTTGCACATATTTGGGCTCAATCTGTAGCATGTCTTTTCATAAAGGTGTTTGAACACACAAAAAGTGTTTAATTTTGATGTGGTCTAATTTATCAGTTTCTATATTTATGCATCATGCTTTCGGTATCATGTCTTAGAATTCTTTGTCTACCCCTAGATTCTAAAGATTTTCTCCTGTGTTCTTTTCCCAAAATTTTTATAATTTTACATTTAAGTTTGTGAGCCATTCTAACTTAATTTTGGTACAAGACATAAAGTTCAGGTTTGAGGTTCGAATTATTTTACCTTGGATGTCTTATTGTTCTAGAACTGTTTGTTGAAAAGTCCTCCTCCATTGAATTGTTTTTGCATCTTTGCAAAAAATCAGTTGGCAGAATAATATTCCATGGTATGGATATATCGTATTTATTTATCTATTCATCATTTGATGGAAACTTGAGTTGTTTCTGCATTTTGGTTACCAGTAATGATTCTGCTATGAACATTGGTGTGCAACTGTTTGTGTGGACATATCTTTTCATTTCTCTTGGATATATTCTTAGGAGTGGAATTAATGGGTCTCTTGGTAACTCTATGTTTAATATTTTGAGGAACTGCCAAACAGTTTTCCAAAGTAGCTGTACCATTTTACATTTTGATGAGCAATGTATGAGGATGCCAATTTCTCCACATCTTTACCAATGCCTGTTATCTGTCTTTTTTCATAACAGCTATCCTAATGGATGTGAAGTAATATCTCATTATGGTTTTTATTTGCATGTTCCTAATGAGCATCTTTTCATGTGCTTACTGGTCATTTGTGTATCTTCTTTGAAGAAATGTCTTCAGATCCTTTGCCCATTCTTTTTCTTCTATTCATTGTTCTGGTTTATTTCTTAAAATTTATTTTTTATTTTATTATTATTTTTTTAATATTTTTATTGGAGTATTTTGCTTTACAATGGTGTCTTAGTTTCTGCTGTATAACAAAATGAATCAACTATATGTATACATATATCCCCATATTCTCTCCCTCTTGAGCCTCCCTCCCACTCTCCTTATCCCACTCCTCTAGGTCATCACAAAGCATTGAGCTGATCTCCCTGTGCTATGTGGCTGCTTACCACTAGCCATCCATTTTACATTTGGCAGTGTATATGTCAATGCTACTCTCTCACTTCGTCCCAGCTTTCCCTTCCGCCTGCGCATGTCCTCAAGTCCATTCTTTACATCTGTGTCTTTATTCCTGCCTGCCCCTAGGCTCATCAGTATCGTTTTTTTAGATTCCATATAGGTGTATTAGCATACAGTATTTGTTTTTCACTTTCTGACTTACTTCACTCTGTATGACAGACTCTAGGTCCATCCACCTCATTACAAATAACTCAATTTCATTCCTTTTTATGGCTGAGTAATATTCCATTGTATATATGTGCCACATCTTCTTTATCCATTCATCTGTCAATGGACATTTAGGTTGCTTCCATGTCCTGGCTATTGTAAATAGTGCTGCTATGAACATTGTGGTACATTTATCTTTTTGAATTATGGTTATCTTACGGTATATGCCCAGTAGTGGGATTACTAGGTCATATGGTAGTTCTATTTTTAGATTTTTAAGGAACCTCCATACTGTTCTCTATAGTGGCTGTATCAATTTACATTCCTACCAACACTGCAGGAGAGTTCCCTTTTCTCCACACCCTCTCCAGCATTTATTATTTGTAGCTTTTTGATGATGGCCATTCTGACCGGTGTGAGGTGATACCTCATTGTGGTTTTGACATGCTTTTCTCTAATGATTAATGATGTTGAGCATCTTTTCATGTGTTTGTTGGCAATCTGTATGTCTTCTTTGGAGAAATGTCTATTTAGGCCTTCTGCCCAATTTTCGATTAGATTGTTTGTTTTTTTCATATTGAGCTGCATGATCTGCTTGTATATTTTGGAGATTAACCCTCTGTCAGTTGCTTCGTTTGCAAATATTTTCTCCCATTCTGAGGGTTGTCTTTTCATCTTGTTCATGGTTTCCTTTGCTGTGCAAAAGCTTTTAAGTTTCATTAGGTCCCCTTTGTTTATTTTTGTTTTTATTTCCATTTCTCTAGGAGGTGGGTCAAAAAGGAACTTGCTGTGATTTGTGTCATAGAGTGTTCTCCCTATGTTTTCCTCTAAGAATTTTATAGTGTCTGGCCTTACATTTAGGTCTTTAATCCATTTGGAGTTTATTATTGTGTATGGTGTTAGGAAGTGCTCTAATTTCTTTCTTTTACATGGAGCTGTCCAGTTTTACCAGCACCACTTATTGAAGAGGCTGTCTTTTCTCCACTGTATATTCTTGCCTCCTTCATCAAAGATAAGGTGACCATATGTGTGTGGGTTTATCTCTGGGCTTTCTATCCTGTTCCATTGATCTATATTTCTCTTTTTGTGCCAGCACCATACTGTCTTGATTACTGTAGCTTTGTAGTATAATCTAAAGTCCAGGAGCCTGATTCCTCCAGCTCCATTTTTCTTTCTCAAATTTGCTTTGGTTATTCGGGGTCTTTTGTGTTTTCATACAAATTGTAAAATTTTTTGTTCCATTTCTGTGAAAAATGTCATTGGTAATTTCATAGGGATTGCATTGAATCTGTAGATTGCTTTGGGTAGTATAGTCATTTTCACAATGTTGATTATTCCAAACCAAGAAAATGGTATATCTTTCCATCTGTTTGTATCGTCTTTGATTTCTTTCATCAGTGTCATAGTTTTCTGCATACAGGTCTTTTGCCTCCTTAGGTAGGTTTATTCCTAAGTATTTTATTCTTTTTGTTGCAGTGGTAAATGGGAGTGTTTCCTTAATTTCACTTTCAGATTTTTCATCATTAGTGTATAGGAATGCAAGGGATTTCTGTGCATTAATTTTGTGTCCTGCTACTTTACCAAATTCATTGATTAGCTCTAGTAGTTTTCTGGTGATATCTTTAGGATTTTCTATGTATAGTATCATGTCATCTCCAAACAGTGACGGTTTTACTTCTATTCCAATTTGGATACCTTTTATTTCTTTTTCTTCTCTGATTGCCATGGCTAAAACTTCCAAAAGTATGTTGAATAATAGTGCTATGGTTGGGCACTCTTGTCTTCTTCCTGATCTTCGAGGAAATGCTTTCAGTTTTTCACCATTGAGAATGATGTAGCCAGACTCATCAGGAAAAAAAAGGGGAGAAGACTCAAATCAACAGAATTAGAAATGAAAAAGGAGAAGTAACAAGTGATGCCACGGAAATACAAAGGATCATGAAAGACTACTACAAGCAACTATAGGCCAATAAAATGGACTACCTGGAGGAAATGGACAAATTGTTAGAAAAGTACAACCTTCCAAGACTGATCCAGGAAGAAATAGAAAATAGGAACAAACCAATCACAAGCAATGAAATTGAAACAGTGATTAAAAATCTTCCAACAGGTCTTCCCTGGTGGCGCAGTGGTTGAGAGTCCGCCTGCCGATGCAGGGGACACGGGTTTGTGCCCTGGTCCGGGAAGATCCCACATGCCGCTGAGCTGCTAGGCCCATGAGCCATGGCTGCTGAGCCTGTGCTCCACAATGGTAGAGGCCACAACAGTGAGAGGCCCGTGTACCACAAAAAAAAAAAAAAAAAAAAAAAACTTCCAACAAGCAAAAGCCCAGGGCCAGATGGATTCACAGGAGAATTCTATCAAACTTTTAGAGAAGAGCTAACACCTATCCTTCTCAAACTCTTCCAAAATATAGCAGAGGGAGGAATACTTCCAAACTCATTCTATGAGACCACCGTCACCCTGATACCAAAACCAGACAAAGATGTCACAAAAAAAGAAAACTACAGACCAATATCACTGATGAACATAGATGTAAAAATCCTCAGCAAAATACGAGCAAACAGAATACAACAGCACATTAAAAGGTTCATACACCATGATCTAGTGGGGTTTATCCTAGGAATGCAAGGATTCTCAATATACGCAAATCAGTCAACGTGATACAACATATTAATAAACTGAAGCAGAAAAACCATATGATCATCTCAATAGATGCAGAAAAAGGTTTTGACAAAATTCAACACCGATTTATGATAACAACTCTCCAGAAAGTGGGCATAGAGGGATTCTACCTCAACATAATAAAAGCCATATATGACAAACCCTTTGCCCATTTTTAAAACTTGGGTTATTTGTCCTTTTATTATTGAGTTGTAACAGTTCTTTACATATTTTGTATCCATTTCCTTTATCAGATATATTATTTCCAATTATTTTCTCCCATTTGTGGATTATCTTTTTGTGCTCTTAATCATATAGTTCACAGCAGAAATTGTTTTTATTTTTGATGAAGCTCAATTTATCTAATATTTCTTCCATCTCTTGTGCTTTGGTGTCATATCTCTGAAGTCTTTGCATTATCAAGGTCATGAAAATTTACTCTATATTTTTTTTCAAAGAGCTTTATTGTTTAGCTCTAACATTTAGGTCCATAATCATTTTGAGTTAATTTTTATTTATGGCATAAGAAAGGGTTCCAAATTCCCTTTTTTTCTCTTTTTTTTTTTTTTGCATGTGGCTATCCAGATTTTTCAGAACCATTTATTGTAAAGACTCTTTTTTCTCCATTGAATGTCTTGGCACCGTTTTTGAAAATCAATGGACCATAAATGTAAGGGTTTATTTCTGGGCTCTCAATTCTATTCCATTGATCTAAGTGTCTATCCTTAAGCCAGTACCACACTGTTGATTGCAGCAGTTTTGTAGTAAGTATTAGAATTGGGAAGTGTGATTCCTCCAACTTTGTTCTCCATTCTCAGAATTGTTTTGGATATTCTGGATTCCTTTCAGTTATATGTAATTTTATGATCCGCTTGTCAAATTTCAAAAAAAAGAATAAAACAACTGGGACGTTGATAAAGATTGTGTTGAATATGTATATCAATTTTTGGAGTGTTGTCTTCTTAACAATATTAAGTCTTTGCCAATTGAATTTTTAAAATTAATTAATTAATTAATTAATTGTTTTGCTGCATTGGGTCTTTGTCACTGCACGCGGGCTTTCTCTGGTTGCGGTGAGTGGGGGCTACTCTTTGTTGTGGTGTGCGGGCTTCTCATTGCAGTGGCTTGTCTTGTTGCGCAGGCTCTAGGCGTGCGGGCTTCAGTAGTTGTGACATGAGGGCTCAGTGGTTGTGGCTCACGGGCTCTAGAGCGCAGACTCAGTAGCTGTGGTGCATGGGCTTACTTGTTCCGTGGCATGTGGAATCTTCCTGGACCAGGAATCGAACCTATGTCCCCTGCATTAGCAGGTGGATTCTCAACCACTGCACCATTAGGGAAGGCCACCAATTGATTTTTGACAAATGTGCCAAGGTAATCCAACTAGGAAAGTCTGGTCTTCTCAATAAGTAGTGCTGGACCATAGACCTAAATGCAATAGGGAAAACAATGACACTTCTAGAATAAAACACAAGAGAAAATCTTCATTACATTACGTTAAGCAAATATTTCCTAAATATTATATCAAAAGCATAATTTGTAACTTGGACTTGAAAAAATTAATCGACCTTTAAATGACACCATTAAGAAGTTGAAAAGACCTACACATAGGGAATACTACATGGACTTTTTTCTTTTTAACATCTTTATTGGAGTATAATTGCTTTACAGTGGTGTTAGTTTCTGCTTTATAACAAAGTGAATCAGTTATACATATACATATATCCCCATATCTCTATCTCTTCCCTCTTGCATCTCCCTCCCTCCTGCCCTACCTATCCCACCCTTCTAGGTGGTCACAAAGCACAGAGCTGATCTCCCTGTGCTGTGTGGCTGATTCCCATTAGCTATCTATTTTACATTTGGTAGCGTATATATGTCCATGCCACTCTCTCACTTTGTCCGAGCTTACCCTTCCCCCTCCCCGTGTCCTCAAGTCCACTCTCTAGTAGGTCTGCGTCTTTATTCCCGTCTTGCCCCTAGGTTCTTCATGACCACTTTTTTTTTGTTTGTTCCTTGTATATCTGTTAGCATACGGTATTTGTTTTTCTCTTTCTGACTTACTTCACTCTGTATGACAGACTCGAGGTCCATCCACCTCACTACAAATAACTCAATTTCGTTTCTTTTTATGGCTGAGTAATATTCCATTGTATATATGTGCCACATCTTCTTTATCCATTCATCTGTCGATGGACACTTAAGTTGCTTCCATGTCCTGGCTATTGTAAATAGAGCTGCAATGAACATTGTGGCACATGACTCTTTTTGAATTATGGTTTTCTCAGGGTATAGGCCCAGTAGTGGGATTGCTGGGTTGTATCGTAGTTTTATTTTTATTTTTTTAAGGAACCTCCATAGTGTTCTCCATAGTGGCTGTATCAATTTACATTCCCACCAACAGTGCAAGAGGGTTCCTTTTCTCCACACCCTCTCCAGCATTCATTGTTTGTAGATTTTTTGATGATGGCCATTCTGACTGGTGTGAGATGATATCTCATTGTAGTTTTGATTTGCATTTCTCTGATGATTAATGATGTTGAGCATTCTTTCATGTGTTTCTTGGCAATCTGTATATATCTTCTTTGGAGAAATGTCTATTTAGGTCTTCTGCCCATTGTTGGATTGGGTTGTTTGTTTTTTGGATATTGAGCTGCATGAGCTGCTTGTAAATTTTGGAGATTAATCCTTTGTCAGTTGCTTCCTTTGCAAATATTTTCTCCCATTCTTAGGGTTGTCTTTTGGTCTTGTTTATGGTTTCCTTTGCTGTGCAAAAGCTTTTAAGTTTTATTAGGTCCCATTTGTTTATTTTTGTTTTTATTTCCATTTCTCTAAGAGTTGGGTCAAAAAGGATCTTGCTGTGATTTACATCATAGAGTGTTCTGCTTATGTTTTCCTCAAAGAGTTTTATAGTGTCTGGCCTTACATTTAGGTCTTTAATCCATTTTGAGTTTATTTTTGTGTATGGTGTTAGGGAGTGTTCTAATTTCATTCTTTTACATGTATCTGTCCAGTTTTCCCAGCACCACTTATTGAAGAGGCTGTCTTTTCTCCACTGTATATTCTTGCCTCCTCCATCAAAGATAAGGTGACCATATGTGCGTGGGTTTATCTATGGGCTTTCTATCCTGTTCCATTGATCTATATTTCTGTTTCTGTGCCAGTACCATACTGTCTTGATTACTGTAGCTTTGTAGTATAGTCTGAAGTCAGGGAGTCTGATTCCTCCAGCTCCATTTGTCTTTCTCAAGATTGCTTTGGCTTTTCGGGGTTTTTTGTGTTTCCATACAAATTGTGAATTTTTTTTGTTCTAGTTCTGTGAAAAATGCCACTGGTAGTTTGATAGCTATTGCATTGAATCTGTAGATTGCTTTAGGTAGTATAGTCATTTTCACAATGTTGATTCTTCCAATCAAAGAACATGGTATATCTCTTCATCTGTTTGTAGCATTTTAAATTTATTTCATCAGTGTCTTACAATTTTCTGCATACAGGTCTTTTGTCTCCTTAGGTAGGTTTATTCCTAGATATTTTATTCTTTTTGTTGCAATGGTAAATGGGAGTGTTTTCTTAATTTGACTTTCCGATTTTTCATCATTAGTGTATTGGAATGCAAGAGATTTCTGTGCATTAATTTTGTATCCTGCTACTTTACCTAATTAATGATTAGCCCTAGTAGTTTTCTGGTAGCATCTTTAGGATTCTCTATGTATATAGATACTGACTTTTTATCTGTTTTCTCGAATAGATGCTACTTTTCCATGTATATCTCTGAGTCAACAGAATACTGGTTCCTTTGTGGTGCCTGTTTTTTAACTCTTTCATTATTCTGTGTTTTAGTCATTGCTATGCTTCAGTTGATCCTGCATCTATATATTCTTGGTTGACTCTTTCTTGCCCATCAGTTCCCTTAACACAGATTAATTCTTATTAATGTTTAAACAATGTTCAACACAGCTATATTCTAGCCCCTTATAATAAATATATTCTGTTATCCTCTCATTTTTGTAATTATGGGCATGGTTTGAGTGGGAAGTGTGATCTGTATATTCATATAGGATTAATAAGACCAATTTTCACAGGTGTCTGTTATGCTTTGGATTATAACTGTAGTCTTTCTCCAAACACCTGTCATTATAGTCACTACCCAAGTATCCATCACAATTGGAACATGCCTCCTGGGTACATATTTTGCCTGAAGGCTTTGCTTAAAAATGCAGCTCAATAAAATTTCTTATGGCCACAGGACATTCAGTTCTTTTGGCAACGGTGATTTTCCACCTATTATGTATTGCTTATGACTGAGTGTAAGTGAATCTCTATATGTTTTTTTCCTCTTTAGTTACACCATTCCATTTTTTCCTCAGTACTACAAGTAAATTTATTCTACCTAGTATTTTTATATGTTCAAATCCATAGTAGCTTATTTTCTAATGGAAGACATTTTACAATAGTAGACTAGCAATGATAGTGTTCAAGGATACTGAATAAGTCATAGAGGAAGAGGCTTCAATATAACATTTTTCTTTTCAATAAGCAATATAAAATAAAAAATGTATAAATTGTTTCTTTCATTGTATTCTTATATTCTTAAAGTTTAAGTTACTTTTATGACATACTTTTTTAAAGTCTTAGCTGAATTTTACTGTCAGTTATATCTAATTTTGGATATTATTTCTTAAGAGGCCAACCTTACATGGCAGGAGGACACCATAGCCATGACTTAAGGTAAAGGTGAGATTAAAAATGGTGACTCCTGGTTATAGTTTATTTGTTACAGCTAGGATGATGTCAATAATGTTGATGATGATGATGACTTTGTTGTGGGGTGATTGTGAACATGTTGTTCTTGAATGCCAACCTGGAAACTCTTTTTCAGAATTATAGAGGTTAAAACAATATTCTGGAAACACATCTATAAAATAGGCATCACCAATCACCAGAATAATTAAGTGCATGCTGTATATTAAAAGTTTAAAGTTTCAGATGACAACATTTTGGATATGCTTTTATATACCTCTCTATTTACTAAAGTTAGCTAAATTAAATTTTCATCAGCTACTTTTCTTAAATCAATAGACAATTCCATCCTACCAGGTCTGATATGAGGTCATTTCATTACAGTGTGTACCTCATCAGAAAGAGAGGAGAGTTGTAAATTTAGTCATTATTAGTTAATGATACTATGCTGGTAAATGCTAACTTTATCTCCCCATTTTGCTGTGCACCATTCTGGGGTCTGAGGGTTATGGGTGTTTTTTTCTACTGGCTGTACTGTCATCCAACCACTGTATTGTTACATCTCTCTTAAAATGTATCTTGGTAGTGACTACAAAAACTTCAGTGTTTGCTCAACAAAGAGAAAATATGAAGTAAAAAGAAAATCCTTATGATATGGCATTTTTTGGTATGGAACACTTACATGTAACAAATAGTTGGATATTTCTTTTTTTATTATTATTATTTTAAATAGAACTTTATTGGAGTATAATTGCTTCACAATACCGTACTGGTTTCTGTTGCACAAAAAAGCAAATCAGCCATATGCAGACACATGTCCCCATATCCCCTTCCTCTTGAGCCTCCCTCCCACCCTCCCTATCCCACACCTCTAGGTCATTGCAGAGCACCGAGCCGATCTCCCTTGTGCTATGCTGCTGTTTCCCACCAGCCAACTGTTTTACATTCAGTAGTCTATATATGTCGATGCTACTTTCACTTCACCCCAGCTTTGCCCTCCCACCCCATGTCATCAAGTCCATTCTCTGTCTACCTCTTTATTCCTGCCCTGTAACTAGATTCATCAGTACCATTTTTTTTTAAGATTCATATATATGCGTTAGCATACAGTATTTATTTCTCTCCTGACTTACTTCACTCTGTATGACAGACTCTATGTCCATCCACCTCACTAAAATAAAGCAATTTCGTTTCTTTTTATGGCTGATAATATTCCACTGTATATATGGGCCACATCTTCTTTATCCATTCATCTGTCAATGGACATTTATGTTGGTTCCATGTCCTGGCTATTGTAAATAGTGCTGCAGTGAACATTGTGGTACATGTGTCTTTTTGAATTATGGTTTTCTCAGGGTATATGCCCAGTAGTGAGATTACTGGGTCATATGGTAACTATTTTTAGCTTTTTAAGGAACCTCCATACTGTTTTCCATAGTGGTTGTATAAACTTACATTCCCACCAACAGTAGAGGAGGGTTCCCTTTTCACCACACCATTTCCAGCATTTATTTTTTCTAGCTTTTTTGATAATGGCCATTCTGACTGGAGTGAGGTGATACCTCATTGTAGTTTTGATTTCTCTAATAATTAGTGATGTTGAGCATCTTTTCGTGTGTCTCTTGTCCATCTGGATGTCTTCCTTGGTGAAATGTCTATTTACGTCTTCCACCCATATTTTAACTGGATTGTTTGTTTATTTGATATTGAGCTGCATGAGCTGTTTGTATATTTTGGAGATTAATCCTTCGTCTGTTGTTTCATTTGCGAATATTTTCTCCCATTTTGACGGCTGTCTTTTCATCTTGTTTATGGTTTCCTTTGCTGTGCAAAGCCTTTTAAGTTTAATTAAGTCCCATTTGTTTATTTTTCTTTTTATTTCTGTTACTCTAGGAAGTGGTTCACAAAAGGTCTTGCTGTGTTTTATGTCAAATTGTTTGACATACGTTTTCCCTATGTTTTCCCTAAAATTTTATAGTGTCTGGTCTTACATTTAGGTCTTTAATCCATCTGGAGTTTATTTTTGTGTATGGTGTTAGGTAGTGTTCTAATTTCATTCTTTTACCTGTAGCTGTCCAGTTTCCCCTGCATCACTTATTGAGGAGGCTGTCTTTTCTCCATTGTATGTTCTTACCACCTAGTCATAAACTAGGTGCCCATATGTACATGGGTTTATCTCTGGGCATTTTATCCTGTACCATTAATCTATATTTGTGTTTTCATGCCAGCCCCATACTGTCTTGATTACTGTAGCTTTGTGGTATAGTTTGAAGTCGGGGAGCCTGATTCCTCCAACTCCACTTCTCTTTCTCAAGATTGCTTTGGCTATTCAGGGTCTTTTGTGTTTCCATACTAATTGTAAGATTTTTTGTTATAATTCTGTGAAGAATGACATTGGTGTAAGTGTTGTGTTAAAGTCTCCTACTATTATTGTGTTACTGTAGATTTCTCCTTTCATGGTTGTTAGCATTTTCCTTATGTATTGAGGTGCTCTTATGTTGGGTGCATAAACATTTATAATTGTTATATCTTCTTCTTGGATTGATCCTTTGATCATTACGTAGTGCCCCTCCTTCTCTCTTGTAACTGTCTTTATTTTAAAGTCTATTTTATCTGATATGAGTATTGCTACTCTGACTTTCTTTTGATTTCCATTTGCATGAATATCTTTTTCCATCCCTTCACTTTCAGTCTGTATGTGTCCCTAGGTCTGAAGTGGGTCTCTTGCACACATCATATATATGGGTCTTGTTTTTGTATCCATTCAGCCAGTCTGTGTCCTTTGGTTGGGCATTTAATCCATTTACATTCAAGGTTATTATCGATATGTATGTTCCTATTACCATTTTCTTAATTGTTTTGGGTTTGTTTTTGTGGGTCTTTTTCTTTTCTTGTGTTTTCTGTTTAGAGAAGTTTCTTCAGCCTTTGTTGTAAAGCTGCTTTGGTGGTGCTGAATTCTCTTAGCTTTTGTTTGTCTGAAAAGCTTTTGACTTCTCCATAGAATCTGAATGATATCCTTGCTGAGTAGAGTAATCTTGGTTGTATGTTTTTCTCTTTCATCACTTTAAGTATATCCTGCCACTTCCTTCTAGCCTACAGAGTTTCCACTGAAAAATCTGCTGGTAACCTTATGGGGATTCCTTTGTATGTTATTTTTTGCTTTTCCCTTGCTGCTTTTAATATTTTTTCTTTGAATTTAATTTTTGTTAGTTTGAGTAATATGTGTCTTGGTGTGTTTTTCCTAGGGTTTATCCTGTATGGGACCCTCTGTGCTTCCTGGACTTTGGTGACTACTTCGTTTCCCATGTTAAGGAAGTTTTCAACTATAATCTCTTCAAATATTTTCTCAGACCCTTTCTTTTTCTCTTCTTCTGAGACCCCTATAATTCGAATGTTGGTGCATTTAGTGTTTTCCCAGAGGTCTCTGATATTGTCTTCAAGTCTTTTCATTCTTTTTTCTTTATTCTGCTCCTTGGCTGTTATTTCCACCATATTGTCTTCCAGCTCACTTCTTCGTTCTTCTGCCTCAGTTATTCTGTTATTGATTCTCTCTAGTGTAGTTTTCATTTCAGTTATTGTGTTGTTCCTCTCTGTTCGTTTGTTCTTTACTTCTTCTAGATCTTTGTTAAACATTTCTTGTGTTTTCTTAATCCATTCTTCCTTTTTATTTCTGAGGTTCTGGATCATCTTTACTATTATTGCTGTGAATTCTTTTTGAGGTAGATTGCCTATTTCCTCTTCCTTTATTTGGTTTTGTAGGTTTTTACCCTGCTCCTTCATCTGTGACATATTTTTTTGCTGTCTCTCTTTTTATTTTTTTTTAGTGGAATTGTGTTTCTGTCTTACTGGTTGTTTGGCCTGAGGCTTCCAACACTGGAGTTTGTAGGCTATTGGGTAGAGCTGGGTCTTGGAGCTGAGATGAGGGACTCCATGAGACCCCACTCTGATGAATATTCTCTGGGGTCTGAGGTTCTCTGTTTGTCCAGTGGTTCAGACTCGGAGCTCCCATTGCAGGAACTTCGGCCTGACCCTGGGCTTATGAACCAAAATCCCACAACCCACATGGGGTGGCAAAAAAAACAAAAGAACAATAACAAAGTAAAAAATACAATTAGACTAGGCAACCAACAGATATGTTAGAAAGAATGTAAAAAATATATATAGGTGAATCAACAACCAGGAGGTACATCAGTACCACAGTAGTGAAAAAGAGGAGGAGAGAAAAGAAAAATAGAAAAAAGAAAAGGGGGCAGAAGGCTGTGGCTGTGGAGGGTGAGGCCTAAGCAAGGACAAGGTTTGGGTGGTGAGCGGGGCCAATGCTTAGGACCCACAGGGCTGGAATAGGCCCTGGGGGGTGTGGGGGTGGGACTTAGGCTCAAGGAACAGAAGGGGCCCAGGCATGCTCCCCACCCTGGTCTCAGAGGGTAAGGGACCTCACCTGGGAGCCCAGCAGGCTTCCTGGGCTTGACTGAGCAGTGCAAACACCTTCCTCTCCTCTCCCGCTCCTCCGGTCTGGGGTCTGGGAGGGCCCCTCCTCCCTGCCTCTTCTGATCTCCCCAGCCTCCTTCCTATGCCCCCAAGGACCCACTTGGCCTGGAGGGGGGTTTGAAGGGCAGTGGACAGGCCTGAGAGCTCAGCAGGCTCTCCATGCTCGAGTGGGTGGGCCAGTCGCCCTCTGCTTCTCCTAGTTGGATATTTTGAACCCTTATTAATAGTTGAATACATTGTTTTTAACTAAGATCAAAAGTCATACATTAAATTTAATATAAACGGAGATGGATTGTACTCAAGTATATTATAAAATTCTGTTTTTTATTAAAGGGATACCAAATAGAACCATGGATTTTCTACTCTGTTTAAAAAGTCTGATTTTAGTTAAAACAATTAGTCTCACGAGACCCCCTCCCTTATGTTGGTGAGAATGCTGGACAGTTGAACTAGTGCTGGGATTTGCGTCCCAGAACTAAACAGCCTGAGTCTTGCATTTATTCACAGTTGATGATGTTGACAGTACTGATGCCTCATGACACAGTCTAGAGTAGCAGAATAAAGTTAGAGTGAAAAAGTATAATATTAGTCAATACAATGAATAATTATTGAAGAATATTTGTATTTGACCACAAAAATTATACTGCAGTATTTTTGCATTTTAATCACGAACACAGTTATTCCTCTACCACGTAGGACTGAGGTATAATTTGAGTTCTATTATATACATATTTATTTCTTTAGCAACTTGTTGCTATGAGAATGGGTTAAACCAATAAATGATGAGACTTGAGAACTTGACTTCCTTAAACCACAAATATATAGTATACAATAAATTTTGAACAATCATAATATTTTATAACTTGAATACTTTGTCTTATCACAAAAATATTCATTGTAGAATATTTAGAAAAAAAATTAAGCAAAAAAAAAATCCCTGAAATCACTCATAATCCTACTACCCAGAGATAAACACTGTTAACCTTGTCTTCTATGTCATTAAAGTTTTAAAATATGCACCCAAACTTCTCTAACACAACTGGAATTGTTGTGTAAATGTTATTACATCCTACTTTTTAAAAAATTTGATTAAGTATCTCTGCACCTCCTTGGTCTTTGGGTAGAGATGTGGGTATGGCAACCTCTCCAATCTTTCTGGCTTTGGCCTTCACTTTCTTCATAGAACCTTAAGTCTAGTCAAATTGTTATGTCTGAATATTCTATTGGTGACTCCCTTTGTTCCTAAGATGATCTTCTGCATTCCTTGCCGCATGGTTCCTTGTATCACCATGTTCTGCTTGTACTATCGTCGTATCCCACCAACCTGTTGGAGAAATTACTGTGCCCAACAGGCTTCCCTGTTGTTCCACTGGGCATTGCCACTGATGTCATGGGGTCTCACGGGGCAAATTATATCGGAAATTCAATGGTGCAGCATGAAAACCTGCCTTTGCCCTCTTTATGTTATGGTCTGTTAGAAGATATTAAATGAATACTGCAATACCCCAGTGTTGCAAGAGGGAAATAGTAAAACAAACTACTAAAAATAAAATAGTAAAAATAATAAAACAAATAGTAAAAGAGTAAAATGCAAACAGATACTTAAAACGACTATGTTTTAGTGTACTATTAAATGGTACATGATACCAATCACATGTATCATTAGGCTTTGTGGAGTTGGAGGCACCTGCTGCTCCAAGGTGCTCGAGGCTCTGGCTCAACACAACAAAAGATTGTGAACAGACCACACTGTGTGATGTGAAGAGAGTGACTGTATGTGAAGACAAGAAGGTGACACAGGAGGATTTGCCTCAATTCAGTTCTTCCTATAAAATCTCCCCCTGTCCTCCAACACTGTAGCCCAGATGTCTGAGGATGTCGTCTTGCTCTCGACCTTTTTCACGTGGCCTTTTCCTTGGGGGTTCGATGAGAATATTAGGGGGAACTTGAGCTTCCTCTAGAGTGTGCCTCAGTTAATGTAGACCTTAAACCTTACCTGGAAAAGGCTCAAGTGGTGATTTGGAGGCCCGCTTAAATAACATTTTGTTCTTAAGTGCCTTCCATGGATATCTGCTAAAACCTGTATATAGTTACTCGCATTTCTCCTTCCAGGAGACCAGGCTCCTGATGATAAAGATTATTGTGTTCCTGTTTAAAAATACGTTTCCCAAGCTTTTCCCCAGAGATTGGCATGCAACAGGTGTTAAGAAGCATTCCAGGAGACACGGATCATCAGGCAAGTGTGTAAAACATTTTTCTCACAATTCTTATTACTTTCCTTATGTTTGTAGACCTCCTCAGTTTACAGCCCTGGCTGGATTTTAAAATCACCTAGACCTTGCTCCCAGATATTCTAGTTTAATTGGTCAAAAGTCAGACCTGGTCATTGAATTTTTTAAAAAAATTCTTCATGTGATTCTAATAGTGAGTATTGCCAACCATTACCTTAGGAAATGCAAATGTCAGATGCTTTGTAGCCATAGCAATCGTTCTACTGTGAGTGTTCTTTGAAATATCTAATATAGATTTTTTAGACTGTGGAGATTGCCTTTAAAGTTGAAATTTCTCAGGCATATTGGAAGTTCTTTAAAAAAATGATTTTCATTGTTTTTCAAAAAATAAATTGCTGTTTTCTTCATCCCTCATACCTAAACATGCTGGGTTTCAAATTATCTTTGTTTATCTGCTATGCCTCCAGTTTTAAAGGAAAATTGGTCATGTTTGCTTGTTGTGTTTTTAAGTATGAAACTATGTGATTAGATCCATTTTAGGATTTGGGAGACGAAAACATTTTTGAAATAGCTGCTATTTAGGTTGCAGGAGGCATAACTTAAAACAGGCAAACCCACAATGAGGTGAATTGAGGACTGAGTTTTTCCACTTGCTGTTGTTGGGACCAAGTCAGCATCTGTCCAGTTTGAATGAGCCCCATGGATGTATTTGCTCTGGCATTGCTGGCCAAACTAAGTCTACCACTTTGGCCAAGAAGCTCACTACATTTATTCTTACTCACTACATTTATTCTTACTGGTTGACAGTTTTATTTGTGATCCCTATTTAAAATGGGGAAATTGAGCCCAGCCCTTAAGACTTTGGCTTTGGTAAAACTGCTTTGGGCAAGATACAGAAGGCTAAAGAAGGAGAGACTGAAACTTTTCCTTCGTAAACCTTTCCTCTGTAAAGTTGGCATGCTGTAACCTACTAAATGGTGGGTGAGTTCAAGCACCATGTTCAGTGCCAGCATGAGCTAGAATTTCTTTACCAGGGAGCACACTGGCTCCTTGTCACTCATGGTATCAGTACTTTTAAGTCACATGTAAGAACCTTCTTAAACTTTTGAAGTTTTATAAATATCAATTTGTGGCTTTGGTTTATGTGTTGGGGGACATATGTGGCTTCATAGGTGCTTGTAGCTGTTTGCAAACTTTTTGTCTTATAGGACAACTTCAAAAAATGACTCAGCAATTATAAAATGCTAAAGAATAACCTCAAAGGGAGCAACTTGTATTTGTAATGAGAGAGAAAATGTTTTCTCTAATCTTTACAATTTTCATCCTTACATTTCTGGTATATGAATACCGAGGTTAAAACAGTTTTAAAAAAAAGACAAGGGGAAAAATGTCAATCATGGATTGAAAGGTTTATCGAAAAGGAGACTGACAGCCAATAAGAGTGGCAGTAGAGAAGTAATAAATATTGCATTTAATTAAGGATTAATTTTTATGTCTTTATTGAAACATAAAAGGACAGTCAGGGAAAGGAATCTGTGAGTGAGAATCATAAACTATCCTGTTCTCTTTCAAGAATTTGAAAGATATTCATTCTTGGTAGCATCCTATATATGTAAGGTGGACCTTTATTTCACCAAAACCTATCTAACAATGCTTCCCTTACTTCCGGATCAGTCCTAGAAGAATGTTGGGCATACCAGACACTTGACTATTGTGAAGTCCTAGTCCCTGATCACTTCCTGATCTTAGCAAGGTGACCTGTGGACCTGTCAGTTCTCCACTTTTCGTGGACATCAACCAGGCTCTCCCAAAGTGCACCCTACAAATAACTATTGAAAATATGTGCTCTTGGTTTTCAGCATTCCCCTTCCCCTCTGGAACCTCCTATTGGCAGAGTCTGTACAGGCGCCAGGTGGCAAAGCAGAGATGCGGTGAGAGTCTCCGCTCCAGCATCACAGAGTTTAGAAGGGTGGGAAAGGAGTCGGAGACAGCTCAAAACCTGGCAGATGACCTCGATTTTTAAAAGCATTGGTTCTGATGGAACCGTGCAAGGGCAAGGAAGTCAGAGGTGGATCAGCTTTTCTCTATCAGGATTTAAAATGAGAAATAACCAGAAAGATCGATCATAGAATTGCCTTCTCAGGAAAATTTCAAGACTATAGTAGACATATTAAAGCAAGGCTGGTGATGCAAATGCTTTACTTCTCAAATCTGTTTGTGATAATTAAACCTCTGTCACCTGGGGCAGCCTTAGTTCTCAGAGCTCCTGGTACAAGCCTCTTCCCTTGGGTGGATTCTTGGCTTTTCTCCCAGACTGGTTTTGGCCCCCAAAACCAGTCTTCACTTCCACCCCAAGCAAAGAAACTGAAGAAACCGCGACGGACTCCTGCCTCCAGGCCAGAGGAAATGCCTGCTTCTCTGAAGTTGCCGAAGGAAGAAAAAGAACAGCAAGAAGCAATTGAACATATTGATGAAGTACAAAATGAAACAGACAGACTTAACGAACAAACCAGTGAGGAGATTTTGAAAGTAGAACAGAAATATAACAAACTCCGCCAACCATTTTTTCAGAAGAGGTCAGAACTGATCGCCCAAAGCCCAGATTTTGGGGTAACAACATTTGTTAACCATCCACAAGTGTCTGCACTGCTTGGGGAGGAGAATGAAGAGGCGCTGCATTATTTGACAAGAGTCAAAGTGACAGAGTTTGAAGATATTAAATCAGGTTACAGAATAGATTTTTATTTCGATGAAAACCCTCACTTCGAAGATAAAGTTCTCTCCAAAGAATTTCATCTGAATGAGAGTGGTGATCCATCTTCGAAGTCCACTGAAATCAAATGGAAATCCAGAAAGGATCTGACAAAACGCAGAATAAAGCCAGCAGGAAGAGACAGCATGAGGAACCAGAAAGCTTCTTCACCTGGCTTACTGATCATCCTGATGCAGGTGCAGATGAGTTACGAGAGGTCATCAAAGATGCTATGTGGCCAAATCCATGACAGTACTACTTGGTTCCAGACGTGGATGATGAGGAAGGGAAAGAAGAAGATGACGATGAAGAGGAAGAAGGATTGGAAGATATCGATAAAGAAGGGGATGTGGATGAAGGTGAAGAAGATGAAGATGATGTTGAGGGGGAGGGAGGAGAGGAAGATGAAGGAGAAGATGACTCATGGAACACTGATGGATTCTGACCTTCTTTTTAAAATTTTCTCCAGTCCCCGGGAGCAAGTTACAGTCTTTTTTTTTTTTTTTTTTTTCTCCTCCTCTTGTGCTCGGTCACCCTGTTTTTGAGGTCTCTTTTCTCTTTTATACCATGGCTCACAACTTATTTTGGGGGGAAATACCTTGAGCAGAATTCAGTGGGAAAAGAATCTCTATCCTTTTCTGTTCCAAACTCTTTTTTACCCCTTCCTGTCTCAACAAAAACTTTGTGGAATCAACACCACCATGCTCTGTGGGAAAAAAGAAGACCCTTCTGCTCCCTTAGGTCTGCTGGAAGCTGGAGGGTGCTAGGCCCCTGTGTAGTAGTGCATAGAATTCTAGCTTTTTCCTCCTTTCTCTGTATTTTGGGCTCAGAGATTACACTGTGTCTCTATGTGAATATGGACAGTTAGCATTTACCAGCATGTATCTGTCTACTTTCTCTTGTTTAGAAAAAGAAAGAAAATACTTTAAAAAATGGGGTTATAGAAGGTCATTAAAGTTGGGTCTGAGATGTTTGGGTGGGTTAAGTGGGCATTTTGACAACATGGCTTCTCCTTTGGCATATTTAATTGTGATGTTTAATGGACATCCTTGCAGTTTCAGATGATAATTTTAAAATAAAATTCTCTCCTAATGATGACTTGAGCCCTGCCATTCGATGGGAGAAGCAGCAGAACCTGTAGGATCTTATTTGCAATTGACATTCTCTGTTGTAATTTTATTCCTGTTTATTTAAAATTTTTTCTTTTTGTTTTGCTGGAAAGGAAACATGATGCTCACTTTAAGCGTTAGAAGTGTACAGGTTGCTTTGTTACGATAAAACTAAATGCGTACACAAAGGAAAAAAAATCTGTTTGTATGTTCAGTTTTTACCACTTCTTGGGGATAATAAATTTCCTATGTAACTACTGGGAAAAAAAAAGAAAAGATTCATTCAATGATCTATCACTATTTATAAAGTGTCTGTTTATTGTGAGTGAGGCAGTGTTCTGGGTGCTAGGGATAACTCAGTGAACATGACAGCTAAAAAGTCACTTTCTTGTGGACATTATATTTTATTAGGGAAAGAGAGAGATAACACCCAATGAATATAACAAATGAATAATATAGTACGTTGGAGGTTGCTAAGTGTTATGGAATAGAAATTGTGCAGGGATAAGGCCAATTCAGATTGTGGAGGTGATGGTAGTTTGCAATGTTCAATAGAGTGGTCAGGATAGGGGTATTTTAAATAATAAGATGCGGCAAAGACTTGAAGAAGGTGAGTGAGAGAGACATCTGGCTATCTGGGGGAGGAGTCTTCCAGACAGAGGGAAAAGCCACCCTGAGGTAATGGAACTGTAAATTCCAAGTTTCAAAGGAATGAAAAGAAATCAGAGGTTTAGAAAAAGGCTGGTGTCATGTCTGGCTGGATCATAAGGGGAAGGAGAGAACTATAGGTAGAAGGTAGACGATTGAACACTGTATGCTGTGTTGAGCTGGTTAGGCTTTGTCCTGTAGGGGTCAGCCCATCTTCCATACAAGGATGAGACCGTAGGCAGGGATTCTTTATATCTGCCAAAGACCTTTGGACAGAGGAGACACTCAATAAATGTCTAATGAATGAAGACGTGTTTGGTGACAAAACGCTTCTACAAGTAAAGTCGTGGGAGAACTATAAGAAATATAAGCTCACAACTGTGTGTATAAAAAAGAATATTGATGTTAACCTTAACCAGAGGTGTCTTTTTCCTAAGAATTGTTTTTCTTTTTCACAAAATAAATTATATGAGTGAATTGAACATCTGTAAGTAGTTTCCTATTGCTGTCAAAACAAATTACCATAAAGCCAATGGATTAAAACAATACAAATTTATGGTCTCACAGTTCTACAGATGGCTTAATTGGTTTCTTTGCTCTGTGTCTTGTCTCACAAAACTGAAATCAAGATGTCAGTGATCTGGGATCTTATCTGGAACTTCTGGGAAAGAATCCACTTCTAAGATCTTTTAGGTTGTTGGCAGACTCCAGTTCCTGTGGTTATAGATCCAAGGTCTCCGCTATCTTGCCAGCTGTCAGCTGGGGTTTGCCTATAGCTCCTAGAGACCCTTCTCAGTCCTTGCACATGGGCCCTACATCTGGGCCAGGAACAATGTGCAGTTGAACCCTTCTCCTGCTTAGAATTTCTCTGACTTCCTCTTTCTGCTGTATCTTTCTTCTTCCTCTTCTTATGTATTTTTCAAACTTACCCTTTAACCTTTTCCTTCATAGGGTTATATGGAGTCCACCCTGATAAACCAGGATAATCTTCTTGCTTGAAGGTCAACTGAGTAATAAGCTTTTTTACATCTGCTGACAGTGCCTAGATAAATGATTGAATATTCAGGAAATGAGAATCTTGTTGGGGGGTTGGTGCATCTTTAGAATCCTGCCTACCACAATATCACATTCTGGGTTGATTCATGCCAAGTACTGACTGTCTTTCTAGAGCAGGACACAGCCAAAAACCTGCCCGCACAGGTTTAGGTGGTACCACAAAACCTGTTCTGTGGTGAAGAACTGACACAGAGGAAGTAACTCAATATAAATGCTGATGGGAAATGGGTGATAAATTGGGGGGCTCCATTTTTGAGGAATGTTGCAGTCTAATTTGCAATGCAGAAAAAGATCATTTTCTAGTTACATCAGTAGTGAGTAAATCAGAAAACAGGGAATATTGTGAGCCAAGGAGACAGTGGTCATCATTGCACAACTGACCTGTCTGTAGGCAGAGGTCCCCCTGGGTAGGGTTCAGGACAGGGCTTTGTTCCTTAGATGGTGGAAGACTACTAGAGTAGGCATGGAGTACTAGGCAGGGAACAGGTCAAAACTAAATTATAGGGCCAATTACAGAATGAGAAGACAGAGGAAGCAGAGATGTAATTCCAGCAATTTAGGGACAGAGAGCTGGCTGTGTGCAACCTTAGACAGCACCAATTTCTGACTCTTACTTTAAGTAAGTCATTTTCCCAAAAAAGCCCAACGCTTCTTCAATGGTGCCCTATGAATACAAATGTCCAGTCTAAATCCTTCTGTCTCTAGGAAATATACATTTTCTCCTCTTGTAAATGCAGTGACATATTTGATTGAATATATAACAAGGTAGATATCCTACTGTGTTTTAGAGGTATAGGAGGGCAGCATCTCTCAACCAGCTTTTATTGTATTGACTTTAAAATGTTTTATGCCTGGTTGTTTATTTTACCATGCATTTTCAAGAGTTTTAGAAGACAAAATATAAATGCAAACAGACATTTGCAGAGACAGAATAGAAGAACTTGGAACTTTTTCCCCCTCTTAGCTGTAATTACTTTAAAACATTTCTTTTTGTCTGAAAAAAGAGAATATCTCTGGTAAACTAGTAGGATTCTTGGATTTGGGAGGAGAATCTTAATTTGTCCTTTGGGGAAGACATCATCGATACACCTTAGAAGCAAAGTGAAGATTTTCAAAGCATCTGCTTTTAGAACTCTTTCCTGGGCCACATTTCCTGGACTCTGTCTTGTGACCAAAGACTTTCATACCACATATCCATTCATTATTAGATGTGTGTGCTGGGGGCGTGGAACAGCTGGGGGAAAAGGTGATAATTACAAAATAGTATTACTCTGTTTTTAGTCAACTTGCTCCTCTATAATGAGCACGTTTCTGCTTCACATTTTTTCTGCAGCTAGCTAACCTGGCCAAAACTTAATCTAGCAGATGATTGAGTGTGGCATTAGCCAACACCATACTGCTTCCAGCTTCCTGTCCTGGGCCTCCCCTCCTGGGTTTATTATATTTCAAGTCTGGTTCTCCTCCAGCTGGCTCACTATCCCAAATATTGCTTTGATTGTGATATGGACAGGCCATAATGCGAGTTAAGTTTCAGGAACATCAGAAACCCTTCCCTTTATCCATTCACTAAACGGTCTCTGTAAGTTACTTAATGACCTGTATTCGAATCTGTATATCTGTACCAGGTACAGGGAAAACAAATGCCTTAATTAGTGTTAACTAAACTTTTAGGTAATCGTACAGACATAAAATGCTGTGTGTTTTGCTATAGATTATTGGAATTTCTGCTAAGACATATACGAATCAATGTAACAATGATTATGATTAGTGTAGCTGATAGTCAAAGTAGAAGAAAAACAACAGGAAGAAGCCAATAATTAAATTTTAAGAATACATGGGGGAATAAGAAGGGGTATTGTCTCATTGATATGTTGCTAGCATTTCGCAGAAATCTAGGTCTTCCCTGGCAGCCAAGTGAGGCTTCCTTACTGAATAATGTCTGGGACGGTAACCCAATGAGTTGGCAGTAGGTACTAAGAAAGCTAGAGATTCGTTCTCCTGTAGAAGAACCATAGATTTGGTTCTCCTGTAGAAGAATCATAATTTTACCTTTACTCCCAAAATTGAGTTTCACTTATATTCTATTGGTAAAAGCTATGTATCAGTGATTCAGCAGAATCTACCTCAAATTCTGGAGCTATTACTAGATACCTTTCATTAAGAGTAGATTAGTGACACAATTTTCCTATTCAGAGGACAGTGTAGGATAATGGGCTTGAAAGAGCAGGGAAGAGGTGTACAGCCAGCACAGGGTAGCTAGCCCTCTGGAAGTTTTCTGATAGTGTCACCATGTTCTGGTTTGTAGGACCAGAATACATATATATTGTCAGTTATCTAAACTACACCAAATTCACAGGAGTCTAAGGCATAGACAGGAATGCCATTTTTTGTTTGTTTTTAAAAGATAAATGTTATTTCCATATAGACTAGCTATGATGTTTGTAGGCTATAATGTTCTCTACCGATTGGCACCTCAAGGCAAATAATAAAATTGGAATTTTTCTGAGTGAGTATATAGTCAGAATAAGTGATTTATCCTGGACAAGAGAACTTTGAGTACTCCTCTCCCCTGTAGACAAGGCCTTGCTGATATATGCCCCTAATGTTGTGTCTGAAGGACAGATTCTACTAAGGAGTGTGGGGTAACTCTGGGTCAGGCCCAATGTCTCTTACCCAAGTCTTCAAAAATTTTCTTTTCTATTTTGAGAAATTCCTTTATTCATAACTTTAAAATTATGTTAATAATATTGTCTATTTTCAACTCAAATTTGGTAGTAGGACGCATCTCTTGATTACAACTTTGTTGTTCGGTGAATTCCTCAGTCATCCATTTATAAATTGTTGCTTAGTTTAATTAATTAACATATGGCCAACTTTAGTCATTGTATGTTGATTAGATTAGATTAATTCAGAGTGGTGAGATACATTACTATCACCCATATACTTAAGGCTATAAGTGAATGAAAGATCTTACCTTAAAAAACTTTATGTAGTTTCTCTGTAAACATGCTTTTCACCTTTAGAGCTGTGTAGAGACTTTAAAAAGAGAATATGGCCTCCCATGCTTTACCTAATTGCTCCCAGCAATAATAATACTAGGCAGAGAAGCCTTTATTGTTTTCAAAGATTTTTAGCATATTAAAAAACTCTATAAATAGTGATAATAACTTATTCATTTGCTGTTTTCTAGTACAATTGTTTAATACTAGAAAATTATCTTTCCATTAGCTGTAATAGCTCCCAAAGAAATGGAATATATCAAATCATGGAGTTAACTGAGAGTTAAAGGGATTTAAATGAATAAACATAATGATGATATTGTAAAATATGAGGTTTCTCATTTAATTTGTTTTTCCATGTGATTCCTGTAACTTTATATAATGATTTTTTTTTCCTATGGAATGACTTTTTGAAGATGTGGTGAAGAGAGCATAACATCCTATTTCCTATTTCTTAGTATACTTGCTTCATCTGGTGGCTGTCAGACTGAGATTTTCTGGAGAATGTGGGAGAGGTGGTATTTCTGTGGTCTCTCGATTCCTTATCAAAAATCAATGTCAGTGCCTTTCTGCCATTTGTGAGACTCACCTTAATCTTACAATAGCACATTTTTTCCCCCTTCTTATTCTTTTTTTTTTTTTTTTTTTTTTTTTGCGGTACGCGGGCCTCTCACTGTTGTGGCCTCTCCCATTGCGGAGCACAGGCTCCGGACGCGCAGGCTCAGCAGCTATGACTCACGGGCCTAGCCGCTCTGCAGCATGTGGGATCTTCCCGGACCGGGGCATGAACCCGTGTCCCCGGCATCGGCAGGCGGACTCTCAACCACTGCGCCACCAGGGAAGCCCTCCCCTTCTTATTCTTTCGGAGTAAAAAAATGAGAGTTATTTTTTACAGTGCTTATAATTCAATCTCATCACTGTTTCTAAGAGGTCCTCCTACCTTCCAACAAAATATATATACATTGTATTTTATGCATAGCTATATAGCCATTACCATGTTTTCACTTGGTTAAGTATAAGAAATATGCTGCTCATATTCAAATATGGAATAGATGGCCTTGGTAGATAGTCACCAAAGGCTTGGCAATTTCTTTGATGAAATTGATGAACATTTGTTTAATAAGAACTTTCTACTCTATCATTGTTCCTTAGGGTTTCATCCTGTTAGAAAAATTTTACCACGTTTCATAAATTTCATGAAAGTATTACATAATACACTGAAGAAATAAAACGTGAGAACACTGATATTCATCCATAAAGAACAATATATAACTTTCTAGTTTTTTCTTCTTTTCTATGAGTTTTAACATTAAGTTTTTTCACAATGAGTAATTTGTAGTCACTGACTAGGAAACATAGTGGTTTATGGAGTATCTATTTCTACCTTCTTCCTTGCTACTAGAACCCCCCCACTTGTGGAGGATGGCAATGTTTTCATGTGATAAAATGTTCTCATGTGGTAAAATATCATTGCTCTAAACCACACGTGGAGTCCTGATCCTCTTTGCAGTATACTGGGTTTTTAGGCTGTATTGTACCTAAAAGAGACCCTGTGACCAAATTTCAGCAAATGAGATAAAAGGAAAACCCACTGGTGGATTTGCGAAAGATTTTGTTGAGAGCGGCACCCTGAAGTGGAAGGCCTCATATCCCCAACCAACAGTGAGACCAAGACTCCTCCATCTCCACTGCATACTGGCAGACACCTAATGGAGAAGAAAAACCTTTGAAAATGAATGACAGGGGGCTGTGAAATTTACAAGATACACAAAGGGAATAGGAATTTAGTCACTGTTTCAGGATGCAATTGGGCATTCCAGGAGAATGTGTGGTACGCGATACCCAGGTATCTGCATCAAGTTGTTTTTGCTAATAAAATTCCCATTCTTGGACTCTGTATAGCTTTGCATAAAGAATAGCTTAATCTGTCCTTGGGATATAATGTGAATTCTCTTTAGGAAAGATGGATGAGGAGGTATTAAGAACATGCAGAGGAGAAGTATCTCCTTTCCTTCCTGGTCAGCTAACATCATCATCATCATCATCATCATCAAACACCCACATTGTGAGTGTGGTAATGAGTATATGCCTATAGTTTGAGAAATCACAAGATCAATCCCTTTTACTGTTTCCTGTCCAAGTGTGTATAGACTCCTTATGTAGGGATAGGATACAGCCCTAGGTAACCTGGATTACAGTAGCTTTTATAATTATAGAAATTCTATAGAGAAAATCGTATACTCGGGGGAGATCCAGGTTTTAATTAGGGTAAGAAGAGAGAGTTTATGTAAACTGCTTAAACATGTAGGAGAACTTGATTTCAGAAGTGAAGGGTAAGGAAGTGCAGTTGTAAGTGAGGGCACCTCTGATGATGGGTGAGACAGAAATAGGACATGATGGATGTGGGACAGCAGGATAGGATAAAATGGAGTAGGCATAGCTGAAGAAGGTTGTATTCCATTGAATGATGCAGGACTCAGGGATAAACAGTATATTTGGGTGGCCCTGGCATGCTACAATATAATTTGAGTGTTAAACGTTTTGCTTGATATCTCTCACATTGTTAAGTAAATGGTGACATGTACAATAATTTGACAAGCAACATCAGAAAAGGGGTGTTTTTAGCACAGATCTTCCTCTACTGATGACGGGGTTATGTCCCAATAAACCTATCATAAGATGAAAATATCATTAAGTTGAAAAGGCACTTAATACACCTAACCTGCTGAACAGCATAGCGTAGCCTAGCCTACCTTAAACATGCTCAGAACAATTACATTAGCCTACACTTGGGCAAAATCATCTAACACAAAGCCTATTTTATAACAAAGTGTTGAATATCTCATGTACTTTATTGACTACTGTACTGAAAGTGAAAAAAAAGGAGGTTGTCTGGATACAGAATGGTTTTAAGTACATTAAATGGTTTTAAGTACATTAAGTACATTACCCTTGTGATTGCGTGACTGACTGGGAGTTGCAGCTATGGATATGAGAGTATTGTACCTTTTACCACTAGCCCAGGGAAAAGACCAAAATTCAACATTTGAAGTACAGTTTCTACTGAATGTGTTATCTCTTTTGAACCGCTGTAAAGTCGTAAAATCACAGGCCAATCCATCAGAATTTGGGGATGGTCTGTATAGTGTCTGTATTTTAACAAGTTCAAAGTTGGGGCAAGTGATTTAAAATTCTGCTTTCGTGAGTTCTTAATTTTTAAAAAAATTTAGGTCACTGTGCTAAAGGAGTTTATTTCTATTCAATTTCAAATTCGTATTTTTATTCACATTAGAATTTGTGTTTTACTCAAAATAACTTCATTCAGTGGAGGAATGAGATATAATGAATAATTAAAATTTCAAGAGAAGATTTGATTAGTAAGGGCACATTCCAGCTCTAAAAATTCTATTATTTCCTAGCTGACCCTATAAATATTAGCATTATTTAGATTTCTTTGGTGGATAAACTTTTCCCCCTAAATGTTTAAAAATCTCTCTATATACATGTTCACAAAACAATGTAACTTTTATACTAGTTTTATGCAATCTTTATAATGTTATTGCCCTTTTTTAGATATAGAAAATATAAGTCATTTAGCTGACTCTACTCTGTCATACATGCATACCCTGAACTTCCTTTCTGTTTATATTCCTCATTTGAACTTAGTTGAACTTCCTCTTTTTCATCATTAATGGACAGAACGTCTGACTGTGATGTGTGAGCAGTGTAGATAGTTAACTGAAGCAAAGGCTGAAGCAAACTTTACTTAGGTTGCATATTTATTTATTTATTTATTAGTTTATTTTAAAGTTCTGTCTTTTTAAAAAATAATTTATATTAACCTTATTTATTTATTTTTGGCTGCATTTTGTCTTCGTTGCTGCATGCGGGCTTTCTCTACTTGCGGTGAGTGGGGGCTACTCTTCGTTGTGATGCATGGGATTTTCATTGCAGTGGCTTCCCTTGTTGCGGAGCACAGGCTCTAGGTGCGTGGGCTTCAGTAGTTGTGGCACACAGGCTCAGTATTAGTGGTGCACGGGCTTAGTTACTCCTCGGCATGTGGGATCTTCTTGGACCAGGGCTAGAACACGTGTCCCCTGCATTGGCAGGCGGATTCTTAACCACTGTACCACGAGGGAAGCCCAGGTTGCATTTTTAGAATCAGAAAATTATGATCGTCACTCAGTGTCCTTTGACATTTACCAGCATTCAAGCATAGTACTTTTTTTAGCAAAAGTAATTGCTTCAATCACTTAATCAACCTCACTAGCTTCAAATTAAAGGAGGTATAAATCATCATACTGTAATCTTTCAGGAGTTGTTCTGTAAAGAAAATGAGAAGTCAGGTTTCCCTCTGAAAGTACAGGCAGTGGCTGCCCTTGTCTCTTCCTTGTCTCCTGGGATCACTGTGATTCTGGTATTTCAGAGGAGGGCCTGATTTCTAAATCTTACTCTCCACGGATAAAACTGTGAACTACTGGATCATCTTACTCATAAGTCAAAAGTTAGTTTCTATGAAACTAATCTCTTCACTTGATAGTTTGAATAAAAATTGGAAAAGTCATATAAATAATAGATAATATTTATCTACATTTTAAGAGGGTTCCATCTTCATTTTCACATTTGCAGTGGTAACTTGAATGTGATCTTTCATTGCATAATTTAACCTGTAAAGTCCTTTATCATTGTTAGCTTTTTTTCAGATGGAAACAGAGCAAAACTACAGATAGAATCCAATTTTACCAAATATAAGCATCTTGAAAAAAATCAGCATCATTAATGATATATGAAGGAGTATGTCTAATTAAAGATAAAAACCTACATTATTATTTTCTTTTTCACAGTGTGTAATCTCAGAGGACAAAGTTTAAGAAAGGCACCTCTGGACACAAAATTACAATTTAAAGAGGTTTATTCATCCCCAATTCCAGATATCTTCCCTTGCCACTCCTGGTTTCTCATTTAGTTTGGGGTTAGTTCAACAAAGTGGACTCTACAATCCACATGAAAGGGAGTGTCAGCCTTGGGTATGGTGCCAACAGAATGCTGCTGAGAGGTTCTGGCCTTTAAGCACCTTCTCTTCATAATACAGAGGGAGTTTACAAGTCTCTCTTGTAGGTGATGATGTGCCTCAGTCACATGTACTGTTTTGGAAGGTGTGATGCCTAGTAAGGTGTCTTATCTACAGCTTACAGGGAAAATTACTCTCAAAGATGTTCAAAGTTCCTCCCCAGATTTATAATTCTCTAGAGGCTGAGATCTGAGCAAGCCACTGTATTCCTGGAAGACTGTTATTTGATGAGAAGTACTGATAAACATTTCCTTCAGACATCTTATCCCTTAGCAGATTCCAATCACACCTTTACATTCTCTATAAATATATAAATGCCGTTCATTGATATATTTTTATTTATTCTCTGAATTGGCATCAATTCATTTTAATAACAATATTAATAATTATTATTAATAATCAGCTTTATAAAAATGATTATAATTACCTATATAACTATAGTTCTCTAAATACTAACTTTGATTATTAATAATTTAATGTTATCCAACACATGGCTAAATTGTTTCAATATAATTTTATTCCATATGTTAAATCTTATAAGAAAATGTCACTTCGGGAATAGAAAAACATTTTATTAATATAGTCACATTTTTTAAATTAATAAACATTTTCTGAGAGATTCTAATTTTATGAGGGAAGAGAATGATCGTGTCATCACTAAATTCTATTGCTGGAAACAAACTAAGTCCATTTAGTCCCAAAAGCCCTTTATTACATATGGAGGGACTTAGGTGACTGACTCCTTATTTATTAATGAAACTATTAACAGGAAATGCAATTTTGAAGGAAAGCACAGACGGAAGACACAAAAAGACCTCTTTCCGAGAGGTCAGACTTCACAAATAATCAAATGCTAATTATTTGTAGTCACTAAAATTTGGTTAATATTTAAAGGGTAAATTTTATCCTCTTAGGAGGAATTTTAATAAAGGAATTAGGGCCATAATCGCCCCTGAATGAACTTTGTATAGAGTGGGCCTGTAGGCCCAGTCTGTTACAGCAGGGACTGTGTTTAGAGAAATGTATTTGCTGTGAAGTGGAAAGAACACAGGATTTAGAAATAGGATATCTGGCTTCTGGTTCTGCATTCACCTCTCTGTGTGCAGTGGAAATGATTAAAACATGCATGTGTGGGACCAGGGGTTATAGATAGGGAATATCTTTGTACCTTCACTCAATTTTGCTGTGAAACAAACTGATCTAAAAAATAATGTCTATTAAAGAGAAAAAAATCAGTCATTGCCAAAGGTTAGGGAAGAGGGAGAATGAATAGGCAGAACACAAAGGATTATTTGAGCAGTGAAACTATTCTATACGATCCTATAATTGTGGATATGAGTCATCACCTTTTTGTTAAAACCTATAGAAAGTACCACACCAAGGGTAAGCCCTAAGGTAAACTATGGACTTTGTGTGGTAATGATGTGTCAATGTAGGTCCATCAACTGCAATAGACGTATCATCTGGTGCAGGATTCTGATAGTGGGGAGGCTTGCGTGTATGTGGGGCAGGAGGTATATAGGAAATCTCTGTACCTTCTGCTCAATGTTACTGTAAATTGCTCTAAATATGTCTATTTTTTTTTCAAAAGCAGAGAAAAGTAGGAAAAAACTCATAAGCTTTGTTATTATTTTAAATTCTAAGGAGGACATGAAATCTTTATTAAATAGTTTCCATCACATGATAGGTTTCTATTTCTATTGTGGAGAAAAGATGAGAACTTTTCTATGAGTAGAATTTAGATTAAATATGAATCCAAATGTTTAATTGAACTTTGGCATAATAACAAAATATGTTATAGGTTACCCTTTGCAGCGTATATATTTAAAATAATTTAGATGCTTAAAGTGCTTTGGGAGAAGACTGTAGAAGTCAGGCTGAGAAAATAAAAGAATTGATAGATAATTTTATGTCACATCCTACTCTATCACTCCTTACTTTCTATGGTTATGAGGGTAGTCTTTGGTTAAATAAGGTTTTGTAATAAAAAAATGACTTATTTTAAAGTCATTTTTAAAATATGAAGTGTTTTATTGAATAATGGAATATTCCAGGACTTGAATCCCTTTAATGAAGTGTTTAATTGAATAATGGAATATTCCAGGACTTTAATCCCTTTAATGAAGTGTTTACTGAATAATGGAATATTCCAGGACTTCCCAGATTCTGAGGCAAAAAGAGGTGATGACTCAGTCTTTGCCCTTAATATCTTATTGTGTCAAAAAAGCAAGTCAGTGATTCAAAAATATGAAGAAAGGACCAATATGATCCAAGGTCTGATCAGGGCTGAAAGTAAGGACTTGAATTAAAGGGACTTGCTGTATATTAAGGCTCTGCCATTACAAAGAATGTTACTACCAGGAACAGAAACAAAATCATGAGAGGCAGCCACTTTGGGGGAAAAATGAAGTCTATTTTAGACACACTGAATGTGAGGTGATGACAGGAAAAAAAAAAAAAAGAGCAAGTCAAGTACACAGTTAAAATACAGTCTAAGTGCTGTAATACAGAGCAGTACTATAATGAAGATTCTGAAGAAACAGTTGTATGCCAGACAGAGGTACGATAAAAATGTTTCCTCTTTCTGAATAGCCAGGGATATTTATGACTTAGACAGATAAATGCATAGATCTCACTCATGGTACCTGAGCCCATGTGTGTTTCCCTTATTAATGTGCAAACTCCTTAGAATGAAGACCTGTTTTCTTCTATAGAATCTAGCACAGTGCTTTGCACAGAGTAAACATATACACAAAATAATGATACACATATATTGCTTTCCCATTACGCCTGATATATGGAAGATGGTCAATAACAGTTCAGTTTCTTTTCACTTGAGAAGTGGTGTATAAATTTTAGCATGCATAATTTCATGTCTTTGTATGATTTTATTTCTTTGTTTTGTTTATTTCTAAAAAGAGTAAATCATGAGGAATTTCTTGTACTTGCTGGGATTAAAACCTGATTCTTTGGTTTTAATAATATAGTGAGCCCTTTGTATTTGTGGATTCTGCATCCTTGGATTCAACCAACCAACAGCAGATCAAAAACATTTGGGGGGAAAAAAACTCCAGAAAGTTCCAAAAAGCAAAACTTGAATTTGCTGAGTGATGGTAACTATTTACATAGCATTTACATTATGCTAGGTATTATAAGTAATCTATAGATGATTTAACATATACAGGAGGATGTGCATTGGTTAGATGTTGGTATCCATAGGGTTCTGGAACCAATCCCCCATGAATACCGAGGGACGACACTATTAATAATGTAGTGAGGTTTGTTTGGTATTGAATCTAAAAGTAGATTGTTTTTAACTTACATAAAATTCAAATTGCATAAGCCTTGGCACAATAATGATAGTATAAAATAGTGTCTGAAATTGCAACCTGTTCTTTTATCAGATTCGTGAACATTAATTAATATGGCCTTATCCACTAGAATGCCGTATAGAAACACATTCACCTGTCAAAACTCTGACTATGCTTTTCATTTTCAAAAGCTGCCTACAATACTATTTTCTCTAGACAATCACCCTAGAAGTAAATGTTTCTTTATGTGAACCACCACAATTCCCTGATTATTCTGTGCTTGAATTACTTATATTTATTTTGCTTATTTGTATATTTATATGTACCACTAGTGTCTAGCCTAGATTGTAAATTCTTTGTAAAGCTAAAATGTGTCTCATTCACTTTGTATCTCCTGTGGTGCCCACCTCAGGGCATGTTATAGGTCTTCACCAAAGGTACTGAGTAAATAAAGGATGAGATATTGGGGGATTTCCTTAGGTAAAATTCCATATATGAAGCTCCAATGAGCCTTTTTCTTGGGTCTCTCCTTCCTTTCCGTGTCCAGGGGCTGGTTTCAGATTTCACCAGATCATCTCCCAAGCTTGCAAACCAGGAGTTCTCCATATCCCACCCTGGGCACATCCAGGAATCAGCTGAGATTTTTGGTGGGGGTTATACACAGTTTTGTGGTTTTTTTTAATTGTAAAGCAACAACAAAACTAAGCACATTTATTATCACACAATGTTATGTGTATACCTACCAGATATGCACAATCTCTATGTCAAAGCACTATTTTCAAAAAGTTAAAAACACAATAATACAAATATAGAACAAATGCATGCCAAAGATTTATAAACCCATTAATGACTGATCCAGTAAAAGAGCATTTGGAGAAACTAGGAATTTACAGGCATTTATAAAAGAACATTAGAATGAGATTGCTAGGTTATGTAAAAACTGATCAATTTCCTACAGGGCAATAAAACCTTCGTAGTTACCATATGTACCTGAAATAAAAAGAAATCATCAATTTCAGGGTCTAAACTCTAATCAAATAGTAAATGGGTTCATACGTCTAGATAATTAAACAATCATGTGGGCCTATTAAACAATGTTCCTGAATAATGTCAAAAGGTCAAACTATAAAAACCTCTTTAAAAAATTTTTTTTTATATTGGAGTATAATTGATTTACAATGTTGTGTTCATTTTTACAGTATTTACAAGTTGTGTATAATTTTTCTTAGCACATAGATTTTAATCTTATGCCATAGACCTCGAACTGGGAAAAACAAGTATGATATTTTGAAGGAACATACTACATAGGTCTAATGCCTTTCAAAATAGGCAGATGTAAATAATTCATGTTTTTTTTTTAACATCTTTATCAGAGTATAATTGCTTTACAATGTTGTGTTAGTTTCTGCTGTATAACAGAGTGAATCAGATATATGTATACATATATCCCCATATCCCCTCCCTCTTTCGTCTCCCTCCCATGCTCCCTATCTGACCCCTCTAGGTGGTCACAAAGCGCTGAGTTGATTTCCCTGTGCAATGCAGATGCTTCCCCACTAGCTATTTTACATTTGGTAGTGTATACATGTCAATGTTACTCTTTCACTTTGTCCCAGCTTACCATTCCCTCTCCCCGTGTCCTCAAGTCCATTCTCTACATCTACGTCTTTATTCCTCTCCTGCCCCTAGGTTTGTCAGAATCTTTTTTTTTTTTTAGATTCCATATATATGTGTTAGCATACAGTATTGGTTTTCTCTTTCTTACTTCACTCTAGGTCCATCCACCTCACTACAAATAACTCAATTTTGTTTCTTTTTATGGCTAATATTCCATTGTATATATGTGCCACATCTTCTTTATCCATTCATGTGTTGATGAACACTTAGGTTGCTTCCATGTCCTGGCTACTGTAAATAGTGCTGCAGTGAACATTGTGGTACTTGACTCTTTTTAATTTAAGGTTTTCTCAGGCTATATGCCCAGTAGTGGGATTGCTGGGTCATATGGTAGTTCTATTTTTAGTTTTTTAAGGAGCTTCCATACTATTCTCCATAGTGGCTGTATCAATTTATATTCCTACCAACAGTGCAGCAGGGTTCCCTTTTCTCCACACCCTCTCCAGCATTTATTGTTTGTAGATTTTTTGATGATGGCCATTCTGACTGGTGTGAGGTGATACCTCATTGTAGTTTTGATTTGCATTTCTCTAATGATTAGTGATGTTGAGCATCCTTTCATGTGTTTGTTGGCAATCTGTATATCTACTTTGGAGAAATGTCTATTTAGGTCTTCTTCCCATTTTTGAATTGAGTTGTTTTTTTCATATTGAGCTGCGTAAGCTGAGTGTATATTTTGGAGATTAATCCTTTGTCAGTTTCTTCGTTGGCAAATATTTTCTCCCATTCTGAGGGTTGTCTTTTTGTCTTCTTTATGGTTTCCTTTGCTGTGCAAAAGCTTGGAAATTTCATTAAGTCCCATTTGCTTATTTTTGTTTTTATTTCCATTTCTCTAGGAGGTGGGTCAAAAAGGATCTTGCTGTGATTTATGTCATAGAGTGTTCTGTCTACATTTTCCTCTAAGAGTTTGATAGTGTCTGGCCTTACATTTAGGTCTTTAATCCATTTTGAGTTTATTTTTGTATATGGTGTTAGGGAGTGTCCCGATTTCATTCTTTTACATGCAGCTGTCCAGTTTTCCCAGCACCACTTATTGAAGAGCCTATCCTTTCTCCATTGTATATTCTTGCCTCCTTTATCAAAAATAAGGTGACCATAGGTGAGTGAGTTTATCTCTAGGCTTTCTAGCCTGTTCTATTGATCTACATTTCTATTTTTGTGCCAGTACCATACTGTCTTGATTACTGTAGCTTTGTAGTATAGTCTGAAGTCCAGGAGTCTGATTCCTCCAGCTCCACTTTTTTTTTCTCAAGATTGCTTTGGCTATTTGGAGTCGTTTGTGTTTCCATACAAATTGTGAATTTTTTTTGTTCTAGTTCTGTGAAAAATGCCAGTGGTAGATTGATAGGGATTGCATTGAATCTGTAGATTGCTTTGGGTAGTAGAGTCATTTTCACAATGTTAATTCTTCCAATCCAAGAAAATGGTATATCTCTCCATCTGTTTGTGTCATCTTAAATTTCTTTCATCAGTGTCTTATAGTTTTCTGCATACAGGTCTTTTGTCTCCTTAGATAGATTTATTCCCAGGTATTTTATTCTTTTTGTTGCAATGGTAAATGGGAATGTTTCCTTAATTTCTTTTCCAGATTTTTTGTCATTAGTGTATAGTAATGCAAGAGATTTCTGTGCATTAATTTTCTATCCTGCTACTTTACCAAATTCATTGATTAGCTCTAGTAGTTTTCTGGTAGCATCTTTAGGATTCTCTATGTATAGTATCATATCATCTGCAAACAGTGACAGTTTTACCCTTTTTTTCTGATTTGGATTCCTTTTATTTCTTTTTCTTCTCTGATTACTGTGGCTAAAACTTCCAATACTATGTTGAATAATAGCGGTGAGAGTGGGCAACCTTGTCTTCTTCCTGATCTTAGTGGAAATGGTGTCAGTTTTTCACCATTGAGAATGATGTTGGCTGTCGGTTTGTCATATATGGCCCTAATTATGTTGAGGTTGGTTCCCTCTATGCCTACTTACTGGAGAGCTTTTTATCATAAATGGGTGTTGAGTTTTGTCAAAAGCTTTTTCTGCATCTATTGAGATTATCATATGGTTTTTATCCTTCAGTTTGTTAATATGGTGTATCACATTGATTGATCTGCATATTCTGAAGAATCCTTGCATTCCTGGGATAAACCCCACTTGATCCTGGTGTATGATCCTTTTAATGTGCTGTTGGATGCTGTTTGTTACTATTTTGTTGAGGATATTTGCATCTATGTTCATCAGTGATATTGGCCTGTAGTTTTCTTTTTTTGTGACATCTTTGTCTGGTTTTGGTGTCAGGGTGATGGTGGCCTTGTAGAATGAGTTTGGGAGTGTTCCTGCGTCTGCTATATTTTGGAAGAGTTTGGGAAGGATAGGTGTTAGCTCTTCTCTAAATGTTTGATAGAATTCACCTGTGAAGCAATCTGGTCCTGGGCTTTTGTTTGTTGGTACATTTTAATCACAGTTTCAATTTCAGTGCTTGTGATTGGTCTGTTTATATTTTCTATTTCTTCCTGGTTCAGTCTCAGAAGGTTGTGCCTTTTTAAGAATTTGTCCATTTCTTCCAGGTTGTCCATTTTATTGGCATATAGTTGCTTGTAGTAATCTCTCTTGATCCTTTGTATTTCTGCAGTGTTAGTTGTTACTTCTCCTTTTTCATTTCTAATCCTGTTGATTTGAGTCTTCTCCCTTTTTTTCTTGATGAGTCTGGCTAATGGTTTATCAATTTTGTTTATCTTCACAAAGAACCAGCTTAGTTTTATTGATCTTTGCCATTGTTTCCTTCTTTTCTTTTTCATTGATTTCAGATCTGATTTTTTTGATTTCTTTCCTTCTTCTAACTTTCAGTTATTTTTGTTCTTCTTTCTCTAACTGCTTTAGGTGTAAGGTTAGGTTGTTTATTTGAGATTTTTCTTGTTTTGAGGTAGGATTGTATTGCTATAAAATTCCTGCTTAGAACTTCTTTTGCTGCATCCCATAGGTTTTGGGCCATTGTGTTTTCATTGTCATTTCTTTCTAGGTACTTTTTGATTTCCTCTTTGATTTCTTCAGTGATCTCTTGATTATTTAGTAGTGTAATGTTTAGCCTCCATGAGTTTGTATTTTATACCGTTTTTTTTTTTCCTGTAATTGATATCTAGTCTCATAGCGCTGTGGTTGGAAAAGATACTTGATGTGATTTCAATTTTCTTAAATTTACCAAGGCTTGATTTGTGACCCAAATATTATGTATCCTGGAGAATGTTCCACGAGCACTTGAGAAGAAAGTGTACTCTGTTGTTTTTGTATAGAATGTCCTGTAAATATCAATTAAGTTCATCTTGTTTAATGTGTCATTTAAAGCTTGTGTTTCCTTATTTATTTTCATTTTGGATATCTGTCCATTGGTGAAAGTGGCGTGTTAAAGTCCCCTACTATTATTGTGTTAGTGTCGATTTCCCCTTTTACGGCTGTTAGCATTTGCCTTATGTATTGAGGTGCTCCTATGTTGGGTGCATAAAATTTTATAATTGCTATATCTTCTTCTTGGATTGATCCCTTGATCATTATGTAGTGTCCTTCTTGGTCTCTTGTAATAGTCTTTATTTTTAAAGTCTATTTTGTCTGATATGAGAATTGCTACTCCAGCTTTCTTTTGATTTCCATTTGCATGGAATATCTTTTTCCATCCCCTCACTTTCAGTCTGTATGTATCCCTAGGTCTGAAGTGGGTCTCTTGTAGACAGCATATATACAGGTCTTGTTTCTGTATCCATTCAGCCGATCTATGTCTTTTGGTTGAAGCCTTTAATCCATTTACATTTTAATGTAATTATCGATATGTACATTCCTATTATAATTTTTTAAATTGTTTTCTGTTTGCTTTTGCGGGTCTTTTCCTTCTTTTGCGTTTCCTGCCTAGAGAAGTTCCTTTGGCGTTTGTTGTAAAGCTGGTTTGGTGGTGCTGAATTCTCTTAGCTTTTGCTTGTCTGTAAAGGTTTTAATTTCTCTGTCGAATCTGAATGAGATCCTTGCTCAGTAATCTTGGTTGTAGGTTTTTCCACTTTCATCACTTTAAATATGTCCTGCTACTCCCTTCTGGCTTGCAGAGTTTTTAATGAAAGATCAGCTGTTAACCTTGTGGGGATTCCCTTGTATGTTATTTGTTGCTTTTCCCTTGCTCCTTTTAATATTTTTTCATTTTATTTAATTTTTGATAGTTTGATTAATATGTGTCTTGGTGTGTTTCTCATTCAATTTATCTTGTATGGGATTCTCTGTGCTTCCTGGAGTTGACTATTTCCTTTCCCTTGTTAGGGAAGTTTTCAACTATAATCTCTTCAAATATTTTCTCAGACCCTTTCTTTTTCTCTTCTTCTTCTGGGACTCCTATAATTTGAATGTTGATATGTTTAATGTTGTCCCAGAGGTCTCTGAGCCTGACCTCAATTCTTTTCATTCTTTTTTCTTTATTCTGATCATGGTAGTTATTTCCAGTATTTTAACTTCCAGGTCACTTATCCATTCTTCTGTCTCAGTTATTCTGCTATTGGCTCCTTCTAGAGAATTTTTAATTTCATTTATTGTGTTGTTCATCATTGTTTGTTTGCTTTTTAGTTCTTCTTGGTCCTTGTTAAACGTATCTTTTATTTTCTCCATTCTATTTCTATTATTTTGGATCATCTTCACTATCATTACTCTGAATTCTTTTTCAGGTAGACTGCCTATTTCCTCTGCATTTATTTGGTCTGGTGGGTTTTTACCTTGCTCCATCATCTAATGTATATTTCTCTGCATTCTCATTTCATTTAACTTACTGTGTTTGGGGTCTCCTTTTCGCAGGCTGCAGGTTCCTAGTGCCCGTTGTTTTTGGTGTCTTCCCCCAGTGGGTGAGGTTGGTTCAGTGCCTTGTGTAGGCTTCCTGTTGGAGGGGACTGGTGCCTGTCTTCCTGTGGGTGGGGCTGGATCTTGTCTTTCTGGTGGGCATGGCCACATCCAGTGGTATGTTTTGGGGTGTCTGTGAACTTAGTATGATTTTAGGCAGCCTCTCTGCTAATGGGTTGTGTTGTGTTCCTGTGTTGCTAGTTGTTTGACATGGGTTGTCCAGCACTGGAGCTTGCTGACCTTTGGGTGGAGATGGGTCTTAATGTTGAGAGAAAGATCTCTGGGAGAGCTCTCACTTATTAATATTACATGGAGCTGGGAGGTCCCTGGTGGTCCAATGTCCTGAACTCGGCACTCCCACCTCAAAGGCTCACAGCTGACACCAGGGCGGAGCACCAAGACCCTGTCAGCCACACAGCAAGAAGAAAAGGGAGAAAAAAAGAAAGAAAATATAAAGGAACAAATGAAAAAAAATTATTAAAATAAAAAAAATAAGAATTTTAAAAAAAGAGAGCAACCAAACCAAGAAACAAATCTACCAGTGATAACAAGCACTAAAAACTATACTAAGATAAATATAAAAATCAGAAACAAAACAGTTGCAGACAGCAAACTCCAAGTCTACAGTTGCTCCCAAAGTCCACTGCCTCAATTTTGGGATGATTTCTTGTCTATTCAGGTATTCCACAATGCAGTGTACATCAAGTTGATTGTGGTGATTTAATCGCTACTCCTGAGGCTGCTGGGAGAAATTTCCTTTTCTCTTTGTTCGCATAACTCCCGGGGTTCAGCTTTGGTTTTGGCCCCACCTCTGAGTGTAGGTTGCCCTTCCTCTTGGGAAGTCTGAGCTCTTCTGCGAGTGTTCAGTAGGTGTTCTTTAGGAGTTGTTCTACATGTAGATGTATTTTTTATGTATTTGTGGGGAGGAAGGTGATCTCCATGTCTCACTCCTCCATCATCTTGAAGTGAATCCCAATAATTCAGTTTTTAAAAGGTATTCAGTAGCTCTGAAAAACAATATCAAATATTCCCTGCTGCTAATGTACTCCAAGTCTGGGCGGAGAAAAGAAGAGCATCCTGAGAAAGGCTCCTGCAATGGGGTCCAAGTTCACAGTAGCTGGGGCACACCCACTCCCAAACCCAAGGTGTCCAGACAGCTTCTCTGAGCTGGGGTCTGCCTTCTCCCTCCCTCTCTGGGTAGTCAGCACTCCCTCTAACTTGCTCTGCGAACCTGCATACTGTATGCAGTTTTGAGGACTGCCCTCACTGTGGTCTTTTTAATTTGATTTTCTCCTCTCAATTTTCAGCCATTTAGCATCCCAAACTTCCTTCTATGACTTTTGAAGCCAGCAAGTCTGAGCCTTTGCTTGAACGTCAGCCCCCTTCATCCCCCTCCCCAGGTGTTCCCTGGTGGGTGTCCTCAGTGAAAAGCCTTGGAAACAAGGATTTCACCTGGTGCAGCTCCTTTCTTTCCTGAAAGAGTCAGATGCCCTCCAGTTTCTTTCTGCATTTGCTCGCTCTCCAGGATTTCCTCAGAGTTACTTTTTATATTTTGTTTGGCATTTTGAATAGTTATAGGTTCAATATAAGTGACTCCATCATTCTCATAGAATAAATTTAATTATGAAGGTTCATATTGTGCTACATCCTTGAAAGAGAAATCTGAAACAAAGAGAGTAAAATAGATTCAACTCTGAGAGTGGCTTTGTTATCAGGGGAGATATAGAATTAACCCAGGAGAAAGAGTCTGCTTTCTCTGAGGGGAATTTAATTTTATTGTATAATGGTATATAAATTGAAATTTAATTATTTATTTGATCAATTTTATTAACATATGTAAAAAATAATTGAATATTTTATTAAAGATAAGGAAGAAAGAAGCAGTAAATCAATTTAATAAGCATTTACTGAACACATCCTTGGTCCTTAAAAAAATCACATTCCAGTTCATAAAGAGAAAGCAGAAATGTTCCTAATCGTTCCAGGTTCTCTTCATTATTCAGTTAAAAAAAATAACTCGATTTTGGGAAGACGGAGACAGTGGCCTAAATTTCAGTTCTTCGTGAATCCACAAATGCAGAGAAAGAAAGCCAGCTGGAAAGGATGGCAATCTGAAAAGAGCAGGCATAGCCGGAGGGGTTCTCAGGATCAAATTTACTGGTTAGTGCGTGGAGACTTCTGTAAGGTCTGGACCCTAAAAACTTTTGATGCTAAAAAATAGAAGCTCTCTTTCAGGTCAGTCTTGCTTGAACCAGGAGAAAAGTCTGGGAGTAGAATCCTAACTGAACAGAACAATGACAAGTTCAAAAGAAAATATTGACCTAGGACTCGGGATGGCAAACTTTTTCTTTAAAGGGCCAGCTTTATTTTGGGGCACCTGCGTCTCTGTGCATCATCTTCTTTCATTCTTTCCTTCCTTCCTTTCTTTTCTTTTCTTTTAAATGTTTTAAAAATGTGGAAAACATTCTAAGCTTGAAGGCAGTACAAAAACAAGCCAGAGGTCCATAGGCGGTCGTTTGTCTCCCTTGATCTAGGTGAAAACGAGAAAGGGAAGCAAAGGAAGCCCATCTCAGAAAGCAGGACTCTATATTATTTCAATCACTTTGAGAAAACAACAAAAGAGGGAGCTCTAGAGCCATGAAGTTAGAAAAGATAGCAGGGCTCATTCCTCCTTTCAAAAAAGACCCGAACACTCATTTTACTTAAAATTGAGCAATAGAAAAAGGTGAGTTGAACGTCATATCCATTTAAAATAGGAAAAGGGAGAGTAAGGAGCATAAGAACCTCCATACAGATTAGGAGAATTCTCAAGAGATGTGCCCTCAGAGATATGAAAACTGTAACCTAATATTTCAAAACAAAATACATTAAAAACATAATAGAGAATATGGATAAACAACGTAAACTTGAATGATGAAAATGAAGAAATACACTACTCTGAAGAAAACTGTTAGTAAAGTGTTTTTGAATATATATGTAAACTGTTGAATGATGATTTCAAGTCTAATAATGTGGACATAACAGTAACCTCCCTCTCTAGTACCTTATACCTTAGGAGGGGTCTCTGGTTTTATGAAAGATATAATTTAATACTGCCTTAATTCTCTGTTTCTTCTCTTTCAGACAATCTTCTTATCTTCTTTGAAGCCATCCAATGATTGGGGTATGTATTAAAATGGTAAGAATTTATTTTGTGAGGAATTTTATTGAATAGATCATGCTAATAGAAATAATGTTTATAATTTCAGAAGTTAGAATAAATAAGCAAATTATATGTGTGAGATGGATGTTATTTGTTACTTTATTGCTGTTTTGATCAAATCTCAGGGGTGATTAAATCTACTGAAATTTATCAAATTTATCATTTATCTGAAAGATGACCTTTTCTAAACTACCTCGTGCACTTAATCCATTATACGAATGTACACTATTCCGGGAGGAGAGGATTTCCATTTTTCTAATATTACCCTTCTTGCAATCAATGCTATTCTCAAGAGGATTTTTGTTTCATGGACTGGATGTTCTTTGTAAATTCTCAACATGACCTGATATAAAAATCAATGCAGCTTTAGGTAAGTTCATTTCTATTATTAGATCTCACTGTAGCTTCACGCTAACGTGTTTCGAAATATAAGCAGCGCCCTACCACAGGGTATGGCTTTTTCCTGGTAATGCATTAAATTTCATTATGGTAAAAACCATTATAGCAACAATAAAATCCACCACAGGTTTAAAAAAAGTCTCTCAGCTCCAGCCGATTGCCAATAATATTTGTGCTTTAATGGTCTAATTACAATACTGGTCTTAATTAAGTTAAAACGTGCTTATTGTCCAGGTTATATCTCTATTTGTGATCTGCCCCCGTGATAACGAAGGCAGATTTTCTAGCTCAGTAAGGACTAAAGGAAGTGCTTTCTGTGAAGAGAGGTAAACAGCTTCTCTGGAAGCCCACAGCAAAAGAGGAAAGCAAAGCAGTGCACATAGCATTGCTTACAGGATAAATCTGCATGAGCAATTTATTTCATGGAATAAAGAGAGGATGATTAATTCTGCATTTTGCATATTCATGAAGTAAACCTACCCAAATTAAAGAAAAGGTGCCAAAAGATGTCCGGGGGCATTTGAGGTCTGTTTTATTTCAGTCCGATTCTGATGGAGGAGGTGGTTAATTATCCTGCAACTTGGTTTTTCTAGCCATAGTAATTAGAACATTCCAGCACAAGGAAAGAATTTAGACACTTTGAAGTGGCTGTAGAAGGCTCTGCCCTGCACTATAATTTTTCTAGAGTCTAGAGTACACAGAACACTTCAGTGATTATATTTTCTATTGATCTTACTCTCCCATCAGAGCCCAACTCTTCATAACTCACATGTATTTGGAGCTGTGTGGCTTTCTATTGATCACCTCCTCTTTTCATTATCCATTAAAAAAAATTTCACGTTCATGGTCTAGACTTCTTAATGATGTACTTGATTGAAATAGTCATCTTATGCTTTTCAAGTTTAGCATAGCAAGAAGAGAGATGCTTTTGAAGCAAAACCATTATTATACATATTCAAAAGACGTGTGAGTCAGCAAGGTTGCAGCAATTCTTTCGGCCTGATCACAATGCCAGTCAAGTGTTCTCATGATAAGTTAGAAAGTGTTGTAGAGGCATTTATGGGACACGGTGGAGAAAATAAAGCTTTATGGTAAAATTTCAATACCTAGTTTGAAGTATTTCCAGAAAATTATACATGCACAAAGTAACTACATATAAGAATGGTCTGAAAAGACAAGTAAGTCATGGTTGGGTTGTCCACCAATTTGGACAATAAGAGCTCCTGTGTCCTTTGATGAGCACTATTTACAGTTTTAGGCCACTGTTGAAAACATATTTTTTTCTCAATGGTTAGTGTCCTAACCTTACAATTTTGTAACATCATTTTGAATCTTAAAAACATCCATATACAAAATGTGCCTTACATTTCCATTATTGGATGCAATGAGCAGCTTTTTAACATTTCATATTCTGTTGTTTAAGGCAAAAGCATTGTGAAAATCATAACCTTAATGTTAATTACTCATGGGAGACATGGTGCAATATTTTTTATACTCCAACATGGCTGTTTAAAATAAGGAAGAAAATTCCCATGGCTGTCACAGGAGGAATGTGAGGCTCCTTATGAGAAAGTGGAGTGAAAGTGGAAAGAAGCTCTTTCAATATCTTCAGGAGTCCTTTGTTTTAAGGCTTCTTTCTCCGAGGAGTAGTGGAGATTTCAATGATTGTCCCTTTTTGTATTCTCTAGCTTTGCATCAGAATGGCTAGCAAATTCTCCAGTATGGTACAATTCGTCTTGACCCTCATGAACAAATAAATGAGCAATAGCAAAGATTACTGAAATCTATTACAAATCTACAGAGCCTGAAAACTTGAGGACTATAGTCCCTTCAACGAGAGCGCTAGATGCTACGGGGCCTTCAGTAGCTATCTATTTGAGGGGACCTTTTTTTAAGGAGAAAGGAGATAGGAGTAAGTTTCAGGAGCCTGGTGGTTTTAATCCCAATTTGCCTATTACCAATGATATAACTTCGGGAAAGACCCTCAACATTTTCAGGTTTCTATTACATAAAGGGTCAAACAAGGGGATTTCTCAGGCCACTTTCATGATAACATTCTGAGTGGTTTTTATTTGTTATATTGTTAGAAGATTTGTATATTTTAGTTTATAAGAAAAGATCACATTTTTATTTTATGCAATTCACCTAAGGAAATTGATAAAGGGATGAAGACACAGCCTAAAATAATTCTAGAGAGTTAGGCCATTTCCCTCCATGTCTCTTCTGGATTCTTTATAGATGTATTTAAGAGATTAAAGAGAGAACCAAGCAGAAAACCAGTGTTGTTCAGTGATACATCTTTCAGTATCAAAGAATTATTTAACATTTTGAAGACATTTTCCACCAGAATTCTTGACTGGTCATGGAATGTTATAAAAATTCATCATTCTTCTGGAAAAAGAATGACTTTTATGCTAATCAATGTTCTTTGTTCATTTCCTGGACAGAACTCTTAGCTCTTCGATAACAGGCTTTTCTAATTCTGTTTTGTAATTGCAGTAAGGCATCTTTGAGGATTTATCTCTACTGATGCATGCCAGCAGTATGTGGCCTTTTCTTGAACCCATCAGAATTGTGACTTTTCTTTGAACTCTTGGCTGCTTGGTGCTACTGACCTTGTTGCTCGTTTATAACTTGGGTGCCATTTATCACTCCCAGACTTACAGATATTATTGTGGAAAGGGACTGAATGCAATCATTCATGCTGTTGCGTCTTTCTAGTGGTGCCTTCCAGCTTCCTTCCTTACAGGATAACTGATAGGGAGAGATTAGTGACAAAGCTGTAATTCTATTGAGGGGTTGTGATGTAACTGTATCATAAACCATGAAGTGAGACTCAGGAGGTTTGAGATCACGAATGCAGAGATTAAGTTACAGCAGCCATAGTCAATCTCTGTCAATATGTGTTTTGTGATGGTTTGTAATCTGCCTGTAAGATATTAGCTACCTGTAGAAAAATACCTTTTTTTTCTTCTAGTATTGACTTTATTACACAGCTTCTGCAATTTCAGAGCTTAAAAGAAATATTGATTTTTATTTTTACAAGTACATACAGAAATTTTACAGGCCATTAAAAAAAACTTGCTCTTTGTTTTGGTGATATATGTGGTTTTTTTTTTAATCGTAGTATAATTGACATAATGTTATATTAGTTTCAGGTGTACAACATAATGATTCGATATTTGTAGTAATATATGTTTTAACTCTGAAACTTTTTGTAGGTTTGTCATACAACACTTGAAATAGTCAGGTTTTGATATTTTGAAATTGAACTTTTTATACACGTATGAAATTTTAAAAGATAATTTATTGAGGCTGAAATTCACCTAATAAATGGAACCATTTTGACGTAAATAATTCAATGACATTTAGTACATTGATAGTACTGTGTCACCACCACATCTATCTAGTTCAAAACACTTTTATCACCCAAGGTAAAACTCCATACCTATTCAGCAGTTTCTCCCCACTCTCCCCAGCTCTATGTATAAAAATTTTTAACGAAAAAGAAATGAATTGACATTTTATTTGCTTAACACTCGGAAGGAATTGAAGCCATTATTTTGGAATCCATATCATTTCAGTTAACTTGTGCCTTGAGCAGCACTTTTTTTTTTTTTTTTTCCGCAGTACGCGAGCCTCTCACTGCTGTGGCCTCTCCCGTTGCGGAGCACAGGCTCCGGATGTGCAGGCTCAGCGGCCATGGCTCACCGGCCCAGCCGCTCCGTGGCATGTGGGATCTTCCCGGACCGGGGCACGAACCCATGTCCCCTGCATCGGCAGGTGGACTCTCAACCACTGCGCCACCAGGGAAGCCCTGAGCAGCACTTTCGTAAGTTATTTTGGGGAATGGAGTTTGTCCAGGTGACACAAGTCTGTGGGAGTATTAACAGATGTTTGTTTAGGATGCCAAAGAACCTGGTTAAGTTAGTATACATAGATTTCCTTCCTGTAGGATTTTTTAGAAACCTTTTGCTTATTAATAAACTCTGCTTCTCTTTAGTCTAGAGCAATAGTATACAGCATTACCTGAATTATGTGCCTCATTTTTCCTGGAGCGTTCTGAGTCTACTGTTGAGAACCACTCTTTGTCAAACAGTAATCTATGTCTAATTGTGATATTGTTAGAGGAGAGTATCAAGAAATAGGAGGGGTTTTTTTTGTGTTTTTTTTTTTTTAAGAAATAGGAGGTTTTTACTAAGGGAATTTTTAAAAAATGAATCAGATTTTTAAAGCTTATGCTGACATCCTACTCTTAGTTAGAAAGAGCAAAGAGCTGGGATTTAGGATTTCTGGAATTTCTTCTAGTAAAGAAAAATAAGAGTTAACATTTTAAAAACATTTTTATATATTATCTGTATTTCTATCAATAACCCTGAAAGCTAGGTATTATTACCCTAATTTTATAGATGGATAAACTGAAGTTCATGGTTAAATTATTTAACTTTAGTCACATCAAAATATCTTCTTCTGGGATTAAATGATTTGCCCAATATATCATAATTATAAAAGGCAGAGTAGTGATTTGAATTCAGAAGTCTGGGCTTCCAAATCCTGCAGCCTTTTTTACTCTGCAGCATCACTGTCTAAACATGAGCCTTAGACTCTGGTTTCCTGGGCCTTGGTTTTCATATTTATGATAATGAAGAGACTGATGATCTGTAAGTTCTGTCCTAGCTTTGAAATCTGTTGCTTAAATCCTGTACTATTTCCTAGCCTGTCTAAAGATTTAGTAAAAAGGAAATTTTATATCCCTACATCAGGAATCCCAAGATCTCAATATAAATGTTAAAATACACTCTCAAATAAATGAGCAATTATGACAGCTGACATTTATACAAACTTCCCAGAACTCAGAATGAGTTATAGAATCAAGGGAGGAACTCTGCCCTGCTTTTATAAATATAGTTAAGACCAATGTAAATATATGACTTGCCTTTAACACTAGGGTGTCTTAGACATAGATTGAGCTTGCAAAGAGGGTATGTGTGTGTTTGCCTTCCCCTGGCCATCCTTGTTCATCAAATAAAGGTGTCAGTTCTGGAGCTGAGGAGGTCTGTATCCAGGTGAGAGAGGAGAGAATGTCAAAATAGATTCACCACCTTTAAATCAGCTCATTTGTTATTTTATTAGAGGAAAAGATTAGAGTAAATAGATTTGGTCAAGCCTCAAATGACCAAATGGAATTTTTTTTCTCTCACCCTTAAATTATTTTTTGCCTGTTTACAAAGACCAGTGTTTCTCTCCCTTTTTCTACACACATGCATTGCAGAAAAAATTCTCAAATTTCCCTTCCTTCTAATTATAATAAAGCTTCTTTAAATCACAGTAGCATATTACCACTTATGAAGATTTTATAAGCTTTATTTTCTATGGTTTGTATTAATAACTGTTACGATATGACAAAGTACTTTTTGTTTGCTTTGTAAAATTTAAAATAAATATCATACTGAATATGTTTTTCAAACCATGTGCCCCCCTTTCCCTCACCCTTCACCCTGATATTCCAGTATCTTCCCTCAACCTTGTTCTATACTGTAAATCACCCCTTTCCAGGGTAGAAAGTAAATTTCTGTTCTCATTTCATTTTCATAAGACTCCTCTCCATTTTTAGATGAGAAACTGAAAACAGAGAGTCTGCATAGAGGAGAGGGATTTGGTAAATCAGGTCGTTGTAGGCTAACTGGATCAACATAGGAATAGGGGGAAATGCTCAAAAGATTTAATTCTTTCAACATGTACACCTCCTACAAAATTATAACAGGTTTCAAACATCTTTTGAAGACCAGTGGGCTTTAAAAAAGCCCACGTTTGACTTTTATGGTTTTTAACAGAATTATCTTTGGGAAAAAAGTGGTAGCATCATAACTTTTCCCCAAAGCCTCTCTTAATCTTTTGATACTTAGTCATCTGTTTTGGGGTCAATGTCTTTTCTTCAATTGTTTCCGTGCATATAAGTAAAAGCAGTCCTCCAAAACCACTTTCATGGACTTCATGGAATCCCACATCTTTTGCAAAATGTGTAATTTTGCTTAGCTATCAATGTCCACTGTCATTTCATGACTCCTGACAAAGAACTGATAGACTGGTTTCATTAAATGGTTAGTATGATGGGCAGGAATAGAAGTTAGCATCGGGAAAGAAGGAAAGTTTTCATTAGAGTCTAATTTTTAAGTTATAATTTTATGATATATTTAATTATGCTATGTGACTTTATGAAAGTGGTGGGTCAGAAAAGAAAGATCCAGATATCACAGACACCTTTTAAACCACAGATCCTTCTAAAAAATAACTTTTGTGTATGTAAAATAGTTTATTCTTTATATGTGAATATTTTATTCCTAATAAAACTGCTTCTCTCCTTAGATATCTCACCACCATCCAGATTAAGCACTCATTTCCATTTGTGAGCCCATCTAAATTTATCCCTCATCCATCCCCAAAGAGAGAGGCATCAGAAGTACACAGTTAGGGCCACCAATAACTAGCTCTTGAATATATCCTAGGGTTCACAGCTTACTGACCATAGAATATGTCAAATACTTCATATAAGTAGCCCTGGATATTGACCTTCCTGTTTAAGGACAGGCAGCACTGCAGCTCAGCAGCACCCAGAGGTCTATGAAACCACTTTAGGGACACGTGGCTGGTTCCGACATAGGGAATGGATCTATGCAAGGACTCATAAAATCTGAATGATTTATCCAAAGCAAACACTAGGATATTGCCCCCTCTGGTCCTTTCAATGTAGGGAAGGGATATAACAAGCTACTCTTGCTTTTCACTAGAGGATGTTCATGAAAATTTTCATGACTTGTTTCATTGCCAAAAAGATTGATTTTTCTCATAGGAACAACTGTAATGGGTGGTAGGTGTCGTATTTCTGATCAAGGACCCAACATAAAACTAATCAGAGCAAAACATCTAACAACTATAAAAATCTACAATAATGCAAACTATCAAAATCTTTCTTGAAATAATAGGGAAAAATATACTGAACACATCAGTTATATAAAAAAAACTATCATTATAGATTTGACTAAAAACACATAGCTAGTTGTGATAAACATTCTCTAAGTGACTTTTATTTGCTTGCTTAGAAATTAGAAAGTATTCTTTGATATGATTTTTTTCAGCTAGCTTTAAAAGCTGTCCAGGGAAATCTGAATGCCTTATTTTCCTTTCCTCACTTTTTTTTTTCTGTAGCAAGCAGATGTGTTTTGCAAAAATAATCTAGAGTTCCTTTTATTTTGCCAAGCCAGTGTATCATTAAATATTGAGTGAGACTTCCAAGGGTGTGAAAATTGAATAAGGATAGTGGTGAAGTTTACCAAAGACACTTAGCTGATGGACAGTGAATGCCTCATACAAAAATATTCAGGGAAAAAAAATATTCAGGGAAAGTTCCTTGAAGCAAATTTTTGTGCTTCTTAGTGTCATCTTTGTTTACGGCATGTTCAGGTTACCAGAGCCTTCTCTGGAGATGAGGTGGTCTAAGGAGGCTACCGGGATAATGCTTCCCTGTAGACCTCGGCATTCCGCCCCCCCCAACCCTCCTTGTAGTTGAGTATGTTGGCACTGGCTCAATATTTACTCTCTCCCCATCTTGGGATGGACTACACAGGGTTCTCTGACTGATCCTCATGAGCCAGAGGCATTCTACTCATCTCTCCCAGCCCTTCACTGCCACACCTTTTCTAAAGCATAAGTATGTTCCTTGCCCAACCCAAGGACCTGGTTTATTCAGCTGAACATGCTCATTTTAAAGAAAGAATTAGTGCACAGTAAGTGAAGTGCGGAGTGGGAGTTAGCTTCAGAGATCGTTTCACATGTTAAACCGCTGAAGTGTGGAAAGAATCAAATGTGAAATTGAAGCCTGGAGTGACGGATAGAACAGTAGACTAGAATTCAGAAAAGGTGTGCTACTGATAGTTCTGCCACTGCTTTGCTGTGTATCTTTGGGAAAATATTTAATCTCACCGTGTTTCATTTTCCTTATCTGTAAAGTGGACCAACTTTAACATCCATAGCTGTATGTTTGTAGGTGAAATATGTCTTTGTTCCCTTATGCCATACCTCAAATGGCACATACCAAATGTACAGACTGGATTAAATATGTATAAATATTAACTTAGACATTCTCTTCTTAGTTATCATACAGAATTCTTCATCTTATTTATATCAGTTGTATTAGTCAAGGTGCTCCAAGAAAACAGAACCAATGGAATCTATCTATCTATCTTCATGTATATATATATGAAGATATTTATTATATGAAAGTGGCCCATGAATGATAATGGAGGCTGAGAAGTCCTAAGATCTGCAGTCTGAAGGCTGTAGACCTGGGAGGGTCTCTGGTGTAGTTCAAGTCTAAGACTGAAGGCCTGAGAACTGATAGATAGACTCAAGACTCAAGAAGAGACAATATTTCAGTCTGAGTCTGAAGGCAGAAAAAAACCAATATTCCAGCTCAAGCCATCAAGCAGGAGGAGTTCCCTCTTACTCACAGGAGGGTCAGCCTTTTTATTCTATTAAGGGTTCTTCAACCCCTTGGATGAGGCCCACTCACATAGGGGAGAGTAATCTGCTTTACTCAGTCTACTGACTCAAATGTTAGTCTCATCCAAAACACTGCCACAGACACATCTAGAATAATGTTTGACTAAATATCTGGGGACCCCATGGCCTGGTCAAGTTGACACATAAAATTAACCATCACATTAGTGAAAAAGGAAACCATATCGATAGTATGCATTTGTCTCTAATCTTTGGGATTATCTATTGGATATCTATTTTCTAAAAGACTTTAAAGCTGTTTGAGAAACTAAGAACATCAGAATCACAGGGGTCACCCTAAAAGCTCACCTGACTCCAGAGCATTTGACTTTAATAAGACCCCTTATGTGGAGAGGATGACAGCTCCTTTTTTTGATCTGTGTCACAAAGAGTAGACACTGGAGGCTCTGAAGTATAATTTCCTCTTGATAAAGATATTTTATCCATGGTGTCATTTAAGCTTTCTTGAAGCTCCTAATTTTAATCCTTACCATCTTTCAGGTTGATGAAGCCCACTGAGTGAAAGTGTGCCTTCATTTTCCAAAAATGCCTCCTTCAAGTTTCATGAACATGGTCCCTTACTGGTACACCCTAGACTTGAAAAGAAGCATGCCCTTCATGGTTTCATATTTTTCACATATATCCTTTTCCTGGTCTTTATCTTTTCAAACCAAAAACCTTAAGTTGTCTTTATTCTATTTTCATCTGGAAATTTGTATGTCACATGGCTTAATTGCCCTTGAGTTACGAAAGCCACAATTGCTACTGTACATGAAAGGTGGAAATTGGGCAACAAGGACACTGGATAGCCAACTGGAAGAGAAGGACAGTGATTTCAGGGTCAGAATCTTGGGTTCATGGTTAGTGTTGTGGGGCTTTGAACTTGAGCACAAATTCTTGCCCACAGTCTTCCCTATCTTGTGAACACTGACTTACTTTGCAAGAGTTAACTCCAGTATTCATGTATATTGTGATGCCTTCCTTCAACTTACCAGGCACAGTTAGTTTTCCTTTCCATATTTCTGTAACATAAATGCATATTTACTGTGAAGCAAAACATAGTTCAACCGCAGTTAGTTATGATTTGAGTCTTGTTCCACTCATTGCAGTCACTAAAGCATTTTCAGGATAAGGCTAAGGTGAAGCCATGTTAGCTGTAACAAGGAAATACCTTTCGGAAAGTTTTTCATATAGCAAGTAGAGAAATTATAGACTCCTCTTTGGGACATTTATTTTTTTTAAATGGGAGAAAATTTACATAAAAATTAATGAAATATGCAAACAAAAGCAAAAGAGAAAGGTGAGAAGGAAAATTAATCAAAATTACTTTGACAATGAGAAGCAAATTGTAACAAAACATGTTCAAAACATATCTAAAATAGTACCTTGCTAAGAGAGAGAGATGTTTTTCCAGGGCAAGGAAATTAATAGCTATAAATTGTTAGATGATCAAATTAGTGAAGAAATGAGTCATATGAACACAGTGGAAAATGACTTAAATTTTTTGCCATTTGGACAAGATTATTGACTTTGATGAAGATAACATGAAACTCCTAATGACATCAAAGTAATGAAGATATCTGCAACAAACTGGTTAATAAATGTTGTCAACTCAGAGTATGTGAGATAGTCAATATGCAGGAATATTCTAAATGCCTGGAATCTTATTTATATGAAAGAAACTTGATAAGTTTTCTCAAATTGGATAACAATCTAAACATTTTTATAACATTACCAATAACAAGTTGTGAAGATAAAATTTTCTAAAATATCAATACTAAAATAACTTTATTAAATTGTACTAGAGAAAAGACTGAATTTGCCAATCTTGTGAGGTTTATAGTATTTTCAGCTTTTTAAATTTTGCAATTTTTTCATGATTTATTTTCTCATTCTAAATATTCACATACTTGCCTAATTTTACATTTGTAAGTTTATATTCTTTTTCATTAAGAAGTTCCCTCAAGAATGTAAATTGGTACAGCCACTATGGAAAACAGTATGCAGGTTCCTCAAAAAACTAAAAATAGAGTTGCTGTATGATCCAGCAATCTTACTCCTGGGCATATATCCAGATTAAACTCTAATTTGAAAAGATACTTGCACCCCTATGTTCATAGCAGCACTATTTACAATAGCCAAGATGTGGAAACAAACTTAATGTTCATTGACAGATGAATGGATGAAGATGTAGTATATATATATACAATGGAATACTACTCATCCATAAAAAAGAATGAAATAATGCCATTTGCAGCAACATGGATGGACCTAGAGATTATTTTACTAAGTGAAGTAAATCAGAAAGAGAAAGACAAATACCATATGCTATCACTTATATGTGGAATCTAAAATATGACAAAATGAACTTATCTATGAAACATAAGTGGACTCACAGATATAGAGAACACACTTATGGTTTCCAAGGGTGAGGGGATATGGGAGGGGGATGAATTGGGAGTTTGGGATTAGCAGATGCAAATTATTATATATAGAATGGATAAACAACAAGGTCCTACTGTATAGCAAAGGGAACTATAATATCCTATAACAAACCAATGGAAAAGAATATGAAAAATAATATATATATATATATATATATGTATAACAATCACTTTGCTGTACAGCAGAAATTCAAAACAACATTGTAAATCAACTATACCTCAATAAAATAAAAAATATTCCCTCAAATTTCGGGCCCTACAAAACTTGAATCATCCTGCATAGAATACTTCACATTCTAGTAAGCATTTACTTTATTTTAATTTTGCTTTCCGTCTGTTAGTCCTTTATGAAGGAAACAAGGACTTTGATCTTTAAAACCTGTGTACCTAGCACAGTACTTGATACATAATTGTAGAAATTGCTTGATAAAGGATTATGGGATGTTTGAGTGTCTGACAGGGATTGGGTTAGAAACTCAAGGTGATTCTCAGAGTCCTCTGCTCTTACTAGTAAAATGATTGACATATTTAAAGGAAAGCCATTATATGATAGCAATTCATCATTTTGGAAAATTTAGAAGATATTGATTTGAGTAATACAGATAATCAAATCCTCCAATGAAAGCATAGTGTTGTTCAGCTTAGAGAAAACATTTTTAAAGGTATTTGATTTCATCCTTCCCCAGTTGTGATTAAAAACATAAAATTCTATGTCATAAGTAATGATGACTATTTTGAATGTGAAGAGAAATTTCTATTGCAAAAAGACTTTCACCTCAACTTACTTTTGACTGAGTGCAAATGACAAATAAACTCTAATAAGATTCTCCTTTAACTTAAGAACACATTTAGATATTCTTAGCATCGTTACCGACGTTCCCGAGATGGTCCCAAACAAGGGTCCTCCTGTCCGATGTCAGTCACGCCTATAGAAGGAGACTGAGTTCCGCTAAGAAGCAAAAGAAAGCTTAACTCTCTGCTCAGAGAATACAGAGGTGGGAGCTGGTTCTAGACCACACGCTCTCAGGCCGTGGGCGGGGCTGCGTTATAGGGATCCCTCAGTGAGGAGGGGAGGGAGCGGAGTTCTCGCGAGGCCAGTGCAGCTTCGCTGCTCAGGCTCCGGATCGCAGCGCCAGGTGCAGCGCCTCTGCACACGGTCCGCCGCCGCCGACGCCGGCGCCGCCATCTTTAATTGCCGTGCTTCTGTGTGCGGCTTCTGCACATGGTCCGAAGCTGAGGTGTTGCCGCAGCCGTTTCACGCCAGGAACTCTGGTCTGAAGGGCCGGTGTGAGGCCTCTGCACGGGCACCCTATGAGCAAGTGAGACTAGACTAAGCACCAAGGAAAAAAACAGGTTAGACCTTATTTTATTACCCAGATTCTATTTTTATTCCCTGGGAATTGTTAATGGACTTTGCTGGTAACAGTGTTATAATCATTATTATTACTTTTTTAATGTTTGAATATATCTGGAGCAATGAGAGTGAGGCAGTACTTTTGGTTATGGAAAGTTAAAAACAAATATAAACCAAAGAGAACTCTGAGTCTTGCTTCAATGAAGGTGAGAGGCACTTTCATTTTCAAAGAGTAGAAAATTCATACTGCAAATAAGTTTAGTTTTTTTTTGCGGTACGCGAGCCTCTCACAGCTGTGGCCTCTCCCGTTGCGGAGCACAGGCTCCGGACGCGCAGGCTCAGCGGCCATGGCTCACGGGCCCAGCCGCTCCGCGGCATGTGGGATCTTCCCATACCGGGGCACGAACCCGTGTCCCCTGCATTGGCAGGTGGACTCTCAACCACTGCGCCACCAGGGAAGCCCGGAAATAAGTTTAGTTTATTCTGTATGCATAACAAATAAATTCTAGAAAAGGAAAAATGATAAAGTCAATTAAACATATTCAAACCTCATTCTTGTAACAGACGATGATATTTTGTACTACAATAATGAGTGAAGTATGAATTCATGTTGTAGATGTACAATTAAACTAAATACATACAGTTTCTTACCATTTCCTTAAGATTAGACATGATTAAACAAAATTTCTTTAAAATTTATCTTATACAATATTATGTCTTTCTCTTTATTTAAATATCGTGATTTAGAGTATGCAGTTAAAATGCTGTTCAGTGATAGATATTTCTTCATTTGTTTCTTTTTTAAAAATTGTAATAAAATTTAGAAATGTGGATTTCAGGCAGTATCTATTTCTGAAAGCTTTAGGATTGCTTCTTACTTATCTAGGCAGACTTAGATATGCTTCTGTCCTTTTAAATGAGACTTACCGTCCAGGAGAGGATATGATGACTTTTGAATGCCCCCAGAAGAAAACATCATAGGAAAGAAAAAAAATTGCTGCTTGAATGCTTGGGTTTCAAAACTGGGGGGTACAGAAAATCTGAAAAAGCTCCTCAGTGACCCACTAGAGAAATATTCCCCTCCAGTTTTTTCCCTTCAGCTAGATGTTTAAAAAGATAAGCATTCTCTTTCCCTCTCTCTCCCAAAGCATTATTTTATACAGGTCACACTCACTCAATCAGTAAATATTTACATATTGAAAGCCAAACACTAAGAGTGTCAGATACCATGGTATGTTACAGCAAGCGTATGAAGAAACAGATAAAAACATACCTTGCTCTTGAGTAATTCTTGGTCTAATTTTGGGGAAAATATTATGATAAATGCTAATATTATAAGCAAGAATAGAGTGCTATAAGAGCAGAGGGGGCAATGAACTAACTTGGTTTGAGTGAATCAGGAAAGGAGTCATCAAGCAGGCTGAGCACATGTTTGTGTTAGAGTCATGAAACTTTAGAACTGGAAGGGGATTTATAGATTACCTAACCTACAAATTAGGTATAAATTTTAAAATAAAATATTGAAGTATCCAGTACAAAGTTGAAGCTTTTCATTGATTTATTCAACAAATAAGTGTTGAATACCAACTATGTGCCCAGCATATTTCTAGGCATTGGGATTAACACTGTCAAGAAAACAAAAACCAAAGCAAGTTTATTGGACTAAGGTGATCTAGAGGCTCCTAAGCTCCCCTCCTCCCAGGGACACACAAAATATACAGCTACACCTAGAGCAACCACCTGAGAAAGATATCCAGAAACTAGCTAAGTGACTCCTACATATCAAGTGAATTGGAAATGCCTATATCAAAATGGGTAGGAGAGGCTGAGACACACTCTCACCATAAACCTCACCCCTGACAGGGTGCCCATGAGAAACATTTCAGCTTTAAGGATACACACAGACTGAAAGTGAAGGGATGAGAAAAGATATCCCATGAAAAACCAAAAGAAAGAAGGGTTAGCTATACTTGTGTCATACAAAACAGGCTTTAAGCCGAAGACTGTAACAAGAGACAAAGAAGGTTATTATATATGATAGAGTGGTCAATTCATAAGAGGAAATAACAGTAAATATTTATGCACCCAACATAGGAGTACCTAAATATATAAAGCAAATATTAACAGACTTGAAGGGAGAAATAGACAGTGATACAATAGTAGGGGATTTCAAACTCCCACTTTTAACAATGGATAGAGATCATCTAGACAAAAATCAATAAGGAAACATTGGACTTAAACTACACGTTAGACCACATGGACTTACCAGACATTTATAGAACATTTCATCCAATAGCAGAATACACATTCTTCTCAAAGGCACATGGCACATCCTCCAGGAAAGATCATATGTTAGACACGAAATAGGTCTCAATAAATTTATGAAGATTTAAATCGTATCAAGTATGTTTTTTGACCACAATGGTATGAAACTATAAATCAATTACAAGAAGAAAACTGGAAAATTCACAAATATATGGAGGTTAAGCAACATGCTCCTGAGCAACCAATAGGTTAAAGAAGAAATCAAAAGAGAAGTCAAAAGTGGGAAGCAGCCGCATGGCACAGGGATATTGGCTCGGTGCTCTGTGACAGCCTGGAGGGGTGGGATGGGGAGGGTGGCGGGGGGGGGAGACGCAGGAGGGAAGAGATATGGGAACATATGTATATGTATAGCTGATTCACTTTGTTATAAAGCAGAAACTAACACACCATTGTAAAGTAATTATACCCCAATAAAGATGTTGAAAAAAAAAAAAAAATGTCTTGAGACAAATGAAAATGGAAACACCAATCACACCCAAACTTATGGGATGCAGCAAAAACAGTTTTAAGAGGGAAATTTATAATGATAAATGCCTTCATAAAGGAAAAAGAAAGATCTTAAATAAACAACCTAAATTTACACCTCAAGGAACTAGAAAAAGAATAAACTAAGCCTAAAATTAGTAGACAGAAGGAAATAACAAAGATCAAAATGGAAACAATAGAGACTAAGAAGACAATAGAAAAGATCAATGAAACTATAAGATGGAATTTTGAAAAGATAAGATAGACAAATCTTATATGTGGAATCTTAAAAGAAGTAGAACTCATAGACACAGAGTAGAAAAGTGGTTGCCAGGGGCTGGGGTGAGGGAAATAGGGGAAGGTGCGTAAAAGGGTACAAACTTTCAGTTATGGGAGGATGAGTAAGTTCAGAGGTTCTAATGTATAACATGGTGACTATAGTTTGTTGACTGAAAAAAAAATGCACAACGTGAGAGTTGTGAGTTAAGCTTTATTTGGGGCAAAATGAGGACTATAGCCTGGAAGGCAGCATTTCAGATAGCTCTGAGAAACTGCTCTAAAGAGGTAGGGGGGAAGGTCAGTATATATGTGATTTTGGTGAAGGGGGAGTACCTGCAATCAAGCACATATTTTTTGCAGAAAGTTGCTGATAGTCTTGTGAAGGTTACTGCTAGTTACGAGGAGCAGATGTCACCATGAAGGATTTTAGTGCTTTTCTAGATACAAGGAGATGCAAGAATTGGTCTCATAAAATCTTCTCTTGAAAATATCTAACTATCTGAAGACCTGTTTTTGCCAGTTTTTCCCAGAACACAGAGTGCCTCATTCCTGATCTCCACCCTGATCTCCTTTCAGGGGGTGTTGAAGGTCAGCAGCTGCAGCAGCTCCTGATTTAATCCTTGTAGAGGTAGATGGCAAGTGCCAGTTTGTAGCTGGCAAGTTGATAACACTGTATTGTACAATTGAAATTTGCTAAGAGATTCTAATTTCATCTCTAATTTAAATGTTTTCACCAATAAAAGCTAAATAGTGAGGTAAAGGATTTGTTAACTTGATGCAGGGAATCCTTTCAAAATGTATACATATATATATATAATCACCATGTATACACTTTAAATATCTTACAGTTTGTCAGTTATACCTCAATGAAGCTGAAAAAAATAATTAGAACCTTAAGAAAAGCCAAAAAAACAAAACAAAACCCAAAATTTGTGTCCTCATGGCATTTACATTTTAATGGGAGTGAGAGTCACACAATTAAACCTACGGTACATCAGATGGAGATAAGTAAATAACTGTTATGGACCAGCTGCACAGAAAAGGAGTATAGAGACTGAGAGAGGTATTATCATTTTAAATAATCTGGCCAAGTAAGACCATTGAGCAAGACCTGGAGGAATTGAGAGAGAAGAGATCTGGGTGTATTAGAGGGACAGTTGCAAAAGCATTCCTAGCAACAGAAGAGTGCAATACAAAGACCATGATGTGAGATTATATCTTTAGCTTTCAAGAACAGCATGGAGGCCGGAGTGGCTGGAGCATCACATGTGATGGGAAAGCACAGGAAATGAATTTAGACAGGACATAAGGAGTTAAATCACATAGGATCTTGTAAACAATTGTAAATCCTGTCAATTCTACTTTTAGTAAAATGAAATATGAAATTGTTTTGAGTGATGGGAAGACAAAGTATGACATGTATTTTAAAAATGCTTCCTCTGGGGCTTCCCTGGTGGCGCAGTGGTTTAGAGTCCGCCTGCCGATGCAGGGGACACGGGTTCATGCCCCGGTCCGGGAAGATCCCACGTGCCGCGGATCAGCTGGACCCGTGAGCCATGGCCGCTGGGCCTGCGCGTCCCGAGCCTGTTGCTCCGCGGCAGGAGAGGCCACAGCGGTGAGAGGCCCGTGTACCGCAAAAAAAAAAAAAACCTTCCTCTGGCTTCTATGTGATTGTGGACAATAAGAGAAGAAACGGGTCATTTAAAAGTTGCTTTCGTGACCCTGGTGAGAGATGATGTAAGCTGGATCAGGGAGGAAGCAGTAGAGGTGGTGCGATGTGGTTGAATTCTGGGTACATTTGTAAAGGGAGCATCAACAGGGCTTGCTAAAAGAATGAATGTGGGGTATAAAAGAATGAATGTGGGGTATAAAAGAATGAGTAATGCTAGATGATTCCCAGGTTTTTGGCCTGAAAGCTAGAATAATGGTGAAGATGAGATGGTGAAGACTATACAGAGCAAGTCTGGGATAATAATGAATCGTTTTTCATACACATTAAGTTTGAAATGGCTAATAGGTATTAACTGAGATGTCAAGTAGTCAGTTGAGTATAAGGACACTGAGGAGGAGAGAAGGGCTGGAGATTTAAATTTGTTGCTTCTCAATATATAGATGATATTTAAAGCTCCAAGTCTGATTGAGGACCAGAAAGGGAATGAGCACAGAAAAGAGAAGAGGTCCACTGGTTGAGCACTGAACACACTATCTGTTGGGCATGGTTGGAAAGGAGAAGCCAGTAAAGGGAAGTGAAAAGGAATAACCACTGGGAAAACTTTACCCTAGAAAAGTGAGTGAACTAAGAGTGTAATGAAGGGAGAAGTGATCAAACTATTGCCAACTGCAGCCAGAACCTGCTAAAGGATCAGGTAGAATGAAGCCTGAGGAATGACCATTTGATCTAGCATCATACAAATTATCAGTGACTTTGAAACAGTTTAAACCAAGTGGTAGTAGTGGAGAAAGTCCAAATGGAGTAAGTTCCAGAGAGAAAGAGAAGTTGGAAATAGCCAGTATAAATCCTTTTTTGAGGAGTTTTGCTATCAAGAAAAACAGAAAAATGAAGTGGTTGTGAGAAAGGGTTGTGGAATTAGGAGAGGTTTTTATTTTTAAGTATTTTAAGAAAGGATAAATAATGGTCTCTATGCTGTCCTGAATATTCAAAAGGAAAATTTACTGATGCAGGAATGAGGATAATTACTCTTAAAATATTTTTGATATGGTCGTAACTTACTTTCACTGGAAGTTAAGGATGTAATTTTTACGTCTCTTGACTGAATCAATTTAGAATCTCTTGACTGAATTTTGAGTCTCTTAGCTGCTTTTTGATTAGTGGGAAAAACTAAAGCAGTGGTTCTCAATCTTTTCTGCCCAGTAGAATCACTTAGGGACATAAAAACAATCAATGCCTAAGCCCCAACTCAGGACAGAGAAACGAGGCTTTCTGATTTATCGCATAGTTTGGAAAGGTCCCTAGGGGATTCAAATCTAAAACTAGCCTTGAGAACTACAGAAGTAAAGGAACTAGAAAATAATTAATAATGAAGATAATAAAATGCACTAGGGCATGGAATTTTTAAACTAAGCCTCAGGCTAACAGAAGTAAAAGCAAGACCACTTATCTGAAATATCTATAACATAGCATGTCGTCCTGATTTATTTAATTTCAAAGACAATCTAATAATAAACATTTGTTTTTATTATGGTAGATTTTAAGATGATATTTGCTGAATCCTTGCAAATCAAAAGAGGTGATTTCTAAAAAAGTACCAGGCAAGTAAAAAATGAAATCTTTTGGGTTATTTTGCAGCAGGAAAATTAAATGGAAAGATCTTAGAATGGTTGGAAAAAAAGGAGAAACAGATTCATATTACAAATGAGCTCTCCTATGAAAAAGTTTCTTCTAACTCTAAGCAATTATGAAAATATAATGGTACTATAATTGGTTGAGGATTACCTACATTGCTTTGGGGGATCTGATATACAAAGTGTTTCTACATATTTTGTCATTCACCCTTTTTACAGAGTGGTAAAACCTAGACTCAAACACAAAACTTGGTCTTCCAACTCTGAAGTCTATGCTCTTTGCACAGTTGTTGGCTAATCTTATGAATTAAGCATCAGTCGAGGATGTGGAAATTTATAAAGAAAGCCTCTGACAGAGTTATTGAATGAAATGAATAGTTATTCTTATTTCAAGATTTGTGAATCATAAAATATTCTCCATGTTGCACAAAATTTAACATGCCACAGCTTAAAAATTTGCAAGGACACCTTGGTTTTCATCTAGTCTGTAGTTTGGACATAGTTCATCTATCTAATGAATGTCATGGTTAATCTGTGACATTGTTAGTTTTCATTTATCTGGGAGGAAAATATTTATGATTGCTTGAAGTTTTCAAACCCTAAAGATCAACCCTAACAATTTTCCATAATTTTTCCTTTTTTCTAGTTAATGATCTTTTCTTCTCTTTGGCCATATCATTTCCAAAGTGCTATGACTCCTTTTCTCTTTAATGTTCATCCATTCTTTTCTTTCTCCTATCTCTACCCCATTTCCTTTTTGTCCTTCTTTTGCTCTTTCTCCATTTTCTTGAAGGGAATATTTTGTCTCTATTTTTTTCTATTATGCAATGGTTTATGATATAGTACTGAGTTGTATAATCAATTAACTAGACCTCAAACAGCATTTTTAAAAAGGAAATAGAAAAGAATATAAAATACCAGACAGTATAGCATGTAGAAGTGTAGGTATTATTTTATGAAACTTTTTTCCATTTTATAATTTCATATAAATATATAAAAATATATGAAGTTTATGTATATATATAAAGCTATATGTAACATGTGTACATACATATATATAAAGATATATATGTACATATATATAGAGAATACATATATATACATATATAGAGAGAAAGATATATACTTGTCCATGATATAAAATATATTTTTTATTGGAAGTCACAGTAAAAAGTTAAAAGGCACTGGAGTAATGAGTGTTAAGGACTTGATAAAATTATGTGGAATGATTTTGAATAGCGTATTTTAAAAACTCAACCAAGTATGGGCCATAAGCCAGGGTTTATGACTATTTTCCTTATGGTGATTATTTGTTTTAAAATTTTTGTGGTAGCAGAATTTGGCCTTATTAACTTTTGCTATAATGTTCATTTATATTAAGTATATTCAGGTTGGAATGGGTTCAGTTCACAGAACAATCTGGCCCTCAGAAAAGAGGTGAAATGAGGAGAGATTTTTTTTATATTCATACCTAAAAGCCCAGGCAACTTTCTCCTCTGCGAGGTGGCTTCCAACTCATTATTCATATATTCTTACACACAAGGTTTATATTAAAAGCCATTTTTTCCTCATGAAGAATTTCCTTGCCAATAATTCATGTACCAACTTACTAAAACTAAATGTTTAACGTGAAAATGATGGGTGTGGTTTTGTATTAATAAAGCAAGATTGTTGCCCACACTTATTTTGGAATTAAATGTTTCACTCTTTCCTTTTCTTTACATTTCTTTTCCAGTAATTGCTATGGGAATAAAAGTGAGAAGTATTATTTAACTCCTTTTTTTATATTTAAGAAATTCATTTCAGAGTTTTGTCTGATATAAAGTAGGTAAAAACTCTATGTCCCAAATAATTACTTGGTTATTTTTAAAGTTGGCTTAGATATTAATCAAGAAGTAACTGACAACTTACTGTCTGAGTAGCAGAATTAAGAGTATGATATAATTCCTACAATGTAAAATTTACAGTCTGGGATAAATCATGTTTATTTTGCATAAATAAAATTAGAGAACTAAATAACACAAGACAATCTGAGTGTTGATATTTTAATATGTGCATCCCCCATTGGCCCTGGTCCACACTTCCCAATTGCTACCAACCTTATACATTCCTTGACATGTTCTGGCAATGAATGAACATGGTCCGTTATTACATGGGGGTACTCAAAAACTTTTGTTGGGAAGGTGGACTTTGTGTGCTCTTGAGACCCAGTAAACATCAGCAGGAACCACACAGAAACACAGAATGTGAGAGTATGAAGAGCCTCAGAGATCCCATTTTAGGGATTTGGACACTGTGATTAAAAACCCAGAGGTTCAGGACCTTGCCCACAGCCATGGACTCAGTAGAAGACGGATCATCAAAACCGGGCCTTCTGTGTCTGGCTGAGGGCTCCTTCTAGTAACCGTTGTTTCAGATGTCTTGAAATATACCAAAATAGACTTTGATCAAGTACCCCCAAGATAATGCTACAAACACAAGTCAACCATTTAGTCATATATCCATTCACAAAATTTCATACAAATGTGTTATTCTACATAATCTGTCTAAATGTTTCAATTATATACAATTGGGTAAATCTTATGTGCCAGGCAGGTGAGCTGTAGTTTTACTCTGACTTGATGAACACCCGGACTGTCACTACATAACCTCTAAGAGTATGTATGTGTACTATCCCTTGCTATCTTAAGGGAGAATAAGATAGTAAGAGAACACAAAGAAAAAGAAAATAGGTCGTTTCACTTCATTGCGAGATGATGCTTATTCTGTTGTACTTAAAATAGAACCTCTATTTTCATGTCTCTAATCATGATAACATAGTATCATGTGATGCTCCTTTAATTTGTACAGGATCATGTTACACCAAATTAAATTTTAAACTGGTACAGTACACTTTTAAAAGTATGTTTGGTTCATATATCATCTCCTACATAATTTTAGTTGCTGTCTTTTTACTCTGTTTTGATGTCAGAGAACCCAGATATATTTGTATGATTCACCAAATCTCCAATAATCTGCACTTTGAGTAAACTCATCCATCACAGGAGGTGCCTTTTCAAAATTGTACTGACTTGCAACTATCTTTACGAAACTTTTTTTGTAAATCATCACTAACGTTTTTAATAAGTTTTAATTTTTTATGAACTGTTGTTAGTGGCCACCTAGGATTTCAAATAATGCAGGAAGAGCAAAGGAGTTACAATGTGATTGTTAGGGCAAAGAAATAAAACATGTTTTTCAAGGTTCTGTCTATGGTATAATCTCAAGCCAAATCACAAGAGCCTGAGTCTTTTCAAAATGTTTCTGAAGTTAAGTACTCATTTAGTGTGCCCTACTTTTCTACAAGCATAGCATTCATCCCACTTTACTGTACTGGCTTTTTAATTGTTAGTCTCCAGTAAGAGGCTTTACAGTCTATGACCTCAGACCAGGTCCATCTTTTCACTGCTCTATCATTTGCACCTAATATAGCACCAAGCACTTTCCAGGTAGAAAACAGATTTTGTTGAATTAATGAGGGATACTCTGAGTAGTGGTAAAATTTCACCTATTTCATTTGTATATTTGTTGGGACATAATATTATTTGAGTAGTACCATATTTAGTAATTGAAAACAATGATACTTTGTTGTATTTTTCCAGACTTATTTCTTGAATTATCTAAAAGGCTCTGAAAATATCTACAGTGTCCAAAGAATAGAGCTAGCTCTACTACAGAAAGCCTGCCAATGTTAGAGCTTCTTAGACCCTTTATGATACCAGGTGGGACATACATTCCAAAATGTATGTAAAATCTTTTCCATATGTTCTGTTTAAATTTGTTTGTTTAAAAATAAAAATATATTTCACTATTTAATGTTAATATTGATAGGAGAACATGCATGTGACTTGCAAATAACTATAATACATTGCAGAGCACTTCATTTTTTTGACAAAAGTATGTGATTTAAAAATTTTTGACTATCACTGTACAAGACCACCATCAATACATATCCAGAATACCAAGGTGACATGAAATACTAAACGGTAATGCATTAATATGTTTTCTCTTCATTGACATAAATGAAGATGACGTAAACCATATATACTAAATCTGCATATATTTTAAACTAACTTTTAGAGATCACATGGTAAGAAAATTCTGAAAACCATAAGAAATGACAAATACACAGGGAAACCAAAGGGAATTGAGGAAGCTACAATACAGGTGAAGTAGAAAGCCAATGACAAAGTGAGATTTCTCAACAAACTGTGGAAAACTCCACAAATTGGCATTGATGAGAGCTTGAGTAGACTGTGAGTTTATGAATATTGGGACAATTTATTGGAAAACTAATTGGAGCCAGAGGCCAATGAAGTATGGAGATGAGTGGTATCAACAACAACAGCAGAAGGTAGAAGACAGGAGAATATTATCTTCAAATAGTGACGGAAAATAATTGTTAACCTGGAATTGTATACCACTGAAGCTTTAAAGGAGACGGACAAACCAATGATTTCTGCAGACAAAAATGGAGAGCATTTCATACCAGCAGACCTGCTTTAAAGATGAACTAATTTCAAAGGAAGGTCTGAGATGCAGGGAGGAATGGTGAGCAAATAAAATAGAAAATATCTGTGTAACTCTAAGTAAACTTACCATGTGAAATAATTACAAGATTTTCTAATTGATAAGGGTAAAAATCGAGAGAAATTAGTACAGAACAATAAGAGACTATAAGTTGGGAAATGACTGGTTAGCGTTAGAGCATTCTGAGTTCCTTTATTTAGGAGCAGTATAAAAGGGTGGATGAACTTTAATATTTCAGTGAAACATACATGTTAAATTTTCTAAGAAAACAGCTAGTAGAATAGAAACAGAATGTTTAAATACCAAAAAAAAACTGATGGAGGGAGAAAGCTTGGATTTTAAATGAAGTGATTTAACTAATTTAGTTAAACATGCAAAATTATAATACTGACAGTAGAGGGCAGGGTATCCCTGATACTGTGTTGATAATTTCTTGAAAGTGCAAAGCATATCTAATGTTATCCCTGAAATCTTATGTTTTATGTATTGAGCCGCATATTAGAGATTTTATGCTTAAAAATACTAATGACACAATTTAAGTTTTAATTAAAAACAGAAATCCTGAAATGACCTGTGTAATATTGTCAGCTTCTAGGTGAGGAAATGTCATATTTATTATTAGTCTTTGGATTTAGGAAATCTGTTGAATTTTGCTAGTGCATTTTGAGAGTCATTTCCTTTTTCCTTGAAAATAATTTTGAACTTTCTTGGTTAAAAAATAGAAAAAGAAAAAAGTGATTGTAAAATAAGATGGTGAGAGCCCTAATTTCTAGGATTATAGATAATCCCTAAATGATGGCCAGTATTGTTTCTGGATGTGATTCTCTGGTTTTATGTCTTTCTATCCTATAAATAACTTGAAAAATTATTGCAGTCTGAATCCCTTACACCATCTTTGTGGTTTAGTGAGACAAAACTTGGTTTTTATATCCTGTTGTAACTGTGTTCACATATAGGAAGCACTGGAATGCTTGTTTCTTTCTTAATAAATGAGATTTTATGTTGCTACCATGTTTCTGTTAATTATTCTAATTGTCAACATACAGAGTATAACTGGACTTTTGCATTCTTGTAATTAGTCACTTAGGATAGCCTAGGTAATCCTGTGGTAGCAAATGACTTAAAGTATCAGTGACCAACAGGAACAAAATTTTACTTTTCACTCACTCTACATGGTGTCACGGGTTGGTCTTAGTGCTGTTTTATGTTGTCTTCATTTGGACCCCAGATGTTGGAGCAGCCCTTATCTGGAATATTCTGGTCTTATAGCGTAGGAGAAAACAGAACCTGGCAAACGACATAGTGGCTTTTAAAATTTCAGCATGCAGGTGACATGGGTCACTTCTGCTCATGTTACAAGAGTCATACAACCGAGGCTGATAGTAGTGGAGTAGGAGGGTATAAACCTTCCGGAGAGATGGGCTGCAAATATTTGTGAAAAATAACACAATCTAATATTACAGTGTCCTTATGATATTTCTTAGAAATTTAACCAAAATGTTAGTAGATTTATTTGTGCAAGCTACCTTTTACAAATAACTTGGTTCAATAAGTACTATTATTGTTTAGTTTTTAGTCACTGAGATTTCTAAAGAAAATGTGTAGGAATCTAATAGACTGAATATTTAGAAATGTTGGTGATTACTAATGGTAAGGAAAATTTTAAAGGTCCTAAAAAATAAAACAGTAGTAGAATTACGGCTTTACTTTGTTTTTTCACAGTGAGGGGCTGGCAAAAATTCTGAACTCTGGGTCTCTTCTGTTTCTGGTGAAAGGGATTATAGATCTGTGAAAGAAGGAAAAACATAAAAGTATTTTCCTTTGTAAAAACAGATTGTATTATAAACCTTAGATGTCTACCTTAATGAATATAGCATTTTAAATTTATAAGATAACTTTATGAATTTTTTTCATATAACTTTCACAATGACCCTGGTATGGTAACAGATGATATAATTACCATTTTTCTAAAGAAGATGCAGAATTGGCTGAAGGTCGTATGACTGGTCCATAGTAACATTAAGACTGAAGTATAAATTTTCTGACCATTCTCCTGCCCAGAGAGCTTGTTACATCTCCATTATTTAAGGAATGTTATGTCATCTTGACTCATTCTGTCATGGATGTGGCTCTCAAATTCTGGTGAAGATCTACTACTAAAAAATCAAACAACTGACTCAATCTGTTGATTAATTTTCATTGCTACTTTATAATTTATAAACACAAGAAAAACTAGATGTGATTAAAATATCTTTCCTCATGACTTCGAATTTTAAACAACTTAAAATGGATATAGCTATATTGCCCAATATTATTGTACTTATGAGACAAATTCACGGATAATAATTTTGAAATTAAGAAAAAAATATAGAGACTTGTTAAACTAAGTATTACTATATTTTAAAAGAACCCAGAGTCATCTTCTTCTTTCTTCTTTTCCATTTTAGCAGGCTGAGTACTGCCCAAATTTCAGATCTGCACATCTATCCTAACATAATGTTGTTAAATCCACATTCTGTTAGGTGAGCTACCTACCTTGTTTATGCTCTCTGGGCATCCAAATCTTTCTGCTCACCAAATCCCAATAAGTGACAATTCCTATTAACTGGTTAGATTCTTTAGAACAAAACTGTATAGAGAGGCAAAGAATATTTGAAAATTAGTGAACCCATGTTATGGGAGGAGAACCACATTTATTTCATTTTCTCTTATTGTATGGCAGTTTAGTTATTAAAGGCATAGAGTTGAGTTTGAATCTTGCTTTACTACGTTCTATATCAGAGGTTGGCAAACCACAGCCAGCGGACCCACCACCCATTTGTGTAACATAGCCACATTGACTCCTTGAAATATTGTCTGTGCATGCTTTTGTACTACACAGCAGAGTTGAGTAGTTGTGACCGAGACCTTGTGACTGGCAAGCATAATGTTAACTCTCTGACCCTTTAACAAAAAGTTTGCTGACCCCTGTTCAAGAAGTATGATCTTGGCCAAGTTATCTAAATTTCTGGGCCTCATTTTTCTAATTGTAAAATATGAATAACAGTCTACCAAGTTGGGTTAGTGAGCACTAAATGAGTTACTCTGTATAAAAAGTTAGCATAGAGTAATAACATGGAGAGTAAGTGCATCATAAAGACTGATGAAACTATAATCATATCCAGAAAATATAATATAGCCTATATTTCCTCCACACTAAGGAACTGGTAAAAATTCTTATGAGAGAATAAATCTCTGGTTATGTTTGGTCAAGAATATGGATTCCTTTTGCGTTGTTTCATTTCTGCTGAGTCTATTTTCTGGGTCCCGTGTAATTCTAGCCTCCTACAAGCCTGTTCCGGACTGTCACTTCTTGTAGCCGACCCTTCTTTATTATTTGTGGAAAATTCTCCATGTCTACATCTGGAATTGCTCAAAGGTCAGTGTAAGTACTGAATCTTTATTAATGGTTTGTTCCCATCCAAAATGCTTTCCAAAATGCCTGCAGCCAAGGACTTAGAGCTTGTTCGAAGAGATAGTTTTCTCTCTGTTTTCAGGGATCTCACAGTTTGCTCTTATTTGTTTTATCAGTGGAGAAAAGAAAGGTTTTATCCTGCTTGCTATGAGGCATGAAGATTTTCATGAGTTAAAGCAAGTTCTTTGTTGGGCAAATGTATTTCAGGCCACTAGGTTTAAACATTCCAGATTGGAGCACACTAGGAGTTTGCTGTTTTGTAAGTGTACATCTAACATTAGATGACCTGAAGACTTGTTTCTTTGGCTTTGAGACTTACAGTATTTTCTGAGCATATTGTTTATCAGATTGCAAGTAAAATATGCAGAAATTCTAGGAAATTTGACAAATATAGAAGAGCATTTAAGAAGTTTTAGAAATTTAATCTAGTCCTTTCCCTCAGTTTTGACAATTTCTGCCATATATATGTGTGTACATATGTGTATATATTCCTCTCCACATATATAATTTATATAGTAATATATCATATCAATGGTATGCTTTATCTTATACCTTGTTTTACTTGATACAGTCCTATGCCTAGTTTTCCATGTCATTAATTTTTGCAAAATAGTATTTTAGTCTGTGGAAATACCATAATTTATTTAAACATGGTTATATTGCACACTTAGGGAGAGAGAATAAATTGTTACAACTTTTCTAGAGGGTAATTTATTTATTTATCTTATTTTTTATTCAGCAGGTTCTTATTAGTTATCTATTTTATATAAGTGTATATATGTCAATCCCAATCTCCAAATTCATCCCACCACCACCACCTCCTTCCCCCCTTGGTGTCCATATGTTTGTTCTTTACATCTGTGTCTCTCTTTCTGCATTGCACACCAGTTCATCTGTACCATTTTTCTAGATTCCACATATATGCGTTAGTACACAATATTTGTTTTTCTCTTTCTGACTTACTTCACTCTGTATGACAGACTCTAGGTCCATCCACGTCTCTACAAATGACCCAGTTTCCTTCCTTTTTATGGCTGAATAATATTCCATTGTATATATGTACCACTTCTTCTTTATCAATTCGTCTGGCGATGGGCATTTAGGTTGCTTCCATGACCTCGCCATTGTAAGTAGTGCTGCAATGAACATTGGAGTGCATGTGTCTATTTGCATTATGGTTTTCTCTGGGTATATGCCCAGTACTGGGATTGCTGGGTCATATGGTAATTCTATTTTTAGTCTTTTAAGGAACCCCCATACTGTTCTCTATAGCGGCTGTACCAATTTACATTCCCACCAACAGTGCAGGAGGGTTCCCTTTTCTCCACACCCTCTCCAGCATTTGTTGTTTGTAGATTTTCTGATGATGCCCATTCTAACTGGTGTGAGGTGATATCTCATTGTAGTTTTGATTTACATTTCCCTAATAGTTAGTGATGTTGAGCAGCTTTTCATGTGCTTCTTGGCCATCTGTATGTCTGCTTTGGAGAAATGTCTATTTAGGTCTTCTGACCATTTTCTGATTGGGTTGTTTGTTTTTTTGATATTGAGCTGCATGAGCTGTTTATATATTTTGGAGATTAATCCTTTGTCTGTTGATTTGTTTGCAAATATTTTCTCCCATTCTGAGGGTTGTCTTTTTATCCTGTTTATAGTTTCCTTTGCTGTGCACAAGCTTTTAAGTTTCATTAGGTCCCATTTGTTTATTTTTGTTTTTATTTCCATTACTCTAGGAGGTGGGTCAAAAAAGATCTTGCTGTGATTTATGTCAAAGAGTATTCTTCCTATGTTTTCCTCTAAGAGTTTTATAGTGTCTGGTCTTACATTTAGGTCTTTAATCCATTTTGAGATTATTTTTGTGTATGGTGTTAGGGAGTGTTCCAATTTCATTCTTTTCCATGTAGCTGTCCAGTTTTCCCAGCACCACTTATGAAGAGACTGTCTTTTCTCCACTGTATATCCTTGCCTTCTTTGTCATAGATTAGTTGACCATAGGTACATGAGTTTAACTCTTGGCTTTCTATCCTGTTCCACTGATCTATATTTCTGTTTTTGTGCCAGTACCATATTGTCTTGATTACTGTAGCTTTGTAGTATAGTCTGAAATCAGGGTGTCTGATTCCTCCAGCTCCATTTTTTTCCCTCAAGATTGTTGTGGCTATTTGGGGTCTTTTGTCTCTCCATACAAATTTTAAGATTTTTTATTCTAGTTGTGTAAAAAATGCCACTGGTAACTTGATAGGGATTGCATTGAATCTGTAGATTGCTTTGGGTAGTACAGTCATTTTCACAATATTGATTCTTCAATACAAGAATAGGGTATATCTCTCCATCTGTTTTTGTCATCTTTGATTTCTTTCATCAGTATCTTATAGTTTTCTGAGTACAGGTCTTTCACCTCCTTAGGTAGGTTTATTCCTAGGTATTTTATTCTTTTTGTTGTAATGGTGAATAGGATTGTTTCCTTAATTTATCTTTCTGGTCTTTCATTGTTAGTGTATAGGAATACAGGAGATTTCTGTGCATTCATTTTGTATCCTGCAACTTTACCAAATTCATTGATTAGCTCTAGTAGTTTTCTGGTGGCATCTTTCGGATTATCTATGTATAGTATCATGTCATCTGCAAACTATGACAGTTTTATTTCTTCTTTTCCAATTTGTATTCCTTTTCTTTCTTTTTCTTCTCTGATTGCTGTGGCTAGGACTTCCAAAACTTATGAGTAATAACAGTGGTGAGAGTGGACATCCTTGTCTTGTTCCTGATCTTAGAGGACATGCTTTCAGTTTTTCACCATTGAGAATGATGTTTGCTTTGGGTTTGTCACCTATGGCCTTCATTATGTTGAGGTAGGTTCCCTCTATGCCCAGTTTCTGGAGAGTTTTTTTTATCATAAATGGGTGTTGAATTTTGTCAAAAGCTTTCTCTGCATCTGTTGAGATGATCATATAGTTTTTATTCCTCAGTTTATTAATATGGTATATCACATTGATTGATTTGCATATATTGAAGAATCCTTGCATCCCTGGGATAAATAAATTCCACTTGATCGTGGTGATGATCCTTTTAATGTGCTGTTGGATTCTGTTTGCTAGTATTTTGTTGAGGATTTTTGCATCTATATTCATCAGTGATATTGGTCTGTAATTTTCTTTTTCTGTAGTATCTTTGTCTGGTTTTGGTATCAGGGTGATGGTGGCCTCATAGAATGAGTTTGGGAGTGCTCCTTCCCGTGCAATTTTTTGGAAGAGTTTGAGAAGGATGGGTGTTAGTTCTTCTCTAAATGTTTGATAGAATTCACCTATGAAGCCATCTGGTCTTGGACTTTTGTTTGTTGGAAGATTTTTATTTATAGTTTCAATTTCATTACTTGTGATTGATCTGTTCATATTTTCTATTTATTCCTGCTTCAGTCTTGGAAGGCTATACCTTTCTAAAGGCTTGTCTGTTTCTTCCAGGTTGTCCATTTTATTGGCATAGAGTTGCTTGTAGTAGTCTCTTAAGGTGCTTTGTATTTCTGCAGTGTCTGTTGTAACTTCCCCTTTTTTATTTCTAATTTTATTGATTTGAGTCCTCTCCCTCTTTTTCTTGATGAGTCTGGCTAAAGGTTTATCAATTTTGTTTATCTTTTCAAAGAGCAACATTTAGTTTTATTGATCTTTGCTACTGTTTTCTTTGTTTCTATTTCATTTATTTCTGCTCTGATCTTTATGATTTCTTTCTTTCTACTAACTTTGTGTTTTGTTTGTTCTTCTTTTTCTAGTTACTTTAGGTGTAAGGTTAGATTGTTTATTTGAGAGTTTTCTTGTTTTTTGAGGTAGGATTGTATTGCTGTATATTTCCCTCTTTGAACTGCTTTTGTTGCATCCCATAGGTTTTGGATCATTGTGTTTTCATTGTTGTTTGTCTCTAGGTATTTTTTGATTTCCTCTTTGATTTCTTCAGTGATCTCTTGGTTATTTAGTAATGTATTATTTAGCCTCTATGTGTTTGTGTTTTTTACGTGTTTTTTCCTGTAATTGATTTCTAGTCTCATAGTGTTGTGGTTGGAAAAGATGCTTGATATGATTTCAGTTTTCTTAAATTTTCCAAGGCTTATTTTGTCACCCAAGATTTGATCTGTCTTGGAGAATATTCTGTGTGCCTTGAGAAGAAAGTGTAATCTGCTGCTTTTGGATGGAATGTCCTATAAATATCAATTAAATCTATCTGGTCTATTTTGTCACTTAAAGCTTGTGTTTCCTTATTAATTTTCTGTCTAGATGATCTGTCCATTGGTGTAAGTGAGGTGTTAAAGTCCCCCACTATTTTTGTGTTACTGTCGATGTCCTCTTTTATAGCTGTTAGCATTTGCCTTATGTATTGAAGTGCTCCTATGTTGGGTACATATATATTTATAATTGTTATATCTTCTTGTTGAATTGATCCCTTGATCATTATGTAGTGTTCTTACCTGTCTCTTGTAACATTCTTTATTTTAAAGTTTGTTTTATCTGATATGAGTATTGCTACTCCAGCTTTATTTTGATTTCCATTTGCATGGAATATCTTTTTCCATTCCCTCACTTTCAGTCTGTATGTGTCCCCAGGTCTGGGAAGTGGGTCTCTTGTAGGCAGCATATAGATGGGTCTTGTTTTTGTATCCAGTCAGCCAACTTGTGTATTTTGGTTGGAGCATTTAATCCATCCACATTTAAGGTAATTATCAATATGTATGTTCCTATTATCCTGTTCTCAATTGTTTGGGGTTTGTTTTTGTAGGTCCTTTTCTTCTCTTGTGTTTCCCACTTAGAGAAGTTCCTTTAGTATTTGTTGCAGAGCTGATTTGGTAGTGCTGAGTTCTCTTAGCTTTTGCTTTTCTGTAAAGCTTTTGACTTCTCCATTGAAACTGAATGAGATCCTTGCTGGTTAGAGTAATCTTGCTTGTAGGATCTTCCCTTTCATCACTTTAAATATACCTTGCCACTCCCTTCTGGCTTGTAGAGTTTCGGCTGAGAAATCAGCTGTTAACCTTATGGGAGTTCCGTTGTATGTTGTTTGTCATTTTTTGTTGTTGCTTTAAATAACTTTTCTTTGCTTTTAATTTTTATCAATTTGATGACTATGTGTCTCCGTGTGTTTCTCCTTGGATTTATCCTGCCTGGGACTCTTTGCACTTCTTGGACTTGGGTAGCTATTTCCTTCCCATGTTAGGGAAGTTTTCAACTATAATCTCTTCAGATATTTTCTCGGGTCCTTTCTCTCTCTCTTCCCCTTCTGGGACCCCTATAATGTGAATGTTGGTGCATTTAATGTTGTCCCAGAAGTCTCTTAGGCTGTCTTCACTTCTTTTCATTCTTTTTCCTTTATTCTGTTCTGCGGCTGTGTATTCCATCATTCTGCCTTCCAGGTCACTTGTCCGTTCTTCTGCCTCAGTTATTCTGCTATTGATTCCTTCTAGTGTACTTTTCAATTCAGTCATTGTATTGTTCATCTCTGTTTGTTTGTTCCTTAATTCTTCTAGTTGTTTGTTCTTTAATTCTTCTAGGTCTTTGTTAAACATTTCTTGCATCATCTCCGTCTTTGTCTCCATTCTTTCTCCGAGGTCCTGGATCATCTTCACTATCTTTATTCTGAATTCTTTTCTGGAAGGTTGCTTATCTCCACTTCATTTAGTTGTTTTTCTGGGGTTTTATCTTGTTCCTTCATCTGGTACATAGTCCTCTGTCTTTTCATTTTGTCTGTCTTTCTGTGAATGTTTTCATTCCACAGGCTGCAGGATTGTAATTCTTCTTGCTTCTGCTGTCCACCCTCTCATGGATGAGGCTATCTAAGAGTGTTCTGCAAGCTTCCTGATGGGAGGTACTGGTGGTTGGTAGAGCTGGGTGTTGCTCTGGTGGGCAGAGCTCAGTAAAACTTTAATCCACTTGTCTGCTGGTGGGTGGGGCTGAGTTCCCTCCCTGTTGGTTGTTTGGCCTAAGGTGACCCAACACTGGAGGCTACATGCTCTTTGGTGGGGATAATGGTAGACTCTGGAAGTGCTCATGCCAAGAAGTACTTCCCAGAACTTCTACTGCCAGTGTCCTTGTCCCCACGGTGAGCCACAGCCATCCTCTGTCTCTGCAGGAGACCCTCCAATACTAGCAGGTAGGTCTGGTTCAATCTCTTGGGGTCACTGCTCCTTCCCTTGGGTCCTGATGCGCACACTACTTTGTGTGTGCCCTCCAGGAGTGGAGTCTCTGTTTCCCCCAGTTCTGTCAAAGTCCTGCAATCAAATCTCACTAGCCTTCAAATGATTCTCTCTGGGCACTCCCCATCCTGTTGCTGGACCTTCAGGTTGGGAAGCCTGACATGGGGCTCAGAACCTTCAGTCCAGTGGGTGGACTTCTGTGGTATAATTGTTCTCCAGTTTGTGAGTCACCCACCTACTGGTTATGGGATTTGATTTTATTGTTCTTGCGCCCCTCTTACCATCTCATTGTGGCTTCTCCTTTGTCTTTTTATGTGGGATATCTTTTTTGGTGAGTTCCAGTGTCTTCCTGTCAATGATTGTTCAGCAGTTAGTTGTGATTCTGATGCTCTTGCAAGAGGGAGTGAGTGCATGTCCTTCTACCCTGCCATCTTGATCCAATCTCCCCTAGAGCATAATTTGTTAATATAATGTAAAATATAATTTTAAATACTCTTCAACATGAAAAATTGCATTTCTAGGAATTTTCCTAAGGGAAATAATAGTGCAAGTGCACTCAAATATGTGTATTGAAATGTTCACATTAGAGTATATGATAGGGAAAATAATTCTGCAACCTAAATTTCCATCAGAAGAAGATTGCATAAATAATTATGGTGCATACTTCCAGTAAAATGCAATGTAGTTAAAAGTGAATGAGCTAATTTTTATTTATGTGCATTTAAATTGTTTATATTGTCTTAAGTAAAATAGAGAAAATTTAAAAAAATAGTTTAGCAAATCTTGGTTTGGTAAACACACCAATATATATGAATATAAAAATCGGGGAGAATATACTTCACAATACCTACTGTAGTTATCTCTCATTACTGGCATCATGGGTGGCTGTTTCTTTTAAATTTTTTCTGTGTAACATTTGACAGTGAGGCATGGTTACTCTTGTGGTCAGAGAAGAAAAAAAGAGAATTTCAAAAAGAAAAAAAATGGATTTATTAGATAGAAAACTTCATAAATCTGTGTTTCCATTTTTTTATAATAGTTGAGAGAGTACAGGAAACAAATTTTACTTGTTAGTGAAATCTTCATTTCTATTGCACCCACAAAACTTTGTAATTATTATACTTACAGTTCAGTGGTGCTAGGGAAATATTTTTATGCAAGAATTGTTGGACCCATAGACAGATGGGGATATTGGGACCCCTCATAGCAGGTGGACAGTCCTATGGCTAGAAGTACATGCTTCTGGCTATTGCTTAATATGATTTCTCCAGAAAGTTGTTCAATCCATGGGATGAAAGAAGGTGATAAAAAGGAGATTGAGTAGGAGACCTCATGTTGCCATTAAGAAATTCTGTAACCAATAAAGAGCTTATATGACTTTTCCCATTTTTTATTATTCAGGTAAATAATGGGGCTAGGAAAGTGCATATATGTTAAGTAAATCATTATTATGGCTACCCAGAAGTAGTTTCATTCCTGATTCATCTATAAATAGATTTTGGACTAAGAGTTTTAAAATTCAGACCAAACACCACACATCCTTGGTAAAACTTGCTAGTTCTAATTCTATGGTTCATCTCTCTCTCTCTCTTTCTCTTTCTCTCTCTCTCTCTCCCCCTCCCTCTCTCTCTCTCTCTCTCTCTCTCTGTATATATATATATATATATATATATATATATATATATATATATAAAATATGTGTGTCTATGTATGTATGTATGTATGTATGTATGTACGTATCTATCGACATTTGTATGTATGCATTTCATCTTAAGAAATTTTCTCAAATTTATGCCAGTATGCTTTTCCCCCTTCTAGCCATGTATCATGGTATTTATTTCATAATGTTGTAGGGAAAAATAGAATTTCATTGTTTCCCTTTGTATTTCTTTGATTACTAATATGGTTGAATGTTTTTTTTTTGTTTTTTTTGTTTTTTTTTGTGGCCTCTCCCGTTGCGGAGCACAGGCTCTGGATGCGCAGGCCCAGCGGCCATGGCTCACGGGCCCAGCCGCTCCGCGGCACGTGGGATCCTCCCGGACCGGGGCACGAACTCGCGTCCCCTGCATCGGCAGGCAGACTCTCAACCACTGCGCCAACAAGGAAGCCCTGAATGTTGTTTTATTTACTCTTTTTGGGACCAGTTTATTTAAAATTTTTTGTTACTGTTCTTTGCCCTTTTGTCCTAGAGCAGAGGTTGGCAAACTATGGGCTACAGGCCCGTAGTTATTTTTGTAAATAAAGTTTCATTGAGACACAACCAGACCCATTGATTTCTGTATCATATTGTCTATTTTTTTTTCTTGCTACAACAGTAGGGACAAGTAGTTATGATAGGATTGTATGGCCATCAAGAGCTAAAATATGTAATCTCTGACACTCTACAGAAAGAGTTTATGAGTCCCTAGTCATGTTTTCGAGGGATAATTTTTTTTAATTTTTTTGAATTGACGTGAATGAGCTATTTATGTAAGAATTTTTACTTTTGTTTGAAATTTTTCTTGCAAATATTTAATTTCATGTCTTTTGCTTGCTTGATCAGGCCCTGATGGTTTCCATCTCTACTCCCTCTTTCTCTCAAACACCCTGAGCCTGGGGTGCTGGAATGATGAATAATATAGTGTCCTTTGACTTAGAAGGACTATTACCATCCTTTTTACCATGAATGGTGGATGGACCAATTTATTATCTTGGTCATCACTTTCTCACCAAAATGTTTGTAACTCTCATTCTTGACCTAGATGTTAAGGAATATCCATTTCTGAGAATCATTTAGAACACTTCTATTTCTATTCAGCCTTGATGTCCTAACTATGATAAAGCTTTGAAGCTGTAAGTAAATGCTTTATATGGACTCTTTACTTATTATCTTTTTTAAAAATAATACCTTATGTTCTACAGCATTTTAAATCTTTGCTGGATGTTTTTATGTGGCTTTACTCTTACTTTTCTCCTTTTTATTCATCTCTTTTCCTTCGTATTTCCTGTCCCACTTCTTAACTGTTTCTTGCTAGTGACTTAGCTTTATTCAAACATTTGTTTTCCATGTGGTACCATTAGTTCTGAGGGACTTTTTTTTAAAAATTAAGAGCTAATTATATTGTCATGTAGCTTTCTTGTATAGCTTATTAGTCAACAGGTGTTTTCAAAATTGAAGAAATGGATCAAATTCCTGCTTCCTATTTACACTTATATGATCCAATTATTTTTTTCAACAAATGTTTCTCCATTACAGTGATCAAATAACATTACTGTGACTTATCTATATTTCCATGTTTATCTGAACATTAAAAGTAGAGGAAGATAGACATAACTAGTCTGTACAATATTCAGTTATCCTCTCCTTCCTAAGCACACTTAAAGACTCCTGAGTCTGTCTTGTCATTAGGGCAGGGTCATATGTCTAACTGTGGACTATGGTTGTGAGAAGAAGTGACACATGTCACTTAAAGTCTGAGACGTTTAAGTGTGATTGTAAGTTCCTTTTGACCTGGCAACCTTGACAGCCATGGATTGAGATGGCCAGCTAAAAAACAGTGGCACCACTGATAGCCTGGTTCCCTGAGTGACTATATAGAGGAGTTCCCTTGAAACGTGTACATTTCACATGAATAAGAAATTAACCTGTGTTATGATAAGATACTTAGATTCTGTGGTTAATTTGCTACCACAAATTAACACACAGTTTTACCTTATCTTTACTCACTAACACAGAAATTAGCTTTAGGAAAGAGGGCTCTACTATAATAAAACAATTGATATGTACTTGTGGACCCGCAGTGGACAGTAAGAAAAATGATCCCAGAGGAGACAAAGAAGAAAATGAATGTTATGTAGCAGTGAAACATTTGGTGAAACTCTTGCATGTCAGAACTTGGAAGGCAGATCATACGCCTAGGTAACTGTTAGCTCCTAGGTAAGATGTAGAAAACAGAACCATAACAGTGTATGCTAACTGCCATTGGCTATGCTTGACAGGGTATCACAAAAATAAAGATGAACTCAGAAAAGAATTAGCTGGTTCGCAAGCAGAAATGAAGATATAATGAGGGTCTAGAAATATGGATTCCCTTAGTATTGGAAAAGCCAACTGCTTCTAGACCCAAACTACACTCAAAGGAATTTTACAGAGGCTTTAAGTAACAAACATTCAACAAGACCTTTCAGTTGATTATAGTACTTAAGGCAGAGAAAGTTTTAAAAATCAGGTCTTCTCACCTGTTATTACAGATAAGCTTCAGTTAGCCACTATCAAATTGAGAGAAAAAGACAGGAGGTTGAGAAAACAAAGAGCTACTGGAGATTTGAGAACTAGGTATTTGAAAGTGTGGGTGTGGTTACTGGCATGTGGAGCTGACTGGAAACAAATAGAGAAGAAGCCTCTTAAGTATTTGAGAGAAATGTACTGCCAAAGAAACCACAGGCCTGGACTGAAGGGACCTTTGACTGTAGAAGCTGAAAATGGCCTTTGTGCTCACAACCTTCTGTGAACAAGAAGGAGCCTGAAGAAGCTGTGCAGCCCTGAGACTTATTTCCAGATACAGTCAAAGAAGGGAATGGGAAAAAAAAGGAACTGCCATAGGGTGGCTACTGAAGGCACACGCAGGTAGGGAGCCTCCCATGAGTGTCTCAGCAGGACTTCAGGATTTATACGGGCTGCTGATTATGTCTGATTGTCTTCTTTCTAAAAGTGAGTGTGTTATTGTAATTATCCTGGTCCTGTCACTCCTTTGTTTATTGAGAATGAGAGAGAAAGAGCGAGTGTGTGTGTGTGTGTGTGTGTGTGTGTGTGTGTGTGTGTGAATGAGATTCAGGCTCTCTCCATTTGAGTTGCTGAGTATGTGTTATGTGTGGGAAGAAGAAGGAACTGAATATTTAGAGAATAGAAAGTGATGAGATTACTAGTCTTTGCCATAGTTGACTCTTTTCCCTTTGCTTGAAAATTTCCTAATATCCCTTGAAGTTTATGTTGGGGCCATAGCTTGCCAGTGAACTGTGAACAGAAATGAATTACTTCTCTTATGAGCAGCTTTGGGTTTTCTAAGCTCTCTCTTCCTTTGCTGTGGCCAATGCCGAAGCATCACAAGATGCAGCATCACCAGATACTGAAGTCTCTGTCAGCCCAGGTCCCTCAAAACACTTGCAGGGGAGAAACCTCTGTTAATCCAAGTCAGATATATATTAGGGTAAGAAGTGACATATACTGTTGTGCTAAGCCAGTGAGATTTGGAGTTAATGATTTTTTTTAAGATGAATTTTATAAAACGTTTTCTGTTTGGAAAAGCTCACCTGGGATTTTTTCAGTAAACATTGGAGTAGACCACTTAAATAAGAAACTAAAGCTGCTCACAATAAAGACTGTTTGATATAGCTTAAGCTAGGAGAAAGCTGAAAGCTCCTGTTTGCAAATTCTGATCCCCTAAAACTGTATCTCATGCCCTAACAATTGTTCCTAAATCATGAGAGGTAAATTATCTGATTTTAAACACATCACATTTTTAATATTTTAACCATCTCAAAAGACTGATTAAAGTTGTATGTATTTTCTTTTCAGTAAACAATATTGGTTTTTATCTATAATGATGAGCAGGTAGAAAGCTACATAACACCTGATTTAATTAGGCTGGTCTCATTTTCTAAGTTAATTTATTTTTACCTAGAGACATCAGAGTAACTCAGATATTTTTAAAGGATCTGAACAAACAACAGTGTTTGCATTAGAGAAATAAAGCATTCACTATTTAAAATGTTCAAAGGACATAAATCTGCAGTTAACACCAGCATAAATTAGGCACAGGTTTAAATCTGCAGTTAACACCAGCATAAATTAGGCACAGGTTTAATGTGTGATGATGAGTCAAGAACCTCTATCCAACACACCACACCACGAGAATATTTATTTTTCTGCTTAATTATTGGCATAAAGTTTAGTGAGAAATGAAGTTTCATAGGAAAGGTAAATAAGAGTGCTAAAAATGGATAGAGTTCACTGAAAGAGAAGTTGGGAAACTGAAACTTAGTTTTATAGGAACAAAGAAAATTTCAACAGATAAAATTGAACTGTGCTACTTAGGAAATACACACACATCATTTTTGTTTACATAAATGATCATTTCTAACTATATTGTATATAGTGGAGATGGTCAAATTTCCATACTTGCAAATTAAAATTTGCACATGAAATTGCCTGTATGATAGACATTCCCCAAGCTTTTCAGTTTAATTTGCTAATGTTGACTCTTATTTTCTTGTTTAAACTCAACTCTTTCTTTAGAGTAGTCTTTCATCTCTCTGTAGTAGGCTCAGATCTTGTGCTTGACCTGCCCACAAATATAAGACAGATGGAAATAAATAACCCACTAGAAAATTCACTTGACATAAGTACTGCATTTTATGTCTTAGAGGACTGGAAATGAGTCTGACTTTGAAGTCATTGACACTTAGAGAAAATAAATCTTTCTTTTTTTCCATTCAGTTGAAGCTCTCTGGCCTTCAAACTCATGCAATAGTAAATTCATTGACACTGCATTTGCAAGGTTGATGTTCCATTTCTAGGGGAAAAAATGTTCACTACAATTAGATAATATGGTTCTCTTTTGGTCAGAGAGGGTTTCTAAAGTGTACTTCACGCAGGAAACAGAAAAGTGAGTATTTCATTTTTGGGAGTAAGTTTGTATTGCTGTTTAGAAATCTGAATTTATTAATGGCTTTATAAATCCAATATTCATGCTAATAAAGATTTTTGTAACAAATGAAAGCAATATTATTTTTTATTACATGAATTACATTAATTGGAAGTGATTTGTATATATTTCCTAGTATGGTAGAATGCTTCTTTCCTTTTCATGGCATCCCACAAATTCTCAATGTAATAATATTGCATTAAGAGTAATTCTTTGTTGAGATGATTTAAATGAATTTCTTTGCTATAGTAATCATTAAAGCTTAGTGATCCACAGTTTTTAAGTCATTGAAAACAAAAGCAAAATTATATTGGAATTTGGGACAAATATTCCACAAATCTGTTTCACCCTAAAACTTGAAATTAAAGCAACTGATAACAGCAATTAGTGAGCCTACTAAAGAAATATCCCGTGGAGCTAATTTTAGGTAAGAGACAAAGAGTAAGGCAGGCAGATGCTTAGAATAGTAAATTTTCAAGATATTAATATTAACCTTTTTAAATTCATCATTGCTGCTTGAGCATTTTTAGGCAGATAATTTATCTGCATCTTTCCATGTTTAATGAGGAACATCTCTATGTTTTTGGTGAAATGCTTGAAATAGTTTGACTTTGAGGGCTATTTTACCCATGCTCCAAACCCCAAATCAGTTAATAGAGTTAACTGATTAATATGAATATTGGAAGCATAAAGACAAATTAAAACTTCTCTCTCTCAACCAAATTTTTCTAACAAAAATAAGCAAAAGTGTAGAAACACTATGAAAATGAAAATAAGAGAAACAAATGCCAGCTATGCCTTGGACTATAAGCAATTTCTGGAACAATTAATGGAAAAATGATCTGGTTTAATCGATTACTTGAGAGGCTCAGAATATATCACTTATGAATTTTTATGTATTTTACATAAATGAGAAATTCTAAAATTGAAGTAGCTAAAAGATGTTTTCTTACCTCAAAACTCTACACCTGTAACTTACTTGAATCACCTGCAGTCTGTTCTTCCTGCCCTTAGATAATGCCATGAGTTAATTGCTCCCGCTGCCAAAACATTTTAAAAAATGTATTTTAAATTGTTTTAGAAACTGAATTTATAATAACTTCTTCAGATGCTCAAAACCTAGTGCAGGACTGTGTTACATCCTTAAGAGATAGCAGAGTTTTCATAAAAATAACTAAAGAATCAGTAAATAATAAACAGGAAGACAATCTTAGAGATACTTCAATTACTTAAAGGAGTTTATGTTGCCAGATGTCACTAAAGGGCATTGAGAAGATTTAGGTTGAACATTGAAGAAATCTTTTGATTAAGAAAAGGATTATGAGCAGAGCTGCTCTTCGATAGAGATATTAGTAGAGGCAGTGGTGATATTAGGGTAATAATGTTTCTCGAGCGCTTGCTATGTGCTAAGCACTGTGCTACATGCATTCCAAGAATTCACATTTAATTCAGTCCTTTACAGTCCTGAACTTCATTTTATCCTCATGTTGCAGATAAGAAAACTGAGTCTTAGAAAACCTCACTTGTCCAGGATCACAAACCTAGAGGGTTATGGAGCTGAGACTAGAGCAGCTAAGCCAGTAAAAGTTGCTTAAATTCTCTAGGTCTTAGATTTTTCCTATGTAGAATGAAGATAATAAGACCCATCTTTTATAAGGTTTGTAGTAGAAGATGAGGTAGTAGGTGAAAGCACCTAACTCATGTTTAATGAATATTATTTATCCTCCTTGATTAAGTAGGATTATACATATCGCTCAAACTCTGTCATTTATAACATTGCATTTAAATTTTGTGTATATCCTATTACTAAGCTATGAACTCTGGGAAAACTTGGCTGGAACCATGTTTTATTCCTTCCATGTATCCTTGTCTTGCACCTAGTACATGTCCCAGGACATAGGAAGCATGCAATATTTGTTGCCTGTATGAAAAACTAATGAGAGATAGGGCAAGGGAGCACATCCATCTACTTACTGCAGTTTGGAAGGCACCTGGAAACATTCAGATTTTAAAAGACACTTGCTGTTTGACTCAGCAACTTTATTTCTAAAAATATATCCTAAGGAAACCTTGAGATTTTTGTACCAAGATATATTTTCAATTATAGTCATTAAGACACTGTCTTCAATAGGGAAAAATTAAAAACGTCTTAATTGCCAATTTAAAAATTGTGCAACAGGCATACAATGGAATAGTGTACAAATGCACTTATTAGTGGTGAAAGAGTCTCATGATATATTTGTTGACAAGTGTAAAAAGCTGGTTATGCAACCATATGATCCTTTTTCTGTAACAGACATACAACAGGCCCCAAACGGAGTTGTGTATGCTAAGCCCCACATCACCAAACTGAGACTTAACTATAGTTTTGGCTCTCCTAGAAATGAAATCTTAAACCAGGTGATCAGGAATCACTTAATCAGTACTAGTTAGGTCATCTGCCTGATAGACTCCTGCCATCCTGCAAAGGAAAGGAACTTTGCAATAACCAACCTGCTTTTTTGCCTGGTATAACTTCCTTGTTCCCGTGCACTTCTGTCTTTCATTTTTTACAGGTCCTCAGAGCTCCTTTCTTATCTGCTAGATTGGATGCTGCCCAATTCGAATCAATTTTTCCTCAAATAAAAATTTTAATATGCCCTCAGTCTATCTTTTGACGATATATATGCATGCACACATACATATTATAAAAGTATATAAATAAAAAAAATTAACAACTGTTATATCTGGGGAAAGGACCATAGGTTATCTTTATTTCCCCATACTTTTCTTTATTCCTATGAGTTATTTTGTAGAAAGCACTTTTTTTAATATTTGAGAAAACAATCATTTATTTTAAGAAACGAGGGGAGCATCATTTTCAATAATGACTTTTGATACCGGACCTCAGCAGCAGACAATGTTTCAGGTTTTTAAAATCTTTAGCAAATCACATTTTAAAAAAAATCGTTCAGTATTGTGGAATGATTAAAAGCAACAAGGTCTTTTTGGCTAGTGGCCTCCTTTTTGTTTCTTTGCAAACAACTAAACATAGAAAAGCCTTTCAGTACTTTCTCAGTTTGCCTCTTTTTTAACCCTTCGTGCTTACATGAGGTCAGATATACAGAACTTTGAATCACTGAGATGGGATTTGTCTGTGTGGTTTAATAATGGGGAAAGCCACAGGATATGTTTGAAAAACTCTCAGTTAGGTAAAGCAACAGAATCCCAAGGCACTTCATTCTGATTTTTTAAAGATAAGAGTGCACATTAATATTAAATGGACAGATTTATTTCTGACTATTTCAGAGAAATATTGACAATGGAACACTTGGTTGTATGCAGGTTGTATGTAAGCCCATGTAGGAAGGAGTTGTGTAATTCAAAGTAAAAAAGACTTCCATGTTCCATCTGTGGGGAGAGTGGAGCCTTGGTAACTGTTGTTTGTCATAGTGGACAGAATGAGATACAGAAAGACAGACCCAAGAAGAGGGGCAGTAAATATGGAAAAGTATGTATATAGTATATGAATATATGAGTAAATGTGATTCCAGAAATCAAAAGTGGGATCAGAATATGAGATTTCAGGAAAACTAGCCTCCTGGGATACCTATAGAATAATTTTTAAACAGTCAGTGTTAAATTGTAGGAGTTTTAAGTAATTATAAGGGCGTCTCCAGTGCAAAGGTTTGGGCAAAATTGAAATCAATTGCCCTGTCCCTTGTCCTTAAAGGGAATTTCTTTCCTGGCTTATTACTGCTTATTATGATCTTTGCAGTTGAGAATTCCAAAATGAAGTGGAGCAACTAGAACACAGAATAACTGTGAATATGACTTGGGAGAATTTTGCAACAGTGGTGGTTATCTTCTATACAATTCTATTTTTCTTGTCAAAGACTATAATTGCCATTTTTATAAAACATTTTTCTCACAGAGAAACTTTCTATATGAAGAATATAAAACTTAGTTTTGAGTATTAGACCTGTGGGATTCAATACTGGAGACCACCAGTTCTTTTTTATTATGTGAAATAAATGAGATTTGCCCTACAGTAGGGTCTGTAATTATTCAGCTCCTCCAAAAGTAGCTCCTGACTTTGATTTTGCAAAACACATTAATATTAATTTTGTTACTTGAACATTTGCTTTTAATATGACAGAATCCACATGCTTGGTTAAGTCCAACATATGCTGTTTATTATTCAGGTTTGTCTGTTCCTGAAGGTGCAGCACATAAATCAAATCTAAATTGAGCCAACACCACTTCTCCCTTATGCCATGATATCTGGGGATGAGGTTGTTGGCTAAGGAATCATGAGGAAGAGTGAGACACTTCTGTGCATTGAATGTGACACAATATATTTAGAATCCTTTGTGAGATATTCTCATTTCTCTCAATAGTGACACCACTACCAGTCAGGAACTTGAAATATTACCACTATAAGTATTCCTGTATAGGAAGTTATTTTGCTTAGCTTTTGAAATCTGTTTAGTAGTTGCATATGAGCTTACAAGAAACATGGAATTCAAAAATTAATTTGGTTTAGTGAGACTGAAGGTTTCACACTTACTGGGTTGATCTTAACATCTGGGATACAAGAATGCAACATTAATAAAATACATGTTTAAAAAGGTTTGGTGGCCATTTTTATTCCTTTGGTCTTCAGTGGAATAAAATGTTGGTTACAGCAACATTCAGATAGATGTTGGGGCACTTATATAAAAATGTTTTTTTAATCCCAGAACTAAAGAAATATGGGGAGACATCTTTGTTAGCAGTTTCTTAAATTGTCTTTATAATCAAACTACTTATTTTTATATTGAGGTGTTCTGAAGTGAAATTTCTGTGCCAATTTCTCATGCTTCCATATTCTCTATTCAATGTAGAGATATTTATCGAGCTCATGAATGCAACATACTGTTCATTGGAGACCATAGGCCTGACCTCAAGACTCTCCAACTCTGATCTGAAAGACAGACATATTGGCACAACCAATTTGTCAGGTGGACCAGCTTAGTTTGAATATTACCTTCTCCAGAACGCTTTCCTCTATTGTTTGTTTGTTCACTTGTTCGCTTTCTCTTTCCTGAGCTGACACTTCTCTTCCCTACCTGTCAACTTTCATGATAGCTTTTATCTTTAAGGTTTGGTTGCAAGGAACAGATTCATTCAAGTTACGTAAAAATAAAAGTGAAACTCTTATACAAATTTTTAAGGCCCGGAAATGGAATCTTCTCAGGAGTAGATCAGGCATTCTGGCTCCTTCTCCAGCTTACCCTGGGCCTCAATGGTTTCTCTACCTGACATTTCTGTCCCTCTCTCCTCTGACTAGCATGGCCTTGGTGACCTGTTTCTCTATGTCCTCTCTTCCTGCCCATGCCCTTACTGCTGGGTTTCTGTTTTTAATTCCCAGTATAAGAATGATCACTTTACTTTCCATGTCAGTTCACCTCCAGGAGTCTCAGAAAGCCCATGGAAGGCTTCACCACAGTTGCCCTGTAGCTTTCACTCATTGCTGACACTCTGGTAAGCATCTGTAATTAGTGAAGCAAAACCGTAAGATTAGCAAGGCCATAATGCACATTTGGATATTCTGTGAATGCCTAATAAGTGGAAGGTAAATATTTTGTTTATATATAAACAAACGTATTTGTTTATATTTGTTTTTATTTTGTGTATGCATACTAAAAAAGTGTCCAGGACCTCTGTTTCTGCTAAAGATTGTCAGAAAGCTGGAGAAAAAGAACATAATGATTAGTCAAAATGGACTTAACATTGGGATTAAAATGCTGTCTACTATTCTTTGAAACAGAAATAAAAATATTTCTGTCTGAATAACTGTCAAGATACTTAATGTATCAGAAGCCATTATGATATTAAAACATGGAGAATTGGTTCATTGAATTCTGTTAAGTCCTCATCATGTCTGATCTCTCTGTATTTGGTGGTATGGGCCACTCTTCTCCTCTAGACCCTTCCTTTTTCCTTGGCTTCAAAAATGTTACTCTGCCCTGTTTCTCTTCTAACCTTTCTAGCTATTTCTTCACAGACTCTTCTGTTGGATTCTCTCTTTCTTTTTTTCTCCACTCTCCAAGGATTTCTGTTATTCAGGCTATTGTTTTAGATATGTTCGCAATTATACAACTGTCCTAACCAACATCCTTCTTTCATCAGCTGTAATCACGAAATCTAGGTTTCCATCTTCAACTTCTACACTGCTAAGTTTCAAATTACAGGACACTTCTAGCTGGCTACTTACAGACACAGGCAGTCCTGTCTTGCCAAATTGAACTCTGTCTCCACCTCTCATCCTGACACCACTTCTGACTTTTGTATTTCTTATGTCAGCATTTCCAATTAGCCATTACGTTGGAAAGAGTGACTGTCTACTTCTTACTCTTAACTCCCAGAGTGGATCCGTAATCATATTATTTACTTACCACTATCATAGTTTAAAACTTCCTCATACCTTGCGTAACTTTTTTCCTGATTTGAGGGTCATTCTTCTTTATTCTACCATCTTTATTGCTTCTAGAGTGAGTTTACTAGACTATAAATATGTCAAGCTAGTCCACTACTTAAAACCCTTCAATGGCTTCCCAATGCCTACAAAATCAAACTCCCATGCATTTTGTATGGTGTCAAAGATTTTCAGTGATCAGACCCTCCTCTCACCTTTGTTCTTTTCCTTCTCTTTCACATATTCTTTCCTTCATCTGTGCCTGATGTAAACATACATAAAGTAAGAAAATCTGGTTTGTACAGAAATTAAATAGAATACAGTGTTTCAGTATTCCAATGAAGACTGCAAATTAAAATTTCCATTATAAGCTATGTTGAATTTTTGACTTCTGATAAAACATTTAAGAATATTTTTACTAAAGATAACCATACTCTCTGGCTTACAAATAGTAATGCCAACATATACTTTTAGTTGTGAATTGATTATATGACAAAGAAAATGTATTTATGCTGTGATCTATGAAATATATAAGAAGTATAAACTGTTAACTTGAATTGTATGATCATACCTTAATTTACATGTAGTCATATTAACTAAGAATCAAAATTTTTGTAGGTTGCTATTAAAAGAAAGAAGGCACAATATGTTTTAAAGACTAAATAGAATCCAGCATTCTAGTGCTGCTTGTACTGATTTTAGAGGCTATTTGGGAACCTAATATACTGACTTATGGCCTGCAAGAAGAATCTGTAAAATGAAAAAATGGAGTTTGGATGAGAAAAATAGTTGTGTTCTAAAATATGTAGGGTTTTGAATTAGATATTTTGTGGGAAAGATCAGAAATTTAATTTAAACTTCTATAAATGCTTTTGTTCTATTTCTACTGCATTATCAAAATATGGTTTTCCTCTTCTATCATATAAGTCCTGTATAACTACTTGGACAGCGTGATTGCTAAAATTTACCAAATAAATTATTTAAGATTATTTTTTTTTCCTATTCAGATTTTGTTCTTTACCTAATTGATAAACTTGAGATTTGGTGTTCTTCTAAACACTTTTTTTAAAAAAAAAATTACATTAGTTTTCTTCTTAAGTAAACAAAAAATTTCATAGCAAACAAAAAATTCCTCCTTGGAACATAAAAAAACAATCACTAACATTGTTGCAGTAAGAAAAGGTCAATATTTCAATCTTCTTTATTTCAAGTAGCATAAAAATGAATTGGCCAAATTTTCATTTAGAAATAGTGTAATTTATCAAGTTAACTATGTAAAAACCTTTAAAAATGTTCAACGACTAAAGGTGTTTCATGTATTTGATAAAATATGTCTATTTTTAAAAGTCTGATAAAAAAATGAATTATTATAAGACTGGATATGATCAAAACATAAAGCAGAAATGGAAACAGTGTCCTCCTTTCTCTTGTTTGCTTGTTTTATTTTTTTCATTTTACAATATCTCCTTTGTCCATCATGACGTATATTTTAAGTCTTGTTGCTCTTAGCTATTTTCATTTCCTGAGAAGATTTTTAGTTTGTTTTGTGTCTCTCTGAATTCTAAAGAGTTTTATTATTTTTCTGTCTTTCTTCCTTAAGTGTTTTTTCCCATAAATAAAATACATTCAGGGTAATAAAATATAGACAACCCTTTCTAATACATTGCCTCAGGAGGAAATATTACTCTATGTGATTTCAAAATTTGGCCCAGTCCATTCCAAAGACCTAAGCAGAAAATATAGGCAGAAAGATAGAGGATATATATGCACTTCAGTAACCCACAACTATATTATGACTTTTACTATGTGTATTAGTTTCCTATCGTTGCCATAACAAAATACCACAAACCGGTATGATTCTAATGTTCTTAACTATTTATGTCACACTGTTGGAAAGGTTAAAGATTAGGATGGATTAGTTTGTCACAATAACTGTAGTTATCTGGAATTGCAAAGCATCAAGATCAATGCCATTTGTTAAAAAATACCTGTCCAGTTGCAAAGTAGGAGCTGTCAGTTTCTGGTCCAGGGACGTAAGGGGAAATCAATGAGGGAGAACTCACTACAAAGGCAGCATTATGTAATGATTAAATTAAATTAATTCTGGCCTAGAGCCTAATGTTATGTTTACCTGTTTCTAGAACTACCTAAAAGCACTTGACAACTCCTGTCAGAATGAGACAAAATTCCCTAGGAAGAGGTGCTTACCTCTTTATATCCTAGAACTTAATGTAAGTAAGCCAAACAGTAAATGAGATGTCTCTATAGGACCCAATATTTAGTGAGCCACCATTCAACGCAGAATCATCAAATCATAGAAGTTTGATGCTACAAGGAATCTTGTAAGACCATCATCCTAAACATGTACAGAGCATGTAGTTTAGGGAAGAAAAAGTCTTGCTCAGAGTCCAACAATGCACTGTAATGGGCACATGGTAGCAAAGTTACAGCTCTACTAGGGTAGGAACACTTTTTGTTCTCTGAAGTTCATAACTTATTGAATGTGACTGTGATTATGGACTCTATATACTATTTATATATATATTCGTATTCAACAAGTTATGAAGCATATATAAAGAATTCTTATCATTCTCACTATGTAGCTTTATAACTCTTAGCTGGAGTAGCTAAAGGCTTACTTTTCTGTTCCTCTGATCCTTCCTCTGCTACTAATTCATGTAATCTGAGCTGAGCTGAATGAGTGCTTTGGCTTCAGGTCCCTAGTTACTGATGACAAAAGTTTCTTAATCTTTACTTGTGTACTCCTTCAAAGTAGAACTTGGAGCATCAGCTAATAGCAATGAGGTCTTGCTTACATGTTCAATGAATGCTGTGGTTCTTGTTTAATGAACTTCTCTGCCTTCCTACCCATAAAGCACTATGTCTTCACCTGTGTTCTCTCTGGTTCCTTCAGTCTCATGATGGATTTGGTGTTCTGAATCATGTGGGTCACTTCTTACTTGGGGAAGACATCAAAAAAATTCCTCCCCAACTCAAAAGTGTGATGTTACTTTCCATGTATCATCTTAAAAATACCTTCTAAAAGAATAGTGGAGGGGATATTATCATGTGATCACTTTGTGTCCAATATCCTGGAGGCTATACTTGCTCAGTGTAGAGAATAATGAAATTCAGGAATATAAGCTAATTAAAAACCTATAAGCTTACTCCCTAAACACGTTACTGTGCACAGTTTGATGTATTTCCCCTCAGTGTTTGATGTAACTGTAATCACATTACTCTCATTCAGTTCTGCTTTGTTTTTCAAATTTACAAGTATCCATGCCTTATATTTTTAATATTATCTGCATATTATTCCACAAAATAATCTTTTCATAATGTATATAATCATTTTCCTCAAGAATTGGAAATGCTGTTTCCTCTCATTTTACCTCTATAACCATCTTTGTACATTGAGTGCCCCTAGTCCCTGTATTTTTGATAATTGCTTAGAAGATATTGTCAGAGTCTATGTGGTAGTTTGCAAAATTGGCCACAATTCTCAATGCCTCCCTCACCCCCTGCCCCTTTGCAGGGTGATTTTACAGCTTCTTCCATCAAGTAGTGAAATCCGTTCCCCACTACTTGAATCAGAACTTGTGACTTGCTTTGGCCAATAAAATGCATCAGAAGTGACTATCATGCCTGTTCCTAGCCTCGGTCTTAAAAGGCCTTGCAGCTTATGTTCTGATTCATCGAATCCTAGCTGCCATTAACCGAGCTGCTCATCCATGAGAGACACGAAACCCATTTGCCGCTGTTGCTCCAGCCAATTGTCAGTCAGTTGCAGAAGCAGAGATGCTTCCCTGAGTGGCTACTGAGGCATATGCACAGAGTGAGCCCAGCATGACCAGAACTATCCAGTTAATAGGCTAATAAATGGTTGTCATTTTACATAGCTAAATCTTGGGGTGGTTATTTCATAGTAAAACTAATGTATACAATCTATATTTGGACCAAAAAAATGGACATTTTTAAGCCTTGCAATTCACATTGATAAATTGTTTTCCAAAACTTTTGTAGCAATTTGCTACCCTCTCCAGCTAGGTTTATGATTATTGTAAATATTTGCCAGTGGATAAAAGATAATTGGTGTCGTTTTAATTTTAAGTGCAACATTTTAAAAGCTATTTTTCCTCATTCTGATGATAAAGTCACCATGTTAGCTATCATTTCATTAAAACAAGTCATATTTCAGAGTGAATTGTTTCCCAAATTATTTTCCTAAAATTGAGATAATATTTATCAGGTTTCTTTCCTCTTAAAAGGTGTAGAAATGCAGAACAGATGTTGATTTTCAATTTACTAGGTAATAGTTTTTTGAAGTCTCTTAAGGTCTAACATCTTCCCTCCAATATTTTTTTTTTTTTTTTTTTTTTTTGCGGTATGTGGGCCTCTCACTGCTGCGGCCTCTCCCGTTGCGGAGCACAGGCTCCGGATCCGCAGGCTCAGCGGCCATGGCTCACGGGCCCAGCCACTCCGCAGCATGTGGGATCCTCCCAGACCGGGGCACGAACCCATGTCCCCTGCATCGGCAGGCAGACTCTCAACCACTGTGCCACCAGGGAAGCCCCCTCCAATATTTTTAATTCAGTGACTATCAAACTTATAAAAGTTAAGTTTTATCTGGAGTTTCTACTGGCCTCATATGATGTTGTTAGATGTTGATCTCAGTGATTATGACTAAGCTGTTAAAAGTCATGTGATCTTTCTTGTCTCAGAAGAGAAAGCAAGACGGTAAGATATTTATATTCAAATTGGAAAATTGGCTTCTGGGTGAAGCAGATGTGCAGAAAATGTAGACAAATTATTGGCCATTATAGTTGTGGGACTTTGAAGTTTTGCCATCACTCAGTGCTTTCCCATTGTTTCCAGGATAAAAGCACAAATTCCATCATTTATGTTGTCTTTGTAGGTGACAGAAAACCCACCCAAGCAGTGCTAAATTCTGAGACTCACTGCTTGGCTGATATTTAGCTAATTCACACCAGGATAGTTATACTAATTTTTAAAACTTAAAGTATATTTTCATTGGTTGCTAAAAACTATAATAGTAATGGCAATAAGTAGTACAATTAATTAAATAGAAATTAGCTATAAAACTTACACCTGCCATCTATGGCCACAAAAGCTCAGTGGTGTGCAACAATATAATTCATTTAGCTTGTGATTTTCTAAGACTTAGATGATCTCATCTGCTCTTGTGATCTCAGCTGGGTATGTTCATGTGGCTGCTGTCAACTGTGTGTCAGGTGGGGTCTTTCTGATGTTGCCTGGCTTTACCACATCTCTCAGGGATGTCCCTGGCTTGCACGACTGGAGTGACTCAGCTCTGTTCCACGCATAGGCCATCCTCTAGAAGGTTAGCCTCGGTTTGTTCTCATGGTAAAGACAGAGGAGCAAACGCATGCCTATCACACACATACTTTCAAACCTCTGCTGGCATCACACTTACTAATATCACACTGCCTAAGCAAGTCACTTGGTGGAGCCCAGAGACAGAATGGGATGGCACTACACAGTTACATGGCAAAAACACATAGATGCAGAGAATGGTGAAGTAGTGAGTCCATTGATAAAATCAAACTGCAACAAATTTGTTAATCCAAGTTAATTGTCATAGGATGTCACAATATCTATTGATTTCACAATATTGATTGGTAAATAGTTCTCTTCTTATAGTGAGATCCAAAACATTTGCAGTTCTGACTACTAAATAGATCAGTATCATGTAGCGTGCATTCTCTAAAAAGTATTCTGTGTTTTAGGAGAATCAGCATCTTGTCACTGTCTTTTAATTAATTAATCATTATTGCTTTGAAATACAGGTATCTCTTACTGTAAGAATCTATTGGGATGGTGAGGGTTTGTGTAGCAACAGGTGTTATAAACATGAATCTTTAAAATTTGTAGGAACACAGAAAAGATGCCTCCTGTGACATCTTCTGATGTTAGGGAAAAAATAAAAAGAGTCCAGAATGTATTTTGATAATGTCCAAGAATTAATACAAAAGAAAACAAATCATTTGTATTTCTTGAATAAAATGCAACTTGATTATTTCAACAAAATGTATAAGTAGCGTATCATTGCTTCTGAGTATTAAAAAATGCTAAATTAATCCCACTGGGCATATACCCTGAGAAAACCATAATTCAGAAAGAGTCATGTACCACAATGTTCATTGAAGCTCTATTTACAATAGCCAGGACATGGAAGCAACCTAAGTGTCCATCGACAGATGAATGGAGAAAAGATGTGGCACATATATACCATGGAATGTTACTCAGCCGTAAAAAGAAATGAAATTGAGTTATTTGTAGTGAGGTGGATGGACCTAGAGTCTGTCGTACAGAGTGAAGTAAGTCAGAAAGAGAAAAACAAATACCGTATGCTAACACATATATATGGAATGTAAAAAAAAAAAATGGTCATGACGAATCTAGGGGCAAGATGGGAATAAAAAGGCAGACCTACTAGAGAATGGACTTGAGGACCCAGGGAGGGGGAGGGGTAAGCTGGGACAAAGTGAGAGAGTGGTAGTGTATATATGGACATATATACACTCTCAAATGTAAAATAGATAACTAGTGGGAAGCAGTCGCATAGCACAGGGAGATCAGCTCTGTGCTTTGTGACCAGCCAGAAGGGTGGGATAGGGAGGGCGGGAGGGAGGGAAATGCAAGAGGGAAGAGATATGGGGATATATGTATATATATAACTGATTCACTTTGTTATAAAGCAGAAACTAACACACCATTGTAAAGCAATTATACTCCAATAAAAATGTTAAAAAAAAGCTGAATTTTCTGCCAATAAAGGTTGAAAGTGCTAAACACATGTATTTCATCAGAATGTTAATCATGTTTTATTAAAGCTCATGGTTCAAATGGAGAAAATTTGCAAACATCAAAGGGGTAAATCATTACTCAATCATCAGTTCAGTTTCATATAATTTCACATCAAGCATCACATAATAAAACATTTGAAATAATATAAACTGCCAAAAGTATTTTTTTCAAAGAGTATCAATAAAGTAAATTAAAATCATTTAGAAAGTATCATCAGAACTTTATTTTGTATTAAAAATATTCAAACATGTCTAGTTATAAAATATTAATAGCATTTCACAAATAATAATACTAATATGTGCATATTTTTGTAATCCAGATTTATGGCTCCACTTGTGAGGAAACATGTAATTACTTTTGGAAACATACTTGGAACTTTGCCACATTGTTTGAAAAATATGCACAAGACTGGAGAATTTCAATTATCATTGATGAGACTTCAGTTGTTTCACATAAAAGTGATTAATGATTAACTTAGTAAAGTTAAAGACAGGATAATTTTGTGGTTTTCATTGATTATGGAATTAGAAGGAATATCATCTGGAATAACTTATCAATCTTTATTGTTGGTGCTCAAGAAAAATAACTTAAATGAAAAACATCTGCATGAAAATATGCATGATATATTTTCACGTGGTTGTATCAATGTAATATGAAGGAGAAAATTTGGAGTTTAAGCGGAGTTTTTATTAAAATTTCTGATGTTTTAATTTGGCAGTACATTATCACATTCAGTTATTTCTGGGTAAGGCAATAGAATATGTAAATAACACATCATTAAATTCTTTTCTTGATGAACTTTATCTTTATCATCATATATTAGATACACAGCAGAGAGAATTAAATGACTTACTAACTTGCTGGGAATTGACATCCTGAAAATTGGAAGGGTATTTGTATCTCTGTTGGCAGCCTGTGCCACTAGACCAGCAAATGTGGTTTGGAAATTTTAAGAAGCTTCTAATAGTCACTTGTAATAGAAATTTTGCAATGGGAATAATTAAGAACTTGGAAAGTGAACTTTTTTCCCAGAGATCTGAGTTTGAATAATAGTACATCTTTTGCTACTTTGTTTAGTTTTACAAGAAAAAAGTTGTTTTATTAAAGCTGTCTGATTAATTTAATGCATGACAAAATTATTAAATATATAAACTAAAGAAAACTAGGAAAGAGAATAAGATATAGAAATAAAGGCATGTGATACAACATTTGAAGCAAAATAATTCTAATAAAAGACTAACATTCATTGATAAATCACATAAAAGTGATATCACAAGTGAAATATTTAAAAAACATCTAAGTTCTTTCAATTTATTGAGTTGAATTCTTTTCAAATAATATTAAGTTTATTTATGGATTGAAGATTAATAAAAATCAATATAACAAGGCTAAGTAATTAAATATTATATTCCAATAAATAATTTTTATGAATTAGTAATAGACATTTAATATATAAAAACTACAGAGTATATAAGTTAGACATGTTTTGAATATAATTTTTGTTAGTTTGGCAGAAACATGGAGAGGATTCAATATAATGAATTACATTTCTCTATTTAGATTATGTCACATAATTTTATGGGGAATTTTTGGAAGAAGTTTCTTTTGTCAAGTATAACTTAAACAGATGCATCATTTAGTCAGAGGCAGCATATCAAAGAAAAGATCATGACAACACTTCCTAAGAATCAAGAAACAATTTGGAAGTTATTAGAATGATTTTATGACTGATATACATTGTTTTATTTACATTACATATATACATATATGTATATCATGGCATACAGGTTGTTTCATATTTTGAATATTGCTCTGCTTATTGGTTCCTGTACCTTAAAGTCCAGAGACAGGAAGAAATTTGGGACAGGTGTAAGTCAATTTCTCCAGTTGGAGAAATTTCTCTCTCTTTGGTTCTGCTCTCATCTGTGTGGACTTTATCCTTCAGCAGTAGAGTCCCCAACTGGTGGCAGACTGGTTGAAGCAATACCACATGGTCATCCTCATGCACGACAACCAAAGAATGAGTACCTTGCAGTGGTTCTCTATTGAGATCAAGAAAACTTCATCCCCTTAAGTCCACAGGAAACCCTTGGATCTTGCATCTTTTTCCATACTAGGTCACATACATGTTCTAAGTCAGGTCTCTGGTTAGGGAATGTCATACACAGAATGGCATAAGCTGAGTTCAGCCGATGGCATGCCCCGAGGCCTGATAGGCCCAGCCCTGCACTCTGCGTGTTCGAATGAATAAGCAGTTGGGAACAGCCACCTGTCCTGTACAATGCAAACAACATAGGTTAACATGTAGCACCTTTACATTTCTGTGATTAGGTACCTGCCTGAATCTCTAGCTGCATGTCCTGCTGCATTTCTCTGGGCCTGTTAAACTCTGAACCAAGTATAGTTCCCTGAACCAACAAAGCAGAATAAAGCTTGTGAGTTCTTTTTCCTCAGTCACCTCAATCTGAAATAAGCTTTTCCACTTCCGATCCATCAAAATCCAACTGCTCTCTTTTGTCTTAAAGTTGATTTTGCTTTGTGATCTGAGACTGTATGGACTTAAAACAACAAGGTGGATCTTTTAATTATACGAAGTTAAGTAACTTATTATCTCTTGCCCTTGGAAAAAAAGGAAGGTCACTTAAATTTGCAATCAGGATATTAAGTGCTTAGTTTAGTATATTGTCAGTTGAGCTTTAATTTCAGCTGTTTCCTTGAGTAAGTAAAAACATGATTTTCCTGAGAGGGAAGTTGAGATTATACCAAATGTGCCTAATGTGGGTTATTGAAGGTGGAACACCTGCAACTTTGAGGAATATACTGTGAACTCTTGAGGTTTCTTTGACATTTCACTTGGTTGTGCTGCTTGGGTAGTTGTCAAGGAAAGGACTGTGTCCACTCTTGGAATTAATGAGTCAGGAGGTGGATGGGGATTTGTTTCTGGGCACAGTGCAGTTGATGCTATTGTCTGGTATCAGGTTATTCATGATAAATCTCTGAATGAATGCCCTGCAAAATGTAGGTAAAATGTTTATCCTTTCCCTCTGCCTACATACACAGCATCGAATATGGTGTTCCACTTCCTCTTTCCTTCGTAATCGGACAAAACCACGTTGCCTCGGATTCTTTAATCTTGGGTGAAGTTCAGCACCCCACCCCCAGTCCAAGTCCAGGTTTGAAGGATTGAGAGGCAAGAGTCAAATTTCAAGGAACTAAGAGTAGGGCTGGACAAAGCCTGTAGGCCCTCCCTCTGTTAACCATCTTCACTGCTACTCGGTTCTCCTGCAGTTAACTGCTTAACAAGTTAAGATATAAAGCTAAAAGGTCTTCTGTGAAAATAAAACAGTGAGAATCTGGGGTTCTAAAATTTGTATTAGCAAAGGGTCTAAAACTCCTTTGTTTTATATTGTCTTAAAATCATTAAAGAATCCAACAACTCTAGAGAATGTTTGCCCAGGGCAAGTCTATATTTTTGGCAAGCTAAAAAATGTTGAATATAAATGAAAATCACCCCTAATCCAAGAATATGCATCTCTACATTGTTATTTCCTTCCAGACTTTTTCCACATTTATACTTTTAAAACATATTTAACATAATACTAAAATTATGTATCTCAAGTTTTCTATACATATGCATGTTTCACAATTTTCCTCTTGGTTGCTATGATCTTCATAATGACTATTAAATGTAACCAATTTTCCAAAGAACACCCTTCAGGTTCTTACTGCTTAATAACTTTGCAATAAACAAATTAATTAATTAGATTTTTTTTCTCCTTTTGGATGTATTTCCTTAGACTAAATTTCCAGAAATAGTATTACTGAATATGGTTATGAAATGTTTATGGCTCATTATATAAAATGCCAAACTTCTTTATAAAAAGGGTTTTTAAAAATTTAAATCTCTTAATACAGCATATATATTAGTTTTATTTCTAACATTATGTATTAATTGTAATTAATTGTAATTCCATCTAACATTTATTGTTATTTTTACAATCCCACTTCTAGTCTCACAGAAAATCATATGCTCCTAGAGACATAAGACTATGTATTTATTGCTCAACTTTTAATTTTCTGTAGCACTAGAATAATACCTAACACATACTAAATAAATGCTAAATGTTTGCTGCATTGATTTGAATTAATAATACAAATCTTTTTCACAGTTACAATAAATACCAAATTGCTTCATGTTTTGGTGAACTATTTCATTATGATTTTATCATTTTTAAATTAACTGAGACTTGTATTCTGTATTCTTAGTGCATTTTTTAAAAAATGAAATGCTTCATGTTTTTCTGTCTCATTCTTGAAAAGGGACATGTTGACCTTCTCCAGACTGTGCCAAGTTTAAGATATTTTTTGCCAAAGCATGCCTCATTTAATTTTACTAATATAGTAAACAATTATATCACTGACTTTACAATTTACATTTGAAATATAATTGAGGCTAAACATTTTAATTTGTTTACTAAAATAGTATTCTTTATAATTGTTTGCTCGTTGCTTTGCCTATTTGTATCCTGAGTTTAATTTGTAAAACAGGAATTATAGTTAAATTTTAATCTATTTCTGTTACTTTTCCTCTAGATTTTTAAAAGACTTTGAAGTTTTATTTATGGCTATAATTCAGAAATTTCAAAATTTTATATAACTTCACTTGTTTTTCGGGAAGGAAATATGTTTTTTTCTTAGATAGTTCAAAAGTTATTGACTACCACTTCACTTTACCACTCCACTATGGGCTAAATGTCCAGTTTTATTTTATTTGGGTCATTCTGGATATTGTTAAAGTTTTATATAATGACACATAGTGCATGCCAAAATGTTTAGGGATGAGCTATTATTTTTTGTGATCATCTGAATAGATTTTTTCCCCAAGCATACAAAACTATTATCTTATTATTTTAATTCAAAACATTAAAAGTAATTTTGATGTATGGGTTAATTTTTACTTTTCCCAACTTTTCAATATAATGTAATGTGTTGATTTTTGTAGTACACTGTTTTAGGTATTGATTAATGCATATTTTAATATCTAATAAATCTAGTTCCCCCATTACATTTCTTCTGAGACTATTCTGAGATATTCTTTACTAATTAATAGTCCAAGTACAATTTATCATCTGAATGTTTTGGTCCAAGAAAGAGCTTTTGATTTTGATTGAGTTTTTATTAAACATTCATATTATTTTAGAAGAGAACCAGTATTATACATGACTGCATCTTCCTATCTGGGAACGTGTCATTTCTTTACATTTTGTCAAATACAGTTTTCTTCCGATAAAGCTTTCTAGTTTTTTCAAAGCATGTCATATATATTCTCATTCAGATTTATTAACTATAATTTATGTTAGTTAATATTACGATGAAATACATTTTTATTTTTTTACCATCCTATTTGGTTATTCAGGAATGAGTATTGGATTGTTATCTTATACCGTATTAACTGCATGTAATAGTTTTATTTCTTGTTAATGATGTGTCTCTTCCTTTCTTGTACATATGTACATTTCCTTTCAGTATATGATGACAGTTGTTTCAGGATAGTCATTCATTATCATGACAAGTAATTAGATTTTATTTCCATTTTCACTGGTTTTTATTTGTAAATAACTTGAATTTGAACAAATGTTTTTTAAATGGTATTTACTAGGATTACTATATTTTTGTAAACATTTCTTAGATTGTTGATTGTGATGTCCTTCCATTGAGCAATTATGGAATTTCTCAGCTAAATTTTCTAAATCATTATATTCTACCATTCTACTCAATATCATATACTTTTTTTTTCTTAATCTGAAAAGAAGGGGAAGGAAAAATAGCTGCAATGAAAGAGGCCTTTCTCAGATATTTAATAACTTAGGCAATCTATTTATGTCTAAGAGTTTTCCAAAATGCTTATGAGAATCTCTATCTGCTTTGGCAAGGCTTGCTGACTTGTGTTTACTGAAGGGTGGTTAGAAAGGGATGCCCAGTATTCCCAATATGCTGGTCAGTTTTCTCAACACTCTTCAGCCTGAGATAGTTGTCTGGGTAGTGATGGGGTTTGGAGGGGCGGTCTCCTAATTCAGCATGCAGACTTTCACTTATTCCTTCTTTGGCAATACTCTACCTCATCCTTGTTGTCAACTGTTTCTCTGCTCTACGACACAGTTTCTCCAGAAATCGACACTTCAGCTGTGGTGAGGGATGATTAATCACAGCGTCAAAAGGGGCATATAAACAATACTTTTTCTTCAGACTTTCTACCAGTCTTTCTGTTTTATGCTTTACCCCCACATCCCTATATCCCTTCCTCTGGGTACCTTTAATTCCTGAGTCTTTCTAGAGTTTTATGACATAAATTGGCTTATTTATCCTGGCTTCTCTCCAAAAAGTCACTTAGATTTCTGTTACTGTTGTTCCATCCATATGCCTCCAAAGTTTTATTGACTTCATTAGAGTGCTTTTATTTCCTTTATCATTTTCTTTGTCCTTGTGGGTTAATGATTTTATTTTTTTAATCTATGTAAGTGCCATTTCAGTCAGGTTTGGGGAGGGAGCAGAGAGAAATGTGTGTCTGTCATGCTTTTCAGGAAGTCTCTGTCATGATATACTCATATATTATCTATGGTGGACAGAGCCAGTTAACTCCCTGGCATCAATTCTCTCTTTACCCATTGTTAACAGGACTTCAGATTTAACAGCTATGTGGTTTTGAAGGAGAAGGCCCTTACTGACCCCAGGTAATCATCACCATGGCTGGGGTGGAGGGTCAAGAATCTCCCAGTTCTTGACTTCATTTTTCCATATGGAGAGATTTCAGGTGGAGTAACACTCTTCACTCCTCACTCAGTCTTCCCTATGGAAAAAGATAATAGCTGATTGTGAGTTGGAAGGAGAAATCCAGTGTTCTCATCTCACCCTTTCTCTTTCTTGTTAGATATTCTCCCCCTCAGCAAGGCAGCATGGATAACCTTTGTAGTAGAGGTTTTGCCTTAATGAGGGTCTCCAGAGATCTTTGGTTGAAATGTGAGCAAACCCATTGGGCCCCAGCCCCAGCCATATTCTCCATTCAATCTATATGAGTAAAAGGATTGACATTTTGCTCTCCATATGTCTATCCCTTATGTGTTATTTTTCATTTGTTTCTGAACTTGGGAAGGAAATAAAGAGCTATTATTTATTATGTCTACTCTCACCCCTATCCTTGAAACAAACAAACAAAGTAACCCAACAAGCTTAATTCTATCCCCAGTGCAGCAATGTTTGGTTTAGTGATAAACGTGAAGGCTGGGTCTAAACTATCAGTGCATAGCACCCTTTTGACTGGCGACTGTTCAGAGTTGGGTAGCATCTAAGCATCTGTATAGTGAAGACCATGGATTTCATTTGGTATTTTTACTTAAGAGATGTCGACCTTACTCTGGTTGGTTTTATGAAAAGATGTCACACTGAGAACAACTGCAACTAGTTTATACCCATGACAAAACCAGCCAGTACAAAAAAAGAGGAATTTAGATCAGAGAACTAAGACAGACCCAGATGGAATTCCACTTGAAGTTCACACTACTTCTAGACTTTTAATTTATGTAGGCTAATAAATTTCTTTTTATGTTTGAGCCAATTTGAGATGGTTTCTCACCATTAAACACATTATAGAACTGTTGAATTTGCTTGTCTAGGATTTCTATAGGATTTTCACATTCGTGAAAAGGTTAGTTCACAGTGTTTCAGAGAACATTAGGGTAATGCCCAGTCTGCTTGAGCAGTAGCAGTGCTTTGGGCTTCCAGTTGACTCTTAAATTCACAAGTCAAAATAAGTTTTATCCAGGTCTAAGTTTTCTTAGCATTAGGACAGGATATGTGGCGGCCAACATATCCTGCAGTAATGGCAACAACAAATCAGAGGTCTTGGGATTCCTAGGTATGTCTCCTGATATCCTTACTTCATTGTTGAGATGAATATGGTCACATGAGACAAAATAAGCCAAGTATGAACCACCTCAACTCAGGAAAGTCAGGCTCTGTGAGTTCTTTCATCTTTTATACCTTGAAGATGTACATGACATCTTCCTCGAATGTACATGACTGGCCCCCGTTCTCCAGTGCAGCAGAATCTCAATACTTTTATGTGTTACTCAATAAACAGTATCAATAAAGATGTGCAAGTGTATAGTCTGGAAAATAGTAACCTCAGATAAATTCTTATTAACTTGGGTCTAGTATACTCCTATGATTCCTTGAGTTTATGTGCAAAGAGGATTTTAACAAAGGTCAATCCCTCAACTGTCCCTGAGGCTAAAAGAGAAATCATAGATCTGTTTTAAACTTTCTCCTTCAAATTAGTATCCTATGAATATTAACAGCAACAACAATAACAACAACAGTATTTGCTGGATACAAAGTAGAGTGATATATATACATATTGTTGTATAATGTTAAAAGAACAAAAAACAAGAAACATGGCTGGCCCTTGTTCTTGGGAGGCAATCTCTAATGACTTGGAAGTTCCTGAGTGATAGGAGTGTCTTTGTTATTCGTGATGGGTCCTGGTAGTTTATGATATTGATGTGACTTGTGGAGAGCCCCTAGATAATTTGTGCTAACAAGATGACTCAGGGTAGGAGCTGGCTACTCCAGAAAGACCAACAATGTGATTAGAGGGTTGGGGTTTTGAGCCACATCATATCAGCCTGACCTCCAGGGAGGGGAGGAAGAACTGGAGATTCAGTCTAAGTATATGGCCAATGATTCAATCATTATGCTTACACAATGAAAACCCAATAAAATTTCTGGATATTGATGTTCATATGAGATTCTTTGGTTAGTGATACTCTTTGTGTAGTGTTACTCGTCATGTGCTGGGAGAGTGATGTGTCCTGATTCCATGGGGAGGTGACACTAGAAGCTTCACTTTTCTGTGGGGATGGACCCTCCTAGACTTCCCACATGTGTCTCTTCTTTGTGAAGGTCCTGATTTGTATCCTTTTTGCTATAATAAAACTGTAATTTTAAGTATATTGCTTTCCTGAATTCTGTGAGTTTCTCTAGAAAATTATTGAACCTGAGGGGGTAGCGGAAACCCCCCAAAGTTTAGCCAGTTGGTCAGAAGTGTGGGTGGGTTGGGAACTCTCAGGCTTGTGGCTGGCTTCTGAAGCGAGGGCAGGTGTGTGGAGAACTGCGTCCCTGCCCTGTGAAGTTTGGTCTAACTCCAGGTAGTTAGTGTCAAGTCATTGCACATATACCTATTCAATCTCTTAATATTTCCATGGTGTGGAGATTTTATTCTTGTTTTTACACAGGTTAATAAGGATTCTGGGATCAATAACCTGTTGATAATTGCTAACTATTACATTTCATCTCTTTTTCATAGCTTATGTAATGAACTCCTTTCTCTGAGAATTTTTACAGCAAAATGCTTATCTGAAGTTTTCTTATGTCTTTTAGAAATGTAAATTATATTGCTTAGTAAAATTTCACTTCCTTCTTAATTTGAATTCTATTTCTTCTAAGTCTAAAACTGTTTGGAAGATTCCAAGGGAGTACAGTAGAATAAATTTAAAGGGTGCCCAAAAGACCTAGATTCAAAACCTAATGACTGTGTTAAGCCAATTTAAAAAATCATTGGAGATCCAATTCCTCATTTCTGAAAATAGAGATAATTATACATATATCAGAATAGTGTTACGAGGAGGTATGAGATAACATATGTAATACATCTAGAAAAAATGTTAGGTCCATTTCCCCTTTAGATTTCAAATAACCTTAGGGTAAGGGCAAGCAATCTACATATTTGTATTAGTATAATCCTTTTATGGATGGTAAAGTTATAGAATGAGATCCACTTCCTTTCCACTCTTCCTCAGGGGCTAATGTTTCAGTGGTTGATATAATGTCAGAACAATGTGTGTGTGTGTGTGTGTGTGTGTGTGTGTGTGTGTGTGTGTGTGTGTGTGTGTGTGACAGACAGAGAGAGAAAGAGAGAGAGATGCTTAAACTCATATTTTAAAATAATTTTCTAACAGAAGAAGTTTTTGGAAATACCACTCTAAATTTTTATTAATGCAACTTATTTATTCCTCAGAGCCTTAAATGCTTGGTGATCATGGATTCACAGATCTCCAATCATAGGAAGTGTAACTCACTAAGGGCCCTGGCTCCTGCAGAATCTCCTGCATGTTTGTGATAGAGCCACACTTCCTATGAGCTGTTCCCAGTCAGTGACTGATAAGGACACAAAGTGAATACAAAGTCAGTGTCCTTCCTGGGAGACAGAGGACTCCTCTAATGGCCATTTGGCTCAAGGACTCCACTCTTTTATTCTACTGCTGATTATTTTCTCTTGTAGTTTACTGTGGAAATTGCAAAGGAGAACTCTGGTTCTTTGAAAGTTAATGATTTACTTGGGCAGAGTTTGGGGAAAACTCTCCTTGAAATCTATTGAATTGGAAATAAGAGTTTTGATTTTTTTTTTTTTTTTTTTGTAATCTGCATTTTATCTTTTGGTGGGGAAATGTGGTCAGGAGGAGACAGAAGATGGTCCAAGTCATTCCCTGTCCTGGGTGTTTGCCACAAGCAAATATTTCACATCACATCCCTTTTATATAGGTATATATATTGATTTGTGAGCAGTATTCGTTCTTTTTATAGTTAAAGTGACTCTACTTTCTCACCAGTTATGTCAGATTAATGAATATTTCTGAGATTTAAATATTGCTCCCCCGAGTCTTTCATGCGTTTTCCCGTGAGATAGGTTTAGGAGTATAGAAATAACCTGCCTTATCTTCTGGTAACCCAGCACAACTGCTACAGATCTGTGTCATCTATTAATGGAAGATGCACAGCCTTTTGATGTTATTGTTGTTCTATAAAGGCTATTTTTATAGATTTTAGTAACATGCTCAAACTTGTATTTAGCAACCTGTCAACTTCAGAAATTAAAAATATTAATTTCCTCTATGGAATTTTAGACAATTAGCACATTTATATTTCCTCTTTTCTTCCCCTCCCTCCCTCAACATCTCAAGTTTTGTTGATATGCTCTGAGATTTGGGCCTCAGTTTATTTAATTCAAATGATCATTTTTACATTGAATTTTATAATATATGGTGTAATATTTTAATGCTGGCATTTTAGAGTATAACCTTTTTTACATGTGTATTACTTTAAAAAAGTGAGTTCAATACTTGGTTGCCACTGTAAATATATTTACTCAGATGATAAGGCAGAAATAAGACATATCTGTTGAGAGGTATCTGTGATAATTAGATGATACAGGGAGCAGAGCTGTGGTGCAGGCACAGGGCAGGAGGGAAGATGGTCACTGCCACTCTTCTATAAGTCATGGAGCTTTATGACCGGGGGTGACTACTACTACTGCTACTACTACTACTACCACCACTACTACTACCATTACTCTACTACTACTACTACTACTACTACTATCACTACTATGACCACTACTACTACTACCATTACTCTATTACTACCATCATTACTACTACTATTACTACTACTACCACCACTACTACTACCATTACTCTACTGCTACTACCACCATTACTGCTACTACCATTACTACTACTACCACCGTTATTACCATTACTACCACTACTATTGCTGCTACTATTACTACTACTACTTCTTCTTCTTATCATTATTATTATTTAAATAGAGGTTGCCCTCAAGCCATGAAACTATAGACATCCCAGGAAATTATCTCCTGCTGCAAATCACCTGTGGCACAACTACCAACATATTCAGAATTTGAAGATCAAATTCCCTGGAAGTAAGCTGAAGTTGCATCCTGTGTCTACTAAGATCAAAATTCCCTGGAAGTGAGCTGAAGTTGCAACTGTGTCTACTAAGCTGAAGTAGACACAGTTGCAACAAGCTCATTTTTCTTTCCAACCTCTCCCGAGTGACCCCCTCCCCCACCATTTGATACTACTGAATTAAGTTTTTCTCAATTTATATATAAGACAACATAATTTATACTAAAGATCTGATTTAATTTACCAAGACTCTTGTCTTAAAATCCAAACTAACAATTCCATGTAGCAAATTATTATAGAAAAAATTTTATATCAACTTCAAAAATCGTTAGTTTTATATTTGGACTCATTCTTAGATTTCTTCAGAGAGTTTTTTTTTCCTCCATAGAAAGGAAACAATGCAGATATATAACTTCTAATTTCTTGTATATTTCAATCTTTTTGTTGCTTTATTAAATAAATGTCAACAGGAATGAGAGTAGAATTCTGGAATCACACCCTGTCAATTATCTCTAGCTGTTAGTTATTTTGTCTTCTGGCATCTAATATTGTACATGGGGAAGTTTGGCGCCTGATTGATTTTTGTTCTTATGAGTGTCTTTTTGTTCTGCCAAGTTTCCAAGGAAACGTAGGTGAACGTAGACTTCTAGTAAGTCATACTGATGAGCAGAAGCTTGTAGAATCCTTAATGTATCCTTAAATTTGAATATTTTACCAGACTCTCTAGATTTTGTATTTTATCAATTTTGCCTACCACGTAATGAACGCTTTTGATCTGAAGATTCACATTTTCACTTTCTTCAAGATTTCATCTATTATTTAATGGACTATTTTTTTCAGTTCCATTTGTCATGTTCTTTTTTTTTTTTCAAAAACAGTCATTGTAGGTTCCATCACCATTATGTCTTTCATTTTCATATCTTCTCATAGAACATTTTTAGTTTTTTCATTTTTGTTCCCCTCTGTGTTGTGGAGGATTTCACTCTATGGATTAGGTTTTCTGCAGTATTGACTCTGCATTTTTCCACTTCTATGGCCATTTTCAGTTCTGATACAGGTTTTTTTTTTTTTTTTTTAACTTTCTTAAATTATTTTCTTAAGTGTAAAATCACTCCTGGTTTGTTCTTATTTATAATAACTTCAGCTCACCCCCACATCTTGCCTTTCTAGTTAAGCATGGGTCTTTGACAATCATGGGACAAATCCAGCCTTCTGATGGGATTATGGGTTAGAGGATGGGCACATGCTCAGGTGCCATGGCCTTGGAAGGCTGTTGATCAGTGGTGGGTAACGGGGAGACTTTCTCTCCCATGTCAAGTGTAACATCCCCTTTTCTTGTTTTTCCAAGCTGGGGTGGGGGGGTGAGTAATTAGTGAGATTCATTGGGACTTTCTCCAGTTATTTTATCATAAAATAAAATGCTTTCTTAAGGAAAGGGGGTGTGTTTCAGGTTACATTATTTTTTTTTCAGTTCAGCCCAAATTGTGCTGTATCTGATAAAATGCCATTTAAGTTTGTGGCATGTGACTTTAATACTTCACTAGGTTCAGTATTGGAGGGGTTTCCCTCTCTTCTAGGTTTTATTTGGTCTTTTCATTTCATTTTTGGCAGAGAGTTTTCTGTCAGCCAGTTCTTAAATTTCTGTTTTTCCCAGAATTCCCTTTCATGAGTTGCGGGAACAATCTTCTGAAACTTGTAACTTGACATGTGTAAATGATGTCTTGTCACAAATGTTTCCTTCGTGTTCTTATTTTTTGGTGTCCTTTTTGACCCAGTTTGTTTTGCTGTAATAACTATTTTGCAATTACTACTAGTTGTAAAAATGAATGAATAGAAATGAAAAAGGTGGAATAAATAAGAAAAAAATATGTGCAATTATCACTTCATTCCCATATTCTATGGGCAAGACAAAATTTCAGGGTTATCTCTCCCCCAGCACGAGATTATCCCTAATTCCTAATTCTCTCTCTGCTAGTCTGAGATTACTTATTGCACACATAAGCCCTCCTGTGGTTTCATTATTGCTGCAAACTATTTTATTTTATTAATTTTTTAAACATCTTTATTGGAGTATAATTACTTTACCATGGTGTGTTAGTTTTTGCTGTATAACGAAGTGAGTCAGCTATACATATACATATAACCCCATATTCCCTCCCTCTTTCGTCTTCCTCCCATCCTCCCTATCCCACCCCTCTAGGTGGACACAAAGCACTGGACTGATCTCCCTGTGCTATGCGGCTACTTCCCACCAGCTATCTATTTTACATTTGGTAGTGTATATATGTTCATGCCACTGTCTCACTTCATCCCAGCTTACCCTTCCCCTCCCCGTGTCCTCAAGCCCATTCTCTATGTCTGCTGCAAACTATTTTCGAGTATATATTTTATAGTCTGACGTATTAGAGAAGTGTCAACCGAACTGCTCCTGGTAAAGAAAATGAAGTACATTTGATTTTGAATATGCTTTAAAAATTTTTTTCCCTTTCCTGCTCACATAGATTGATTTTTGTTGAAATCAATATATGGGGATAGGCTAGGCACCATTAGTGACTTTTTTCTGTGTTGAAGATCATTGTCTTTTCTGAATACAATATCATGTAATTCCATAGATTTATGAAAGATTAAGTGTAATAGCACAAGGGCTTTTGTATCTTTATTTTATTATTTTCTTATTCTTTATGAACACTAAGGAATTGGGGTTGGAGAAATTTCATTAAAATGAGTCAAAACTTCCTCCTCTTTTTGTGCTATTTTTGTTGTTTTTCCCTTTGTTTTTATTTTGGATCACCTTTCAAAAAATATCAACCAATATCTTTTGTCAAAGTCAATGGATATAATCTCTCTCTTAAATTATGGTGTTTTATTATTTGATTTTTTCCCTAAAAGACAACCTTATGCTAGCATTGTATAACTTAATATTACAAGAGAACTTTCCTTTTTAGCAGTTTCAGAGTGTTTTTTGTTAGCGTTGTATTAATTCCCATAATACACTTCTCAAGGAAGTAGTGGAAACAGCCCTTCAGCACAAGATAGTCGTCATCATAGGGCTCCTTTCTGAGAGACCACACCTCACCCACAGCCTAAAAGGGCTTAGCTCCAATGACCTCACCTTCCCGTCCCACAGCAGATTATTTTAGGGTCGGGGCTTGATGCCAATATGACTAATAAAATTTCCTCTCAAGGGAATTTGGAATCAGGTAGTAATTAAGTCCATTAATTATAGCAGATTGGACTAGAATTACACGTTTCCCTTCATTTCAGGGTAGCCATGATACGGTTCGTATAAAAGTGTATAAGTGAGCTGAGAGCTGGTTTGTAGAAAGAAATGGGAGCAAATGCAGAAAAAATGATGTGGAGATGAGAAAGTAGATAGCCCCAGAGTTGCTGTTTGATAAATTCCTATAGTTTTAAAATATTTTCTGCAATTGTGTTTCTATATTTTCTGCAATTGTTTCTGTATTTTTTTGCAGTTGTGTTCTCTGTACCCTTATGATATATCTTTTTGAAAATCTAATTTGAGTAAGATTTTTTTTCTTTCTGGACCAAATGGTTTATGACAAAGATAATGTTACACTAGAAATAAGAAATCATGTATTCTAGTTCCAGCCTTTTCATAAATTTGCTATGATCTTACTCTGAAGAATTAGGTTTTTCTTTCCTGTTTCCCCTAGTATTATTCATAGCCCTGCTACATTACTTGATACACATACTGTAATTATTGGTTTGAATATGTGTCCCCCTCACAAAAGGGGATGATTTTGTTCTCCTTTTCTTGGTGTCCTCAGCACCTGGTTTTGTGGTTGGCACATAATACGTGCTCAACAGCTTTCGTTAATCAATAAACTAACCACCAACTATGTGGAGTACAAGTCACCTTTCAATTCTTGGGTACAGTTTGCTCAGAAGGAATCAGAATAGAGAATTCCTGAAGTCCCAACTACTTCTAAAGTTTTCCCATTGTTCTCTAGGTTCTTCCTGTTGATCGGGACATCTGTGGAGTGTTTCCTTTCCTGTCTTTAGTGTTGCTTTCTTGAGTGAGTGCATTGTTGTCTATTAGGAAACTAAACACTTTCAGCATTTTGGATATTCTTTCCTTGTTTCTCTCTCTCACATATGTTTACATATGTTATCACTGGAGGTGGTTTAAATAAATGCTCTAGAGTTGCTTCCTTAAAAAGAAAAGAACTATTTTATGAGTGATGAGTATATGAGATAGAGAGGAGAATATAAAAACCCTCCTGTACTCATTTCCCAGTTTCCACAGTTATTAACAATGGCTAATTTGGTCTTCTCTACTCCTCTCAATTCCCCCACCTTGTTGGATTATTTAAATTGAACAAATCTTAGATATCATATCAATTTATCTGTAAATATTTCAGTATGCAGCTCTAATATTTAAGGATTTGGTGCTTCCTTTTAAAAAGTCAATTTGGTTTGTAATAATTTAAATATTAGAAAATGAATTTCTAATACTCTTTAGACTTAGGCTAGTATCCTCAGCGATTTCCAAACATAAAAACTAAAATTTAATTGATTTTAGAAAAATGGCAATGATTTGTAGTGAAAAGGCAATTATAATTAAAATGTATCAGATATATTTTTCTTAACCTCTTAGTCACTTCTCCTGTTTCTAGTCTCCTTTTTCTGTGCTTGGCTCAGATCAGTGGAGAGCTGCAACTTGTTTCCACTGCTATGCATTCCATTCTAGTGATTATGGGACAATTCTCCAAAAGTTACGTCGAACTTTAAACTACATAGCAAACCTTATTTCAACATAATAATATGAATTCATATTTCACGGACCATAGTCCTTACATATTTCCCTGGAACGTCCTGCTTCAGCTGTTTCAAATTATTTTCATTTCATATGTCATGTTTAATAGCAAGGAGGAGACTATTGCTAATGTTTTTTTCTTAGAAATTAATCTGTCACCCTGGTGAAAATACAGAGTTTGAGCAGATGAGCAGGGATCCTTCAATTTAATATCCTAAGCATATTAATTCACTTAGCGAAAGCATAACAAGATTAAGTAATCGATGAGAATTTCCATTAAGAATGAGAAAATGTAGCACATAGAGAAGGTGATTAACAGCCGGTCAATGTGATGTATTCATAAACTTGTTTAAAAAGATATATTTAGGTTTTAGGTAGTGATGGCTGAATTTTAATGATGTGTCTTGGGGCTGAGGATAGACATATACAGGCAATGTCCAGACTTTAATGTAATATTTCATGATGTAATATTCTATATCGAGCCTGCATGTGTGACCCTGGAATGGGAGGAGATCCTTCCCTGTCAGCCAGGTGTAAAATAAGCTTTCTGTTTCTCTGATGATAGTCACTGAGAGGATTTTCACAAGTTGCATTATGTCCTTGGATGGATAAATGTATCCAGGACCCAGAATGCTTTTTATTAATAACCGTAATTCCACTTCTGAATCTAAGGAAGAACAGATGAGGGAGAAAAAGCACAAAATACTTCTTCATTGCAGCATTTTTATGATAACAAGAATTGAAAACCACCCAAATATTACATTACAAGTGAATTGTTAAATAATGGCTAAGTAAATTTTGGGACATACATTCGGTATGCTATTTGTTACTAATTTAAAGTGACAACCAGAGTTATGAAAATTGCTAAATATAATTACTAATATATAAAAATGAGATCTATGGAAGCAAATTTAAGTGTTTAAAAATTTTTAAAACTGTTACTGTGGTTATCTTTGGTGATATAATTATGGATAGTCTATTTCTTCTATTTTCTTTCATTTCCCAGTTTTCTATTACACAAATGTAACACTACCCCTTAAACTCTATCTTGGAGAAGGTTAAACAACTTAATGTAAATTAGTGCCATGCTGTAAGCTTAATTCAATTTATGTGACTTAGAACAGCAGCCTGCCATTAGAAGGAAAATGTAATTATTTAATTATTTTGAGATACATGATATAGTGAATATAGTAAATGTTAATGAGAGAATATTGGTGGGGGAGAACACACTTACTCATTGTAAAATTCTTTCAACTTTGTTGAAACCTTGAAATGTTTTATGGTACAGTGTTAGGGAAAAACAACAAAAACATGCTCTGAGTTTTGGGTTGCCACCTTACAGATAAACTTTTGGAGCATCAATTCTTTGTAAGTTGGTGGATGTGTCAGCGTATGTTCCACTACTATTCATTTTAGAATTCTGTTTTCTCTGGTATAATCTATGTAGATGCAAAATAATCAAATTTTAGGGATTATTCCAGTCAATCTGTAACTTGTAATGGTTTATTTCTTATGCTTTTGGTCATCTTGACTCTAAGTTTGTTCCTGTGAGTTAAATACAATATTTTATTACATTTTCTCCTAAATATCATCTTCTGTATTATTTGCTTTTAAAATTTTATTCATATGTAGATGTAACACTTGAAGAATTTATATATAGAGAAGCAAAAGTACAACTTTCACAAATACTATTACTATAAATGTATATATATATATCACATGTATGAAATATATTATGCCTATTATATACAGATATACAAATTAAACATTACTAAGAAATTGGTAACCAGCTGCTCTCCCTCCAACGATGCTACAATGAGTAGGAATGGGATAAATGTATGGCAGACAGAATTTCGTTATGCTTTTGTATTTTACTTGGGGATACTACATATTTCAGTGAAGTGTGTGTGTATATACATATACACATACATATATAATTAAATATAGAAACATATATAATTGAATATAGAAATAATTGGCTTGAGAAGTTCTATCTGGGAATACATGTGTACTAAGTTGACATGTTCAAATAAATAATTTTTCTTTTTATGAGCTCATAAATTTGAGTGTAAAAGTCTAGAGGCAGTATATATTCAAGATCCCACTAGGTAAAAGGAAGATAAAATATATATATATCAGTCCTGGTGTGCTTCTTCTTTTAAAATTTTTTAATCATAGCTTTTTTTTTTTTTTTCTAGTACACAGATTAAAAAGATAGATTAGGCTGGTCCTCATCAAGGAGACAGAAGACCTATGCAAAGGCCCATAAAGGAATTTTTTTTCAGTTGGCATTGTTCTTTGGTCAGTATTTGTTGCTAGCATTTAGACCAATCATTTGAAGCTATGAATTTGTTAAGAGTTTACCGGAAATTCCCTGGCTCCATTGGTTAGGACTTGGCGCTTTCACTGCCTTGGCCCAGGTTCAGTCCCTGGTGGGGGAACTAAGATTCTGCAAGCTGTGGCCTAAAAAAAAAAAAAAAGATTTTACTTTACTCATTGTAGTGATAATGAAGTGAACCAATGATATAAATTTATGTTTAATCTTCTAAATCCAACTTTATCTAGAGACTTCCTTTTGGCTCCTTGCATATAAACACATTAGCTGTCATTATCATAAAGTTCCTCTACTTACAAAAAATATTTTGTACACACAGAGCCAATGATATAAGTTTTTTAAAATATGAAAGTTTAATACTAGTTTATATAATGCAAAAATACATTTGTATTAGTTAGCATTAAATCTGGGTATAATGGGAAATTTCAAATAATCATGGCTTAAACAGACAGAAATATATTTTTATCTCATATTCAAGAAGTCTAGAAGTGAGTTCAAGCTTGTTTCATTGTTCCAAAAGAGACTCCAAGTTTTTCAATCTCTTTTTTTTTTTTTTTTTTTTTTTTTGCGGTACGTGGGCCTCTCACCGTCGCGGAGCACAGGCTCCGGGTGCACAGGCTCAGTGGCCATGGCTCACGGGCCCAGCCGCTCCGCGGCATGCGGGATCCTCCCAGACCGGGGCACAAACCCGTGTCCCCCGCATCGGCAGGCGGACTCTCAACCACTGCGCCACCAGGGAAGCCCCAAGTTTTTCTATCTTGTTGTTACACTATACATGGCTTCCATTGCAAAGGTTGACTCTTTGATCCAAGATGGCTGCTGATGTTCCAGCCATTGTATTTGTATTCCAGCCATCAGGTTGGAGGAAGTCAGAGAGCATACCAATTTCCCTTAGGCAAACTTCCTGAAATTTTCACAGAGCACTTCAGCTTATATCTCATTAGGCAAAACTTAGTCATATAGTCATACCTAATCACAAATGAGACTGTGGTATGTAATCTTTATTGCCTCTAGCCTTGTACTAAGCTAAAAGTCAGGATTATTTTACTGTGCTAGACAGAATACTATCCCCGACCCCCAAATATATTAATGTCCTAATCCCCATAACCTGCAAATATACTACTTTAGATGAATCTTCAGATGAGATGATTATCTGGGGTTATCCAGTTGGGCTCAATGTAATCACAATGGTCCTGGAATGTGTGCTGCAAGTTCAAAGAAGGAAATGGGTAGTGGAAGCAGAGGTTGAAGTGTTTGAAAATGAATAAGGGGTGAGGACCTAAAGAATGCAGGTGGACTCTGGAAGTGGGAAAAGACAGGAAATAGAATTTCCCTTGGAGCCTCCAGAAGGAGCCAGTCATGCAAACACTTTAAGCCCCTTAAAATCCATGTCAACTTCTGACCTCCAGAACCATAAGAGAACAAATTTGTGTTGTTTTAAGCCACCAAGTTTGTAGTAAATATGTACAGCAGCAAAAGGAAACTACCGTACTTACTAAGGAAAAAGACGGGAATGGATATTAGGTCCATTAGCTGTCTGCCATACATTTTCAGTGACATGTCCATATTTTTGATCCCCGGATCTATCTGAATTCTTTTTATGTTTGGATTCAGCAGTCCATGTCATTGGTAAATGAATAAATATTCTAATCTGGTAGCCTGAATATTTAGGTTAGGATTAAATGTTTGGTAATTAAGTACATCAATTATGCAGCCACTAGTGCTGTGGGTAAAGACCTTCCTCAGGTGCTCTGTTTAATATTTGCCTTTACATTCCTGAATCCCAGCATCAGCCAATCAGGTACTAAGACTTAGAATGAGGGCCTGAGAGAGAGCTGTGGCCAGTGAAAAACAAAAGACTTGGGTCTGGTGAGGAAGATGAGGAAGACCAGGGAGTGGCATGGAGTTTGACATCCTGGCCCTTTTTTTGTGTGTGGTACGCAGGCCTCTCACTGTTGTGGCCTCTTCCGTTGCGGAGCACAGGCTCCGGACGCGCAGGTTCAGCGGCCATGGCTCATGGGCCCAGCCACTCCGCGGCATGTGGGATCCTCCTGGACCGGGGCACGAACCCGTGTCCCCTGCATCGGCAGGTAGACTCTCAACCACTGCGCCACCAGGGAAGCCCCTGGCCCTTTTTATTAGTGGCCGAAGGTCTGCTTCCCAGGCCACTCCTGCTGTCTGTCTGACTGAACTATCCATTCCCATGCCCATCCCCAGGCTGATGATTTCTGTCTAGTAATCTTACTTCAAATGCTACTCACTCCTTTTTGAGGGGGATTTGGGTTATTATTTTTGAGCCTAGACTGTTCCCCAACCCAGATTTTATATATTTGGTGAGTGTTAATTCTGCATTGTTAATTTAAGACGTGTTCCATGTGGTAGGCAGAATAATGGGCCCCCAAAGGTGTCCATGTCCCAGTTCCCAAAACCTGGAAACATGTTACATTTCATCACAAAGAGATATTATGATTGCAAATGGAATTGAGGATGCTGATCAACAGATGCTGAGGTTATCCTGGATTATCTGGTTGGACCCAATGTAATCACCAGGGTCCTTAAAAGTGAAGAGGGAGGTAGAAGTTTTCAGAGTCTTAGGGAGATGTGATTCGGGAAGAATGGTCAGAGAGATATAGTGTTGTTTGCTGGCTTTGAAAAGGGAGGTAGAGGCCATGAAGCAGGGAATGTGGGTGGGTGGCCTCTAGAAGCTGGAAAAGACAGAAACAGAACAAAACAAAACAAAACCCAGATTCTCCCCTAGAGCCTCCAGGAGAAACAACCCAGCCAGCACCTTGGTTTTAGCTCGCTGAGACCCACTTTGAACTTCTCAACTCCAGAACTGCAAGATGATAAATTGTTTTAAGCCACTAAATTTGTGGTAATTTGTGACAGCAGCAATAAGAAATGAATACATTGCCCCATCTATTTAAGAAAAGACTCAAAAGTTTAGAAGTTAAAGCACTGAACAAAAGGAGACATTTACAGGTACAAATATCCCACTGAGGGAAGCAGAGCAAGTACAAACTACAAAACTGGCAAAACACATTTTGCTTCACTATTTCTGACATCAAACGCAAAAAGAGAAACATTTTTGACTACATAGTTTTTATATTCTGATGACAGCATCTAAGTACATTCGAAGATATAACATTTTACTTTAGACTGTGCTAGCTTTGGGATTTATTGAAGTGACTTTGCTTAGAAGACACTGAGGAATACAGAAGACCATTCTTTTAACCACGGTTTCGGAAAAGATAAAAAGAGACTTTTCCCATTGGGTCCTAAGGGAGCAAAGTCTCTGTTGTGGATCATGAAGGCATCTCAGGGAGGTTCCAATATTACGTTTTCAGGGACTTCGCTTTTTGAAAGCCTTACTTAATGTGGCGATACCTTCTGGAAAGCGTAGCTGAAAGAAAAGTTGATTCAGCTGATGAAAAATCAATGTTTGGTTTAGGAGAGTAAATCAGGTGCTTTCTCCTTTGGAAAAGAAGTCTTTTAGACAGAGACAGCCTTAATGAATGTGAACACCTGCTCTTGGCAAATCCCACTGAGGAAGAAAGGTAAGGGTTCCCCTCCCCCAACAAAGATGAAGGTGCAATTCCTCATCACTTCAGGCAAGGTAGCCTGAACAGCCATTGCCAGGAGTCGGGATGTTGCCCACAACCATGGTTCCTTTTCTATGTATAGAGTAGGGACAAAACTTTCAGCAGCAAGTCCCAGTGGGTAAAACAAAGCTATAAATTTATCTGCTTTAATATATAATTCTATAGGCTTTATCTACTCTAGGCCGGAGTCTGAAGACCTGAAAAAGGCAAGTTGACTTACACAGTGGTGACTTTTGATTAAGACACTTGGATGGGCTGTTACATCAGCAACCTCTTATTAAGATAAAAGGTTAAAAAAATAAGTCCTTGAAGAGTTAATATCATTCTCAAAATTCAGATGTTGATAAGATCATCTTTGTCCAAATTCTACTTTGTTGATTCAGGTGAGAATCATGTTTTCTCTAAGACTGAAAGGAGGTTCTCAATGTAAGAGCCAGACTGCATCGTTTTCCTGACCTACATATGCTTTAGATGAATTCATGGAAGGGACTAATTCATCTCTTCTTTTAACCCTAAAAAGGATTTTAAAATTTTCTGAGCTTTTATCATACTTCTTCACCACCCTGGTATATTTATCTTCAAAATTCTGAATTAAATAGAAAAAAAATTATTCTAAAAGCTGTCTGGATTAGGATATCGATTATCAGGGAGACTGAGGGAAATGACATACATCAAGTATATATGTTAGGCTGGACATTAAGGAAGATATTTTAACATATTTCATTTAATCATCACAATAACATTCTAAAATAGGTTTATTTTCTCTGTTTTATAGATGAATGTGCCACCTCAAAGCCAACATTCAAACCTATGCTTCCTTCCCATGCCTGTGCTTTTCCCATTGTTTTACTTTACTATTTATTTTACTTAATTTCCACCTCAGAAATATCATTGCTAATTATTTTAGGGAGAAATAAGTGTAGGTAAATACTCTAATTTCTATACCTCCATATTGAAGGAGGAGGATGCTACAAATTTTAACATTTCTTAAATATTAACTGAGGAAATGTCTACATGATCTTAACCATCTGGAAGAATCTGAAAAAAAAAAGTGAATAAAATGTTTCCAAATGTTTCCAAATACCTGTACATTTGGTATCATCTAGTTAAATGATGCATATGCTTATGCTTGGTGTCATTTATTTTTTAATGTTTTACTTGGTTATGTTGTTCTTAAAAATAGTTAATTTTTATATTTTATCCAACTTTATAATTGTTTTCAGCAGGAGCATTGTTCCATGCTAGTTACTCCATCTGTAACCAGAGCTAGAAGTTCCTATCTCAAGTGTTTGGAATTCTGCACTAATATGCTGTGGTGTGAATCCATACTCATGGATTTCTCAGGGAACTCTTTCTGGAGACTCATGTTCTTTAGTTCCAGAATATTTCCTTGAATTATGTCATTGATGAATTTCCTTCTTAATCTTCTTTATTTCTCTTTCCATGGACTCCAGTTGTTTGAATTTTGCATTTCCTAAATTTCTCTTCTTTCTCATAGTTTCTCTTCTGTTGTACATTTGTCTTTTTCTCTACTTTATGAAAGCATTTTCTCAAGTTTAACTTCCAACTTTTTTAGCTTTTTATTTTCATTATTATGACATTAATTTAATTTTCAATTAAATTAATTTTTCTGATTATATAGATGTTCTTTTTGTAGCATCTTGTTATTATCTCATGGACATAATAGTTTTTTTAATATTTTTCTGACAACATTAATGATAGTCCTTTAAAAAGTTTTATTCTTCTTATATAGTCTTATTGCCTCCATTTTGCCTTTTTTCTTGTTACTTGTTTTATTTACTGTCTTCCATGCTATACTTTCAGTGTCCTGTGTATTTCTTTTCTACTTAAGATTAAGAGATAGTGACTATAAAGCTGAAAGAATCTCTGAGTTCAGGAATGAGGCTTATTAACTGTGATTTTCACTATATATAATATGGCTGGTGAAAGTGTGTATATTACTTAGGTATGCTATCTACTGTACCTAGTAAAGCCAAAGCGTTTAATGACTAAAATACACATGAAAATTATTTCTTGCTCATATAATAGTATTGAACCCAAAATTATTTTGGAGAACATCCCTTCTCCACACAATTATTTAGTGGCCTATACCAACAGAGGCTTTGCCATTTTTAATACATGCTGTTCAAGGTCACCTTGGAGCTTGTCTATATTTCAACCAGGTCAAAAGAGAAAGGAACATGCAGGAAAGCTACCTGAAAAGGTTTTATGGACCTGCCAGGCCTAGAAGAGGTGCACATTGGTTCCACTCATGTTTCATCACCATCATTTTGCATATACATTTGTAAGATGATGAGAAATATGACTCTGGCTGGACAGCCCCTTCCCAATGGCAAATCTATGGAAGCAGATGATAATTTTTGTTATATACCTAGTTATCACTTCCACATTGTATGTATATTTTATTTTATTTTATTGCTAAGTCAGATTGCTCAGAAGAGAAGGTATAGAAGCTAGCACTTTGAGACCCAACCTAGTTAGGGAAGAAAATAGTGTGGGAAGAGTCTCAGTCTCTAGAATATATACATTGACTTAAAGCACCTCCTTAGAGTATGGGAATCCATCCTCAAGTATGTCAACTTTTTTTCACCTTCTTTAGATAATAAGGCTTCAGTCGTATGTGTAGTGAGAAAGGGGAATTTGCACACAAACATGGAGTAAAGGAAGAGGTATAGGGATTTAACTTGTTTGTAAACATAATCTAACCTTTTTTTTTAAGCTCTATCCCTCTCTGTCCACATTTCCCAAAGCATCTAATGCATCTGCTTCTTTAAAATTTCTTTTGTCTTTATCTACTGCTGGCTTAGGATCTAGTTTTCTCGGATCCTGTACGTCAGTCACCAGTTATCAAACTCTCAAAATTTTGTTCTACTTTGCAAAATTTTGTTTTGTTCTCCTTCTTTATTCTTTTTTTAAAACATCTTTATTGGAGTATAATTGCTTTACAATGGTGTGTATATATCCCCATATCTCCTCCCTCTTGCATCTCCCTCCCACCCTCCCTATCCCACCCCTCCAGGTGGTCACAAAGCACCAAGCTGATCTCCCTGTGCTATGCGGCTGCTTCCCACTAGCTCTCTGTTTTACATTTGGTAGTGTATATATGTCCATGCCACTCTCTAACTTCATCCCAGCTTACCCTTTCCCCTCCCCATGTTCTCAAGTCCATTCTCTACATCTGCATCTTTATTCCTCTCCTGCCCCTAGGTTTTTCAGAACCCCCCTTCTTTTTTTTAGATTCCATATATATGTGTTAGCATACGGTATTTGTTTTTCTCTTTCTGACTTACTTCACTCTGTATGACAGACTCTAGGTCCATCCACCTCACTACAAATAACTCAAATTTGTTTCTTTTTATGGCTGAGTAATATTCCATTGTGTATATGAGCCACATCTTCTTTCTCCATTCATCTCTCGATGGACACTTAGGTTGCTTCCCTGTCCTGGCTCTTGTTAATCGAGCTGCATTGAACATTGTGGTCCATGACTCCTTTTGAATTATGGTTTTCTCAGGGTATATGCCCAGTAGTGGGATTGCTGGGTCGTATGGTAGTTCTATTTATAGTTTTTTTAAGGAACCTCCATAGTGTTCTCCATAGTGGCTGTATCAATTTACATTTCCAACAAAAGTGCAAGAGGGTTCCCTATTCTCCACACCCTCTCTGGCATTTATTGTTTGTAGATTTTTTGATGATGGCCATTCTGACTGGTGTGAGGTGATACCTCATTGTAGTTTTGATTTGCATTTCTCTAATGATTAGTGACATTGAGCATCCTATCATGTGTTTGTTGGCAATCTGTATATCTTCTTTGGAGAAATGTCTATTTAGCTCTTCCGCCCATTTTTGGATTGGGTTGTTTGTTTTTTCGATACTGAGCTGCAGGAGCTGCTTGTAAATTTTGGAGATTAATTCTTTGTCAGTTGCTTCCTTCGCAAATATTTTCTTCCATTCTGAGGGTTGTCTTTTCCTCTTGTTTATATTTTCCTTTGCTGTGCAAAAGCTTTTAAGTTTCTTTAGGTCCCATTTGGGTTTTTTTTGTTTTTATTTCCATTTCTCTATGAGATGGGTCAAAAATGATCTTGCTGTGATTTATGTCATACAGTGTTCGGTCTATGTTTTCCTCCAAGAGTTTTATGGTGTCTGGCCTTACATTTAGGTCTTTAATCCATTTTGAGTTTATTTTTGTGTATGGTGTTAGGGAGTGTTCTAATTTCGTTCTTTTATGTGTAGCTGTCCAGTTTTCCCAGCACCACTTATTGAAGAGACTGTCTTTTCTCCATTGTATATTCTTGCCTCCTTTATCAAAAATAAGGTAACCATGTGTGAGTGGGTTTATCTCTGGGTTTTCTGTCCTGTTCCATTGATCTATATTTCTGTTTTTATGCCACCACCATACTGTCTGGATTACTGTAGCCTTGTAGTAATAGTGTGAAGTCCTGCAGCCTGATTCCTCCAGCTCAGTTTTTCTTTCTCAAGATTGCTTTGGCTATACGGGATCTTTTGTGTTTCCGTACAAATTGTGAAATTTTTTGTTCTAATTCTGTGAAAAATGCCATTGGCAGTTTGACAGGGATTGCACTGAATCTGTAGATTGCTTTGGGTAGTAGAGTCATTTTCATAATGTTGATTCTTCCAATCCAAGAACATGGTATATCTCTCCATCTGTTTGTAACATCTTTAATTTCTTTCATCAGTGTCTTATAGTTTACTGCATACATGTCTTTTGTCTCCTTAGGTAGGTTTATTCCTAGGTATTTTATTCTTTTTGTTGCAATGGTAAATGGGAGTGTTTCTTTAATTTCTCTTTCAGATTTTTCATCATTAGTGTATAGGAATGCAAGAGATTACTGTGCATTAATTTTGTATCCTGCTACTTTACCAAATTCATTGATTAGCTCTAGTAGTTTTCTGGTAGCATCTTTAGGATTCTCTATGTATAGTATCATGTCATCTGCAAACAGTGACAGCTTTACTTCTTTTCTGATTTGAACTCCTTTTATTTCTTTTTCTTCTCTGATTGCTGTGGCTAAAGCTTCCAAAATTATGTTGGATAGTAGTGGTGACAGTGGACAACTTTGTCTTGTTCCTGATCTTAGAGGAAAGGGTTTCAGTTTTTCACCATGGAGAACGATGTTGGCTGTGGTTTTGTCATATATGGCCTTTATTATGTTGAGGTAAGTTCCCTCTATGCCTGCTTTCTCGAGGGTTGTTATCATAAATGGGTGTTGAATTTTGTCGAAAGCTTTTTCTGCATCTATTGAGATGATCATATGGTTTTTCTCCTTCAGTTTGTTAATACGGTTTATCACATAGATTGATTTGCATATATTGAAGAGTCCTTGTATTCCTGGGATAAACCCCACTTGATCTTGGTTTATGATCCTTTTAATGTGCTGTTGGATTCTGTTTTGTAGTATTTTGTTGAGGTATTTTGCATCTATGTTCATCAGTGATATTGGACTGTAGTTTTCTTTCTTGTGACAGCTTTCTCTGGTTTTCATATCAGGGTGATGGTGGCCTCACAGAATGAGTTTGGGAGTGTTTCTGCCTCTGCTATATTTTGGAAGAGTTTGAGAAGGATACTCTTCTCTCAGTGTTTGATAGAATTTGCCTGTGAAGCCACCTGGTCCTGGACTTCCGTTGATTAGAAGATTTTTAGTCACAGTCTCAATTTCAGTGCTTATGATTGGTTGGTTTATATTTTCTGTTTTTTGTTGGTTGAGTCTCAGAAGGTTGTGCTTTTCTAAGAATTTGTCCATTTCTTCGTGGTTGTCCTTTTTATGTCATATAGTTGCTTGCAGTAATCTCTCATGATCCTTTGTGTTTCTGCAATGTCAGTTGTTACTTATCCTTTTTCCTTTCTACTTCTATTGAATTGAATCTTCTCCCTTTTTTTCTTGATGAGTCTGGCTAATGGTTTATCAATTTTGTTTATTTTCTCAAAGAACCAGCTTTTAGTTTTATTGATCTTTGCTATCATTTCCTTCATTTCTTTTTCTTTTATTTCTGATCTGATCTTTATGATTTCTTTCCTCCTGCTAACTTTGGGTTTTTTTTTTTTGTTCTTCTTTCTCTAATTGCTTTAGGTGAAAGGTTTGGTTGTTTATTTGAGATGTTTCTTGTTTCCTAAGGTAGGATTGTATTGCTATAAACTTCTGTCTTAGAACTGCTTTTGCTGCATTCTACATGTTTTTGGGTGGCCGTGTTTTCATTGTCATTTGTTTCTAGGTATTTTATGATTTCTTCTTTGATTTCTTCAGTGATCTCATGGTTATTTAGAAGCGTAATGTTTAGCCTCCATGTGTTTGTATTTTTTACAGAATTTTTTCCTTTAATTGATATCTAGTCTCAAAGTGTTGTGGTTGGAACAGATACTTGTTATGATTTCAATATTCTTAAATTTACCAAGGCTAGATTTGTGACCCAAGATAGGATCTATCTTGGAGAATGTCCCATGAGCACTTGAGAAGAAAGTGTATTCTGCTGTTTTAGGATGGAATGTACTATAAATATCAGTTAAGTCCATCATGTTTAATGTAACATTTAAAGCTTTGGTTTCCTTATTTATTTTCATTTTGGATGATCTGTCCATTGGTGAAAGTGGGGTGTTAAAGTCCCCTACTATGCTTGTGTTACTGTTGATTTCCCCTTTTTTGGCTGTTAGTATTTGCCTTATGTATTGAGGTGCTCCTATGTTGGGGTGCATAAATATTTACAATTTTTACATCTTCTTCTTGGATTGGTCCCTTAATCATTATATTGTGTCCTTCTTTGTCTCTTGTAATAGTGTTTATTTTAAAGTCTATTTGTCTGATATGAGAATTGCTACTCCAGCTTTCTTTTGATTTCCATTTGCATGGAATATCTTTTTCCATCCCCTCACTTTCAGTCTGTATGTGTCCCTAGGCCTGAAGTGGGTGTCTTATAGACAGCATATATATGTGTCTTGTTTTGCTGTTTTTTTGTTTTTAACATCTTTATTGGAGTATAATTGCTTTACAATGGTGTGTTAGTTTCTGCTTAATAACAAAGTGAATCAGTTACACATATACGTATGTTCCCATATCTCTTCCCTCCTGCGTCTCCCTCCCTCCCACCCTCGATATCCCAGCCCTCTAGGTGGTCACAAAGCACCGAGCTGATCTCCCTGTGCTATGCAGCTTCCCACTAGCTATCTATTTTGCGTTTGGTAGTGTATATATGTCCATGCCACTCTCTTGCTTTGTCACAGCTTACCCTTCCTCCTCCCCATATCCTCAAGTCCATTCTCTAGTAGGTATGTGTCTTTATTACTGTCTTACCCCTAGGTTCTTCATGACATTTTTTTTTCTTAAATTCCATATATGTGTGTTAGCATACGGTATTTGTCTTTCTCTTTCTGACTTACTTCACTCTGTATGACAGACTCTAGGTCCATCCACCTCATTACAAATAGCTCAATTTCGTTTCTTTTTATGGCTGAGTAATATTCCATTGTATATATGTGCCACATCTTCTTTATCCCTTCATCCGATGATGGACATTTAGGTTGTTTCTATCTCCAGGCTATTGTAAATAGAGCTGCAATGAACATTTTGATAGATGACTGTTTTTGAATTATGGTTTCCTCAGGGTATATGCCCAGTAGTGGGATTGCTGGGTCATATGGTAGTTCTCTTTTTAGATTTTTAAGGAACCTCCATACTGTTCTCCATAGTGGCTGTACCAATTCACATTCCCACCAGCAGTGCAAGAGTGTTCCCTTTTCTCCACACCCTCTCCAGCATTTATTGTTTCTAGATTTTTTGATGATGGCCATTCTGACTGGTGTGAGATGATATCTCATTGTAGTTTTGATTTGCATTTCTCTAATGATTAATAATGTTGAGCATTCTTTCATGTGTTTGTTGGCAGTCTGTATATCTTTTTTGGAGAAATGTCTATTTAGGTCTTCTGCCCATTTTTGGATTGCGTTGTTTGTTTTCTTGTTATTGAGCTGCATGAGCTGCTTGTAAATTTTGGAGATTAATCCTTTGTCAGTTGCTTCATTTGCAAATATTTTCTCCCATTCTGAGGGTTGTCTTTTGGTCTTGTTTATGATTTCCTTTGCTGTGCAAAAGCTTTGACGTTTCATTAGGTCCCATTTGTTTATTTTTGTTTTTATTTCCATTTCCCTAGGAGGTGGGTCAAAAAGGATCTTGCTGTGATTTATGTCATAGAGTCTTCTGCCTGTTTTCCTCTAAGCGTTTGATAGTTTCTGGCCTTACATTTAGGTCCTTAATCCATTTTGAACTTATTTTTGTGTATGGTGTTAAGAAGTGATCTAATCTCATACTTTTACATGTAGCTGTCCAGTTTTCCCAGCACCACTTATTGAAGAGGCTGTCCTTTCTCCACTGTACATTCCTGCCTCCTTTATCAAAGATAAGGTGACCGTATGTGCGTGGGTTTATCTATGGGCTTTCTATCCTGTTCCATTGATCTATATTTCTGTTTTTGTGCCAGTACCATACTGTCTTGATTACTGTAGCTTTGTAGTATAGCCTGAAGTCAGGGAGCCTGATTCCTCCAGCTCTGTTTTCCGCTCTCAAGATTGCTTTGGCTATTCGGGGTCTTTTGTGTTTCCATACAAATTGTGAAATTTTTTGTTGTAGTTCTGTGAAAAATGCCAGTGGTAGTTTGATAGGAATTGCATTGAATCTGTAGATTGCTTTGGGTAGTAGAGTCATTTTCACAATGTTGATTCTTCCAATCCAAGAACCTGGTATATCTCTCCCTGTATTTGTATCCTCTTTAATTTCTTTCATCAGTGTCTTATAATTTTCTGCATACAGGTCTTTTGTCTCTTTAGGTAGGTTTATTCCTAGATATTTTATTCTTTATGTTGCAATGGTAAATGGGAGTGTTTTCTTGATTTCACTTTCAGATTTTTCATCATTAGTGTATAGGAATGCAAGAGATTTCTGTGCATTAATTTTGTATCCTGCTACTTTACCAAATTCATTGGTTAGCTCTAGTAGTTTTCTGGTAGCATCTTTAGGATTCTCTATGTATAGTATCATGTCATCTGCAAACAGTGACAGCTTTACTTCTTCTTTTCCAATTTGTATTCCTTTTATTTTCTTTTCTTCTCTGATTCCTGTGGCTAAAACTTCCAAAATTATGTTGAATAAAAGTGGTGAGAGTAGGCAACCTTGTCTTCTTCCTGATCTTAGTGGAAATGCTTTCAGTTTTTCACAAATGAGGATGATGTTGGCTGTGGGTTTGTCATATATGGCCTTTATTATGTTGAGGAAAGTTCCCTCTATGCCTACTTTCTGTAGGGTTTTTATCGTAAATGGGTGTTGACTTTTGTCAGAAGCTTTCTCTGCATCTATTGAGATGATCATATGGTTTTTCTCCTTCAGTTTGTTAATATGGTGTATCATGTTGATTGATTTGCGTAATTTGAAGAATCCTTGCAGTCCTGGGGTAAACCCCACTTGATCATGGTGTATGATCCTTTTAATATGCTGTTGGATTCTGTTTGCTGGTATTTTGTTGAGGATTTTTGCGTCTGTGTTCATCAGTGATATTGGCCTGTAGTCTTCTTTCTTTGTGACCTCATTGTCTGGTTTTGGTATCAGGGTGATGGTGGCCTCGTAGAATGAGTTTGGAAGTGTTCCTCCCTCTGCTATATTTTGGAAGAGTTTGAGAAGGATAGATGTTAGCTCTTCTCTAAATGTTTGATAGAATTCGCCTGTGAAGCCATCTGGTCCTGGGCTTTTGTTTGTTGGAAGATTTTTAATCACAGTTTCAATTTCAGTGCTTCTGATTGGTCTGTTCATATTTTCTATGTCTTCCTGATTCAGTCTTGGCAGGTTGTACATTTCTAAGAATTTGTCCATTTCTTCCAAGTTGTCCATTTTATTGGCATAATGTTGCTTGTAGTAATCTCTCATGATCTCTTGTATTTCTGCAGTGTCAGTTGTTACTTCTCCTTTTTCATTTCTAATTCTATTGATTTAAATCTTCTCCCTGTTTTTCTTGATGAGTCTGGCTAATGGTTTATCAATTTTGTTTATCTTCTCAAAGAACCAGCTTTTAGTTTTATATATCTTTGCTATCGTTTCCTTCATTTCTTTTTCATTTATTTCTGATCTGATTTTTATGATTTCTTTCCTTCTGCTAACTTTGGGTTTTTTTTGTTCTTCTTTCTCTAATTGCTTTAGGTGCAAGGTAAGGTTGTTTATTCGAGATGTTTCCTGTGTCCTAAGGTAGGATCGTATTTCTATAAACTTCCCTCTTAGAACTGCTTTGCTGCATCTCATAGGTTTTGGGTCATCGTGTCTGCATTGTCATTTGTTTCTAGGTATTTTTTGATTTCCTCTTTGATTTCTTCAGTGATCACTTCGTTATTAAGTAGTGTATTGTTTAGCCTCCATGTGTTTGTATTTTTTACAGGTATTTTCCTGTAATTGATATCGAGTCTCATAGCGTTGTGGTCGGAAAAGATACTTGATAACAATTTCAATTTTCTTAAATTTGCCAAGGCTTCATTTGTGACCCAAGATATGATCTATCCTGGAGAATGTTCCATGAGCACTTGAGAAAAATGTGTATTGTATTGTTTTTGGATGGAATGTCCTATAAATATCAATTAAGTCCATCTTGTTTAATGTATCATCTAAAGCTTGTGTTTCCTTATTTATTTTCGTTTTGCATGATCTGTCCATTGGTGAAAGTGGGGTGTTAAAGTCCCCTACTATAAATGTGTTACTGTCTATTTCCCCTTTTATGGCTGTTAGTATTTGCCTTATGCATTGAAGTGCTCCTATGTTGGGTGCATAAATATTTACAATTGTTATATCTTCTTCTTGGATCGATCCCTTGATCATTATGTAGTCTCCTTCTTTGTCTCTTGCAATAGTGTTTGTTTTAAAGTCTATTTTGTCTGATATGAGAATTGCTACTCCAGCTTTCTTTTGGTTTCCATTTGCATGGTATATCTTTTTCCATTCCCTTACTTTCAGCCTGTGTGTGTCTCTAGGTGTGAAGTGGGTCTCTTGCAGACAGAATATATATGGGTCTTTTTTTTGTATCCATTCAGCCAACCTGTGTCTTTTGGTGGGAGCATTTAGTTCATTTACATTTAAGGTAATTATCGATATGTATGTTCCTATTCCCATTTTCTTGATTGTTTTGGGTTCGTTATTGTAGGTTTTTTCCTTCTCTTGTGTTTCCTGCCTAGAGAAGTTCCTTTAGCATTTGTTGTAAAGCTGGTTTGGTGGTGCTGAACTCTCTCAGCTTCTGCTTGTCTGTAAAGGTTTTAATTTCTCCATCAAATCTGAATGAGATCCTTGCTGGGTAGAGTAATCTAGTTGTAGGTTTTTCTCCTTCATCACTTTAAATATGTCCTGCCACTCCCTTCTGGCTTGCACAGTTTCTGCTGAAAGATCAGCTGTTAACCTTATGGGGATTCCCTTATGTGTTATTTGTTGTTTTTCCCTTACTGCTTTTAATATGTTTTCTTTGTGTTTAATTTTTGACAGTTTGATTGATATGTGTCTTGGTGCATTTCTCCTTGGATTTATCCTGTATGGGACTCTGTGCTTCCTGGACTTGATTAACTATTTCCTTTCCCATATTAGGGAGGTTTTCAACTATAATCTCTTCAAACATTTTCTCAGTCCCTTTCTTTTTTCTTCTTCTTCTGGAACCCCTATAATTCGAATGTTGGTGTGTTTAATGTTGTCCCAGAGGTCTCTGAGACTGTCCTCAGTTCTTTTCATTCTTTTTTCTTCATTCTGCTCTGCAGTAGTTATTTCCACTATTTTATCTTCCAGGTCACTTATCTGTTCTTCTGCCTCAGTTATTCTGCTATTGATCCCATCTAGAGTATTTTTAATTTCATTTATTGTGTTGTTCATCATTGCTTGTTTCATCTTTAATTCTTCTAGATCCTTGTTAAATGTTTCTTGCATTTTGTCTATTCTATTTCCAAGATTTTGGATCATCTGTACTATCATTATTCTGAATTCTTTTTCAGGTAGACTGCCTATTTCCTCTTCATTTGTTAGGTCTGGTGGGTTTTTATCTTGCTCCTTCATCTGCTGTGTGTTTTTCTGTCTTCTCATTTTGCTCATCTTACTGTGTTTGGGGTCTCCTTTTTGCAGGCTGCAGGTTCATAGTTCCCATTGTTTTTGGTGTCTGTCCCCAGTGGCTAAAGTTGGTTCAGTGGGTTATGTAGGCTTCCTTGTGGAGGGGACTAGTGCCTGTGTTCTGGTGGATGAAGCTGGATCTTGTCTTTCTGGTAGGCAGGTTCACGTCTGGTGGTGTGTTTTGGGGTGTCTGTGGACTCATTATGATTTTTGGCAGCCTCTCTGTTAATGGGTGGGGTTGTGTTCCTGTCTTGCTAGTTGTTTGGCATAGGGGTCCAGCACTGTAGCTTGCTGGTCGTTGAGTGAAGCTTGGTGCTGGTGTTGAGATGGAGATCTCTGGGAGATTTTCGCTGTTTGATATTATTTGGAGCTGGGAGGTCTCTTGTGGACCAATGTCCTGAAGTTGGCTCTCCCACCTCAGAGGCACAGCACTGACTCATGGGTGTAGCACCAAGAGCCTTTCATCAACATGGCTCAGAATAAAAGGGAGAAAAAGTAAGAAAGAAAGAAAAAAGAAAGAAAAGAAAGAAAGAAAGGAGGGGGGAGGAGGGAAGGACGGAAAAAGGAAAGAACGAAGATAAAATAAAATACAGTAAGATAAAATAAAGTTATTAAAATAAAAAATAATTATTAAGAAAAAAAATTTAAAAAACAAAACAAAACAAAGAAACAAAAAAAACCCTAAAACGGACGGATAGAACCCTAGGACAAATGGTGGAAGCAAAGCTATACAGACAAAATCTCACACAGAAGTGTACACATACACACTCACAAAAAGAGGAAAAGGGGAAAAAATAATAAATCTTGCTCTCACAGTCCACCTCCTCAATTTGGGATGATTCGTTGTCTATTCGTGTATTCCACAGATGCGGGGTACATCAAGTTGATTGTGGAGCTTTAATCCGCTGCTTCTGAGGCAGCTGGGAGAGATTTCCTTTTCTCTTCTTTGTTCTCACAGCTCCCCGGCTTACCTTTGGATTTGGCCCCGCCTCTGCGTGTAGGTCGCTGGAGGGCATCTGTTCTTCGCTCAGACGGGATGGAGTTAAAGTAGCAGCTGCTTTGGGGATTCTGGCTCACTCAGGCCGGGGGGAGGGAGGGGTATGGAGTGCGGGGCGGCAGAGGCCGGCGGGACGTTGCACCAGTGTGAGGTGAATCGTGCTGCGTTCTCCCAGGGCAGTTGTCCCTGGATCACGGGACCCTGGCAGTGGCGGGCTGCACAGGCTCCCCGGAAGGGAGGTGTGGTTAGTGACCTGTGCTTGCACACAGGCTTCTTGGTGGCTGCAGCAGCAGCCTTAGCGTCTCATGCCCGTCTCTGGGGTCCATGCTGATAGCCGCGGCTCGCACCCGTCTCTGGAGCTCATTTAGGTGGTGCTCTGAATCCCCTCCTCGTGCACCCTGAAACAATGGTTTCTTGCCTCTTAGGCAGGTACAGACTTTTTCCCGGACTCCCTCCCGGCTAGCTGTGGCACACTAGCCCCTTCAGGCTGTGTTCACGCAGCCAGCCCCAGTCCTCTCCCTGCACTCTGACCAAAGCCCAAGCCTCAGCTCCCAGTCCCGCCCGCCCTGGCGGGTGAGCAGACAAGCCTCTCGGGCTGGTGAGTACCGGTCGGCACCGATCCTCTGTGCGGGAATCTCTCTGCTTTGCCCTCCGCACCCCTGTTGCTGTGCTCTCCCCGTGGCTTCGAAGCTTCCCCCCTCCGCCACCCGCAGTCTTCACCCGCGAAGGGCCTTCCTAGTGTGTGGAAACCTTTCCTCCTTCACAGCTCCCTGCCACTGTTGCAGGTCCCGTCCCTATTCTTTGTTTCTGTTTATTCTTTTTTCTTTTGCCCTACTGAGGTACGTGGGGATTTTCTTGCCTTTTGGGAAGTCTGAGGTCTTCTGCCAGGGTTCAGTAGGTGTTCTGTAAGAGTCGTTCCACATGTAGATGTATTTCTGATGTATGTGTGGGGAGAAAGTTGATCTCCACGTCTTTCTCCTCCGCCATCTTGAAGGTCTCCCCTAGATCACTTTTAAAATGGAGAAATCATGTTTTCTTTGGACATCTGTGCTGTAGTACACATAATTTTTTTACTTCACTACATTTATATTATGAGATACAATTTGATACCTTTTTTATTAATGACAGATTAGGCAACCACTGCATAATATAATTTTGGATTTATCTCATGGCTTGAGTGGAACATTTGTTATTCTTCCTAGATGTTAAAAACAATCTTTACTTAGAAGAAAATCATTATCCAAAGACTGTGAGATAATTCTAGATGCTTGGTGACAACTTCTCAGATGAAAGATTTTCATTTCTCTTTCCAAGACTTCTGCTATTCCTTGTAAATAGAAGCCAAAAAATAATAATTATAAAGCATCATGCTAACAGTTGCTGAAATCTGTGGCTGTTTTTTTCTAATAGAACATTTCTCTTAGGTGATTAATCTGCTTGAAGCTTTTCTTTTCTTTTGGGTATTTAGATGTCATAATTTGTTATGTTTTCTTCATGAAGTGCACCTTAATTCAGAAAGAGTCCAATGTCACTGCAGCTCTATTTACAATAGCCAGGACATGAAAACAACCTAAAAGTGTTCATCGACAGATGAATGGATAAAGAAGATGTGGCACATATATACAGTGGAATATTACTTAGCCATAAAGAGAAACGAAATTGAGTTATTTGTAGTGATGTGGTTGGACCTAGAGACTGTCATACAGAGCGAAGTAAGTCAGAAAAAGAAAAACAAATACTGTATGTTAACACATATATACAGAATCTAGAAAAAAAAAAGGTTCTGAAGAACCTAGGGGCAGGACAGGAATAAAGACACATATGTGGAGAATGGACTTGAGGATGCGGGGAAATGGAAGGGTAAGCTGGGATGAAGGGAGAGAGTGGCATGGACATATATACACTCCCAAATGTAAAATAGATAGCTAGTGGGAAGCAGCCACATAGCACAGGGAGATCAGCTTGGTGCTTTGTGACCACCTAGAGGGGTGGGATAGGGAGGGTGGGAGGGAGACGCAAGAGAGAGGGGATATGGGGATATATGTATATGTATAGCTGATTCACTTTGTTATACAGCAGAAACTAACATACCATTGTAAAGCAATTATACTCCAATAAAGATGTTAAAAAACAAATGGAAATGTTGCAAGAGAAACAAGTTTTAAAAACTGAGGTATTAAGTATTTTCTTCGTAGGGTATGCACTGCTAACATTTTTGAGGTCAATATAAATGAGATTAATCATAACTAAGCTCTAAAAAGTATTATTTGGAAACAGATTTATGCACTGCGTGATCCAAAATTGGCACCTTTAAAAATCCTGTGTTTCTCATATCCCATAAAGATGATCATTATTAAAGACTTCAAGAATACTCATTTTGAATCCAGCATATAAACACTGACATTTTAAGTTGTGAGTTTATGGGCACAAAAACAGCCAGATATTTAGAACTATTCTGATGGTTAACTGCATCTTGTTTTGGCATCTGGATGCTTGTCATGTGTAGACAAAGACATAAACAGTGGTTTCTTGACGTTGATTACACTATGAATATTTTCCATACTTATTAAAATGGCTTAATTTTTTAAAAAGAATGAGTCACATCAGGAGATTGACAAGTTACTTTTTAATGTATTATTTTTGCATCTCTCTCTAAGTTGGCTCTGCATATAGAATGCCCTTTATTATTTATAAGGTTAATGTGATTGGCTGCTATTTCACATTCTTACAGCCAATTTGTGCTGAGTTGACTCTCTTGGTGAGATCATTGTGATTATAAGTCTAAGGTTATGCTTTTGATCTTTATAAAGAAGTTAACTTAATTCCATTGTCGGAACACAGATGACAATCATATTCTCCATTCGTTATGTTATAAATGCATGGCTTTGATCTTATGGGAGGATACCATAAATTCCTTATCTTTGGTAAAACTCAACTAATTAAGAATATCCTGTCAGCAGGTCAGAACCATATTTTTTTTTTTTTTGCGGTACGCGGGCCTCTCACTGCTGTGGCCTCTCCCGTTGCGGAGCACAGGCTCCGGACGCGCAGGCTCAGCGGCCATGGCTCACGGGCCCAGCCGCTCCGCGGCATGTGGGATCCTCCCGGACCGGGGCACGAACCCGTGTCCCTGCATCGGCAGGCAGACTCTCAACCACTGCGCCACCAGGGAAGCCCCAGAACCATATTTTTAATATAGGATGGCAGTGTGATGGGTGGAAATACACTAACTAGTTACTAATTTTCTTTAGTTGTCATGTCTAAAATTAATGGATTCAATCTCTAAGATACAGCTTAGGTCTAAGTTCTCTCATTCAATGATTCCGGATAAGATTTTATTGCAAAATTACTTTGGTTTGGGTAGTATGTTAATATCTCACAGTTACATTTTGTATTTTAAGTATGAGAATAGTAAAGCCTAATACTAAAATATTATAAAAAACGCAACCTTGTCTTCAAATATATCTAGTAACTCAAACCACGACAGAATGTTATAATAGGGAGTAGGAAGCCTTGCGTGGTTTAATGAATTGTAGTACTTAAGAAAGGCCTCTTTTATTTCTAGTGATCATTGTTTGCAAATCCCTATTTATTTAAGGAGGTCAGATATGGACTATCCACTAAACTAGTTAATAAAATTAATATATTCATCAAAATCCTTTGTATAACAGTGAATTTCCAAGTGCATTCTGTGTTAGTGGAATCTAAATGTATGTGATATTATGAGAGCTTCTCCTATGTTTTGATTTTTACTTAGCAAAATGGATAACAAGCAATTAAGTATTACCTTTTTGATTTTTGTAAGCTTTTTTGTGCAATGACAGATCAAAAATTGAGATAACTAGGTAGAAGAATTGCTAATTCTTACAATAAAAGGACAGTCATGATTTTATATATGTGTATTTCTGTTTGTGTGTGTGTGTGTATGTGTGTGTGTGTGTGTGTGTGAGGGAGAGAGAGAGAGAGAGAGGGAGGGAGGGAGGGAGGGAGAAAGAGAGAGAGGGAAGGAGGGAGAAGGGGACAAGAGAGAGAGGTGTAGATGAGGTTTACATATTTTAATTTGATTACCAGTAAAATTTTCATGATTTACTTGAAGATTTAGAAAGACTGGCTTCTGATAGGAAAACCATCAACAAGGTGCGGCAAGTAGCTTCTTAAGTTTTTTTGCAATCACTTAGAGAAGAAGCAGCTTACTTTATATATCAAGTAATCAAATTACATCTTTGAGTTTAGGTGTTTTGATTTCAATATATGTAGCAGTTCAGAATTATAGATGTTGCATTTTCTTATATTGTTTGTGTTTTTTATAATCGAGCCTTTTGATCTCTTACTGGTCTAGTTAGGAATTTGCCTCACTTATCCCTCCTACCAAAACTTGATTTTGGGAAAGTGTAGATAGAAGAGCTGTACTTTAAAAAAAAAAAAAAAAACCTTATAAAATACAGAGTCAGCATGAATACATTTTATAATACAAATCTTGCAAACATTAATAATAAGGGGATGATAAATTATAAATTGATAATAACATTATTGGGATTCTTTCTCTCTAATGTGGTGGATTATATGTTATATACATGTATCTATATGGATATAGATGAGTTACTGTTTCTCCTAATATACCCACTGTAATTATGAATTCCATTCCTAATTAGAGAATCATGAGCTAAAAATAAAAATATATCAATAAAAATAGGTAAAAATTGGTAAAATTCCATCCTAGAATATAATCAGTGCTTAAAGCTTAGCTTTTTGATATGGAACAAGAAATATGTAAATTATAAAATAATGAGAAAATACAGAGTTGCTGAGCACACATCATTTTAATAATATTCTATTAAAATTAGTAGGCAGAAAACAAAATACAATTTTATTTACTTGCAAACACTCAAGCCAGAAATCTCCATTTCAAAATGCTTATTTCTTTACTGTGTGGCTGAATGACCATGAACAATGCAAATTGGTTTTACTTTCTAGGTTCATTATACTTACACATTGTTTGATAGGTTGTCTACCCAGATCCTTTATTATACAATGAGGTAACCCCCAAATGAAACCCCAAGCATCTTCTCTTCCTGGTCATCATATGCTGCCGTTCTTCCCCTAGAAATTAATACACTCTGTATGCTGAATCCTGCCTTTTCATCTCCTGCTGCAGAATCAGCGGTCATAACAGCTATTCTGTTCATGAATATGTAAATGCAACATGCATTATATATTAAAAAAATCAGCAGGCGGTTCCCACTTCAGACTGTACCCATCTCTGTTCGACTAATACACGAAAAGCAAAGATTTAATTTTTCAAGCATTTGAGTCAGTGTTGCCAAAAACGCTGTAATTATGTAACATGGAAATTCATAAATGAGACATATGCAGATGCTCAAGACAGTTGGACTCCAAATAAATCGGCATCTAGGCACAGCTGTGGTGATGCGTGCAGATACACTTATTATTTCACTCTAATGCCTAGTGATAAGGGGGAAAATGCCTTAGATGCTCAATAACCTTTTATTTGCTGACTAGGTTCCACTCCCATACCTTACCCCAATAAATGACTAAAACAGTGTTTAAATTATACGCATATGCATATACACATACCCACACATGAATGTATATGAACACTTTTTTTCTTCTGAAAGGAAGAAGTGATGACTATATCCACGAGAGTGTTCTGGGGGAAGCATTAAGCTCTGGGAAAGAAATAATTGGGGGATTTTATTACTGAAATAAGCAAGCATGTTCATGCATATTTTTACGGCTTGCATGCCCATGCGCCACTCCGTGCAAACAGTGCTATTGCAGCTCAGGCGCGGTAATTAGGTTGATGTAATTATGGCGAAATAAAGACAGCCTCACTGATAATTTCACAGTGAATATTAAAGACATATGTGCCTTCCAGTGTACAATAAATGAACCTGAACTGCTGTCAGGGGCTAGGAGGACAGTGTGGCCAATGCACCTATTGTGTCCCTGCTGCAGAAAGGAGGCTGCCGATTGGCCACTGTCTGCAGCACATAGCACTGGCTGGTTATAAAGGACTTGTCTAGGGGAGAGCCTGTAGGTACTCCATTGTCTGGTAAAGTTCATATGACTGCATTCTTTTTTGCAAGGGGGGTGGAGGGAGAGTGGGGAAGGTGGGGATGTCAGCTCAACTGTAAAAGCTGCACAGATTTTTTTTCTTTCTCTTTCTCTCTGCCTCTCCATAGATCGTTTCTGTTTCATGCCCTGTCTCATTTCGCATAGCTAAAAAAGAATGCTAATTAAGATCCCTTGTCTTAACCTGAAAATAATGACTCGGATATAATTAGAAATCTGATGAGAGTTTAAAATTCTGGGAGAGGACCAAAAACATCAGTTACGGTGCTTAGGAGGGAAATGAAGAATTATTTTTCTGTAATCAAGGTAAACATGGGAGAGGGGGGTTCCCCCTATCTTTTTAAACTAATTTGAACCAATGGTGTTCTACTTCAGATGAGAGGATACTGTATTTCAAAACCTGTTTTAGCCATCAAATTGAAAGGACACAAATCAGTAGCAATAGAAGCCTTCTTAATCCTCCTTAGGATGCAATTCAGATGAAAGAACTGCTTTTTTTTTTTTATTTTTCTTTTTGTATGTGTGTGTTATAGATGGATCTGAGAACGCTGTCTGGGCTTGGTGCCAAGTGCTGGTATTTCACAGCGGCGACCGCCTCACACGGGCTGTGGGAAGCAGGAGGGAGACTCTCTTAGGGTGCCACTACTATGGAGACACAGCTGGGCTGAACAAGATTTGCTTCAAACGACAACAAGAGAGACAGAAAGTATCTGGTTCAACCGCTGCCCAAGCAGGCAGGCACCAGAAGAGCTAGCAGCCAATCCGGCCATGCTCGAAGCCAGCTTTGCAGCTCAGCCAATCAGTGACATCACTGGTGAGAAACTCATTTACATCATGCAGTAATGAACTTTGTTTAACATAGCCTCCCCCCTTTCCTGTTACCCCCCTCCCCATATTAGGTCCTTCCATTAATTATTCTGCCGGCATAATTTAAACCGCTATGCAAAAATGTGGCTGTATTCTCTCTGACAGCCTCCACGTTTTTTCCCCCCCATTGGTGTCTGCTGTCACTGAAAGTGATTCTGGGTACAATTCTATTTTGTTTTGACCTTGCAATATTACCTTCTTCTAAAAAACCTTAGAAAAAATTAAACCTTTGCTTATTGTATCTGAACCCCACTCCCCCCTTAAGAATAGCATGCTTTCGGCAAGTTGGGATTCAGAATTGTGCAAGGTAATGGAGAATAAGAGGGTGCATTGCCATGGAAGTTGCAATTTTTCCGAGCAATCTGCATCTTAGAGCTTCCTTTAATGTTTCCATGTATTATGCTGCAGTGGCCATTTTTACATATAGTGTTTTTTCCAAAAAGTGCTTATGTGCATCTGTTCCAGGGAGGAAAGTTCAACTCTTGTTATATTTTATTCTTCACTGCTCTCAGCCAATGTGTCATTTTATTAATGAATAGAACTGAGGTCATTTCTGGACAAATCTCTCTCTTCCCATCTTAGCACAATGCACCTGATTTGCATCCATTTACTAGAAAAACTGAATGCAAGAACCAGTTTGAAAAGAAGTTAAGGGACCAGTTCACATATTATTTCAGAATATATCGCAGCAGTTTGTTTTTCAGAATGCGTAATATGTAACATCTACCTTAGTGTTTCTATAAAAATGCTTGATCTCCATTCCCAGTGTAATACCTTTAGCAAATGTATTGCTTTGTTATATAACCAAAATAGACCAAGTGAAATAATATTCAGCAATGAGTTCATATAATCATCAGAAAACCTTTGGAAACACAATTTTGTCTTGTTTGTCAGAGATAAACTCATTTGTTCTATAGATAACTTAAAAAGGCTGGAACATATGACATGTGAAGATTTTCAGGTTGCTTTAGAGAATCCCAAAGAGCGGAAACTGGGTCACACTTAAATGTGATTTCTCTTAAGCCATATCTTTATTGCATATTGGCATTAAAGGGATAGAGTTTTCTAGCAGAGAAGGTAGTTTCATTGTCTTATTTTTCAAAGAATATTTTGAATATAATTATTCAGAGACATGGAATTTTAAAAACATCGACAAGGGTTTCATAACAGTGCATGATTCGTTTAAGAAGCTTAAAGAGTACCATGATAGGCAGAGACACTTTTTAAAGCATGTGAAGGATTTAGACACTAAACCACGGCCCTTTTAATTCATGAGGCATTCCATCATCCCATCATCAGCATTCAGGGAGCGACTGTCCTGAATCAGTCATGAGCTCCCCTGCTGCAGATCCTGTAATTTGAATCATGTGTAATAATATATTATCCTACTGGGGGCCTTCTTTCAGTAGGAGAATGGTTTATACATTCTGCTGTAAGAGAACTTTTGGCTCCTAGCCGACTCACAGCCATTAGTCTCATAGGCAATCATGATCATCTTCCTTAAGGAATAACATCTGCACGACCTCCTGCGCCAAAACGCTTCAACCTCCCCCATGTTCTGAATTACGATTTCTTGGAATTGGGAACACTTGACAAAACTGAAAGAGAAAAACGGAAGGTTTAGAGGAATGGAGCACAATTTTATTGAGGCTGCCATGTGGCGAAAGCACAGTTCCCTTTCCTTTGAAATGTTGGAGAATGGTGAGGAAAGGGTGCCCCCAAATAGACCTAGATGTGTTCATTTTGTTTTGAGACACAAGCTGAAATGGAATGTGTTTTATGAAGACGTGGCTGCCTCTGTGTTTTTCTCTGGACATCTTAGCAAGGTCCTGCAAAGGGTGTGGCAACATAAGGGAATAAATGGAGGGTGGAGATGGTTGTGAAGACAGAGAAACCTTGTCTTACCTCAGGAAGGAAGCAATTTGATAGAGCAGGAACCATTTGACCCAGGAGTGAAAAGTTCAAGGAGTGCCTCTGATTCTTTCTCTTGTTCTAACCTTGGTCAGATCATGTTAATGTCTCTATTTTTTCTTATCTGTGAAAATTCAATACACTGCCAGCACAGAGATGTATGGAATACTCCTCCATCCCCCCCCCCCCCCCGCCCCCTTCTTTAAACATTTGAAATCCTTCTTTGCTTCAGGGACCAGGTTAAATGTTCCCTCTTCTATGAAATCTTTTCAAATCATTGTGGCCAGAACCTTTCACTTTTCCATCCTTCTCTTTGTGCTTCCATTATTGCATGTGTGGCAGTCAACATTGCTGTAGGGCCACATGTGTGCATATCTTTACCACTAGACTGAAAGCCCCCTGGGGACAGAGACCATGTTGAATTCACCCTCCACCTCTAGCTCTAAGAATAACATTATGCTCCTAAGTTTTAAATCAGTGTTCTAATTAATGAGTTAAAAGTGCATTGTAAGTTGTAGAGGGAGGGTTAACAAATTCCAGTTACTATTGTTGTCAACGATTACCACCGTGTTCCAGATGATGTCAGTTTTGCCTTGTCAGTCTTATGTCTTTCATTTCACTGGCCCTTCACTATCAAGCTCAGAGTAAATGCTTGTTGCATTATTTTTCTTAAATAACCAGTTGTAGGGAACTGTAAATTCTTTTATTCATCAAGTGTGGAATTAAGCCAACTTAGCCTGGTGTTTTAAAACTTAAAAATAAATGAAATTGATGTAGATTAATTGTAAAGCAGCTAGGATAAGCAAATTACAGTATCAAGCTCTACTGTTAATGAGATGAAAGAATTAATTACTTGGAAGAGGTAAGCAATTAATGTTGAAATGCTCTATAAAGCATAATAAATCAGGAAATATGGAATCCTGAGTCTTAGTGTTATTCTTTGAGATATGTATTTTTAATCTACAAACTAGTATAGTAATCTTTTAAGAGTGTATTTCTATGTGATTTTGATATAATCTGATAACATTATGCCAAAATATGGTTGATTTTATGCTACTCATCTATTTAAGTTTACACTTTTGGCTACTGTACTTACTGCTAAGTGGAAATTAATTTCTTTGCAAACAATGATATTCTTGTTAATATGTTTGCAAGCTGTGTTTAGATTTTAAAAATTATATTTCATAGTGTTTGCCCAGTAAATGTTATTAGAAAGGAATGGAATAACTAGAAAATATATACATCTTTGCTTTTTATAACTAGGAAAATAGAAATTTTAGTACTGGAAATCAGCTAAAGTCCATATTTTGTAAAAGTCTTAGAGGGGAAAAATATCTTACCCAAGAGTATGTTCTATCAGTTTTCTGGGACAGCTGAGACTGGTATCCGGAATTCAGAAAGACTGGTTCAATAATTTTTCCAGTCCACCAAATAATCGGTACTTTTAAAATCAGCCAGATAGGATTATACAATTTTACAGGGCTAACATAAATTAACTTCACTTACGTGATCCAACACTGTGTGTATGTAGGATTCCTATTTTATGGTTGAAAACAAGGGGACTGGACTTAGTGAGGTGTATTTTTTTTCCACTACCCAATAAGGATGTAATCAACTACTAATAAATTATCATTTATATTAGTATTCTTTAAAATAATTTTGGTTTTGATGAAGAAAAAATGGAAACCTGATATCTGAGTTCACATTGTAGTGGTTTTGAATTTAATTAACACAAATATTGTATCTTAAATTACAGGATTGGTTACGTAGATTTGGGTAGGGCCAGTTTGAATTTTTTTTTTTTTTTTTTTAGCCAATGTATTGTGCTGTTATAATTGACCAGTTTTTTTCCCTGCTGAAGTCTCCAGTTATCTCAATGATGGTATCTTCTTCTAACCCAGTATTTAAAAAGAGATTTCTGAATCTTACAAATACTGAGAGATGAATTATGCCCACTTAAGGAATAAATGTTTCTCAAATACAGTAAAAATAGGGTCTGTCCAGCTTCTTCTGTTCAGAAAATGATTTTTAAGAGCTAGAGAGTGAATGAGTAAATGTAGAACATCTTAATTAAAGAAAAAATGTTTCTTTAGCATCATGGTTTGAGACATGGTAACTGAAAGCCATTTGCATCTGAATAACAGTGATAAATTAGATAAAAGCAATGAAGCATTCTCCTTCATGCTGACAATTTTTGATATCATAATCGTATGATTCTTGTTCCAAAATTAACTCTTGATTAGCAAAAGGGGGTTAAATATTGGGATCTATTCTTACACAATAAAACTATAAGGTTTTGATTGAGAATCACTTATTTGTAAAATGGCAAAGGAATAGATGAAACTGGCCTAAAAAGTTTGCATATTCTAACATTTTTTTAAACTTAACTCTTAAAACATGCTCAATATCAAGAGCAATATCAAGTACATTTAGGAACTTAATGAGTATTTTCATAACATTGATGATAACGTGTCTTACTGTTAATGAGCAATGACATGGCTTTATAACTGGTTACTGATACAAAAAGAGGAACAAAATGATGAGGATTAATGGCTAATATTCACTGGGTAATGACTTATATGCCATGTGCTACACTATGTACTATGCAGGCATTATTTCATTTAATCTTCAAATCAATCCTTTGGTATTATTATCTTCATTTTGTCAAAGTCACATGACTAAGAAGGAGCAAAAATGGGATTCAATCCAAAGATTCTGACTTGAGAGCCCATGTTCTTAATCACTGTGCCCAAATTGAATAATCACTACACATGCTATTGCTGTTTGGCTGTAGGAATAGAATGTTTTTCCGTATATTATGCCCATAAATAGTTTATCTGGTTCATTTTTTAGATATGCACACATAGTTTTACTTTAGTATTTTATAAATCACTCTGAAAGTTATTGACCTAGCTATAATACCTAGATTAATATTTTCCCTATATTTTTCTATTTATGTAACAATACAGATCACTTAAGGTAATGCATGCAAAAGCAATTCTAAAACAGTAAAGTACTAGATGAATGTAGGGTCTTGACATTATTAAAATGCCTTTGTAAGTGCGAGTCACTATAAATTATTATTAGACTAAATGTTTCCGTTTCCTCTAGGTATATTATTAAATATGTCACCTATTTTATGTGGAAATTAATGCTTATTGATTTGGCAATTGCAGAATGTTGCTTAACAGTCTCACTAGATCCTGACTATCCTGACACTTAAGGTATTTCAGTTTCTTCAGTCCTGGTTACACATCTCCTGTTTACAACCCACTGAAATCCATGGGATGCTGAAAGAGAAGGATCTTGCAGCTACTATTTGCTAATAAATCCTGTACCTAATGCTAGATTTTCTAGCTTTTACTTAGTGGTCAGAACTAAGGGACATAGTCAACAAGTTGTTGAATTTACAGAATCAGTTCAGTTTTGGGAAGGCAAAAGAGTAAAAGCAGAAGGATGGTTAGTTTTTCCTTTTCGGGATGCGTTATTGTCCAGTTTCTCCTTCAGTTTTCTTACTGTTTCTTTCTCAAACACGTGTCGTGCACTTACCATATGCAGACAATAAACCTATACTCTTGAACTCTAGTTCAACATTCTTATTAATGTTCATTATGGAAATGCTATATATCACTATATATTAGTATAAAATTAGAGTTTAAGTGTTTAGTCTTATTGCATAATGTATGGTCACATCTCCTCAAAAAACCTAGAAAAGCAGTAGTTTTGAGCCCTATGATTCTCATTTGAGTTTATTCCCCTTTATCTGTGGTGTTACAACCCTGACACCTAGAATTTAAGAGACTGCTCCTTGGAAGGTCTAAGGAACGCAGGCAGAAGCAGGGCTAAATCTGTGCTCTGAAAACACTAGGCCCACTCTTGTGGTCTAAAGGCTCATTAGCAGTTTTCAGGGTCACATTGTGATTTCCTATGCCCTGCATTATCCTCCTCTACAGTTAGAGCTTGATAATTATTTTTTTCTCCCAAGGTTTCTTTATTTTAATGTTACTAACAATTTTCTTTGTGGGCAAGAATGAAGGTCAATGTAGCAGTCTCTCTCATTGCTTTCTGAACCTGCCCAGAAAGTGTATCACTAGCAAAGTATTTAAGGTGTTTATTTTCAGAATGTTTATTTTTACACAATGAAAAGCAGAGCTAATAATAAGGAAAACTATGTCAATTACTACTTAATTATCCCTTAACTCTGTGGGGCAGTTTAGAAGTGGTTAGGAACAGAGGGATCTCTGGTCGAATGCCCGGTTCTGAATCTAGATTCCAATTCTTACTATATATATAACCTTGGACAAGTTATGTAAGTTCTCTGTGCCTTGGTTTTTCTCATTTGTATAATAGCACCTACCTTATAAGGTTGTGAGGATCCTGTACATTTTTGCAAAGGATGGTGATATAAAGATGGATAAATTCATGGTTTCTGTTTTTCAAAGTGCAGAATATAGTTGGGGAGTGTGAGTGAATGAGTATGTGTGTGTATATTTAAATAAGTAGTAATATGGTATAGTTCAATATAGTGCAACAGAGATGTGTCCTTGCTTGTGTAAATACTTTTGTTTATTGATTCTACTCTACCTATTCAATTAGCTTTTCCTTTTATTTGAACAAGTTATCAAACTATTGTTATAATTATCAGTTTTATCCCATCAAATATCAGTTTGATTTTAAAAGTTTTTTAAAAGACTGTATAATCTTTTATTGATATTGGTATAATTTTGAAAATCCAGGCAACTAATAATATGTAATTCATGTATTCTACTTTTTCCTTCCTTACTGATTGGAGTTGCCAGAAAAAAAATGTCCTAAGACATGTAAAAATGCATGAAGGCACTTATTTTAACTTTTTTCAGACTATGATACCCTAGAATGACCAGTGATAAGTCCCTAATCAACGACATTCTGTACAGAAACTTAACCCACAGTCCAAGTGTCTAATGTTCATGAATCAGATAATTGATACCTATGGACTTCCCTATAGCAGTCTCTGTAATGATCAGGAAGAAAAAAATATTGTAATCAGAAGACCTGGGTTAGAACCCTGTGTAAATTCTCTAAGCCTCACTTTTCTTATTATAAGATAGGGATAGTTATAATGACTACCAAAAAAAAAAATAATTGCGTGGGTGAAATAAGAAGACCTGTGGAATGATGTTAGGTTTTCTCTTTTCTCTTTAGGTATTGTAAAGCCTGTTCAAGTGTGTGTTTAAATGTCAATAAGAGCAATATGATTTCAATAAATGCCAGCCTCTAAGGAGATCTCTAGTATTATGTGTCCTATAGAACTATAGAATAGAATTCTCTATAGAATAGGGAATAAGATTGCTTTTATTTGCAATTCAAATCAAAACCGCCATTAATTTGGATGATTTGAGGGGATTGTGAGCGCAACTTAATTAAATCAGGTTTTTAAAAATCTTAACTTGGGAATGACTGAGACTAAACATAGTTGGCATTTTTAAAAGAGGTACAAGAACCTCTCTCTTTCTCCCCCCTCCCAAGGACTTAACATATTTAAGTAGACGAATCAGAAAAGGTTTCTGATGATTGAGGCAGAGAGATGTTCAAAGGCATACAGGTTTGGAGTTGCAACCAATTTTCAGGAGTATCATTAAGGTGCAGAAATAATATGCTGTACTCAATATCATATATGAACTCCTATGTGCCAGTTTTTTGATGTTTTACAACTTCATCTTATCTATTAAGGTTTGTTACTCCTTCCTTCAAGCTCTGTGCATGTTTTTTCATGGTGTCAATAATGATGATGGTGATTGAAAGAACTCTGTCATGGTATCTTGGAAGTATAGTTACTGGTTAAACTATGAGTATAAGAAGAGCAAAGAAATTACACATTGTTTGGGGTATCTTATAGTAATGTTGTCTTTCAATAATCCCTGTTCCCATTTTTCTTATACACAGCAATTAGCTAACATCCTATTAAACATCACACAAAATAGTCTTGAATGTCAGTGTCATTGTGCATTAGGTTCTATTTGGCTTTTCAGTTCTTGAAAGCTATTCATTTTGCTATGGAGTTAAATTTTGCCAGTACCTTCCCAGCAGTGATGGTCTCAGATTCTTCAAAATGTCTTCAATTATTTTTTACCGTTCTTATTTAATAATCGATTTTCTAGAATTGACTGACTGGGATTTTTACTACTGTAGAAACATGCCCTTTCACGAGGTATAGACTTTAGCATGGTGTCTGTAAAAGAGACCATACATACTGTTTCCCCAGGGACACTTCAAGTTAATGTCTGATATCCTGGGGTAATTACTAAGGATGTGCTCTTTCATTTCCATAATGACCCATTTTAGATTAGAAATTATGTGGCCCTTCTATAATATAAAGTTAACTCCTGAATTTTTTTGCCAAATTTATATTTTCAGCAACATATTCTGTTGCATTCATAAGGTAATTTATACTTTGCAGATCATTCAAACTGAGTTTTTGTTTTGAAAGTGTAGTTGCAATAGTGATAGATAATTTTGTTGACATGTGTTGGACACTCAGTGAGTAATTGATGAATTAAATTCTCTCATTCGAACATCAGGTATCATTAATATTCTGGTCTACACTAAGAGCAGGAAGGAGTCCAGGATGTTAATTTTTTTGACAGATATTGGTTAAGTACCATGTATGTGCCAATCTGCTATCAGCGCTGAAGGACACAGCAGTAAAACAAGTAGACAAAGTCCCATGCTCTCATGAAGATTTTGTTCTTGAGGTCCTCTACAGGGTAATAATATGTTATACTGATGAGATTCTGCTCTCTGATACAAATTGCTTTGATAAAAGGAAAGATGTATTTTAAACCCAGCCTGTTCTTAATAAGACTGCTTCATGCTGTAGGCTAACTTTATACAATGAATTCCTACTGGGTACATTCTTCTTTCGTTCACTCAATAGCTTACCTAACACCTTAGGCCCTCCTGGAGTTGATGGTGCCAGTTGCCTGTGATATTTGTATTATAATTTAATAAAAAGAAGCACAGAAAATCAAATTTCTAGCAGTCTTGATATCTTCTGTGTTCTAGCCAACATGTAAATAAATGTACATGGATAATTTATTACTTCATCTGTCTTTGAAAATTTTCAGTTTTCCTTACTGAGAAGGAGAGACCTTTGTCATTTTCTACCACCATGTATATAATTCATTTTTAAAATGTGTCCTGGAGCTTTTCAAATGTTTTCTCTTTGGAGAAAGCACCTTCTCTTGTTATTTGGTTCTTCATAAAGCCCTTGAATATTTAAAAATTTTATTGACTTATGGGCATAAAAGAAATAATCAGCAGTTTATATAACAACACATACTTATTCAAAATGAGAACAATCATATAGTAACATCAGAATCATTTAAGTGTTTGAAACAGACTTAAAATGATCTAGCTTAATTCCCTTATTTTTCAAATGGGTGCAGGAAGTACGGCAAGGAAATGGTATTTGACTCGCCCAAGTTCACAGAATAGTTTGTGGCAGACTCGGAAAAAAGATCCAAGATTTTTTTTTTTTTTGCTTTTTTAAAAAATTTCTGATTTTAAGAGTAATATATTTTTCTCTAATATATAACATTTCTGATTATAAGAGTAAAATTATAAATTTGAAAAATTCAAGAAGAATATGGAAAAAAGTAAAATGTCTAGTTAACTTACTGCATGTAAATTACTGTGGTTACACAGACTTGCTATTTAAATAATAAATATTTAAATGAATAATTTACATCTTTTGAATAATATTGAAGTTATTCCTTATAAACAACTTTATATCTTTCTTTTAAATGCTAAAAGACACATGATATTATGTGGTGTCATATGAGGGATGTACATTTGGATTAAAAATAAAGGAGGGGGCTTCCCCTGGTGGCGCAGTGGTTGAGAGTCTGCCTGCTGATGCAGGGGACATGGGTTCGTGCCCAGGTCCGGGAAGATCCCACATGCCGCGGAGCGGCTGGGCCCGTGAGCTGTGGCCGCTGAGCCTGCACATCCAGAGCCTGTGCTCTGCTAAGGGAGAGGCCACAACAGTGAGAGGCCCGCGTACCGCAAAAAAAAAAAAGTAAAACAAAATAAAAAATAAATAAAGGCGGAAGTAGCTTTTAAGATAGATATAGAAAAAACCCTGTAGTTTTGAATTACGAATTTACAAATTATAATGAGATGATACAGGATAGATGTAGAAGTAAATATAAATACATCAACGTATTTGATAAAACTACTTGTTTTGTGGCAAATTCAAGGGAGATATATCAAAGTGACAGTGCTACTACAGATGTGGACACTCCATCTCGCTCCTGGAGAGTGGTGTCTCTTCTCTCCACATGCATTCTGGAATATATATATTCTCTTTAAGTCCTCAAGGAACTTGTGCCACTGATGATCCTTCTTTCCCTTGTATCATCATTTCCCTTTCAACCAACTCCTTCCCAGCACACAAAAATCCCCAATTTTCACCCATCATAGACAAACAAAACAGTAACGACTGCCTCCCATAAACCTGTCTCCTCTTTATCTCTCACTCTTGCATCCTATTGCTGGACAGGAGGTCAGGAGAGTGGAGAAACATTGTAACTAACCTGGGACAAGTAGTGTAACTTCTCTGCATGCCAGCAGAGTTAATAGTTTTATGTTTTATAAAACCTGACATAATTTTTTAAAAGATGGTTTTATTAAATGATTTGTGATATCTCTTTGACCTCTAAAATTAAATGATTCTAAGGGAGAAGAGAGGCAATACCCCACAGAAGCTACTTATTCATAGTATAACTACAATTTACAGCCATGATTTCATTTGCATTGATGTGTTTTGAGATTCTGTCCCCACTCAGGTTTCTAACGGTGTAAGGGAGATAGTAGAGTCAAGTTATTTTAAATAAGGATCAAGGAAATACTCTATTTTTAAATGAAATAAGCTCTTTGTGCTACTGAAAAAGAGCACTGGACTTGAAGTCTATTGGACTTGAAGTTACCCCCAAAATTATTTGAATGAGAATAGGAATCAAAATATCTCTGTTCTACTGCTAGCTATGCCACTAGCCATTTGTGTGACATTAGAAAAATAATGGCATATCTATTTATACAGTGATGAACATGAGACCAGATAAGGTCTTTCACCATTACTTTTCCTTTTTAGAAGTGAAATCCTTTCTTCAAGTGAAATTGAGTTAGAAGCCCAAAATATAGGATAAAATTGCAGTGCTCTATTGGATTAGAGGTGGAACCTCGGAGCCATAACCTTTCACCCCTCTCACACCTCACGTGGTGCCCAAGGTGCCTTGGTGAAGCCTCGGAACTCCATGAGGCTGAAGCCACTGGAGTAGGTAATCATCTAGGTTCCGTGGAGTTTGAACTTAGACTGACAGTAATTTTCATTCTTGTTTGTGCTTTTGTCAGCTGCTAATAAATAAATATAAATAAAATATCCACTAGATGGCAGTAGATCAAATCTTTGTTCTAATAGTTTCAGCTGACAATCTTACAGTCCAATATTTAAGTACATATTTGGATTACTTACAAAACTTTCAGAATAATTCCATTTTATCACAGTTTATATTTTGAAATTCTTCAGCCTCTCAATTTATTTTCACTTGGTGTCCCATTTTCAAGACATTGTAGAATTATTGGTTAGTCCAAACAGTCTTTATGACTTGCTCTGGTCATGGGAATTTTATTTTAATTGCAAAATATTCAAATAAATACATGTCTATGAGCATTTAAATTTATTTGTAATACCCACTTGATTTTCCAGCTTTACTAGAAGCCAGTCTTTAACCCAGAATGATGGTGACCTGGTTGCTCATCTTTCCTGTCTCATACCATCTGCTCCATTGCACAGCACTGAGCTTCCCATGATAATGGTAGGCTGCATTGTGTTGTGTACTGATGTTTCAAGAAGGAGATGCTGTCAGGTTATACTAGGTGATGGGAGATCATGATAAGGGTAACCAAGCAAGTGAGGTAGCCCAGGACGCTGCTCGATGCTTCCAACATTTAAAGTACTGCAGCCTCATGGAAGATAGAACAATGACTCTTTCCTTCAGGATTCAGCCGGTTTTCTCAGACTCAACAGTTCTGGTAACTTCATGCCAACACTGAGCCCCCCAGAAGTTGCTACCTGGTTTTCTTTTTTGGCATCATTTATTTATACTCTCCAGGAGAGAACTGATTGAGTGAATTTGTTGTAATCTTACATAGTGATAAAGTTAATTTATATATTGGGATCCAGAAAATGGAAGCTGCCCCAGTGGCCCAGCCCACATAAGAAATCTAAACCTAAGTCAGCCTAGAAAACCTAACATACATCAATCACAATCCTCCAGCTCAGCTTTAGCTAGTTCACCTTACCCTAAAAATAAGACCTGCTAGCCTTATAAGGAAATCCTCAACCTCTCAGCTAATCATGCCCTGTTTTTTGTTGCCTCTTCTGTAACTCTATGAAACCTATAAAACTCACTCTAGCCCTAAATCCCTCAGGAACAGGGCTTCACTGCTTGTGAGGCAATGTTCTCCCCCAATCCATGGATTGTTTTCCCTTGAATAAAGAACATTAAACTTATTACTCTTATTGTTTTCATTTTGTCATTTGACAGTAGAGCACCCCTTATATGCAGTCTCTAAGTTACCTTGAATCTGGTTGGATCCCATTGAAGGCAGTTTATACGTAGAATGGTCAAGGGAAAAGATCAAAGTTTTGGCCCGTTTTCTAGGTGAAATTAGTAATAGCTCCCTATTTTACTCCCAGGATTGTCCCACTCAGGGTGATAAATTACATGATTACCTGAATACATAGTCATCTTTGTCTTGAGCTAATTCCTGCTCTTTAGGCCAGGGTTATGTGGCATAAGACTTGGCTAATGAGAAAAGCACTGCCTGAGACTACTTACTTAGGAAGCAGCTATGGGGCACAGACATTTAGAGTTGTGTGGACTACCAGTTGTGCAGTCCTTAGAATAAACGAAAAGAGAATTTAAAGAAGAAAGCTAACTTTAAATTCAAGCTTCTATCTCATTAGTTCAATTTTATCTGCTAGATGCAGTCTCTTTCTAATGCACTGTGGAAACAAGAATATGATTTTCATTAATAAGGAAAATTATAAAGCTAGCAAAGAATTTAAGTGGTTTGCCTTAAGTACCTTTGTGATACTTTGCGTGTATTACATTATAAATATCAGAGAAAATTCCAAAATTAGAGCCTTAAAGATGGTGAATTCACAATCTCTCATGCATAAATGGTAGATTAAGTCTTTTAATTATCACTCTTAATAATAATTAACATCACCACTAAGTGTATGGGAAGTAGTTATCTTTCCACCTAAGTCATTACCCAAAATTCTCTTTAATAATCATATCTTTAAATGCTTTTTCCCTTGCATTACTCCTCTATCATTTTAATTGAATAGATTTAATACAGCAAATCATGCACTGCAAAATCTATTTTTGCCCTCAGAACAGGTTTATAATGAACAAATGCTAAGGGACAGTTTGAAATGTTTTGCCCAGAGACTGAGGGGCGTTGTTTTTCAAAATGTAAAGAGATGTTTTTTCAGGGAGGGCTGTGATGAGCTTTTTGCTTATCTCCATGTAGAACACAGAAAGAGATTAAATGATAACTTGGGACATGTTGTTTAGAATAACTTCAGGAATCTTTATTTTCCAGCTATCAGAATAGGCCCATAAAGACATTTGTGCAAAGCTTTTTCTCTGAAAGTCATTTATTTCACTTGTGGTATTTTGGACATTATCATACTGAGTTGAAGGGCAGTGAACATAATGTTCTCACAAATGTTACTGTATTACTTTGAGTAGATAAAGTATAGAAATAGCTACTTGTTGGGTTGAAAATCTCCTATGTCCTTCTGAAAGATTCACTTCTGTTCACCAAATAATCCCATTTCTTTTTCTTCCTCTTGAGTGCAAAGAAAGAGTAAATTCCTTAACCCCTTAGAAGTTAGGTGGCACCATGTGACTAGTTCTGGCCAATGAAATGTGATCACTTCCTGGAAGAGCCTTGAGGAGCCCACCCTCCTTGTTCTTCCAATCACAGTGGCAGTGGGATCACGTACTGAGCCAGCAGAGCCCTAGGGCAGAGACAGCCTGGATTTCCAAGACTCTGATTACAAAGGAGCTATGCGGAAGTAAAATAGAGTGAAGTGAAATATTCTAAATACTAAATGAAAAAGAAATAATTATATGTCATAAGTCTCTGAAATTTCAGGTTTGTTATCACAGTGTAACCCAGCCTGTTTTGACTAACATAGGGCTTATAGGGAAGTTTAGTTTTACAATTTAATTTTTTTTTCCTGACTTGGATAGTCTTTGCCATGACTGAATTTGTTTCAAGCAAGTATTAAGACAAGTCATCACTCTGAAGTAAAGAAAACATGAAATTAGACTTTCATATAAATAATTTTTAATTTAAGTAAAATGTGGGAAATTATCCAAAACATGTAGGATTATTTTAGCCAACAAATATAATCTGTAGGAAGAATCCTTATAAGAGGGGAAGACAAAATCTATAATATTCTATGGTTTGTGGTTTAAAAGATCAATTTATAATTTTATAGTTCTCAGTTTTTATTTGTAAAGTAATAGTGTTGCAGAACTAGAAAAATAAAGTTTCTAAGACACATAAACTGGTTCAGCATAAGAACATATAAATGTTCACGTTATAGATATGCAGCTGTGTCCTGCTTTGCTTGGGACAGTCTCAGTTTATGTACGCTGTCTGGTAATTCATAATAGTGTCCTCTTCATTCAAAGATTGTGCTGAATTGGATGATACATTGTATGTATGTCTATGGGACCAGACTCATCAGGGATAGTTTGGAAAACGTGTGTAGTGCAGCTAAATTTTCTTCTTTCTTAGTTCTGTGGAACATATCATTGCATGAAAATAACGTTATATGAGATTGTTAGGTGCCCAGGCCAGCCCACAGAATTTTTTAAATTCATAACTGAGCCAAGCCATAGTGATTAGTAAATGCAAAATAAAATTTTATAGGTTCTTGTGGATTGGCTTAGGCTCCTAATCATCATGTATGTAAAACATTGCATTAAATGAAAAATGTGGTCTAGTTTCCAATAACTAACTTACCAAGGAGTTTAGAACATAGCCACTTTTCATTTGGGCATAAACAGTGGTTTTTATATGCAGCTTTCATTATTAGTAGTATTAATATTTTATTTTTTATCATGGAAAATTTTGGAGACACAAAAAGTAAGTAATAGTATAGTAAACCGCTATGCAGCTATTACCCCAGTCCGAACAACCACCGACAAATGGCCAATGCTATCCTATCCATACCCCCAACTAATTTTTTCCTCCTGTATTATTTTCAAGTAAATCCAGACATCATATCATTTTAGCCTCATACATTTCAACTCTTATCTCCAAATGGTAAGTACTCTTCGATAAACATGGTATTATGTGGTTATCATATAATAGTATGTGTTTAACAAATGTGTGTCAAAATAGGTTTGGGTTGAAGAGTAACATGTCACCATTTAGCCACATTAAATGGATACTATCTCTTGGACTAACAGTCTCCCCATTTCACCTTTATCAGAACAAATTACCTTTAAACATTCCAAAAGTAAACTCTAAATTTCCCTTTAGACAATTTAGAAGTATATGTACACACTCCAATCCAGAGATCAAGGGGCTGTGAAGATGTGTTCTGCAGCTGTCTCCCTTTGAAGTTCTCTGCTCTGACACTTCAGATAACAGTATAACTCAGGTTTCCAGGGAACTGAGCAGTCTACTCTTCAAAGAAGAGGTGAATACCTTAGCTTGACAGGTTAACTTCAAGAAAGGTAATCCTAATAAATGGAACTTACGGAGTAAATGTTAAGAGGACTGAAAAATGGCTTTTGCTGACCTATTTATTGAGACTAGCAGCATGTTATAAACAAATCTTATAAACTAGCAGCATGTTATAAACAAATCTTATTTTCTTTGTGCTAAAACCATTCCTGCATAATCTTTTTATGTACTTTGCAGGATTTGTAGGAAATGAAAATTATTGCCTTTCTGTTTCATATTTCAGGACGTAATTAAGCTGTATTTCTGATTTGTTTAAAAAGAGAAAGCCAAAACAAGTTTTTCCTTTATTTATCAAATATGTAATTAGAAGAAAAAAGAAGGGAATTTATTTGGTACAGATTATATTTTTAGTAAAATTAGAGAAATTTGGCTGACTGCAACAGATTATTTATATATTGTACCAATTTCCTTGACTCATATATATATTTTTGTTTATATGCAAACGATATAAAATGACTAAGAAGATAGAAGTAGTGTTGCTTATTTGTGGGGGGAGGGAGGATTGGAAATAGGGTTCACCTAACTGGATTACTAGTTTTCCTTTTTTCACCTCTTGTATCAATGACATGTAGATGGCATTTACCTTAATTTAAGCATTTGATTTAGATTCCAATGCAGGTGTAAGCAGCATATTAAAGGGAACAGTCCTGTTTCTACTATTTAGTAGCCTTATACCCAAGATCAAACCTTGACTGTCTAATTATGTAATGATACTAATAACATTTTTAATCTATAAAGGTACTGAAAGGATTAAATGGGGTCATCTATATAGTTTTTTTTTAAATTTGGATCTATTTTTGTATTTATATATAATACTAAAATTTTAAATGTACAATTTGTTTTTTTGACAAACCTATACATTCATGTGACCAACGTCATAATCATGATAGAGAACATTTCCTTCACCTCCAAAAGTTCTCTCATGGCCCTTTATAGTCAGTCCTCTCCACTCACCTTCAGCTTCTGTCAACCACTGATTTGTATTCTGTCCTTACAGGTTTGCATTTTCTGAAATTTCATATAAATGGAATCATGTGGGTATGTGGTAATTCATGTCTGGCTTTTTTTACTCAGCATAATGCTTTTGAGATTTATCCACTTCGTTAAGGATATGAATAGACCATTCTTATTTATTGCTAAGTGCTATTCTGTATTAAATGAATATACAATCACTTGATGGACATTTGGATTGTTTCCAGTTTGGGACAATTAGGAATAAAGCTTCTGTGAATATTCACTTACAGATATTTATGTGGACATAGTTTTTATTTATCATAGGTAAATGCATAGAAATGACATTGTTGGGTTGTATGGTAAGTCCATAATTAACTTATTAAGTAACTCAAAAGCGTTACCTCTTTAAAGTCGCTATACCATTGGCAATCCCTCCAGTAATGAATATATTAACGACTCCAAATTCTCATTTATACTTGGTATTGTCAGTCATTTTAAAAATTTTAGCCCTTCAAGTGTACGTGTAGTGCTATATCATCATGGTTTTAATTGCATTACTCCAAAGGACTAATATCTTTAGCATACTTCCTTGTGTTTATTGTCCATTTATCTTCTTTTGTTATGTGTCTGTTAGAATCTTTTGCCCATTTTTATCACATCTTTTCTTCTTCCTGTTGAGGTTTAAGAATTCTTTAAATATACATGATATAAATCCTTTATCATGTATGTTTGCAAATGTTGCTCCCTATCTGAGGCTTGTCTTATTTCCTTACGTGTTTTTTGAAGAATAAGAGATTTTCATGTTGATGAAGTCCAGTTAAACAATTTGTATTTTATAGTTTGTATTTTTTTGCATTGTGAAAATTCTTTGCCTAACCCAGTACCACCAAGACCTTCACTTATATTTTCTTCTAAAAGTTGAATAATTTTAGCAGTTTTATTTAGTTCTATGAACCATTTGAAGTTAGTTTTTGTGTATGGTGTTAAGTCAGGGTCAAGGTTCATTTTTTTGCACAGATGTATGTATTTGTTCCAGAACCATTTGTTGAAGACAATATTTTCCTGTTGAATAACCTAGGCAGCTTTGTCAAAAATCAATTGATTATATGGACACCCTATTTCCTGTTGAATTAATTTATATGTCAGTTTTGACACCAATACCACAATGTTTGGATAATTGTAACTTTATAGTAATTCTTGAAATGAAGCAGTGTAAATTGTCCTCTTTTAAAATTAAGGTTATTCTAGGTTCAATGCTTTGCCGTTTAATTTTAGAATCACCTTGTCAATTTCTACATAAATAACTACTTAGTTTTTCGTTAGAGTTCATGGTGCCATAGATATATACAGAGAAAATTAAAACCTTTGTAGTGTTATGTGTTTTGATTCATGAACGTGGCATCTCTTCCCATCGTTTATTCAGCTGTCTTTTAAATCCACTCAGCAATATTTTAGAGATTTCAAGATACAGATTTAACATGCATTTTGGTAAATATAATTTGTAGACCTATATGTTTCATTTTCATTAGTGCTACTGTAAAGAACATTTTAATTTTATTATTTAGTTGTTTGTTATTAGTATATAGAAATATATAACTGATTTTTGTATATTTATCTGGAATCATCTGCCTTTACTACACTCACTTCTTAGTTCCAGTAGCATTTTTTTGCAGATTTCTTTGATTGGTCTACATAAATGATCATGTCATCTGTACATAAAAAGTTTCATTTTTTCCTTTCCAATATATATGACATTTTTAATTTACTTTATTATCAGTTGCACTCTTTTTGCTTCATCGCACTGCAGTGTTGTGCAATGTTTGCACAAAGCTGAACAAAAGGGGTAAGAACAGACTGCTTTGCTCCTGATCTTAGAGGAAAGCATTCAGTCTTTCATAGGAGTGATATCAGTTGCAATGTTTTGGTGGGTATTTTTATCAGATTGATAACAGGGTAACTTCCACTCATAGCTTGAAGGTAATTTTTATTATGGTTGGATTTTGAATGTATCAATTGCTCTATTACACATATGTTAGGATGAGCATATGATCTTTTTTCTATTATTTAATAAATTGTTAGATTACTGATATTGAACCAATCTTAACAGTACTAGAATAATGTGTTTTTCTTTCTATGTATTGTTAGATGTTGTTTGCTAATATTTTGGGTTTTTTTTATTTGTTTATCCAATCTCCCAATGATAGATATTGTATATTTCCATTTTGTTAACAAAAATTCTGCAATATCTATCATTTCACATATTTTCATGTGCACACCCAAGATTATCTCTAGAGTATATGCTTAGACATGGATATATCACCAGAGTATATATCTAGAAGTAGGTTATAGAATAAGTTCATCTTCACCTTTATTAGATATTATCAGAGTACCATCCAAAATGTTTGCACAAGCTATGCACTCAACAGCAGTATATTAATCTTCCTTCTTCCTCATAGCCTTACCAATAATCAGAGAAATATTTGTGTTTTGGCCAAATTTTGATGGGTTTAGAAAGCTAACACATTGTTTAATTGCCTTTTCTTGATTAGTAGTGAAAGAAAGCATAAAGGATTTTCTTTGGCAAATTGCTTACAACCTGTTCAAGTGCTTGCTAATATTTTCTTTGAGGTTTTTGCATCTGTGTTCAGAAAATTTTTTAAAATTACTTAATTTATTATTGGCTGCGTTCGGTCTTTGTTGCCGCACGTGGGCTTTTTCTAGTTGTGGCCAGCGGGGGCTACTCTTCCTTGCAGTGCATGGGCTTCTCATTGCAGTGGCTTCTCTGGTTGGGGAGCATGGGCTCTAGGCGTGCGGGCTCAGTAGTTGTGGTGCACGGGCTTAGTTGCTCCGCGGCATGTGGGATCTTCCCGGACCAGTGACTGAACCTGCATCCCCTGCATTGACAGGAAGATTCTTAACCACTGAGCCACCAGGGAAGTCCCCAGAAAGCTTACTGATCTGTTTTATGTATGTATGTATTCACTTATTTAAAAATTATCTTTGGTTTTTATATCAGATAATTTTGGCATCATAAAATGAGTTAGCAAATATTCTCTCCTCCTCTATTTCCTGGAAGAGTTTGTGCAAAATTGGTGTTACTTCTTCCTTACATAAAATTTATTTGGACAATTTACCAATGACATCATCTAGTCATGGAACTTCCTTTGTGAGAAGGATTTTATTATGACTTCAATTCCTTTAATAGTTATAAGGCTACCCGGTTACCTATTCCTTGCTGAGGGAGCTTTGGTTGTTTGTATTTTCAAGGAATTATTCCATTTCATCCAAGATGTTCATAAACGTGTAGTTGGTTCATAATATTCTCTTTTTGTCATTTTAATATCAGCAGGACCTATATGTATGTCTATATTTTTATTATTGATATGATTATTTCTGTATTTTCTCTTGTTTCCTGATCACTGTGGTTAATGCTTTAACTTTATTTCTCTGTTCAAAGAACCAGATTTTGAGTTCATTGATTTCCTGTATGTTTTCCTCTTTTCCTTTTCTTTTTTAAAATATTTTATTTCCAAGTATAGTTGATTTACAATCTTGTGTCAATCTCTGCTGTACAGCAAAGTCACTCAGTTATACACATATATACATTCTTTTTTTATATTCTTTTTTTTTTTGCAATACGTGGGCCTCTCACTGTTGTGGCCTCTCCCGTTGCGGAGCACAGGCTCCGGACGCACAGGCTCAGTGACCATGGCTCACAGGGCTAGCCGCTCCGCGGCATGTGGGATCTTCCCAGACCGGGGCACGAACCCATGTCCCCTGCATCGGCAGGTGGACTCTCAACCACTGCACCACCAGGGAAGCCCTATATTCTTTTTTTCACTATAGTTTATCACAGTATATTCAATATAGTTCCCTGTGCTATATATTAGGACCTTGTTGTTTATCCATTCTAAATGTAACACTCTTTTTCCTGATTTTTGCACATACCTTTATTGTTTTCTCCCTTCCATTTACTTTGGGTTTATTTTGCCTATCTAATTTTTGTTTTGTACAATGGAAGCTTAGATAATTGATTTTAGCTCTTTCTTAATGCTATAAATAATTGATTTTATAGCTTTCTTAATGCTATACATTTCCCTGTAAGCACTGCTTTAGCTTCATCCCACAAATTTTTATGTTATGTTTTTGCTTAAAAATTTATCTAGTTTATTTTTTACCCATGGTTTATTTAGTGATGTGTTATTTAATTTCCACGTATTTGAAAATTTTAAAAATATTATTTATTTCTAAATTAATTCCATTATTGTCAGAGAACTTTGTATGATATCAGTTTTCTTACATTTATTGAGACTGCTTAATTTGTTATTTGGGAGGGTTTTTAATCTCTTACTGATTTTTCTGGTTGCTTTTCTTTTATTGTTACTGAGGTATATGTGTATATCTCCAAATATGATTTTGGATCTACTTATTTTTCTTTTCATTTCTACATATTATTCTTCATGTATTTTAGTTCTGTTATTAGTCTGTCCACATTTAGGCTTTTATATATATGCTGATGAATTGATCCCTTTATCATTATGAATGACAATCTTTAAGTTACATTCCTTATAAACTCTGCTTTGTGTGTCTCATATGAATATAGCTACTATAACGTCTTTAAAATATTTGTCTGCTTGGTATATTTATTTTAATCCTTTTGCTTTAAAACTATATATGTCTTTATATTTAAAGTAGGTTTCTGCTAGACTATACCACAGTCGGGTTTTGATTTTTGATTCAGTCTGACAATCTGCTTTTTCATTACTTTTAATTGAAGTGTTCAATTTATGTTTAGTATAATTTTAATATAATTGGGTTTATATTTATGATGTTACTATTTGTTTTTCTACTTGTCTCATCTGTTGTTTATTCCTTTTTTCCCTTTTCCTCTTCCTTTATTTGGGTTAAGTAATTGTTGAGAATTATTTTTATTTCCACTATTGGTTTTATCTTTTTGTTTTATTTTTGAATCGTTTCCCTAGGATTTATAATATAAATCTTTACGTTACAACACACTTTGAAATAATATTATACCAGTTTATGGGCATAGTAAGAACCTTGTAACAGTATACTTCTATTCCCCAACTTTATCCTTTGTGCAGTTTGTGTTGAACATTTTACGTCTCCATATGCTATAAACAACACAGTGGTCTTTTAAAGCATTGAATTACTTTCTGTAGTAATTGAAAATTAATTAAAATATAAGGAGTTTATATTTACCCACCCGATTGCCATTTCCAGTGCTCTTCATTCCTTTGGCCAGTTACAGATTTTTTTCTGATATGATTTTCCTTCTCCCTAAAGGTCATTCTATGACATTTCTTGTAGTATAGTTAGCTGATGATTCATTCCCTTGGTGGTTGTTTCTTTGAAAAAAGTCTTAATTTTACCTCAGTTTTGAAGACATCTTTTCTGGGTAAAGAATTATGGGTTAGCAGTTTCTTTTTCTCATTCAGTACTTTAAATATTTCACTGCATTGTGTTTGATTTAAGTAATTTTTGAGGAGAAGTCTGCTATAATTCTTATCTTTGTTCCTCAGTGTGTAAACTGTATTTTTTCTATGGCTGATTTTAAGACTTTCACTTTATCAGTGATTTTCAGTGATTTGATGTTATTATACTAATTTTACTTTTCTTCACTTTTATTCTGTTTGGAATTTGGTGAGCTTTTTGAATCTGTGGTTTGGTAAATATTATCAAATTCAGAAAAGTTTTGGCCTTTATTTCTTCAAAAAGTATTTTCTATTCCCTCTCTCTCTTCTCCTGGTACTCCAATTAGATGTAAGGGATACAATATGATGTTTTCTCACTGGCCACTTTTTTGTTCATTTATTTATTTTTTTAGTCTTGTTCCTCTCTGTGCTTCATTTTGTATGGTTTCTATTTCTATGTCCTCAATTTCACTGTTTTTTCTTTCTTCTGCAATGTATAATCTGCTATTAATCACACCCACTGTATTTTCATTTCAGATGTAGTATTTTCCATCTCTAGAATCCCATTCATGTCTTTTTTACATCTTCCACTTCTCTTGTTATAAGGCTTATATTTTCTTTTTCTTTATCTTCTTGAACATATAGAATACAGTTAACCCTTGAACACCACGGGTTTGAATTGTGCAGGTCTACTTATACACAGGTTTATTTTCATAAATACATACTACAGTACTACATGATCTGTAGTTGGTTGAATCCACAGATGTGGAACCGAATATACAGAGGGCTGACTGTAAAGTTATGTTGTTTGTGACTTGATTTTGCTGTAGTTCTTTAAACAGTGTAACTTTTTATTTTCTGTAGAATTAAGTTACTTAGAATCAGTTGGACCCTATCTAGGTATGCTTTTAAGCTGTTATATACTTTATTTCTGGACCAATAGTGTCACCACTAAAGTGGTGACAGATATTATTCTGAGGATTTTACCCGGTTCATGTGTATTATAAGGAATGTTCACTCTGACTTGTGGGAACGTAATTTATTCCCAGCCCTCTGTGAGCTCCAGAAATTGTTCTGCCTAATCCTTTGTGGTGGTACTTTTTCCAGTCTCTCATAGTTTCCTCTCATGCATGCATGTATCAGTACTTAGCCAAAGATTTAAGGGGATCCCCTCTACACACTCCAGATCTCTCTCTGGATATAACTCCTTCCACAAATTTCAGTGTCTGTGATCTCTTCAATTTCAGTTCCTGGCTCCTCAACTCAGAGAAACTGCCAGGCTCTACTTGGATCTACCCTCTTTGCTCCGTGGCCTGGAAACCACCTCAAAGCAGTAAGCTGCAACAATCTTAGGTCTCACCTTGAATGTTTCCCTTCTATATTATATCACACTCTCATATTACCTGTTGTCCAACATATGAAAATTGTTGTATATATTTTTTCTGGCTTTCTAGTTGTTTAATTTGGGACAGCAAATTAAGTTCCTTTTATCTTGGGCAGAAACTAAAGTCCTGTAAAATAGTTTTATAAACTGTAAACTCCTGTACTATCATCCATATTATACTTTGTGAATGATGCCTTATAAGTGGTACATCCTCATAACCAGGGTTTCGGTTTCCATGTTTCTTCCCTGCAGTCTGTATCCATATAGCTGTAAAAATGGTTTTTTATAAACGCAAATATGGTCATGCCCCTCCCCTGCTTAAAACCTTCCAATGGCTCCATCATTTTGCAATATATACAAATATAGAATCATTGCACTGTGCACCTGAAACTAACATAATGTTATATCAATGATACCTTAATTAATTAAAAAATAAAAGTTTTTTTTTTTTTTTTTTTTTTTTTTAAGAATTCTGGCAGTAATGAATGCTATAGTCTAAGAACCATGGGTCTCCCTACTTCTTGGACCACATAGGGCTGAGATCCTTATATGATCTTATATGAGCACAGAGCACTTGGGGAAAGCCTCAAAAGTGGATTAATATTGAACTTTCCACAAACTCAGCTATTGTGGTTACGATTTGGAGTTAACGTTATTAAAAAATAATTTATATAAACATCATTACTTGTTTTGCTGGTATCATAGAACAATTCATACCTGGTAAACCTATCTGAATATTTTTTAAAGGCACACATATTTTTAGCTTTCTTCCCAGTAGCAGATTCTTGATAAATAATAATTAAATGAACAAATGGCATATTCTATTTTAATTGTAATAAAAGCAACTATGACACTAATAATAACAACTAACATTTACTGGGTTCTTACTCTAGACCAAACTCTAGACTCTGTGTTTATGAATGAGCTTCATTTAGTTCTCACAACAAACCATAATGGAGGAATGATTTTTATCCCCATTTTAAAGATAAGGAAACTGAGGCTTAGAAACACTGTCTTGCCCAAGGTCACACAACTGGTCAGAGGATTAACCTAGATAACGTGTCTCCAGAATCCACAGTCCTAATCACTAATTTAGAGTACCTTTATTTTAGCCACGTGAACAAATCAATTTAGTGACCATATTGGTTACAACTCTTGGTACACAGTGTTTGGTTATATAATATGATTGAAATTTTTTCTTTGATCAGATTGCTTTTCATTAGGATTATCATAGTGATCAGCCTGTTCAATATTTTTCCAGTCATGACGCCTTCCATTTCAAATTCTGCAATGCATAGTCTCAGAGACAAAGAATTGTTTCATAACTGTTAGGCCCAGTCCTTGGAAAGATCAATCCCTCTAATGCTCTTCTTCCTCCCAGTTAGTAAGGCTTGGGTCCTCACATCTCTTTGGATTCTCTTTTCAGAGGCAATAGGAAAGGAAAACGTTTGGGGTTTCGTCCAGTACTTTTTTGATTCTTAATGCTCTTGTTTGTAGTGAGGACAATGTGAAAATAGCAGTGATTATGCATATTTTCATTTTTTCTTTCTAACCCTCTTGGGAGCTACATTTTTCGTTGTATGGGTTTGTCTGTGATGGAGAAAGCTATGGCAAAAGCTATAGTTATCACTCTCTTTACATGGAATGGAAGGATAGATATTTTCCATTGTGATCCAAAATAGGTCACTTCTGACAGAGTTGAAAAGAATTCCCTCACTGTGCTTATCCCAGAGCTACTAATTCATACTACATCTCCATAATCAGAGGATGTTTACTGTGGGTGATCTTGATCATAGTCTCACCTAAAAAAGTTGGGAGGTACAGTGATGCTTCCTCTTTTACTTACTATCTTTCTGCTTTCCTCCCCCCATTTCCTTCCTGGGGGATATGTGAGTGTGTGTGTGGGTCTGTGTCTGTGTCAGTTTCAATGTGTGCACATCTCATAACATAGTCCTTTCATCTCAACCTCCCTATTGTAGCTGGAATTTATCCATCTCTTCATCTCTTCTGTCCCTACTTATTTCAGCCTGATGGATAACCTCTTCATTGGTGTTTCCACTTCTGCTCTTGTTTCTGTATCCATCCCCCACACAACATCCAAAGGATGTTTTCAGAATGAAAATCTGATCGTGATATTGCCTCCTGCTTAAAAACATTTGATGCCTGCCTGAAATTCATAATGTCTACTTTTCATGACCTTGCTCCTGCAAACATATGCAGTCACATTCATTTACCAGATAAATAGCTTTTGTGTTTTGATCACAGTAAGAAATGTATTTTGCATCATCATTCAGCACATATGTACACACATAAATACACACACATATGTGCCTAAAACAAAAGTTTCACAAAAAATACTTAGCTTTTCTACACACATGCACACACACACATACATATGTGACGTGTACTGTGCATGGGTGAATTTTTTATGTATTCTCCCTTACTGCATGAGACCAGGGAATATGTTCTACTTGAGCATTACCTTATGTCCAGAACCTGGAATAGTGCTATATACAGAATAGTTACTCAGGGTATATTTGTTGAGTGAATACATATTAATGTTTGAACTTTATTGAGAAACAATTATCTCCAAAATACTACTTAGTGATGCTGATTTGGTTTATAAGTTCTGATATTTAGGTAAAATAATTGCTAAGTAGAACTTATCAAGAAAAACCATAGAGTTAAATTTATTTCTTTCTCTGATGTTTCTATGAATCAAGAATATTTGTTCTGAACTTTGAATTTTAATTTGGTGAAGGTCTTTGTCAAAATGTATCTTAGCAAGCTCACTGTCAGTTGCTTTTGGAATTTGTATAACAAAGTCCATTAGTAGCTTTTATTCTTTCTATTTCATTTTTAAAGAACGTTGTTTGGAATTACAGTTAACATATAAAGAATCTTTTTCCCTAGGTTTTTTTCTTAAATAAATTTATTTTTGGCTGTGTTGGGTCTTCGTTGCTACGCGTGGGCTTTCCCTAGTTGGGGTGAGCAGGGGCTACTCTTCGTTGCAGTGGGCGGGCTTCTCATTGCAGTGACTTCTCTTGTTGTGGAGCACAGGATCTAAGGGCGCGGGCTTCAGTATTTGCGGCACTTGTGCTCAGTAGTTTTGGCTCACGGGCTGTAGAGCACAGGGTCAGTCGTTGTGATGCATGGGCTTAGTTGCTCCGCGGCACGTGGGATCTTCCTGGACCAGGGCTTGAACCCGTGTCCCCTGCATTGGCAGGTGGATTCTTAACCACTGCACCACCAGGGAAGTCCCCCTAGTTTTCAATATTATATTTTAAATAGGAGCTGTAAACTAATGCTATGTCTGTAAAAGCATGTTATAGAAAAGTTTTTTCTGTTGTTTGAAATTAAATAGTTTTCTATAGGAAAAATAAAGCTCAGAAAATATTTCCTGTTTCTACTTATGGATATAACCATTTTATGCATTAACTACAAGGAATTCACACTTGTTTTAATTTTCCTTTAAAAATCTGTAATAGTAGCTATTTCAGTGACAGTTTCACATATTAGACATTTTAATGTATACTATAAGATATAGGGAAACAAGTTACAATTAAAAATCTATGTGTTTCTTTGTTAAAAGTAGAACATCACATTTCTTCTGCCTCTAGGCAGACATATATTTTCATTTATTAGATGAGATTCAACATTTTAAAAAGTCCATTAAGCAGTAACTGAGCGTCTAAAAGCTTTAGGTGTTAATAGAAGATGTTTGCAAATCTGAAGAAGTGGGGATCCACGCTGAACAGGTAGGGTTTATTAAATTTGAGGACATACTAGAGTCGGCTTTAAGGTAGATTCATCATGATTGGAGTCGGCTTTAAGGTAGATTCATCATGATTGTTGCTAAAAACATCCAGTATTTGTAATTGGTGTGGGATAGCATAGATAAACTTCCTTCCTAAGATATTTGAGCTGGCTATTGAACCTTTTAGCTTTCATTGCTGGTTATAATTTATATTAGCCTCAAGCACTAAACCAAATGATTCCACATATTAACTATTTGGTGGTCCTAATACAGTCCAGCTTTAGACCAGGACTTGAATGGAGGCAGAAGTACATTAATCTTCAGAGATACCAACACAGCAGATGCTGAGATCGATTTCCTAAAGTCATGTATTATTTGCATTTTTTTTCTCTTTGCGAAGCTCTAATCGCTGTGCTCTGGAAGCACAGATCTGTTTTGAAGTCCTGAGAAACTTCTTGTACCAGATGCTGGAAGGGAAGTTTGCGAATCAGGAGTTCAGTGGACTTCTGATAACATCTAATTTCATGGAGTGCCACAGTATCAGGCCTGTAATGATGAGGTTTCTTCACCCCTCCAGAAGAGGGCAGACTCTTATGAGTAGCGTTTGTAGCCAGTTGCTTCTTCCTTGCTTTACCACTGGTCTGTTTGTATCCTTGGTACAGAGACGTACTTAGAGAGCAACTGTGGTGCAGTGGAGGCTGTGAACACAATTGAAAGATGGCTGACACAGAGCCTACCCCCTAACACGCCCAGCACCACTTCTGTGCCCTGCGTCAGCCAATCACACGCCATCTATTGCATTTCTTGATACCAACTGTGGTTATTATCTCTTCTGAGATCACTCAAAAGGAAAACAAGGTTAATTCTTAGTGTTCTTTTTTCTCCCCTTTAAAACAAATATTAGTGCTTTTTATAATTAAAAAAAAAATGGAGAGGAAAACAGACTCAAAAGGCGATAATGGTTGCAGTCCAGTCCTTACATGTTACTATTCAACCCTTGAACTCATATGATTCGATAACGTGTCCTTCTTACAATCACTTATTAGTGAGGTATCGACCGAGTTGCAGTGGAATTTTAAAATAATTATGAAAATTTTAAAGAATTCTCAATAAAAGTTACTTTTAAAAATTTTCTAGGTGAATTGAAAGTGTTTATTGTGTGCTTTTTTAATTTGTTGCCCAGCCTTTAAACTTCTATTTCACAATGATGGTTTTAATCTTTCTTTCTTAGGAAGGTATAGGCATGATAATTTTTTTTCCAGTCACATTCCTTATATTTATGACCGTCTCCTGGGTTAGACTGTGTTGTTAGTGGTATCTTTGGAACCATGTAGAAGTCTTGGCCATTTAGTGTTAGAAGATGAACTTGGGCGAAGTCATTTATAGAAAGGACAAGGCAACTCATAATCTGAAGAAAAAAGGATTCAAAAGTTCAAGTATTACTATTTGAAGGTATGCAAGACTTTATCTCTGCAGCCAGTGGCTTCAATAAGTAGGATCGGGCAGTTTCTGGCAAATGTCATTGTAGTAGACGTCCATATTTTTCCTATATCTACCACTGTACCTTCTTGTCTTTGAAGCTCCCCCTTCTACTCCTCTCTGTTCATATTGGCGTCTTAGTAAAACATAATCTGGCTCTCTATATGGCCTCTATTAATACAGGGGTGAATGTTAATCAGTAATGAGCATCTTACCCAATCAAGTTCATTCTCTTCCATTTTGAAACTGGGATTGTGAGTCAGCTTAAGTTTTTCTGAGTGCCTGGGTTGGGACACGTAAAACTGAGGAGCTGTCAAATGCTATAGTTTCTTTTTCTTTTTCTTCCAGTTTTATTGAGATATAATTGACATACAGTACTATATGAATTTAAGGTGTACAGCATAATGTTTTGACTTGCATACATCATGAAATGTTCACTAAACCACTATAAGTTTAGTGAACAGCCATCAGTTCATATAAATACGAAAATAAAAAAATAGAAAAAAAATTTTTTTCCTTGTGATGAGAACTCTTAGGATTTACTCTCTTAATAACTTGCATATATAACATACAGCAATGTTAATTATATTTATGTTTTATATTACATCCCTAGTACTTTTTTATCTTATAACTAGAAGTTTGTACCTTTTAACTGCCTTCATCCAAACCCCTCTCTCCCCGCCCACCCTCGCCTCTGGCAACCACAAATCTGATTTATCTTTCTGTGAGTTTGTTTGTTTGCTTTTGAAGTTTAATTGACCTACAACACTGTTTTAGTTCTGCTTACACAATATAGTGACTTGAGATTTCTATACATTTCAAAATGATCACCATGATGAATCTGGTTACCATGTATCATCCTATAAAGATATTACATAATTATTAGCTATATTCCCCACATTGTACATATCTGTGACTCATTTATTCTGCAACTAGTAGTCTGTACCTCTTAATCTCCCTCACCTATCTCTCTCCTCTGGCAACCATGTGATTTTTCTCTGTATCTATGATTTTCTTGTGTTTTGTTATGTTTGTTCGTTTGTTTTGTTTTATAGATTTCACATGTAAGTGAAACCAGACAATATTTGTCTTTCTCTGTCTGACTTACTTTACTTAGTATAATACCCTCTATGTCCATCTGTGTTGTCAAAAATGGCAAGATTTCGTTCTTTTTATGACTAATATTCCAGTGTGTGTGTGCGTATGTGTGTGTGTGCGTATGTATGTATATGTATGCATGCACACATACACACACTTAAACAGCACATCTTTATCCATTCATCTATGGATGGACACTTAGGTTGCTACCGTATCTTGGCTATTGTAAATAATGCTGCAATGACCATAGGGGTGCAAGTATTTTTTCAAATTAGTTTTTGTTTTCTTCAGGTAAATAGCCAGGAGTGAAATTGCTGGATCATGTGGTAGTTCTATTTTTAATTTTTTGAGGAATCTCATACTGGTTTCCACAGTGGCTGCACCAATTTGCAACTAATTCCACCAACAGGGCACGAGGATTCCCTTCTCCCCACGTCCTCCCCAACACTTGTTATTTATTGTCTTTTTGATAGTAACCATTCTGACAGGTGTGAGGTGGTATCTCACTGTGGATTTGATTTGCATTTCCCTGATGGTTAGCGTTGTTGAGCATCTTTTAACGTGCCTGTTGGCCATCTGTATGTCTTCTTCAGAGAAATGTCTATCCAGATCCTCTGCCCATTTTTTAATTGTTTTTTTGGTTTTTTGATATTGAGTTCTGTGAATTTTTGGTATAAGCTATAGTTTCTAGGTGAATTGGGGACAGAAAAGTCATTCTGCAGCAAAAAGGAGCATAACGCATATGAGTAGAAAGGAGAAGAAATGAGCAGTATTAAAAATTCAGAAAAGAAGAACGAGTCCCTGGTTGTGATGCGGATAATGTAGTAAATAAGACATGATCTTTAATTCAACAGTAGTAGATGTGGTTTCCTGTTGGTGATGACTGTGATCTTGTCAGTTTATAAATCTTGGTGGCTAGCATATTAATGTCAGTGATGATGTGGTTCTGGGGCTAGCTGCTATACTGGAAGCTTTCCAATTTGCCAGGCAGCTTCCCATTGTAGAAGCATTAGTTTTCACCGTGGCCTAGTTCTGAATTGTGGCTTTAGGAGTACTTCCTGAAAGTTCAGTTTAGAGTGTTTTCTTTTCCAGCCCTCCCAGTAATTCCATAAGCCATCTAACACCCTGTAATAAGTCATTTGAGGCTCAAAATGCAAAGTGTGGATTCTGTTCCCTGCAACTGAACCAATAACAAATAAGTAAAGAACACTGCTTGTTGCATTGCAAGCACTCAAAATGTATTAGGTGATATTATAAATGTATTCATTCATTTAAATGTGCTTGAGAGTCATTGGTAAACAGACAGAAAGCATGCTCTTATGGAATTTACATGCTAGTGAAATGAGAAAGACAATAATCAATAAACAGAAAAAAGTAAATACATTTTATACCATGTCAGGAGGTGATAAGACCTAAGAGAAAAGAATTGGAGAGGGTGTTTGTAGCATTAAATAGGGTGATCAGGGTGTGTGACATTTGAGTGAAGACTTGAAGAATGTGTCTATTTTTTAAAATATTGTTTTACTATACGAGATTAAAGATGAAACTAATTTCTCTTTGCTTCTTTACTTATAGTGAGACCTTAAGTATAACATTAAAGAAAAAGCCCATCTTGCTATCATCTTTGTCAAGTGTCATCATTCATCTTCTTCAGATGATAACTGATATATAGGCTTATAACACAAGTCTTTTCCCCAAATTGACCTGCACAGATTGTTAGGTGGTAGGATTTCCCTCTCTTATGTCTCATTTAGATCCAGAGTGATTGAAGAGTGGCTTGAAACTGAACAAAAACTTACTTAGAGGCCGTCAGGCTAGAGTTGTAGAAGGAACATTTTAAATTTTGGTGAGTATAATAATAACAATAGAGAATTTCCCACAGGATAAGGGTTTCACACAACTGAGTTGCAAGAAACCTCAGAATGCACAAATCTCTCTTTTTTTTTTTTTTTTTTTTAAGCAGAACGCGGGCCTCTCACTGTTGTGGCCTCTCCTGTTGCGGAGCACAGGCTCCAGACGCACAGGCTCAGCGGCCATGGCTCACGGGCCCAGCCGCTCCATGGCATGTGGGATCCTCCTGGACCGGGGCACGAACCTATGTCCCCTGCATCAGCAGGCGGACTCTCAACCACTGCGCCACCAGGGAAGCCCACAAATCTCTTCTATAACAGCAAAGGATCATTCCAATTTGCCAAAATGTCCCAAATTGAACAAATGTTTCCTTTGTGATTTAAAAAGGCCTATGAAATGGAGTTTTTCCCTTCCCTATTCTGGCCACCCTAGCTTACATTTTTACTAGATATTTTTGCCCCTTTATCACACATTATGTTATTGACCAATATACAACTTGAAATCCACTTAAAACTCTGTCATTCATGCTCACTCTACTGTGCCCTTCTACACCCTTGCAGTTTTCTTTGTCAAATTCTTATAGCTGAATTTTGCAACTTTTTCTGTTAAATTTTATCTTTTTAGATTTGAATGATTGTTCTGACTGTTGAATCTAAGTATGCCCTGACTCATTAAATAAACAATTTTGGTATCTCCCTTTTCCCTCTTTTTCAAGCTCTCTTTCATTCCTATTTCATGGGACTAATTAATCCTTAAATGTACCAAAACAGAAGAAGTCTGGCAGTATGCTACTAGCGATGTCTCATTGACTGCCCATTGGTTCTACACTTGTGGGAGTGATCATCCAGCCATTTACACATTTGCTGGTATAAAAAGCAGTGTGCGGATTGAGTTAATGAACTGCATCTGGTTCGCTGTGTGTGTTATCTATAGCTCTTTGGCTTTTGGTCTTTAAAGGAGAATCATATCATGAAGCTTGAAATGCTACTATTAGGATTAAATGTTAGTAAAATGCCTGGTGTATAGTAGTTATTTTGAGTTTTTCCCATCATTTCTCTCTTTGCCTACCTATTTTCTTATTAAGCTCCACCACCAGTGTTGTCCACAAGAATATAATGATTAAGTATCTTCCTGAAATTTAGATCACAATGACTACAATATTCCTTGTCAAACTGAGTTTTTGAAGTCAGGATTTTAACATGATCATCCTTCTGTGCTTGACATCAAGGGTAATACTGGTACACAAAGGCAGTGGATGCAGGATGCTCTAGGGATAGACCTTGTCTCTGAGGTCAGGCAGAGCTAAGTTGAAATCCTGTTTCTATTCCTTTACACTAGTCACTGAACTTCTGTCAGCCTGAATTTCCACACCAATGCATGGGGTTAGTAATAGTTTTCTACTTCAAAGATACAAGTACAATCTTTGGCATATAGTCATAATTATGAAATGAATGAATCTTTCCCTTCTTGAATAACATAAAACCTAAGATGACATAACAGCTTTAGCCAAAAATTCATATTTATTTTATTTCGCCAGCTAAAAAGTGGTCAAAATTAGGTCACAGGTAAGAATTTGGGCCATCACTTCCCCCACCTTCTTTAATCATTCTCATTCTACAGTGTAGTGGCCTGTGTTGTCACAAGGTCTGATTGTTTTCATTAAATACTCAGTTTAGGAAAGCAGCAAAGTTGACACATCATTTTCTTCATTTGACTTTGTTTTCTCCTCATTTCACAGCTCAGTGACTTCTGATATAAAGGTAAGGGTAAAACTGTAAATTTTTTATTGCATACTTTTTTAATATTTGAGATTTTAATTTTTATAGTATGAGGAAAAACATTTTAAGTATACAGTTTATTTTCTTTTAAAACTTTCTCATCACACACCAGTATTATCTGAAAAAGAATTTAAACACCTAATCTCAAAGCATTATTTATTTTCTGTTTTATTATTTTTGATTTTTCTTGAAAAATGAATACATGAACAATTAGTCATACAATTAAAATAAATCTCCCTCTTGCTATGGACACTTCTACCAAACTAAAATAAAAATTTATTAGTAGCAGAAAAATGTAGTGGAACACAGAATGTCAGTCTAAAAGTCTTGTCCAGACAACGTCAGATATACGTATTAGTTTTCAGATCAATTTCCTTCAAACATATAATTAAGAACCCCTTTTGATGATGTTCTTTTTCTGCATGAAGCACATTGAATCCTACTTTATTTTTTATTCTAAATTTATGAAATAGAACCTCATTTTGTTTGTTTTTTAATAGAACTCAAGAAAATAGGTTGCCTTGAATCTTACAGGGCTTGAAATAAAGAAAACAGAAATCAAATTGAAGAGAAGTTAGCTGAGATATGTTTATCAATTTAATTGAAGGGAAGCTACAGTTGGGTTATTTAACAAAATGGTTTTGGAAATGATAATGTCACAAACCATAAGAGAAATCTCATTCTATGCCATCCCTGAAAAATATTTTTTCCAAAAGTCTAGGGAATTAACTAATTCAGTGAGAAATGGAAACTATGTTTATTAATTATGAATACAAACCGAGAGACTCCTTGCTTGACTTACTGGTTATAAGAACAAGTCCGTCAGAAGGAGTGATCCTCCTAAGCAAACAGGAGGATCCCAAAGATTTCAGGTGTGGAATTTTGAAGTGTGTCTGTATTCCATTGGAGATCAAAGAAGTCTAACTAAAAGAATTGTGGGCTGACTCACATGACAGCTGTGGATTGAGCAAAACTTCTATTTGAAAGGGCTATCTTATCTTGAAGATTATGACTTTGGAGGAGCTAAGGTGATTGGTAGTGGAAAGAATCAGAACATGTGAAATTCCTTAAAAATTTATTGACTTAAATAATTTTGCCTATGTTACACATAATAAAAAAAAACCTTTAAAAATAAAAAAAAATAAAAACAGGAAAGGGGGAAGAGTGAGGAATATAACGTTTTCAAGTAAAGTCAACTCTATTTGATTTGAAAGTCAAAGCAAAACCTTTCCAACAACTCAGTAAAAAATTTATGGCCAATTTTTCCTGACTTTTAAATTTCTGTCTTAACCAGAAAGGAATTTAAATTTGATCTAAACAAAACTTAAAGTGCAAAGTGAATTTAGATAAAAATTTATGAGAGGTTGTCTATTTTCACAACTTTGTATTTTTTCTTTCATCTACATTTTAAATTAATGTAATTAAATGCATCTCATTTCTTCAGTCATTTATGCAACAAATATTTATTAAGCACCCACAATATGCCAGACACTGTTCTAGGCACTGGGAAAACAAATCAGGAAACTCTTTGCCCTCATGGAGCAAAGGGGAGGAAGAACTGTGATCTCCAAATGTACAAGTAAGACATATAATAAATCAGATTCAAATAAGTGCTTTGGAGAAAAACAAAGCAGGAAAGTGAGAAGGGAGGTAAGGGGTGAGGGGCTGTTTCAAACAGGGTAGTTTGGAAAGAATTGAGTAGAGACTTAACAGAGATGAGAGAGAATCATGGAGCTCTCAGGAGAAAGGCTTTGCAGGCAAAGGGAATAGCAAGGACAGAATCTGACACCAGAGGGTACTTGGCAAGTTTAAGTAACAGCAGGAGGCCAGCATGATGACAGGGAAGAGCCACTGGAAATGGGCTCAAAGCAATAATCAGGGTCCAGTCTCAGAGGATCCTGTAGGCCACTGGCAGCAAATTGGTCTTCATTCGGAGGGTTCTGAGGGGTGACATTATCTGACATATTTTAGAAGAATCACCCTGGTTATTGTGCTGAATATAGACTACAGTGGCAGAGGTTTGGGTAAAATTAGGAAGACATATGTGTGTGTGTGTGTGTGTGTGTGTGTGTGTGTGTGTGTGTGTGTATATATATATATATATATATATATAGTTGATCCTCATTATTTGCAGGTTTCCTATTTGTAAATTTACCTATTGGTAAAATTTATTTGTAAGGCCCAAATCTTCCAAAGACATGTGCATATTCAGAGTGGGTAAAAATTTGAGATGCACAAAGGGCACATTCCCACCTAAGATCCCACAAAGGAAAGCTCTGCTTTCTCATTTCAGCTCTTATACAGTAAACAAGTGTCCTTTTGGTGGTCTGTTTGGTGCCATGTTTTTTGCATTTCTGTGCTTTTTGTTAGTGATTTTATTGTTTAAAATAACCTGGATGCATATGCTGAAGTGCTGTCCATTGTTCCTAAACACAAGAAGGCTGTGATCTGCCTTATAGAGAAAATGTGTTAGATCAGCTTCGTTCAGGCGTGAATTATAGTGCTGTTGGTCACAAGTTCAATATTAATGAATCAGCAGTAATAATACATACAGAAAAAAGGAAGAGGCATTTGCCGATCTGTATAGGAGAGAGCTCTGGAAAGCATTAAAGTAACGTCTATAGTGCATGATGAAGCTATGGAAAAGATAGAAAAGTAACTACATTTGTGGATTCATGAGATGACGGCAATAAAAAAGGCATAGTGGACAGAAATGTTGTGAGGCTAAAGGCTACAGAAATTTACAGTCACGTTACCTGGGGTCAGGAAAATGTTAAACCCTCCTCAGCTAGTGCTGGCTGACGCACACATTTCAAAAGGCAATGTGGTGTGAAAAATATTCAACTTGCAGGCAAGGTAAGTTCTGCAGATCAGGAGGCTTAGGAATTTAAAAGATACCTGTTAAGTGTTATACAGAAAAAAGATTATGTGGAAGCGTAGGTTTTTGGTGCTGATGTGACTGACTGGTTTTACAATGACATTGGCAAACAAACTTGTAATTATTTATAAGAAAAATATGTTAAATAAGGTGTCTTTATATAGAAACACACAAAAAACAAAAATATGTATTGATCAATTGACAAAAATATGCCAGAGGTTTGCAGGAACATAACCTTGTATTTCCCCTAGGACCAATGGTTTCGTATTTGCTAATTCAGTGTTTAATGGCATTTTTTAGTATATAACTATCACAAAAATGGGAATCAACTCTGTGTGTTTGTTTATTTTGTGTGTGTGTGTGTATGTTATGGACTAAATTGTGTCCCCTCAAGATTCATATGCTGAAGTCCTTGCCTCCAGTACCTCAGAATGTGACTGTATTTGGAGCTAGGACCTTTAAAGAGATAATTAAGTTAATTTAAGGCCATTAGAGTGGGCCCTAATGCAATTTGACTGGTGTCTTAAGAATAGAGGATTTGGACACACAGAAGACACCAGAGAGGCATGTGCATAGGGAAATGACCATGTGTGAAGAGGTGACAAGAGTTTGGCCATCTTCCACCAAGGAGAATGGTCTTCAAAGAACCTAACCCTGCCAGCATCTGGATCTTAGACTACCAGCCTGCAGGACTGTGAGAAAATGAATCTCTGTTGTTTAAGCCATGTAGTCTGTCATATTTTGTTATGGCAGTCCTGGCAGACTAGTACAATATACATCAGGCAAGTTATGTTAGTAGCTGGAAACAGGCATGTTTTCCAGGTGGTAGCTTGGACTTTTGTGAGACATGGTTGAATTTGGGGTATATTTTGAAGGTCAAGCTGAGACGAATTGCTGGAGAATTAGATATGGCTTATGAGAGAAAGACAGAAGTTTGCCTTCATGGGTAAATATTCCCTTATTTTGTTCTCTCTTACTATTCAAATGTTGTGCCATATTTTAAGAAAAAACAAAATCTTATGGTATGAGGAAAAAGAGACTGTCCTACACCATTGAAATATTTCCAGTGGAATCAGTAAAAATATGATGTTGTTTAGGAAATATGATAATGCTGTTTGTGATAACACAGAATGTGAATGTTCAGGGTCCAATTTTTAAAAACTTGATTAGGAAAACTTAGTTTTTAGAGTTAAATAAAGGGGAAAATGATTTATTTCTTTTTCAATATTGTTTTCCATTGTTCTCTATTAAGCAGAGATCAAAGTTAACTGCCCAAACTGTAATTAAATTCAGGAATGAGTGAGTACAGAATGGGTCTTAAGACTTCCTGGTATATTTACTTTATCCATGACTAAAATTACCTGAAAACTAGTTGGTTATTAGATATTAAGCCTGTTTTAGGGAACAAAGGCATTCCAAATAAATATGTCGAGACTTTCTTTGCATTATGGATTAAGGTTTATTGTTTTTAAGGTCCAAAAAACAAAAATCAATGATAATTACATAACTTAGAGAATGCACTTTGAAAAGTAATTTCTGCCCATTTTAGTTCTGCCATTAAAGTGTTCAATTTCATTATTTGAATTTGCATTTTAAAGTAATAAAAATATGTTTTTGTTAGATAATATCTTGGGGTGATTTTTAGGAGAAAGTCATTTTCATCTATTTATTCAATTCACATTTTGTTTTTAAATGCAATCTACACATTTCACTTTAACAAGATACCAAATACAGTCTTAACTTTGCTTTTGTTCTCTCATCTCCAGTGGTCATTGTGACTCTTTTTTATATTAAGAGGATTATGTGGCTATCACATGATTTTCATAATTGCCAGCATTCTAAAGTTGTATTCTTCTCTTCATGTTCATATGTTTTTTTATTTGTTTCAGCATATTTATAGTGAGGAAAAAAAATCTGTTGGAATTAACTAAGTCTTTAACCCAGAGTTATCTTGGCTAATTAAATGCAACTACATTTTTAGCTGCAGAATCTTTGTTTCCTGACAGATTTTTCTTTCTTAGTTACATTTAACATGTTATCAAGTAGCTATTAGAGCTCAGTGGCCAAAATTGAAAACAAGAAATGTTGAGAAAAGAACCAAAGAAGCAAGGAAGTGTAAACCAATGTCAATCCCTTTTTAACCTACCTTCTAAAAGCAACTACGGTATCCCTTCAGGTCATTATGAAATACCCTTTAAGAAGAAAAATGTACCAACAATTGTGGACTTAACTTTTCAGCAGCAAGCATTGAGACAGTCTCTCACTAAGTTGGAGAATGTTGGGAGACCCTTAGAGTGGAGTCAACAGTGAAAAGGATGCCTATTTGTCCATTTAAATGGAACTTGTGAGACTGTGAGGAAGGCTATCACAACAGAGTTATCAGCTTTTAAAACTGTGGGATGAGAAAGGGAGAAGAAGTGGGAAAACATTGGCAGTTATTCCTGGGCTAGGCGACTTGAGTCAGCATCAAGACTGTGATTATTTGTAGGATCAGAAGCAGTTCCAGAAAGAGTACATGATTTATCCAGAGAGGGAAGGAACTGCTGGGAAAGAACTTTCCTCCAAGTCTTAGAGCAAGGATTTTCAGGGAAGTGGCTGGGTTTTCCCAGCAAGTTCCAAACCCCAGAATATTTGTTTGATATTCAATGAAATTGATTAAGATGTCTTTTGTGTGTGTGTGTGTTATGCGGGCCTCTCACTGCTGCGGCCTCTCCCATTGCGGAGCACAGGCTCCGGATGCGCAGGCCCAGCGGCCATGGCTCACGGGCCCAGCTGCTCCGCAGCATGTGGGATCCTCCCGGACTAGGGCACGAACCCATGTCCCCTGCACCGGCAGGCGGACTCTCAACCACTGCGCCACCAGGGAAGCCCAGATTAAGATATCTTATCCATGTTATTTAGAGAAACAAAGCTACTTAATTCTATGTAGCTAAATGTTATTTAGAATAAATATATTAATTTTTTTTCTTCTTTTATCTAAATTTAGACATTATCTACTTTTCACTCTTAGAGCTGACTTTATTTCTGCTTGTTCTTGTTCTTCTGCCAAAGATTCTCTCATTTCTACTCTAGAAGCAACTTGTTCTGATAATTAGACTCATTATCTGTTCAGTTACTATCCATTTCTTTTCTAAGGCTTTGTAGGTTTGATTTATAACACTTTGCAAATTACTTTCATATATATTATTTCATTTGAACCTGACTGACTTCATCCTGTGCAAAAGATAGGAGATTATTATCTTCAATATATAGATAAAGAGACAGAGGTTCAAAGAGAGTCTATGTCTTGCCTTTGGGCACACTGCTGTTGGGAGTGGGATGGGTAGAGTTAGGACTTACTCGGTTCTTTTGACTTCCAAATCTTTCCCTCTTTCCACTAACATCATATAACCTTTGAAGGTAATTGAAGCTTAGATATTTTGGAATAAGGAATTCTCTCAAGACTCTCAGTCTTGAATATAACCATGAGTACTATAGTTCTTAATAAATGATACTATGTACATTAAAGTAGGTGTATGTAAAAGTGCTTTATGAATTACATCTCTAAAAACAATGTTATATAGTTTAGCAAAATAACATTAATGTAAGTATATATAATTTAGAAGTACGTAGTGTATTCAGAATATTTCAGATCAGCATTTCTTTTTTTTAACATAATATAATTTTAGCTTTTATCAAAATAATAAATTGCACATCACTTTTAAAAGGCATATAATTTTACAAGATTTATGCATTCAGTAGGATACTGGTTTCACTGCTTTAACAGAGACCAAATGGACAATGGCTAAAACAAGTCAGAAGCCTTATTTCTATTTTTCTCATGAGAAAGTCCAAGATAAGAATCTGTTGTGGTTGCAAGGGAGGGGTTGAGGTGGGAGGTGGGGTGGGAAAAAGGCTGAAGGGAGGGGATGGAGAGAGAAGCTCTGCCCCTTGATGTCACCTGGAGTCCCAAGTTCCTTTTGTATTTTTACTTTATCATCTCTTTGAGTGTTTCCCTTGTCTATATAAGCAAAACTGGCTCACCACTACATCTACACTCTGGCACAAGGGAAAGGAGGAAGAGGGAGTTGAAGACAAGTAGCTTCCTTTCAAGGCTGTGTCCTTTTCTGCTGACATCCACACCATTTCTGCTCATATCCAAGAAGCTGTTTCTTATTTATATGGCTTCTCCTAGCTGTCATGCTTTCAGCTAAATCTTTGGGGATTCTGTTACTAAAAGAACAGAATGAGAGACTGGTTATTGGTTGACAAATCCTCTTGTAGCCCAATTGCCCATTTACTCCTGAGCTATATTTTAAAATTTTTTGGTACATTTAAAACATACCTTCACCCTTCCCACATAAGATGTTCAAAAGTTTCTCTTAGTTACTTGATCCAGCTGAAAGGATGTATAGTTCTCTCCTTTGGGCTAGATAAAGCTAATTGTGATCTGGCAACCTGTAACTAAAGGAGGAATTATTAATCTCCCCTTTCCTGACTCCACATACAAACTCTTATACAGTGGGTCAGGTTACCACAATAAAACTTCCTTTTTCAGAAAAGCCAAGAATATTATAGGAACTGAAGTCACTGATTCTTTAGAGTTATTAAATCTTATTAAGCAAGAATTGCTAGATCTTCCTAAATTAATTGCCACTATTCTGCTTTTAGTGGGTAACTACTTTTTTCTGTTGTCCTCCATGCTCCTAGATTTTCCATCTGGGAAGTTTTTTGTTTGTTTTTTGTCCATTATTCCCCATAGTCAAATTTTAGGTGAGTGTTGGAATGTATGCCCTTCTTTGAAAAAAATACAGATTTCACAGCCTATTTCCTGTGAGTATAGATTCAGAGAACTGAAGGTGGCTTTGACAGTTGAAAAGTCACAGACTTTTTGTGAATCTCCCTGGTGGTTCCTTTGAAAAGACAACTTACGTAAAAATGTAATAGTTTCAGTCAGTTCCATGTGCACATAAGCACAAGCCGAGATTTCATCTCACCATAGATATTAAGCCTGAAATGTTCTATCCATTTACTAGTTTTGTGTGAGCCCCAATCCATAACTGACATTACAGCTACCAGAAAAAGCAAGGTAAATTACAAAAATAATATTTGTAAAGGAATAATAGAGCAATAAGAAAAAGGTATCAGGGCAGGCAGAATCATTCTGAAATGATCTGAAGATCGCCAGCTGTTTTTAACTCCCTAAGGGCACTGGCCAATTCTGAATAAGGGCAGAGAAACAGCTCAGTCTAAACAGAGAGCTACTACCAGGGAAAAGGAAATCAACAAAAGTTTTAATTGTCATGGAAAGCTAGAGTGACAAACACTAAACTTGAGAGAGTTCTTACACCACTGAGTTCTGGTACTACTCAAGAGGTTGAGGTGCTAGATCAAAAGGCAGTGTGAAATTTTCTGCAGACTTATGGAGAATAAGAGAAAAAAAAAAAAATCACCAAAGATAGAGGGTGGTTTACTCAAACACACAGTTAATCTCCCCATGAACAGCAGTGCCAGGATTGGAAGGTCAGGTGGCTGAAGAACTGACCTTGGAACCTGTGACAGCAGAGCTTGATCCCCCAAGTCTTTCTGGGATGAAGAAAGAATTGCCAGACTTTCTGTCAAAAAACCAGGGAGGCCATGCCTGAGGAGCAGTAATCAGCCAAGAGGTATATTGAGTCTTACCAAAACTTCAACCCAGCCCTGAAATAATTCAGTCTCTAACTAGTTGAGATATCAGCCCCTCATTAAATGTGTCTAACGAAAAAAGGGGAGAAACCCTTTCTGGTGGAAGATAATATCATTTGGACCCTCTGTGGTTCTTTTATCACAATTTTCAACATACAGGAAAATTTACTAGACATGAAAAGAGGCAGGAAAATATGACTGATAATTAAGAGAAAAAATAGATAATCCAAGTAGATGCACAGATAATCTAGATATTGGCAGCAACTTTAACTGTAATTAAAATGTTTATGAAAACTGAGGAAAAGTTAGAAATAAAATGTGAGGATGTACAATTTCAATACAGAACTGCTCTCTATGAAACAACTCACGTGGACATTCTAGAGCTGAAAAATGAAATTAAAATATCAGTATTTGAAATTAAAATGTCGAATGGTTTTAACAGGAGATTGGAGAAAATGAGAAAGAGGTAAACTAGAAGACAGGTCAATAGAAAACACCCAAACAAAATCATGGAGAGAAAAAAGAGTGTAAAAATGAAATCAAATAAGTGTGTAAGAGATGTGTGTAATATTCAATATATTCAAATAATCAACTTAATTAAAGCTACTCTGAAGCCATCTGAAACAACAGTCATCTGAACAACCTTTTAAATTGATCTTTCCTGCTCAGAAAACATTGGAATGTGACTGAAAGAGGCCTGAGGGCCCCTTTTCCTGCTGTTTGAGATACAAGAACTGGTTAATTTTTCTAAACTAAATGATGCCCAAGTTAAATTATCTTCAGTCAATATATTTGAAGGTAACAGACTGAATCAGAAGATTTTTAGCAAAGCCGTATTCAGCCCCTTCTTTGAAATGGAGTAACTCTTGCTAAGTTTATTTCTTTTAGGCCTCTTAAAATGAAGGAAGCGCCAACAGCACCCCATTTTGACTTTTTCTAATGACTTTCTCTAGAGCTTCATAGTCCAATGAGGTAGCCACAAACTATATGTGGTTGCTTAACTGTAAATCAATAAAAATTAAACAAAATTTAATATTCAGTACCTCAGTTGCAGTAGCCACATTTCAAATGCTCAGTAGTCACTCAAGGCTAATTTCTATTGCACTAAACAGCATAGATGTAGAAATTTTCCACATTTTCTATATCTATATGAAAGTTCTGTTAGACAGCACTACTCTAAAGCTATCATAGTTTGCCTGTGCCTAATTTTTACCAAGTCACTAGCTTTTCAGCTGGCAATATTTGCTGTTAAAAGCTTTAATTTAGAATAATTGGCCAAGGATATATCAAGTTTTGTTGAGAGTCAGCTGTGAGAAACTATGCACCATTTCTTGAATGTCAATGTTTTAAAAGATGGATCCTTAGATTTTTTTTTTCCTGGTGGTATAAGCAAGGCTACCTCTTTTCTCAAAGCCCAATAAGGAGTGAGTTTTGTCGCGATGAGGTAAGGGACATGTCTTACCATTCAACAGGTGAAATTTTATTTGATCTCTGTTTTCAGATGACACCCAGGCCTTCTACTGTGTGTGGTGTCTGAGTCTGGTGCCCTTCTGATTCAGCCTTGCTGTAGAGCAATCCTCCATTCTTTTGGAGAAGTTAAGGAGACCTCGTCGCTTGAATGTGTGGATACGGAAGGGATATCTAGGACTCTCATGTCTTCTCACATAGAGTTTCAACCATGTCAGCTATTTTTCATTTTACCTACTCTTTGCATGTTTGTGGTGTCTCACATTTTTGAGGCTTTTCTTGGTATAGAGTGCATATGGATTTGCTTTGGCTTCTTATGCGTTCACATATTTAGTTTTCAGTTTCTCCTGTATGCTGCTTTCAACCACTTGTCTACCTTCTTTCCAGTTTCCTTGTTTTATTGAACTCTCCTATCTGCCACTTCGTTCTTTCCAGTTTTTTGTCTTCTTGGGTAATCCTCCCTCTTTTTTTAACCTTTTCATAGAAATTGTAATGGAACTTTTAAAGGGAGAGGAGGTAAATAAACATGTTCACTACTTCAGGTTTAACCAGGAACCCTGCGTTACTTTATAACTGAGCTGTGAATGATAAGCACGTGCAAAATTTGTATCAGGGAACTGGCATATATTGTGTATTTAATATGTACCAGGAACTTACAGCCTTTTAACATTAGAATAATTCTATGCCATAGTTGGTATTATACATATGAGAAAACCAAAGTTACAATAGGTCACATCCTGGAGTTCCCAGTGTTAATACATAAGTCAAAATCTTAGCTTTTAAACTGTCTGATCTTGTCATGCTCCCTGGTATCGTATAGTGCAGTGATCAAATGCACCGTTTGTCAAGGCCTACTACTTAGGTTTGAATCCTAGACCTGTAAAGCAATATTTAATTTCAACTTAATTTCTCTGTAACTCACTTTCTTGGTGTGTAAGATGTTGATAATAGTAGTATCTAGTCTCATAGAGTTGTTGAAAGGATTAAATACATAGATGTATGTAAAAGGTTCTGAGCAGTGCCTGGCATATAGTAAGTCAGTTGTTGCTAATTGTAGTATTTTACTCTTCTATCTCAAAATAAAGAACATCACTTCCTCTTATGGATGGTCTTTTAAATCTAGGAGGAGGTGTGACATTGAAAGTCTTATGTCCATTTGTACTTTTCTTTTCATGTTGTCTTTCTAGAACTTTCTATGCCTAAGGATTGAACATGGAAGAACTGTTACTGAGTGAGCTAATGAAAGAGAAACATACTAATATATTTTACTTTTAAGAGGGAAATGGATCATGTAACCATTGAAGATGGCTATCATGCTACAATTTTTAAAATAAATCCTCTGATTTCAGTGGTTTTCCATGGTTATATCCATGGATATATTCCATCTATATCCATTGTATCCATTCCTGTTCCCATGACCCTTCTAATTTCTCTGTCCTCCACCTTTGATTTAATATCCCTAGAAAATACTCTCCCCATAACAAAATTGCTTTAGAACCCTAGTTTTCAAAATGTTGGTGCACAGAACATGAGAAGTAGTTGTGGGAACTTTAAAACTATCCTGAAACAACCTCTTCACTTGCTTGGCTTTTATATTTCTAACGAAATCCAGACCACTTCAAGCCTGAGTGCCATGAGCCTTTGACAAAACTGAGTTTCTAGGTTCTATGCAAAAGTGAATCATTTTTTAAACACTCTGATGACCAAGATATAAATCCTTTAGTTTACACAGGTGACCTCATGAATATTCTTTTTCACCTTTTGTGTATTAGAGACTTAAAAATATTAAAGGTATTGAATATTAAAACTTTTTCTAATCATTGTAACTAGAGGGAGAGAGAGGCTGCAGATCCATTCTCTGTACATGTGTTTTAAGGTTAAGGAGGAAAAGACATGAGAAAATACTTTATAGGCTTTGCTGAAACCAAAGCATGTGGAGCACAGTTTAATACATTTGCCAAATCCCAAATACAGCTGGGCTCTCCCACAGTTCTTTTAATTGGAAACAGATTTCTGTGCTAATTCTGTAATGCAAAGAGAGCTCTAACAGTGTTTCTTTCCTAAAAGTAGGACATTATATTTGCAATGAGCACTTCTAATATCAACAACTCCTTAGCAAAGTTTTTGTTGTAATTCAAATAACTTCTGACTGAAAAATTTCCAGTATTTTTAGTAGAATTATTACCTTACAGTATATTTAATGAATAGATTTTAATTAATAATTAAATATATAAAAAATAAAATTTGTAATCAAGCTGATAGGTAACTTTGTGTTTAGAAAATATGAAAGTAGAATTTATCTAAAGAATTAAAAATATGAATGTGCATATTAAAAAGTAAAGGTTCACATTTGTTTTTAGTTCACACAAAACAAGAAAGAAGTTTACTTCTGTAAGTTTGCAAAGTTTGCCAAATTTTTAACATTTTGACATGATGGCTTAATATAAAGAAAAAAACTGATTATGTTAAAATAAAAATTTGTATATATGCAATATTTATTTTTATATGTAGTATATATGTTATATAGTTGAAAAATATGTATGTATATTCCATTTGAAACTGCTAGCTTGAGTCACCACATGTGCAAATTCATATTAATAAAATGGAAATACAATTCTTTAAAATGTGTCTGTATCTAATACCTACATGTCCACTCTAATGCTCAGTATATTTTGTCCTTAATAAAGACTAATAATACAATTAATAATTTCAAAGTACCTCATTACAAAGTTTTATAAACAAAGCGTTACTCAGCCATAAAAAGAAACAAAATTGAGTTATTTGTAGTGAGGTGGATGGACCTTGAGTCTGTCATACAGAGTGAAGTAAATCAGAAAGAGAAAAACAAAAACCGTATGCTAACACATATATATGGATTCTAAAAAAAAAAATAAAATGTTCTGAAGAACGTAGGGGCAGGACAGGAATAAAGACACAGATGTAGAGAATGGACTTGAGGACATGGGGAGAGGGAAGGGTAAGCTGGGACAAAGTGAGAGAGTGGCATGGACTTATATATACTACCAAATGTAAAATAGCTAGTGGGAAGCAGCCACATAGCACAGGGAGATCAGCTAGGTGCTTTGTGACCACCTGACCACCTAAAGGGGTGGGATGGGGGAGTGGGAGGAAGACGCAAGAGGGAGGAGATACGGGGGTATATGTATATGTATAGCTGATTCACTTTGTTATAAAGCAGAAACTAACACACTATTGTAAAGCAATTATACTCCAATAAAGACGTAAAAAAAAAGTTTTTTTAAAGAGTAACGTTGAGACATTATTTCAGGTTGTCTTATAATGGCCATTAGGTATTGGAAAGAAGAATGCAGCATCTAATTTTTAAAAACAACTTTTTTTTGATAAGAATCTAAGCTGTGGATAAAAGATAAAAGCATTTTAAAGATAGTTTTGCGTTCATTGAGCAATTTTTAGGCTGCACTTACAAAGTATGCCTTTGTAACAGTAAATACTTGTATAGCAATAATCTATACCAAATAGCATCATGATGATTTTCAAAATTTTCTACCCTTTGAAAATAATATAACTGACGATGCTGTTATAAGTTGGAATATGTAGCTAATTTTAACAGCATAGTGAAAGAGCTCTTTTAGGAAACTGAGCATAATTGACATACTGGCATTTGCTAAGGAGATTCTATAAAGAAAGTTTTCATTAAGAAACAAAAAAAAACTCCTTAAAATATTAGTTTAAGCATTAAACTTTGTTCCAGCAATGTGATTTGAGAAAGACAGTCCTTCCGTATTACTCTGAAGGGCAGCTAAATAAAGGGTCCATGTATGCATCAATCTGTTCCCAGGATCTTTGTTCTTTTCTGTTTATCTTTGTGTTGTTCTCAGTGCTCATATCACAGGGCTTAATATAAATATACTTTAAGGTTAGTTTTAATATCAGTTGAAAAAGTCCTCCCCTGCTTTATTTTCATACAGGATAATTATCTATTCATGGCCTTTTTAATTTCCATTTTTACTTTAGAATCAGCTGTATAGTCGAAAATTGTATTGTGATGTTGGTTGGTAGTACATTGAATCTGTGGTCAGCTTGTGAAGAATTGACATATTTATGAGTCTTCCAATCCATGTACATGATATATCTTTCCACTTATAGAGGTCATCCTTAATTTCTCTCAGTAAGGTTCTATCATATGCTCCATAGATTTATTGCATATCTTCTCTTAGATTTATTCCTTATTGCCTAGTATTTTTGATGCTGTGATAAGCTATACCTTATAAAAATATTTTTTAATGGCTGATATTTAAAAATGAAAGATTTTGGTATGCTGATTTTATAGAGAATGACCTTGCTAAACTCTTATTCATTCCATCAATTTGTAGATTATTTTCATTTTCTGTGTAAAAAAATTATATTATCTACAAATGTTGACAGTTGTCATATAGACATGTTGAATAAAAATGGTGATAATGGCTATCTTTGTTTTGTGCTTACTGTTGTAGTTTTAGCATTAAGTATGATGTTTGTGGAAATTTTTATTTTATAGATATCTTTTGTTAAATTGAAGGATACAGCTTGTGTTTCTAATTTGTTAAAAGTTGATTTTTAAATCATGAAGGAATGTTGAATTTTTTTTTTTTAGGGATGTTGAATTTTAATAGTTTTTTTCCTATATTAAATAAGCTAATAATATAATTATTCTCTTTGAAATGTTAATGTGGTAAATTGTATTGATTGATTTTCCAATGTAAGCCAGCATTGTATACCTGGGATAGACCTAACTTGGTCATGATATATTTTGCACATTATGCATTGCTGGTTTTGGTTTGTGAAATTTTGTTTTGAATTTTTACATCTATATTCCTGAATGAGAATGACCTAATTTTTATTTTCACATTTTCTTTTTCTGGTTTTGATATCAAGGTATTCTAGGCTTACAAAATGAGATGTAGAATGTGTTCTTTTTGTCTAATCTCTAGCAGACTTTACATAATATTGGAAATACTTATTCTTTAAATATTTGTTAGAACTCACTGAGGAGAACAGAAAGTTCTGGGCCATTCTTTGAGCTATTGCTGCCATGCATTTTAACATTTTTAATTCAATATAACTATATATATTCAATATTTGTGTGTTTCTTTATGTTTGTGTATGTGTTTGTATGATGTTTATTGACTAGTGAAATAAAATACACATCAGAAAAACACATCATTAAAGTACAGAACAATGAATTGTCACAAAGTGAATGTACTCATGTAACTGTCACCTATGTTAGAAACAAAAACAAAAACAAAAACCCCAGAGAAATAGACATACGCCAGAACCCCTCCTTAGTTCCTCATCAGTCATTACCTCTGTCTTCAACCCCAATCCCAAAGGTAACTACTATCCTTACTTCATACATCAAAAGTTAATTTTGCCTGTTTTCCAAGTTTCTTTTGTGCCCGGCTTATTTTATTCAATATTATGTTTGTGAAAGTCATCTATATTCCTGTGTGTAGCAGTAGTTAGTTCATTTTCATGGCTGTTAGGTACTACAAAGTATGTCAGTTGTACTGTTTATGCGTATTCTAGTTAATGTCTAGTTAAAATAACGTTGTTATCATAAGCACTCTTATAGTGTTATAACAATAAGCACTCTTATAGAAGCCTCTTGTTCCACATATGCATATAATTTGGGGGAGGGTATTTACCTATGAGTAGGAGTGGAAATGCTATTCGTAGTGATCTTCTTAATTAGATAATGTCTGATTATTTGTGTATGAGACTGAGGTTGCAACTAAGGTTGCTTCACACCTTAGCCAATGTATTGTGTTGGTGGGTGTAGTTATCTCATTGTTTTTAATTAAAATTTTTCATTGTTATTGAAGATGAGTATCTTGTAGTATGCTTAGTAGCTATTTGGATATCCTGTTTGTAAAGTGCCTATTCAAGTCTCCTGCCCTTTTTTACAAAATTTGGTTGCCTGACTTTTCCATATGGATGTGTACAAGTTTATTATATAACTTATAATTATATATCATTCCAGATATAAGCACTTGCTACTAATATGTATTACAAACTCACATAACTCCCTTTGTGGGCTTGACTTTTCACTTTCTTAAGGAGGTCTTCTGGCAAATATAACTTCTCAATTTTAATGTAATCAAGTTAATCAATCTTTACTTAATAGCTAGTGGTTTTTTGGTACTGTTTAAGAAGCTTTTTCTTACTCTGAGGTCTTGTTGATATCCTCCTGTATCTATTAGAATATTCATTTTGTTTTTGTCTTTTAAACTCATGTAGGTAATTAGTCTGGAACTGATTGTTCTATATAGTCTGAGGTAGGAATGTTTTAGTTTCATATATTTTTATAAACTTCATAAATAACCTTTATTATTGTTTCATAGGGTCAGTGTTTGTTTTACTCACATTTCCATTCTTTTCCTTGTGCTTCTTTTTTCTTGCCTCTGTGAGCTTCCATTTGGGATTATTTTCCTTATGACTGAAGTATATCATTCAGAATTTCATTTAGTATCGATCTGTTGGTTGTAAAGTCTTTTAGTTTTGCTTTGAAATATAGATTTTTGACTTTGAGGATTTTGCTTGAATAGTCCTTTTATCACCTTCATTCTTTAAAGACTTTTTTGTTAGATATTAAATTATCAGTTGAAACTTCTCTTATTTCAATACATTGAAAAACCATTCTAATGTTTTCTGGCTTCCAGTTAAGAAGTTGGCCATTAATCCTTGGAAAGTAATTTATCTTTTCTCTCTCTCTCATCTTACATCACTCTCTCTCTCTGTCTGATTTCTTTGTGGTTTTTCTGAGTTTCACTGTGATATGTCTGCTCTTTATCTTTACCCTGCTTGGGTTTCATTACATTTTAAAATTTGTAGAATGATATCTTTTTCAATCCTGGAAAATTCTCACTATCTCTTCAAATATTACTTGTGTCTCATTCTCTTTTTGACACTGCAGTTAAAAGGATGTTAGATTTTCTTACTGTATCCTTCAGTATAATATCTTTTCTCTCATAATTTAATATTTTTGTCTCTCTGTGCTTCATTCTTGATGGTATCTTATCTATCTTTTAGTTCACAGATAGTTTCTTCATTTGGTACTAATTTGCTCTTAAATCTATTGTTTCTTATTTTGGTCCTTATGTTTTTCAGAACTATACATTCTATTTGGCCCTTTTTAAAATATATTGTTTGAAAATGCTCTGTTGCATTTTTCCAGCTTGGTTTTTGTCTTCTTGAAAATTCTAAGCATGGTTATTTTACAATTAAAGTATGATAATTCCAATATGTGAAGTATCTATGGGTCTGTTTCTGTTGAGTTTTGAAAATGGTGTCTTTCTTTTAGGTATCTAGTTATTTTTGACTGTGCACTAGGCACTGTATTTGAAAAAAACATCATAGAAAAGTTTTGAAGCTCACAATAATATTATCTTCTTACACAGAAAATTTTGGTTTGCTTTTGCTACATGTCTAGAAGTGCTAGAAATCCTAGATTTGCTAATCCAATTTCAAGACAATATTTTCTGGGCTCTTGATAATGCACAACTGAGCTGTATATCTATCTATCTATCTATCTATCTATCTCTTTATCTGTAAAATCACTGGCTTCTTTTTTGTTCATCCATATTCTGAGGGAGCAGTCCTTTGGGGTTGTAGTATAGGGAGTACTTCTAAGCCCAATGTAGGCCAACCTTTTAGGTCCTTAACTCCAGGTTTTGTATTTTGATCCCTGCAAGGCTGTTAAACTGCAGCTTAGTAACTCAGTTCTTTCTTTTCATTTCCTAAATAGTCCCAATATAAAAGTAGTCTTGGGTGCTGGGTTTTGTTTTATGAGTTCCGTCCTCTCCTGCATCTCAGCCTAGTAATTCTTTATGACTTTTTGGTTATTTGATACATTAAAGAAGATTTCTTCTTAATATTTTATCTAGCTATTTTTACTTGTTCCCAACTACATGACTGGTCTGAATTAACTAGTCCATCTCCAGCAGAGGTTCCTGATATTCTGCAGTTTCAGTGTGATTTCACATCCACAGAAGTGGTCATTGGAGTTAGAAGGATGGAACACATTGCCATTTTCTTTAGTCTGCATACATTAGGGTATAGGCCTAGCCCCACTGATGATAATGAGTTCAGAAAAGACATTAACTTTTGAAATCTCTTTGCTTAAGATCAAATAAAGCTGTTGAACAAGTCAGTATTCTGCCCACATATGAAAGAGTGAATTTTATGTCTTATGGTATTATTCCCAGTAAAATATTTAGAGACTTTTTTTCTGTTTCTCTTGCTTAATGTTTATCATAAAAGCAAAGAACCTTTTATGTGCAAATGCAGTTGGGTTTGTCAAGTACATTACTATAGGGACTGTTTAGCAATTTTTAATTTATGTAAGGTATTATAAATTGGAAGGTAACTGGTGAAAATTGGTTTGGCCACAAGGTACATACAGTGGTAATTGGCTAAAGACAATATTCTAAATTACCAAAAATTAACTTACCAAATATAATTCACTACAGTGAGAAAGTGATCAGATGTATTATTAAAATATTTAGATTGTCAGCAGTTTAAAATTATAAACAAAAGTAATAATTTTATGTCCTCAGTTACCAAGAAAGTTCAATTAAGCACATCAAATTATTGATAATAAACTATACTATATGTCTCAATCATATTTCTTTGCTCCTTCTGTTTTTTCAAAAATGTACGTTATCTAACTGCCTGAATGGAAATTTTTCTTTTGATTTTCCCTCAGGACTGTCCTGTTCTATTTTATGTTATTTGGTTTTTAGCACCCTATAATTTTAAAAGTGGCCTGGCAGGAACTGAGGTTCATGGAATGAAAAATGGTCCTTGGACCTATTCAGTATTATAACACCAAATCTTTTAAATCACTGTTATGATTTATGACATTTGTATTCTATTCAGCAAACGGCCATACGACTTACTATTCTGCCTGTTGAAACATTGAATAGGTATTCACTTAAGACATGCATTCTTCAGAGGAATAATAAATTTTATACTATTTAATGTGAAATAAGACACATCAAAACACTTGTACTCTTATATATCAAAGCTGAAGACACTTCTTCTCTATCAGTTCTTCTTTGTATAGCTTCAAATATAAAGGGGAATACTAATTCATGAGCTAGTTATTTGTAAGCAATCATCTTTTCTACTCCTTATCTTCCAGATATTTGCTGATATCTACTTTATGGTTTCACAATAACTTGCATTTGCATCACTCTTTACATGACTACGTTGGAGAAAAGTGTATGTTAAGAGTTGTAATTATTGCTCTCATTTTGTAGTAAGAAAACTCCAGTGCAAGAACTTGAGAGTCACATGACTATTCAGATTCAGATCTGGTGCTACCTCCAGGACCCCTATATTGTTTTTTCCCCAACCTTTACTGATTTATAGCCTTCCCCTGAATTATATTAGAGATTTCAGCTATTGTGGGATGATTTGTACAAATTATGCATTGACATTTTTGAGAAATTTCCTGAAATTTCTGTTTAATGACTGATATAAATATAGCACATGAGATAAGTTTTAATATCTTAAGTTAATTCTTTAACATCAGTTACTTTCTATGACTTGATTCTGCATTTTCTGCCTTACTTGGTGGTCATGGAATAACTCTGTATGTAATAAAGTTGATTTGTAATTTAGCCATTCATGGAACTCTTGGAAGAATATTTTATGTCTAGTTCACATGGCATGGTGACATTTAAAATTTGATTTTAGAGTGCTCTAACCAAATCTCCAAGAACTATAACTAACAGTAAGTCCTTCACATAACCCAAGGGTTTGTTTGGTTTTGATTAGTTTTACTAGACTTCATTTGGTTTCAATTAAACCTTGAGACAGGGCAGTGACTTTCATGAAAAATGTGGGTTTCTCAAGTTAGAAAATAATTCTTTTGTGTGGAAGAGTGTAATGTTTTCTTCACTGGAATGAATAAATATCAATTCAAAGATAATTTCAGAAGATTTCATAATCAGGATGCATAGAGTGAGATATTTGTATATCGAACAGTTTCATGTTTTTGTATATTGATTCTCTCATGTTCTTAGACGATAAATGAAAATCACTCCATATGCTTCCAAAGCAATAACAAGATATATTTAATTATATAACTATAAAAACTTTTTATAGTTAACCACATATTGTGGAAAGCAATTTGATTTAGAAATAAGAAGCTGTTCTGGTGGATTCAGGGAATGTTTTAATTCATGTGCTTTATAAAAGACTTTATTTCAGTATTACATGATCATAGATTGTGTCTGAGACCATTTACTTATGTCTTTTATTACCTAGAAAATAATCTACCAGTGTAATATCTCTGGATATTAATTAAAATAATGCATATTATTCATTTGAGAAGGGAGACAGAACAGCTCATCAAGCAGCACACCTTGAGGTTATAATTATATTATTTGCCTTAAAAAAGAGAAATGTGGTCCTTAGAGAAAAACCTTGGTTGTAAGTTCTTTTACATTTTCCAAACATTTATTTCACTCTGAACAAAGTCCTTTGGTCTCCTAAGATTTGATTTTTAAAAACTGTATGTTGAGCAACATAGACAAATACAAAACAAACTCAAAAATAGTGCTGTTGGTGATAGAAAATGTAAATTTCTCTTTGTTTAAATTTATGGTTCCCTGGGTTCAGATAATATTGATTTCTCCCCAGAGTCAAATTCCCCACCATCTGTTTAAGGTTATGCCAAAAATACTGCAGTTATAAATACAGGGCATAGGAAGAAAAAATGGATGTTAGAAGTTAAGGACATTATCATAATGTTCTTTTATATTCTTACCATCAAATGAAGAAATTAATGAATATATGAATATTCTGCTCATAAACAATATGTCTGTAGAATTTAGAATTGGCAAATAAATTTCAAAAATGTAAGAAAATTTAAAATTTGCCACCTTGAAGCTAACAGCAAATCACATCTTGAATAAGTGTCTTCCAATTCTGTGATTCTAACACAGCAAATATTTCATATTTACAAGTTTTTTTAAAAAATTGCACTGTTGAAATATTGAATTCCAAGATTTAAATATCAACAGCCTCCACACATATTTTCGTTGAGAGTTGTTTATTAATACCTTATGTGGTGACATAAATGAAAATTAATGACATCTGGCATGCATGTGAATAAAGTCTTTACATATTTCATTGTATTTAAATAAATAACATGGGGGAAAAAAGCACTAACTTTGTATTCAGACTGCTGAGATTTGGGTTTAAGTTTTGCCATGAATTTACATTGTCTTTCTGTGTTTCACTTTCCTCAAATGAAAGAACTAGAAGTACTCAATGATTCTTTCCAGGTTGAACATTCTATTAGTTTAGTTTATTTTGGCCAGCCTAGAATTATACAGACTTTACATTTGTAGTATGATACCCTGTCAATTTTGTAATTATTTTTAACCTTGTAACTTTTAAATTCATCCTGAAGTAAACAAAACTAATTAAACTGGTAAACATGATTCAATATTTTACTATTTCTAAATGAACAGATATTATTTTCTCTATAGGCCAAGGACTGCCTATTAATCCATTAAAGTGTTTTGAGAGCCTCCTGTTTTATTTTCCAGATACTGGTCAAGACCTTAGTATCCTAGGGATGAGAAATTAAAAAATGAATATGACATGAACTTTTGACCCTAAATTCAGTCTTTTAGCTAGAAAGATAAGTAAACAAATAAAATCCAGTGCAATAAAACATTTATCAGTTCAAATTTTTGTTAGCAAATCCCAATTTTATTGATGTGGAATTTATCTCAGTTTGGTAAAACTAAGTGATAGTACTTCTTTTAGTAAAAATGGAAACATTTTATTTAGAAAATGAACATGTATGCTAGATTTCAGCATGTCTATCAGAAGAGAGAGTGATATAACTATTTCTTTTCACATATAGAGAAACATAAACTTGAACATGAAAGGCTCACTGTGTACTGAATTTCCTTTTCTTGAAAGAAAAGAAACAAGAAGGTAGTGACCAACATTTCTACTAGCGTGTCAGAGGTGCATCTCATAAACTACTCACTTGCATGCTGCCTTCAAGAGTTGTAATGATCATCAGGATAAAGAAAATGCACTAGTGAGTAACTGTGAGGAATGAGAGGTGTGGATGAAATGAAATTCACCACAGGTATGCACTCAACCACTTATTTTCCTGGCTGGATTAATGGAAGGATGTAGAATTTGGGTTTTCTAAAAGCAGAAAGTTCCTCCCAACCTACCAGTATAGTGAAATGAAAAGCAACTGCACACTATCATCCTAACCTCTTTTATTCTTGGTTGTAGTTATGTAAAAAGCTTTACTCTTAAAAAAAATGAAAGATTTGGCCAAGTCATGGGCTCAACTCAGGATTTCATTCAAACCCAGATTTTGGATAACCGCATTTTCTTAAAATGTGCGGTAGACTGAATTGCTTCTCTGGCTTCTAACATCAACCACTAATGCCAAGAACACTTGAGTAGAAGCAGGGAGTCACCAAAACACAATAGAATTTATTCCTACATTCTGGTTTTAAAGAAAGGATCTTTAAAATCAAACATCTTAGCATAGAAATCGTCACAAACCTTTTTCAAATACCTCTAGAAATCTTTGTATTTTGTAGCTCAACATATTAGTCCATTCCATTCACACGAGGAGATTCTCAGCTCTAAGGACTCTCACTTGGAGGGGATGGAGTATCAAGTAGGTATAGTCTGGATTTTGCCTTTGATAAAATATTTTCGAAGAATGGAATAGAGCTTTTGGAATAATGTGAAACAGTGAATTATAGCCTTTTTGTTAACCTCACTAGAAAGCCAATTAAGGATATATATTTCTATATTGATTGAAGGAAATTTATTTTTTCCTTTAAGAAATCATAATAAAATACAAGCTACTATAATGAGAAATAACTGCCCCTTTGTCAATTTCAAAGGCTTTGGAGACATTAGTATATCACCCCCACATACTATCTGGAGGGGAGCCTTGAACTAGGAGCTAGAGAGCATGAGTTCCAGTCTTGAATCTGGCATGTGCTGGCATCTTGGTCATACTCATTCAACTCTTCTGGAAGAGATCATTAGTTCTAATCAGATATCCATGTGCTCACCAACATTTTCTAGCATCCCCTGTGGTGAGGTTGGAGTCGTGACAAAAGTCAGACATTAATCCAGGAGATGATTGTCACTTCCAATCTGAGGGAGTTTAGTGAACCTGGCTAAGTTTTCAATAATCTCTGTCATCTGCAAAGCAGTAAAAAAAAAAGGATTTCAAATGGGAAAGTTGCAAGATAGAAGCAAGGAGATCTCTGAGTTATAAAAAGCAGAGAAAAGCCACTTGCTCATTATGATATGAGCAAGGAGTAAATCTTTGTTGTGTCAGACCACTCCAAACTGGGAGCTGTTTGTTGCCATAGCGCAGCGTATCCTATGCTGATTAGTATCTCTCTAGGAGTCATTGAAAACTGAGGGGTTTGGAGACTTCTAGACTCAATCTGTCCCAGATTGAATTCTGAGATTCTCTTGGGACATATGGCCTTCGTTTTACAAGAGAAGGAATGGAGAGGTTTGGAGAGAATTGACTAAGGTCACAAAGTAAGTTTGGGGCCATATAGCAAAATGTATTTCTCTGAGACCCTGTAGATTCATATTCCCCAGCTGTATTTCCCAACTACTCATGAGCTTAATTATGGGACCATTCAAACTGGCCATTAATAAAATGCCAAATTGACTGTTCCTGTCTAGTAGTTTTTGTTCACTTAGACATGATGTAATTCTGTGATGCAATGGATGATACAGCATTCAAGGTCCTGACTTTCAACCCAGGGACTTCTCTATCAGACTCTACTGTCTGATAGTGTGTATATTATATTGTGTCCATTTTTAACTGGCAAAAATAAAAATCCCATCTCCCTCTTTAGTTCTAAAATAGTGACAAAAACCTTATGATAGACCCCAAAGCTGTTTTTACACCACTTGAATTTAGAAACTCATTGCTTTTGTAACTTGTTGGTAGTTTCTTATCTTTGGTAGCCAGAGTGAACATGACTGTAGTTACAATGGTCAACCATAAGAATGAGAATTAAATAAGTAAATGTCTGTAAAGTGCCTAGAATAGCCTAGCACAGAATTAACAACAAATAGGTGTTTGTTCAGTAAAACAAATAAATATGATGAAGATGGATCACGGACTCTCAGAGTTAGGATCTAGTTGGCTTCCCATCTAATTTTCCTCTTGTAGAGCCCCAGATAATGTGGTATCCAGTTTCTATTTGACCATTTTTGGTGCTAGGGAATATAGGTGTGTATTATGTAGTAATATCTTTTTATTCAGAACCCATGATTATCCAAATTAAAAATGAAAAAACAGGCTCAGAGGGGTTAAGAGGTTTACCCAAGGTTTCACAGCAAGTAAAACCTAGGCTCTGCCTAGGAAGTTCAGTCTTTCCAATATTACTCTTCCTATTAGTAGTAGTAGGAGTAGCGGTGTGTGATTTGAATGTGGTAGGCTACAAGTTCCAATGTTAATTTCCCACAGGATAGGAATTATTTGAGCCAAGACTGTGGGCTAAGGTTATTCCTTTCCCACTGAGCAGCATTTTTTATTCAAACTACTGATTCAATAATTTAATAAGTTGTGCAATTATTTTGTCATGGAGTCACATATGTCTTTTTTCTGGCCTTTTTAAAGTGTTTTTCCCGATGGCTAAGGTATGTATTTCTACAGGCATCTCAAAGGCAAGTCCTGATACATATTGAATATTTGTTGGTTGTATAAATGCTAAAGAAAGGCAGATAAGAATGAGTTCTATTTAACATTATTAGGACTTCAGTAGATATTCAAATATTTAAAAGTTTTCATCACTACTATATCTTGTCTCTGGGACATTTTGGTTTTCTGTATTAGAAGAGCACCATATCAGTTCTATCATTGTGTAGACTGTAATTTGCTCACACAATTATGTCACTTACGTTCTCACCATTCACTAAAAATCTTACCATTCTGCCTCTCTCTGTTTCATAGTTGAATCTTAATTCCACTTTTTCCTTCTACATTACTTCTCTAAAATCTAATTTTTGGTTTGCTTTTGTGATGCTGATTAAGGTTTTACCTTGTCACCATTGCATTCTAGGCATAATCCCATCTATAGTCTCAGAGATACTCATTAGATTGTATATTTGCCATATGTTAAAAACTAAAGGCTATGTTTTTTTTAAATAACTATGCATTGGCTATTCTTAGCAACTGAAGCCATGTCACTCTTGCCTATTATTTTAAGTATATTTTTTTCCCCTGGGACCAAATGATCTCTTTTCATAGGTATATTTTTCTAACCCTAACATGATTATAATTTTCCCCAAACGTTTGCAATTTTTTATCTCCTTAGGGATAATATAGTGGGATAATGATGTGGAAAAATGGAAGGCCTATTGGCTTTGGGCCTGTAAAGAACATGTAAATAAATGGGCATAGCTTTGTCCCAGTAAAACTTCATTTACTAAAAACAGGCTTCAGGCTGTCTTTGGCCTACAAGGCATACTTTGCTGACCTCTGATTTAACTGATGACTAACATGCAAATTTGATGGCATCAAGCAGTTATGCCTTTTCTTCCCAAATTATACATACTCAGTCTCTATTGCTCTGTACTTTTGCTTTATTTCCCTTCAGTGATCTGACAAGTTTCTGTTTTCAGTTGTTTGACAAACAAGCTTTCCTAGCTGTGTGCTAGAGAACTCAATCTTATAGTGTTAATTTGGACTTACTGAATAGAATTAACAATGACATTTTAGAATCATACCTGCTCATAATAAAAAGAGCTTCTATAGTTTATCATGATCTCTACTGAGTTTATAATCTTATGATGGCTTTTTCCAAAAAAATGTTTAAATTCTGATTCTTTTCTCCAGGGCCTTGGGCTCCTTCACAGTGCTCTATCATATCAATGCATAGTTCATGTACTATGGAAAATGGTCGATGTGCTGGGTCTTGATTTATTCTTCTTATTGAAATCTTCATATTGACATTAATTTATTGCAGCCCAAATATTGGCTTTAACTTAGATCCATACCATACTTTCTAAGTATTAATCACTAGCCTCTTCAATATACAGTATGTGGAATTTCAGTTGGTGAAACTGGGACACATTTGCATTCAAAATAAAAACATCTTAAGATTGGCATACATTGTTGTGGTGTGCATGTTCATGTGCCTTTAACTAAAAGGGGCATAACTGATCAAGAGGCTCAGCTGCTGTGCCTTGAAATCTATCACTGCTTCTGTATCAGGCTTCCGTAGCCTTCTTGTAGCCAGCGACTGAGTACAGAAGGGATAAAAAGGCATTTCTCCATTTTCTGGGAGATCTGTAGCTTACCTATCAGTCAACTTCAGGACTCCCCAGTAGACTTTGCCAAACTCTTGGAACTCACACTATTGTGTAAGATACTTCGAACTACTTTCCTTCCCTCTTTGCATTATCTGGAGTCAGACCTATATCATATATGGTGGCTCTTCCCACCTCTTCTGTCTTCCTCATAGGCATTGCCCCTAATAAATCACTTGAACTGCTTGCTAATTTTGACCTGGGGTCTGCTTCTAGGTAATCTATCAAATGGCAAACCTAAATTAAAAGTATTATTTTGCTATTACTTTTTTGGAATAAGCAAATATTTTTAAAAATAGGTAGATAAAGAGGACTATTCAAGAGTCCAGATAATACATAAGCATGGAAACATATCTTTGGGGACGCAAGGTAGAATAAGAAGCATATTGTCAAGAAAAATGGAAGATTTCATTAACACTTTGGTTCTAAAAAAATTCATGCAAGAAACTGCAGAGCTTGTGCCTTGTAAGCACTTGTAAGAATTGAAGGATCTCCCCCTCCTTTTCTTGTGGAAATTGATCAAAATCAACTGTTTAAAAAGGATTAATTAACATTTGTGGAAATTCTACTATTCACTAGGCACTGTGGACACTGTAGAATATCCTAATGGCATCCCCTCTTTCTAGTCTGCCAATCATGTCTATTTAATTTGAGAAACAGCAGGCTTTTGTTGTATTTCCCAAATCATTCTGTCATTTTTCCTTAGGATATTTATTTATTTTGACAGGTCTTCTAGGTAAGAAAATTCTGATCATTATCCAATAGCTTTACATTTTGGGGGAGAAAAGTTCTTTATACTGTGCTTAAAATAAAAAAATTAATAGATATAGCAACATGGAAAAGAGTTTATGCTTAAACAAGTGAAAATACAACATACAAAATTATATGTTCATTATGGTTACTATATTAACATGTATTTATGTGTGTACATACAATATGGAAAGGAAGTTAATAATAATAATTTGTGATATATGGTGGGACTAAATAATATACTTCTCAGTTTTTGAAAATTTGTCTTTTATTAGTATTGTGCTTTAAATATTAAACATTAAAACCTAATTGAAACTTAAATATTGAGTGGCAATATCTTAAATTATGCATAATAATACATATACATAAGAGTTTACAATTATTTTGAAGGTACAGCTTTTAAATTTAGCCAATAAAATATTTGGCTTTTGTTGATTAGTGATTAGGTAATTAAGAAACAGTAGTTCTTTATATATTTTACTTAAATATGATTCCTTTTGAAGTAAGATAGTAACTTTTCCTCTTATTTGGAAAACTCTATGGTCTCAGTAATTTTAATTATTCTGTAACAAATTTTATTGAAAAATTTAAATTTTAAATATGTTCAATTTCACTTTAATCATTTCTCATTCTCACATTTGCCTTTGGGACAAGATCCCCAAATCGGGTCTTGCTCTAAAAACGTTTAATAGACTTGACTTAAAAATGAAATCTACAGTTTCTCTTGGCTAATATTTAGTGTAAAAATAACCAAATAACATATTTCATGGTGTTTCACAAAACACTTTCGTTATATGATCTCATTTTATCCTCCCAGGTTTTTTGGCATGCATGGTAGAGTTATTTCCATTTTACCAGATGAGTACACACAATTAAGGTGCAATGAGATCAGGGTTCAATCTTAATCTGACTCCAGGTAAATCAAAATCAATGGCAATCAAAATGTAAATGGAACATTCATATTAGAATGTATATTAGGAATAAACACACTGGGGAGAGTGAAATTTAGCTCAGAGCTATAATCATTTAATTTGTACAATCTTTAGGACCTTATAGTAATTAAATGACTCTCAATTTTTTTCTATTAAATTTTTAAAAGTTTAAAGACTATTGCAACAGTAGGGAAAGTATAAAAATAGAAACCTTAGCCATAATCCCACCAGTCCAAAGCAAGTATGATCGGTTCTATGTATTTACTTCCTGGTTTTTTTCCTGTAAGCCATGATGACTGTATGAAAGGCATAACACTTTTAATGATAGAACCACACATGTTTGGGAGGAGTAGGAGTGGAATGAGGTGCATAGATCACAGAATGCAAAGCACCAGTGCCTTTTGTCTTTGTAGGTGAGATATATTCAGGGAGTGGGTCTCCTCTCCTTTCTCCTCTTCTATCTAGACTTCATACCTAGCGTAGTACTTCCCACCCCTGTTACAGACAGCAGAGAGAAAACAGCAGTTCCTGGATAACAGTAACTTTGAGGAGAGCAAATCTTCTTTGGTTCAAACATTTCACAGATTTGTGAACCAGAAAATTAGGAACAGGCAGTCACTAAAGCTAAGAAATCCAGTTAGAAATTCTGTATTTGAGCAATTACAGACTGAATGAGTATATTTATAGTAAACATATAATTTTGTACTCTTTTATTTATATTGTATCATTTATAACTTATGAAAATTAACTCCATCAAAAGATCTGGAAAAGAGTCAATTCTTTGTTAGCTTAGAGTTTTTTAAATTGTCTTCTGATTTTAAGATAATTAACTTTTAAATGCCCTTGAACTTTATTTTGGTGAAGATTGTGAGTAGTGAGACTCAACAGAGTATTACCATTTTAATAAGTAATCTCATGATTTATTAAAGAATCCTTTCTATTTCTTTGTCATTATCATCTTTGTTAAATACTGCATTCCTTAATGCCTAGAGTCAAACTATTTTAATTCAGTGACCTGTGGTTCTAGTCTTGTGCCAGGACCACACTTTGGGAAAAAAAACCCTACACGAACCCATCACTATATCATTACTTGCCTCTGCACCATTGACCTTTCCTAACATTGGTATAGAAACAGTGTTTGTGCTCCTATTTAAGACCACCCCTACCTGCACCTGTGAACTAAACCTATTCATCTCAGGAATTAAAGGAAAATGTTTCCCAATTGTCCAATATCTCTGCTTCAACCTTAATTTCCCCCTCCCTGATGGATCACTCCCATGGCATAGAAATATTCTGTAGTTTATCCAATCTTACAAAAATTAACAACTCCCCTGACCCTGCATGGCCACCTAGCTACACCATGTCTCTGATCTCCTTTACAACAAGACTAATCAAGTGTCTTTCATACTCTCTGCCTCTAATTCCTTTCTTCCATTCTCCCTTAAATCCATTCCAAGAAGGATTTTGTCCCCAACATTCTAATGAAATAGTTTGTCAGAGTCACTGGTGACCTCCACATTGCTGAACACGACATCAATTCTCAGTTCTCATCCTCCTCAAGCAGCATTTACTAGAGTAAATCAATTTCTCATTCTGGAATCCTTCCTTTGCTTGATTTCTGGGAGTAAACTATCTCTTGCTTTTTCTTCCATCGCACTGACCTCTCCTTTTCTCTTTCCTGACCCCTCTGTGTTCCTGTTTCCTAAGCCACTACTCCAAAACTTTATTATTTTGAACTTGCACTTTGGGCTGTGGTGATTCTTGTACTCCACTGGAACTGACAGGGGTCATTTGATGCCATTCAGCTGGTGGCTGATCTAGTATGAAAGTTTTTCAGGTGACTTCACTCATACACTTGTTGCCTTGGTGAGAATATCTGAAAGGCTGAGCTCAGCAGTGTCCCTCTACCTATCAATTTCTTCCAGTAGTCTCTCCACCAGGGTAATTGGACTTTATTCTTGGAAGTTCTGGCTCCAAGAGATCAAAGCAAAAGCTGCCAGCCCTTTGCAGCCCAGGCCTGGAATTGGTATTGTGTGATCTCTGCTTTGTACTCTATTGGTCACTGCAGACACAAATTTAAAGGGAGAGGAAATGGACATGTCAATCATTGGGAGGAATATCAAATAATTCTATGTCATCTTTAACCTTTCACATTCCTCAACACCTTGCCTCATAAAATGCTGGCGTATCTTAGAGCTCAATCGTTAGATATTTTCTCTTCAATCTGCCTATTTTTTATGAACTCATCCAGTCTCTTGGCTTTAAATATCATCTGTTATCTCATGACTCTCAAATAATGCATTTCTGGGGATGCATGGTGGTGGTGGTGGGATGAATGGGGAGATTGGGATTGACATATATACACTAATATGTATAAAATAGATAACTAATAAGAACCTGCTGTATAAAAAATAATTAAATAAAATTCAAAAAAAAAAAAGAGAAATAATACATTTCCACATTGGAGTCCAGAAATCAAGACTCCTTAATATGCAACTTTATATCTAATATACTTTCTCAGCTTCTTACTTAGGTCTCTAAATGGACATCTCAAACTTGCCATGTTAAAAAAACTGCTAATTTCCACCCTCAGATCTATCCTCTGGTAAGCTTTCTCTTCCTTCTAGTTCTTCAGTCCAAAACCCTTGGGGTCATTCTTGACAGTTCACTTTCTCTCACATTGTACTTCCAGTTCAACAGAAAATTATCTTGGGACTATGTTCAACATACATCCAGATTCTGGTTACTTTTTACAACTTTCACCACCACCACTAAGCATGTGACTATTATCTCTTACCTGTGATTTTGTAGCAGCCTATTAGCTGATCTTTTCTCTTTTTCCTTTCTCTTTTACTATGATATTTTTGATCATTCATAATATTGGTTAAATTTAGAAACCTTTTTTTTTATAGCTCCTAGGATTTGATTAAGACTGACCAGGAAGTATTTCAGCACACTAAGAGCCTAGTATCTGGCCATCATAAGACTGGGTAAGACTGCCTTCCTGGCCACTTACTAGCTATGTGACCTAAGGCAAATGACCTAACTTCTCTCTAAAGCATTAGCTACACTGTCTTTAAAATGGGGAAAACAATAATACTTACTTCTCATGGATACTATGAGTATGTGATGAAGTAATGCACGTAGAACACTTATGTTTGTCTAGAACATAGTAGGCACCTGACAAATGTGGGTTGCTATTTTTTTTAATGTCAAATATCATAATTGGGGGAGAAACAAAATATTTCAACATTTATTATTTACGCAGTAACTCAGACATGTTTCAACTAGAAATATGCTAAAATAGGAAGCTAAATTTAAACCAGATTAGAATCACTTGTTAATAAAGTTATCCTGTTTATACTATTTTCATTTACATTTATTTTATTTCAATATATTCTAGTTGGGTTATATTTTCTTATAGAATGGCTATAATTTTGTTGTGGCTATAATTTTGTTGTATCACGTAGGCCATTTTACTCAACTTTTAAAATAATTTATTTAGTGACTAGCTTTTACCTCTGTCATTAGGATATTATGAAATTTTGTCTTTTCCCCTCAAATATTTATATATTTATTTGTGATAATTCTCTGTACAATTGATTAAAACAAGTTATTTATATTGAACTATACTTTATCATTTTATTTATTATTTAATAATATTGGCTAGTTTTTAAAATATTTTATTGCTTATTTCTTGATAATTAGGTAATATTACACAACTTTTCTAAATTATTATATATAATTTGCATAGTTTGAAATCTTACTTTGCTTTTCAAATTATTTTAAACGAAAAAAGGTCAATTGTAAATGGAATAGAAACACATGCCCATTTTAGAGTGCATATTCAGTTGTGTTACAATGAATGACAAGACCCTACAGTAAATATGGTATGTGAAATTTCATAAGGAATATGATTTAATTACTAGCTTTTATTAGTCAGTGGAACCAGGACACCATCTGGCTATATGAACAATAAGGACATTACATATCTTTAATATGAATAAATGTTTTAAAGAAATATTTCCCCACTTTATTAGAACAGTTTTAGATTTTCTCAACTATTGGTTTACATTTAGATACTTTGATATTTCCTATTTACTTTCAGTCTTTGAAAATAGAAAAAAAAATTCAAGAATATGAAACCCGTCTCTCAGCAGAACTGTATCTTGTCTGTCACCTTCTTTGCCTTGAAAATCTTATTTGTCAGACTGGCAATGGTGACAGTAACACCCCCAGACACCATGGTAAACCATCACACCCAAATGCTTTGTTGTGGTCTTTCTTGAATTCTTAGTGATACTGTGAAATCTGATTAGATGAATATCGCTTTCATTCTTCAAGTAAAGAAGTTAGTATGTGGTTACTCCTAGTAGAGTGCTTGGCACTTAGTAGGTGCACCAAGACTGTACCTACTGCTCGTTGTACAGTTCTGGGGAGTTGGCTGAGTATCTCATGATCTCAGTTTTCTTGAGCATAAAATGAGGATGAATACCTGCATCCTGGAAATATAGTGCAGAATAAATGAGAATAAATGAGATTATACTTCTCAAGTGCTTAGCACGATGGTGGAGACCAGTAAGCTCTCAAAAACTGTATACTGCTGGTTTTATTTTTTTTACCTTCTCCTTCACTGTTGGTCTTTTCTTCTTTTTTTAAAAACGACATTGGTTGTATAAAAGAAACAAAAATAAATCTGCACATAAATTGCATAAATGCTTTATTTTTAAATGTCCTGTGAATGTCCCACTATGGCTAGTTGGTACCTCAATTGTAGGTTGCTCAATAAATGATTTATGTTAGCTTGAGGACAGTTTCATAAGAGATTAAAATCTCAATGTTAATAATAGTGAAAATTTTATATTTAAAAAAAAACTTTTAGAAAAAAGATACTGTGTTACACTTTTAAAGGAATATGCAAGTCATCAAGATAGTGGCATAGGTTATTTAAAACTTTAGTCCCCCTCACAAGAAAACCGACTAGCAGCTATCCATAGACAAGACACCATTGTGGAAAACCCAGAACCCAGGGGTGAGGCTAAAGTACCTCCCCCAGACAACACAGACTGAGAAAGACCACATTAGAAGGGTAAGAGGAGTGGTTACACTTTGACTGCATCAGCCCTTACACAGGCAAGCACATTGCCAAACTAAGAGGGCCCCTGTGGCCCTGTGATTTTTCCACTCAGATGAAGAGAGCCCAGGGTAGATATCCAGCCTCCCCAGGGTTATGGAATTCTTCCTGGGAGGCTCACTCAGATATTACCTTGCAAGGATCACTGGAGGAACCTGCAAAGTATGAGAAATGGAGATAGATAGAAACAGAGAAGGGGACCAGGGTTTGTAGAAAGCAGTGCTCAGATCTTAGCCAAGTGTGTTTCTGTTTGCAGTGGTGCCTGAACAGAGATCCCAGCCAGCATATCTGCATATCTGCAGAGCCCAGCTGACCTCTCTGTCCATCCAGGGACCTCAGTAGGCAGTTTTGCCTGATTTGGATCCCCAGCCAACAGGTTGTACTGGCTATGAAGCATATTCTATAACCCACCCAGGCAGGAGAGCACAACCCACAATTGCTTATGGGATGTGAAAAAGCACTTTTAAGAAGAAAGTTATAGTTATAATTGCTTATGGGATATGAAAAAGTAGTTTTAAGAAGAAAGTTATAGTTATAAATGCATACATCAAGAAAAAAGAAAGATCTCAAGTAAACAACCTAACATTATACCTCAAGGAACTAGAGAAAAAGGAAAACTAAGCACAAAATTAGCAAAAGGAAGGAAATAATAAAGATTAGAGGAGATAAATGAAATAGAAAATAGAAAACAAGATAAAAAACAAAATAAAAATACGAGTTGGTTCTTTGAAAAGATAAATAAAAATTGATACATCTTTAGCTAGATTAGCCAACAAAAAAAGATAGATGACCTAAATTAATAAAATTCTAAACAAAAGAGGAGACACTGCAACAAATGCTACATAAACATAAAGGATCATAAGAGATTGTTATGAACAATTGTATGTCAACAAATTGGACAACCTAGAAGAATGGACAAATCCCTAGAACATACAACTTACCAAGACTGAATCAGAATAAACAGAACTCCTGAACAAACCAATAATGAGTAAGGAGATTGAATCAGTAATCAAAAGCTTTGCAACCAAGAAAAACCCAGGATCAGATGGTTTCACGGGTGAATTCTACCAAATGTTTAAAGAAGAATTATAGCCAACTTTTCATAAACTCTTCCAAAAACTTTAAGAGATGGGAACACCCTTAAACTCATTTCATGAGGCCAGCATTATGCTGATACCAAAGTTAGAAAAGGATACTCCAAAAACAGAAAACTACAGGCCAATATGCATGATGAGTATAGATACAAAAAATTCTGAACAAAATATTACCAAACTGAATTCAACACTGCATTAAAAGGATCATAAACCATGATCAAGTGGGATTTATTCCAGGGATGCAAGGAAGGTTCAACATCCATAAATCAATTAATGTGATACACCACATTAAAAAAAATAAAAGATATAAATCATATGATAATTTCAATAGATAAAGAAAAAACATTTGACAAAATTCAACATTCTTTCATGGTAAAAACTCTCAACAGGTTGGGTATAGAAAGAACATACCCTAACAAAGGCAGTATAAGACAAGCATACAGCTAACATCATACTCAATGGAGAAATGTTGAAAGGCTTTTTCTGTAAGATCAGGAACAACCACTGCTGTATAATAAATATGAAAACTGTTAAGAGAGTAAATCCTGAGTTCTCATTATAAGTAAAAGAAAACCAATTTTTCTCATTTCTTTTTATTGTATCTATATGAGAAGATGGATGTTAACTAAACTTATTCTGGTAATCATTTCATAATATATATGTCAAGCTTTTATGCTGTATACTTGAAAATCATACAATGATTTATGTCCAGTATATCTCAATAAAACTGGGAAAAATATAAAGATCAGGAATGAGTGTGCCCACTCTCACCACTCCTATTCAACATATTACTGGAAGTCCTAGACAAAGCAATTGGACAAAATATATATACATATATTTGGATGCCATATATATATATATGGTATCCAAATTGGAAAGGAAGACTGGAAATTTTCTCTGCAGAGGACATGATCTTAGATAGAAACCCTAAAGACTTCCACACTCACACATACACACACACAAAAAACCTGTTAGAACTAATCACTGAATTCAGTCAAGTTGCAGGATTACAGTATACAAAATCAACATACAAAAATCATTTGTGTTTCTGTATACTGACCTCAAACTATCTGAAAGAGAAATAAAGAAAATCCCACTCACAATAGCATCAAAAATAAAGTGCTTAGGAACAAATTTAATCAAGGAGGTGAAAGATCTGTTAAATAAACAAACAAACAAAACTATAAGACATTGATGAAAAAAATTGAAGAAGACACATAAAATGGAAAGATATCCATGCCCATGGAATGGAAGAAGTAATACTGTTAAAATGTCCATACTATTCAAAGTAACCTACAGATTTAATGCGATCCCTGTTGAAATTTCAGTTTTCACAGAAAAAAAAAAATCTTAAAATTTGTATGACCCTGAAAAAGACCTTGAATACTATAGCAATCTTGAGAAAGAAGAATAAGGCTGGAAGCATCATGCTTCCTGTTTTCAAACTATACTACAAAGCTCTAATAATCAAAACAGTATGGTACTGGAATAAAAATTGACACAGACTAAAGCAGAATTGAAAGCCCAGAAATAAACCCATGCATAGAGAGTCAATTAACACTAGACAAGGGAACCAAAAATACTTAATAGGGAAAAGATAGTTTGTTCATAAAATTGTCTTGGGGAAACTGGATGTCTACATGCCAAATAATGAAACTGGACACTTATCTTACACTACTCCTCAAAATTAACTCAAAATGGATTAAAGATGTAAATGTAAGACCTGGATCATTTGTGAAAAAAAATTTTTTTAAATGAGTAAATTTGAAGATCTAATTGGCTTTATTAAACACTCACGAATCAGGCAGCATCCTATCTAGTAAATTGAAGGGCACTCCAAGGAGTTGTACAACATGAAAGGTTTATATAGGCAGAAGGAAGGTGGAGCAAGGAATTTATTAGCAAATGAAAAGTAAGAATTGTTTCAGACCAAGTCGTCTTTTTTGGGGGGGAGAGGAGGGAGGGAATGGCAGGGGTCTTATGCAAATTACCTCACTAGTGCTGATCAGGAAATTTCAGATTGTCTCTTTAAAGGTCACATTCCTGGGAGAGCTTGAGACTGCAATTAAGTCTTGGTTTGCTGTCATGGGGGCAAATGACTCCATTTTGGATTTGTTATTTCTAAACAAGTAAAAATCCTAGAAAAAAACAGGGAAAAATTTCCTTCACATTGGTTTTGACAATGTTTTTTCTGGAAATGATAACCAAAAGCACAAGCAACAAAAGCAGAAATAAATAGATGGGACTACATCAGACTAAAAAGCTTCTGCACAGCAAAATGAAGAGGCAACCTATGGAATGGAAGAAAATATTTACAAATCATGTATCTGATATAGGGTTAATATTCAAAATATATAAAGAAGTCATACAACTCATAGCAAAAAAGATCATCATCATCATCCAACTAAAAAATGGACAGGAAAAAGAACCCAGATAGACATTTTTGCAAAGAAGTTGTACAAATGGCCAATGGGTACGTGAAAAGGTGCTAACACTACTAGTAAAGGAAATACAAATCAAAGCCACGGTGAGATATCACTTCACATCTGTTAAAATGGCTATTATCATAAAGACAAGAGATAAGTGCTGGCAAGGATATGCAGAAAAAGGAACCCTTGGGTACTATAAATTGGTACAGCCACTATAGATAGCAGTATGGAGGTTTCTCAAAAGATTACAAATAGAACTATCATACGATCCAGGAATCCCACTTCTGAGTGTATATCTGAAGGAATTGAAATCACTATCTTGAAGAGATACTGCATCCCCGTGTTCACTGCAGCATTATTTACGATAGCTAAAGACATGGAAACCAATGGATTGAGAAAATGTGATATATGATATTATTCAGCCATAGAAAAGAAGGAAATTCTGCCATTTGAAAAAACATGGATGGATTGGAGGGCATTATACTGAGTGAAATAAGTCAGACAAAGACAAATACTGTATGATCTCACCTTTATGTGGGATATAGAAAAAAAACTAAGAGAAACAGAGTAAATGTTGCCAAGGGCGTGGGTGTGAGAGAACTGAGTGAAGCTGATCAAAGGGTACAAACTTCCAGTTATAAGATAAATAGGATCTGGATATCTAATACACAGCATGGGGATCATAGTTAACAGTAGTGTAGTGCATACTTGAAAATTGCTGAGAGTAAATCTCAAAAGTTCTCACTTGAACTTTTGAAAAATGAAAAAAATAGTAACTATGTGAGATGATATATGCATTAACTAACTTTATTGTTGTAATCATTTTGCAATATATACATGTATCAATTTATCACATTGTATTCCTTAAAGTTACATGAAATTATATGTCAATTAGATATCAATAAAGCTGAAAAAAAGTAATACACAGTATTTAGATGACTGGTTTTTAAAAGTAGTAAACATTTAGTGTTCAGAAAACGAAGACAAAATAATTCTAAAAAATAATAACACAGGTCTATTTCTGTGATATTGTGACTTATTGGAAATATATATTTGATTATTCAGATGACCTTAGTCAACATTTCCTGGCTTCTAGCTCCCCAAACCCTTGGAATTTCCTGAGTGATAAGAACAATAAGAGCATCTTTTGTCGTAATATTTGATCTCTTGTCCTAGTTCCTGAAAACACTTCAGAGTCATAAAGGTGAAAAAAGTGTCGTTATTCACAGCAAGCCCCTTTCCACCACTGTTGGGTTTATATAAATGAAGTGACTTTTGGAAAGTACCTGAGGGTGGGGGCTGGTGGTCCCGGGAACCAACGGTGAATAGAGGGTTTGAACTTGGAATCCTACCCCCTGGTTTCTGGGGAGAAAAGGGCCACTGGAGGTTGAATCAATCACCAATGGCCAAGGATTTAATCAATCATGCCTATGTAATGAAGCCTTGATAAAAACCCAAAAGGGCAGGGTTTGAAGAGCTTCTAGCTTGGTGAATACTTGGAGATTTGGGGAGAGTGGTGCGCCTGGAGAGGGCACAGAAGTTCTGCACCCCTTTCCATATACCTTGCCCTATGTATCTTTTCAGCTGGCTGCTGATTCATATCCTTTAGTATCCGTTGTAATAAAACGCTAACTAAAGAGTAAACTGTTAAGTTCTGTGAGCAGCTCTAGCAAATTAATCGAACCCAAGGAGGAGGCTGTGGAAACCTCTGATTTATAGCCAGTCACTCAGAAGTACAGGTAACAACTAGCCAGTAGGTCTGAAGCATAGATAACTTCCTGGGTTTGTGACTGTCATCGTATCTGAAGTGGAAGGTGGTCTTGCGGGACTGAGCCCCGTGGGAACTAATGCTATTTCTGGCTAGGTAGTGTCGGAATTGAGTTTAATTGTAGGACACTGAGCTGGTGTCCCAAGAATTGCCTGGTGGTATGCGGGGAACCCCCACCCCACCCCTGTGAAATTGGATGTACAGAATCTAAATAATATTCCAATTTATTTAATTTATTCAACATGGAGGAAAAAAGTAAGTAGAGAGTACTTAATAAAATACTTGAATATTAAAATTACCCAGGGACTTCCCTGGTGGCGCAGTGGTTGAGAGTCCGCCTGCCGATTCAGGGGATACGGGTTCGTGCCCCGGTCCGGGAAGATCCCACATGCCGCGGAATGGCTGGGCCTGTGAGCCATGGCCGCTGAGCCTGCGCGTCCGGAGCCTGTGCTCCACAACGGGAGAGGCCACAGCAGTGAGAGGCCTGCGTACTGCAAAAAAAAAAAAAAAATATTACCCAGATTTATAAATTACTTATTTTCCATTCAGAGATAATAGAGACATTTATGAATTAAATTAAAATATAGAAATATGGTTTGCTATAATGAAGATAGTCCTGATCATAATGATTTTAGGTCCCTACAATATGGAATGCATAATCAAAATGGTGGATTTTACTCCAGGTTGTAAAGGCAATTTACAATTGGGATATTTTGTTTTTAGCACCCATTCCCTTTCAAAAGAAAATAGATTAAACCAAGGCTTACTATTAATACCTCACAAATTCTTATTCCTGTTGTTATCCACCTGTCACTGAAAATTTCCCACGCTATGTATGCTTATGGGCCTTTCCTTTGGATTTTTGTATTCTAGGGTCTTTCCTCTTTAAAAAAAAGCATCACTCCATTTATTTCCTAGGGACATCTTAGCTCTTTAACAGAGAGATGCATTTCAAATGAAAATTTTGATGGAAGATACTTCAGTGACCTTTGGCAGACCAGGGAATACAAAGTACATATGAAAACTCAAGGCTTTGAAAAATGTTATTGTTTTTCTGTGGTGACAAGAAATAGTACTACCTAAACAAGAATGAATTGTCAACTCTCAAATCATAATCAGAGTTTATGGATTAATTCAATTGGCTAATTCTCTAAGGGAAAAAATTATATACTCACTTCTGAAGTTGAATGTGGTCTTCCATTGGTTTTCTGAAAGTTTATTTTATTTATTCATGATTTTGGTATTGGTACCTGGATTTTTCTTATCTTGGCTTAAAATCAAAAATATAATTTTTCTTGTTAAATATTTTAATGTTGACATCAAAAATTTAAAGAACATATGCAAATTATTTTTAGTTAAAATTACAACTATTTTGACTCCATTGTATTTACTAGACAAATGTATTTTGTAAAGAACTCTCAGTTTTCAAAAGGCAACTTTAGAAAAATCACAATATGTCACTTCAAATACACAGTTGTGAGGATACGATAAGTCACTTGGAGGATTCATGCTAAGACAATACCAGTAGCACACATTTTAGAAGATGTTAAGCAGAAATGTTGCAGAAGAAATAGTCTTTCTGTTTAAAAAAAAAAAAAAAAAAAGCTGTTATAATTACTTAGTCCAAATAGGGAAGAAGGCCTAAGTTTGAATTCATGGCATATTGCTGTAATATGCTATTAGCCTAATCCTTCATTTTCTTGTCAATTAAAGACTTATCTTTATTCACTGATTCACTTATCAGTAATTCGCTGGGTATTTTAAAGCTGGTTGTTAAAAATCCCTTTGTTTATGGCAATAAGGCACCATTCATTTTGTGAACTTTATAAAACCAACCTCTGCCAATTTTTCTCTTTGAGAATAGCTCTAAAGATGTGTTCCCACAGTAATTACTTATTCCAGAGATGTTCATTAAAGAATGAAGTAAAGAGGCAAGTGTTTGAAACAATTGTATCCCACCAAAGCCAGCTTTACTAAGCACCTTCCCAGCATCTACAGTATTTATGTACATTAGAAAAAAGAAAAGCCCTTGAGAAACATTATGCAAAATTTGTACTTTTGAGTGTTATTACGTAGAGTGATACTAAATATATAGGGTATTATTTTTGCATATTTATTATGCAAAAATGAGAAATTCAGCAAAAGGTTGGGGGAAAGCTGAGATGCTTTTGAATAGGAGCCCAGCTATCCATCATACACCTGCTGTGACTAGTACGGGTCATTCTAGTGTCTCTGCTCTCTATTCCCTACTTACCCACAGCCTCCAGGATGTAAAAGGGAAGGAGGGGGATAAACCCCAGTGAAGCCAGCCAAATCTTAATGGAGAAAAAAAAAAAATTAAAAAGATGGCTTTAGAGTTGTATATCTCTTTTAGAATAGGTTTGTTATTGTAGGTGAGTAGGAAGAAGAGTTTCAGTGTTTTATTTCCTTGTTGTTAGAACCTGAAGTGCTAGAATGTGTTCAAGTATTGCATAGTTATCCAACAATCACAGTAAATCCTCCCACTGATGCTTAATGGGCAAAGGAAGAGAGAAAATTTAGAACGAGGGAGACATTTTGTGTATCAACCTGTCAGTGACAAATCTGAATTGATAAACCCCTTACATAAATGAAGATTTATTTATTTCTGTTACATAAAATACTACAAGGGACCAAGGGAGGAAATCAGAGAACCTGGGATCGGGTGTGTTTCTTAAAGTTGCAGGAGCTAAACAAAGTAGATACCAACCATTTATAGTGAGCACATTCTTTGTTTGAATGCTAGTAACACAACCAAATTGTTTCCTAAGTGCTTGGTAACAGTTTTCCTTTTTCTGGCCTTTAGATTTGATCTATTTTGTCTGCACTGTTTTTTCCCTTTTGGTTAACTCTTAACCATCATTAAGATTTCAAATATAAATGTAGCTTAGTTTCATCAAAATGAGTGTATTTGGTGCCTTGCTGTTTAAATGAATTATTTTGCTCTAAAATTTCGTTGTTTTGCCTGATATGCAGAATGATAAAACTAAAGGTCATATGGAGAAATACTGCAAGGAATAGTGGGGCTTTTCTGGACCATAACTCAAGAAGGGGGGAGATCCTTGTATTGTGGTATCTAGGAATGTTTACTCAGGATTCAGGCTGCTAGCATTTGAGAGAGATTACAGAATCTGGGCCTCATTTTCTTCATCTGTTAAATGGGAATGATAACAATACTTATCTCAACTTTTTTTTATTTTTGTAAATGTAGATTAAATGAGATTCACTATGAACAACTCTAAGATCATTGCCTGGCATATAATAAGTGCTTAATAAATGTTAGCTATTATTATTACTCTATACCTATGACTAGAGCACCTTTTCTTTTTTAAAAAAATGATACTTTTATCCTAATTATAAAATAGTTCCTATACCTGTTATCAAAAATTTTGAAAGTTAAGACAGAAAATAAGAATCCAGTGTAATACTACTCTCTGGATGTGTTCACTATTAATGTAACTCTCATATGCCTTTATTAAAACAGAATCCCATTCTATATGGTGGTTCTTAACCTTTTTTGTTTGTTTGTTTTTTCACTGTCAGTTCATGGGCCTCTTTCTATCTATGAATATAGATGCAGCACTTAATTTTTAGTGTCTGCATCACACTTCATTGTAGACCATAATTTAAGCAGCCATCCCTGGCATCTTAAATGATGTTTGTAGATACAGATGATAAGAAATGCTTTTAATCAGCACATTCTCATTAATTGTCTCTGTCTGTCTGTTAAAAATGATTGGAACCTACTTAACGCTTAGACCTGGATCCCAGCTCTGCCACATACTAGCTATGTGACCTTGGGCAAGTTACATAACTTCACTGTATCTCATGTACTTTTTTTTTTCCATTTGTAAAATGGGGATAGGGTATCTGCATAACATTCTGTTGAGCAGAATAAGTTACCTAAGACATGTAAAGCTTTTGCGACTGGTTTTTGGTATGCAGTTAATACTTGATACATATTAGCTTGAGGCCCTGGAGTTCCTCCCAGATCATTAAAGAAAAATTACTTCTATGAATTAGGTAAATTTTATTTGCAAACTTTGCATTTCCCCAAAATATTGATATATATGTGTATTTTGGGATATTTATATGTAAAAATATGTATTATCCTGCAATAATTTCTAATTTCCAAACCATGTTGGTTAGAAGGGAGTTTAATTAAGTTATTTCTGGGCACACTGCTCACTGAACAATTTGGAAACAATCATCACTGAACGTTAGTAACTAGGTTAATATTTTGCAACTTTTCTTTCTTAATATACCTGAGGAATAGAGGACACCCTTGGCAATGACTCAGTCTTACTACACTTTGTTGATGGGTGCAGGGGTGCAGCCATGGGATCAGGAAGCCATCCCTCCTTTTTAAGGACAGATCGGGGTGAGGGTAAAATCTGAAAGGATTCTGAAAAATTGTCCTACCTCAGGTGTTGTGATATGTTACGTCTACTTCTGCAGTGCTTATATATGACATCCTTATCAGGTAATTCTGGAACAAAGTTACCTCAATCTATAAGAGAGTCCCAAATTGCTAAGACCACAGAAAAGGTACAAATACTCTTACATTGACCAACTTCCTCTGCCCCCCAGTGGTCCAGGCAGGGCAGGGCAGCTAGAGCCCTTTGGCCAGGCAATCAGCAGCTTCATTTACTTCCCCCAGAAAGTCCTAAATGAATTTAAGTTTCTCTGTGTGCCTTGACATGAAAAAAGTTGGAAAGCATGATTAAGTACCACTTTCTACTGGCTCTACTTGCTAAAACAATAAGCTACAGATGTATGAGGGAAGATGCTCACATGAACTTTCCTTTTTAGGCAGATTAATTTGCATCTTTGTTATACCACAGTATAGGATTCTGGCATGTAAACCAGTGTTTTTAAAACTTAGAGATTCATGGAGCTTTAGGATACATCTAACGACCCAGTTTGGGAAATACTTCTAAAACTTAACACTATATGGTAATTTAGTGCTCACACAATTAGAAATGCAAATGTAAATTCTTGCAACTGAAAACATAAAGAAAAACATGATCGTAACCTAGCCATTGGGATTAAAAATGCAAGTATTAATATGGCTTTAGGAGATGATCAAAATGAAAACAACAAAATTAATAGAGATATGAAATCCTCTAAGAATGTATCTATGTAGCCTACAGGATAATACCATTCTAAAGCAGTGGTTCTCAGTATGGGGTCCCCAGAACAGCATCATCTGGAAACATAGAAAAGCGAGTTCTTGGGACCCACCTCAAATTTACTGAAACAGAAGATCTGGGGGTAGGACTGAGTCATCTTGTGTTTTAACAAGGTCTTCAGGTAATTCTGATGTGCATGAGTTTGAGAACCACGATTAATGAGGCCAACGACTCTCCAATCTTTACACACCAAATAAATGTTGTCTTTTATTTACCGTAGGGCACAATACCCTCATTTGAGTGAGGCTGGTGTTATTTCAGCTCTATTTAAAGAATTTGTCTCAGAGCCAGTTTGTAACTAAGGAGAAATTCAGTTTCATCGTTTTAAAGTCAATCTCATTAAACAGTTACTCAGAGCATCTGTATGAATCTTAGATTTGACTTTGCCCTGCAATGTGAACAAAAAATTTGAAAGCTTTTCACATTTGAAGTGATTAGTCTTCAAGTAAGGACAATCACAATTTTTTTGAAAGCCTGATACTTATTAAAGAGCCCTTAATAGACTACTTTTGTAACTTGTAGGACATTCTCCACCATAATATTGTTTAGCCTTGAATTCTCCCCATTCGACCTTTGGTCAGAAACATTAACCTGGTGACTACTTCATTTTTTTGACTTTTCTACCTCCCGAGTCACAGTTGGAGTTGGCTTTGGAAGGAAACTGGGCGTCAAGTGCTGGCTGGAGTAGAACCCTTTTTCCTGGGAGAACTCAAAGCCAACAACGTGTGTACCCACCTCATTGCCACAGCTGACGTGGCTACTGATATCTTTGCTGCTATGAAATCCTTTTTCCAAACGCCTAATTCATACATGGTTCTGAAGTCTCATCTTACCTCAGAGCAATTATGGTGGCTTGGCTGCCCAGAATGAGAAAAGAAACAAGAGAGCATAAATTCCAGCTGTCAATCCTACTTGCTCCTCCTGTTTCATCCATCACCAGTATTCTATCCTCTTTCACTGCCAACTCAAGTTGATCCATCTTTCATCCCAGGTTTTATAACCTAGAGCTTGTGACAAAGTGTCCAGTATAACCATCATTTTTGCAAAAGAAATACACTGTGGAGAAATAATCTAGAGGTTCACATCTGCTTCCTGCAGTTCTCCCTCTACCACCCCGGTAGCCCAACATTTCTTCCAGAGTTCAAGGGGTGGCCAAGAAAGTGAGGGAACGTTCTGGTCGCTGGAGGAAGATAAATGCTCAGGGTCATGTTCAGCCTTTAGAACATCCTCCAGAGATGTGGTGGGCAGAACCAGGGTCACTAAGCGAAAAGCACATAAAACTCAATCTATTGCCACACCCAGGGGAAAACCACTGATATTTTTAGTAAACAAATTTGCAGCCATTTACTACTTTGTATGTAACTTTACTATTTTACTCAAAGTAGATCATATCTTGTGCTTGTTTTTTTACCTGGCTTTTTTTTTTAAACTTAAAAATTTATCATAAACATCCCTTTTAAGGTCACAAATGTTTCTATTCCAGTATCTTTTTGTAAGATTTCATAGTATTCTCTTGTTGTACAAAAAAATGTGTTAAAGCCTTTTTCTATTGTTTAAAATATTTATTGGGTTTCCCTGGTGGTGCAGTGGTTGAGAATCTGCCTGCCAATGCAGGGGACACGGGTTCGAGCCCTGGTCTGGGAAGACCCCACATGCCGCGGAGCAACTAGGCCCGTGAGCCACAACTACTGAGCCTGTGCGTCTGGAGCCTGTGCTCCACAACAAGAGAGGCCGCGATAGTGAGAGGCCCGTGCATCGCGATGAAGAGTGGCCCCCGCTTGCCGCAACTAGAGAAAGCCCTCGCACAGAAACGAAGACCCAACACAGCAAAAATAAATAATAAATAAATTTAAAAAATATATATATATTTATTGTCTTCATTTTTTGGGGACTGGACCCTTTTTAATGTCATCTGATGAGTATGTAGAATAAAACCCAAAATATCAGCATGAGCATTCATTTTATTAGTGAATTTTAATTTATTTTTATAAGACAATTTAAATTGTTCAAAATCAAAACTGTATAAAAATACAAACTAAGTCCTTCTCGCATCATTTTTATTTGTTTATTTTATAGACTTCCAATTTTTAAAAAGAAGAAATGGAGACTTTCTGGAAAAAAGATGATTGTCTTGAGAATGTGGGCTAATTTGTCCCTGATAACCATATTTTTGTATGTATACTTCTGAGAAGCTATGTACTAGAAAGTTCATAGTATTCTAATTTGAAAAGACATGACCCAATAGCTAATGGGAAAAGAAAGCATTATTGGGTTGGCCAAAAAGTTTGTTTGACTTTTTCTTGATGTTATGGAAAAACTCAAAGGAACATTTTGGGCAACCCAATATATACGAACTTTGTGGGGAGGATAGGGCTGGATTTCTGTTTCTGGATTTCATTTTCCTATGTCTCTTCTACTACTGAATAAGATAGTAGATAAGAAATAATCATTGGTTTAATTTAGTATCTATGATGTTTTATTATATATTATAAAAGAAAGTATTTTGTTTTTTTCTTAGACTCTTCTTATAAATCTTATAGGCCAGTGATTTCCTCATCTTTGTGAATTGCGTATTTTACCAGAAAGATAATGTCTAAAAGTCTATAAGTTTACAGAGTACTCTTTTTAAGCTCCTGCTTCTTCCAACACTCAGAGTAAGTTTATATTTTCATTACTAAAGAAACATATTTGCAAGGCAGTGTATTGCCTGCTATGACAATTATCCTTTCATTTGGAGGATGTAATGTTTCTGACTTGTGGTTGAAGCCTCAAACTGATACCAGTTACAGGACAATAGATACTGTTACTTTTAATGAATTACATTTAGTAACTGGGTTCTCTTCTTGCAGACTTGAAGCATGCGTTCACCTTTCAAATATTTTGGCCTGTCATTAGTCCAATGATTTCACCCTTTTTGTTCCCCTAGACAGGGTAATTTCATCAAAGTTTTCCCACATGGCCAAAGCCTATATTAGCTATTGGGTGTGCTATAAATTTAAAAGCCAGTAGTATTCCTCCCACGCCTTATATATACAAAAAACAGATGTAGTGATTACACTGTAATGTTCCTGGCTAAAGTAAATTTAGATGTAAGAATATAGCCTTTACATGTATTGGAGCAAAGTATGTCATTCTTTCTCATTTCACTTAAATGGATGTTTAATAAAATTGCTACTTATCAAAAGAAACTCCAGAGGAACACTAAATAAATGAGGTGATATTTTAAAAGTTAATGAATGAGGTGCCTTGATCTATGGCTCCATTATACTCTTTTCATTGAGTCACAGAGATCTTAAAACACAATATGTGATGTAAAGTGTAGGTAAGCTAATTTAAACAGTGCTTTAAAAAGTAGGCAGTGAAACACGTTTACCAAAGGGTTAAGAGTAAAAAGTCCTTTATTCTAAGATATTAAAAGGCAAAATATACTGTTTAAATTAATCTCCTTTTTTCACATAATTAAAAATTAAATTTGAATTGAACTGTGTTTAAAGTGAATAAGGCTATTAAAAATGTCTGGTGAAATGAAATACATTAAAATACTTTTAAAATTTACTTTAATTTTTACTCAGATGGTACAACCATATTTGCATTTGACAGAGATTGATTTGTGTTATATGTTCATGAGCATAGGTTTTTCTTTTTTAATTGAGGCATAATTGACACAACATTAGTTTTAGGTGTACAACATAATGATTTGATATCTGTATGTACTGGAAAATGATCAACACAATTCTAGTTAACATCTGTCCCATACATAGTTACAAAAAATTTTTTTGGCCTTGTGATGGGGACTTTTAAGATTTGCTCTCTCACCAACTTTCAAATATGCGATACAATATTATTAACTATAGTCACCATGCTGTACATTATATCCATATGGCATTTTTTATGAGCATAGTTTTATAATAAGTAAAGATCATGCTTTTAGTGCCAACTTATTTCACACAGGTGATTTTGAAAGTTCTTTCATTTATTTTGCATGTCTGTATAAATGATTTTAGCAGCACTACTAAAATATCTCAGACTTAGGACTCTTTGTTCACAAGTAAGCCAAGTTGAGCTATCATAAGCCAAAAATATAATTATTAAATGGCTGCTGGTTTGTTTTGTGCCATCTAATAGCAAGGAAGTGTCTTGCTCTTTAGCAGAGACTGGAAGTGGATCCTTAATGCCTGTTGAAATATTCTCTGTCTTCCATCTCTGCTTCTCCCTATGTACTTGTAATTTTTTCCTGTGCCAGACTGCTGATTCCAGTCTTCAGAGAAGCTGGAAGAGGGCCAATATACAGTCATGAGTTTACATTGATCTCCAAGGTCCTGGACTAAGCTAAAAGAATATTTACCAACACCAATTCTAATTTCCTGGGAGACAGAGTTCAATTAAGCCAGGCTGGGTCAAGTGTCCAACTATGTCAAATCAGTTAGGAGAGATAGTATCACTGAACTCCCAGGGACCCATCCCTGTGGGAGGTGAAGATAGTTCCAAGAGATGAGGAACTGACATAACATCCCAAGAAATGTGCATTTCAACCCTGTTAGATAAGTAGGAAGTGTAAATTTAATTTTTTCATTGTGCCAATTAGAGTAGGTACAAGAGAAAGACCACAGTATGTAAAATGTAAAATTAAGAAAGTACTTGTTCATTGAAAAACATTCTCTTTTACTGTATTACCCACTTCGTTACATCAGAAAGTTCTTAAATTCTTACAATGGTGTTCTTTAACTTGATCTACTGCTATTTATTTATTTATTTGTTTGTTTCTTTATTTTCTTAAGTATGCTTATGGACTGTTTGAGATGAACGAGAAAAGTAAATTTTGGACTTGGATTATCAGGTAAACTTATCCTAGTCCCAATATCCATAAAGTAATTTTAAAAAGGTATGAAGTAAACTATATAATGTATGGTACACAAGCCATTTTCTCAAACAAATTGTTCACAGTATGAGTATTTAAAAGGTGAATTAGGGGTTTCCAAGTCCAAAACGCCTTTATATACATATATGGTGATACCCAGAAGGGTAAAGTGGGATAAGAAGCCACATCTTCTGATTTTCAACCTTATATTAGCTACTTGTCCTATACTTATATTAAAAACGAATGAACAAATCTGTCATGCTGCTGTCAGTGAGATGCCCCTTTGAGGAAAGAGAATCTTGGGGTTTTAAGAATTAGTGCAGGGGACTCCCTGGTGGCTCAGTGATTGAGAGTCCGCCTGCCGGTGCAGGGGACACGGGTTCGTGCCCCGGTCTGGGAGGGTCCAGCGTGCCGCGGAGCGGCTGGACCCATGGGCCGTGGCTGCTGGGCCTGCGCGTCCGGAGCCTGTGCTCCGCGGTGGGAGAGGCCGCAGCGGTGAGAGGCCCGCGTACCAAAAAAAAAAAAAAAAAAAAAAAAAAAAATAGAATTAGTGCAATGTTTATTTTCATGTTAAAATTTAAACAATTGTCTGTTTTACTGATTCAACAAGTTCCTGATAAGTACTAAAATTGAGAAAGATATATAGAGCTATATTTGGCACATACCTATCTGAATTTGGAGTCCATGTTTTCAGCTCATTCACAGCTCTACATTACCTAAGAAAATTATGAGTATGCAGAAATGAGTCCACAGAGTGCCCAAAAGAAGTTTGTTAGTAAAATTCAGCCAAATGGCGATTTTTTACGGAAAACTGATATAGTAAGAATTATATTTAAAATGTACTTTTCTAGCTGAATTATTAAAATATGAGTTTCTTTTCAGGAATAATTATATTTTTGTTATGATTTAGATATTCGTAATTTCCTTTAACTGGGATTTTAAAGTCTTCCACTGTAGTGAGTTAATGAAGAGAATGAATGTAGCAATATTTTTCCTCACAAAGGTAAAAAATGTTTTCCCATCCATGCTCTTTATTTTGAGCACAAACGATCTGTGATAGTGGCAATGGTTTCCAGTACACATTGGCACTTAAGGGGTGGTATTAACACGTATGGTGGTCAGTAAACATTTTTCTGTAACATCAGTGCTGCTTAGAAATGTGATTTTGTCGATAAAGGTCTTGGACAGGATTTATTCATTTTTACATTTATTTTTAAAACTCAAATTATGCGCATGAGAACATTTAAGTGTCCTCATGTATAGGTAAGAAGCTGCACAATGGGGAAAACAACAGATTCTTAGTAATATATCTAACTCTCTCTTCTACTACATTTCTATGTGCCACTTAATAAAGTACTTTATTTTCCTAGGCATTATCGGTAAAGTGTAGAGGTTAAGACTCTTAGGTAAGAGACTAAGGTCTCTTCTAGTTCTAACCAATTATGTTTCTATGATAAATATTAATTACATATATAAATATAAATCCCAATTTATTAGATGAAGGTAAAAACTAAGGTCCCATTCTTTTGAAACTTCAAAAAAAAAAAAAAAAAGAACAAAAAGAATTGCTTCTGTGAAAACTAAATTGTTTTGGGAAAACTCCATAAAGGAGACTCTAAAAAATGGCTCTGAAGAATTTACCACTCACTACAAAATTATAACAATTATGGGTGTGGTTTATTTAAGAAAATCAAATGGTATAGACTTCCTTAAGAAATGACCTTGGTGTCAATGATTAGGGAATTAATGTATAAATCATGCACATTTTAAGTTAAAATAAAATATTAAGGTGTGCATAGTTTAAAAAATAATAAATAAGTGAATAGTTGTGTATTCCATTGCCTTCTATTGTAAGCTATCTCTATTCTTTCCTTAGTATCTTTCCTGTTGTGGAATTCCAGGAACTCAAGAAAGATTTTACAAACCAAGGATCCTAGAAACTATGATGTAATAGCTGCTCAGTTAATATTATATTCACTTCCTTCCCCTACTCATATTCATAGTAATGTTCTAACCTCCAAGCAAGCAGTTTAGAAGATTTGAAATTAAAAAGAAGAGAAAAGAGGAACATGAAACACTATTTTTAACTATGAGGAAGGCCACTATTTTTGAGGAGAAAATAAAGAGCTGACTCCCAACTTTTTAGGGCAGAGATGATCTTCCCCATCCCTCCCCTCCCCCAACTACTGCCCTTAAGATTTGGTTTTTATGAATGAGTGCATAAGAAATAAGCTAACACTACATGGCATTTTCAGGTTCAGCAATGAAAAGTAAGGCAAGAATGCAATATTGGAATGAACACTCAGGGCTTAGGAGATGGGAATTCCAGATGTGATGCCATCTACCAACTTTCCAGTGATATTTGTTAAATCTCTTTATTTCCCTACCTTTTCTTTCAATATCTGTAAATTAAGGAGTCTGAGCTAAATTTAGCTCACTTTTAACTATAAACATATTGCTTTTAGATGTATATCCATTATGTACATACAAACAGATATTTTTCTGCAAGTAGTTATTGTTTTTAATCCCCAAAATAGTTTTACCCATTATATTCTGGAATATGCTCAGGGAATGAAAATATTTCAGATATTTATTTAGGCAAACTACTGGGAGAAATGTAAACTTCCAGGTATTTTTTCTTTCTTGTGTTATTTGCTATCATATTATAAAGCATTATAAGCAAGATTTGCTTTTAAGATTACCACCCCAGTAAGTAAATTTGTACCTGTGAATAATTACAAACAGAGGAACGTTGCACCGTAAAATAAAACAAACAAAAACCATAAAGCCAACAGAAACAAAACAAGAAAACCCCTCATAAAAACCAAATTGAAGTAAAAATTCATAATAAGTAAAAGCTGTAGCATACACTTACACTCATGCAAAAACGATAGTACTATATGTCCTAGAGACACACAAGAAGGTGGACCTACTTAGTTTATTTATAAATTGTCAGCTTTTTTTTTCTATGCTTTCAATAAAATAAACTGTTCTGCTGAATAAGAGGGTAAAGAAGAGGCCTCAGTGAGTCACTTCAATTTGTTTCCACATTCTGACCAGTCAATAAAGGAATTTATTGCCTCATTAGACAGTTTCAGTAGATTTCTGGAAATCTGGGTGACCTAAGACAGAAAAGTAACCTGGTAAGATGTTTTAAAAGCAGTTGCAGCTGAATTTGTTTTTGAAATTGTAAGTTGCCAGTTAAACTGGAATGACATAGCGATTTGTTTCAAGAAACGGTGCCAGGCAGTGGGCTGGTTTCAAGGAGGAAACTGTCTGTTTTCAGCAAGTACTAAAAAGTACTGTAAATACTGGTACTAAAAAATACAATAAGATGACAGAAGCAGGATGATAGGAAGAGGGCAGTGGTCTCAGCAATGAGATCAAGAGTCAACTTCTGCTAAGTGAAAGCAATGAAATGTGGCCCCTTGAGACTGGATGTTAGTAAGTATATAGCCATAGCCAGAGATGTAATCATAGGTTGTTGCATCCTGATTTCTGCCCTTCTAAGGTCTTGCCCTTTGTTTAGCTGATATTTAGCTCTAAGTTCAAATGATACTTAAACTCAGACCTCCCTCAGACCAAGGTATCTGTAACCACTATACTCTGGTCGTGGGCTTCAAAGACTCATAAGTAGTCAAGCGAGGGTAGATTCCTTCCGCACACTTTACACTTGTAATGATCTTTCAGAGTTAGAGGAAACTTCTGTTTAACTTCTTTTAAAACAACTGAAAATTCGATTGGTGGAAGCTAAAGTATTTTTTTCGAACAAAAGAATGTTGAATTCACTTCAAAATGTAAACAATCCAGGAGGCAAAAACTTGTAGAGCAAATGATTTATTAGTAAGTAGGACGCAATGACTTGCTTGCCTAAACTAACTTTCTTTTCGTGTGTTTAGCAGATAAACACATTAATCATGATCAGTCTGCACTGTATCAATAGAGAATTTGATAAATTAATCAAATCAGCCATAAAATAAGGACATTTCAGGGAATTTTCCAGATAAAAAGAGTGGAAATATTTGTCTCCCATAATGAAAAAATAATGTGTGTATGTATGTGTGTCATATATATGACATTCTATTAACATATTTGCATATCCATAAATTTAGAGACTAATGGAATAAAAAGGAAAATAAAGGTTTAATCTGAACTCTCTTCTTGTTAGTCAAAAATCAATTTTTCATCATTGTTCTATGTTCTTCTTATAAAAGATTCCAACTTTAGGAGAGATCTTAGGATGTAAAAAGAAGGAAATATTTTCTCCACCATCAAATCTTTCAGTTCTCCCAAGTGACAATTCTCATGTCTGATGACTTGCTACCAGTATTTCATTGAATATCTAGAGAATAAAAGTTAAAAGAGAAAAAATATATGATGACAGGATACTGAAAGGGAAACACTGGGAGAAGAGACCTGTATTCCTCTCCCAGCTCTTCTCATCTCTCTGGACACAGTTCCCTCATCTGTGAAATGTGTAGGTTTTGGAATGAATGATTTCAAATTGCCCTTGAAGTTTTAAGAATATATGAGTCTAACTTGGTAATCTGGAGGAGATTAAAATCCACTTAAACTTGAAGGATGGAATTAAGAGCATCAAAATGGTGCCATTCCTCGTTACTCCTTTTCTAATTAACATTATAAAAATTCCAGATCTGAGACCCTGTCAAATTTAAAGGTCTGCTATTTTACATACAGTCTTCTACATCTAATTGTTTCTCCCTAAGAAAATATAATATCAGTTATTTTTTAATGATTATTGTTGACTATGATGTTCATTGAGGTTCTCATAGAGAGCTCAATTCAGCAAATATTTAATTAATGGTTATTATGTGTTGGGCAGTGAGCAGGCAATAGAGAATACCACCACCACTACCACCACTAGCCTCTTCCCTCCAAAAATGACAAAAAACAAATAGTCCTTGGTCTAGGGAACTTAGAGTGTGCCTGGTACATAATTGTTCAGCAAATATTTGTTTGATGATTGAATGAATGTACTGAAGGAGACATTTAGAGTATAATATTATACTCAATGTGTAATTTAGAGTATAATATATATAATATATATTTATTTAGAGTATTATATATATATATATATATATATATATATATATATAGCTATGCAGAGGAGTAGGAAAAGTTTGAGGAATCATGGAACTATTTAGGGAGTAGTTGACATTTGAGCTGAGTAGCAATCCACAAATAAGATTTCAAAAGCACATTTTAAACTGAGGTGGCATACCAGTTTATGGAATGTTTGGGATTACTGAACATACGTATTATGGGGAGTGGTCATAGGTTATAGGAAGTGAGGATAGAAAGGCATCTGGAGCAAAATTGCCAAGATTTTTTAATGCCAGGCTAAGTAGTTAAAACTTCATAGTATTAATAAAGGGTAGCATTTGTTTTGTAAGGGAAGGAACAAGATGACCAAATTGTTTTTGTGACTTGTGATTCTTTGGCATGCCCAGAGGATCTGGATTAAACATTTCAAGAGCTTCTCCAACATTTTCACCCATGCTTCAGCAACCAAACAAAGTCAGCTTTTACTTTCTAAAGTAATTTACTTTCCGTAAGTAATTTATGGATGTTTAAACTATAGCATTGAGCACACTGAGTAGGCCTTTGCAAATGCTACATCCGCTTGCAACTTTCTGGGGATTCTAACATCTTCTATCTCTTCCAGCCCCACCTCCCCCCACTCCATTTTCTTAGACTTGCAAATATACCATATGGGCCCAGATGCTGTTCATACACTAACACAAACCCTTAAGGGACAGAATTATAACCAATTTTATAAACAATAAAAAATAATATGGAAAGCCAGCAAACATTAACAAACATCTGGTTCAGAACTTGGTTTTGCCACTGACTGGCTGTGACTTGACCAGGTTACTTAAACTCCCTGCAGCTAGGTTTTGGAGGATAATGTCACCTTCTTTTCTAGGGTTGTTTTGAGGACTAAAAGACTTAATACAAAATATGACCTGGCGTATAGTAAGTGGTTCATAAATTGCTGTTGATATCGGTGTTGTTACTGTATAGTAGAGGAAGTTGGTACAATCTGTGTTCATCCCTTACAGTGCCTTCTTTCTCTCCCCATGGGTGATGCTGCTGCTTTTTTAGAATGCCCTTGAGTCCTTCTCAATCTCTACTACAAGAGAACAGTCTTCTCTTTGCCAATGCCTATATTTCAGTAGGCATCAATACCTGAACCTAAGAACACATTCAAATCACCTCACGTTAAAACACACTTCTTGTTCTAACCAAACTCATTTTTATTTTTATTTATTTATTTATTATTTATTTTTTTCTAACATCTTTATTGGAGTATAATTGCTTTACAATGGTGTGTTAGTTTCTGCTTTATAACAAAGTGAATCACCTATACATATACGTGTATCCCCATATCTCCTCCCTCTTGTGTCTCCCTCCCACCCTCCCTATCCCACTCCTCTAGGTGGTCACAAAGCACTGAGCTGATCTCCCTGTGCTATGTGGCTGCTTCCCACTAGCTAGCTATTTCACATTTGGTAGTGTATATATGTCCGTGCCACTCTCTCACTTCGTCCCAGCTTACCCTTCCCTCTCCCCGTGTCCTCAAGTCCATTCTCTATGTCTGCGTCTTTATTCCTGTCCTGCCCTTAGGTTCTTCAGAACCATTTTTTTTTTTTTTTTTAGATTCCATATATATGTGTTAGCATACGGTATTTGTTTTTCTCTTTCTGACTTACTTCACTCTGTATGACAGACTCTAGGTCCATCCACCTCACTACAAATAACTCAATTTCGTTTCTAATTATGGCTGAGTGATATTCCATTGTATATATGTGCCACATCTTCTTTATCCATTCATCCGATGATGGACACTTAGGGTTGCTTCCATGTCCTGACTATTGTAAATAAAGATGCAATGAACATTGTGGTACATGACTCTTTTTGAATTATGGTTTTCTCAGGGTATATGCCCAGTAGTGGGATTGCTGGGTCATATGGTAGTTCTATTTTTAGTTTTTTAAGGAACCTCCATAGTGTTCTCCATAGTGGCTGTATCAATTTACATTCCCACCAACAGTGCAAGAGGGGTCCCTTTTCTCCACACCCTCTCCAGCATTTATTGTTTGTAGACTTTTTGATGGTGGCCATTCTTACTGGTGTGAGGTGATACCTCATTGTAGTTTTGATTTGCATTTCTCTAATGATTAGTGATGTTGGACATCCTTTCATGTGTTTGTTGGCAATCTGTATATCTTCTTTGGAGAAATGTCTATTTAAATCTTCTGCCCATTTTTGGATTGGGTTGTTTGTTTTTTTGATATTGAGCTGCATGAGCTGCTTGTAAATTTTCCAGACTGCATTTTTATTCTATTTTCTTGTGCTTTCTATTCTTAAAATGGTAACTTTTCTCTATCTGCTTCCTGCCCATGCATTCATTCAAGGACCTTTTCTCAGGTTCCTCTTTTATGCTTGGCAGTCATTTCCTTATCTCAACATACTTCCCAATTTGAAAAAAAAATCTCTTTTATTAATGCTACTTCACATACCTTATTTTTAGAAGACTTTATTAATATTTATGGGTCTTTCTTCTTAGACTTAGTTGAGATTTATGCTTTCTTTTTAACCTGTGAAGACAAGATTGAGGTTCAGATAAATTAGAGAGATTGGAGCATGGCCTAGAACGTAGAGTCCTAGACTGGGTTGAGAGTTCTAGAAACGATCTTGGCCTCTATTCGCTGGAAAAGGTCATTTTGGAAGCCATTGCCTCATCTACTACAGCAGCTTTCTCCATCACCGACCGTGTCAGTGGTTTCTCTTCAGACCTATTTTGATGATGCATAAAATAAATCTAAAAAGTGCTTTAGAAGAGAAGTCACTGCAAAATGCAAGCTTTTCTTGATATTAGACTAAATTTAAGAATGATCCAGGATTTCAAAATCAAAATAAGAGTATGACAAAAACAAAACAGTTCTGTGATAGATTTATTATTTATTTTATTGAAGTGCCAAGGTCAACTGGATTTGAAATATTATGAGTAATATTAATATTATATAAAATAATGAGATATTAAGACACTGTTTGTTTTCCTCATTTTATAAAAGTTGTTTGTTTCTCCCCCCAACTCCCTCCACCTTTTCAATAAAACTAAGCAGTCAGGGACATCCTGAATAAATGCAAGAAAGGTGGATTACTATTATTAATTCTTCTGAACTGAGTTTTTAATATTCTTTCATTTAAGTCAGTGAAAGTAAGTTCTGTTTATCTGAGGTTTCAAAAATGAATAGCATTCTAGGATTGGGTAGACCCAAGGCACTTTGGTCTTATATTGCTCTGAATACCAAAATTCCTTTTTCTTTTTTTTCAGGATAGTTAAATCATCATTTGAAACAGAGCTGCGAGACTACATATGAGCTATAGATGATAATAGGTATCATACACCAAAAACAGAAAGGCACCATTACCTTAAATAGGGTGAAATTGTGAGATGAGGGGCAAAATAAATAAAATAGCCTGTTTGGAAGGACCTTTTTAAACTGAGTTACTCTTCCTGTCGAAAAATGTTGCAGATATATAAAATCAGTTCTTACTGGATAGTAAGTATAATATATGCTATTTATTTTCATTACAAAGGGTTTTTATTGTATCTGAAGAATTCCACAGAGGGCCATTAAAAATCTATTGTAGTGTTTTTAGTTAGTGATCTGCTCTGCTTCCCAAACCATGGTCATTTTATGAGTATTAGAGTTACACATGCATTTTTATTTCTTGCCTGGTCCAAATTCTGCATACTTACAAATAATTACTTGAGAGGGTTTTTGTTGCCTTGTTGGCCATTTCTTAAAAACACAATATAATTTATTTGAGCAAAATATAGTAATGCTCTTTAGAAAAATTTCTCTTATGTAAAAACTCAATTTAAACTTGAATGAAAGGTAATTTTTTTATTTGCAGTAATTGAAAGAAATGTACATTTCCAAAAGGAAAGGCTTCATAGTTAGAGTAGTAATAATTGAGTTTGATAACAACATTAGCATTTATCTCTGGGAAAATAAGTTCTCTGTGCCATGCTCAGGAGATTTCATTGCCTTTCCAAGATGTCCCCACTCTTCCACTTGGAATTCATGGTCCCATCCTCTTCTTACATTTTTACTTATTTTATACGTAATTAATTTTTTCCACATAAGCCCTTCTTCGTCCAGTTTTATCTTTCCACTTATGTGTATTTTCACCTTTACTTATATTTTTACTTTTTGGTAAACACATTTTACTCTCTCTAAACACTTTTTCTGTTGCTGCAATTTTTCTCCTGTCCTAAAGGTCCATTAAATTCCTCCTTTCTCTATAAAACCTTGTCTGGATGTGGCAGTCTTTTTCTTTCCAGTAAGATTAGACTCTGCTGTCTTGAACTAATACATCTTTGGGTAGAGCAGAAAGGGAGCGTACACCTGTTGAATGACCATAGTTTTCCATGGATTTTGCTAGGTGTTCTGTATAATATGTCTCATTTAATTCACATGGCAACCAGGGAATGAGGAACTACTGTACTTGTTGTAAAGGTGAAGAAACTGGGCAGAATGAATATAAGTAACTTTCCCAAGTTCCCTCTGGTAGAAAGCAACAGAGCATAGATTTATACCTTTCTCTCTTTTGCATCAAAATCTGTATTATTTGCACTCAGGTGTCTTTCCCTATATGTGTGTCTATTTCATTTTTTCATCTTTCTGACAGCAAGGACTGTATAATTTTTAACTACTAGGTAGCTGTCACATAGGTGACCACATAATGAGCCTCAAATCTGTATTTAAGTCCTTATGTAACTCAGTTGTCTTTTACAGTGTTTTTCTTATTTTACTCATTTTAAATGTGTAAATTTATAATTGGAAATAGTGTATTTTTTCCCTGTAAGCAAAAAATAATTCATACAAATAATGAAAGCTCTTTCAGAAAGTTTTGCTATAGTATTTTCAAGTTGGTTATGAACATAGAAGAGTTTCTCATGTTTCTCGAGTTTAATTTTTATTTAATATATTTTATTCTGTGCATGGCTGATAATATTTCTTAGTTTATAAGCTTTGTGTTCTCCTAAGACCTATTTTTCTCAGATCATTTGAATATTCATTGAGGAAAAATTAATCTTCAAAAAAGTACTTCAAAAACCATATCTAACTTTGAACTAAACTTAGGTGTGAATTTAGACATGCTTAAGAAAGTCAGTGTTTAATATATTACCTTGAATTTGGTATCATTTAAAAAGCAATTCATTTCTTAAAAATTTAAATGAAATAACATGTCTGAAGTTATTTTTCAGACCCAGCCTGCTCTTGTGTAGAGGGAACAAATTACAAAGAAAGTCTTTACTGAACTCATAAATATCCAGGTAACTTGTAGAATTACTGACAAGCAACTCAGAAGCTGCTCTGTAAATATTATCCATCTACTGTTTATCATTTATTCTAAGCCAAGCTCCTAAATAACTAAAAAAAAAAAAGCTTTAAGAGAATGGATACTATTTCTTCACAAGGTCTGCATAAATTTCTTTGTAACATGTCTTATAAGACAAGCAGGAGCCATCCAATATTACTTATGCTAAATGTTGGTTCTTTTGTCAACCATTACATATTAATTGTGTAAGATGAAGGCTCGAGCTGTAAGAAATTAAAACAGAAAACAGAAAACTTTGTTCTTGGTCTAATGGGATTTGCACTGTAACAAAGGAGACAAGGCATTGGCTTAAACAAATGGAGATACACTTAAAACATCTCAAGATAGCCTAAGATAACTGCGGAGAGAGCCTTAGATGAGTTCATTAGAGACTGCCATGATCTAGGATGGTTAGGGAAATAATTTCCAAGGAGGTACAGTTTGAGAGGAGTCTTTAAAGATGGGCAGGATTTTGTTAGATGGAAAGAAGGTGACACAGCAATTTGGGTGAGAAGAAAATTGAAAATCAAATTGCAGAAGTGCCTTAGAATGATGAAAATGAAAACTTTGTTCAAATAAAAAATATTTATTTTTTGTTTTTTTTTCTTACCTTGCATCTATCAGTTGACCACTGTTTTTGACTAGTACAGACTACCATGTTTTGATATCTCTTTTCTTTTATCAGTTGTAAGATATAAGCTTTGAATTCTTAGACACAAGTGACCCATTCCTTTGAGGGTCTGACCACTCAACGGGATCCACTGATCTTAGCTGCTAGATGGTTGATCACTTTGCTCACTATGAAACATCATCCTTTCAAGCTATGTCCTAATAGCATCAAAACCTTTAGCTTCTTGAGAAGCTAAAGTAGGAACACTACAGCTCACTTCCACGCATTCTCCAGCTGTGCCTGAACAGCTTGATTTCTCATCTATTTCATGGTGAAACAGAAATATTCTCAGACATTCTTTTTCCCTTTGAGCTACCAAGATTTTGGCCTGCCTTTTTATTGGTCATTTCCTGAAAGTGTTGGAGCATTTGACTTTCCTAAATCACTTTTCTTAGAACCAGCACATCCCAAAAATGGTCTGAGGGCTCTCCTTTGATTATGGGTAAGGATCACTTTGAGAGGAGTCAAAGAAGAGACTGGATTGAAACAGGAATCTGACAGGTTCCCTGTTGCATATTTTTAATTCACACACCCACATGACTACATCCAACAGAGGTGACCTGAATTTTCTCCTTTGATGTCGCATGCCATGAATTCCCATAGCAGGTCAGGAACAAAGAGGGCATTTTAAAGCTTTTTTCTAACATTGCCCTAGCAGATACTGACTGATTGTGTCCCAGGAACATGCTCCTGATTTTAGAATCATAAACAGCAGTAGGACTGAGTTGCTTGTAGAGTGATACAGTGACTTTGATTTCTCTAGGGTGGTCAAAACACAGCATGTGTGATATTTTTACAAACTGTGGTTCACAAAGCACATAGTTCTAGAGCATTTTGTTTTCATTATGTTCGTGTCAATGGAAACAGTTGTGCTTCCTGATGTCTTACTGAGATGACCTTTTTGGTAATTTTAGGCTCCTTTCCCAAGGATACTGCATGTTGCCTGACCCTTATTCCTGAGGAAATAAGTAAGATTTGGACTGACCTGTTGTGGATAATGTACTTTCTCTAAGAATGGCAGAAGGAAAAACATCAGACTAGGATGCTCTCCAGAAATAATAATGGAGAATCTCATCCTGTTTTGTAAACTCTTTGTACTTTGCTCTCTGTGTTTGGTGGGAATATTATTTTTAAAGGGCCATTATACTCTGAAAGACATAATTTTGCATTAAATTTGTTTTAGAGTTAAGGAAGATAAGTAAGACTTATTAACAAGTTTATAAAATTGGCACAGGTACACCTATAGATGATATGAAGATGGGAATGAATAACAATACTTAACTAGTGCTTCTCTTGAAGAAAATATTCTGGAAATCAGGTAAAAATAATACAAATAACTTTAGGAATGCATATTCCCTTTAAAAAAGAAACTGTTTTCTCTATCAAGTATGCTCTACAGATTCCTTCAAGAACTATATTTAATATCAAATTTAATAAATAATTTGTTTAGAAATATTACACTGTATCTAATATTTCATTTCTTTATGAAGAGCAGAATGTTTTACTAAAGCATACATCATACATTCATTCATTTAATAAAGTTATATTAGTAATATAATTACTTTTGTGGAAATATTTTAAAGAAAATAGAGAACATATTCCTATTTGATTTGACATAATTCTAAACAAAGGAGAGAGGATTAGGTTAAATAAGTTTAATATTTTTTTAAAAAAAATAACTTATTTTTATCAAATAAATATATGCACACATATTTAAAATGCAAATAAGTTTAAAGGTAAAACAATATCTAAAGAAATAAACCATTTTGCATCAGTGCAAGAGGGAAATCACTTTCAACTTCTTTAAGTTTTATTTTACTTCTATATTTTTTAAATAATGTGCATAGGTCTGCTTATGATTCCTCAACTTAGATCTTGTTGATTGACTTTTTACTGGTAAACATGAAAATTTAAAGTCTCTTAAAACTCCAAAATTTTTTTCTCTATTCTTCCATTATAGCTACATCACCATTTTAGTTTATTTCTGTCTTTTTAAATATGAAGACTGTACAAATAGAGTTTACTTCTGAGACTGGTGATAGGATATAATGATATTCCCCTCATTGTAGAATTTTTGTCTTCCCTTAGATAAGTACTTCATTTATTTTTCTTTTTTGCCCAGTTCCTCCTCCTCCTCTCTGTCTCCCTTCCTCATTCCTGCCCTCCCTCCCTTCCTACCTTCCTTCCTTTCTTCCTTTCTTTTTTTGCTGTCTTTCCCAAAGCTTCAAAATCTTTATAAAATGCTTCTCTATTCAATTTTCTATGTAGGCAAGTTGGTTAGATCATCTATAGCATTCAACAAGAATTTTTTCTTATTTTTTCCCTTGAAGTAATCCGTCCTGGGCCCTCTCCTTCCTCTTTTATCTTGTCTAGTTGCTCTCTAAAGTATCCTGCAAAAAGACGTCATTCAGGGTTTTTTTGGCTGTCATTCTGAAATTTACTTTTTTCGCTTTATGATGTTGTAGCCTCTTCTTTCTACAAATTATGTTCTCCTTTTACTATTTTTTTGTCTTTTTTTGCTGGAGCTTATGTTCTGGTAATCTTTTTTTACATATTTATTGGAGTATAATTGCTTTACAATGGTGTGTTAGTTTCTGCTTTATAACAAAATGTATCAGCTGTACATATACATATATCCCCAAATCCCCTCCCTCTTGCGTCTCCCTCCCACGCTCCCTATCCCACCCCTGTAGGTGGTCACAAAGCACCGAGCTGATCTCCCTGTGCTATGCGGCTGCTTCCCACCAGCTATCTATTTTCTGGTAATGTTTTGAAAGAGGTTCTACAGGTGATAAATGTTTTACAAGCTTGTACATTGAGAAATGTCTTTATTCTACCTGATACTTCATTGAATCTTTGGGAATAGAATTATAGATCTAAAATAATTTTCTCTCAGAAGTTTAAAAACATTTCTTATTACCTTCAAGCTTTTTATGCTATTGAGAAGACCAGTGTCATTTTGATCCTGATATTTTATATATCACCTACTTTTCTCACTAATAAAATTTTGAGATCTTTATTTCTGGTGTTATAGATTTTATCAGAATATGTTTTAGTGTGGGTTTTTCTTCATCCCTGGTCTTGGGACACTTGATAGATCCTTTCAATTGGGAGGCTCATGCTGCCAATTATGAGAAATTTCCTGGTATTATGTCCCTAATAATTTCTTCACTAACATTTTCTCTAATCTCCATATCTTGTATTAACATTTGTGAGTGCTGGATTATCTCCATTGACTATCTACTTTTAAAAGTCTTTTCTCCCCTCTATTTATTAATTTTTCTTTTTCAGTTTACTGTTCATTATCTTTTAACACTTTTACTAAATTTTACTTGTGATGCTCCTAGGTTAAATTAGTAATCATACTTCTTATTCTTTGCTTGTTTCTTTTATTTTTTTTCTAATTGCATCCTGTCTTGTTTCACCAAGGCAATATCTTTTCTCATATTTGGGGACATTGTTTATTATTTCTTTGAAATTTTAGTCTTCTCACTGCACATTCACTATTTCTCTGAGTTCCTTCATTCCTTTCACTTATTTTGTTTCCTGTTTTTTCCTTGATGGATTCCCAGCGATGATTCTTGACTTTCTAATCATATTTTTGAAGGTGGCACTGAAAACCTAATTAGAATTTTGTGCACAGGAGGGATGCTCGTCAGCAGGAAGGCTTCACTTTTGATCCATCAGGTTGGCAGTTAGCTTTTTTGGTGGGCAAGACACATTAACACCTGTATCTGATGTTATTTTTCTTTTGGCAGTTATTTACTCAAGAGAAGAATTCTTACTCTTTTGTTTGAGTATATAAACACCTTGGGACTTAGCTAGGGAAGGTTGGGGTTCAGAGTTCTCTGTGTACTTAGACTTTCAAGTAACCTTTCAATTTTTGGTACCATGTCTCTTTGCTGCCTTTTGTGTTATAGATTAGGACCGTTCCAGTCAATTTCTCCAGATACCATTTCTTTCCTTTAGAAGGGAGAAGTTAGTCCTCTGATTCCTTTATAGTGGATGTGTGACTATAGATAAGTGTCTAACTGCTCCTCTTACCGTTTTTCAAATAGTCTGTCTCTTTTCAAATCCTAGCCTCAACTCCACCTTTGACAATACCTGGATGTTTCAGTGTCTGAGCTTTTCTTGAACATTATTGTGTGGGTATGTTTGTTATTTGTAATTAGGATCTGCTATTTACCTTTGGTTTGTCTTTATTCCACTCTGTTAAATAAAATGCCACTGTTCCACCCACTTTCTGCCTTTATAGATTGTGGTTTAGAGTTATAAAAGTCCCTAGTCTTAGAAAGTATTTGGGTTTGTTTGGTAGACTGATAATGGCTTCCAAAAATATGTCCGTGTCCTTATTCCCAGAATCTGTGAATGTTACCTTATTGAAGAAAGAGTCTTTGCAGACATAATTAAGTTAAGGACTTGGAGATGTGGAGACTATCTCGGATTATCCAGGTAGGCCATAAGTGCCATCACAAGTGTTCTTATAAGAGAGAGGCAAAGGGAGATTTGACACACATAGCAGAGAATGTGATATGAAGATAGAGGTAGAGACTGAAGTGATGTGGCTACAAACCAGGGAATGCCAAGAAATATAGAAGCCACCAGAAGCTAGAAGAAGCAAGGAAAGGATTCTTCTGCAGAACATACAGAGAGAGCATGGCCCTACCAAAAATCTTGATTTTAGCCCAGTGAAATTGATGTTGAACTTCTGGTGTCCAGAACTGTAAGAACATTAATTTCTGTTGTTTTCTGGCACCAAGTTTGTAGGAATTTGTTACCGCAGTCACAGGAAACAAACACCGTTTGTATTAGAGTTTCTTTTTCTCCTTCATGCTTTGTGATGATTATTGAAAGAAGAAAGATGTAGGAAGATATTTATTTCACCTTCTTGAAACTGGAATCCTTTAATTCTTTAAGATAGTTTTATTTCTCATAATTCTATTCCTGCCATAAGGAGTATGCTCACTTTCAGAAGCATTGGAGCTTTCCCAGTTATGGAACTTTTAGCAGTGTCTTCATTTATTCCTCTCCTCTTATTACATAGTATCTCCTGTCAAATGGATATTACTCCTTTCCTTCTCTTTTCTTCCCTTCCCTTCCCTTCCCTTCATTGATTGTTTACTTGGTCTTGGGCATTGTGGTAAGCAATTAAATAGCAGTTAGGATCTGAAAAACAGCTCTTTATTGAAAGTTTTAGAACTGGAATCACAGAACTTTATCTCCCTTTGTGTTCAGTAGCCCATTGTATCCTCTTCTAATTGGAAGTTTAGGTTTGGTCACTGGGATTTAGGCTCAAAAACCTCAGGACAGTAGTATGTTGCCAAAGGTTAACTCTTTAGGATTATCTAAATCAATAGTCTAAATGTTAATAACAACAATCAGAGCTTTGGGTACAATATAACAAGGGTTTTAGAAGTTTCGTGGAAGACAATTTTTCCATGGACTGGGGATCAGGCAGTGGTTCAGGTGGTAATGTGAGCAATGGGGCTATGGGGAGCAGCAGGTGAAGCTTCGCTAGCTTGCCCGCCACTCACCTCCTGCTGTGCGGCCCTCCAGGGTACCCCTGGTGTATAGTAATAACTTGAATTTAGCACCACTAATCCTGGCAGGCTTGCCATTCTTGGCAATATCTCCTAACCCAGAATTTCCCCTGGGTAGTCCCAAATATCCTAGTCTAAAGCCTGAGAATAGTTGTAAAGAGGTGAAAGTAATCTTCATGTGTTCTGTATTTTTTTTTTTGGTAAGAGTTTCCACATATAGTCTTTCACCCATATTCGAATTAATGTCTTGGTACTATTGGAATTTTTGACATCAAAATCTCCAAGGAAGAGAAGGACAAACCAAGAAGAGCTACAGGAAAAGATAAGTTCGGGTAGGCTGGCCTTTTCACACCCCTCAAGCTGAAGCATGTTCTTCACGACCTGCTCATGAAAGTCCTGCTCTATCTCAAAGACATTCCTCTGTAAGTGCCCAATAGAGTCTCGACTCTAGCTCTTGCCTGAACTCTGCTACCCTGCGTGAGCCCTAATATGCTAGAGCACATCTGCCTAATGCTTCTAATTTCTTTTGCCTGAACTTGCTACTGCTCTAACTTCCTAGGTCTGTTTCTGGGGCCCAGGCAGATTTAGCTGCCAAGAGCTAGAGCAGTGATTTGACTGGATGGATTCTACTGACATAAAGGTGCATTGGGACTTCTCAGTATCCCATGTGTGATCCAAGACAATCTGAATAGAAGGACTGCAGTTCAGCCCTGGCCTCACAGAAGATCCGCCCCTGAGGAGCTCAGCACTTGCCTCCTATATATTTTCCCACAGAATCAGACTTCAGCTTTTACCTGTCACTAAGCAAGGCACATGACCCATCCCAATTTGTCCCAATCTGTGACTTTTCTCCATTTCCCTGTAGTTTTTAAATCTGTTTATTTTCTTTGATCTGAATCATACTCATACTTTCCAGCCACTTAGCTTTCTCAACCCCACCTGCCACTATCTCCAGTCCAATTAGACTATTTTCCACATTCTTTTCTAAAGCCTCTGCATATACTGATACAGCAACACATGTCAGAACCACTTACACATGCATTTCATATCACCTCTTCAGGAGCCATGTTTTCTCTTCCTTCCTAGTTCCTATTCTAGTCATTTATTTTTTTCACATTATACCAGTTCATCTCTTTCTCTGTCTCTCTCTCTTTCTCTCTCTGCTCTTTCTCTGTTTCTCTCTCCCTTTTTTCCTATTTCTAACCTCCACATTTTATTTCCTTTACTTGTTTTACTGTTTGTTTTTTTGTTTGTTTGTTTGTCTGTTTTAACAAGATCTTTAAACTATAGGGCCTCGACTTATTTTTTATATATTTATTGAAGCAACAAAAGTTGTTGAACTGGGTACTTTGGGCCAACCTGGACTCTTTTTCTTCAGCATGAGATTTTGCTTTTATGTTCCAATACCTCACTCAGCTTTCACTCTACATTAATGACCCATTTTTGTAGTGTTCTCTGTTCTCTTTGTTTCTTCCTTCCTTCCTTCCTCTCTCTCTTTCTTTCTTCTTTTACTTTTTCTTATTAAACAACCTCACTCAGCTCCCTGCTTGCTCACCCATTTTGCTACCCACATCCTAAACTATAGTAAGATTTCTTCTTGCTTTCCTGCTGCTGCCCCAATCCTTTGGGACCCATATAGATAGGGAGGGTCTCAGACACGAGTTATTTTAGATTGTCTGGGAAGATCTAATTAAGGGTCAAAGTAGTAGATGCTGTGAGAGGGCATTTGTCACTGAGTGAAGGAGATGACACTTGCCATATGCTCTCAAAGGAGAAAACAAAGGGTGTATACATACATGAATGTGATTTTACATATACTTTAAATTTTTTCCTATAGATTTAAGTAACAGGGTAGAAGCAGTGAGATGGAAGGGAAGGGGTAACTCTTCAATTTATTATCAAAAAGACTCCTTTCAAGTACTAACTGACTATATTTGAGAGAATAAATAATCCAAAATAAGTTGAAAGCTTCAAGGTTTGTGATAAAGGGAATGCTGGAGTATACCTAAGTTAGTAATGCCTGCCTCTCCTTTTGTTTAATTAATATTTTTCTTTAATAAAAGAAATACAGTTAAATTAAAATAATTTAGAAAAAAAGCAAAAAGTAAAACAATCCATGATTCTGCTATATAGAAATGACAGTTGTTATCAACATTTCAATACCTGATCCTTTTACTGTATTCAAAAACATTCACCTTACAAAATTGGAATCATATATTATCTGGAGTTTGTTTTATTCCTGCTTTTGTTTACTTAAGGTTCACAACTAAATAATAATAATATGAATAACAACTCCTAAAATAATGACTTTAAATGGCTGTATAAAACAAATTGATCTACTCTTATTTTCAGTTTTGCAGACAGTATAAACAACTTTATACAAAAATGTTGGTCTGTCTCACTTATGACTTTCTTACAAAAGAATCACTGTTATAGTACATCTTTAATACAATGTTACTGAGAATCATGTCTCAGCTCAGAGCCTTTTCACTGGCAGGTGCCTCTCTGGCAATGTTTTCTCCCATATATTATCATGATAGACCCCTACATTGTGTTCAGGTTACTGCTCTAACATTATCATATCAGAGAGACATTTCCCTGAGCATCTATGTAAAATGTCATGCCAACCATCTCCAAAATCATTCATTATCCCTTTAGCCTGCATTATTTTTCATGTTAGTATTCAACAGTATCTAACATGTTATGTTTACTTGTTTCTTGTCTCTCTTTACCTCTTAGAATCTAAGCTAAATGAGAGCAGAAATTCTGTCTATTTCGTTAAACACGTTCTCCCTACTGCCTCAGACAATGCCTGGCACATAGTAAGTGATCAATAAATATTTGTTCAATAAATAGATAAATAAAAAGAAAAAATGCAAGAATTTTGATGCATATAAACTAGTTGCTTTCCAGGAAGCTTGTTCCAGTTTATACATTCATAAGCATAGAATAACCCAGAATATTAATTTTAAAATTGTCAAATAATAGGAAAACTTTATACTATATCTCACTGTTGCTTTAGTTTTTTTTTTTTTTTTTTTTTGCGGTACGTGGGCCTCTGACTGTTGTTGCGGAGCACAGGCTCCAGACGCTCAGGCTCAGCGGCCATGGCTCACGGGCCCAGCCGCTCCACGGCATGTGGGATCTTCCTGGACCGGGGCACGAACCCGTGTCCCCTGCATCGGCAGGTGGACTCTCAACCACTGCGCCACCAGGGAAGCCCTGCTTTAGTTTTTATTTCTTTTATTTCTTCTTTGAATTATCTGTTGCTCTTCTTTATATTTTTCATTAAGGTTTTGGTTCCTTTAAAATAATGTGTAAGAGCCTACATGCATTGTGTTGTAATTTTTCATATTTTTATAGACATTTTCTCTCTTCCATAGCATGCTTTCAATTTTTCCTTATGTTTTATGACATCTTAGATAAAATGTGTGGAGTCAAATATTTCAGGATTTCTTCCAGAGAGCTCACCTACACTGTTGCTATAGACTTCAAACTTGTCTCCCTACCTTTTAAAGTTTGTCATCCTTATCACTCCTATGATTTTTTGGAGCATCATTTCTTATTTTCACTTCATTTTTTTCTTTATCCATTATACCCTCTTTTCTTTTTAAGAATGTATATTTCCATTGTATTTTCTTTGTCTTTATTTTAGGCCATTTCTTCCTTATAGGGGTCATGTCTTCAATAATTTTATTTAAAATGTCTGTTTTAATAAATGATGTATTCAGTCATTGCTCTCCTTTTGATAATGTTCTTTTCCCATTTTCTCTATCATATTTTTATATAGGCCTCCACTTTATGTTTGTTTTCTGTTTGCTCAACACTAAATTAGCCTAGATCTATCCAATGTCATGTTTACAACCAGATGACACCTGTTGTTTTCTTACCATCCACTTCTTGCTTGTTCAATCCCCTTCTTGTCACCCCAGCTTGGTGACAGGTTGCTGTGCAGATCTCCCAGCTAGTGACCAAGAAGCATACATGAAGTCTAACATTGCTCTCTTAAAAGTAAAGGTGTTCTCCTATGTCTCAAACCTTGTTGTTTCACAAGCAGGAAAAGCCACAGTTCTTAACATGGGCCTTTCTCCACTATCCTCCTACCTCTGCTACCATCTACATTGCTCTAACCAAATTTTGGAAAGAGTAAGGCATCAAATACCAGTCTTCTCTCTCCCTTCCAGTTTTCAAATACTAATGCCAAAATAGGAAAAGATGGTGCTGTGAGGATGCTACTCTATTTGTCCCAAGAAGTAGCACTTTCTTTTGATACCCAGTAAAATCACGGTAATCCAGGATTTTGGTAGAAAGAGCCCATGAATCTGAATACAGTTAATTAGGAAATGTTGAAATACTTTCTTGACTTTCCAATGAATAGGACTAGTCTGTCTAGTCCTGACACCTGTTGTTTTTTTCTTAGTCCAATATCATTAGCTTTAGAAGAATGGTAAAGAAATTCCCTCTATTAATCTTAGTTTTTAGGACTGTTGTAAGAGGTGTTTTTCTGTGTAGGTGTTTTAATAGAAAATTGGCTAAAACCACCTTATGATGGCAGACTGCTAATCAGGTATCTTGGAAAACTGGTAGTTTGATAGTTTTTCAAGCCTTTTATTTTAGTTCATCTCTTCCTCTCTCCAAAAGTGACTACCTTCCAAAGCATTGCAGGGAAAAATGCATAGATATAGAATAGAATTACTGTGGGAAATTTCAACACCACATAATTAGCGACTAATATTTTGTTCTTGTTATATAATGCTTAGAAATTGTCCTTATAACTTTATATAGAAATATTATATCCTATCATTTTTGAATGTTTTTTTAATTAATTGAAAGATAATTTAAAATTATTTTCATTTTTATTATGTATTCTAACTTAGTATCTCTAAATACAAATGATAAAGTTTTCGTGTTAAAGTTATCTAAGCTATTAAAATCCTTTACAAATTAGTTGAATTTGGCAAAAATTATCTGTAGTGTTTGATTAAATTGCCATTGCATACAGAGTAGTAGACTTTTTCTCCATAAAATGAAGATGCAACTGAGTAGGGTCAAGTTGACAAACTATTTTCAATAGTATTCTGGTAGTAACCTTTTTAATGTAAGAGACCACACTTTCACAAAGGGGATTCTTTTCCTAACCTGTGTGTAATTCAGAAACGTCTGTGGTTGTCTTAGTCAACTGGCCATAAAAGAAGACATTCTAGACTATGAAATCACCAAAGCTTTCAAATGCTGGTGTATGTTTTATGTTTTATATAGGTTACTAGTGACCCTTCTGCACTTATTAGAAACTCTTTTGTTTTGTGCCTGCAGAAACTCTGTTGCAAACGACACCAGGTCCTTGAGGTGATGACTGCAGACTTCTGCTGTTTAAGGCTGTTGACCTCGTTGACTGTTAGGAGCTAGTGGTTAGGTTTTTAATAAGGGAAAAAGAAAGTAAAACTTGTTCTTCATAACATATGAAAATAGAATATAGAATTACAGGGTGGCATTGAATCATAGAAGTTTTGAAGACTAGGTATCTTTCAAACAGTAATTATAATTCTTTTTTTTTGCCTTTAGAAATTAGAATTCTTGATTTTCTGCATCTCTATTGCCCACATAGCCCAAAATGCTCTAGAATAATGCTTGTTTTCAGTATATAAAAAAGCTGCAACTGAATCACTAAAAGGTGCCAAGACATTATTATCATTGTTGTTATTACTATTATTACCATCTAACTTTTTGTTTGTTTGTTTTTGTTTTTGCGGTACGCGGGACTCTCACTGTTGTGGCCTCTCCCGTTGCGGAGCACAGGCTCCGGATGTGCAGGCCCAGCGGCCGTGGCTCACGGGCCCAGCCGCTCCGCGGCACGTGGGATCTTCCCGGACCGGGTCACGAACCCGCGTCCCCTGCATCGGCAGGCGGACTCCCAACCACTGCGCCACCAGGGAAGCCCACCATCTAACTTTTTATTTAATTTTATTTTTATTACTACATGGGAGAAGAGTTTTGTGCAAGGTTTGATTTTTTTTTGAGATATAGTTGACATATAACATTATATTAGTTTTAGGTATACAACATATAATGATTTGATATTTGTATTAACTTATTTTACTTTTTCAACTTAATTAGAGGCAATGTCAACCCCAACCTATCAATGACTCTTATTGTGTATTGGAAAAAGTGGAAACCCGTTTCTGCCTTAATCCCCACCCAGAACTGATTTTAACATTCTAATTACTACGTTCTTTATTACTACAGTTTTCAAAACTGATCCTGCCCACTAGATACTATTATCTGATCCTGTTTCTCTCACCTGCTTTATTCATTCTTGCATCTTTGGTTTGTTTGTCTTATTTAAGTCAGACAATGTCCAATTTGAAGATAATTCCATTGGTCAACTAAAGGTTAATGGGATGGAAATGCTAAGTTTAGCATCTATATGCAGTATTGCCATTCCTATATAGGGCTGCACCAGATGATGCTTTGTGGCATCACCAAGTAAATAGGGTGAGAAAATGTGGTGTGGCGAATCCATCTTTGAATCATGGCTATTGGAGGGGGGCTGACTGTCTATAATTACTATAAAATATATGCTCTTTAATTGGATTGTACTATTCAAAAGGATGAATTTGATTTGAGATAAAATTCCCTGATATTTTTGTGTCACTAACTTACTGATAATGATGGTGGCTATTATTTTTAAAGTGTTTTCTTTGAGGAATATGCAAACAGTGTATGAAGTTTAAACAAACCTGTAGTTTTAAAAGATTGCTTTTCTCTTTAGTGTCTCACTTATTTTCTGTTATTTTGACTCTCATTCTATATATATTTTAAAGACAGGAAGCATTTTGTCTTAACTAGAGAACAAAACAAAATTCTAGTGAAAGTAGTTATGAGAATAAGAGAAATCATGCCATTAAGATAATATGTAATCTTGAAAGAGTTTTAAATAACTATTCCTATCTCCCAAAGTGGTAAGATTTCAATTTCCCTAAGCTTAGAGAACTTTGTTTATAGTAGTATAACTTTGCAGTTAGATATAATGTCAGTATCTTTAAAAAAAAGAAACTAAAATAAAACCTAGGAACCAAAGTGATTAAGTGATATCTGTGACTATGTGATGCCTTATTTTGTCATTTCTATATTCCCAGCTTGAAATTTAATATAAAAGAAATGCTTTGCTGCTTTGTTCTAAGTCCTGTTTGATCCAACATGGAAAAAATATATTGTTTTGAATTTCTTAATAGAAAAAAAAAAAAAGATCTTTGACTGAATTACTAGTTGCTCCTGCAAAAAGAAATTTGGAATTTACCTTTGGTCTATTTCACATCTTTAGCATGTTTTCTTTTAAAAATATTTCTAGGTACTAGTGTCTGCTTGATTTTGGTTATCTTAGCTGTAATAAGTAGCCTTGGGACCCCTGAAGGCACACCCCACACACTTATGCTGTGTGACCTAAGGTCACAAGTAATGGCTGCAAGCTAATTGATTGAGAAAGGCTTGTCTGGAGGGGCCTCTTTGCGTCCTCCCTTTACATTCCTAAGTTCTGTGAAAGAGTCACTAGCAGCTCAGCCTAGCAAGGAAGGAAAAAAGAGAGGAAGTTTCTCTGCGTTCTGATTACACTCTGAGTTCCCCTGTAGTGAGCTTACTTCTCTCCACCCACTTCTTACCAAGAACTCTTTCACTTGAAGGTGAACAACTTAAAGCCTGATCTCAGAGTTACCCAAAAAGTGATTTGCGTATTTATTGAACTGAAAGAACAAATTACCTACTTCAGGCTGTGCGAAGCGTATGGAAATTATATTAGAACTTCAGCAAAGTGCACAGCCGCATAAAACAGAAGCCGGGACTCAGACTGACAGGCAAATAAGCCAGCTCGTGGAAGGGGCCTCTGGGTGGCAGCTCTGGGCTATTGGGTGTTGGACAACTATAGGCAAAACTGAAATGGAACAGGGGCAGAAAATAGCACACTGTTACGCTACGCAACCGTTGCTTTCTCATGGTGAGTGCAGATTTAAGATATTATTTAAAGTATACTTTCTATGTTGTAAAACAAGTAAAGAAATCTTTTGTGCTTTGAGGGGAGTTATAGTAAGAGCATTTCTTAAAAGTTCTTAGGCGATTTGGTTTTGTTTCTGCTTGATCTCACATTAAACTTGGCAATGCTAACAGAAATACAATATTTGTATTGTCTTGCGTGTCCTTTTTCTTAAAGTTGTCCTTTTGTTTAAATCATGCTTCTCTTCAACCTGAATAAACATTGTTTTAGGCAAATCATGTGTGGAATAGATAATAAAGGAACAACAGTGTGACAGAATATATGTAAACATTTCATTTAGTCCAACTTTGTGTCACTTCTCCACGACTTCATGTTTTGCCGCCTTATCTCGGGAATATATAGCACAGTCTCTATGAAAAGAGCTTTGTGTGAGAATTCCAGCGAGTTAAAGGGTCAGGGCCTGTGTGTTATCTGACTGCCACCAAGACTCACTGGGGTGTCCTCTATTTTTAATCTAAAATAGGGGAAAAAGTGCATCTTTACATATTAAAAAGTAAGTGTGTTTTGATTCCAGCAGTTGCCTTCTTATAGTTTATGTGTGTTATTCCTGGCAAAGGATTGTTTAAGCTTCTTTTGAGAAGCAGCATGCAAACTTCTTTTGTTTCTTTTTGGCTTGTTTGCTCACATTTCACTGCAGAAACTTTGCACACAGTTTTTTGTTTTATGTTTTTTAATTTTAAATATCTTGAAACAATACTGAGTAGTTTTTATTTCAGTGCAAATATCTTGGAAGTTAGTAAGCTTGCTTTTTCTGGGAAAAAAAATACCTCAGAGAATAAATTGTGCTTAATTCCTAGTTTAGCCATACTTAAAATCCTGTTTTAAATGTGCTGCTTCTTAAAAAAAAATCAGAGTCTACAAGGAGTATTCCTAGAATGTTATAGACGAGATTCTTCTGCAAAAACTGCAAATTCAGTATTGTGAATTTAATAAGTGCCAAAATATTATTGCTATTGTTGACTTTGTTTAGAAAGCAGCTTTATTAACAAGGTGACTGCATTAGATGTTACCAAATGAAAGGTGAAAAATATGTCTTCCATACTGCTGATTTGATAGAATACAGAGGTCTGCATTGTTACTGTGTTTCATGCTCACTTAAACTTTTTAAAGAGCACCTCTGTAATACAAATTTTGAATAATAATTTTAAAAATGAAATTTACTAAAGTAAGCTCCTTATATTTTGAGACCTATAGCTTCTGTTTGATAAAGTAAATTAATAAATGGAAAAAATATATTGGAGTAATTGTGAAGCTGTAAAACTTTACAATAAAAGGAGGAAAGCTTTTAAGAAAAAAAGAATATGTTTTCACTTATGGGACAGTTTTGAAGTACTACTTAGCTCTTCTTTTCTAAAGACTTACGGAAAACTTAACTGTTGCAGAACTAAGTAATAGTCTTGACTTTTATGCTGTATATAAGAAGGATAATTATTTTTGATCTCTTCTTATGATTTGATACAAGCTTCTTTCAACAATTACAAAATGTGACTGACAAATCCCTTTCTAAGAGAACAAGTTCATTATGTTTGTCACCTGTTACATTCATTCTTTCTTTTGCCTACATACACAGCTCCTAGCTGTTTATTAGTGCTGCAGGAAGGTGAAAACCTTTTTTTAAGAGAAAAGGTTTAAAGGTTTATTTGCATGAACATTTTGAGGTTTCTAAAATTATATTCTCATCAGAATCACCCAGTGTTTTTAATAAGGTCTTTTGTTATGATCTCGATATGAATGGTCAGAACAGGAGATGTAAATTGTTTGAGTTTTTCTTTTAATACGTAAGTAAAGTTAAGGTGTGACTGAGGATTTTTGAAAGGCTTTGCCAAGACATAAGCCTTTTGAAAATTTCTCCCTTTGCTATAAAGACTGTAAAAATATGTTTACGCCTTACTTATTTCCTTCAAACCAATCCAGAGACCAAAAATTAAAGAGAACTTCATTATTCTCCTCAGTTATAAACTCTAACAACAACTCAGGAAGTCACCCTGCTTTGGGGAGGGGCTACAAAAGAATGGGGTTCCCTCTAATGGAAGTACCTAAATTGTGATAAACAAAAGATAGAAAGGTCTGCTGCTAAGTTTTACTCACACTTAATCTTAAACTACTATCTTCAGTCTTTTCCATTCATATTTACTTATTGATTGGTTGCTGAGGTGAAGACATCTTTTAAAAACTACTAGACCTAGAGTCTGTCATACAGAGTAAAGTAAGTCAGAAAGAGAAAAACAAATACCGTATGCTAACACATATATATGGAATCTAAAAAAAAAAAAAAAATGGTTCTGAAGAACATAGGGGAAGGACAGGAATAAAGATGCAGATGTAGAGAATGGACTTGAGGACACAGGGAGGGAAAAGGGTAAGCTGGGATGAAGTGAGAGAGTGGCATGGACATATATACACTACCAAATGAAAATAGAGAGCTAGTGGGAAGCAACCGCATAGCACAAGGAGATCAGCTCAGTGCTTTGTGACCACCTAGAGGGGTAGGATAGGGAGGGTGGGAGGGAAACGCAAGAGGGAGGAGGTATGGGGATATATGTATATGTATAGCTGATTCACTTCATTATAAAGCAGAAACTAACACACCATTGTAAAGCAATTATATTCCAATAAAGATGTTAAAAAAAAACTACAATTAACCATAGCATTATTTTAAAAAACATGATTTTAAGAAGGTATATATTTTCTTATATAAGGCTTAATTTTCCACAGATGTTTAAATTTTTTATTAGGTTAATAGGAAACAACGGAACTATGTTCACAAATTAATATACTGTTATGTCTCTTATTTCTATGTAAAACATATTGGTGATTCATTGTCCTTCCCTTACATTACTATATTACACCAGATTGCAGTGTGTGTGTGTGTGTGTGTGTGTTTTCACGTTTGCACTTATGAGGTCACAGACAGAGTGACAGAGTAGCCTGGACATATGCTAGGGTTATGACACTCTTTGACTTACTTCCTTAAATCTCATGGTCACTAAATATCAGGGTTTTTGCTGTACCCTGGTAGCAGTAGACATCTGTTGCAGTGAATTTATGCCTTCTCTATTGAGGATGAATATCATATTGGCTGTATTATTGTTTCAATTACATTCATCAATTTGCTTTTAAAGATGAATTATTCTATCAAAATATAGGGCAGAATTTATAGGATTAGATTCTGTCATCTCTGACAAATTATTTGTCCTCAAAGGCTTTCCTAGAGAGTGGCCGTATGGTTTTTGTTATTCTCCTTACAGGGAAGAGAGCATAGTGGTTGTTCATTTTTCTAGACACTTTGATCTTAGGACTCACATCTTTCTTAAATTATGGAAATTTTCAAAATTTTCTTTTCAAATATGGCTTCTTTTACCATTAGCTCTAATCTCTTTTTCTGGTACATCCTAGTATATATATGTTGAAGCTTCACAATATATCATACATATTTCTTAAATTCTCATTCATAATATATTATAACCTTTCTGTGCTACATTTTTTTTGAATTGCTCAAGAGATATCTTCCAATTTACTAATTCTTGTTTTGACTATATCCATTCCAGAATTTTTTTCAGCTGTATTTTTTTTTCCTGGTTATTCTAATTGATTCTTATACCACTTTTATTATTTCATCTCTACTTACTTTTTTGTACATTGTTTTGACATTCTTTCTTACTTTGTCTCTTCAAAGCTACTAACATGCTTATACTGAAATTCTGAAATTGACCTATTATTTTCATGTCATCTGGAATGACTTCATTGACTTTTAAAAAAAATTTTGCTGGAAATCTTTTTATATGATTTTACATGTCTTGGAATTTTGGTTTTCAAGCTTAACTTGAGTGAGAGAGATTTTAAAATGTTTTAAAAATTTCTCTCTCTCTTTCTTTGTTAGACCCACCCCACCCTTATTGTCATAGAGTAGGCCCTGCACACTCTCCATCCCCAGCTCAGAATCTCTGATAATGGGGATATCATGTATCTAGTCACCAAGTCAAATAGTAGTTTGTTCCAGTTGCTGACTGTCAGGTTATGGCTGCTGCCTTTGGCCTCCCTACTAAGCAGCTCTGTGTAAACCATGGGTCCAGGGAGGCAGTCAGTTATTCAGCTTCCTGTTATCTTGCACTCAGGTTTTAATCAGTAAACATGGCACTGATTTTCACTCCCTGTGGGGCAAGTGTGGCACTCTAGTTACCTTACAGATAGGGAAATGCTTGCCTCTTATTCCAACAACCAACTGGTGCATTGCAGCTCACCAGCTGGTGCGTTGCAGCTCACTTTCTATTTCTATTCTATCTCTAGTTCGCAGAAGGATTTGGCTTGGTTTTGATATCACTTTTATATGATCTCATTTATTACTGTTATATGTTGGAAGCGAAGGCAAGAGGTTCAAACCATATCTTGACAAGTTTCCCAACCCATGGGCTTTGGAATCAGAAAATGTGGGTTCAAATTCTGACTGATTTATTACCTTAGGAAAAGTCTTTAATTTCTTAAAAGTCTCCATTTCTTCCCATCAAAAATATTTATAGCAATGCTTGTCTCATAATGCCATTCTAAGCATTGAATGAGATAATGTATGGAAAGTAGTTAGCCCTGTGCTTAACTATATTAAATATGCAAATTCTAGGGAGTAAAAAAGCAACCAAAGCCAAAATAAAACCAGACTCTATAAATCATGAAGTGAATGAACGACAAAGGAAATGTAATTCTTGTTTTTTGTATTCTGAGTGAATGCAGCGTTATTATTTTTGATAGCTAAAGTTCTAAAGACGAATGCCAAGAGCGTGTCTAACAGATAGGTAAATATTCTGTTACAATATCTACATACTTTAGTAAGTGTAAGTGAATATATTTCATAGAATTTCAGTAAAGCATTTTGCAAAATGACCTTTTGGTATAGTTATTCTAAATCCAAAATAGAATTATTCTTAAGGACAGTAGAAGAGTGTGAGGTATGTGGCATGGGAACATGTTTTTGGATTGTTCTTTTGACTTTATTAACAGTTATATATAATACATGTTATATATATATGTATACAGTATACAAATTATACATATTATGTATGTATATAACAGTTATATATATATTACAGTTTCACCCAAGGATGGGTTTCTGTAATAGTGAAAAAAAGAAGGAAAGGGGGTCTTTTGTAAGGGTTTCAAAGTCTTGTTTTGTAGCTTTGTAGCCAATTCGTAATATTAGTATCTTTTCAAAACATCTGTTTTGATGGATTAGGGTTCAAATTGACTATATTGTCAAAGGGTATGTTTAGCTGGGTGGGAAATGAGTTTCTGAAAATCAAAAGGTTTTAAAAGATGAAGAAAAATGAGAATAAAGACAAGTGAGCCGCTCTTGGAAGTAGTCTTAGATTTTGAAAACAAAGAAAATAAAGACATGTTTCTAAGAAGCTATTGCCAGTATGTCCTCAAGTAGAACATTTATGAAATAAGCATTTTATTTTCCTTTCTTACCACTGTTTTTTCTCTATCATGTTAGTTCTCTCTTTCATTTCCATTTGTAGGAACACCTTCTGCTCATTTCTTAAATATTCATGAGCTTCAGTGCTCCTTCCTGAGCTGGCTTTTCTTTTACTATCCTCTCTTCTTTGTTCTCATCCATCACCATGACTCAGATACCATTACTAGCCAATCTCTAGCCCATTTCTCTCTCCCAAACTGTAAATCAGTATATCCAATTAGCCACAGGCACTTCATATTCAAAACATGTACAAATCTGAATCATCATCTCCCTGCCAAAACCCTTTTTGATCTCAGTCTGTCATACACCTGGTTGCCCAAAACAGAATCAGGATGTGAAAACCTGCCTTCCTTATACTTCTCTCTCCCACACATTTAAGCTTTATAAAATATTGATTCTATTTCTAAGCATTTCTATTTCTGATCATTTCTCTGATAACATCAACACATTTCCTACCATCTGACTGAGATTGTGAGCCACTTCGGAGTTGTATAACTCAAGGACGAGGAAGCTTGGGTCTGTCTCCAAAATTCTCATCTGGCATTGGTTGAGGGTTACTCCTGAGACCATTAACTCTAGAATTCCAGCACACCTCCTAACAGTTCAAGTATGTTCTTGGCTAGAGAACACCCTCAGGCAGAGAGTTTCAGGTACTTGCAGTAAAATTCCTTCAATGTGTAAAGTCAACATGAATGCCAAAGATATATGAGTAGTACAGCAAGAGCTTCTGCACTGTACACTTAGAGGCAAATGTGTTGCAAATAGCAAATCCAAATGTTTGCTATTTCAAACAGCACTGCACATAACATCATTTGTATGTGTCCCCTTGTGAGCATGTGGATTTTTCTTAGGGTCTGTATCCAAAAGTTAAATTACTGGACTGTGAGAGATATGTGGTCTCAATTTTAGGACTCTGCAAATTACTCTCCTAAATAGTAAAATTACTCTCTGAAGTTGCTATACAAATTTTTGCTTCCTTCAGCAGTTATTAGAGTACCCTTTAACCACATTTTTTTCAACCTTTAATATTGCCCAGTGTTTTAATTTTGGATATCTGTTGAGTAAAATGGTATGTTAAACTTCTTCAGTTTGATTTATTTTTATTCCTAATGAACTCAGAAAGATTTCCAATGAATTTCTGAAAGTAGGTGAGCAATGGAGACCTTGGCTATAAAGAGACTACAATACGCTACTCATTTTTTAATGTGAATGCAACTTTATTTATTGACAATTCAAATGCCCTCTTCGGTTAATTGCTTGTTATACCTTTGCCAATTCTTTGTTAGGCTGTTTGTATTTTTCTTGTAGACTTTCTGGCATTATTTGTTTATTGTATCCCATCTGCTTTACTCCTCCCCACCATAGGTACCTTTGCAGAGTGTCTTTTTGAATGTAAAGCAAATAAAAAACATAGATTTTTGTCCCATCTCATTATATACAGTACTTTAAACCATGCTTTGGTCATGTAATATACTGTGGAGTTATTTCAGGGTATGCAAGAAACTGTGATGCAAACTATGAGAGATGAAAACATGAACACAACACACAGTCTATCCATTGAAAACTTGGTCTTACAGGTGACTTTAAGAGAGTTATAAAGTGTTATGGGAATTTAGAGAGAAGATATTTATTTTCCCATTGAAAAATTAATATTTTTCAAAACAGTTGAGAATCATGCATCAGGAGATACAATTTATTCCTACGTTTTACCCAGCATCTTATATATCAAGTTTTCTATAGCTGTGGAAAGTTTGCAAATTTGTAATTAAAAAACATGTGTTTTAAGGGCCTACTGTATATCAACTGTGACAAGTATTAGTGGGGATGTAAAAGTGAACAAAGCAGATAATCCTTAAGTTCATGGGAAGTAGAAGCTGAGAACTAAATAACAATTAGGAAAGAGTGGATACAGTATAAAAGGGCATTCTGGGAGATATAGTATATTCATTGACAGGGCACCTGGGTTTCAGGCTGAAGGATGTTTGAGAAGTAAAGATAGCCAAGTAAGCATGGAGAAGGCTCTAGGCAAAGGAAAGGTGTGCAATATTATGAAATTGAGAATGTGGTGAGTTTGAGGAACTGCAAGTTCAAATTGGATGGAATAGAGTTCTAGGGGTGGTGAGTAGCTGAGAAGAAACTTTAGAGATAAGTACCGGCTCAGTTTTGAACAGCCTAGTTTGGATTCTATCCTAAGGACACTAGAGACCTATTTAAAGGATTTAATAAGGCTGTCAAAAGTCAGATATTACTTTAGATAGAAAAATATCCTGAGAGATTAGTGGTAGTTAAAACCATGACAATTGGTATATTTCTCAAGAAATTCCTTCATATGGCTACTATTGTTACTTAGAGGGTTCAAAACAGGTTTCAGGTTATCTGTAAATGGCCAATGTTTATATTCTGTGTATATATGTGTGTGTGTGTGTGTGTGTGTGTGTGTGTGTGTAATCTTCATTAAATTATCAAACTTGTCATTGACTAAAAAATTTAAGAATCACTAGGTTAAATTAAGAACCTAGTTGATTATTCAGTCATAAAAAAGTCAGAAATCCTGCCATTTGCAACAATATGGATGAACCCTGAGAGTATTATACTAAATGAAATGTCAAATAGGGAAAAACAAATACCGTATGATCTCACTTACATGTGGAATCTAAAACAACCAAACTCATAGAAACAGAGAACACATTGGTGGTTGTCAGAGGTAGGGGGAAGGGAGTGGGAGAAATGGGTGAAGGTGGTTATCTTCCACTTATAAAACAAGTAAGTCCTGGGGATGTAATGTATAGCATAGCAACCACAGTTAACAACAGTGTATATTTGAAAGTTGTTAAGAGAGTAGACCTTAAAGGTTCTCATTACAGGAAAAAAAATTGTTAACTATGTGAGGTGAGGTGATGAATGTTAGGTAAGCTTATTGTGGTAATCATTTCACAGTGTATACATACATAAATCACATCATTATGTTGTACATCTTAAATTTATAAAATGTTATATGTCAATTATATCTCAATAAAACTGGAGTAAAAAAAAAAACAAAACTGTAGTTGGCCAGAAAAGAACCCTTGAGAAAATCAGTATTTAAGGAACAGACAGCGGAAGAGAAGGAGTTCAAAGGGAAAAAGAAGAGTGGTCAGAGCAATAGCAGAGGCAATCATAGAAGTCAAGTGTGTTAAAGGCTTAGTAGCTATAAGAAAACGATTCCAAAATTAAGTCCTTTGAATAAAATAGAAGTTTATTTCTTTCATACTATAAGCCAGCCTATGTAGGCAATGGTGCTGTTCTGCTCCTCCAGGCCATTCAGGAACCCAGGTTCCTTCTGCCTTGTTTCCTTGGTTGGGTTGCAGGCATTCCTGAGCTCACTCAGGAAGAGATAAAGAACCAAAGTTCAGGGACAGCAGCCTGTCTTTAAGTTGAAGACAGCCTAGGAATTATATATGATATTTCTGCTCTGCTCATCTAAATTTAGTCACATAGCCACAAATGGATGTGAGAAAACTGGGAAATCTAGTTTCCACTGGGAGGCCATGAGATTAGGAAAAGGGGCAGAGTGAATTTTGGGAGAATAACCAGCAGTTGCCACACCAACTTTTTAAGTTAAAACAATACTTAGCGATTAGATTAGATTATCCATTTAATATGTTTATTGAGCAGTTCCTCTATTTGGTCATTATTCTATGCGGTAAGTGTACAGACATTTAAAAAAATCCGCTACCAAATAGCTCATATTCTAGAAAGGAGAGATAGGTACTAAACAAATTAACAAATAAATATGTGACATAATATTAGAAAGTAATAAGTACTAAGAAGAAAAAGTGAAAGGATAGAAGTGCTATTTTTAGCTAGACTAGCAAGGGAAAATCTATTATGTTAAAAACTGAAAAGCGTCCTTTGAAAGACAAAATATTGAGATCTCCCTCTTTGGGGAAGAATTTGCAGTTGAGTTGAAAGCCTAGAATATTGGTTGAAATAGGATGAGGATGGGGACATATGTATATGTATAACTGATTCACTTTGTTATAAAACAGAAACTAACACACCATTATAAAGCAGTTATACTCTAGTAAAGATGTTAAAAAAAAAGACATAGGATGAGGAAAGTTGCTAATTCAGAGATTCAGAGTTAAAGGAGAGTTATCTTTTTAAGGATTCGGGGGAGAAAATTGACCATGATTATAGCCTAACTAGAAAATGCATATAGAGATGAGGATATTGCATGTCCTAGTGCTGGAAGGGGGGGCATGATGGGCATGGGTGTAAATAGTTCGTATAGGATGACCTCATTTTTCCCAAGTAAGAATCAGGAAAGCTACGGAGAGTGAGAGCTTTGGAGGTTGTATCAGGTTCTTGATAACAATTATGAAAGTATGGAGTTATTGTGGGAAACCTCCTGCAAATATGAGAAGCCCAAATCTAAGAGAGAAGAATTGTGTCATGGGATTGAATCTGTGCCGGGTTTTTTCAGGGTGTGGGTAGTAGACAGGTCCACCAACCCTAGGTAAGAGAGGGTGAAAATGAGAGTGGTTTAAGTGATGAAGCATAACGTCTATTCCACATGGCAAGAGGAATGGTTTCCTTCAGGAGAGAATAACTAAGGAACCACATGCCCAGTTCTAGATTATGCCTGAGTTTGTAAAGTGACTGAGAAATGTGTTTCAGATTATATTTTTCAGGACAAGTTTCTTTTTTATTAACTTGCTATTCAAAATTCAGAATTTTTAATTTAGTTGACTTCCTTGTTTTTTTGTGTTGGATTGTTATGTAGGGTTGTAAATTCACTGTCACAGTTATGAAATTAGGAAGACAAGTCATAAAATTATTAAGAAATTAAAGCCTTAAGTGAACACCTATTGAATTATGTCATTTGGTTTTTCTTTAACATCTGCTGGTCCCTAGTAGAAATACTGTTTATACTTCATGGAATAACTAAGGAAATGGAAACTTTGGGGGAAAAAAAAACATGTAGTTTATAAGCTATTTATTAATTTACTAAATGTTTAGTATCATGTATGTCATCTTTCATATTCCATTAATCCACTGACTTAACCCATGAATTAAATCATAGAGCTGTCAGCCCTTCTTGGCAAGTGTATTTTTCTTGATAAGTTGATTCTATTTTTTTCCATGTTTTGTCCTTTATGTCTGGATATTTGCCTATGCCCACCTAAACCACATCTTTTTATCAGAAATGACATCAGTATAGAGAAATCATGGCCAGAGCTATCAGGATTTTTTTGCATTTTGAAAGTAATACCTTAACATTATGACATTTTCTGTTCTTTCAAGGCTTTTAGTTTCTTTTTATAAAACTATTTATAGTTTCTGTTAATTTTCTGGTTCTCAGATTAATCCAAGATATGTCTAATGTAGCCTTTTTGATGTATTGTTGTTTACTTGTCTCCAAGCAAGCCCATCTTCCTAGTATTTATTTTTCTATGGGATATTTTTTTTTAGTTTGTTTTTCCTCTAAAAGGGCACTAGAGTCTTTATGATTTTCTTCTGGCCTTTCAATTGCATTAACTTATTTTGTCTGGCTTCTCTTACCTTTCCTTCTGGAAGGTATAGCTGATTTCTGCATTCACACCTCATAATTTGTTACTTTGATATGAAATGCCTTTTTGCCTTCAGATCTCTGCACAATCTTTCATTACTCTGATTGTATTGCCATTTCTTGATGCTGTGAGTTTTTCCTACACTGTTCCCCGTTGCTGACACAGTCCACCACCCCTCAGCAGAAATTTCACACCAATTTCTGTAAAATACCTCCCTCAACAAAGAAGAGGTAAACATTTAAACCTCATAACTAAATACAGTATTCTTTGACATCAGTATTTTCTATGTTAAATTCTGATGTCTTATATATGCTGATAATTGACTTTCTTATTGTTCTCACCTTCTCAATATTTTCTTGTCAGTCAGATGCAAATTAGTAAGATTAGATTTCATATGTTCTTGAAGGCAGGATATCACCACAATGTAGCAAGATTTTTACAATCAATATTCATTTGTACTGTTTATGCACTAGAAATTACATAGGGGAAAATGTCACAGGAATATGGCTCAAACCATCTAGGTTTAGGACACTTTAATCAACATTTAGAATTCTTTTCTCCTGTGGATAGAAAAGATGATCAATGCTTGCTAAATGTTATTAACCTTTTAATCACTGTTATACATTTAGCAAATCAATTTAATCATCTATTGGGTGATTAGAAATGACTAGTTAGGGAGATCAGCTCAGTGCTTTGTGACCACCTAGAGGGGTGGGATAGGGAGGGTGGGAAGGAGATGCAAGAGGGAGGGGATATGGGGATATATGTATATGTATAGCTGACTCACTTTGTTATACAGCAGAAACTAACACAACATTGTAAAGCAATTATACTCCAATAAAGATATTAAAAAAAATGACTACAGACAGAAATTTAGAAAAGCAACATTGATGCTTGATACACATGTACAAACATACACAAGTAGATTGATAGACACACGTTATGGAAAGTTGTATTTTGTATTTATCTGCCTAAGTTACTGAAATACTTTGAATTAGATCAAGTCAAAATGAATTCTGTGATTTGGAAATTCCAGCACACACCACTAAAAATGAGGAACCAGAAGGTGTACTCCTTGGAATTTTTTTTTAAAGATTATTCATGAATCATGTAACTTTAAAATAATATTAATCTTTAGGAAAATTTGGGGGATTGACTTTCTTTAATGCTTTTAGAGCCAAGGGATTCAATTTTTTAAATAGGGAAAATTTTGCATTTATCATACATTTTGGAGCATCAAATCTTTCCCTCACTTGCTAGACACAGGGATGCAAAGGTAACTAAGACACAGTTGCCTCTTTCAAAAAGTTCTTGCATTTTTTAGTTCACTTCACTTTGCAGAAAGTGTGACTATTGTTTATAATGCTATTATATCCCATTTCTTTTTAATTGTTTTGCAATAATGACTACTGATATAGATTAACTTTTTGAGGGATTAGCCTAAATGCTTTAACTTGTTTTACTGGGAGGAGTGCTACGTGTTCCCTATCAGCAAACTAGGAATGGACTAGTTACATTCCCAATCTCTTTCCAGCCACTCTGGCAGGTACTTTGGGATCCACAGAGGAATATCTGACATAATTCCTGCTCACCAGTAGTTGAGTGGAATTAGGGAGAGTTAAGTAACAGAATTTCTTTGACATTTTTTAGAAAAGTCAGAATATAAAGACTCATTTAGAATATAAAGTGTTACCAAATGAATGCCATAGAAATACATAGCAAGGCGAAAACAGTCTGAAAGACTTGATAATAAATATTATGTAAGAGCACAGCACCTGCTAGGCCTTGAGTGATGGGAAGGACTGAGACATATGGCTATGGATTTAAAAGTCTAGCTGAATGGATTCAGTGATAGCAGGAGTGTCTGTAGACCAATTCCATACAGATGTCGCAACTCCCAGAAGAGTAAGTGTGTCCAAATGTAGAAACTGTTAGTTAGATCCAAGCAAAAGCTTGGGGATGGGTTCAGCACTGGAGAAAAGAAAAGATGGCCGTTCCACTTGAAGTAGGGTCATTCCAGCAAATCTATCCAAAAATAAGATCATTATGGCAATATTTATTATTTTTCACAGTAATAACTGGCTGATTAGTCTGCAGGCCTATGCTAGGAAGGCCACATTTGCTGACATAATAGATAAAGTCCCAGCATTTTAGAAGTTTAGGACTTACTCAGAGCATAGTCCAGGGCAGTACGCCTTGAGCAGCTTTCTGCTCAGGTTCATTCCTCTTGCAGCTCCACCAACATCGACTCCCACAGCCTCAAATTACGAGTTCACACATGAAAGGAGTTTACAGTTCTGACATGGAACATCAATCCTACCCACACTCTGCTCTCTTCAGAGCTCAGCCACATGGCCATCCATACCTTGTGCAAGTGAATCTGGGAAATGTGGTCTGTCTGTTCTCCCAAAAGAAAAAACCTCAACCGCTTATTCAAGTAACACACACTTCTATTGTGTGTACAGATCTCTGAGTCCGGTACTGTGGAGAGTATCTCTCAATAAGCAAGACATACCTTCTGCCTTCAAATTCTTAGACAGAACTATACGTAAATAAATGTTAATGCAAGGCCAGATGTATTGGGTTCTATAATAGAGGGATAAAGAACCTCTTACAAAGGAAAAACTTGCGAGAAAAGGCGAGATTTGAGCAGAGTTTGAAGCATAAATAGGGGCTCACCACCACGTAGAGGTGGAGGGTACGGCATGAAAAGTGACATGCGAACAGGCTGTATCAAATGGCTAGAGATGACAGTCTACGATAGGTACAGAAATAAAGATGTCTGAAAGATATTTGGGGACCACAACATAACAGACCTTAAACACTCTGTTTATAGTTCAGGAGCCATTGCAAAATCTGCAGCATATGCTTAGGAAAGAAAGCCGTGTTCAGCACACATTAGAATGGAAAGAAATTAGGGGTGGGAGTGGCGGGGAGCTATTTGAACTAAGGCAGTGGGAATGGAAATGAGAGAACAGTTAATGCAAAACATTTGAAAAAGTAGATTTGAAAAGACTTTGAGATTGTTTGTGTTGGTGAGTAAATCCAGTGATTTTTGCATTTCACTGACAGAGTGTTCTTGATGGTTAATCCTTGGGAATTATTTGATGAGTTCAAAGAGCACGTATAGTTGATCTCATTAGCTAAGGGAGTGTTAAAATCTGCCAAGGCAAGAACTTTGAGCAATGACATCTCTGGGGCCTTGAACTTGAGAGAAGTGCAACAGAGATATCTAACTTCTGTTGTAGCCACAAATTACCATATTTTGAAAAACAATTTCTGAACAAGAAATAATACAAGAATAGGTCACCTCCCATCCTTTAAGCCCTAAGTAGGCAAGTGTATGCCTTTTATCTCTAAGTAACTTCCCATGACCAAAATCCTCACTCCACATTCTCTTCTAGACTTACTGTCAGGATATAGATAGTTTTGAAATTATGCAGAAAGGTAAATAACTTTAGAGAGTTTGAAGTCTTCATCAGCCCTTTTAATTCTGTTATACTTCAGTGAAGAAGAGGGTAATACCAGAGCGCTTCTCAAGTGGCACATGAAGTCTCCTCTGTACGTTAAAGAATATTCCTTACTTAAAATGCTCTCTGGGAGTGAGGGCTTTGAGGGCCACTTCTCCCCATTTTTACAATGCAAGGGAAGTATTTAAATGTTTAAGGAGTAAAATAGCCTCTTCAACTCCCGTTAGACCTGCTAGCAACAATTTACCAGATGTAAAACATCAAGAAGTGTTAATGGAGAATATTTGAAGCCTGGTCTCCAGGTGCTCTGCCCTAAGAAAATTTTCCTATTAGCTACTGAAAATCTTAACCCCTCCAAGAAGACAGTCTAACCCTTGTTAAAGTCAAAACAGAAGATCCTCATCAGTTCCTGCAGAGAAGAGGTAACAAAGTTTAGATGACAACCATGGTGTTATAATTAATATGTAGGGACTTCCCTGGTGGCGCAGTGGTTGAGAATCCACCTGCCAGTGCAGGGGACACGGGTTCGAGCCCTGGTTCAAGAAGATCCCACATGCCACGGAGCAACTGTGCCCGTGCGCCACAACTACTGAACCTGTGTACCTAGAGCCTGTGCTCCGCAACAAGAGAAGCCACTGCAATGAGAAGCCTGCACACTGCAAGGAAGAGTAGCCCCCACTGACCACAATTGGAGAAAGCCCGTGCACAGCAACAAATACCCAACGCAGCCAAAAATTAAAAAAAAAACAAAAAAACCCTGTACTTAAAAAATAATAATAATAATTAATATGTAACTTTTAGATCGAAAATTTACTTTATTCCAAACTTCAGAGAAATAATCTTACTTCCATTAAGCAAATTATATGCTATGTTGAAAATAAGTTGAGACTACCAATTGGAAATACAATAGACTAGCAGAATTCAAATGAAAATGTATTATTATAAAAAATTTCATCTCATAATACAGTTTTCAAATGGGTTTAGTTACAGTAATTTATAGCATTTATGTGTTCTTAAAATGCTTTGATCTAATGTGTAGCTTTCCTTTTAATAATGGATAAATTTTCAAAATATTGAAGAGAGAGGAACAGGACATCCTAAAAGTGACTGAGATAACATTTGTTCATTCCTGTTCATTGACGGTATCCTTTTGATAAAGTGAGTGGAAAAGGACTGATTAGTTATCAGAAAATATGGGTTTAGCTTAGGTTACTCTCTTGTTGACCACAAAACTTGTTTGAGTTCTTATCCATGATAACCACTCTATCCACTGCATAGATTTACTCTGAGGACCAAATTATAATATTTCAGCATACATAGAGAGAAGTATGAAATACTCTTGAGGTCTCTCCAGTATTTTTATACTATGACCTAGCTCTACTGACTTAATCCCCATGTCCTATGTTGTGTCTTTTTGATCCCTCAAAAGCTCTGTAAAGGAGTCTTGGTACCCAGGCTACCAGTCTCAATTTTCACCACCTGGGAGAATGATACAGTTTTTGCATTTTAGTAAAGTAAAATACTGGGACAGTGATAAGGATAAAGAAAGAAAAAAATTGTATTCTATAATTGGTTGCTGCCATAGGGTTATTTTTTCCCACATTGCAATTCTTATTATATCATACCAGTCTACTTAAAACCATCCATTAATATTTTATAAATCTCTTGGCACTTATTTTGGTATTTCTTCAAAGTTATTTTATGAATCTGTGATTTGAGGATTAGGCTGAAAATGTGTAATGATTAGGTACTCTTCTTAAGGTTTGCTTGCTGAATTCAAATAAAACCACAATTCTGTTGTTTTTTTTTTTCTGATAAAATTTAAAGGCTAACTCCCACCAACTTTTAAATAATATGCAATTGAAGGAAAAAATTGTTTTGTTTGTTGATTTTTTTGGGGGGGAGGTATCCCTCAAAACCATTTCTCCCACCTTGTAGGATTGTACTACAAAGGGACTAACTGTTTAGGACACATAACTTATTATTTAAACAAAGCAACAAAAATTTTAAAAAAGGAAAGTTAGGAGTGAAAACAACTCTGGGGCTAAGTTTGTGTACGTAATAACTGGGTAAATCCTTTGGTGAAGTACATTGGGTAGTTATAGGGATTTGATATGTAAAATAGAGTGAATTTCATATGGACATGATTTGAACAGCCAAAATATTTATGATTAAATAAAACATTTCCCAATTAGGGGTTATGGGCATACGTTAAAGTAACAATAAATTTTGTCAAGTGTCTCGAAAGTCCTAAACGATTTGGTGGATAAGCAGTCAAAATATTAGGATGAATGAGTATATGTGAGAGTGTGTTTGGTTTGTTTTCCTATCCTTTTATATCTCCTTTAAGAGGTAAGATGTATCTTCTGGTTCTTTTACAAGGGTAGGATTTTCATTCACCTCTACTTTTTTTTTTCCAAAGAGAGAAACCTTAAGTTTCCAGATGTGTACAGAAAAGATTAAACATTTTAGCTACTATTTTATAATTTTTTCCTTGCTTGTCAAAAGCAATAATATTACCATCATTCAATGTGTATGATAATGTTGACAATTCAAAAGCTTTTGAGAACAAGCTTATTATTCATGGGAAATTTACAAATGACTGTTGATTCCCCTAGATTTCTAAAACAAAGCAAAATTAATTTTAGGTCCTACAGATCTAAGGTAACTGTCTGCAGCTTAATAAGCATCAGGAAGAAGATGAACTGAAAGGCAGGAAATGCAATCTAGCAGTGAAATTTGTTCAGTTATGGAGGAAAGTTCCAACGGAAATGGTGGAAGTACCGGCTTACCAGCACTTTGGATAAGTGAAATCCAGCTCGACAGAGGGCTAAATTGCATTCAGTAAGAATTTAATATTGCTCTAAAAATGAATGCCTCCCATATCGCTTATATTTATTTAATGAGTAGATTTCTGAGCTGAAACTTTGACATTTTACTGTCAGTTTTAAGTAAGTTGGGCAAATCAAGGTATGGAAATTGGACATATACCGTAAATGAAATTTTTTTCTCCCTGGTAGGATTTGGTTGCTTATGAATATATAGCAGGTTCTGTAATACCCAGAGGTCCTTAGTTCCAGTAACACTGAGGATGTAGTAGATGTTTAGCAAATACATGTAATTACTTAAATTGTATTGTAAATATGTATATAGTACAATCTTAAATTATGTTAGGAGAAGAACATGTTTGGTTTAGTGAAACAGATTTAGTCACAGTACAAAGCCTTAGAACTGGCGACTTAAAATGTATCTTTAAATTGGTAGAAATGCAGAAGAACATGCAGGTTAGAAATGATGGGATGGTAACTTAGATTTGATTATAGCAAGATTGAGCTAAGCAGCTGTTGAGATTGGATAATGATATGTGAGTTTCTCATCAGGCCTGTAACATGTTTCCACTAATACAGATTAAGAATGTCTGGATGAACTAAAATTTATCCCTGTGGCTTTTGCATAACATAATTAAGCCTTGCTAATGCAAGGTATTTTTATTAAGTGAAAAATGATGTTTAAAAAGTTATGGAAATGGCTACAAGATCAATTGAACTAAGGACAAACGTTGGCACTCATAAGAGTAATGCAAAAAAAAAAAATTGTCTATTTTTGTTATATAGAGTTTTCAGAACACAGAGTCTTGTTTATGTGACAGGCACATGAAGGATGGTTTCAATTATGCTGACCCTCTTGCTGGAGCTTGTGCACCAGGTGTCCAGACCACAAAATGGAAAATGCAATCTTTGTCTGCTTTACTTAAATACAGTACTGAGATCAGGCTGTCTTTTAAGTGCCTGATTGCTATTTAATTACAGAGAATTTCTTTTTAAACAGAACAACCCAACAACAACAAAAAGACAATACAGCACTCGTTTCAGAGTGGCCTGCTCCTTCCTTTCACATAGGAAGAATGTGATATATCTAATAACCTTACACTGCTGGGTTTATTAAGTGGTAGTCATTATCTGTTTTATAAAAGCTATCTTTAAAATATCTAATGGGAATATTTCTGTTGACTAATAAAAGCCAACTAAAACTATGAATGCAAAGTAATCATGTTCATTCTTACAGCGTTTTTATGTAAGGATTTTAAAGTAACCGTGATGTGGTAATAAAAACTGTTAATCTAGAGTGAAAACATGGGAATTCAAATTCCAGCTCTGAAGATGTGGCATGCTATCTCTAAGCAAGTTTGTTAACTTCTCTGAGCCTAGATTGATCATCAGTAAAATGAGGCTAATAATTCCTACCCTAGTGGGCTGTTGAGAGAATTAAATGAGGTGATTTATATGAACCGCCATCTTAAGAATATATTGATTGAATCTGAGTTTGAGAAATCACAAAAAGTCTCTCAAAGGAGGGAATATGAAATAGATTAAATGATATTTTTGAGAAAATACTACATTTGAAACTATCTTTTATTTATGATTGTGAATTTATCTTTAATTACAGAATAATCACTTCCTTTTCTTTTTATCTCCTTTAAGTGAATTATTTAGCTATCTCTTCTCTAATATTTTGAGAGAAGGTGAATATTTTTTAATATTTATATCATACTTCTAAAAGTATTTCTCATTTTTTTCTTAAGTCCTTTTTTGAAGATTTAGAAAAGCTTTTTTTATCTTTCATTGTCATATTAATTGCTTTTGAATAACCAGACTCATGGGCCCGTTTCCTTGCCCTTAATTTTTGTAAATAAGGACTGGCTTAGATATGTAGGTGATTAACAGGGCCCAGATATTTATATTACTAGGTGTATTATTTAAGAGAAGGCAGAAATATGAACCTGCCAATTAGCAGACCATCAGGACCCTTTTATCTCTTCTTCACCATCTAGCCCTTCTAGCACCTCCATGGAAAATAGATGCTTAAGATGTGGCTGAAAACAAGTGTGAGAACTGAATGGTTGCATAAATTTGATCAGTGAAACTTTCTTAACCATTATAACTTTTACCATTTTATTTCCTGTCAGAGGTTACAGTAATGTAGATATAGCACCAATATTTGTTTTCCACCATTCCACATTTATTTAGCACATTCCATGAGCAGGATAAGTAGGATAAGTTAGGTAAAGTGATAAAAAGGAAAGGAAGACCCATATCTTACAAGTATTTTATTTTATAGTATGACAATAAATATAAAAATAGAAAGCAAGATATGAACAAATGGCAAACATACTGCAAACTATTATCAGAAAAGAACTACTATTCTTTTCAGTAAGTTTTATACTTAACCAATTAAGATTAAACATTCATTTTGAAGTAAATTGTTTTACCTTTTAAAAATACATTAGTGCTGAATAGTGAATTAAGATGAACTCAATGTCACTAAAAAAGAGACTTTTTTTACAAGTGCTGTACTTAAAGTGCAGTGTTATTTAATAAATTATCATCCTTAACTAAAGACCTATTGTTCTATTAACCAATTGTCCTTACTTATTGTATAAATTAAGTTGGTAGGTATTAAAGAACTGAAATAAAATGTAGTTGAGTTCATCAAAGAATTATTGGAGGAGGAATTTTCATCATAGTTTTTAAACACATTTTATGAGTAGCTCTCTTTACCCTAGGTCTTTACACTGGGTGCTTTCATACTTAATTATCATTGTTATTATTCCAATTTGGAGATTGGGAAACTGAGGTTGAGAAAGATAAAGTCAGTTTTCTCAAAGTTAGTTTTCCAAGCCTAATGAACTTTGTAACTACACCCCAAGGGGGTGAGAGTTATAAGAAAAACTAAATCCTATCCTTTTCCAATCTGAAATCTACCAGAAATTTTTATTATCTTAAGAGTTTTTCTCTGACACTGAAGAACTTATAATTACTGATATTCTTTCACTAGACTTATTCTTGAGGAACATTGCTTAGAAATAAAGCTAAATTAATATTTCCAGAAGAATAAATAAATAACTTATAAGTACATAAGTTCACTACATTTATATAGTATGGGTATATCATAATATATTAAAACATTCCCATAATATTAGATGTTTATATTGTTCCCATTACTTCATTATTTCTAACATCCCTGTAAGAAATACCACTGTTTTTGCCATGTTTTGCAGAAGTGGAATTGCTAGTTAAAAGCTGAATTTTAAAATCACCCTTCAACAATTTTCTTGACAGTTTACACTTCTACCAACAAAGTCTTTAAGTCTCACTATTAAGAGAAAATGCAAGACATAGATCAATACATAGAATTAATCATATGTATGTTAAAAACCACATATGTAATTTTGTAACATAATAACTTGAATGATGTACACTAAACTCTTACCTCTAGAGAAAGGAATAAAATTGAAGAACAAGAGGAAGGGAAACTTTCTTATATCAAATATGTGTGTATTGTTTGAATCTTTTGCAATTAACATAAGTGTATACATAACTGTATGTATTTTAAAAATTAAAATAGAGACTCAAATGTAATTAATGTAGAGGTACAAAGTAAATTTCAGAGTTGTAATATGACGGCATTCAGATTCAAATATGTCTGGGCGTATTTTATGGTCGGAGACTTATATGTACTAGCATGTGAACTTATTTCTGTAGGTAAAAATGGTAAAATAATAAAACTATCTCAGTTTCCAGAACAAATCATTTCCATCTGTACCACTGGATAAGTGTAGTTCTGACTCAACCACATGAATAACATTACATATGTTTTGAAAAAACATTATGTGCTGAAGACCTGAAGCAATTCACATGCTTTGCCTATGGTTAGCTTTGGCAATAAGAAACAAGACAGCTAACAGAATTTTAAGCCGTATCTAGAAATAGTGCCAATTAAATTTAAGCTGAACATGCAGTTTATTTCGGTTGCTTTCCTTCTGCCTAAACTCTGAAGTTCAAAGTTTAACTTGGAGTTGTTTTCTCAAGTTTAGCTGTAGCCAAAGTCCATGAAATGGCTTATGTCTGTCAATAGTTGACCTAATAGACTTGTCCTGTGTTGACATTTTGTTCTTTTCATGCTAGACAGTTTATATAATATAGGTGTATTATTTTCAGTGAGCTCTACCTTAAAATGAGATTAGAAAATAAATCATGGAGAGTTTTAACAATTATTTGGAATATTAGGGGGTTTTGTAGAGTTTGGGGAGAAATCATTTTTACAGTAATTAATTCATTATTCTTCTTTATTCATTCCTGAATAGCATCAATCATTTATTGAACACCAACCATGTCAGTAGGGTTATCAAGACAAGACCAGTAGAGTGAGGTTAGAGGCATGAAATTAATGAATTCCATAAAATATTAGAGTTGCTATATGAGAACTTAGTACAAACAGGAGTAAAATAACCAAGAAGAATCCCTTCTACCAGGATGATCAAGGGATACTCATTTAAGTGGGGAAGGTCCAGCAGAATCTGGATGGTTAGAGAGATTATTCATGGTTAGAGATGGGGCCATATTTCTGATATAGTGCACTTTGAGAAGAGAAAAAAAACAACAACATCAAACAACAGGTCTGATATATGCTACTGCTAGAGCATGTAGGTAGGGTTTGGTGAGAGATAAGAATGCAGATAAGGAGATAAAGGAGGGGTCAGATCTTGGAAATAATCAGAAGCCACACTAAATTCCATGGACTTTTTCCTTTGGGTAGTGAAGGCCTTTTAAAGGGTTGTAAGCAGGAGAGCAACTGGGCTGTACAGTTTTGAAAGAGACCTTTGGAGGCAGTGCAGTGGAGGAATAGGGGAAGCACAATAAGAGGAATGATTCATTCAGGTAATGCTGAGACATAAAGCCAGAGCACATTGGGGGTGGAGAAGGGTTGATGCAGGATTTGTTAAGGAAGTAGTATTGACAAGAGTGGGTCAGTGATAAAATCTGGAAGATATGGAAAATGCAGTACCATGTGTTGATTCTCAGGCGAGTCATGAGTCAATGAGTGGACGGCGATGCTACCCACCACAGGAATAGGAGGGGAAGTTTGGGAGTGAAGATAAGGAGCTCAGTGTTCAGCCATGCTTTGTTTGAAGTGTATACGGGACAGCCAAGTGGAGATGCCAAGTAACCAGTTGAATATGTGGGTCTACAGGTCAGAATACAGAAGTGGATTAAAGATATAGATTTGTTGGTCATGAGCAGTTAATAAATGGAGTGTTAATATTACTCATGGTGTTGAGAGGATAAAGAATAAAATTAGCAATAGTGATGTGAAGAAACATCACATTTAAATGGAGGAGCCAGTAAAAACTTTTGCCGAAATAATCCATAAGATATCACAATTAAGAGTTTATTAGGGACCTTTGTGAGGTCAGTTTCAGTAACGTAGTGGAAGTGGAAACACCCACTCAGTAGTGCAGTAGAATTAAAAATAAACGGAAAAGTTCAAATGAACAAGTTCATATTCTTTTTTAAGAAGCTTAGCTGTGAAAGGGAGGGGAGGACATTAACTAGAGGGGCTCACAGGATAGAGAGATGTATTACTTGCCAAAATAAGAGATATATGAGCATTATTAATGATTTGTGGGAAAGGAGCTGGTAGAGCAAGAGGTTGAGAATATAGATATGGAATTACTCAAGAAGCACCTCAACACGATGCAGCAGAAATGGGAAGCTGGCTATTGTCCTTCGTATCAAGGAAACAGTGATTGATAAAGAAGAAATTATAGTATTTGACAGAACATCTTGTTTACCATGACTTCTATAACAAATTTTTTTTTTTTTTTTTTTTGCGGTACGCGGGCCTCTCATTGTTGTGGCCTCTCCCGTTGCGGAGCACAGGCTCCGGACGTGCAGGCTCAGCGGCCATGGCTCACGGGCCCAGCCGCTCTGCCGCATGTGGGATCTTCCCGGACCGGGGCACAAACCCGTGTCCCCTGAATCGGCAGGCGGACTCTCAACCACTGCACCACCAGGGAAGCCTTATAACAAGTATTTTTAAAGCTACGTAGTCAAATGGCCAAAATAGTAGTCTTTCCTCCCATTCTCCTTCTGCTCCACCACGCACAAGTATGTCTGTCTCTCCCTAGACCTGTTTTAAAAAAGAGCACTACAGTCTATCTTGTTACTCAAGCCAGAAACTTGAGACATCCTCTATTCTCTAAATAGTTAGTTCTCCAGACATCTCCACTGCATCTGCTTCTGTCATTTCCACTACTGCATTCTAGTTGAAAGCATCTATATGTTATGCTTGCACTGTAGATAGTCTTCTAATTTTCTCCCTGCTTCTCTAGAGCCATCCCACCCCAACTCCTGCGTCTGTTCTCCACTTAGCAGCCAGAATAATGCCATTGAAAGGTTAATCAAGTCATGTTCTTCTCTGGCTTAAACTCTCTATAACTCGTAGTGGGCATGGGTACATGATGACTACTGTCGTCATTATTAGGATTTTCCTTCCCCTTTCTCTTTTAGTGGCCCCTTTTCTTTCCTTTAACTGTCTAGCAAAGACATTATTGAAAGAAATTGGTCATCTTATTTCAAACATATAGTAACTGATAAACTTGTGGCAAATAGAGTTAGCATCAATGTGGCTTGTTTCTGTCATAAACACTTGGCCCCTAGTTAATGCCTTGTTTGAATGAATGGGAGTGAAACATTGTTTCTATCACCTGCTTTATTGGACTCTCCAATTCCCAGTCATAAGTAAGGTAATACTTAGAAAAGATAATCTTTGACATTTTTTTCTAATCAGACGACAGATAATATCAATGCATGCACCATTTGTTTCAAGGATATAAATAAGAATTAAGTTTTTAAGTAAAGAAAGAAATAGAACAAAAGAAGGATACTCTGATATTTTGAAAAATTCAAGTCTCACAACCAAGATTTATATAATGGTATTTATTAGGGATAAGAGCAGAACATAGGACAATAAGCTGTGAGGTTTTTCTTAGGAATGCACTAAATTTAATTCTAAAAGTGGAAGGCACTTCAGAAAAACCTGTAGAGATCTCATCTACTGGAAAAAGTTTACTCCAAGGAAGGTAGAAGCAAGTTGGCCAAAGTTAATGGTTACAAACATTGGTGGTGCAATTGATTATGTTTCCTAAATGTCATAATTCTGGAAAGATAGTATCTTTATTTCTAAAATTTTTATTATTATTCATTATTATTAGTATTTAACATTTTTAAATTTTATATTGGAGTATAGTTGATTTACAGTGTTGTGTTAGTTTCAGGTGAATCACAGCAAAGGGATTCAGTTATACACATATATAATCTATTCTTTTTCATATTCTTTTCCCATATAGGTTATTACAGGATATTGAGTTCCCTGAGCTATACAGTAGGTCCTTGTTGATTATCTATTTTATATGCAGTAGTGTGTATCTATTAATCCCAAATTAGGAGTTTGAAATTAAGATAGTATCTTTAAATGTTGGATGGAGTTGGTCACTAGAAGCAGAAGACACAGATTTCAAGTTCAGACAATTCTGTGAATATATATATATATTACACATGTATTCAGTAATAATCTATATTATTATAGTATTTTATATATTAGCATTTTATTTTTGTGATATCTGCCATAAAATGCCCCTTAGATGCTAAGTTAATGAGAATAAAAGAAACTCTTCTTAGCTTAGCTGTGAAGCTGTGGAAGACGTGGAACTAGTAATTAAGGGTATTAACCAACTTGGGTTGTAATCAAGTATGTGACCATGGGCCATGCTTTTGTCACCTCTTCTTTAAAATGAAGGGAACAGTTCTCCTCAGGCTTCCTCTGATGTGTCTGTTCTACAATTTGATTTTTTTTTTTTTTTGGCAAAGTGATTCACTAATTCAGTATATTGAATGTCATATTAAGGGAGTTTATGGGGAATCTGAAAGTTAACTGCTAAAACAGAAGCATTCTTAAGGGACCTGAGACAGTAGCCACATTCACAGACTGAGCTGTCTATCTCAAGGAAACCTAACCAATAATCATTTTATATTTAGTAAACATTCTGTATATATCTGTGTTAATTGTGTTACTTTTAGGCAGAACTGTAATTTTAGGCAGAACTTTGACTCATGTTTAGTACGTTATTTTGGGCTCTTTGTTTATATTTCCAAAGTCGTCAAGATAATGCAACTAAACAGGAAAGTAATTACTTATATCTTATTGGTAGGAGGCATGAAAATGGAGTAAGAAAGGTGCTTTAGTAGTCTAGAAATTCAATCTTTTATGCTTAAACTATGTCATCCTATTTTGCAAATGCCTACTATAAGCAGAACACTGAACTCATTACTAAATATGAAACAGTAGTTAAGAAATTATTTGCAGAACGGATCTCAAGGTCTTTATTTTGTTCTTCCATGTGGAATCTATTTACCCATTTGCACATGTGGAACTTTTAACTCTACAGCATGCTTTTAAGCTTCACACTGAGTCTGAAAGTTGAGACAGATTCAGATCAGTAAGCAAATAAAAGATTCCCTTTAAAATAGTCAATGGAAAAAATGTATTCTTTTCAATTTTTGAAGGATCTGTCTTTGCACAAAATATCTATCTGCATGTCAAAGATATTCAGATGTTTAGCTATGTATTTTGTGGGACAAATGTATTTCAAGGGTTATAAAAAGAATATTCATTGGAAAGCAGGCTTGCCTCGTAATAGAACTGCATTCTAAAATCTTGGTATCCTGGTTATATTTGCATTCTATATCACTTATATGGATGGAAATGTATATTCAGTACTTTAATGAGTCAATATAAGTAGAATTAAGTTTCATGAAGGCAGGTCCTTTATCTATCTTGTTCATTATACAGTGCCCAATTCAGTGCCTAGTATATATCAGACCCTTAATAAATGTTTTAAAATAACACCATGGAAAAAGATAACTAAAGCCTTGAGATTTAACATCTGGTCATTAGTACTGCCTCTAAGCTAAGATCTTACCCAAGCCATTTCTCCTTCACTGGGTCTCATTTTCCTCATCTTTTAAAAATAAAGATTTTTTTTTTTTTGCGGTACGTGGGCCTCCCACTGCCGTGGCCCCTCCCGCTGCGGAGCACAGGCTCCGGACACGCAGGCCCAGCGGCCATGGCTCACGGGCCCAGCCGCTCCGCGGCATGTGGGATCCCCCCGGACCGGAGCACGAACCCATGTCCCCTGCATCGGCAGGCGGACTGTCAACCACTGCGCCACCAGGGAAGCCCCAAGATTTTTTTTTTTTTTTTTTTTGATTGATGAGTGGTCTCCTGGTTTTATGAAAGTACCTAACAATTATAGTATATATCTGAATACCTTGTAATCCCTACCTTAAATATTTTTCCGCAGGTTATATAATTGCCAAACTTATCAATTAGCTCATGGATGTAAAAATTTCATAATATAGATTTTGTCCTATCACACTAAAACACCACAATGCAATTTTACCCCACAGAAAGTTTGCATTGAAAAATAAGAACAGAGTGGTGCAGTCTCTTGACTTTAAGTGAAATATAGACTCAGAGTCAGAATGAATTATTTCTCCAGGCAGCCTGGAGCAGTGCACTAAGGTGCATGAAAGGTGGTGTGTGAATAAATAAAAGGGCATGATACTTCCTGAGTTTAGACAATATTCATATTAAATGAAAATCCCATCTGGCTGCATCCTTGTGGAAATTTAGAACAGGTATACTCAAATATCATATGGAATTAATATATTATAAAATGATGTATAGAGTATGTGTTACTGATCCTCCTCAATTGCTCTCATTTTCAGATCTTTAGGAATTTTACTGGGATAATTCGAAGTATCTATCCAAATGGTAAGTAGAACTATTTATTATATCACCATATTTTTTCATCTGTAATTAATATAATTTTCTGAGTATTGAAATGAGAAATATGAATTACTATTCTTCACTCACATTTTAAGTTTATTTTTTTAAAAGGAGAATTGTGAAAGAACTTGCTTTTCTTTTTAAATTATCATATTGGAATGCAAATATATGGCATGTAAACTTGGGAACTATTTATAACTCTCCTCTAAAATCTGGTGTAAAGTAGTGTCTGGAAATTAATAGATCTGCTACAAGCAAATACAGATAGGTAGGATTGAATATAGAAATATATACATATAAAATTCTCTTTCCAGATAATTATGTTTATGTTCTTATATTAAAATTATAAAATATAATTGATGGGCTTAAATAGATGCATAAATTCTGTACCTCATTCATTTTGACATCTGAGTAAACTGGTCTAAACTTACTCTGGAGTCATCTTCATTAAGAGTTTATTTCCTCAAGTTTTGAGATTGGAGAAATGAAGTCATTATTCTTCTTGTTTATAAGCACTTGTCAGGAACTAAGGACTGTCATCCTTGAAACTTGCTTCTAAAGTTTGTGGTCATCATGGTGTCAGCCAGATGGGCTCTTAGTCCTTCCACACTATTGAATATAAGGGAGATGTCCAAAATGCAGATAATTTTACCTCTGACCTCATGACACAAGGAAAGTGCTTTAAAATTGCATTTATTATATTTTCTCATTACCCATGTTATATTTACAATGGACAGATATTAAATGAAGATAAATTTAAATAAGAACAAAACAACCATATTCATACCACCTAAGTATAACCAGTAACCCTTCGTATAAACCGTGAATGTTTTCAGTATGTGAACACACATTTTTTTGCAGGAATTTGAAAAGTGAGAGGGATAACAATGTAAAATTTAGGTTAACCCCATTTGCCCCCAAATGATTCTGCAACCTGGTTTTGAATCACTTGCGCTCTCTCTGCATGACTTTGGGCAAATTCTTATTCTCTCTGGGCCTTCCTTTCCTTATAGGAAAAAATGGAGCTAATAATCCATACCTAGTTGATAAGTTTGTCTTGAGGATTAAATAAGTTAATACAGATAAAGTGCTTAGAACAGTGCCCAGATGTTGCAAAATTATCCATAATATTTTAATTGTTTTCTTCTGCAAAGTCAGGTAGATGATATAAATTTGTACATTTTTTTTCTGTATCCTGATACTTCATTTAGCTCTTTATTAGTTGTGATTATTTTTCAGTTGGTTCTTTGTGGTTTCAGGCTGAAAATCATATTATCTGAAAATAGAAATGATTTAGACAGTTTATCTTTTCCTTTTTAATGTCTCACACACTTTTAAATTTCAAGTTCACCACTTATTGTCTTGACTACAGCTTTTAGTTCAATGTTAAATAACGGTGAGTAACTTCTTCCTAGTTTTATTGGGAATGACTCTCATGATGGTATTAAAGTATGATGTTGACTAAGTTTTATTCCTTTTCATGCTAAGAAGTTATCTTATTCTTAATGAACGAAATTAGATCATCAGAAATTTCTGTTGATGCTCTATAAATCTTGAGATATACAAATATTTTTTGAATCTGTTGAGAGGGTGATTTGGTTTTCCTTTCTTCATCAGGTGACTTGCTAATTTTATGTTATCCTTGAATAGCTGGAAGCTTATTCTTTTCTTACATACTTTAGTTCAATATTTTTTTAATTGAAGAGGGAATTTGAAAGAATGCTCAAAAGTGAGGATGGCCTATAGTATTTTTTTATTGCTTTTCTTCTTTTTGGTGCTGTTAAGGAAGTTACATTTACATTAGAATCTTTACAATATTCTCTGTGGATATATTTTCTCTATTCTAATTTGTTAATTCTGCTGCTTACCTAATCTATTTCTCATTCCATTTTTTAAATTCTGAGAATTATTTCTATCAAAATTTTTCTAAGTGTATCCTGGATTGTTTATAATAAGGTTTTAATATAATCAACTTTTTTAAATGTTTGGAGAATGTTTTAAAACAATATGTAATCCATGTCATATACTAAGTCAAATAGAGTTCTGTCAATTTAACACAAGTAATCCTATTGCTCAAATTTCAATATTCTGGTCAGAGATGGGGCTAGTTTGTGCAAATTCTACTGGACAGAGATGGGGCTAGTTTGTGCAAATTCTTAGAAAGCCCAAGTGATTCATTGGATTTACACTCTATGCACAAAGCTACCAAACATAAGCTGGTGAATTATATGATTCACACTTATTTAGGAAGGTGAGTCTTTCAGGAATGGGAAAGATTAACTACAATGGGGGTAACACTAGGGCCAGAGATAAGAATTAAAGATCTATTTAGATCCAGCATTAGGATCTTTTAGGAATCTGACTTTTAGAAATACTGTCTTGTCAAAAAAGGAAATGTTTAATATCCTTGCTCTTTCCCAAGGCTATTCCCTCTGTATTCCACTTTTCCTTCATCCAGAAAATTTACTCTATTAGATTTTCTTCTCAGTACTTTTTGACTCTCTATGACAATAACCTGTTAAATGTCTAGTATAATGGCTTTGTCTGGTGAGTTCTCTTATTGCCCTTCCCTTTTCTTTTTAACATTTTTACTATAGCTTGTAAAAGCCAAGATAAATTTCTGCCAGAATTTGATATTCAGTGTTTATCCAGCCATCCATCAAACATTTAGTGAAAATCAGCTATGCATTAGGAACTATGCTAAGAAGTAGAAAATGCTGTCTTCCAGACAGCTAGAATATTTAACCCCTACACTCAAGAGATCTTAATCTTCTGCTTGAACTCGCCAAGGTTCAGTATCTCCAGTTGGCATAGTATATTTTTAATTTGATAACCCAAAGATACCCAAAACTTCAATAAGCTCTGTCTTTCTAAACTGCACCTCCTACAGTTCATGTCCTTGTTGATTATAACCTCCTAGGCTCTTAATATATAATCTTTATTGAATTATTATTTTATGCTAAAGTCTTTGTCCTATCCCTAACTGACTTTCATCAAAATCCTATTGATCACATCTTTACATTTGTCCCAAACTTCTCTTTATCTTTGTATCTATTACCTTAGTTTTAGAACCACAAAATCTGCTCCTTGATTTTTTCTACAACCTCCTAACTATTTCTGTATTCCTCCTTCTCTTGTCCACCAACCACAGTGCCATCAAGGTTCTTCCTGAAATTTGTATGGAATTAATGAGATAGTCACCCATTCAAAAATTTTTATGACTTTGCATTGCTTAGAGGAAAAAGCCCAAACTCCTCAGCTTGCCATTTGCTTTTCTTCACAACTTGGTACCCAGTTCATTTCTTCTCAATTTATTTGCCATCCCCTCTCCCCACTCCAATGAATTTAATCACATTTGATTACTGTGTATTGTGGTTTCTTCATATTTAGACCATTTTCTGACACGTAGAGGGTATTCAAATGGTGTTTGCTGATCATTATTTTGAGAAGACTCAGGTTTATAATAAGCAGGAGCTTGTGATCTCCTGGGTGGGTCAGACTGAAGAGATATTGTTTAATTAGGTAACTTATGGGGGCCTTTGAAGTTTCATATTCGGGGAATACCATAGGAATGGGAACCATATATGTGATTTAGAAATGATCTAGTCTGGGCTGTGTTTTCTGGATGTTAAATTGAGGCTTGAAGTATCAGAGATTTATTCAGTATTATAGCTACAGCTGTTTAATACTCTGAGATTGACTACTTCCAAATCTGTGGAAACTAAAGTAAACCATAGTTTGAATCCTGAGTAAAAGTTTAAGAGACATGATGAATTGTAACTATTATATGATGCAAGTAGATTATCCTGATTTGATTCAAAATAGTTGTATACATAGACCACCAAATAATTCACCTCCAAGTCTATATTATTATGATTTTTCCTGATATTCATATTGAAGTATTTATGATTATGTAATTGTCAGTGTCCTTTGTTTTGAAGAATGTAATTGGATATTTGATTCTTAAACTCAAAGAGTAAGGCTGAGCTGGCTAGAAATAGGAAAGTCATGAGGATATCATGGAAAATTTGAGATGGAGAGATTGACATCAAGACTGAATGAATTTAGCAGTTATTTCACACAACTTGAATCAAGTAGTTGTTTTTGTTCTGCTTGTCTTCATCATATGAAAAGCAGCCAAGCTAGGTTTTTCTTATGATATTTTTGTTTAGTTGAAAATTTTGAACCAAATGTTAAGGCTCTGTAATTATCCTTGATAAATTTTAACTGCTTAGTCTTAGTCACTTCTTTCCAAGTGTCAAGGTTTGTTAACTCTTAATAGTGTCATATGTAGTATATTTCACACACATTGTCAATGACACAGTCTTTGAACACTTGCTAGATTGTTTTGACTATTTCAATAATGAAGGAAACTAAATTGATTGCTATGGTTGCACTGATTTATCAACCACTGTTGAAGAAAACACTATTCTCAACTGACTTAGTTACTATCAAGACATTCTTTTCCTATAGCTTGGGAAGAAAATCTTCAGCTTTCTACCTCTGTCAGCAGGGGAGAAAATGAATTTTTCTTTGTAGCTTTGTTTTATTTTACACATTTCTCTTGACTTTATAGTTTCATGAGACTTATAAGCCCTAGGAATTTATATTTAGTTTTATATTTAAACTTTGAAAAAAAATTGAGGTCCGAACTAAAGGTCTGCAAACACTTTTTTCTTCTAAAAAGGGGCTCTAGTGATCAAGGTTGACAAATATGATGTGACAGCTAATAGCTTAAAATGGTTCTAGCTTTCCAAATTTAGACTGAGTTCCGACTGTGGAAGGTTGGGCTTCTGTATATGAAAGCATACTTTTGGAGGAGCTTCAAGATGACGGAAGAGTAAGACTCAGAGATCACCTTCCTCCCCACAAATACATCAGAAATACATCTACACGTGGAACAGCTCCTACAGAACACCTACTGAACGCTGGCAGAAGACCTCAGACCTCCCAAAAGACAAGAAACTCCCCGTACCTGGGTAGGGCAAAAGAAAAAAAAAACAAAGACAAAAGAATAGGGACGGGACCTGCACCAGTGGGAGGGAGCTGTGAAGGAGGAAAGGTTTCCACACACTAGGAAGCCCCTTCGCGGGTGGAGACTGTGGGTGGCAGTGGGAAGCTTCGGAGCCGCGGCGGAGAGCGCAGCAACAGGGGTGCGGAGGGCAAAGCAGAGAGATTCCCACACAGAGGATTGGTGCCGACCAGCACTCACCAGCCCGAGAGGCTTGTCTGCTCACCCGCTGGGGCGGGCAGGGGCTGGGAGCTGAGGCTCGGGCTTCGGTCAGAGTGCAGGGAGAGGACTGGGGTTGGCAGCGTGAACACAGCCTGCAGGGGGTTAGTGCGCCACAGCTAGCCGGGAGGGAGTCCGGGAAAAAGTCTGGACCTGCCAAAGAGGCAAGAGACCATTATTTCGAGGTGCGCCAGGAGAGGGGATTCAGAGCACCACCTAAAGGGGCTCCAAAGACAGGCAGGCGTGAGCCACGGCTATCAGCGCGGACCCCAGAGACGGGCATGGGACGCTAAGGCTGCTGCTGCCGCCACCAAAAAGCCTGTGTGCAAGCACGGGTCACTCTCCACACCTCCCCTCCCAGGAGCCTGTGCAGCCCGCCACTGCCAGGGTCCCGTGATCCAGGGACAACTTCCCCGGGAGAACACACGGTGCACCTCAGGCTGGTGCAATGTCACGCCAGCCTCTGCCAACGCAGGCTCGCCCCGCATCCGTACCCCTTCCTCCCCCGGCCTGAGAGAGAGCCAGAGCCCCCGAATCAGCTGCTCCTTTAACCCCATCCTATCTAAGCGAAGAACAGACTCCCTCAGGTGACCTACACTCAGAGGTGGGGCCAAATCCAAAGCTGAAACCCAGGAGCTGTGCAAACAAAGAAGAGAAAGGGAAATCTCTCCCAGCAGCTTCAGGAGCAGTGATTTAAATCTCAGCAATCAACTTGATGTACCCTGCATCTGTGGAATACCTTAATAGACAACGAATCATCCCAAATTGAGGAGTTGGACTTTGGGAGCAAAGATATATATTTTTTTTTCCATTTTTCTCTTTTTGTGAGTATTTTTATGCTTCTGTGTGTGATTTTGTCTGTATAGCTTTGCTTTTACCATTTGTCCTGGGTTCTGTCTGTCCGTTTCTTTTTTTTTTTTACATTTTAAAATTTCTTTCTTAATAATTATTTTTTATTTTAATAATTTTATTTTACTATATTTTATTTTATCTTCTTTCTTTCTTTCTTTGTATTTTTTCTCCCTTTTATTCTGAGCCGTGTGGATGAAACGCTCTTGGTGCTCCAGCCAGGCATCAGGGCTGGGCCTCTGAGGTGGGAGAGCCAAGTTCAGGACACTGGTTCACAAGAGACCTCCCAGCTCCATGTAATATCAACTGGAGAAAATCTCCCAGAGATCTCCATCTCAACACCAAGACCCAGCTCCACTCAATGACCAGCATGCTACAGTGCTGGAAACCCTAGGCCAAACAACTAGCAAGACAGGAACACAACCACATCCATCAGCAGAGAGGCTGCCTAAAATCATAACAAGGCCACAGACATCCCAAAACACACCACCAGAAGTGGACCTGCCCACCAGAAAGACAAGATCCAGCCTCATCCACCAGAACACAGGCACTAGTCCCCTCCACCAGGAAGCCTACACAACCCACTGAACCAACCTTAGCCACTGGGGACAGACACCGAAAACAACGGGAACTTCGAACCTGAAGCCTGCGAAAAGGAGACCCCAAACACAGTAAGTTAAGCAGAATGAGAAGACAGAAAAACACACAACAGTTGAAGGAGCAAAGCCAAAACGCACCAGACCTAACAAATGAAGAGGAAATAGGCAGTCTACCTGAAAAAGAATTCAGAATAATGATAGTAAAAATGATCCAAAATCTTGGAAACAGAAGAGAGAAAACACAAGAAACGTTTCACAAGGACGTAGAAGAACTAAAGAGCAACCAAACAATGATGAACAACACAATAAATGAAATTAAAAATTCTCTAGAAGGGATCAATAGCAGAATAACTGAGGCAGAAGAACGGATAAGTGACCTGGAAGATAAAAGAGTGGAAATAACTACTGCAGAGAAGAATAAAGAAAAAAGAATGAAAATAATTTAGGACACTCAGAGACCTCTGGGACAACATTAAACACACCAACATTTGAACTATAGGGGTCCCAGAAGAAGAAGAGAAAAAGAAAGGGGCTGAGAAAATATTTGAAGAGATTATAGTTGAAAACTTCCCTAATAAGGGAAAGGAAATAGTTAATCGAGTCCAGGAAGCACAGAGAGTCCCATATAGGATAAATCCAAGGAGAAACATGTCCAGACACATATTAATCAAACTACCAAAAATTAAATACAAAGAAAAAATGTTAAAAGCAGCAAGGGAAAAGCAACAAATAACACACAAGGGAATCCCCATAAGGTTAACAACTGATCTTTCAGCAGAAACTCTGCAAGCCAGAAGGGAGTGGTAGGACATATTCAAAGTGATGAAGGAGAAAAACCTACAACTAGATTACTCTACCCAGCAAGGATCTCATTCAGATTTGATGGAGAAATTAAAAGTTTTACAGGCAAGCAAAAGCTAAGAGAATTCAGCACCACCAAACTAGCTTTACAACAAATGCTAAAGGAACTTCTCTAGGCAGGAATAACAAGAGAAGGAAAAGACCTACAATAACAAACCCAAAACAATTAAGATAATGGTAATAGGAACATACATATCGATAACTACCTTAAATGTAAATGGATTAAATGCTCGAACCAAAAGACAGAGACTGGCTGAATGGATACAAAAACAAGACCTATATATATGCTGTCTACAAGAGACCCACTTCAGACCTAGGGACACATACAGACTGAAAGTGAGGGGATGGAAAAAGATATTCCATGCAAATAGAAACCAAAAGAAAGCTGTAGTAGCAATTCTCATATCAGACAAAATAGACTTTAAAATAAAGTCTATTACAAGAGACAAAGAAGGACACTACATAATGATCAAGGGATCAATCCAAGAAGAAGATAAAACAATTGTAAATATTTATGCACCCAACATAGGAACACCTCAATACATAAGGCAAATATTAACAGCCATAAACGGGGAAATCAACAGTAACACAATCATAGTAGGGGACTTTAACACCCCACTTTCACCAATAGACGGATCATCCAAAATGAAAATAAATAAGGAAGCACAAGATTTAAATGATACATTAAACAAGATGGACTTAATTGATATTTATAGGACATTCCACCCCAAAACAACAGAATACACCTTCTTCTCAAGTGCTCATGGAACTTTCTCCAGGATAGATCATATCTTGGGTCACAAATCAAGCTTTGGTAAATTTAAGAAAACTGAAATCGTATCTAGTATCTTTTCTGACCACAATGCCAAAGGACTAGATATCAATCACAGGAAAAAAACTGTAAAAAAATACAAACACCTGGAGACTAAACAATACACTACTTAATAACCAAGAAGTCAATGAAGAAATCAAAGAGAAAATAAAAAAATACCTAGAATCAAATGACAATGGAAAACACGATGACTCAAAACCTATGGGATACAGCAAAAGCAGTTCTAAGAGGGAAGTTTATAGCAATACAATCCTACCTTAAGAAACAAGAAACATCTCAAATAAACAACCTAACCTTACACCTAAAGCAATTAGAGAAGGAAGAACAAAAATACCCCAAAGTTAGCAGAAGGAAAGAAATCATAAAGATGAGTTCATAAATAAATGAAAAAGAAATGAAGGAAACAACAGCAAAAATCAATAAAACTAAAAGCTGGTTCTTTGAGAAGATAAACAAAATTGATAAACCGTTAGCCAGACTCATCAAGAAAAAAAGGGAGAAGACTCAAATCAATAGAATTAGAAATGAAAAAGGAGAAGTAACAACTGACACTGCAGAAATACAAAGTATCATGAGAGATTACTGCAAGCAACTCTATGCCAATAAAATGGAAGACCTGGAAGAAATGGACAAATTCTTAGAAATGCACAACCTTCCGAGAGTGAATCAGGAAGAAATAGAAAATATGAACAGACTAATCACAAGCACTGAAATTGAAACTGTGATTAAAAATCTTCCAACAAACAAAACCCCAGGACCAGATGGCTTCACAGGTGAATTGTATCAAACATTTAGAGAACAGCTAACACCGATCCTTCTCAAACCCTTCCAAAATATAGCAGGGGAGGAAAACTCCCAAACTCATTCTACGAGGCCACCATCACCCTGATACCAAAACCAGGCAAAGAGGTCACAAAAAAAGAAAACTACAGGCCAGTATCACTGATGAACATAGATCCAAAAATCCTCAACAAAACACTAGCAAACAGAAGCCAACAGCACATTAAAAGGATCATACACCATGATCAAGTGGGGTTTATCCCAGGAATGCAAGGATTCTTCAGTATACACAAATCAATCAATGTGATACACCATATTAACAAATTTAAGGAGAAAAAGGATATGATCATCTCAATCGACGCAGAGACAGCTTTCGACAAAATTCAACACCCATTTATTATAAAAACCTTGCAGAAAGTAGACATAGAGGGAATTTTCCTCAACATAATAAAGGCCGTGTGTGACAAACCCATAGCCAACATCGTCCTCAATGGTGAAAAACTGAAACTATTTCCACTAAGATCAGGAAGAACACAAGGTTGCCTACTCTCACCACTAGTATTCAACATAGTTTTGGACGTTTTAGCCACAGCAATCAGAGAAGTAAAAGGAATCCAAATCGGAAAAGAAGAAGTAAAGCTGTCACTGTTTGCAGATGACATGATACTATACATAGAGAATCCTAAGGATGGTACCAGAAAACTACTAGAGCTAGTCAATGAATTTGGTAAAGTAGCAGGATACAAAATTAATCAGAAATCTCTAGCATTCCTATACACTAATGATGAAAAATCTGAAAGTGAAATTAAGATAACACTCCCATTTACCATTGCAACAAAAAGAATAAAATATCTAGGAATAAACCAACCTAACGAGACAAAAGACCTGTATGTAGAAAATTATAAGACACTGATGAAAGAAATGAAAGATGATACAAATACAGGGAGAGATATACCATGTTCTTGGATAGGAACAATCAATATTGTGAAAATGACTCTACTACCCAAAGCACTCTACAGATTCAATGCAATCCTTATCAAACTACCACTGGCATTTTTCACAGAACTAGAACACAAAAACTTACAATTTGTGTGGAAACACAAAGGACCCCGAATAGCCAAAGCAAGCTTGAGAAAGAAGAACGGAGCTGGAGGAATTAGGCTTCCTGAATTCAGACTATACTACAAAGCTACAGTAATGAAGACAGTATGGTACTGACAGAAAAACAGAAATATAGATCAATGGAACAGGATAGAAAGCCCAGAGATAAGCCCACGCACATATGGTCACCTTATCTTTGATAACGGTGGCAAGAATATACAGTGGAGAAAAGACAGCCTCTTCAGTAAGTGGTGCTGGGAAAACTGGACAGGTACATGTAAAAGTATGAAATTAGAACACTCCATAACAGCATACACAAAAATAAATTTAAAATGGATTAAAGACCTAAATGTAAGGCCAGACACTATCAAACTCTTAGAGGAAAACATAGGCAGAGCACTCTATGACATAAATCACAGCAAGATCCTTTTTGACCCACCTCCTAGAGAAATGTAAATAAAAACAAAAATAAACAAATGGGACCTAATGAAACTTAAAAGCTTTTGTGCAGCAAAGGAAACCATAAACAAGACCAAAAGACAACCCTCAGAATGGGGGAAAATATTTGTAAATGAAGCAACTGACAAAGGATTAATCTCCAAAATTTACAAGCAGGTCATGCAGCTCAATATCGAAAAAACAAACAACCCAATCCAAAAATGGGCAGAGGACCTAAATAGACATTTCTCCAAAGAAGACGTACAGATTTCCAACAAACCCATGAAAGAATGCTCAACATCATTAATCATTAGAGAAATGCAAATCAAAACTATAATGAGAAATCATCTCACACCGGTCAGAATGGCCATCATCAAAAAATCTACAAACAGTAAATGCTGGAGAAGGTGTGGAGAAAAGGGAACCTTCTTGCACTGTTGGTGGGAATGTAAATTGATACAGCCACTATGGAGAACTGTATGGAGGTTCCTTAAAAATTAAAAATAGACCTACCATACAACCCAGCGATTCCACTACTGGGCATATACCTTGAGCAAACCATAATTCAAAAAGAGTCATGTACCACAATATTCATTGCAGCTCTATTTACAATAGCCAGGACGTGGAAGCAACCTAAGTGTTCATCAACAGATGAATGGATATAGAAAATGTGGCACATATATACAATGGAATATTACTCCGCCATAAAAGGAAACGAAATTGAGTTATTTGTAGTGAGGTGGATGCACCTAGAGTCTGTCATAACGGAGTGAAGTAAGTCAGAAAGAGAAAAATAAATACTGTATGCTAACACATATATAAGGAATCTAAGAAAAAAAATGGTCATGAAGAACCTAGGATTAAGACAGGAATAAAGACACAGACTTACTAGAGAATGGACTTGAGGATATGGGGAGGGGGAAGGGTAAGCTGTGACAAAGTAAGAGAGTAGCATGGACATATATACACTACCAAACATAAAATAAATAGCTAGTGGGAAGCAGCCGCATAGCACAGGGAGATCAGCTTGGTTTTTTGTGACCACCTAGTGGGGTGGGATAGGGAGAGTGGAGGGAGGGAGACCCAAGAGGGATAGATATGGGAACATATGTATATGTATAACTGATTCACTTTGTTATAAAGCAGAAACTAACACACCATTGTAAAGCAATTATACTCCAATAAAGTTGTTAAAAAATATAAAATAAAATAAAATCATAGTTTTATATATCTGATAGTTTTCTTGAGAGCATGTAACCTAATGCCATGTTATATAAATATGGTACCAGAAAAGTTCAGTGAAGTATCAAGTTCATGAAGCTAGTCAGTGATAGATGAACCATAACAATAGTGATAAATATATACAGATAAGCATGACAAAATCTTTCACAATAACTTCAGATTAATTATAAAAAGTGAACTGGGTCAAATCAGACTGAGTACAGAAGAATTAAAATAAATATCTCAGTATTAAAAATAAAATGAAATTTTGTTTGATGTAGGCTTTTTTTTGATGTAGGCTTTTTTGAATTTTTAAATAAAATTCTGAAATAGCATCTAACAGGTACTTTTTTGTAAATGAGTTGTTAGTTATCATAACAGCAAATATTAACATTGATTTATTTTCATTGCAATATATTTTAAATATTATTTTGAAATACTGTTATTTTTATGTGATTCAGAGGAGAGTAAGCTATTTTTATTGAGAGTTTTTGAAAGACAAATTTTATAGTTTTGTTTCAGAGTAAAAGTTATTTCAGATGATGAATATGATGATTTTGTCATGTAAGATGTTATAAAACATAAATGATTTTAGCTATAATAGAAATTTGTCATTCATCAGATTATAGTTGATTGTGGCTAACTCTAATGTGAAGATGTTTTTCTCATTCCTATGGTTTTTTCACAATACAATGCTTGTTTCTGTATTTAGACTTATTTTAGTCTCCCTTGTGTTTAGAATTACCTATTTGCTAGTCCCCTAAGAATGATATTATGCTACTAGAGAGGTATCATTCTATCTGTCTTTCTCTCTATCTGGAACCGTGTTGTTCAACTTTGGCTGCTCTTCAGAAACAACTGAGAATATTTTTAAAATATCCATGGATAGATAATAAAAGTTGATTGTCGTGATATTTTATGTGCATCTACCTATGTCAAAACTTATCTAATTGTATACTTTAAATATGTATGGTATTTTAAAAAGTAAAATATAATGTTACTATATGACCACAAATCCCCCTACTCGGTGGGGGAGGAAGAATAATCAGGTCTAGTTGCAAAGATCCTGATTTAATTGGTTTTAGGTGGGGCTCAGGAGCTGGTGTTTATTAAATCTTCCCAGATGATTTTAATGTCACTCCAGCATTGAGAACCTCTGCCCTAGCACTCATCAGCTACTTTGTATATGGTAAATTCTCAAAAATGGCTGTTATCATTGGTGAATTGAATACATTTCTTCTTTGTATTCATTCATTCATTCATTTACAAGTAATGAAGCTTCACTCATTGAAAGGACTAGAGGTGTACAGATTATGCCAGAGGGACTCCAATAAAGGAAGTACATTTGTTACAGAGGATGGGTTCCAGGACCCACCAGGGATACCAAAATCTAAGGATGCTCAGGTCCCATATTCTACCCTTCATATCTGTGGTTCTGCATCCAAGGATTCAACCAGCCTCAGGATGATATAGTGCTGTAGAAATTTTTCAGTATGAAAAACCATGTATCAGTGGACCCATGCAGTTCAAATCCGTGTTGTTCAAGGGTCAACTGTACTCTCCAAGTAGACTTAAGCAGAATGTAGCTATGCCACAGTACTTTAGGAATACATCTGAACTCAGACACATCATAAAACCCCATCTTCATGGTAAGTTATGGTCCATTTTGAACAAAGACTGACAAAAATTGACAGATTGATCAGTTTAATGTATGGAATTTAAGGCACAGCTTTTATTGTGTTAAGGGTTAAAGGATCTATTTGTTGGGAAATTTCAATTTTATATGATATGTCACAGTTTATAAAACACTTTCTTATTAATGGTATATGATCAATGACTAACATTTCTGTCTTTTTAACATAGACTTTAATGTTGATATCCCCAGCTTTTCTTTTTTATGTCAAATTCACTCCTTTAAACATCAGTTTATACATGAAAATTTCATACAGTTTTACTGTGGTTTTGCTTCAAGGCAACAGTTTTGATAGTGTCACCATTTTTGTCTGTGTGACAGTATTTGTGCAGTTAATTTACCATTTAATTTAATTTCCTGTTATGAAAATGAGTGGATAACAGAAAAAACTAAAGAGCTGATATTGGTGATTAGAAATGTAGGAATTAAAAATGGACTGTAATTGATTTGAAAATGCCATCACAGTTTGTGTCAAAAAGACAAAGTTATTTACTTTTAGTCCTTTGGGTATAACTTTTATAATTTTGACCTTTGGGAATTTATATATTTTGTGAGTCAGAATATTCTAGGTTATGCTGCAGTAATAAGCTATCCCATATTTTATTGGTCTATCTCAATAAGGGTTTACTTTTTACTTATACTATAGAACAGAGAGTCTTGTTCATGTTAAAGTTAGTTGAAGTCCAGGCTGATGGAGGGACCACCTTGACTGATAGAGCAGAGAGAGGGACTCTGGTGAATGGCATGCTAACTCTGAAGCTTCCCATCTGCTCACATTTCATTGGCTGACACAAGTCATACAGGCATAGCTAATTCAAAGGGATGAGAAAGTATATTCCTACTAAGTGCCCATGAAGGAGGAAAATTGGAGCATTTGTAACCAAGTTCCAGTGAGTATCACAATCATTTTCTACTGGATGAGATAATTTTAGGGATAACTTATTTATGATCCTGAATGACAGGAAATCTTTTCTTCTCAATATAAGCCTGTATTGCAAAGCAGGTAGAATATTATTGTTGCTCCTTCTCAGAGAACCTGAGAATCAGAAGGCCTGGACTGTGTCACTATACACCCACAGTTAGTGAAAAGGAGACGGGGGTTTATTTTATCTCTACAGAATAATTGCTTCTCCACATAGTTCATTGATAGGAATCCTATACAGTGTTTTTCTACTTTACATTCTATAGTCTTTTTTCATAACTGCTACTCATTTTATAATCAAATAAACAGCCAATTTATGATAAGCATACATTTTAGGTTTAAAAGTGTAAATTTATAACTACTACTATCTCTTTGTTTTCTATATTTTCCTTTTGATAATTTTTAACATAAAAATTACTCCAGCCTTCTGCCCATCTTTAGAGTTTCACTAGAAAATTATATTCTACTAAGTAATAAAATAAAACAAACCATTGTCACCAGGGTATCACTGTAATATCACAGGTTATAATGTTATTGTTCCTTAGTAAGATTTAATTTTGCTTGAAATCCCAATCTTTCAACCAACAACATGAAGAAACAAGAACAACCTGCTAATGCAGTGGTCCCCAACCTTTTTGGCACCAGGGACCAGTTTCATGGAAGACAATTTTTCCATGGACGAGGGATGGTGGGGATGGTTCAGGTGGTAATGCGAGCGAAGGGGGGGATGTTTCAGGCAGTAATGCGAGTGATGGGGAGCGGCAGATGAAGCTTCGCTCAGCAGCCAGCCGCTCACCTCCTGCTGTGCGGCCGGGTTCCTGACAGGCCGCAGACCGCTACCGGTCCCCGGCCTGGGGGTTGGGGACCCCTGTGCTAATGGACAGTTTCTTAAGAAACAGGAAGGAAGTTTTTTCAATATGCAAATTTCAGCTGATGGAGGGTTATTTAATGTAATTATACTAAACTGGAATATTGGTATTTATTTATTTTTAATTTTATTTTAAAATAAATTTTAATAGAGATGAGTCAGAAGACCTAATGAGTCAAACACGATTTGTAATTATATATATATATTTGGTAAACGCTATGAGCATGGAGTTAGAAATTTGGAGATTATATATAAAAGCCTTATGGAACCAAATATTGTGGGATAGGTTCATAATGTATCAGGTTTTTCAAGTTCACTTTCTACAACTTTACAAAGAAGCTGTCAAAGGAGGGATGAATCAAGTTTTCCCTAACGTCACCACTCTAATTTCCATGAAACCAGCGTGGTTCAAAACTACAAACTGGGCTGCCAACCTTTTTCTTTCAAATGTTTAACATTTTAGGGAACACGTGGATTCCATTCTATTTTCTTTATTAAAGATCTCCATTTTATAAAGTGCTTTATTATGATGTTTTATTGCTGGAGATTCAATGGAAAAAAGGAGTGTTTCATCAACGTGAAGTAGTAATGAGACAATATTCATCGTTTGATGCACAAAACAGCCTATTGATACGTCATTCTGCTGCTAATACAGTAGAGTATTAGGGGTTAACCTCCCTGCCCCTTTAGAAATATTACAGCCATGATTTCTGAAATATAAAGTCCCAGCCATTTTGTGCTCAGAAATCTGACGGCATCATGAGACACCAGTGGAAATAAACCATGATGAATAGTTTAGCTCCATTTCCTCTTCCTTCTCCAAGTGCCTATGTTTCTCATATGTATATCCCTTTCTTGGATTTATCTCTGAAGTCTGTGGGAGATAACTTCCTCCCATTGCTAGCCAGCAGGGGGGCCCATGTTTCCTTGTTTTGGAGCAGCAGCGTATTTGTTCTACCCTGTTTACAGCCAGCGGGAGCCCTTCTTCTTCCGTATAGCTCGGCTTTTCATCAGCACAGAGGGAGATTCAAAATCAGAAATGATCTTAATTAAATGTTTTTTGTATAGAAACACCCATTCCACACCCGTGGTCTTTCGAACTCTTTGGAGGTGTCCCTCCCCACCTTCTGCCTTGGTGAAACTGTAGACAATAGACTTCATCACAAAAGGCAAGGATAAATATTTATCAGGGCACAAAAGATGTTTAGAGAACCTACATTTATTTACATTCATTATTGTGAACATGTTTAATCATGTGATGTGCTATCAAAACTGGCTGAAATATTTTCCTCTATAAAATACTTTCAAATAAAATTTTCTTCTCCAAGAAAATTATAAAAATGAATTTAAACATCCAGAATAAATATTTAGAGAATATTTATTTTAGGGTTTGGGTTTCCAAGAATATCTTATGCTACAATAAGTTATTGTAATACCTGTCTTTTAGAGGAACTTATAAGTTTATTAGCTTTATAATATTAATATTTTCAGATATGAACCATTTTATACTTCTTAGTGGTCTATAAATTGTATAAGGAATAAGTGAAAATATAACCAGATTTTAGTTGGTTAATTAACCAGGCTTAATTAATAATGAATTTTTTTCTTATAGACAAAGTCCTTATTTTTCTGTTTTTAAAATCACAATTAAAGGTATCCAATTCAAACGTAAACTTTACAATGCCTTTTTTTGGGATATGAATAGAGTAAAAGTTTATATTTGTTTAGTTGTAAAAAATTATTTTCCTCTATCATGTAAAGAGCATAATCATGATTAGGGAGATAGGATCTAATTAGTAGATTATTCACAAATTTTAATTGAATAAATTTTTTTTAAATTATATGAGGCATTTGAAATAATTGTTTAGGTAGCTACCAAAAGTAGAATTTAGCAATTAATCTTACTCATTAAAAAACACATTTTCAAGAAACAAAGAGAAACTAAAGTTTCTAGATGGAAAATTTTATAATAATTATTTGTTTTAAGAAGAATTTAATTATCTTACTAAAATGGAAATATCTACCACCATAGGAGAAATGTTATATTTAGATGAAATATAATTTTTTATTTAGACATAAATTATCATTTTAAATTATAAATACTCCTTATTATAATTTTCACATTTTCACTTCCATGTATTGTTATTTATTGATTCAATAGTCACAATTAAGCAGTAAAACACTATTTTGAAGTAGAATTTTTCAACAAATACGTTGTATTTAACAATGGAATCATCTGTTGAAGAATTGTGAATATATTTGCATGATTTTTCTCATAGTTTTTGAACTTTTTTTAAGGTTAAGTACTTGTTTCTTTTTATAAAAAAAGTAATAGAATAATAATTTGCTTAATCACTATAAACTTTTACACTTGGGTGGAACAATTTTGCAAAATTCAGATTCTTTTAGTGATGATCTAATTTTTCAAATAATGGTTTAGTGTTTACACAGTGACTATGATGAAAACTTCATTTACAGATATTTGGTCCTGTGGATTGGGGACTGTTTTTTTTTCAAAAGGCATTGTTATATGTGAATTAGACATGCTTATTTTATATTCTAATTTGATGCCTCTAAAGCCTACCTTTGTTTAATTCTCTGCTCTCTGAGGTTTTCTCAGGGGGAAAAGAAATAGAAAGTCACTCCTTTAAAAGATATGTTGTCTTACAAGAATAAAACACCTTTTGAAATGTTAGTGAAGTACTGGTATTTTAATGCCCTTCATGTTTTGTGATTATTTTTTTTTCCTATCTCAAAAGCAGTTGATTTTGAATTAAAATTAAATATATTTGAATCTACATTTTCTACTACTACAAAAGGAAAGAAATGATTATAATTACTGCATTTGGAGATTTTTTTAAAATGTAGCTTCTCGTTTAAAAGAACTTATTTCCAACCCTAAGAAGTTGGTTATTCTGTGTGCATTTATCAGATAGACCTCATATAATTTCTTGTATCTCTTAAGGAAGTTCCTATATAATAGACAAAGCATCCAAGAGCACAAACCTAATGAAAAATATGCTTTTGTCGAGATGGTTTCACTCCAGTAACCTCAGAAATGTTGGCAAGTAATTTGAGTTTCAGTGATAAGATTCTGCTTCTGCCAGTGATGGCTCTGGCCATTTGATAGGTTGAGTTTTTACAAGAACAACTTGCTGTTTATAGAAAGCTTAGGTCTTAGGGGATGCATCCCTTCCCCCAAGTTTAGATTTTGTGTGCGCATTAATAAAAAGGATGATTTCTGTTTTGGAAGATGAACAATATATTTTTAAAATAATTTTAAAATATATTTTTTTAAAAGGAAGACTATTTTAGCCTTCTAAATTGTGTCTTCTACATTCATGTGGTATTGCTGAATTACTAAAATTTGCTTTTGCATTTCCTGCTGGAAATTTAAATTTTCTTAACAAATCTTTTCTGCTCCAAGTAAATGTAAGTAAAGGTCATTAAAATATGGTGTTTCAAAAATAAAATTTTTGAAAAGGTTCAGCTCTTAAGTTCTGCAATTACCTGTAAAACTTTCTATCTATGAACTTACTTTTTGTTACTGACAATTTTGTGTAAACAATGGGTGGCTAAAATATATGTTTAGCCAAAAAAAGAAATTATTTGCAGCAAAATGAGAATAGCCACAAATAAAGACTGGTCTGTCAGGGTTCCATTGCCCAGCTAAGAATGTGAGCTGCCACTAAGTAGGGACATGAACACATCATTTAACCCTATGAGGTCTCAGATTCACCATCTGAAAATAGAGGATTGGATAAAGAAAATCACAGTACCATTTTATAATTCTAGATGACAAGCTGCAACATCAAGTCTTTGACTTCTTCAGATACGATAGAGGACTTCAAAATGTTATTACTCACTAGATTTGGTATGAGCATATATATAAAACATTGATTCTTTTAACTTTTTGTTTTGAAAATAATCAAAAATAAATCATGAAGGGTAATTCACTATGTTAATATCATATTTTATAAAGCTTGATATTTTAAACTTAAGTAAATGAAATATGAAAGTCCTCATCTTATTAGTTCTGTCATATTAGTGTAAGTTTAAATTCTGTGACAATCCATGTCTAGATTAAGACAAACTTATTTTCAACCCTATTCTGAGTGTTTCAGATGAAGATAAGATCATAGCAAAATTCAACTTATAGCACTCTTAAAAGGTTAAACTTTGTTGCTCTTTTCAAGGATAAAATAATTTCACTGTCAACTTAAAAACATTTCTTTTACTTAAAAAGATGGAATTTAATTTGAATTATGAATAAAGAAATGTACTTATCTTTTTAAAAAAATTGTCATTCCTTTCCCAAAAATGTACCATTTTGTGCCAAATCTGAAAGCAAGGACACATTTAATGGTATATGTAATATATTAAGTTGCAGTTTCAAGGCTGATTCAAGAACAATTGAATACACATCATGAAACTTCCTTATTGATGCTCAAGCACTTAGTTAGTAATGGCTTGAGGTATAAACACCATTATCTAGATACATATTGTCAAATTTAGAAATGCATTTGTGGTACTATAATGAATTTTATACGGCATAATTTGCTGAGAGATTTGTCATATTAGGTTCTATGGAAAGCTCTCAGGAAAATACTGCCTTTTACCACAAAATAAGTTTTTTACATCTATACTGTGGGGATGTAAAAATGGATAGCAAATATATAACAAAAAAAAAATATTTGTGATGAGGTGACTTTTAAAATTTTTTCTAATTTACACCAGAAATTCTATATCTAGTAGTATTATCTTTAGTTACTTGTGAACATCTTGAATTATTTTGACATTTAAAAATATTATTCATCACTAATTTTGTACAGGAAATTTAATGTATTTAATCTATCCTTATACTTCCATTCTGTGTATTTTTCCAGACAGTCCTTCCAATCACTTTTAGAGTTTGTCCCTTTAGCAATTTCCTCTTCTATTGTCTTTTAGTATAAAACTTTAGTATAAATATTAATATCATCAAGTCAACATACAGAATGCTTATTCATCTTTGTTTTTTTCTATTACTTGCTCTATTTGCATGAAAATGATATAATCAAAATTGTCAATATATTGTCTGTGTAACAATGTCTCTCCATTGAAATATTTAGTATAAAGCCATGCTGTACAAATTCAAGGGTAAAATAGATCTAGATCTCATCCTATTAGTAATTCTCAATAAATAGTGTGTGACTATTCCAACTGACATATTGAAAGACAGAGATATTTCTTAGAGGGTTCAGTCACTTGGCTAAGCTGATCTTCTAGTAGTATGGTAATTTTTAAAAGTGTGACCCCTTTTGATAGAAATAAGATGAACCATATTTCCCATGATTTTCAAGTAGTTTACAATTTTTATATGTTTACCAGTATCTATTTCTATGCGCTTTACACACAATGTCACAAAATTTGTTTGTTTCTTTTTAAATCAATATTATAGTTTTTTCAATGTTTATGTACAGGATTTATAGCAACAACTGGAATGAAACTTCTTTGCTTTGCACTCTCTATTTAAGATGCTTCATCTCAAATAAGCTCTGCATTACTAGTGATATTAAAATTTATTAAATGGAAAAATTCTCTTTCAGTTATCAGATAGCTCATTTTACCACGTTATTGGTGTTCTTGCCTTCACACAACTCAGCCAAATTACATTAGATATAGTTATCTATTTAAAAAAAAAAACCTATGGATTTAAAGTGGAATATCACGAAAGACCTTATCTCATTATGCCACAGTATATCATGGCTGAGAATATATCAGATGAGATAATGCATTAGATCTCTGCTTTCTAGAGACATTAGCATTAAAATTAAATATAGAAGAAATTAAGTCTGAGTATTTGATGTGAGTCCCAAGGTTTATGCCAAGCATTTTAAGCCATTGCTAGAAGCCAACTCTAAACTGTAAATGAAGAGATTTAGGATTCTACTGTGTCCACTATGGTAGAACTTCTCAAATGAAAATGAGCACAAGAATCATCCAGAACAAATTATTTTAAAAACAGAATCCTAAACCCACCCCCAGAAATTGAGATTTTTAAATAAATCTTCAGTGTGTCTTTTGAATTTGCATTTCTTAGCAACAACCCCAAGTGATTTTGATATAGACCATGTTTTAAAAAAATATTGTTTAGAGCATACATTTTTAGGTGTTTTTTTAAATTATTACAAATTCATGTATTTTATCCAGCAAAAAATAAACAAATCATTTAAAGGAATCTAAACTCTTACAAAATCACATACTGTATGTTAAGGAATAGCATCTTTAAAAAACAGAGATTTAATGACTGCCATACTCTTGAACCTGAGCACCAATCTTTTTGTCAGTATTTTTTGTCATTATCTGTTACTATTTTAGAATGTGCTATTGTAGTTTTCTGAGGTGACTCAGATTTTAATCATACTTTTCTCCTAGTACCATACAGCAGAAGTGTTGCAGAAATTTTAGGTACTTCTAGAATCTAGACTGTATCTCCCAGACTCACATTCATAGAAACACGCAAAAAATTTTCGGGCAAGTTGTTTCACTTTGTGGTTCAAAAACTATGACTGCAATAGATAGAAGTAAACTTGAAGCATAATATTTTAGAGCTTAAAGATGCCTCAGAGAATGTTGACCAACTGCTGTCCTATAAATGAATTCCTTCTTTAGCAAAGTGCTGGGCACATAGGATGTTCTAAAATATCACTGAGAGCAATACTGGATCATGTTTTAAAACAGTCCGTTAGAAATTCATGTGCAAGTAACATTTCAGTGGTTTGAACTGAAGCACAATTACTTGACTCACACTACAAGAAGCCTAACGTTAGGCCATAATTAAGGCTAATATTGAGGCTCAGGGATGCCCTTTATATTCCAGGCTCTTTCCCTCTGGTCCATATTGGGGCCTCCTACCATCATGCTTGCACTTTCATTTGATAGATGATTACTGCACATCGGGGCCCCATAGCCTCATGTTGACTGTCTAGGAAGGAAGTAAAGAAAAAAAATGGACTAAAAGTAAGACTATGCCATTAAACTTGGGAAAGGATGTCTAATTCTACCTACATATGACTGGACAGAACTGTGTCACTTTGCCTTCTCTGGCTTTATGAGCTGAGAAATTGAGTAATCTTACTTGAGCACACTGATGTCCCAAACTAAATCAGGGTTCTGACAGGAAAAATTGGGAATTTATATTGTGTTGGCAACTGGAATTACCTGCTTCTGCAGCTGGTGTATGTGTAAAGGAAAAATGTATCCAAAAGCCTCAGAATAATTGGTATAGACATGAAGATAGAATTCATTATTTGCTTGTTATGTGCAGCATTAACTATTTGGCACACTGTATTATTTAGTTTTTTTTTTTTTTTAATTTATTTATTTTTTGCTGTGTTGGGTCTTCGTTTCTGTGCGAGGGCTTTCTCTAGTTGCGGCAAGCAGGGGCCACTCTCCATCGTGGTGCACGGGCCTCTCACTATCGCGGCCTCTCTTGTTGTGGAGCACAGGCTCCAGACGCGCAGGCTCAGTAGTTGTGGCTCACGGGCCCAGTTGCTCCGCGGCATGTGGGATCTTCCCAGACCAGGGCTCGAACCCGTGTCCCCTGCATTAGCAGGCAGATTCTCAACCACTGCGCCACTAGGGAAGCCCCACACCATATTATTTAGAAGGTGTAGTCATGAGTCTTCATGGTGTCCCTCTCACCCAAACATGACAAAAAAAATTGGGGCTGGTGATTACCTGTCATAAAGGAGGCTAAACTAAGAGGAAAAGGGAAAACTTCCTTAAATCTTGAGAGAATAATGGTGGATGAAAAGTGGTAACAAACCCCAAAAAACTGCAAAAACTTTAATTATTGGCATTTCAGTGTGGTAGTGGTCAGCAAGAAGGTGATCATTGTGTAACCGACCTCTATACTGTTTTTATTAGTTTAAATATATGACTGACTTTGAGAAAGTCAAAGTGAAATGACAACGGCTCCACCTCTGAGTGACTCCGATATTTTATGCCTTGTTCAGCAGCAGACAGGAATTAAAATGCTACAAAATGGGAATCTTCAACCTTCTTTTCTTCTTACAACACCATTGGTACCTCCAAAATTTAAGTTTTTCCGAAGTGGTCTAGAGTGGAGGTAAGGGAGGTGGCATGGAAGGGGGGTGTCAGTGTTCTCTGACAGCTTCCTCTAGCAAGCCTAGAGAGGTTGGGCAGAGGTAGGAGGGAAACCTCTTTCTGACAGCCTGTTGAAATTCAGATTAACTTGGAATTCATCAATTCAAAATTAATCTTGATTATTACTTTTATGCCATAGCTTAGTTACTTTATAAGTTAAAGTTTTTTTTTTTTTCTTTTTGTGCCTAATCCTAGAAAGAAACACACCTGTACCATGTTGAAAGCATACACTTATTCTGAGGAGAATAATTGACAAATCTCTCAAGAGAGATTTTCCACTGCAAAATGTAAATGTAATTTTTCATGATGCACAAACCAACACTACTCATTAAATATATTACACAACAGTCTTAAATACTTAAATAAATATTAGTAATATGTTGGTATATATACTATCTGTGTTTCTCATGTATCCTAACCGTATTCTATAGACAAATGAATATTTTTTAAAAAGAGTTCAAAAGAACCTGCAGTTGGGATATACACACAAGGTCTTAATGGAAAATAAGCACAATAACTCTGGAAAATACAACAGATCATTAAGAACATTTTGAAAGACATTTTGTCTATGTTAAACAAAGAATCCATTTCCTAGTTACATATTTACATTAGAAAATGGAACAGGTGATATTATTTTTCCATTGCTTGAGTAATTTCTTTTCACTTAATTGATTTTCTTCTGTCTTTGCTATCAGTTTGTCAGATACATGTGGTTTATTACTTTTATGGGGCTCAGATTTTCAAACATAAGAGTTGAACCTCTTTGCCATAATTTTATATCATCTGATTTCAGATGTATAATATAGAGAGATAGATATGTGTGTTTTTACATCATTATGTTTCCTGCAACATGAAGCAATATTTTATATAAGAGCTCTAGGTATTCTATAATTATCACTTGGACTGAAAAAGGCAAACATTTTCATTTGAAGATATTTTAAAAATCATTTTTCAAATAAGTATATTTGTTTGGATCGCAGAGTTCCCAGATTTCCTCCCATGGAGCTTCAGTAGTATAACCAGGCTAGACAAGAGCTATTTCATGGCACAACTGGGTAGCTTTTATTATGTATTTCAATTAATGATTTGAAAAAACCTTTTGAAGTTTAGTTTAAAAACTCTGTTATCATTGTAGTAGAGCAGCTCTGGCTACTTTTCTTCAGCTGATTACCATTAACGAATGCTAAGCCATTCCCCAGGATAATAAGGAACAATTAGGGATTGCATTAACCCTTGAGGTTCTATGCAAAATCAGGAGTAGCAGCCTGATAAATAAGAAGCAACCACTAAAAGTATTGGGGACCGAGTGAGGAAGAGCAGTTTTGTCAAACTCATGTCAATCCTATGGTTTATGAGGAGTGCTAAAGACTTCATTGTTTATCATGGTGTATGTTGTTACTATTGTCATTAGTGTCTATGGGTGTTTTCAGTTAAGAATAGGAAACTTTGGAATCTGTATTTCTTTCAGGAGGAATCTTACTAACTTCTGAAGGAATGGGATGTAGGGTGAGACAAAGATTCCCTCATTAGCTTTCTGATATACAATGGCAGTTCTAATGTAAGAGTGGTCATATGTGCATATCCCATTTCACCCTTACAGAAGTCTGTTAAACTCCTCTACACATTCAGGAGCATTAGAATAGCTTCAAGCAAATCTGACTTGTTTATCTAATTCCTTGTATACTATAAGAAGAAAAATAAACCAAGACTTTACCCTGAAGAGCTTGACGTTCCAAAATATATAGTATTAATATCTTTGAAACCATACAGTTATTACCACTGTTGCTTTGATGACTTTTTTCCCATGATTTTTTTTTTTTTACTCTGTCCTGATTTTACATAGTTGGAATCATAGTATACAAATAATTGTATCCATTTTTCATATAAGAAGGCTATTAATCTTTATGAATTCCACTCCAATTTGGTCACTGGCTTTCACCTTTTTACAACAATATGGGTAGTGTTTATATGATATATGACTCTGATAATTACCTAGGTATAAGATGAAGGAAAGAAATGTACATTTCTATAAAATTGTGTCAGTGATTGAGCCTAAAATGGAATCTTTACTTCAAAATATTCAACCTTTAGACATTTTTATTTCTATAAAAATAATTATTAGAAGGATCTAAAATATTCTACTCAATCCAATGTACCTCATGGAAAGTTTAATGCATTTTGAAATTAGTGAAAATTTTGGTATGCCAAATGTAACATTTGACTCTCAATACATTCTTACATTTGTATCATATATTATATATATGATATGCATATATGATACACATTTCATATATGATACACATATACATATGGATAGGTGCCACATATATGTATCATATATGTGTACATGTGTGGCGTGGTATGGGTAGGTATATATGTATATGGAAAGAGAGATAAATACTTCTTAATAGATTTCATATTGAAATCTACTAAAAATAATATGAAACCATGATGTACCAATATAAAAGTAACAGGGAAGAGAAAATTTTTCAACAAAAACAAAATTTAAAAACCAGAAATAAAGCCCATTTCATGCTTCTACGTGTTTGTGAACAATACTCACTGTCATTATATGCCAATTAAAAATAATGAGATATTTTATAAACATCATGAATATTGTGTTTAACTTTTTAGAATACAGAGTTTCAATAGTTAATAGACTATAAATAACATTTTGTAGAAGTTAATGATCATTTTTAGAGTTCCATCCAGAGAGATTCAACACTTTGCTAGAGTTGATTTGAATTATGATTAAAATTATGAAATATTGTCTCTATAAAAATTGAAAGACTTATACATACTAGATTCAGCATTAAATCTATTAGAAGCTCTGGTGCATTTTTTAGGTCTAATGTGAATTGAAATACTGGTTCAATTAAAAAAAAACATGTTAATTTGGTCCCTGTACCATGCCACTGGGAGTCACATTATTATAATATGTCATAATCTTTAAAATTAAATTAGAGTATATTCTTTTGTGATAAAATTTAAGTAAATTGCATTAGACTGTTTCTGAGTCTCCAACAAAACTACACATTCTTTCATTTAACATAATTTAAAATAATATCGACGATGTCAATATTTGGAGTGAAATTCAAATTGTTCAAATTATTCCCAAAACATAGAATTGATACATTATTGCTTGGTTTAAACATACTTTCTTTAATGTGACATTAGTACTAAAATGTAATCTAAACCATGCTTTGGAAGATCTGCTGCTTCTAAGTTTTTTTCCATTTTAATAGATCATTTGAAATTGATAATTATCAGCTTCCTTGAGACAGAAGATGCAGTCACAAACCTCACAGATGCTTAGTGATTTCCAAGGATAAAATGATAAAAATAATTTAAATTACTAGGTTGTAATTTGAATTATACCACCCCTTGGGAAGCACAGCATATCATGTAACTCTGAGGCATAACATTCATTAGAATAGTATTTTATCATAGCATTTTTTTTTTTTTTTTTTTGCAGTACGCAGGCCTCTCGCTGCTGTGGCCTCTCCCGTTGCGGAGCACAGGCTCCGGACGCGCAGGCTCAGCAGCCATGGCTCACGGGCCCAGCCGCCCCACGGCACGTGGGATCCTCCCAGACCGGGGCACGAACCCGCGTCCCCTGCATCAGCAGGTGGAATCCCAACCACTGCACCACCAGGGAAGCCCCTATCATAGCATTTGTAGAACATTTTAACCACCAAGGCTAAAAATAAGATGTTGGGTACCAATTTTTAATTATCTGGACTGCCTCGCATTGGGGAACAGGTATTTTCAAGGGTAAATAAAGGAAAATAATTTTCCTTTCCATGTTCTCTTAAAATCTAGAGAGTAATAGACTTCTTTTTTTTGAGGATCATGAACAACAGAAATTTATTGTTCACAGTCCTAGAGGCTGAAAGTCCAAGATCAAGACACCAGCATTGTCAACTTCTGGTGAGAGCCGCCTTCTTAATTCCTGGCAGGTGGCTTCTCACTGTGCCCTTACATGATGTAAATGACTAAAGATCTCTCTGAGGACTTAAAAATGCTTATAAGGGCACTAATTCTATGTATGAGGACTCCACTCTCATGACCTAAGCACAACCCAAAGACCCACCTCCTAATACCATCATCTTTGGGGGAACACAAATATTCAGATCATAGCATGCTACCTTCCACTGTATTTCCAATTATAAAATGCAAAGTTGGATTACCACAGAGTATTATTCTTTAACCATCATCTCTGTTTCCTTGAAAACAAAATTGCCCAGACTGTAGCACCTGTAACCATACGCCTTGTAGGATGCTTTAGGAACAAAGTCCACGATATCCTGGTTCCCTGTTGAGTTGAGAGATCCAATGGGGATGCCACCTTTGCTGGGATTTCAGTATTTATCACAGGCTTTTCCTACAAAATGATATCATTCTAGTCTCCATACCAAAAAATTATCAGTAAGGCTGTTGGACACATCATTTATTATTAACGTTTATTTTTGCTTCTTCTGTATAACTTCATCAAAATTCATTTTGAAGAACTGATTTATCAAGTTTATGTGTGTTTGCATGTCTGTATATCACAAAATTTAATATAGCTTTATTTTACTAATTTTTTTTTTCAATTTGGGAAATAACTGATAACAATAATTTCGAAGAGTATCACTAATACAAAAGCTTCTCCCCATGTTTTTGTGTTGGTAGCCCTCTTAATAATTAAATATGAATATTTTTAAAAGCCAAATCAATCCAAGGGAAAAAAAAGGCTTTCATCTTTTATTCTCTGTGTTATTTTTCTTACTGCTGGCGTAGAAGCACTTTCTCAATTCTTCCATTTATTTTTATAAATGATGGATAAATTATTTATTTTTAAAATTTCTTATGTTTCTGTTCCTGTTTTTAGTGTTACCATGCAACTTATTTTGTATGGATATTTGCCAGAATAAGTAGTTTCAATGAATAAGATGTTTGCCATGTCATCTTTATTCAACAATTTCTTAAAAAAGCCATTTCTTATCATATTGTACTTGGTTACAAGTTATCCCTATGCTTTACTGCCACTGAAAATCTCAGTTAAGTGTACTTATCTTACATATCTTACATAAGATATAAGATATGTAAGATAAGTACACTTATAAGCTTACATATCTCTGGGGTGTTCTGAATGGCAATTAATGGCTTAGAAATAGAAAGTTTTGTAATTCAAACCTAGGTTTTCACAGACATGAGATGCATCAACATTGCTATTAACACAATAGAAAACTTGTCATAAATTATTGCTCTTAAAATGTCAAATTTGTTAACGTCATTGAGAGAAATATTTCAGAACTAGTTTAAGAAGAGAAAGCTAGCGAATTACCTTCCACCGCAAATGTAATAGTTTATATATCCATAGAATAAACAGGAATTGTTTTGCTTTGTTTTCCAAGGGGATGGGAATCATTCATTATGGCCTATCCTGCTCTTGGACTTTCTTAAATTTTCTTAAAGGTAGAGGCTTCTAGAAACAAACTGGCTCCAACATTTGATGTTTCAATTCCTTAGAAATGCTTCCATGTGAGTAATTTTGTGACCCTATCCTCTTAAGTACTGGCATTCTCCTAAGATATATGTTTAAAAAAAAATTAAACTCTCAAAAAATCTTCTAGTTAGAGTAAAAAATGATAATTTTGATGAACTAATTAGCAATTATTTATTAAAAAATATTCTGCCACTGTTTCTTCTTTCATAGTTAAACTTAAGCATTACCAAATACAACTTTGGGAATGATTGTCAGGAAAGATGTCATTTAAATTTTACAAATAATATTTGTTATGATGATTTGTGCTGGCATTTTTGTAGTTATTTAGCAAGAATATATAGGCCAATATAAGACAATTAACCTTTATTGCTGGGTATTGCTTAGGAATGTGCTACTCAGTTAAAAACATCTTTGAGTTCCCCCTAAGTATTTTGTTGAAGTATGCTCATAGATGATTTTTATTATGTCATCTCATAGAAATTACAGAATACAAAAGAGTCTCCCTTTTTGTGTAGCAATTAGAGAAATAGAAATGCATGTAGAAATAAGAATATAAAATAAGCCAGAGTTAAGTGGAAAATAAATCTAGTCCAGTCAATACACCTGTATTGTCACTGGTGGTAGCTTGGAATGTTATCTTCTAGGATTTTTGTATTTAATAGGGAATTACTGAATATCATCTCTAACCTAATGGACTAAATGAATAATGGAATTCTAGGCCCTTATGGTTGCCTGAAGAAGGAAGGCATTTGGAGGCTGACGTTGCATTTTGTCCTTGCTGCCGAGATCAGGGAGGTGATATGTGCTTACTTGATTAAGTCATGAGTCTTCTGGGCCAACTCTACTCTAACGTATGGTTTGGTGTATAGGCAAGACACGCATACAATAGGCTTAAAAGCAACTCCCTACCTTTACCTCTTTATAGTTTCAATTCATAGTGTTGATCCTAAATAAGCAAAAGTTTGGATCATCCATGTTTTATGATTAGATACCCAAAATTTCTTTCAATCTGATGTCAGATGATGCACTGCCTACTAATAAACTATCCAGTGGCAGTAATTTTTTTTCCAGTGGCAGTAATTTTGATATAATACTCTACCCTTATTCTTGAACTATTTAACTGTGTACATGTGCATGTGATAATTCTACCATATTGCTTGCTATTTCTATTTTTTTCCCTAACGTCATATATATGTATATCTCTGGTTATACATATTTAAAACATTCTTTTTAATACCTTCAGTACAAAGACATATTTAAATACATCAGTTCCAAGAGCCTGAACCATAATAGCATTTGTAATAGCATTTTAGTCTCAGTTGGTGTTGATTTTTTAAGAGTACTTTTGCCTCAGAAACATTCTTTTTAGATCATTTGGTATATTCTTTACATTGCAAACTGAAGAAATTCAAAGTCATTAGAAAAACATTTCTATTTAACTGGGTCTTCTTCAAACTACAACCATATTACCTAAAAAAAGTTAATAGTTAACTAGATATTTTCACATTTCTAGTTCATGCAATGAGCTAATTTTATGAAAAGGAGAAGCCAAAACTTTTTCTCTCTATGATTTGGCTTCATTTATTACAAGAGATCTCAAAGTAATTGATGGAAAATGAAAACTAAATGAAATAATTAAATAAGCAATCTAATTTTAGGTGTTAATTCAATTCTATTTCTAATCAATTTTCTGTATTTTAAACTTCATTTGCTTTCTATCTCCTTATTGCCTGCAGGCTTACATGTCTCAAATTATGGGTTGGATACATCCCTGAGTACTTAGCATGATGACACAAGGGAAAAATGCCACTCAGAGAGCTAGACTAATACATTTAACAGTTATTCTGTTATTTGGTGGTTTCAAACTCCAGATGGCCATGTCTAGTTAATTTGATTGTCTTTGCCTGTAAGTTAGAAATCTGCGCTGTGAAATAGTATGACCAGAAAAGGATGAATCTTGATTTACGCAATATGACCTTTTGCTTCTGAGATATTTTTAATGGAAAGAAAGGGGTAGGGTATCAAAAATGGCAACGTTGAGCAAGGTAAGTGAAAACCTTTTTAATGTGTCTTGGTCAGTAAATTATACCAAATGGACAGGTATAAAACATATTGACTTTTATACTGATGCAGGTACCAACTTTTCATGTGTTCTACCTACACATTTACGAATCTGAGAAAAAAATTTAGCAGAAGAATTCACTGAATTGGCATGTAAGGGCCTTTTCTATAAACCATGAGGTCAATTGTCAATCCCTTCTTGAATGATTAATTATCTCTAAAGCTAACAGAGGTGCTTTTGAACCTAAGTACATTTTTTAAGGCAGGAAAGATACGTAAAAGTACATGGGAGGCTGACTATTAGCATTATAACAAATATCCTCCAGCATAAGTGATCAGGATATTGAATTTATGGTAATTGAATTTAATAGCTTTTGTCAGAAAAGTATTTTCAAATATGAATAAGTAATTTCTTAACTAACTACTCCTCTTTGGCAAGTACTTAGATAAAAATTAAAAGTTTTAAATTTGCTTTTAGGATGCCACTTAAAAGAACAGATAAATTTCACAGCCTTAATGGATTTCTTACTAGGAGACAAATCTTCCATAAAAATTCCACTGTAGCTTTTTGCATCCTCAAATTCACATGAAGTTAATATTTAAATTAATCTTGACCATCTTTTACTTTTCCTTTTTGAAAAATTAGATATTTAGAAAAAATTGGTGAAAATTTCAACTGCTCAGTTCTAAATATTTCTGCTGGCCAAGTCTGTAGGGAATAGGGGACCATTTTAAAAGATAATCACTAACAGATTTTTGAGATCCCTTTTACTACAGATTGCTTCATAATAAAACTAACATTCACAGTTGAGTAATATTAATGCATTCGCCTTTTTCCTTCTAATCCAACTGCATTAAAACACACGTGGAATGGCAGTTCTACCTGTCATTTGAAATAATGCTTAGTAGTTTGACCAATTTTTAAATAGTGGCCTGATTAATTGTACTAAACATTGGACATTAAATCAAGCTTGTGCGTGCACATGTGTGTGTGGGTTTGTGTGTGTGTGTGTGAATCATCACTGCATGAGGTTCTTTATAGCACCGTCCATTCTTTATACCTCTCATGCCCTTGGAGTTTTTGTGCATACCTTTGCTCCTCTGTGGCTAAGCACACATCCCTAAATTATGATTGCAAGTGGTAGCAATCTGCCTTATCAATATCTTGAAGATGGGTTAAGTGAGGCTGGATTTGTGGACTTTGCCTTCGGCCGTGTCAAGAGACCAATGCTCTCTCTCCTTTGGGAAACTGTGATGAGGAGAAGCCATGAACCGTTGTGCTTCCCCACTCCCATATCCTATTCCTGAATGATCAGAATATGGGGTTTCAATTATTTATTGTCTTATCATTCCAAGGATAGATAAAAATCCATGTTTCTCAATTATCTTGAAAACTTCCCAAACCTCTTACTTTGGTATGATATTTACATTATTACTGACTTTGAAAGAGCCAATTTTGTAATGCTATTGTATCTGATAGTACGCTTTTGCTTTTAAATGTGACAGTCTGAAAGCTTATTCTGAAAGCTGCTTCCAGTGAAATCTAATTATTCTTGGTTAGGAACGTTCTTTTGGTGATACCACCAGCCTCCTGGGTACTAAGCATGTCTGATGATAGGTGATTCATAAGCACAATGTGACATTTCCCAGTGAGCTGTTTTGTCACAGGTTATCCATTTTGTGAGATGTGTTATTTCATCCTGAGGTTCAATGTGACTGTCATGTTGCTGGGCAAGTAGCTGAGAATGTTGTATAGCTTGTCAAAACCATAACACCCTTTGAATCAGAATACATAATTTTCAAATCAGAGCATGTGAAATTTAAATGAGGATACCACCAAGTCACAGCTAATTTCTTCCTTCCTTACTTGGTGAGCTGAGGTCCAATGTATGAGCATTAGACTACCATAATAAGCCCTTGCAGATAAGTTAAATCAATGGAGAGGTGTATGTTCTCACTAGGGCAGGCTCTGTTACCCGTTCTTGTGTTAGATTACTGCTGGACGAGTTTAAGAAGGCAGTCTGTTCAGGTGGCAGATCTTGGATGAACTGTGACAAATGCAGGAGACTGTGTGTGTGTGTGTGTGTGTGTGTGTGTGTGAAATTCCAATGTTCATGTCTCTAGGCTTGCTTATTTTATCTTCCCACCTTGCAAGTTAGTACACCTATTAAAATGTGAATCTGTAATTTCAGTACAATTCATTTTAATAGAGCAACTTAATTGCATGAGGTCTATAAATTCAGAGGAGTTGAAGATTAGAAACAAAGTTCCAGCATCAATACAGTATAGGTATTCAGACCATTCTTAAAAATAGCTCACTTCTTTAACTAATTTTTTTTGTGTGTGTGTGGTACGCGGGCCTCTCACTGTTGTGGCCTCTCCCGTTGCGGAGCACAGGCTCCGGACGCGCAGGCTCAGCAGCCATGGCTCACGGGCCCAGCCGCTCCACGGCATGTGGGATCTTCCCGGACCGGGGCACGAACCCGTGTCCCCTGCATCGGCAGACGGACTCTCAACCACTGCGCCACCAGGGAAGCCCATAACTAATTTTTAAATAAACGTTGGAAATTGAAGGTAGAAATATCTTGTCAACATAGCATTCCCTTTAATTAAATTATTTTGAAATTAGCTAAAGAGCATTTACAAAATCTGAATTAGTTGAGAGCATAGTTTTAATACTTCCCCTTGTGTTAGTATTTGGAGTTTTCTTTTACATTTGTTTTCTCTATTTGTCTTTTTGTTTGTTTGTTTTTTAAAATGATTATGTATTTATGCTTATATGGATAGGTAGCGATGTGTGTATGTGTATACAAAGTCATCCTGACAGTAAAATCAAGCCAATGAATGTTTGAATTAAAATAAAGAATGCAGGGCTTCCCTGGTGGCGCAGTGGTTGAGAGTCCGCCTGCCAATGCAGGGGATGCGGGTTCGTGCCCCGGTCCGGGAAGATCCCACATGCCACGGAGCAGCTGGGCCCGTGAGCCATGACCGCTGGGTCTGTGCGTCCGGAGCCTGTGCTCTGCAACGGGAGAGGTCACAACAGTGAGAGGCCCACGCACTGCAAAAAATAAATAAATAAATAAATAAAATAAAATAAAGAATGCAGAAAGGAAAGACCGCTGGGTGAAGATAATGGTAAGCTTCACATCTATTTAAGTATAAAACTAAAACTTAGCAACTAAAGGTAATATTTTAACAGAAATGACAATGTTAAACCTAGAGAAGGTAAGTTTAAGCATATTCACATTTTAAAATTTGGAAGTAAGGGGCGAGATTGGTACGTATGAAACTGCTAATATCGTCATACATCACAGCAAAGAATCATACAGAATCATACCCTTTAGCATGTAGTTTAAAAAAAAGATAATGACCTTACTTCTTAATATTTTTCATAATCTTAAACCAAAAGGAAATTTAAAGAAATAATATCTTTTTTGATAAATATTAGAAATTCATCACTGTCTTCAGTTTCATTCTTTTGTTATACTTTATTGAAATTAAATTTAATAATTTAAAAAACAATATTTGTAATGATTCAATATTCATAAAGATGTCATTTGTCATCCATTCATCCATCCATATGTATGCTTTGAAAGATGTCTGAAATGAAGTTCCCCTAATATCAATTCTAGTTATTTCTGCATGAGGATTTTGAGTATTTTGAAACATTTTGCTATACTTTCATTTCTTGACAAACAAGGTTTTGAGTTCCTTACACTGAGCATGACTCCTAGTAAAAAAATAATTAAATGATTTTTCTGAAAAAAAATACTAACAACAAATATGCTAACATATCATTGGTGGTGAATTCTGGGTATGGGAATATGTATGATATAAGATGGCTTATTTACTTCTTGGTACATTTCAGTATCTTTTTCAATTTTAAAAAATATGAACAAAAAAAGTAAGATACACAGGACATTGTAGAGCCTCCAATGACAAGACTCTACAATGGACAAGGAATGGTATTTCCAAGAAAAGAAAAGAATTGAACAAATTGTTTCATCATGTGGGGCTATGTTCTGCCTGTTAGTCAGCGACTCCAATAATATTTCCATTCCTGAGGGAGCAGATTTTGAACCTTGTAAAATGAGGTGGAATTTTCCATGAGGATGGAATTCATTAGCACAATATCTGCATTCTATGAAAACATCTGGTGATTTTGGCCATACTATCTTGTGTTCAGGCGTAATTTCCTGCCAAATAACAAGGCTAAGTTTTAAGAATAATTCATGATTTTTCTGTCCATAGAATTTTCACCAAGAAAAGTATATTTGCATTAAAGGACTAAATAAGTTGCATTATAATTGTAACAGTTTTTAAACTTTTCTGAAACATGTATAACTTTTTTCGTTTTAAATAGTAAATGTCACATTTCTTAGAATAAGTAAGTCCAGTTATATTTATAAACAAAGCCTCCAAAAGGTTCCATATATATTGATGCTTGAGAAGGAAAGTAATTCTACGTGTTTTTTCCACTCCTTTTCTACATAATATACTATCTTATCAACATGATTTAATGTCAAAGAGAATGAATAGAGTTAGTGCTCACAAATGAAAGAGAAATCAACCTTACTGACTTTGAGGTGAGATCTAGGAAGAAAGAAAATACAATGAGGTACATTTTATAACTAGAAATGGTGAGGTAATTGAAAAGTATTTTTAGAAATAACCACCTTCAGTGTTTGCATTGAACATCTTCAACGTTGCATTTTCTGTGGTTTGTTAACTTGTCATAAATATATTAATGAACTGTTGTATAGCTAATTTAGAATCAACAGACTGTTAACTTAAAGAGAGCAGTAATCGTTGAATTATCTTTTTGTCCCAGTTCTTTGCATAGTTTCTGTCATGTGGTGGGGTCTCACCACATGTGAAATAAGTGTTCATTGAAGTTGGAGTTGACTTAAACGCAGGAAAATAATTATTTCCAATGCAAGATTGTCTATTATTTTCAAATTGTAAGCAAGTCAAGAAATTGTCCTGATCTTAAAACACAATAGCAGGACTTCCCTTGTGGTGCAGTGGTTAAGAATTCGCCTGCCAAGGCAGGGGACACGGGTTCGATTCCTGGTCCAGGAAGATCCCACATGGCATAGAGCAACTAAGCCTGTGCACCACAACTACTGAGCCTGCGCTCTAGAGCCTGCAAGCCACAACCACTGAGCCCACGTGCCACAACGACTGAATCCCGCACGCCTAAAGCCTGTCATCTGAAACAAGAGAAGCCGTGACAATGAGAAGCCCACCCACTGCAACAAAGAGTAGCCCCTGCTCGCCACAACTAGAGAAAGCCCGCATGTAGCAATGAAGACCCAAAGACCCAAATAAATAAATAAATTTATTTAAAAAAACCAAAACCAATAGCTTAAATGGATAACTGAAAGATTGTTATAATAGTCTATTAAAACATAACCCATTATTATGACCAATATTAAATATTATATTTATATATATTCCATTTGTAATATTAGCAGAGATGAGGAGTATTTCTTGTTAGTTACTTGGACCTTATTATTACTTATCATAAAGTAAAAAACGTTGATTAATTTCTTATTTTCCAATACCAATTCTTCTCCTTGACATTAGACTATGTTGATGAGATAGTTTATTATCTGTAAAGGATAGTTGATTTCAAGTAGCAATTATGATGTCCTCTGTCCATTTGTAACTTTGCATTAAGGGTGAGGAGGCCATCTGAACTCTTGGAGCTTGTTTGCATATTGTAAAATGGGGATGATATTATTTGCCTTTTGCAACTCTGAGGGCTGTTATAAGAAGTAGAAGAATTGTGAGGGCTGTTATAAGTAGAAGTATTAATGAATGGATTGTGAAAAATTACCTCCTAGTGTAAGGGTTTTGACCATCAGTGGATCTGGGTAAAAGCTAAATTTTCTAATTTCCATGATTCTGTTTCACTAGTCAAATCTATTTCCACTTTGTTTTCCTCCTCCATTTGGTCTGGTTCTCACTTTAAAGAGTAACATTCTGTTTATTTACAGAGATGCTCCAATTGAACCCTCTTCATTAATACCTGCCCCATCCCCCCCACCCACCCCCAGGAATATGTCTAAGGTATCTTTCGTTAATAATTTTTAAAATATAGTTTTCATTGGGGGGACTCCTCCCATGTATCTTGAGGTTAAGTAATTTCTATTGCTGCATGCGTTGATTACTTTTAGATAAAAGTTCACAAGTTTGTGTAAGTGATTGAATGGAAACTCATGAGTCAGCCCTAAAAGGAATTTTATGAATGGATAATACAATTCCCTCTCTCTAATAAAAGCATTGTACATCTCACATTTAGTTTATATTGATTGCTTTCTGACACAGAAATAAACCAATCTTTATATTATGCAGGATTCCTTGTTAGTGGTACTATCAAGAATATAAATCTTCCCTTGTGACTTCTATTACTGTTCTTTTCCCCAACCTGAAGTGACCCTAAGCAGGTTTTTAATTAAAGTAATGTGAGCCACTGACTGTATCACCTCTTTTATGCATGATCAGGTTACCATAGCATATATTCCAGCTCTCTTGTAAACTTGAATTTTATGGATGGGTAATAAAATCCTTCTTTTCAAGGTTTGCAATTTTATTTCCACCTTAAAAAAAGTGGTGTAGTCTTTGACAGTGCTTATATAATAATGTGTAAAGTGTAAAGGAATTCACATAAAGGTGTTTTAGATGGGGTTTGCAAATGTGGACTTTTAAGCCCCTTTTAATTTTTCAGCCTGTTTAGAAAATGAAGCAATACTGTTTTTTCTACACAATTTATATGTGATAGAATTTTATTTTAATCTCCTTAATTTGAAACAAGACTAAATGGTGGAGTCCAGCAGAAATATTTTAGATTTTAATCAGTACTTCATTGTATATAGGACTAAAACCCTCAGTCTTTGGAAGGATGCCTTTAAGAATATCAGTGTACATGAAGATCATCAAATGATAGTCCCACATAATGCATGTTACCCTGTGTCAGCACAGGTGGTAATATAGGATAGGGCTTAAGAATGTGGTGTTTGGAAGTAGACCAATGTCCAAAATTGATGGCGCTTATGACCTTCAACAAGGTAATTAATCTTTCTAAGACAGTTGATTTATCAGTAAAACTGAGAATAATTATATTATTACTTTTTAGGCTTGAGAAATTAGAGATAATACAATTAATATAATGCTTATCACAAAGGGAGCACTCTAGAATGTTAACTATTCTTAATTATTTATTCATACTTCAAATGACTAAAGACTTTCCCTTTTGCTCAGTCCTAAATAGGAGGCTTCAGATAGTTTAAAAGTTGGTCTGTGAACGTGTTAGTCTCTTGGACCCTCCATAGGTTACTCAAAACTAAGTCTTTTTTTATTACACATTGTAAAATTTTAAAAAGTTGATTAACTTTTCACCCACTGTCCAATACCAATTTTCCTCCTTTTTGTATAGAGCACTGTACACTAACCCAAGTTTTGCCTGTAGTCCTAACACTAACGAAGCACTTTCCGGTATGCAGGCCTCTTACTGTTGTGGCCTCTCCTGTTGCGGAGCACAGGCTCCAGACACACAGGCTCAGTGACCATGACTTACGGGCCCAGCCGCTCCATGTCATGTGGGATCTTCCCGGACCAGGGCACAAACCCATGTCTCCTGCATCGGCAGGTGGACTCTCAACCACTGCACCACCACGGAAGCCCTAACGAAGCACTCTTTGATAGCACTTTGAACTAGCTAAATTTCTGTGCCAGGTCTGCCCATATCCCAAGTTGGTTCAAGAAATTCCTTACATTTCCTTTTTTTTTTCCCTATAATGTTCTGTTACTTTTCCAGTTGAGGCTGTTATGTGACATGCTAGACTTTTAGATGGATACAGGTCTGCCTTTGTTCAGGATTGGCTGAAATACTTGTCCTTTCTTTCTTTCTTTCTTCTTATAATGTAAAATTGGAAAGCTTTTTTGATTGAAATTACCGAATAAAGGTTGAAATAGCATTGATTCCTTTAAATACTTTCTTCACACTCCTTTAAAATACCATATATGTATATATGGTATGTATGCATATATATGCATATATTTATTTTAAATCAGTAGATGTCTACTGTTGATTATGTAACATGATATATATATATATATCATGTTACATATATCATATATATATATGTATATTGTTGGCAATTGCTGATTTTAAACAAGGAACTGAATTTAAGAAACAATTTTCCTAAGAACTGATTTTTTTACAGGATAAGTCATTCTTAAAACTCTCAGTGATGGACTAAATTTACCCATTTTTAAGTAGAGATGCTGAATGATGTACAGGAGATATGAGCTCTTGGCTTGAAAACAGAATACTTGCACTCTGGGCACAGATGGCATTCTGTCTTAACTTAGAACTATTATTTATGTCTTTTCATTCCAATTCTTTCTTTATGAGATAGACTTATGAGTCTAAATACCCCAACACAGAGAGACTGGACACAAATATGTTTTTCATTTTGTTTGGCCTTACGTTTCTTCAGGTAAATTGGGTTGTACTTAATTTATGCAGGATACTGTAGTTTATATTATTAAGTGTCATAATAACAAAGTTAAATTAAAGAGTTAAGCAGAAGTCTAACTACTAAGAACCTAGTGAATTGCATAGGGAACTCTATTCAGTACTCTGTAGTGACCTATATGGGACTAGAATCTAAAAAAGAGTGGATGTATTGTATGTATAACTGACTCACTTTGCTGTATATCAGAAACTAATACAACATTGTAAATCAACTACTCCAATAAAAAGTTAGTTAAAAAGTAAATAAAATTAAGGAAAAAATAAAATAAACAAAAGTCACTCTTCTCAAGCTTTCTGAGACTGTGTCTCTTAAAATCATATTTTATCGTAGAATTCTTTCTCAAATAAGTAATCCTCAAGGAGCTGAGTGGATTGCGCAAAGCTGTCTGAATGAGTTGGGGAAGTTTTCTCACAGGACGTAATAATTGAGCTTGGAGAAGGAATTTTCCAGGTGAAGAAAGAGGACATGGCATTAGAGCTACAAGGACTATAATGCAGGAGTTGGGAGCTGGAACTAGAGATGAAAATTCTATTACCTGGAATGTTTTGAGCTTCCAGTATTAGAAAGCACACTTCATAATGCCTTAAGCAACAGTAATAAAGACACCCACATACAGTGGACCAAACAAGGTAGAAATTTCCTTCTGTTTCAGTAAATGTCTTGAGAAAACCAACTAGTAGGTGGCTCTGCTCCATGAAAACATCCAGGGTCCCAGATTCCATCTATCTTACTGTCCACCATTTTTCCAGACTGTATGTAGTTTCCTGAACTGTCTGTATGTTATGAAGTTAACAAAATACATGCAGGAAATAACTGTACTTTTTTTTTTTTTTTGGCACAAATCTGATTTTGGAGACACCTTTTTTTTTTTTTTTTTTTTTTTTTTCGGTACGTGGGCCTCTCACTGTTGTGCCCTCTCCCGTTGCGGAGCACAGGCTCCGGACGTGCAGGCTCAGGGCCGTGGCTCACGGGCCCAGCTGCTCCGCGGCACGTGGATCTTCCCGGACCGGGGCATGAACCCGTGTCCCCTGCATCGGCAGGCGGACCCGTCAACAACTGCGCCACCAGGGAAGCCCTGGAGACACCTTTAATGTTTCCTAGGTAATTTACAGTTCTACATACTGAGAAATGCTGCCTTCAGTTATGGTTTGTCCGTTCATTTCCAACCCTTTGGTGTCAGGAAAATGCTTAAGTTTGTCATAGAACTTCTGTAAAGTTGGTCCGCAGAAAAAGATGTACTGACTAAGAAAAAAAAAAAAATAAGGTAAGCAAGAGATACTGAAGACTTTTGTGCACATTTGGAATTATAATTTCATTGACCTACAAGAGTTTTAGTATTTATATAGTCTTATGGTGACAACTGTAATTCGAAAATGAGAGTCTCAAAATGTGGCCGTCAGGTAATAGTCACTATCTGGACTAAAATAAAAGGAACTAAATGGAAGCATTGATTATAGTTACTGTTCAAAAACATCCAAACCAGGAAGGTAGTCTTTTCATTTTTAAATCAGATACAAATTAATATTGGGGTGCACTTGGGCATTATGCACTAGATACTCTTTGGAAAGGCAATTCATAGGACCCTAATTGAATTTTTTGGACTGTAATAGAGATAATGTCAAAGTGCCAAAAAAAACAAAATTAGCAAAAGTAAAGGCTCTTACTAATTTGATTTTTACTAAGGGAAACCAAGTGATTGAAAACTTGAGAGACTGAACTATTTCCATCATCAAGTTCACAATATGAAGGGAAAGCAAAAACACTTCCACTGAGGAAAGGTACCTTTTTTTTTTTTTTTTTTTTTAATTTTGACTTTTCCAACAGCAGGAAAAGAAGGTGATGAACAGATTTTTGTCTTCAAATTATTACTATTGTTGTGGTTGTTTTGAGCAGAATGACTGCCTACTTGTGCTCTATGTCAATAAATAACCAATAAGAGGATTTAAATATACAAAGTCATTTTTGAACAAGAAAAAGGCAGAATACGTCTATTTCCATATCTGCTAACATAAAGGATTGTATTTTTATAGCTGGTAACATTGCCTGTCTACATACATGGAGCAAATAATATTCTAAAGTCAGTTTCAGGGTTTTTTTTTTTTTTTCTAATACTATTTGAAAATAAATTTTGCCAGTTATTTTTGTTGACTATCTTAAATTCCAGACATTTCTTTAAAATATTAATGTGGACTACATAGGGGAAAAGGTATATCTACCTTTGCATGGCTTTTATAAACCCTGTATTGTATACTTTAATCCTGTCAGCAGCATTCTGAGGGCAATTAGTTGAGTCTCCTTTTTGCACATGAGGATTTTCAAAACCAGACAATTTTAAAGAGCTGATGCTTTCTTGATTCCAGTGCAGAAATCTGAACACAAATCTATGAGGCACCTAAGTCCCAAAGCTCCCATTTCCCATTTATAAATTTGTAAAAATCTGAGTGATATGAGGTCTATTTCTGCTAAATGATGCTTTATGCTCATATCCATATTATTATTATTTTATCATACAAGAAGAGCTGTTATAAATTTAACGAAATAAGGTCTTCCATTCATTCAATGGTTTAGTTTTTACTGTAACAGTAAAATATTTATTAAATGCCATTTAAGAGCCCTGCTACATGCTGGGGATACAGTTGTGAGCAAAACAGATATGATTCTTGCTTTCATTGACTGAATGGCTCTTTGGGGATCTTTTGGGTTATACACTATAGGTGAGTAGAACAACTAAAGCAGCAAGTCAAAGTGGATGATGTATTTTTTCCTTATGATTTCTCAAATGCAATTTAAATGTATCTTCAGAAAAATAGAAATGTAATGGTTCCAAGGAATGTGTATTCGCATAGAAAAACACGTGGCCTATTTGTTTTAGACCCCAAAACAACCTTCTGGTAAAAAAAGCGGTTTTACTTCCCTCCTTGCATCCGCTGCCCACCAGTCCGTGAGTAGATGCATGTGTGCACACACAACAGCAGAATACAAACACACCCAGACAAAAAACACTGTATAAACCTAAATGTGGAAGGACAAAATTGTTCCTGTGGATTAGGCTTTTTGAAAGTTCAGTGCTCTTATTCAGTTGGTTAACATGATCATAATCTTATTTTCTTATGCTTAGAAAATTTCAAATTGTAAAATCCTCCTTACAGTATATCATTACATTATTACTTATTACAGTTATTACTGGAGATTTTTGTGAATTTCCAAGAACTATAAGCCCTTTCATAAGAACTTATGTGCCGGTTTTTCTCTCCATTTAAAAGAAAATGGTGTAAAATTTGTACTTTCTCTGAAAAACACCAGCTTCTTAAATAAGTATAATTCACATGACAAGTGAAATAAATCTGCTAACAGTAATGTAGGGCTAATGTAGAAAACATTTAGTGTTTAGTGTTAATTTTGTTATAAGAGAATCAAAACATTTCATATATTTATAACTAAGTTAGGCTATCATAATTTAGTTGGCAAAGAAATCATACATATAAAATGAACCAACATGGACATTTAAAAAAGAGAAGAAAAAGCTTAAAAATTGACATTCCAAATGGGTGATTTCTTTACAAACAGAGAAAAATGCTAAAGAACATAATAAAAATAATTGAAAAAATTGGGCAAAATATAAATATTGGTTTTCATGTCAGACCATAAGCACAAAAGGAAACAACAAGGCAGATTTCAATTTGGAATTAAATTTTCCTTAAAAAAGAATTGAAAAACATTAAATTTGGTCTTTAATTTTTCCAGGAAATGAAATGCTATAATGTTTGTGTTTAAAATATTACTGATTGACTAGTTTATTCTTTTTTTTTTCTTTTTCTTTTTTTTCTGGCCGCATAGCACGGCATGTGGGATCTTAGTTCCCTGACCAGGGACCGAACCCGCACCCCTTGTATTGGAAGCTCAGAGTCTTATCACTGGACCACCAGGGAAGTCACTGATATGACTAGTTTAAATCTATTCATAGATCTTACTTGAGGTAATAGCTTTCCTGAGAGACAGGAATATAACAAACATTTTTTTCTTTAGAATGTGTTTTATCATTACTCTAATTGGAATTATAATTATTTGATGAAATTCAATTAGTGCTTATTGATAATGAGCTTAACACAGGATGCATTATAGCTGGGCACCCAATTGTCTAATCTACTTATGCTCCATAATACACATGCTGGGAAATGAAGATAGGGAAAATATAATGATGGCAGAGCATAGTGCTACCAAAACAATAGACTTTATTCCCTTTAGAGCTTATTGTATTTGGGGGTTCCATGGAAAAGAATAATTTTTATAATTTATTGCACATTGAGAGTCATGGGGATCATTTCAGAAAGCTCTTTTTTTTTCTTATGGTGGAGCCTGTGTTCTAGTTACAAAATTTTAAGATTTCTCGTGAAAATGTGGCATTCTCTCAAAGAGGCTACCGTGGAACTGTTGCCAAGTATGAGCTGTAACCCTAGAATGATGAGATTGCCTCTGTATTCTCATGTTCTTGTGTGTTTTCCCATTCAAACATGTTTTAAAATTTTGAAGTTTTACAGAATATGTAGTCTGTTCATGATGAAGAATCACCCAGATGACACATGGAACGTTGAAGCTGTCATCAATGTAGGATGATTATTTAGTGATCTCAGCTCCTCTGTCATCCAAGAATTAAGTGCCTCAGCAGCCAGATCCCCCAAACTCATGAGAGTATAACAATGCATTAGTTAGCACGTGCAAAATATCTGAAAATTGAGAGTTTCTGCATAATTTAACCATGTCAAAGACTTAGAATGAAATTAATCCACTGAGCAAAATGTAATATACAAGACTGATGAACGAACATACACTGTGTGTCAGGCATTACTCTAATGGCTTTACACATATTCTCATTTAACCTTACAACTTCTCTAGGGGTTGGGAATTATTTTCAATCCTATTTTACAAATTTGTAAATAGAGTCCAGAAGATAAGGTCTAGAGTCACAAAAGCTAATTGTTGATTGAATTGTAATATGAACACAGGCAAGTCAACTCCAGATTCTGTACACTTAACATATAGCTATACTGCTAAATAAACCGTGATTGTTTTAGAGTTTAATTATATTCTGAAGGTGTTAGGTAACAGGAGTGTGGAGTTGAGATAATCACTTGGGATCTTGAGACACTGCAATCACCAGGTTTAGCTGTTTTGGATAATGTGATCAATTCTGAACTCCATACACCAGGAGTCCCCAACCCCCGGGCCACGGACCCATAGTGGTCCATGGCCTGTTAGGAACCGGGCCTCACAGCAGGAGGTGAGTGACGTGCAAGCGAGCAAATGTTCGTCTGTATTTACAGCCGCTCCCCATCTCTCGCATTACCGCCTGAGCTCCGCCTCCTGTCAGATCAGCGGCGGCATTAGATTCTCATAGGAGCGGGAACTCTACTGTGAACTGCGCATGCGAGAGATCTAGGTTGCATGCTCCTTATGAGAATCTAATGCCTGATGATCTGAGGTGGAGCTGGGGCGGTGATGCTAGCACTGGGGAGTGGCTGCAGATACAGATTATCATTAGCAGAGAGGTTTGACTGCACAGAGACCATAATAAATCAATTGCTTGCAGACTCATGCCAAAACCCTGTCAGTGAGTAGCAAGTGACAATTAAGCTACAACTTACAGAGTAAACCGGACATAAGCAACAATCTTCAGGTGTCACTGTCTCTCATTACCCCCAGATGGGACCATATAATTGCAGGAAAACAAGCTCAGGGCTCCCACTGATTCTGCATTATGATGAGTTGTATAATTATTTCATTATATATTACAATGTGATAATAATAGAAATGAAGTGCACAATAAATGTAATGAGTTTGAATCATCCTGAAACCATCCCCCTCCCCGGTCTGTGTGAAAATTGTCTTTCACGAAACCAGTCCCTGGTGCCAAAAAGGTTGGGGACCGCTGCCATACACAGCTGTTTTTCTGGGTAATACATTTTCAGCTGCTTCTCCCCTCATTTCTGCTGTGTCAGTATAGTCACCCTGAGTTTCCTCATAGGTGCTGTAGACTAAACCTGAACACAGCCACTCTGGCCAGGGCACTAAAAGTCTTGTTATGCTCTATCCAGGGGAGGCTAGAACAAGTTCCTTTAACCTCTCATCCCTGAGTAGAAAACTTTTATAAAAATTCTTATCACTTGAAACTTCATGATTAAATTTTGGACTTTCATTGTGTCTGAAGCCTCCCACTGTCAATGTCCAGTCCTTATGCAATATCTTGGGCTCCTGTTGCTCTTGCATCAACCCAATCTCATGGCGTCTAATTGAAACACTCTGCATGAAACTCTCGGTTACCCAACTTGGAACTTCTACCTGAAGTCTGGTCCTTGGCCTGCTGTCTTGGCTTTCTTTGTCCAGGCTTTCATACAGAATGGTGTGCTAAAGTTCTATCCGATAAGCAAAATAACTTTTATCATAGTAGTTCTTAACTTGATACACTCTTTGGCTGCAGAAGGTCTCTGGAACCCAAACATTGTGTACAACATTCTGTGCATATTCATAAACACTTTTTTTCTCAAAGGAGTCTATAAGCCAAAAATATTTAGAATCACTGCTACTAACAGAGGCAAAGCAAAAGGGAACAGTGATTTATTTTTTGAGACTCTTCGATTAACTTTTCTAAAAAGCAATATGTACCTAGAATTAGTGTTTTACATGTTCAGTAGCCATATGTGACTAGTGGCTACTGTATTAAACACACAAGTTGATAGCAATAAGTGACTTTTTATACATACAAGTTTAAAATATGGTGGCAAAGAGAAGTATTCCAGTTGGTTTTTGGTGGTTTGTGAGAACTCAGTGCTGAGGATCACACTAAGAGTAGAGAAATATCTACTAAGAAGGCACATTTAAAAATTATTTTAAATGCCTGAAAATAAGAAATTCTGGTGTATTTGATCTATATCAATGTTATATGGGATTTTTGTTTTTAAAGATCATGTATGGAATGTGATCTTCAAGTGGTTTAATGGTTTATTGGTGGTGGTGAAGTGACTCTTTGTGGAATACAATAAATTGTATAATTTAATCCATTAGGGATTTATAAATTCTGGAAATGTGATAATATTCTACCTACCCTGAAGCTTTAAAAATGCTGGAATCAGTAAATATTGTTATGAAACCAGTAACAAAACATGCTAAATAACTGGTAAATATAGCTATAAAGCCAAACAGCAATATTATGTCATAATTAGTGGTTACAGAAAAGTAGGTAGTAATATATAATGTATATGAATGTACCTGCTTTGAGTAAATATGATAAAAAAAAGTGTAAAAATTACATAAGCAATGAAATTAAGTAAATTAGAATATATGTCTGCCACAGTACAAGTAGAACAACAAATATTTTACAAACAACTGTTAGAAAGCACAGGATAAAATACTAAATTTGAAGGAAATGCACATGTTTCCAAATATTAGAAAATAAGGAGCATCAGGAGGAAAGAAGAAAAGGAATGAGTGTTAATCAAACTGATAGATCATTGGCTATCCCTATGAAGACTGTATTTGCTGAATCACATGGCTCTTAGCTCATCTTGTGTGTACAGATTTTATCTTATTATTTTTCCAAGTGGTGACCTTCCAGGATGTTGTTCTACAAAACTCTTAGGAAGCACATTTCCACATGTACAACATTGAGCCTGAATCTCACATTGCAACAAATTTCAGTTATGTCACAGATTATGATGGTAAAATTTTTATATTTAAATGTTTTAGGGAAAAACATCAATTCTAACTCCAAAGAACTTGTAAGCTATGGCTCTTCATATTTGTAAGAAACCTAGAGCCACACTGTGATCTTTTCCCTACTATGCTCTGCTACCAGGGTGCATCATCACTGCTAGTGACCCTACTATTGAGATCCTTAAATGCAGGGTAATATTTAGGTGTGTTCTGTAACACCAATAAATGCTTCATATTAAAAGGCATTTTGGAAAAGTTCTTAGCAAGATTGTTTGAAAGTATTGTAATCAAAATGAAACGTTTCCTTGAACAAAAATATCATATGCCTAAAGAGAAAAAAATATATTGATAGTTAATTTGTTGTTTCCTTCTTGTTAAAGGGTCTTTGCCCTTCATTTTATAAAAATCCCACTATTTCTTAAGACTCATGGTCTTAAGGAACCATGTGAAAGAAACCAGGAAATCTGTAAGAGTAGGCATAGGAATCATTATGCTTTAAATAGAGCAAAGGATTTTTCTTTAATTTTCCACCCTTACCAAATTCCCAAACTTTGTCAAAGAAAATACAGGGAAACTATCCTCATTACCATCACTACCACCATCACCACCACCACCACCACCACCGACGCACACGCATCCACGCACGTGCGCCCACGTGCACAAAGGGAGAGAACACAGAAAGAAAATGAATAAATGACCGAGATCTTCATATAGGAAAGCAAAGGAGTTTGAATTGATAATGCTCATCATTCTGCTCTATCAGGTGTATGAAAAGGTGGACTTTGGGGTCAGGCACCATGGATGAATATCCCATCTCTACCTCTTACTTGCTATGTGATGTTTGACAAAGCATTTAACCACTACAGTCCTCACTTTTAACATCTTCTAAATATGGAGAAAATCATATAGCTCTCTAATGATCTGAGGCAAAGATCTTATCATGTCTTATTCTCTTTTCCTGGATGTAATTAATTTACCAAGCACACAATATGCATGTGAGAAGCAACAGTTAAAAACTTAATTAAATATTGTGTCACACAACAACCATTCCCAGAATAACATAGGTGCTCAGTGTTAACTAGGATTATTTTGGTAATGATGATAGTTATGTTTCCACTTGCTAAATTATTCTTAGTAAGTTAGGCATAATTTATACTACCCTTTCTGTGAAATAAATGTATTCAATTTCTATAAATCATGCTTTTTCCCTCCCATAATCTAAGGATTTTGCCTTAAATTTGGCTACAGAAGTTCTTTCAGAATGCTCTATATTTAGAGTTTACTTTTGAACTGTAGTTATGAGAATTAAGTGTAGGAGATTATGTTTTGCCAAACATATAATCAAATATAGGCATACCTCGTTCTATTGTGCTTTGTTTTATTGTGCTTCAAAGATATTTGTATTTTTTACAAATTGAAGATTTGTGGTAACCCTGTATGGAGTTAAGTCTACCAGCACCTTTTTTCCAACAGCATTTGCATGTCTCCATCTCACATTTTGGTAATTCTTGCATTATTTCAAACTTTCTATTATTATTTTTTTTGTACGGTGATCTGTGATCAGTGATTTTTAAAAATTATTTTATTTTATTTATTTATTTTTGGCTGTGTTGTGTCCTTCGTTGCTGCACACAGGCTATTGTACACTTAATAGACTACAGTATAGTGCAAATATAACTTTTATATGCACCAGGAAAGCAAAAAAATTGTGACTGCCTTTATTGTAGTATTTGCTTTATTGTGGTGGTCTGAGCTGGCCACCACATATCTGGCATATCTCCAAGGTATGCCCGTGGAGCTGCCTGGACTCTGCATTTGAGCCTGTTGTGACCTAATTCTCATTTATTTTTGACACAGCACACACGGTCCAAAGGCCTTGGGACTTTTGGGGAGCAAGCCTCTCCAGAGTTAAATGAAGCTGAATAAGCAACAAAAATAGAGGAGAGGGCTTCCCTGGTGGCGCAGTGGTTAAGAATCCTCCTGCCAATGCAGGGGACATGGGTTCAAGCCCTGGTCCAGGAAGATCCCGCATGCCCTGGAGCAACTAAGCCCGTGAGCCACAACTACTGAGACCACGTGCCACAACTCCTGAAGCCTGAGCACCTAGAGCCCGTGCTCCGCAACAGGAGAAGCCACCGCAATGCGAAGCTCGCGCACCACAATGAAGAGTAGCCCCCACTGGCTGCAACTAGAGAAAGCCCATGTGCAGCGACGAAGGCCCAATGCAGTCAAAAATAAATAAATAAAATAAATAAATTTATAAAAAAAAAAAATAGAGGAGGAGCATCCTTGGCAAATATGTATTGGAAACTGCCATATTCAAAATATTTCTAAAATAATTTGAGAGTTTTTTTCAAACCAAGAAAAATATTCTTGTGAAAAATTTGTTTTGAAGTTTTGGGGAAACCATTGTGTTTTAACTATTTCTTACCTGCTATTGGGTTTTAACCAGCATGTAATTTTTGATATTACATAAAGCTAAGCTAATACTTTGAATTTATTGGTAGATGCATTTATATCTGAAAAGTGATCGATTGTTGAGTAAAATCAAATTAGCAGCATTAATGTTACAATTTAGAGACAATACTTTCTTATAGAACTATGGCAAGGATATATATTACATAATGTTCTACAATTTTGGAAATGTACTTATACTGAGTAGGCACAGTTTTAGTCATTTTGGTCCATTTTTAGCATCTGTATATTTCATTTATAAACCAATCATGTATTAATTTGTCAAAGGTCTTCCCTATTTGTCTTTAAAAAGTTCTTTAATAAGTGGATTTATTTCACCAATTACATTTTAATATATTTCAGGACAAACCTTATATTCTTGTATTTCATTATATCTATTATTATCAATCAAGATTTCCCTGTTTTGTTTGATTTGGCTTTTTTCATATGCACAGTACCTATACACAATATTTATAGCAACTAACAGGTATTGAATACCTAACATTTTTCAAGCACTCTTCTGGAAAATATGTGGTAAATTATTTAATTCTCACCCTACTCCTTTGAGATTACACCTATTTTACCAATGAAGAAACTAAGAAGAAGGTCTAACAACTTGCCCAAGATCACACAGCTAATAAGTGGCCATGCTTTCTGGGAATCCCACAATTTGATCCCAGAGTCCCATGATTTTAACTGCCTTTGACGTTCTAAATCCATTTTTCTAAATATGTGTGTATCAACCCAAATCTGAACCTTCCTGAGAAGGAAGTACAGAGAGAAATGAAAAAGGGAAAGACTGGGTAAAGGAAATAAAAGTGAGAGTGTGGCAGTTACAAAAGTTACAAAAGTCATTAAGTCATTTAGCTGCCTGAAGCCAGTGTGAAAACAAAGTGTGATAACACACAAACCTCTTGTGTTGTGAGTAGAGGACTCATGCCTGTCACTCTTAAAATATCATATAACAGAGTCCTCAGAAACATCCTAGCATCAGGATGAGATACTGTCCTTTCTCATACTGAACTCTGAAGAAATTTTCAGAAGTTTGTTAAAAAATCATTTATGTGAAGGTGATTCTAAGAATTAGGATTATGTGAATACTAGGGAATGTAAATTGGTGGAACCACTATGGAACACAATATAAAGGTTACTCAAAAAATTAAAAATAAGACTACCATATGATCCAGCAATCCCAGTTCTGGGTATGTATCCAAAGAAAATGAACACAGGATATTGAAGAGATACCTGCTCTCCCATGTTCATTGCATCATTATTCACAATAGTCAAAATAAAAAGTGGTTGCCACGGGCTGTGGGGTGGGGTAAATAAGAAGAGGTTGGCAAAAGGGTACAAACTTTTGGCTATAAATGAAAGAGATCTGAGGATCTAATGTAAAACATGGTGATTTTAGATAACAGTGTATTGTAGAATTGAAATTTGCAGAGAGAATAGAGTTTAAAAGTTCTCACAAAAGGAAGGAAGGAGGAATGAAGGAAAAAATCTAAATGTAGAATTCTGGTACCTTTATTGAACTGAAAAAAAATTTAGGGAGACTAGAAAAGTGTCATGATAGTGATGATGATCATAATCATAATGAAGATTTGTGTCACATTACTGGCAGCAACTTCAGTTGACAACCTTTTGATGTCAACGATGTTACTCCTATTTTGCAGCTCAGAAAGCTGAGGCTTGGACAGGCCAAGTGACACATAAGGGCAAAGAACAAGTAGGTAGCTAAAGCTCATTTGTGTACCCAGACCTTTCTCTAAAATCCATGCTCTTCCTCATTACACTTTAGATTTTTTTTCTTTGTACTATAGACTTTTTTTTTTTTACTTGGAAGGAAAATGACTCTATGAGATATTAAACTTAATACTCTTTAGTTCAGGTATATAATCAATGATGTTGGTTAATGACAGATTTACAAACTGTCCAGCAGATGGGTGGTAGGCTTAACACCTTATAATAGAAGCAGGGATTCAGACTGAGATTCTTGTCCACCTCATCTAGCTCTACAAGAAAGGAAGAGATACAGGTAAAACAGAGAACGCAGCTCTGGATTTATTCCAGTTTGCTATTTTTGTTGTTGGATTTAATATGTATACTAATATGCCTGGGCTGCTATAACAGAATACCACAGACTGGGTGGCTTAAGTAACAAGACATTTATTTTTTCACAGTTCTGGAGGCTGGAAGTCCATGATCAAAGTGATGGTAAATTCGGTTTCTGGTGAGGACTCTTCCTGGCTTACAGACCTCTGCTTTCTTCCTATGTCCTTACTTGGCCTTTCTTCACTGTGTGTGTGTATAGGGATAGAGAGAGAGAGAGAGAGAGTGAGCACCCTCTCTGGTGTCTTTTCTTAAGAGAACACTAATCCTATGTCTGTGAGTCTATGGTTACCAAAGGTGAAAGGAGGGGGAGGGGTAAATTAGAATTAGCATATGCACACTACCATATATAAAATAGATAAACAACAAGGACCTACTATGTAGTACAGGGTACTATATTCAATATCTTGTAGAGACCTATAATGAAAAGGAATCTGGAAAAGAATATATCTATATATCTCTCTATATATCTCTAAATCTCTATATATCTATATATATATCTATATCTATCTATCTATCTATATATATCTGAATCACTTTGCTGTACACCTGAAACTAGCACAGCATTGTAAATCAACTATACTTCAATTGAAAAAAAAAGGGCACTAACCCTAACAAATCATGGCCCTACCTTTGTGACCTCATTTAACCTTAATTACTTCCTTAGAGGCCCTATCTCCTATTACAGCCACACTGGGGGTTAGGGCTTTAATGTGTGAATTTTGGAGGAGCACAAGCATTCAGTCCATAACAATTGGGAAGCCTCAACATGTCTCTGAATTTATCTGGAGACTGTCTAAAAGCCTTGTTAAACCTCATACCATGGAACCACATTGATATCTATGTTCTGAACGTAAATACACATGTCCAGCTTAGCCTTCTCAATTTCTTCATCTCTTTATCACTTCCAGGCTGTTTCTCGGGAATGAGTCCTCTCTCTGTGGCTCATAGGGTTTCCAGGCAGAGATAAGGTGGATGGACATAGAATATGTCATACAGAGTGAAGTAAGTCAGAAAGAGAAAAACAAATACTGTATGCTAACACACATATATGGAATAAAAAAAAAAAAAGTTCTGAAGAACCTAGGGGCAAGATGGGAATAAAGACACAGACCTACTAGAGAATGGACTTGAGGACACAGGGAGGGGGAAGGGTAGGCTGTGACAAAGTGAGAGAGTGGCATGGACACATATACACTACCAAATGTAAAATAGATAGCTAGTGGGAAGCAGCCACATAGCACAGGGAAGATCAGCTCTGTGCTTTGTGACCACCTAGAGGGATGGGATAGGGAGGGTGGGAGGGAGGGAGATGCAAGAGGGAAGACATATGGGGACATGTGTATATGTATAACTGATTCACTTTGTTATAAAGCAGAAACTAACACCCCATTGTAAAGCAATTATACTCCAATAAAGACGTTAAAAAAAACAACAACAAAGTACTATTAGCTCTCACCTTCCAAGCCTCAGAGTAAAGCCTCAAGCATGTTCAATTTTGCCTCTTCCTTCACCATATTACAGAGTGCAGAACCCTAATTAATGGGACAAATACCTTAGAAAAAGAATGAGGTGCCCTACTCTAGAACTGCAGTAATATTTTGAAAACACATATTTTGAAAATCAAACTCTTAAAGAGAATTGACCAAACATTAATTCCTGCTTCTCGGAAAATACCCATCACAATAGAAATTGAGGTTTGGTAATTCAAATTCTGTACTAAAATATTACTATGCCTTTGGCAATTAATGGAAATAGATCAACACAATAAAGTTTTGAGATGATATAATTCAGTAACACACAGTCTTATGAATAAAAATTATTGAATTTCACAAAGTCCTGTTTAACTATTAAACTCATTGCTATAAAGTTAGCTAATAATTAATGAGCATAATTCTTCAGCATAATTATGCTGAAGAATAAAATTGAATTTTATTTTGTATTTGTAGTTTCATTGTGTCTTTAATGAATTTCTAAAGTCATAATACCTAAGTAGAATTCTGTGAGGCACTGGGATATTTAATATAAAACTAAATTTACTTTTGTTTTGAAATTTTATTAAACTTCTGTGTGACTTAAATTTTATGTAAGAGAATTCTTTGAGCTACTGATTTCTATGTTTCACATACTAAAGTGATACCTATGGATATTGAGTAAATGAATGTGCTGTTTATGATAATAACTATGTTTCAGATAAATTGAGTGAGATAATACATTTCTATGACTTTATGGTGTGAGTGGTTAAGGAGCATCTTGTGTTCCTTTTACTTTGCTTGTTTTTAAGAAACTCTAAGTGGGAGGCGGGGTCTGGGTGTGTGTTCATGTAAATTTATCTTAAATATTACCTAATAGAATTTCTAGATATATGGTGATAAAATTTGCATATTTAGTCAAATTACATTTATTTATGTATAGTTTAGGAATATTTGTTTTTAAATGATAGTCAACTTTTTTGACATATGCAGGTACAGGAAAGAAAAGTTTAATGAAAAGTATCTTGGTACAATTTATGTGCAAAGAGTTTAGAAGTTAATATTGCTTTACCGACCAAAATAAAATGAGGAAACAAAGACTTAAGAGGGTCAAGATGTTAATTAGAGTGGAAAATATAACTTTTTATTCTGAAATGGACCTGCGTATGTTATAGCAATTTGAAAATCTGAAGCACAAATTTGAACGAAATGTTAAACTTTTTTATTCCTTGTAAAATCATTTTCAAGTTGAAATGGAAATTAAGTGCATTAAAGACTTTTTGAGCAGAAAATAGTAGATGTACTTCAGGAGCTACTGGATAAATTTCTTTCAGTTTTTACAGGAAATACATATTGTTTACTATTCCTGATAAGGTTAAATAAAAATGAAGCACTCAGGTTTAAAAAAAATAGACTGGAAAGAATGTAACACATTCACTTCTTAGGTCTTAAGTCATTTTTTTTTTTTTTTGTTCTTTTGTTCTGTAATTGATTGCTAGCATCCCCTTTAACCCACCTTAAAGGGCAGGCAGGAAATTCATGTTTTCGTTCATCAGCCTATCCCTCTGAAAAGCGTTCGATATTAAAACAGTTTGCAAGGAGCAAAAGCAGAGGAAACAAGAGGCCCAGCTAGCCTGTAGCAAGGTTAGAAGATACACGCAAGATTGCCTGAAACATACATCGAGAGTCTTGTTCCTGTCCAGTATTTGCATGGAGCTATCAAGTTAATTAGGGTATGACTCTGTTCGCTTTCTATGTGACCTTTTCTTATATCTGTGGCTCTCTCGTTCATGTGGTGTCATAAAGCTATGGAAAAGTCTTTCTAGCTGTTTGACACAAACTAGAAAAAATTAAGCATTGATATTTGCTTTTGCCTGAAGGTTTTACAGCAGCAAATTACTGCAGAGGCAAAGTTGATGTTGTGGTAGATTTGCTGTGGGTGTCAGAATGTTTCTTTTGTCTTTTAGTTCCCCGCCTTCCCCGATGATCAGGTGCGACCAAGAGAGTTGTGCAGAGAGGTGGCGGACTGGGGGCGGTTCAGGAAGAGGTTACATGGCAGAATTCCCACGAATGCTGGCGAAGGATGAAAAAGATAAAGAAATCTTGTTTTTCTGAACTAGAGGATTCTCTGCATGACTTCCCCACTGTTGGGGTGATGAGCTTTCAGGCTAAGATTTTATTAACAATTCATATGGAGATTGAGGGCAGCGGAGGAGCAGATTCTCACATAAACTTGATCTGTCCATGAATGCTGTTCTCTGTTTGCCCTGACCCTGCCTGGCTTAAGACACTGCCTGTGAGGCCAGTGTGCCAGACACAAAGAAAGAAATGAAAAGCAAGCACATTCCAGGAGTCTGCACAAAAGACCGAGCAGTTTCTAGTCATCTCCCCAGAGAGGATCTTATCTCTGCATGGCCAAAAAAGTCTAAAATGTTTTCATTTGTGTACCTAAAGTTTTAAAATCGATGTGGCTCTTTATTAGGCAATAGTCTATAGTGATGTTGTGTTAGGTTTTAAAGTTTTGTTTTCAGAACTTGTTGAAACTAGAAAAATATTTGCAAGGGTGCATTTTCTGAAGTTTAGCTTTAGAAGTCCCTGGCCTTGAATTGTTTTTACTTCGTTGATGGGTAGGTACATTGCAAAATGAATCCTTTCCAGCTTTTGAGAAGCCAGAACAACATTTTAAAGCTTGACTTGACTTCATGATGCCTTGTGACACTGCCACTCTGAAACTTGGGGCAGGGTTAACGCATGAGATGAAGTTGACATAGGGGCACAAGCACAGCCTTACCCCAAGCTCCTGAGCACAGACGGCAGAGCTACATTTGAAAAAGAAGCAAGTGGAGAGAAAAGTTTGAATGAGACAACGTGCAAGGGAGACTAGGGACTTTTAACATCGTGATATTTCTACAATTATTGGCAGTTCACTATATCTAGATGCATTACAACAGGATAATGACAAGCTATAGCAAGATGTTTCTCTGTAATTTAATATACTAGGTTTTATTGTTTAACAAATGCACATTCTGGAAGTATAATATATTAAGGTTTAGGGGTTAAAAATTTGACAACCATAATTAATTCTATTGCTAAATTACATTTCCACAGATGCTTAAAAATCCGGACTTACAGGCTCTTGAATTTTGTTTACGTGTTTAACCGTTCAAGTTGTTTCAAACTTTTATGGTTCCTGAATTAAATAACCAGTAGAGGAATGTAGGCAAATGCTATTAATTATGATAGGTTTTGTTCCTCTCATTTTACAGTGGTTTTATTTCCATGAAATTAACTGTTGTGCTTAGGCTAATTGTCAGTAATTGGTGACAAAATCACTTCATTGTTTTTCTATAGCGTGGTACTAATTAGGATCTTTGCAGTATTGGCTCAGCCATGTTCTATATTTTACCTTCTATATTGAATCATTGGTAGATAATATCAAGTGCAACTTACAAAAATCTATGAGATAAAATGTTTCTATTAATAATTAAACAAGTCTTTTAAACAGCTTGTAAATTAATTTTAAAATATTGAAATTGAAGGAAGCTTTTATTATAGATTTAGTCAGTTTCATGAAACATCAATTGATTTTTCTGATTTGAATTGAATCCTCTTGGAATCATCCTTAAAATATCACAGTTACAACTTCAACTGCTTAGCCACATGCATTTTTATTATTCTATTTGTGTCTGCAACATTGAAATTAGCATTGCTAAAAGTGTTTTGGTAAGGTATCACAGGGCTGGACCCATTGTCTTTCTTTTCATGCCTGATAGCTATATCGTAAAATATAGCATATTGTTTATTCTTGTTTTCTAACAAACTTTTTCTGTTTTTTGCCACACAAGAATGTTTTTTGAAGCAGTTATATTCACATGAAAAAATATATGAATAGTTGAGATTCTAAGAGCTTAGTTTTATGTTTTTCTCTTAAATATAGAAAAGTATGTTCCATGTAGGTGACAGGTTATAAAGAAAGAAAATGGGAGAATATTCTATTTTGTGAAGTGAGGTTTAATGCCAATGGCAGAAAATAGTACAACACTGTATATCCCATTAAAACAATCACAGTCAATACTACTTCGCTCATTTTTTTCCTTAAAAGAATTCTTCTCAGCCAATTCCCCTGTGATTTTTATAAATTTGTAAGTTACAAAAGTTTTCTAATACTTTGAGGTATAGCCTCCTTGCTTCTTTTCCTTATTCTAAGATACTTTTACCAACTGAGTGCATTTTGCAGTTTACAATGCACTCAGTTTGTTTTAAATGCCACAGTAATGTATAACTTAGAGCTTAGTGTCTCACAGTCTTGAAAAAAGTTTTAAGAAGCGATTAGAAAAATAATTACCTATTAAAAGGTGAAGATTGGTTTAAGCAGGGAGAGAAGAAACTGAACTTTGAAATTGAAAGCATTCATTGTTAGCCCGACACATATGCACCAAATCTGAAATTAGAGAAAACTCATGAAATACGTATCTTGGCAAGGGGAATTGTTTAAATTTTCTAAAGCTGTCAGCCCTTTTTTTTTTTTTTTCTGTTAAAGAACAACTTCAAATGGAAAACTTCACCTTTTGTACAAAGTTGAAATGTTTTATTTTTGCAGGATTGTTCTACACTGTACAAAACCAGAACAACAGCTCAGGGGGAGGGGGAGTGCACAAATGAAAATCTTTCTATCATGTTAGAATGTTCATAGCAAAGCTCAAAAACTATAAAAATCTATGGTTGTTTCCTTGAAAAAAAATCTTTTGATTTGCAGCAGTTATTTGAATAACCATTCAGTTTCTTTTGTAATGTGTTGTAATAAATGCACGTCTCCTAAATGAAGAACACTCATGAGGACACAAAACTCAAACATAAACTGTGTTTAGATGCTGCATTTCAGTTGGTTGCTCCATAGGATTAAACAAAGTTCTTTTTCTCTTCTCTTCTCTTTTTTTTTTTTTTTTGTAGAAAATAAATTCCCCAAAGTAAAATGCAGTTTGTTCCTTTTTCACCTTATTGGTGGATATCCAATATATTCTCTTGTTATCAGTTTTAAATATATAGAATGTGAAATATTAATAAGTTTGAGACTGACTTCTAGGTTTAAAAATGAGAAAGTATTATAAAAGTTACTTTGGGAAGATAATTTTTCTTTTTGATTCATCCTGTCTTATCATAGACTCTGGAGAGTACAATAGGATGGGGTTTTCTTTCTTGAGTATTCTAAGTGTACACAGAAAACACAAGAGAGGAACTAGAACTCTGGTAATACTGTGAGCCACATCCATGGGCATTTGAATCCTATAGTAAAAAAAACAAAAAAAAAAACAAACAGAAAAAACTAATAAATCCAGTCTGCTTCTCACATAATCATACTTGACAACCATAGAGACACTGCTGGGGCTAGCACGGGTATCAGTTAGCATCTTTGACTGCTCTGGCTCAAGAAGTCTTTTATAACTGTAATCGGTTTCTTCATCACTCCAAGCTGTGCCAACACCCCTAATTAGCCATAGTCTCATTTTAAAAATTAAAAACAACCCACATGCAATAACATCAACAACAAGAAGTACCCACAGCCATATAACTACGTTCTTTGTGTGAACTCACACTACATACAAGTTGCATTCAGTTCCTAGCCTCTGAACTATAAGGGCCATACATGGGGTTAATCAACTGCCCCAATGGGAGGTACACACACAATTAGGATGACCAGATCCCACTCTGGTGCTACGAGACTTTGGTAGTGTTTGTTATATTTTACTGTGTTTTTTTTCAGTGATGTGCTTGTTCATATCAGCCTCACTGTCTTACTGTTAATTGTACAACCCACTAACTAAGGCAAGCAGCAATAAATGGAATTTAAAAATGATTAGCTTGGTGCTCTGTGGCGACCTAGATGGGTGGGATGGGGGACAGGGGAGGGAGGTCCAAGAGGAAGGGGATATAGGTATACATGTAGCTGATTCACTTCATTGTACAGCAGAAACTAACACAACATTGTCAAGCAATTTTACTCCAATAAAAAAAAAAAGATCAGAGGTAGAACATATTTACTCCAAGTTAGTTTTAGTTTATGTTGCTCAAATAAGTTTCACATTCCATGAAAATTGTCCTTTTCCAGGGTTACCTTCCTGAAGCCCTTCGGAAAGTGGGCAATGACTACATTAAAAAATATAACCCATGATAAAACAACGTGATAGTGTGCTTGAGGTGCTTTAAATTTTACTTAATTTAGAATGTAGAGAGTAACAATTTTCTGTCTTGTAATATATGCATACATGTCTAAAGACATATACTAGCCTTCCTATAATATTCACCTTTCCTGGGGCATTATTCCGTGTTGAGTCATATGAATGGCTGTGTTGAGCCATACCGCAATCTGTAACTTTGAGAAATTTTTCTAATATCAAATACAGGCCTCAACAAGTAAAACGTGGATAAAACAGATTCATGAATGCATGCCCTGTGTCTTACCTGGGGGCAGGCAGCCATCACTTCCTGCTCCAGGTGCCTAATGTTTGCAGGTGAAATGAAACTGTGTATGCTTTGCCCTTTGTTCCATTTGGCCTATTGTTTTTATTTGCAAATATGATTGAATTGAAAACTCATTTGCTCTGGAATCCAGGAGTAATCTCCAACTAATGATTATTTTGCAAATTACCTATCCATCTATTAGCTAAGAAAATAACTTTTCTTTTTAACAGCAAAGTCTGGCTACTTAAGATTTTATCTCCAAGGATGAACATAGAAAAAGATCAAGCTCTAAATCACTCTTTGGGTGTATCTTCTAATTCTCTCTTTAAATTACTTAGGATGAGATGTGACATTTATAGTTTGTCATATTATTCAATGTCTCATTTTAAAAAAATAATTTTAAATAAAATAAAAAATCATAAAGATATTAGGCACTAAAATGTGCTATAATCTTGCATTATTGAAATATAAAAGAGTAAAATTATGTAGAGTATCTCTGGAGGTACATATCTTTCATAAGGTGTCACGTGGCCATGGAAGGAAGCTGTGTGAAGACAGAGCAGTCACCTATATCTAATTAAGTTGCAAAATGATACAGAGAAAATTTACTAGAATGAAGAAAAAAATCTGCCTTTTTGGAAACTGCATTAAAAACTTAATTTTCTTTTCAAATACAGACTTTTGTTCTGGGGATAACTTCTAACAAGCTCAAGATGTGGACTATTCAATGAATTATTACAACATATAGCCTAGAGTATGGCCACATTGTAAACTGTCAAAGGTACAGAAACAGCCGAGCAGGCCATGTGATTTTAGTTAACACACTCAGAGTGAAGTGAACGTAGGCAATTCTTAACCTTGATTTTTACATGTGCAGTTTTGTTCTTTGGTTTCTTTCTTCCTTTCTCTGATCGATTCCCAGGCAAAGCCAGAGTTCTTCAGGAGAAGGCTGAGATTATAACAATGTCAGCCTTTGCTTTTAGCAGAGTGATGAGGTTATCAATAATGCATTGGAGATCTCAGGAACCTTGTACATACGGACATCACAGCTGACCAGCATTTATTGTAGGACTTGCAGATTTGAGCTGAGATGTCACCACATCTGCTTTTGAGCCAGCCATCGATGCATTCTCAAGAAATCTTGGGGGCGTAGGGAGAGCTGTAGAGATTATGTAACTGAAACACTGCATTTGAGGAGGTGATTCAGGGGTGAGAATACATCTATGAAATTGCTTTTTTAAAGAAGCCTATTCAATACTCCTCTAATAACCTTCTGCCTCCCCAGTTCCCTTCTAACGTTTATAAGTTTTGTTGTTTCTCTGACAAGCTTATTCATATCCTAACAGCTTGCCTGGCAGCAGGGTTCATGTTCTGTACTTGGGCTTTCTGGTCACGGTGGTGACTGAGAGTAATAGAGAGGAGGAATAAGAGAGTGTGGAAATGCAAAGCTGTCTCTTGTTACATTTTATCGATCTCATTCTGGTGTCATTCAATTAAGACAGAAATGTGATGGATAGTCTCTGCACAGATTCCTGGGTTGCTCTCCATCCTTTGCAGATAAAGCTTTTGTGTTTTATTTTTGAGTGGGGGAGGGGTGAGGAAAGGGCATGGGCAAATGGGAGAAATCAAAGATGCTATGTGATCTGAATTACAAATCAATGTCTCTCCAAGGGTGCTCCAAAATGTCAAACATACTATGTTTATATTTTCACTTATTTTCTCATACACAGAATACTTCTGTTGATGTATTAGATAGGTTACTAGAATTTAAGGTAGGGCTAATTCTTGCTTATTATTTTCAAAGACTGAGGAACTATCATCATCCTCCTGCCAGCTCAAGATAATTAAAAATGAGCAACATGGAAAAAGACTTGAGTCAACTCATGCCATCTTTGAAGTCTGAGAAAATGAAAAATTCTCTTCTCATTTTTTTTTTTATGGACCTGTGATTCTAGGTTGTCCTTTTAGCAAATATATTTTAAAGCTGGTAAGACAAAAATAGTACATAAAGGGTTTTTTTGTTAATAAATAAATCATTCTTATTATCGCCTATGCTACAAAGAAGTATGCTGTCGTGAGTTAGATACCAGAATTTAGTACTACAATATAAATTCTGATCCTTACTCCTGGTGACATGCTTCCCCTTAACTACATCACTCCCTCATATTTGCTGCCACTATTATAATGACAGTGATGGTAGTTCATGGATGTGAGAAGCTGTAAAACCAATAACTCATGTATGCAAAGTGTTTTATTTGTTTAAAGAATTAAAATAATTAGTGCAAACAGATATCATAAAAGCAGGTTACACTAAGCAAACTCTCTTGGTTCCTCCCAAAGCAATACCAGATTTAAAATGAGCATTCATGATTTTCTAATCAAGGTTACAGCTTCTGATAATTAATGCACACTGAAAGGCAGTGTGGAATAAAAATATAAGCAGGACTTTTAATATCAGACAAATATGTTGATGTCCAGGCTCCCCTAGGTATTTGGTATATGACCTTGGATAAGATACCTACAACCTCTAGTTTAAAACTTAATTACTTTATCTGAAAAATAACCAACAGAATTACCAGATTAAGTATATGAAAATGTCTACTCCATGCTTGTCCTATGTACTTGGCACACAGGAGGTATCAAACACGTTTACTTTCATCCTGAATCTCCCTATATGGTTTTGACACTGAGTAATTTGATCCTCTAATAAGCTTGCTCAGTCATTAGGAATGTAAACTAAGAAAAGTAATACAGTTGGACCCTACCACTTTGAGTCCAAAATTTTTTCCAGATCCTAATTCATAGAAGCTAATTTACCAATCTGTGATATTTTATTAAAGAAATTCCCAATTGTTCACTAGAAGTTTGTCCTAAAACTTTCTTTGTGAAAGGAACTCTGTGTATTAGATCTTAATGCAAGTTGTATTTGTCAAAGATGTTTTAACTATCATGTTTTAACCTTAAAGTTAAAGAGCATCAGTAAACTAAAGCAGTTATTTACTAATTTCATAAAGGTTAAGGGCACCCGGAAATGATTTATTTGGGGATTTAACTGATAGTTAACATCATAACACACTCAGTAAGCTAAAAAACACAAAATCTTGTATTGCTGGCGCATGCGTAGCCTTATAGGCATTGTTAAAAGTTAAATGTATGTATGTGTGATGGGATTTGACTCTCTTCATTTTCACTCCCTTCTGAAATCATGCATGCTTAAATAGAGTGTTTAAAGAAAATCATCTTCATGAATCAAGGCTTACCACAAATACACATCAAGGTGGAATTGGCATTTATTAAAGACAAATACATCTATAAAGGATAGGTAGTAAGAAAAATATATTTTTCTCCATGAATAAAACATAGTGAGTAACTAGATTCTTTCTGGTGAAAGGAAAGTTTTATCCTAAACTTTGCACTTTTTTTTTTTCATTTATCTGCTTTGTGTGTGCAGCCTCTTATATCCTTTCTGAAAACTACCAACGCTTTGCTTGAAGATATAATGAACTAACAGATTCCTACAGTCTCACACAATCATTGTGCATTGAATCAGCATTACACGGGAATATATGTATTTGTGTATTTGGATGGGTGACTAAGACAGTCAATTAACTCATTTCATAGGCGGTACGAGAAGTGCTCCTTGATGTCCTAGGGTAATGATCAGTTTTCCCCCCAGTAAGGTAGGAATTACCATGCTGTGTTTGGTCATTCTCAATCACCCTTTGAGGTATTTCAGGTCCAATTCGGGGGATGGAGTGCTTTTCTACTTTCCTGGGTCCAAGGAGGTGCTACTGAAAAACAACTTTCGAAGTTGCACCACATTCCATGGCTGACCGACAGAATTAAAGTATTTCAGAAGGTAGACTTTTAAAAAAATTACAAGTAATTATAATTTACAGAAGCAGAGACCCCTGTACTGAGATCTTACCTTATGCATTATAACTTTCCATGTTCAATTCCATGAGAGCATATAACCTAAGCCTTGTGACAATATTGCCTCCTCTTAAATTGTTAAAGAACTGCTTTCATCGCAATTTACAAGATAGTTAAGCACCAGTGGCCAAGGACATTTTTTTTCTTTAAAAAATTCTTTGCTGCCTTCAGCTAAATTGAATTCCTCGTTGTTGTTGTTTACCTTCTACTTCTTTATAGGCTCTCTTTTTTATTAGAACGTGAGCATTGTGAAGTAAAAAAACAATTGCAAATGATCAAAGAATATCTGTTAAAGTAATCATGCTGACAGTACTAAGGGTGTCCTCAGGAAGCAAGAATGTTGCTGTATTGTCTCCATTCCTATTTTATGATCATTAAAGGGATTTCAAGGAAGATGCCACCCTTAGTCCTTGGCTGTCCCTTCTCTTCAACACTCACACTTAACATTACAGATTACGGAACAGGAATCTACTCTATAAGCATGCAGTTTGAAGCATCTGTTCTACATTTGTTACTGAACTCACATGATGTTCTGGGCATTTTGTTGATTGCAGGGTGTGAACAGTTTCAAATTGATACCTATATACAAAGTAATACTAATGTTTATCATCATTTTGTGTCTATTGTTAGATTTTTCAGGATCTGATCGGTATCTCTCTCTCTTGGTCTATCTTCTTTTTCCTGGTTCTTAGAGAAACCTTAACCTTTATGCATGGCTTTCTGGCTGTAACAACATGTTTTAGAATGCTTCTTCAGCAAGCAGTCCATGACCACATAACTCAAATAAATCATTCTTTTCCAACTTAAAAAGTCTTTCCTAATAGTATTTTTGTTAATGTTCCAGACTAAGACAACTCCAAATTGCTGTTCTCCAGCTGAAACTCTGTTTCAGTTAAATCCATTTTCTAGGTTGGCTCATTCTCATTCACGCTCGGTTTCTTTTCCTCTTTTATTTTTCACGCTTTACTCATCACCTCTTCTCTAATTATGTTGGCAACTCTTTGGAAACGTAAAATTAGAGTTTTAGACTTGGCATGAACCCGAGGCCCACTAAGGTCATAATTGCTCATATTAAAGAGAAAATTTAGAAAATGTCCTAGCCTTGTGAAAAAACCTAGATGCCTTTTTAAAGAATCAACACTATCATCTTATCTTGGAGTTTGCAGACAATTCCTCGTCCTATTTATCTTTCTGTTCATGGTGCCTAGCACACAGGAGGGGGTCAGTGAATGCCTGTTGAAATAGGCATACCATATTTATACCATATTTGAAGATATTTTTAACACAAGATGAGTTAAATTTTATCTTCCCAAACACAGATGTGGTAATTATGCATTTTTCTGATCATGAACAGGAGTTTGAATGTTTTATAACTATGTCTTGATAATTCTTCATCGAGATTCTATTGCTCTAGAGGAAAGAATCAGGGCCCTATTTTTTCTGTTTCCCCTCAGACCATTTCTAGACAATTAGTATTAGCATTAATATTTTCATGATTTTTATATTAGAAGATGCAAACTTGTTTGCTGAGTATGATTCTTTTTGAGAACTCCTGGTGGTTTGCTACACATGGGAATGTGACAAGCTATTTTGATAGTGGGATTTTGAGAAATATTATGCTAAGGATATAAGATATACACCCAAAGCACACACATTAAAACATACTAGAGAAGAAAAATAGAAATTTTCCATGTTGACAAAGCTTCTCACTGTACTCTCACCAAGAAAGACCATCTCTCTCACCAAAATCTAATTTTGCCTTGTAGGTTTTTCTGTTTTGTTTTGTTTTCAGTCACTAATGAGAATAATATCAGCTATTTGGCTGTCCACTTGAATTACTCAGTTTAGTATTGAACCAGATTGGTCTCTGACCACTAGGCACAGCACGCATCCTAAAAGATGGACTTATAACAGATTGAATCAAAAGTGTGGGAAAGGGAGGGGGAATTATCTGGACATGCTGTGTGACTTGAGAAAAATAATTTTGGTGTTTCTATACATAATTGGAGAAGTCTTAAAATATAGACATGTACTTCTTGCCTCATTTCTGTCATGTTAGATATTTCATGGTTTTTTTTTTTTTTTTTTTTTTTCCCCAGTGAAACAGGTTCATAAAGATGAAAGCTCGCTCACTATTTTAGGCTGAACCTTGAAAAGGATTTGCACCTCAGTTGGGCATAAGTGTTCCAGGGCTCTGTTGTATTTGGTCAAAAACATATTTGATCATTTTATCCAAAGGTTATAAAGTCCTCTAAGCTTAACTCTTACAAATTCAAGTTTATAAGAGACTTTTTGATAGAAAAAAGCAAACTACCATGGATATATAGACACATATACTATGTTTGCTGGTCAAAGATTTTCTTCTCAGTATAATAGACAATTTGGGAAATGATATTAGTGTTTGTATGAAACTTACAGATTATAAAATCAAAATAAATAGTGTACATTAACCCTAATGATATACCAGATAATTATGACCTGAAGTTCCAGTCAGGTGGCGAGGAGTCCTCAACTTGGTTGGGGAAGAGTTTCCTTCAAATGGACTCTGTTATCGCCTCCCTTTTTAGTATTCATTTAGATCATTCACCATTTATAGATGAAATAAATCATAAGAATGCTGATGTAGCTCAAAACAGACAAAAATAACTTTGAAAAGTAAAACTCCAAAGAACAAACCAGTCGCCAACAAATCAAAGCATTTCACTGGCACAGATGTATATTTTGATCCTTTTTGTTTGTTTGCCTACTTGTCTGTTTTTGATTTAAGCAGGTAGCAGTTTACCTAGCAAAGTTTCAAATACAAAATAAACTTGGATTAGATTATCTGTAATATTGCTGCCGGAGTTTATGATTTCACAAATATATAACAGAAGTCACCAAACAACTATACTATTTTGTGTCCTTTCTGAATTTTGGAAAGTAGACTTTCTGATTTTCTTTTAATCAGCAGAAACGAATCAAAGGCCTCTTATGTGAGCACTATGGTCAGCAAAGGGTGATTATGAGTGTACAGAAGTCATCACTCTTAAGAAGCTTGCAATGCTCCTAGGGAGAAAGCACCTAGAAATAAAAGGAAAGCTAAGAATTGTAAGTTGGTTCTAAGTGCTCAAGAAGGGTTACAAGGGATACCTTCTTCAGACTTAGGAAAGATTTGGGCTCTTTTTTAATGTGACCTGGAGCCGTCAGAGAAGGCTTTTGGAATAGATCTGTTTTGAAAATTGTTCTGAAAGAAAATTAGAGATGGAAAAACCACCACCACCAACGACAAAATCTCAGCGAACTGTATTTCTGTTCCCAACCTCAGGACCATGGGAAAACACACATTTTACATGGAGAAAATGGGCCTATTAACAATTGCCCCTGGGCATCATAGAGATGATCTATGAGCAAAAAGAAGATTAATATTCATTGCATGTTGCTTCTCTGGCTGGACTTAATCACTGGTTTGATGATCCAAATCAAACTATGTGCCCCAATGAATAATTATGTAAATATAATATAAAATGGTAGGGGCACTTGTGTATTTGTGGGTGAGTGGATATGAATAGAGACACGTTTTTTCACCTCTTGCATAAATATCTCTCTCTCTCTCTCTCCCTCTCTCTCTCTCTCTCTCTCTCTCTCTCTCTCTCTCTATATATATATATATATATACATATATATCTGCCAAAAACTTTTAGGTCTTTTCTGATTTAGTTGAAATGTTACAGCCTCAAGATGGTACGGAGACATGTATAATATGCCATAAGAAGTAATAATGTGTATGAAACATGCTTCATTTCCCACTTATCTACTTCTAAAGTCCTGCTCCTTTCCAATTTTCCTTGTCTCAGTCAATGGCACCAACATCCACCAAGTACCTCAAGCATAAAACCAAGGTGTGATCTTGGATTTCTCTCTTTTTCTGATACCCACATCTCTTCCATCAGCAAGTCCTGCCAACTAACTCTGTTCCAGTATAGCCACTCCCCCCTAGCTCCAAAGCCTCCAGTCTTCCTTGAGTCACTGTCATCTCTTATGGAGGCTGTTGCAGTGGTCTCTAACTGGTATTTCTGTTTCCACTCTTCCCCCTAGAGTTAATTTTCCAAACGACAGTCAAGGTGATTTTTCAAAGCCCTCCAGTAACTTCTCAGAAAAGAAAAAATCCCAACTCCTTACCCTTGCCTGCTTGAGCCTGCATGATGAGATCTCTCCCTATACGCTGACTTCACCTCCTACTACTTTCCCACTTGTGCATTCTGTCCTCGTGATGCTGGCATTCATGGAGTTCCTCTAAAATGCCATGCTCCTTCTAGCCTGGAACACTCTTTCACACAACCTTCATATGAATTTCTCCTTACTACATTCAGGCCACTACTAAACTATAACTTCCTCAGAAAGGCCTCTGACCTCCCAACCACTACTTCCAACTCATTACTCTCTATTCCCTTACCCTAATTTGTTTTATGTCATTAATACTTGTCAATACCTAGACTCATGTTATATATTTGTTTATTGTCTCTTTCCTCGATGTAAGCTCCATAAGAGCAAATAATGTCTCTCTTGCTCATCTGTAGCATCTAGGAGAATTCAGGGCACATCAGAATTATTCTATTAGTATTTGTTGAATAAATTTGTTAAAGAAAGTGGAGCATAGTTTGCAAGACTTCATCTAAGTGAGAAATTTTTCTATAGCCAGGAAAACCTGGATTTAAATCTCAGTTTGGACTCATGCATAACTTCTGGATTGGGGGAAATCACCAAACACTTGAGTTTTCTTTTGCAAAAATGAGAATAACTTTACCTATCAGGATAATTTGTAGAGAGGATTAGAGGTAATGAGCAGTATAAACACAATAGTTGGCCAATACAGATGTTTACTAATAATAGTAATAATAATGGTGATGATGATAAATATAAGAGTAACATGAACGTTCCCTGAATTCTGGCCAGTCTCTCACCAAAGAAGCAAAAACCCAAAAATACCCACCCTTCAGTTTATTATCAGGCACTTCTATTAGGCACTTGAATATGCACCCTTGGGAAATAGAATAAGAACCAAAGCTTAAATAGTTTAAAGTCATATGGGACAAAACAATGAAAAATACACAAGAGAGAACAATCTTACACTGGAAAAGAAATTGATCCAATGACCTAATGTATCTTTTTACTATTTCTAGGCAGAGCATGTATGTTTAATTCATAGAATTCTTCACTGCTTCTGTGTTGGAATACACTTAGATGAAAATTGCATTCCTATCAACAAAATTGGATTAAAAAAACCTCACACACCAAAGATTTCAGTATTGAAAAGTTTTTCTATACAATATATTAAAGTTCATTGACTAGATTAATCCCCACTTGCACTTTGTGTGAATTATAAAAAGGTGCCCTTTCCTCTGTGCAGAGGCCACATGCACATTTGCAGGTGTAATTGGACTCGTGCTTGTGGTTTGGTAAGCAGAGTATGAGCTGGATTTCAGCTTCACTCGCTCCCTAGCCAGTGTCCTTTTTAGAGAACCCCACCCAAACAACCATAGGCAGGGGCCCTGTAAATATTAGACAATGAATACGATGACAGAATAGGATTCTGAATAAGGTGAACTGAAGATAGGTCCATGGTTTCAGCTCAGTTACGCTTTCCTTCAACTGGAAATTTGAACAGTCTGCTGAATAAATGAGACATATGGTTTCTATAACAGGAAGACAATTATAATCATGTCATATTTAATTATAGCTCACTGATTATTGTTAATTCAAATTCTAAAAAAAAAAAAATGCTATTACCCAAGTAGCATGTTTGTGAATTTTTTTGTTGTTGTTGTTGCATTGGTTCTTAGTTGCAGCAGGCAGGCTCCTTAGTTGTGGCAGGGGGGCTCCTTAGTTGCGGCAGGTGGGCTCCTTAGTTGCAGCTCGCAGGATCCTTAGTCATGGCTCACTGGCTCCTTAGTTGCTGCTCGCGAGCTCCTTAGTTGCGGCATGCGGACTCTTAGTTGCGGCATGCATGTGGGATCTAGTTCCTGGACCAGGGATCGAACCTGGGCCCCCTGCATTAAGAGTGTGGAGTCTTAACCACTGCGCCACCAGGGAAGTCCCATTTGTGAATATTTTAAGGCTAAAACATATTTGGATAAATTTGTTGTGGTAAGGAGGCCAGGGTAGGAAAGGGAGGAGTTGATCGGGAACTGAATTTGAGTCATCCCTCTGCTTAGAGAGTACCTTCAAGCTCAGTTTAATTCTGTTGATCTTTATTGAGCATCCACTCCTCTGATGGAGAATACAGTTGTTAACAGTTTCAGACCTTATGAAAGCAACACCTGGGAGCACAGTATCTGTATATGTATCAGGGTACAGTCATATCAATGCCTTAACAAAGAATGCAGGTCAAAGGAAGAAAAGTCTACATACTAACAGGTAGATCAGAAACGTTTTATGGGTGAAGCAGTCTTTCATTTGGAACCTTTCAAGGCCAAGACCACTCTGTCTTGTTAATCTTAACATCCTAGTTGTCGACATTAAGGCTGGTCCTTTGAACAACTGGAAAAACAAAAATGTTCAGCTGGAGGGAAACAACATGAACAAAGGCAGAGATGAAAAAACAAAGGTACAGCTTCTTCAGGGAACAGTAGACAATTCATTCTGGCGTGAGGGCAGGGAACATACCTGGAAAGAAGGGCTTGAGTTGAGCTCAACAAGATACAAAGGAGTCATGATTTAAACTCGATTCTATAAGAGTTTGTTTTTTTCTGTTTTCCTTTCTTTTTCAAAGTAATATATTTTCCTTGAAGGCTTTCGAACATGACCAGGTCTATAAATTATAATGAATGCTTTGTCTTATGTATGTAGAATGGATCACTTGAGTGAGGGAAAGTGAGGATGGTATTTAGGAAAAAAATTCTTGTGTAAGACCTTGGAGAAGCAATAAGGACTTAACGTGAGATAAAAGTGAAGATAATGAAGATGAAGGCTTGGCATCATGTCGGAACTGTTCAGAAGAAAGAAAAAATGGAGAAGAAAGAGTTAATGAGGATTCTGAAATTTTGTACCTAAGTAAACAGAAAAATGATTTTGTGATGAACAGATTGGGTAAAGCTAAAAACCATCCTTGAGCTCAGTTAATTTATAAAATAAATTTTTTCTTAAGAACAAGGGCAAGAAGGTCTACAATGTTGAGCAAGTTTGCCTTTAGATTTATTGTGGATTCTTAGCTCCTTTATAGTTCTTTAAGATAATATTAATTCCTATTTATTCATTAAGCTTCAAGACATTTTATGTAGTCATATATTTATTCACATATTCCTGTTTTATTTCAGATAATTTAATCAGATTTGATTTGCAAATGTAAGTGAACTCATACATTTAATCAAGAATAAGTAAGACATAATACTGAATGAAAGCCCTTTAATGCTCATATTTGAATATCTGTCTTTTTCAGATATCATGTATACATATTTCCCTTTTAACTCTGCTGTAGCAATGATGATTTACTTTTTAGCTTTTTTTTTTTTTTTTGCGGTACGCGGTCCTCTCACTGTCGTGGCCTCTCCCGTTGTGGAGCGCAGGCTCCGGATGCGCAGGCTCAGCGGCCATGGCTCACGGGCCCAGCCGCTCCGCAGCATGTGGGATCCTCCCGGACCGGGGCACGAACCCGTGTCCCCTACATCGGCAGGCGGACTCTCAACCACTGCACCACCAGGGAAGCCCATACTTTTTAGCTTTTTATTTTGAGATAATTTTAGGCCTAGAGAAATGTTACAAAATAGTGCATAGAGTTTCCATATATCCTTGACCCTGCTTCCCCTAACATTAACATTAATATCTTATATAGCCATAGTTCAATTATCAAAACCAAGAAACTAACATTGGTACTGCTAATTGATCTTAATGCTATTAGTCTCTCAATAATTTTTATAAAAAATTAAAATGTATATAGAAAGAAGAATATTATAGCCGACTATTTATATGCTCTGAATGCTATTTTAAGCTTTTAACAAATAAGAGCTAATATGATGGACTATATACACTGTTAGCCAATAGTTATGAACACAACCTATCGCAGATGATCCTAGCACTCTATAATGCACAGTTTTTATGCTATTTATTTAGGGTTCCAACAAACAATTTTGACCGATTTTAGCTGACATAAATGTTTGCAAATAATAGAAGTTTGCAAAAACCAAAAGTTAAAAAAAAAAAAAAAGAAAACAGAGTATTGCCGGATGTAAAATGTCCAGTTTACTAGTGGCCAGGAACACCATCAAGGAGATGGTTAAGACAGTGGAAACACATCAGTGGGCAATTAAGGATTGATGGAAATTATTTGACATTATTAAGGGCATTATTCATATCCCTGGAGCCTAGGAGGAGTGGCCAAAAATCTGTAAGGAAAAGAAAATGAGATTTATGTTTGGTGAGGACTTTTATATCCATCTTTTGGCCTAGAATTGACCTACTCCAGTGAGACTTCCAGCCTTATTTCACCACCCAGCCTTGTTAAATATCTTCATCCACCCAAATGCTCAAGCCAAAAACCCAGAAGTCATCCTTGACCTCTCTTTCTGTAATTTTGCAAGTCTGATTCATCAATGAGTGCTATTACTTTTACCTCATAAATGTATTTTTAAACCATCTCATTCTGTTCACCTTAACTGCTACCACCCCAGAATGTGGCTCTTTCCTCTCATACCAGAACTATTGCAATAACACCCCAATTTTTTTCTTGGAATTTATCCTTATCCCTCTCTATCCTCTTCCCCATAAATAAGCTGGATTTATATTTTTAAATCATAAATCTCATCATGCCACCCCTCCCTTAAGATTTTTCGAAGTCTTTCCACTGCACACAGATTAAAAACCTTCTTTTTAAAAAAAGACCCACAATACATCCAGATAATGGAATACTATTCAATGCTAAAAAGAAATGAGCTATCAAGCCATGAAAATGCATAGAGGAAACTTAAATGCATGTTACTAAGTGAAAGGAGCCAATCTGAAAAGGCTATATACTGTATAATTTTGACTTTATGGCATTCTGGAAAAGATTAAACTATGGAAACAGTAAAAAGATCCGTGGTTGCCAGGGGCGAGGGATGAATAGGTAGAGCACAGAGGATTTTAGGGTAGTGAAGCTATTCTATATTTTGATACTATAGTATGTATAATGACATGTATCCACCATTATAGCATCATACTATAGTATCACACATATACTATATATATCATATATATCATATAGTATGATACTATAATGGTGGGTAGAAGTTATACGTTTGTCCAAACCCATAGAATGCTCAACACAAAGAGTGAATCCTAATGAACCTCCAGTGATAATAATGTGTTAATGTAGGTCCATCAATTGTAAAAAATGTCCCACTCTGGTGAGTGATGTTGATAATGAGGGAATCTGTGCATGTGGAAGCAGGAAGTATTGGGAAATCTCTGTACCCTCCTCTCAGTTTTTCTGTGAACCTATAACTGCTCTAAAATATAAAGTCTGTTTTTAAAAATGTCCTAAAGGCATTGCATCAACTGGCTGCAGCCTATCCATCTAAACTCATCCCTCCTTTTGCCCAGATGGGATCTGCTGCAGGTAAGATGTCCATGGCCCAGGAAGCAAAAGGGAGAACCTTCTCTCCTTCCCCATCTAGGGCTTGCATTTCTCCTTTAGCATCTTGCTAAGGGCAGTTTCTAAAGCATAGGAACAAAGTTGCAGTAGGGAGAAGAAAGAGTTATCAGGAAGTTCTAATTTGACTGTTATTGTATTAAAGGGGCTTCCCACTGTCTAATGTGGGTAGTTGTCTTAAGCTCATAGGGTGCTTTTGGACGTGTGTCAGACGTCCCCATTGGGAACATTCAACTGCACTTCCTGTGTATGGGGTAATAGATTTTTCTCTCGTAGCTGCACCATCGTCAGCTTGCATTTTTGGGGATCTATTTCACACACACTCTCGTGGTCTCCACCTCCTCCTTCCAGGTGCTCCTCTAGGCAGCTTCTCTTCATGCTGGAACTGCATTGTTCCATGGGCCATATTCACGCATTTTTTGCAGGAACAAACTCTGGAAATTCAAGCAAATAGCAACATTGTAGAAAGCGCTCCTTTAATCTGACACTAGGGCAGCTAGCTCATCCATGTGAGCTATTTATCCATGTGAGCTAAATTGTGGACAATTTATATTGTCCAGCTAGGAGTCAAAGGCAATTTCACTCTGTCTCCAAACTTCAGCTCTCCAAGTGTTCCTACAGAAATTCCCTCACTAAAATTGATTGGAGGGCTTCCCTGGTGGCGCAGTGGTTGAGAGTCCGCCTGCCGATGCAGGGGACACAGGTTCGTGCCCAGGTCCGGGAAGATCCCACGTGCCGCGGAGCGGCTAGGCCCGTGAGCCATGGCCACTGAACCTGCGCGTCCGGAGCCTGTGCTCCGCAACGGGAGAGGCCCCAACAGTGAGAGGCCCGCGTACTGAAAAAAAAAAAAAAAAAAAAAAAAAATTGATTGGAGGGGCAGAGACGGTGCTCCCCAAAGAAATCTTTTTCAGAAAACCCTCTCACAACTCCTCATTCCGAGTCTTTTCAGTGTGTTCAGAGTCACCTACTTTCATATTCCTACAAGGAGGTCTGTCTCAAAACTTACTTTGTGGTCTATTTCATATGTAGTTACCTCAGTAAAAACCTTTTAATGTAGTGAATTGATATTTACATAAAATAGATAAGATCTTATATAAGGTGACAATTTTAATTCTCTGGTTTTTGATTTGATTTATCAAGTTGGACATTTAAAAGGCATTTCAGTATATAAAGAGAAGTATAGATGACATATTGAAAAACTTTTTAATGGAAACCAAAATATTGAATGCATTTATAAAAGTATACTCTTGACATTAGGTGAAAAATTCTACAGGTAAGTGTATTAAGCATTCCCTGTAGCATTATTTTCATCTTTTACGTGGTTTAATATAAATCTGTAGGAAGGGGTGAATCTAGATATTATTCTTTTAAGAGGTGAAAGATATTTGTTTGGTGAGAAATTCACTAAAGGGAAGCCCCAAATAAAAATGTCAACTATAGCAATTCCATGGTAATTTTAAAGCATGTTGCTATTAATCATGTGTTTTAATATCTAGAATTTACAGTCCTGTAATGATTTATCTTTAAGGGGCTGATAAAGTACAATAAAACTTGTGATTAAGTATCTCAGTCAGCAGAAACACCTTGTAATTTAGCTTAATAGTAGTGTTTTATTAATTTCAAAGTTGTGGTTTTGGTCATAGCTTACTAATATTGATTCCAACTGCTTATCCAATATTTAGAGCTCCTTTTGGTTTTAATGAACATATTTTATCTTTCCAAAATCGATCTAATCAGTTAAAAAATTCTTAAAACTTAAATGACATATTAATTGAATATTCCTGGTTATTGTTCAGTAGAAAATAAAAGAAAATCATATTTATTTGTAACATAAAGAAGTAATCTATATATGTGTGCTATTCAATTCATCAGTTAATAAACTGAAAATACCTGATTCAATCTTTTGAGTGTGTTGTGATGCCCTTAAAATTTTCAGTTGAATATTTAAACAGCTGATACAATTAAAATAATCTCATTGGTGAACTATTTTACCATGTGAATAGTCAAGCTCATAGGATGCATGTTCTTGATAGAGAATGTTACATATCTTGACTTCCAGAAGTAGATGCCTTACCTGATAGCCAAAATAACCCAAGTTAGCACTTGCTTTTAGGAAGATACTTCTTTCATTAGCTCCTGGGAACAAAAACCATAAACTAATGTCCCAAGTGTGCAGTTTTCAGTTAAGAACATTTAGGAAGCCTGAATTATTCCCTAAATGATACAGGATTATTATTTTGATATTGTTAACAACTGCTGCTTAATACATTAGGTTATAAGTGATGGTCCCAGAATTTAGGGAGGTTAAAAAAATTTCATATTGCAATGTCTCATTCCGGAGAGAGTCTACCGCAGGAGGCAACCACTACTCTGGGAATAAGATCCAAACTCCTCCCCATGAGCCTTTAAGTCCTCGAGTGGTGAGTTCCCTGCTCCTCCATCCCAGCTGGCCTCAGGTCCCTCCTCCTCTGATCTCTGGCTGTGCTCTAGTAGCCCTGATCTCTATTTATTGCTTCAAATATGCTGCATATCTTTCTGCCTTGGGTCCTTCACATTCTAGTGGAGAAACTAAATGCTGTTCTTCCCATGACTAGGTCATTCTCATTTTCTAAATCTCATTTCACACATCGCCTCTGGAGACCTTTCCTCTTGGCCTTTCCTGACTACCTTCTCCATGTAGGAACTTTCTGCTCCTTGTCACTTTCATTATTCTCCATCATAGCATATAATCACTATTTAAAACTTTGTAATTACATATTTAGCATCTGGAACATTGCTAAATAGATATGCAATGAATATTTGTTGAATGGATAATGTCCTCAAAACCTGGGAAAGCACAAAGGCAATAAAAAAATGTTAATTGACTAAATGAATGGATTTAAGACCAAAAGACTACTTGACATAAAATATTGTCAATATCCATTTCACTTTATGAGTTATTTCAGAAATGATTTTTTTGACAACAGACCTCTATTAAGTGATTCACATCCCCAAAGAACAGTTACCAGTTTACTGAAAGTTTTCATGGCTTATCATATTAATCTTTCAAACTGTATATAACTTTTTTTGGTCTGAATCTATGGAAGAAATAACACTCTCTAGAAATACTGTCATGTTCCAACTTTTAATCAGCTTTTTTTAAGTAAAATATGAGCGTAAATTTCAACTTATTTTCCATTTTCAAAACAACGTTTCACAAATACACGCAACTGAAGAGTAGTGGCTTTTGATAGCAAAGACTATAATACTCCAAATATCTCAATTGTATTTTTCAAGTCAGGTAAAAATTGAGAAGTGTAAGCCAGTGCACTAGGCTCCTAGAAACAGATTTGAACTTGAGGCTTTACTTTGAGGAATAATATTGACTAAGATATATTTTTTCCTAAAACCACAGTGACACATATTTTCTTTGATTAGAGAACAGTATAGCTGATAGATTGGGTTGTACCTACAGTCCAGATTAACAATGAAAGCATATAAAGTTTTTTTTGCCCACTTAGGATATATTTATTATATTTATATATAAAATTTGAAATTTATCACGTGCATAAATTTTATCAAAATGTAATTCATCCAGTGGAAAAGTAATGGTAAATTATAGTGATTAGATTTCTTTAAAATCTCTTCAATATATAAAGTATCATTGGATATATTTAAACTGAACTTCCATGGACAAATTTTAATGTAAAAAGGAAAAATAAATTACATTTAGCCCTATTTGTTTTTCAAATGTTAAAGAAAAATGAAGAAACAAAGGAAATACAGTTAGTGATACTGATCTTCCTTTAGCAAATCCTGCATTCCAGATAAACTTGGATAGAATGTGAAGGATGAGCCCATTTCTGACTCGAATATGAAACTTAAAATACATAAAATATTAACTACTGTGTCAGGATGCAAGTTTAAAAGCCATAGTTTTTAGGAACCCCCATATGACTTCAGGAACATTTAAAAACAACATGAGAGTTAAAACCAAAGCTAATAAACATATACAAATCAGCACACAAGGGTTTTTAGTTTGCTTGCCCACATTTAAACATAAAGTGATTCTCATCTTCCTTTTATGTTTTGACCCACCTACTTGAAATGACTTTTCTGCTTTTTAAGAAATTGTATTGTGAATGGCCCAAGCTAATTGTCACTCTAAAATGGCTCTAAAATGCCTTAGTCCATCCTGGTGTCTTTCTTCTGAATTGCTGTCTGAGGCTTGGCCTACCTAACTTTTACCTTCCCATTTCGAATTTGCTCCAAGTTCGTGGGGACCCAGAGCGTGATTTTTGCAAGTCATCTTTGGGTGTGGTGCCTGCTCAGTCTGAAAAAGGTAGCCTGGCAGGTAGATAAGAAAGAAGGGGAATAGAGTTAGATGTTCTCAGTGGTGAAGGCCATCAAGCATAAGGAAACACAACTCAACAGTAGCCCCACTCAAAGCTATTTAAGACTATCAGAAATTGAGTTCTGGAGGTGAAGAAGAATGTCTTCTAGGCAGTGACAGTCTGGAAACTTTGACTTTGGGTTCATTGGCCTGAACTTGTTTATGCAAGAAATATAGCGCAAAAGATACCCCTTTCTGGTCAGAAATATTTAGGACCCCTTAAAACATAAGAGAGTACCTTCACATCTCAGACCTTATTTACAGGCTGTGTTTGAGGAAAGCCCAGCTTTAGGAACAACTTTCTATCACTAGAAAGGGAATTTTATTAATCATAGTGACAATAAAATCATCACTGGCTGGTGACAGAGAAGCATGTCCTCATAATATTTTGCAGAAAAAAAAATATTGAAACAAAATTTGAATTGTATTTTCCTTAGTGGAGAAAACTTTCCCAAAGTCCAAAATGTCAGGGTCATGTAATTTGCATAAATGACATAGTGTTTTGATAAAACAACCAAAAATTATTTGATTTAAATTTGAGTTACCCTTTTATGTGTACCTTTTATATGGAACAGGTAGAATACATTTGAATAACAAATATGTTTTAAAAATTATACCAGAGAGAATTGTAAATTGTGCTCTTTATGAAGAGATTCATTTATCATATATTTGAGGAAATCAGGAGATATGTAAATTGAAATGCTTGAAACTGATGTGTAAAAGGAAAATATCCTCACTTATAAAATAAAGGAAAAATAATTCATTCAACTACCAATAGTGTTGGTGTACAGTGGCTTATCTTGTGCTTTCAAATAATTTATGAATGTAAAGATTATCTTAGTTTTGATATTTAAAAATAATTGAAATGATGGTTCTATTATATGTAAATGGAATACACAATTGGCACGTTTCTTTTGTTTACTGAGCTATGCTTTGTGCAAGAGAACTCCTAAAAGCAAATATTTTGGTAATTTTGAGGCAAGATAAAGTTTATCAGAATTAAGTCTTTTATTGAGAGATGAGAGGAAGGTGGCATTTGTAATAAGGATTTCATATACTAATTTCAAGGTAGAAGTTTTGCTGTGCATAAATTTTTGGGGGGAATATCAAAATGGTTTTATAGTAATGTCTTGCTCACATTATAGTCAATGAGAAAGAATCCTTTTTTTGTAATGTTTTCATTGTTTAAAAAGAATGATTTTTTTTTAAATGCAACTTTGACAAAGATTGTACTATGAATTTTTGGTTGTATCCTATGTTGCAGTACCAGTTTAGGCATGTTTGCTTTAAATGACCATGTACACTAATTAGAAAGAAAACAATTCACCAGGAGCTATATCAAATACAGCCCTGCAAATGGTATGAGCTTTTTCCAAGGATCCATATTGTCTTTGGACTTGGCTGTTGTATTATACTTTAAATGGCATTGATTGTGTGGTTGTAATGAAAGTAACAGATTGATTTCTATCCAGTGTTACAAACAGTAAATAGAAAAAAGTTCCTGTCTTGACCTGCATTCATAACCGATGGGATTTGCTGGCTTTAGACCCAATCCTTAATAAGAGATAAGATGCAAATGTAATAAAACTGGCTTCAAAGTTTAAGAATCTTTTCAATGCTCATCAAAGATGTTTCTTTTTTGCATTTAGATGTGTTGTATTGATTAGATCACAGTCACCTAGGAAATGTTACATTCTTTAAATGCTATTCATAATTTATCATGTAATTAGCATTCATATGTGCCTTTATAAACACATTAAGATTATTGAAGTGGAGGTTATAACATAGTGGTATAGTTTTTAATTGTCTTTAAAATTGAATTGCCTTTTTTGGTTATTTAAGTGAATGATGATGGTTTACTTTAGATTTGACTGATTATTTTTGGTTAATAAAAATTTTTGGCTGTGGAGTAAATTTTTACATTCCAATATAATAGGTAAAGTGTAATATTAGTATATTGTAGTAGTGCATTGTAGCAGTATTTTTTCTGGAGGACTATTCCTGCTGAATATTCATTCAGATTTATAATTGTATTATTTATTAAAATATGAAATACTTGTTTCCAATAGTGAACTCTTAGTCTTTTCGCCTCATTCTTTTCTTGATAATTTAGAAGATAAGCAAACATGAATATTATAATTGCAATTTTTACTCTGGTAGTCAGGATTTTATAAGACGTTTCCCCTATTCACCCTTTGTAAATAAAACTCAGGCCCACAAAACAAAGAATTTAAAATACAAAGTACAGTTGGGAACTTCACTTTGCTATAAATGAAGGAATGAAAAAAAAAAAAGGATAAAAAAGTAACAATTCATTTGTAAGCAACAGTTTCTTCACACATTATGTGACTTTCTTTTGGATTTGTTTTATGTTTTGGGTAAAACAGTTTAGTATAATGATGCTTAGATGAGATAAAACAAAACAAAACAAAATTAAAAAAAAAAAAAAAAACTAACACATCCGACTGCCGATGTTTCTCAGTTGTAGCTTCCAAGAGCTCTGTATTCTTCCCAGCCCACTTCATACCCTGCAGGTTGTGGCAGACAATTCACAGGAAAAGCTTAGACATCGAGCTTGCATGCTTCTTGACTCCATTTTAAACCTTTTGTTCACACCAGGGTGGCATTTTTTCACACTGCATGTGGCAGTTTTGACTCCTATCCAACTTGTCGTATAAAATCAAAGTCTGTGATTTTTTTTTTACATTCACAGGACTGCTTCCTGAACTGTACTGCTGTTTGTGTCTTTCCTAGCGATTGGTGCAGAACTTTATAGCAAAATGTGTTTTAGGGAGGGGGAGGAAGAAGAGAGCAATATGAAAAATGTCCTGGCCTAAAACACAGGAAATAAATTTTGAATAAGACAGAGGTTGACTCTGCAGAGATCGTACATGAAAATCAAATACACTTATCACTATTTTAATTATTTTTTGCAGTATACAAGTTACAAGTTGTATATATATACAAGTTAATTAAAAATATATTTAATGATATCACTTTCAGGTTGCAAATGACGTTTTTTAAAAAGCTGTCATGTGATTGCAAAAGAAAAATCTCATTCTCAAATTAATATAATTATTTTCTTATTATTTTATAATATTCAATGAATACAAATGAATTTTACTTTTAGATATGATCATTCAACATACCTTACTATTTGATTTTAAGTTTAATCATGAATAAAATAAAACCTATTAAAAAATTATACTATGGAACACAACATTTAAATAATTTCTGTATCAGCTTTATCATTCTTAGTTTTCTTCTTTCCCCTTTGCTTAATTAAAAATATCATTTTAGTCCTCATTAATTTCCTTCATACTTTCAAATAATAAATTACACAGATATTTCAAATGAATTATATAAAGTCATACTTATGAAATAATAGCAGAAGTAGAAAATTTTACCAAATGCAAAAGTTGTGTGCCTTGGCATGTTTCTACAGAGTAATTATTAAGAAAGATATGAAAACTATGAATAGGAAATTTCTGTACATGATCTGGCAATAGTAAATATATATATAGATATATATATTTATACTTGTCCTTTGGAATTCTTATTTTGTTTAAAGATTATCTTTTATTTGTATTAAGTATATAAAAATATTCTAAAAATATTCCATAAACATGAAATAATCCCTAGAAATATTTCAATATTAATTTTGTAGAGGGTATAAGGAAAGATTTCCATTTTAATCAACAGATAAATAATGACTATAAGATTTCCTATATTTTCTGAACTTATACAGTAGTCACATTCTTTTATTTTTAAATTACTATATTTTGAACAGTAACAATTCGATCACAACATAAGGAGAAATGAAAATTCAGTTAATAGAAGGAAATATTTAATGCAGTAATAAGTATTTCTTAACAGTGTTAACAAATTTTAAGGTAAAAAATCTTATTGCAAATTTTATTAAACTTTTAGCTACAAAGCCAACTTAATTAATTGAAATAACTTTAGTTAATTCAAGTTGTATACTTGATATATTATAAAGAACAATGTTATTTTAAGAAAAAATATATAAAAGGAGTAGCTGTAGATTATAGTTTTTATTCCTTCTTCTAGGGAATACCTACATAATTTTAGTGCCTCTGAATTATTCATTAAAGTATTCGAAGTATGAAATGTATCTGTTATATTGAAAAAGACCTCAATTTAGAATTTAGATTTTTCTTTCACTTTCTGGAACAACAAACTGTGACTGACAAAAACATAGCAGAGAAATAGCACTTTATTGTAAGTTCTGTAATAGTAGATTACTAGCGGACAGAACAACCCCTTGCTTTTCCTTTTACAAATAGAAAACTACTTTAACTACAACTCCTATAAAGTATTTGAAAATAAAGCAAAAAAGAAAAAATATTTCAGGAATAAGTAAATCCAAATTGTTGGTGTAAATAAAATGCTATTTAAAACAAACAAGATGCAATGGATTTAGTAGTCTGGAATTTTCTTGTGATGCATAGATATTTTATCAAGCACAATTTTTTTTTTAACCTGTCTTTAGTTAATTAAAATCTGTCCTCATTAGAAAAAGAAAGAAAATAAAAAGTATTTATACTTGAATACAAAAGTTTTATAAAGATCAAATAAAATTCTGTCATTAGAAACAAATGACTGAAAACAAATAAAATATCCAAATAAACACATACCTATTTAATTGAAATTTGTACTAAGTCCTAATTTAAAACCTAATGGCATCTGGAAATCTAATAAACCATTTGAAATTAAGAATATGGAAAAGAGAAAAATAATCATCATCTAAAGAAATTTTTTATGAAATAAAATTTACCTACTTTTGCAGCTCATGTTTGTTGAAAAAAACGTATGACTTTATTTCATGTGCATGCCAAAGAAGGTAGAAGTATATTTAACTCATCATTTTTCATTATCTAGCAAGAAAACTCCAACTTTTATTGCTTTAAGTTTCTTATTTCCTACCCTCCCCGCCTACTCCCTCCGTTTCTTCAGACGCTCTTCTGTCCAGCATTGCTTCTGTTTGAGGTGAACAAAGTAAGACTCCCAAGCAGACACACGCAAAATAACCACCACCCAGCTGAAGAGAAATAGGTTTTCTGCCTTTGACCTGTCCTTATATGTTAATAAAATCAGCTCATACATTCTGCCACCAAATTCAGCTTGGAAGTAATCCTCTGCTACTTAAGGCTGAATGAAAAGAGTACTCATTGTGAATTATGTTTCATCTGTCACAATAACCTTCTTTATTCTGTCATGGACCTCCCCTTTGCCTGTGGCAATTAGAGAAAATAGGTATGCCTTGAAGTATGAGATAGTGGATTCTTAAAACAAAAACTGATACACACAGACAATGCTTGCTAAGCAACATATTGAAAAAAAGCATATGAAGCATTTTGAAGTGATTCTGATTTTTTTAAGGACTCAGTAAAATAATACATTTTAGAATAAGCAGGTGGGATTGTGGCTGTCAGTTATTGTTAACATCAGTTATTGATGAAAAGCAATGAATTAGAATTGCATTAAAAATTAAATGTCAACATATTTTTGTATTGTATACTTTCTAATTAAATCATGCCATAAGATACATATTACAAATATATGGTATTTATTTAAAATACCAAATGAGAGTAATAAATTTATGTGCCTTTTAGTATATTTCAGTACTCCAGACTAACATTTTCACAAATTTTTTAAAGGAGAAAAACAAAGAAAAATTTTTCCCTTAACAGAGCTTAACAAATATTTTATTTAACTTAAAATCAATGTGATTATTTGATTTACTTACTCTTACAAATCACTGAAATTACCTTGAGGCAGTTCAAGTTCACCTTTCTGGAATTAAATCTGTTAAATGATAGACATCATCTAATCATCTTCTTGAAAAGATACCTCAACTTTTTGGCTTAACAGGATACAGTTATATCACTTCTAGTTACAAATGAGTTAAGCTAGATCTTAAGCTACAAAAGACAAAAAAAAAAAAAAAAAAAAGAAAAAAAACAAACATAGTTGACAAAAAAGAAAATGCTCCTTCTCGTACCAAAAGAAAGTCACTGCTGATGAAGTAATTCAAAAGTCATCATAACAGTTGCTAAAATTGAAGCACATAAACAATTTAAGCTATCAAGAAATTCATAAAGTCTGAAGAAAAAAATCTTGAGACTAAAAGGAAAACCTTTTGGCCCACTGCACAGGTTGGGCACAAAAGTGCTTGCTAAGCTATCTATTTCACACATGCAACGACAGAAGGTTCGATATTCATTCGATCGATGAGTGAAAAGGCACAATGGCAAAATCAGACAGACTTCTTTTGAAATACAGATCTCCAATGTCCCCCTACAGTCTACAGATGCACGGCTGGTGGCGTGGCTCAGACGGAGCAAGGGTTACATCAAGGCTGTTCTCTGGACCGTGCAAACAGTCTAGACCAATGACCTGCAGCATCATGCCCTTTGAAGAAGAGGCAAGTTCGGTCATGATGAAGAAAAATCAAGGCGTACCCCTTTTAACAATAGGGAGCAGCTCGAGGCTGCAAAGAGGTAAGCAGGGGTAAGAAAAAAACGGCATCTGCTTCCATGGTTACAGGCCAACTATGAGAACCTTGCTTTTCAAGGGAGTCTGTTCTCAGGCTCCCTCACAGGGTATGTCATGCATTATAAGCAAAGGCAGGTTGAGCTGAAATCCGCATAGTTATTTCAGAGTAAAATGATACGGAGCACATGGCTGGCAGAAAAAAAAAAGTCACATGACTATTAAGAACCAGACTTGGGCTATTTCAGAATAGAATTTTTTTTCTTATGCCAGTTTAAGTAAAGACAGTAAATTTGTATAAAACAAACAGTGATGATAAACATGATTTTCATTTCTCAGGCTCTTATGTAAGTAGAGGTCAAGGGTCAAGATAATACCTCCCACACCATGGCAGGACCATACAGCCTATTGTTAAAATAACTTTCTGATGGATATCATTTAAAAATATTTCCATTTTTTTGCTGGACTATAAGGTAGAATATATGATCTTGTGAATATCTTTCTCTGTTCTGATTCTCTTTGATTTCCTGCCCTGGATCTTCCCATGTTTACGTTCATTTCTGTGGTTAGACCTCGTGAGGAAAGGTAGGAGGTTTGGTGAGAAACTTCCTCGGTGTGGCAGTGAAAGCTAAGAAAGTGTGGAGTTTCCTCTGCCTTTATAAATATAGTGAATTCAAATCTATGTCAAAATCATGAGCCTTTGATAGTAGTTCTATTTCTAATTCATGCATTTATATTTTATTCATTGCTTGATACATCGATGAGTCTATAGATTTTTTTTTTCTTTTTCTGTGAGATGGTTAGTTGTTAAAGTTGAATTTTGTGATATGATACACTAGCAGCTAATGCTATTTGAATAAAAATTTGACAAATATAAAATGCAGCATATTCTGTAATATTAAGGATCAGTCTACTATAATAACTATGAAAAATGCAGACATATGAATAATTAACATAGATAAAACATTCCTGTAACAATGTGCCATAACTGAATATTAGAAGAGCTCATATTTGGTTTTCTTCCAGTGATGTACAATTAACTCTAGATGTCCCATGCAGTTTATCCTCGGAACAATTTTTGTTTGCAAGTGTGTTTTTAAAATTAGGGAATAAAAAAGGAAAGAAGGTTCCAAAGGGCAAGGTATAAAACAACTTTCATTACATTTATTTTTCAGAAGTTATGTATGTTATTATAAATGAGCACCATATGGTCTTGTTGTACGCAGATATTCATTTCAAATACTTACCTTGAAAGAAAATTACCTTGTAGCTTTGTGAAAGCAATTAAGTGTTGGTGATCATGATAGCAACAATTTTGTGCTCCCAACTGAGAAATCAGACGGTAATTTTCTGATGTGTTCCTCCGTACTGATGGTGTGTTTTAAGCTAGGTTCACGACTAAAGGTATGCATGTGGTTTTGTTTCTTTCAATGTGATGAGATACATTCATTTCTGTGCTTGCATGGTGAGGAACTCATATAGGGTAAAAAATGAACTACTGAAGTGTTACTATTTTAGTATATAAAAATCCATACACTATTATAAACAGTGAACACATTATCTTAAGCAGTCATGTTGTAGTTTCTTTAAATAATTTACATACTGCTAAGATAATTCACCATCAGAGTTTCTTTGATGAAACAACAGATCATACCTGCTGCCAAAGGTCAAGTGCCAGCTATTTCTTCTGTGGAAAATCTACCTCTCAGTTCTCCAAAGGAAAACAACAAAAAAGCAAATGCACAAAGGTTTACGTATTGCATGATAATTTGTGGGTTGTGGTTAAAGGAAAGAGAGGCTATTGCATGGAATCTGTTGCAAAATAGCTGGATTCTTGGGGGTTTTTTTTGTTTGTTTTTCAGTTAACATTGAACCATTAGTCTTGCTCTTTTGTTTTTCAAAACATACTCAATTTTATGAATATTTATGTGTGTACATAAATTACACTAACTTGCCAAATGTGGATATATGTTAAACACTTGGAGATATTCTCATAAACTCAGATGGATAGTTATTAAAATGCTATTACTTTAACACATTAATATGCAGACAGACATTTAATATTGAGTACTTATGGGGAAAAAGGACAGCTTCTTTCCTTAAGAAAGATTCTCTATATGTGAGTATTAAATATCTGAGTCCATATTACATATGTCCATACTACATGTAGTTTGCAACAAAAACTCCACTTATAGAACAAGGCATATTAGATTTAAACATTCCCTAGAATTAAACGTTAGAATAATTAGTATACGCTGCCCTCCCCACTACAAAATCAAAAAAAGAAGGACTAAAATTGGCCTTGCCTAACGGAGACTTACTCATGTAAGTGAAATAAAAGGACTGAAATTTTCAGTGCTTTGAACATAGTAGATGCTCAACAAAATATCTCTCTAATAAATGAATAAACCTGTAATTGCACTGAAGAATCAATTACCTAAGTATAATTCAATCTCATGAAATGAGGAACAGAAACTTCTCTACTTACGTGTGTATGGTTTTTTTTTTTACCTTTTTCTTATGACCTTTCTATACAAATAAGTACTTTTTGTCAATAATCTGAGATTACTGAATGCCTACTATATGTCCAGTGAGACTTGAAGTGTGTAACCAGAGCCACATTTCCCTAATGGGATTCTATGAAACACTACTATTCTGAAAGATGTTACTAGATGTTCTGGGACAAACAAAAATCCAGAAGTCAAATAGATATGAGAGGGGTACCATATTAAACGATGTTAAATAGATTTCTCATATAAAATACTTCTTAGGGCATTCAGAAAACGAAGTATATAGTGTATCCGTAAGAGGAGCGTATACTTGACACTACTTTCCAAAGTTATTTAATCAACTTTGTTCATAAAATAGTTATTAACGTAATATGACCTAATTTCAAAGATATGCCAAAGCTGGCTAAAACCAGCTTGGATGAGCCAATTGTTAACTATCTCTTCCTAAATTCCGTTTTTAAGAGACATCATTTTCTTGCTTGAAATCAGCTATGGCAGAAGTATTTGCATCACAGAAATCATCAGATCAGAGCCTTTTTTTCCTTTTTTTCAGAACTGGTTGTTAAACATTTACTGGCACACCATTATCTAATTTCTTCTCTCACTCCATCTCTGTAGGTAAGTTATGACCACTAACAGGTCAATAGGTTCAGAAGTTTTCTATTTATCAACCTGTCTAAAATACAAAACTTTTTAAATCAATTATGAAGACTAGACATAAAAGAGATAGGCAGCCATGGAAAATAATAGACACTCCATTTTTTCTTTAAAGTTTTTATATCAGGAAGTAGTATAGTTTATCTGTCTGCTTCTCTAATTTAGCTGAGTAAACATCTATGTATATATTCCTTTATACTTTTTCTAACAAAATATTTATATAGTCTGATATATAATTGTCTAATCATTTCTGAGTGCCTGACAACAAATTTCTGAAAATTGCCAGACAGTTTTTAAATGTGTCTCTTAGACTTGCTTCATTATCGTCCAATTTTTATAAAACTGAGACAAGGTATCATGAAGTAATTTATACTTTTGTATTGAATATCATTTAATTTCAGGCATTTTATCAGTCGTATTAACCCACTTGATCTCTTGAGTGAGATTATTAGGAGGAAACAAAAATGCAAAATCTATGAGTAGAGATATTGAAATACACGTTTTTGACAGACAAGCCACTTAGTTCCCATTTGATATTTTACCTGTTAAATTACTGTGAGTAGGTTATAGCTGAAATCTTTAAATATTGGGTGGATTACAAGTATAGATATTTGGTTAAATAATATATGACTTAGAATCATAAATTGATTAGTCTTTGGCTTTATTGCTTGAAGAATGGGTTCTACGGTAACAGGTTTTGAAGGGTTTCTGGGATCTATTTTGTGACAGTAAGTAGGATGATTTATAGTATGATTCTAATTTACCTTTCCAATCACATGCACCCAAAACACTATGCACTTCAGCTTATATGGCTCTCAAATTAGTTAATTAATCTGAGTGTCTATTTTGGGGCCACGTATTATGCTATTCATTGGAAATCCAAACATGATTAATACATGGTCTCTGCCCCTCTGGAGCCCACAATCAAGTATGAAAAGAAAGCAACTAAAATGTGCTGGTATCATGAGGGAAAACCATCTGAATATAACTCTGTCTACTTTAGATCTAACATGCATCTATATCATGAATGCCAAGAATTCTACGAATTTAATCCCAGCATCTCATAGACTTTCTATATTCTACTCTCATCACATAATATGTGTCACAGAGAGCTTCATATGCACAAATATAATTATGAACAGTACACTCAAGATGGCCAGGACATGATTCTTAATATATAACCAAGTAAAGAGTAAGTGGAAACAGATAAATTACAGTAACTAGCTGTACATTCTATTTATAAAAACTAGGAAGTAGTATACTCAAAGTCAAGATGCTCAGAGAATATTCTGCCATTATCATAAGATAAACATCATTATCATAAGATATCAGACATTCAACTTAGGCAATATTGTGTGTGTGTGTGTGTGTGTGTGTGTGTGTGTGTGTGTATGAAAAGAAATATGTGTTGAATACTCATTGAATAAGATATTTCTTGTAGTTGAAAAAAATCATTTGAACATACTAATATCATGCTTCTGAGAAATCGAAAGCTAATCGAAAGTTCTCAAAGGTTTTACTTTGTTATCGTATCAACCATATTGGACATAATACACAATTTTAGCATTGGAAAATTCTCTTCCCTATGACACATAATATGGAACTCTTTTCTCCTTCAAATATACTTCACAATTGTGAAAACATATTAATGCAAAATATTTACACATGAAAGGTTTCCAAGTGACTTATTTAATATAAGGTATTTAATGAAAATACTTTTGATTTTTGATAGATAATTTATTAGCACTATTTATAAAGTTATAAGCACTATTATCTTTTAATTTTAGAAGGAAAAATTGTCCTTTTATATGTGTTTTAAGAAGCTGTCTTGCTTTTTTATAACAAAAAAGTTGTTTTTTAAAAATTTCTATCTATAGAATTTAATTCATCTTTCCGGACCTAGCTCAACTTTCCTCCCTTTTGTAAGTTTTTCCCTTCTTTCTGGAACATCTTCACTTCCCACCTTTCCCTCCTTTTTATCCACTCACGTTCTCTTTCCTTCTGTTCCCTTTATATTTTTGCTAAGGCAAAAAAAGAAAAATAGATGGCAATGGGAACCTTTTAAAATACATGCAAGTAGCACAGGGAGATCAGCTCGGTGCTTTGTGACCACCTAGAGAGGTGGGATAGGGAGGGTGGGAGGGAGGGAGATGCAAGAGGGAAGAGATATGGGGACATATGTATAGTATAACTCATTTACTTTGTTATAAAGCAGAAACTGACACACCATTGTAAAGCAATTATACTCTGATAAAGATGTTAAAAAAATAATAATAAAATAAAATGAAGTAATAAAATAAAATAAAAATACATGCAGGAATCTTCACACTCCAAAGCTGTAGTCATTGAGTATAAAACTCAGCTCTGAACTTTCAATCACTTTTTAAAAAATGTTTTGTCTCTATCTTAAAAATGCAAAATAAAATAACCTCTCACCCTTCTGAAAGGGGAGATGAACTTCCTGCTCTTGTCCATTCTTTGATCTGAGGCATGAGGGGTACATGTGTTTATTATAAGCCGTGTTTAGGCTCCATTACTGCCTTGCTTTCCAAAAAGTAGTGTTTGTTATTACTAACATAAGATCACCACAAGCAATTTCCCTTAATTAGCATGTCACAGACTTCATATTTTCATTGAACATCAAAACCATTCTACTTAGCTATTGTATGTGTGTGTATGTGTTAACCCCCAGATGTTAGCATGTGTTGAAACAGGCATCTTTCAATACCTTGTTTTTACAGATGGCTGCCAACTATTGTGCTTGCTATATTACTTTGTGTTCCCTTTGGTATTTTTTTTTTCTCAAAGACATGATAGAATCCCTAATATGCCCAACAGACGGCTCAGATTTGTGTTAATTAAAAAGAGACTTTCTTTAAATATATGTTTTTCTTTAAGGGCCATATTCATGGACCTAAACTATGTTCCTAATTTATATTTATTATAATACTGAGTATTATTTATAATAATTAATAATAGTAATTTGTTTCTCTCCAAGGGTAACATTTCTATATGATGATTCTGTTGCTATATATTTATGTATATATCTCCTATATTATGCTATATATATATACCTATATTTATATCTATGAAGGCATACAGATCTATATTCAATTTTGTATCAGGTAAGCTGTTAACTTTAAGATTACTTCAAATCACCAGGGGATATTGTTAATATTCAGATTCTGATTCAGGTGTCTGGAATGGAGTCTGAGATTTTGCATTTCTAATAAGACCCCAAGGGTGACAATGCTGCTGGCCTGTGGAACACAGTGTCAAGGAGTTAGAGAACTCCTAAAAAGGACTTCAAGCTTTGACTTTGACCCTGATTCTGATCTTAACCTAGATACTTAATCCTTTTGATCTTGTTCCTTATTTATAAAATTGGTGGAATCTTGTTTCTCCTGCCTTTTCATGGACTTGTTCTGTGGTTCAAATTAAATTAATTTAAAGAGTGCTTTATAACAAAAGAGCACAGGAAGAGGTAATACAGACAGATATTTCCTCTTATCCTTTGAATATTATACTGTAAACAAATGACCTAATTTCTGTTGTTGTCCGCCCATTTGGATTGAAATGATGGACCTAGTGTTAAGGTTATCTTCTAATACTTCCTTGTTCTCATATATTCTTCTCTTTTTGTTCATTTAGTCATGTATTAATCCAACAGATATTTATTGAGTAGCTACTGTGTACCGTGCATTGTGCCAGCTTCTGAACATAACAATTGACTCCTTCCACTTCTACTTTTCTTCATTCTCTCAAATAATTTTTTTTACTGATTTCAGTCTATGGTTTATTTTTCTCTTATTCTTTGTCCCTTCAATAGAGTGCTGGGATCATTAATCTGAAGGTTATTTTTTTTTTCTCTTTGAATAAATTTTATCCAGTTCCACAAATATTTGTTAATTCTCCACCATGTGGCAGATTCTCTGCAAAAGGCATATAAAATTGAAGAATTTACAGAAGGGACAGTCCCTTATCAAATCATTTGTATTCTACTTGGGGAATGGAATATTTAACAATTCCTTAAATAACTATATTACAAGGCAGGATGTTACTAGTGTCATCAGACTTTGAAGAATGCTATGTGAAAGGAGAAAAATCAGAGCTGGCTTGAGGGCTTTGCAAAGTCTTCTTAAAGATGGCTAAATTGTGACAGAAAGAAATGAGAGATAGAAGAGGGTAGATATTAAAGATGGAGCAAATCGTACCTTCTCCCTCTTTGCTATTGTTCATGTTGAATGACTTAAATAATCTGGCAAGGGTAAAAAGATCTTAAAATATTTGTTTAGGTATGTATGAGGTAAAGCTGGAAATTCTCATAGAACTCACACTGTGATGGCCTTGAACGACAGCTACCAGAGTCTGAAATGGTTTGGGGGTTGTTAAGGAATCTTTGAAAGTTAATGTTACTGTTGGCTTTCCTGCCACTCATTCGAAGTCAACCTTTAATTCAGTGTGTGGAATTTAAACACAAATCAACTGTATGAACTCAGTTCATATAGAGCAGATTGGCAACATCCTGGTAATCTTTTGCGAGTTTTCAGCAGACCAGCATGGCATCATGGGCATGGTGTAATGGACTGTGTGAGGACACCTGGCTGCTAGGTAAGCCCTGTTCACTAACTTGCTAGTCTGTTGACCTTAGAGAAGGAATTCACTTCTGTGAGTCTTAGGCTCTTTTTCTTAATGATTGAAATAATAAACTCCGCTTATTTTCGGAGGTCATGGTGAGAGAGAAATATGGTAAATAAACTTGAAAACGTAAACTTTGAAAGTATAAAGCTCTGTACAAATAGAAGCATTCCCCCTTGAATTTTTTCTGTTCCTTCCTATCCCTCTTTGGGTTGAGGTATTGGAGGAAGTGATCCTTTCTTCCTCCTTTAAATGAAATACCATCTTTTTACTCCATCGTTTTAGGACTCACTCTGCGCTTTTTGAGAACACATCTAACAATTGACTTGTTTTACCTGTTCTTTTTTAAAACCCTAAAATCATCCACAAAGCTGCTCTTTCTCTTTTATCCTGTAATGAGTTTTTATTTATGTGCAGACTATACTAATTGCATTATTATTCTGACCTTAGTTTTTATATCACCTCTTGATATATCCACCACTGACTGGCCACAGCACCCCCCATGGGGTCACTCATCATCCTCCTTGATTTGCTTTATGGCACTTTTCATTACCTTAACTTACTTTCTTCTTGTATTTACTTATATATTGTATGTCTCTTGAGTCAATAAGATTTTATTAGTTCATTATGTGACATGACAGTGTGATATGAACTGGTGATAGGAACATAGAATCTGAACCAATGTGTATGTCCTTAAGGAGACAGACAGTAATAAATATTGATAATAATATCTATATTTGTGTATAAATATCAGGTGTTTAAAAAGAAGAATGTGCTACAAAGAATAGAGCAAGCTGAAGGATTAAACAGGAAAAGTTGTTATGCCATTCTGTGTTACACAGATACTCAGGGCAGGGTCCCGATTAGTTGCTACTTATTCAACGACCAGAAGGAAGTAAGGGAGCGAGACAAGAACACACGTAGGCAAAAAGGGTTCCAAGCAGTGAGAAGTGAAAGTGTTTTTTTTTCTCTCTCTCACTCTTCCTTTTTTTCCTTCCTTCCTCCCTCCCTCCCTTCCTCCCTCCCTCTTTCTTTCCTCCCTCTTTTCTTCCTCTTCCTGCTACTTTTCTCTTCCTTCTTCTTCATTTCTTCCCTGCTTACTTTTGTGTCTGCCTTCCTTCCTCTTTCTCCTCCTTCCTTTCTTCCTTGCTTGCTTTTCTTCTTTCCTTCCTCCCTTCCTTCATCTGCCCTGCCCTCCTTCATTGTTTTCTTTCTTTCTCTCCTTCCTTCTTTCTTGCCCTTTCTTTTATAACATTATAACTATGTATTTGTTGTTTATAAATAAAGTTGTTGAGAAACATTTACCAGCACGTCTCTGAGGAGCCATTTGAAGATCATTGCAGCAGTCCCAGTGAGAGATGATGGTGGCTTAGACCAGGGTGGTAGTGAAGGAAGACATAGGAAGTGGTCAGGTTCTGGAAGCAATCTTCAAAGGAAGCACTGACAAACAGCTTTGCTGAATGATTGAGAAAATGGTTGAGAAAATGATGCACCAAGGGTGCCTTCTGGGTTTTTAACCTAAGTAATCAGAAGTATAGCTGCCATGGATTGAAATGGAAATGGCTTCAAGAAGAACAGTTTTGGGAGTGAGTGTGAATAATTTGGTTTTGCGCACATAAAGATTGAGATGTTTATTAGGTCCATCCAAATGGAGGTGTCTTGTAGAAAGTTGGATATTTGAGTCTGACACTCAGGAAAGGAGTCTGGATTAGAGATATCAATTTGAATATTATCTGTAAAGAGAATGGTATCCCCCCGTTCTTCATAATCTAAATGGGGACTATTTGCATATCAGTTTTTCAAGGTTTTCATGCAGAGTAGAAAAGCCATGTCATTACATAGCTATTGCATCTTTTTGAGACTGCTGAGTCAGATGTTCTCTTGATACATTTGTTTTATACTATAATGTCAGCAACTAAGTAAACTTTGCTATGAATTGATTGAAGCCCTATTTGCTTTTTTCCCAATTCAATTTCATACTTATGCTTCTTGCTTCTTAGAACTGATCAACTACAGTCATCACTTCTCAAAATCTGGTTCCAGGACTCAGAACTGCCTGCATCAGAATTAAATGGGTCTATTTTAAAATGTAGAATCCTGCACTCAAATACTAAGTCATATTAGTCCAGCGGCCTAGGAATCTGCATTGTTATTAGCATGCAGATGAAGATTTAGCCACTCCTGCTATAGTGTGTAAATAAAATATAGTATCTTTTTAATCTTTTTTTAGACTCTCCCACTGCAAAAATTTTTTTAATGATTTTTTATATTTGTATAGTTAAACCTGCCCACTCATATTCTAGGTTGCTTAGATTAGAATAGAATTGATTTCAATCATAAAGATTAAATCATTAGTTAAGCAACTTAATAACAAAACTAAATTTAATCATTCCTTCTTTTTTCTTTCAAAAAGTGTAATTTTAGGATATACTGCAGCTTTAGGATATACTATTCAGACAAAAACTTGGTTTCAATGGTAGATATTGAATTGCTGTGGTAATTTTAAAGGGTTGTTAAATATTTCTGATCCTCCCTTGTTCTGGGCACATAACAGAATTGTATTGCATTTCCTAAACCCCTTGTGATTTAAGTGTGCACAGAAAGGAGTAGAGGCCAATAAGTATTATACTTAGTGCCAGAACATTTACTAGCCAGTGTTCCTTTATCCTTCTCGTATCTTTCCCTGTACTTGAGATGGAGGCTGCCCTGTTATCCTACTTACTTGAGTTACTACAATTAGCAGAAGCTCATCTGCTAACCTGCAATAACACAGTGTGAATGGGAAATGCAACTTTGCAATTTTAAGCCACTAGGATGGGGATTGATTACTGCAGCACAATCTACTTTCTCTAGCAGAACTGAGTTACTTGGGCATGAGTTATCTCCCATTCAATAGGCTGATATTGTGAATTGACTTAAGCTAATTTATTCTTCAACAACTGTCAGGGATTTTTGCCAGTATACATCTCTTCTAACTATGATACCAGAGAGTTTATTTAAAAAACAAACAAAAACCAAAGTAAGTTACAAACCAATTTCTGCAAATGTACACATTTTTATTAACAGTCAGGTACAAAATCCATCAAACAGCCCGTTCCAATAATCTGGGGGGTTTCCCAGATTGTCCTTTTGGTTTCCAATGGTTTCCCCTTGTCCTTTTCAGCATGTCATCCAGCACACAGTAGGAAAAGTTCGCTGATGCACGACACAACATATTCTGGTGTCAGGAGAATGAGCCTTGTAGTAGTACCAGGTGAAGGAGTCACCTTCTAAGTTAAGGGATGGGTAACAAATTAAATAGGATTCTAAATCTAGGGTGTCAAAGATTTTAGCCTCTTGGTCTTATACTGGCACTTTTATACTTTGCTCACAATGAGGAGATGATTACCCAGTTCTAGCCAGTCATACATCTTGATCACCATTGTCTCACCAGTGAAAAATTGTCAAAACTCTCCGTAAATCACCAACCCCCCATGTATAATTTCACAGAGCAATATTTGGAAATTCCAAGCATTTGTCACAGTTACCCCTGGAGTGCAAACTATAGATTAGACACTTTAAATCTTAACCAACTTGAGAGTGATTCCCTAACTAGAATTCTTCAAATCTTAACTAATTTTTCTAGTTTGTAAATTAAAGGCAAACTAATGTATTTCATAGCATACTTACTGGAGCATTTTAAAGTAAATTACAGGCACCAATAGAATTAATTATGGATTTTAGTTTTTCCCCCCATGTTCTACTAAGAGTACAAAAAGCATAAAACTAACCAGAAGCGTACAGTATTTTACTTAACAAATGTAAATCTATTAGTACATGATTTTTAATAGTTTACGTTAGACTTTCCCAATATTTTTGTTATTCATCTTGGTTCCAAACAGATTAAGAATTATTTGTAGTTATTTAAATGAAAAATATATAATTAAACTGTTTACATATTGTGTAGAGTTTTTTAAACAAAAAATAGACTACATTGACTTAATATGAAAATCTTGAAATATTGGGTTATAAATTTAGATTCTGCTGCCTTCTTTCTGCATGCTCATGGTCTGGAAAGGAGACTAGCCTCCTTAATGTTTTAGTTTCCAAATATTTTGCCAACTATGAATGAACTAGGTCAAAGGTGGAAAGCATTCTTTCTACAGCCTACATGAATATTCTGCTGTTTGAAAAACTGGACTAGCCCATCAATCATGTTAATACTGTAGATTCTCACAGAGTTGAAATATAGCCTGTAAAACCTTATCTTATGTAAGCATATGTTTTCCAAAATCTTCAGCTCATTTCAAATTATTTTAGTTACTGCTATGGATAAATAATTTCTGGATGCCTAGGACAGCAAATAATATTGGTAAGAAAATTAATTGTAAATAGAACATATAAAATGACTTATTTTAAAACACTCCTAAAAAACTTAGAATAGTTTTAAATATTAAACTTTTAGACATTAGACTTATTTTTGATGATATATTTTAATATTAACATTTAAAAATAAAACTGTATTTAAAATGTAGCATTCTACTAATAACCCCTGTGATTCAAAAAAACATTTTTAGTATAGAATTAGAAATATTAAACAAGTTAATTGGTGGTGTTTTGCAGGTTCACCCATATGACAGTCTTTTGTCTCTAAAATATTTGTGGTATTTTGGAAACAACTATAACAATAAAAATAGCAAGAGCACAATTTGACTTCAAAGTCAATTTATGTAAACTTAACTTTGGCTGGACCTGTTTAATATTTTTGCTAACTTTAATCCCTGTGAATTTTGATGTTTGGAAGTTGTACATTTCCAAATTTATTTATTTATTTATTTAATAAAAAACATTTTAATGATTAATGTTTAAACATTATTTAACATTGTGGGTATATCCAGATGAGCTAAAGCACACTTTGACTGCACACTATTGAATGTTATAGTTTCTGTATTGAAATATGTAAAGACATTCACAAACTAGTACCTAGGAAGACATGCATTTAAGCAGACCTACAATGAATTGGATTGATTATTCCTAGCAACGTACTTTATTGATATTATTGATATTGTTATTGTGCAGTAATTTTTATGGAATCCAAGAGGATGACTACTTTTCTATAGGGAAGGTGGTTCCAGTTGACAGCATGTAAACTGCAATATTTAAATTTTTTAAACTCCCATTTAAAAAAAGACATTTTGGCTTTAAGATTTTTTTAAATAAGTGTAAATTGAACACTTCGTATGTTAGTTCAGGGAAATTTTTTAAATTTCAGTTTTGTTGAGGTATAATTGACATAAAATTATAAGATATTTAAGATATACATCATGATGATTTGATATGTGTATACACTGTAGGATTTCCCCATCTAGTTGATAAACACATCCATCTCCTCACATATTTATCTCATATTTATTTATTTATTTTTTGGTGAGAACATTTAAATTGTGCTATCTTAGCAAAGTTCATGGGAAGTTTTAATGATGACCATATCCTCCTTTATTCATCTTCCTTTCAGGTTATTGATCATTAAAATGCCATTGTAAAGGGATGACTCAGAAATAACAGTAAGTTGAAAGACATATCATTTTAATATTGTACTATAACATATCATACCATATGTAATGACTTTTTTCCTTCTAATTTTGTACACTAGTGTAGGGCATAGAATGTGACAAGAACCCCTAGACCTTAAAGTATATTTTTCTGTGAAGCCAAAATGTTTTTTAACTAAACTCTGCTGGTCAGTAATTTTTGGATTTGGCAAGTTTCAGTGCAGTCCTGTTTTTGAGAAAAGTCAACAAAAGTATTTCCCTTCTAATTCAATATTCTTTTTTCCCTTAAACAGTTTTTCCTTTTGGTGCAAATACTTATGAACTCAGTATTTTGACAGTAACAATAATATATTCTGTTTTGTTTTTTTTTTTTTTGCTGTACTGAAAGTAATGTTTATGCTGGATTTAAACTTTTGTCAGACAGATCTACTTATTAAACCAAATGAAATAGGTATGATAAGAACGCTTTCTTTGTTTTATTGAATTACATGAGCCTTGTTAGTAATACACTTACATCTAATATTTATATATTACCATTGCTGTTTCAAGCTATGAATCTTAATGTTTCATGTTTTAATAAACTATTTTGATCAGCCACATATTTTCTTCTGAAATGGACATACATCATATGCAATGGACTGGAGGAATTATTTTGCCTTTTCTCATGATTCATTAGAATAAATAAAAATTTCTGTTCTGGAAGAATTATCAACCAATACTTTAATGAAGTGCTATTTTAATGCAACAGATTTACTTCCTCTCCTGACATTAAGATATACTTTTTTGCTTATAACATTTACTACCCAAAGATAGCTGATACAAAAAAATACTGAATAAAGATAGCCTCAGGAATAAAACACAGGAAAATAATGTTAAATTAAAAACGACTTGTGAATTAAAATATACATATATGTGTGTATTCACATACAAATACACACGCATAGAGATATATAATAATATATCATCATATATTTACAGGTATGTAATTATATATTATGTAAGTATATAATAATATATAATTGATTTAAATAAATTATATAAGTATATATAAGTAAATTATGTAAGTATATATAAATATTTAAATCTATATAATTATACAGATAGATAATTGTAAAAGCAATATGTAGTAAAACTCAAAACAGATTCATGTAAGAGAAAGTTGCTAACCCTTTCCACCTCTTGGTTTCCCTCCCGTCCCTGGGGTAGCCAATGCCAAAGCTGGTGTGTGTTCCTCTACCTCACTCCTGTGAGCTTCCCCACGCTCAGAAAGCACAGATGCACATTTTTATGTCTTTTTTGTCAGAAAGGTTTATTTTTTCTTTTATTGTTTGTTTTTATAAACAAACTACCAAGAACATTGCTCTTTAGCTTGTTTTTTCAAAGTTGTCCCTTTAAGTTAATATATGTAATATTCCATATTATGGTGCACTAACTTTTAGTTAAAGAAAATAAAAATCTGGATGTTTAGTGTCCTCCTTCTATCACAGCCCTAGATTAGAAGGCATAGATACTGCCATGAATGGCAAATCTCACTGATATTTTAACTCCAAAACAGCCAAATGAAAATGACTTGAGGCCTATATTAGAGCAGGATATCAAGATTTAAGAAGCGAATAGTTGTTCAGTAAACAATGAGTTCTTGAACTGATTTATTGTACATATGATCTGGTGTTATCCATCTCCAACAATATATGATCCCCAAAGCAGAATACATGCTGCTTTGCTATGATGTAATGGTTGCATTCTTCAGACACTACATTTGATGAAAAAAAAAAATCACAATATAAAACCATGTTTCAGTAGAAAGAAATGAGTTAGGGGATGGATTTGCTAATTTTACTAACCTTCCATCGGTGGTTTAAATTCAGGATTCTCTTTATATCAAGATTAGGCATAATGAAGAGAGCAAAAATAAATTAAGCCATGGACTTATATAAATGAAGATAAATTTAAAAAAACATAATAATATCTGAGAGTAAATAACTTTACTTATATAAAACACAATTAGCAATTTTGTTTAGAATGGCACAGGTCATCAGAAAGCTATATATATATATATATCATATAAAATATCATAATACATGTCATATATATTCATCATTTTTATACATTACATACCTGCTGATGATACTGATGTTATACTGATGTTATGTCTATTATATACTTATTTATTTTTATATATTATACTGATATAGTATACTCACCATGCTGATAGGTGCATCTGACTTTGCTCCCTTAAATTTTGTGTAGAAAAGATATTTTTATTTTACAAAATTTAAATACTAACACAACAGCATAACAAAGCTAGAATGTGCATTTAAGAAGTTTCTTAACTAACAAGTTTTTAAAAGTCTCTACGTAAGGGTGTGTTGTGTGTGTGAGTGTGTGTTCATCATTGAGCCTAGATTTGGAGCTAACAGTGTGGGTCAGGCAGTTTAAGCCCAGCCGACTGTGAAGAGAAACTTGATAAGAGTGATTCAATTCAATCCATCAATGTTTACTGAGCACTTACTATGCACTAGGTAATCTTCTAAATGGTAGAGTTACAGTAGTGAACACAAGTTCAGGCAAGCATAGCTTTTACATTCTAGTGGTAGTGATGGGGCAGAAGGGGGGCAGGCATTAAACCAACAACCAAATAAAAAAAATGTTATACTGTTTTTGATAGTGTCAAATAATGGGAAGAAAAATAAAGTTGGGTGGGAGGTCAGGGAGAGGATATCTTCTATTTTAGGTTGGGGAAGGCTTTTCTGAGTTGGTAGCATCTGAGGAGAGACTTGAAAAAGTGACGGAGTACGCTTACCATAAGTTTTCTGGGAAACAGCATCTCAGGCAGAGGGAAGAGTCAGAATTAAGTTCCCAAGGAAAGAGGATTGTTTTTGGAGAGCACTGTCTCCAAGGAGAGAGCACATATTTGAGCAATACCAATGAGGCCAATGGGATGGGGCAAAGTCTTGTAAGCTCTTGTTGGCCATGTTAAGAATATTGGGGTTTTCTTCTAGTCAAATGGGAAGCTGTTTTGATCAGAGATGTGAATTGACTTACATTTTTAAGAGTGTGCTTTGCTCTGTGAAGAATAGCCTGAGCGAAGGGTGGGAAATCATTTAAACACTTACAGTACTTCGAAAGAGTGGACTTATATCCACTTGGTGCTTTTAAACAGAATGATCTGAATACCATAATGTTTGATTTACACTGTATTTCGTATTCATAATAGAATAGAATAATATTTGTAAAATCTTTAAAACAATATTGGCATACAGTAAGTTCTATGTAAATACTCTTAACTTCATCCTCTTTGTCATCATCATCATTACTGGCATGATCAAAAGACATAATAGATGCCCTTAGGGAAAATGATAGTTCCCTCCAATGTTTTTACAAGTATGACCCTCTATTCCTCACTAGAATCAAACAGAAAGGATTTTGGGGTGTACTATACCACACAGAATTGTTTAAGAATAATATGTATAACATCCAATACTTTATATTCATTTTGAATTTACCTTGTAAATTATAACTAAAACCTCATTTTTTAAAATAACAGCTAAAATAAACCTGCTTGCATTATTTCTATTTACATTTTAAAAATTAAGTCTTAAACTTTTATGAAAATATCATCTGAAAACCTAAATATGTACATTCATTCTAAGCTGACTTTTTTGAGCACCAGTTAATTCTTAGATATGACTGTCTTCTGTGTATTGATGTTTTGTATAATTTTTTTCACTACTTGGCCTAAATTGATATAGATGACACACACACATACACAACCTGCATAACATTAGCTGTACACGTTAAAATCCAAGGCTTAGTATGTGGAGAGAAGCATAGTATCAAAAATAATATTTTTGTTTCTTCTTCAACTTATTAGTTCTTTAGTTTCCTGAGGACTGCTTTTTAACAAAGGGTACACAAATCTGTTTTGTGTGGTTTTTAAATTTTTGGTGCGTAATTTTTTTGTTTTGTTCTTTGGGTGGGCTTTGTTTGTTTGTTTGTTTTAGACTGGAAACATGATGAATAGTGCTAATTTTAACTTGAGTTTCAAACACTCACTGAGTGATATTTTAAGACCTACACCTTTGATATGGTAACAAAATAAACAAACAAAACAGGCCAATAAGCCAAATGGAGAAATGCTGGTACAGATAAAATGTTTTAGTTTTCTGATCTAGGTCTGGCAACCCAATTTATATACTTTAGAAACTTAGGTATATTTACCTATCCTGGTGTGTAAATAAACTGGATAATTGCAATATAGTCCACATTTTGTACATTAAACTAGAAGAAAAAAACATGGAACATATAAAATCATAAAAGATATTAGTAATGCTCAGAAATATAAACTAACGCTAGGAGTATGTCTTTTAGTAAACATTTCTGATTTAATGATATATAAATTTGCATACCTAAGGCCAGATCTGAAATAGTCTAGTGGTGAAATTCAATCTGGTTTCAGCTAACTTACATATGATTAACTAATAAAAGTTGACACTGAGCTCACTTTGTATTTTAACTATAAAACGTATGTTGCAAAAGTTAGTGTGACATATGTCAAACCCCTCAAAATATATGTATCAATATTTACATAGTATTCCTTCATAGATCTTTATGGAATGATCTTGAAATTAAATTACTGGTCTTTAGAAAAAGTTAATAGGACAATATCTAAACAGAGTTGAGATCTCAGACATAAAAACATAAGTTCTGATCTATTTGCCTTTGGCCTAGCACCAAAGCACCTTCTGAAAGAGTCACCATAGAAAGCTGTTTGTGTGTCTTTTCATCCTGCTACCAAGTAAGCATACATAGCTCAGTTGATGTCTAGAAGCTGTTAGATTGTGCAAGCAAAGACAAGGGTTCTGCTTTTCTTGCTAACAGTATAAGTTGCCATTGTTTAACCTCTAGATCTGGCCCTGGAAGAGAGTTTGGTCATCAGTACTCAATCTGGGGGGAAAAAAGGGCAGAGTAGTGGTGGGAGAGGGATATACAGAGAAAGAAGGCAAAGGCTCAAGTGAGCGCCAGCTGCAAGAAAAGAATTAGCCTCTGTGACAGGAAGCATCAGATCCTGAGCACCCATCTTGGGCTGTGTGTACATCCAGTGTTTAAATAGAAGATTTTTTTTCATACTACATAGTACCTAAATGGGAACCAACTATAGTAGTCTGGATGACCAAAGGAACCAAATTTAAAAAGAAAAATTAAAAATCCTGCCTTTGTAAGACTCTTATGGAGATCCCAGTTTGATCTTCAAACTGGCCCCTTCCTCAGGAATTTTCAAGGATATATCTGACTAGTCTTGTTTTTCACTATGTGGGGTTGCGTAAAACCTAACTAACTCCCAGTAGATGCAGCTTCACTCTGCGAGGAAGCAAGGAAGCAATCTAGAGCAGGGCTCTATGCAAAGTGCGCCACTGGGCAGGCCCTTTGCCTATCAGAACTGTCTAATACTAATCAGAAAACATATAAGAATTGACAGTAAGCATTAGAAATTTTTATAAAGATTTGACAGAAGTATTTTGTGTCTGTTGACTCAAATAATAGCATATGCATGTTTTAATGTTTTATAATTTAATTTTCCCAGATACTCATTTTATTGTCCATGACTATTTGGGAAAAACAGCTGTCTGGCTCTTCACCACAGTTACTTAGAGAAGCACTGGGCTAGCACTTGCAGTTTAACACAGATCATTACAGGACAAGTCTGAAGAACAGTAAGATCTGTTGTATATCTACTTCCTTGAAGCATCAGGACTAAAATGAGGCTGCATAATTGTATCCCCAAAGGACTTTATCTTTTTTTTTTTGAAGTTTAGAATTTTATTTATTTTTTTATACAGCAGGTTCTTATTAATTATCCATTTTATACATATTAGGGACTTTATCTTTTGATTAATGAAATCCTTCCTTTCCTTAAGATAATTGTTAAATATTTATGTGAAAACATTCTGAATGCAAGAAGTCATATTTAAACACTAAATAAAATGCCAATAGAATTGCATTTATAAAATCCTATTATCATTTTACTATAAACCCATTTTTTCTCCTTGCTGTTATTGTTTCACTTCATAATATGGTATTTGCATATGATGTTCTTCAAATATTCAGTAGCAAAAAACTTAGTAAAATATGAATCTATCAACCCAATATGTGATTTCTCATGAAAATCTTGAATTTCTGCATTTAAAAATTATACACACATAGTCTTTGATAGAGAAAAAAATAGATCAAAACTCCTTAAAAACTAGAAGAGTAAAATGAGTTATTGACAGTTATGCTAACAAAGTATCTTATTTTAGCAACCACCTGTCTATTTTCAAACACTTAGCTGTAGAAATCATTCATAATAGCTGATTCTTATAGCTGGGGTAAGAGTTATGCAAACAAGACTGCTTTTAATCTTGAAAAACAAACATAACGAAATTTAAACATAGACATCAATAGAGAAAAGTATTCTCAAATTTGTCACTAAGTCATTGCTCCCTATATTAAGCCCAGCAATGCCCGAAACCCTAACACAAAGAGTCACTGTCTGCTGTGCGTGTGGCAAGCTTGCAGTCGCTTTATACAATGTATTATTAAGTTGCCGTTGCTGCCACCTAGTGGGAAGAAATAGTACCTGTCATGTGTAAATCCTAAAGTTCTAGGAGGAAAGGGAAGGCCACTGTTTGTGATTTGTCTATATCCTAAGAAGTAAAATAGCAAACTGGAAGACACAGTCCCATGGATATTGAAACATAATAGACTCCTATTCACTGAATAAGTTAAAGAGGTTTGTGGGGAGAAAAAATGGTGGGTAGGGACGCATGCATCTGTAAGATTCATTTTGGAACCAAAATTAAATATAAAATGTTATTTCTCACTGAATGCAGTGAGGTGATCTGAACCAAGGCATTTTTATTACTTGTACACTTATTTTCTTTTTACCTATTGAAATGTAAATTAATTGGATATGCTCATTAAGTCTTGAAAATGAATACAGTTGAGATTTGCTCTTCTCAAACTTTAAGGTACATACCAAAGCATCTGGGAATCTTGTTACAACGCAGATTCAGACTCTGTTGGCCTGGGGGTAGGGCCTGAAATCCTGCGTTTCTAACAGCCCTCAGGTGATGCCCACCTTGCTGTTTACGATCAGGCTATACTTTGAGCAGTGATAGCCATTGAGTAGTTTCTCAAAGGGGAAGAGTTCAGAAATGAAGCAAGTTCCCCACAGAGTATACTTCACTGTGTATTATCTTGTTACAATGTAGTAGAGCAGCTCATTCAACAACCTAAAGAGTCAAATAGCCAGATTCATTTCTTGACATTGTTGCTTACCTACTATGTATGTAACCTTGGGCGAGACACATCTCTAAGCCTCCATTCACCATCTGTAAAATAAAAAACATTCATACTAGCACCCCATGGTGCTCATAAGGAATAAATGAGCTAAAAATAATCTCATAATGAGCCATATGAAATTGCCATTTTTATAGATAAAAAACAAGCATCCGACAATTTTATACAGTTAACACCAAATATTGCTTAACTATTTTATGTATAGTAGTTTGTATCTATTAATCCTATAATCTCCCATCCCCCTGTGGTAACAATAAGTTTGTTTTCTACATATGTGAGTCTGTTTCTGTTTTGAATATAGATGGATAAACAATAAGGATCTACTGTATAGCACAAGGAATTATATTCAGTATCATGTAATAACCTATAATGGAATATAATCTGCAAAAAAAAAACCACCTGAATTACTATGCTGTACTCCTGAAACCTATGCAATATTGTAAATCAACTATACTTCAATTTAAAAAAAAACAGAAAAACTAAATATATAAATTATGTAACATAATGTCTAGCACCCAGTGGCCAATAAATGTTAGTATCAGCAACAAGTGTCAGAGAGTACATTTATGGACACCTGAATATATTCACACCCTAAAAAGTTTAATTCAATAAAAAGAGAATTTTGAAATTTCCGTAAAAGAAGCCTGATATAAATCTGTGAAAGGTGTTATCTTGAGGTTTCATCCAAGGATAAAATAAATTCGTGAATTATTCTGTAAGGAAATCCAGTTGAGTATGGTAAAAGGAAAGAATTGCTCTAGATAAAGAAGTATTGGGATTATTTACTTTTGCCTTTTTGTATTACCTGGAGCCAAGCCTAGAGTGGAAGGTAATGCATTTATTTTTTAGAGCAGTTTTAGGTTCACAGAAAAATTGAGAGGAAGGTATAGAAAGTTCCCATATGCCCCCGACCCTCACACATGCATAGCCCCCCCATTTTCCATTCCCACATCAGAATGATACATTTGCTGTTGTGCCTCCATTGCCACATCATTATAAGACAAAGCCCATAGTTTATATTAGTGTTTACTCTTGGTGCCGTGCATTCTCTAGGTTTGGACAAATGTATAATGACCTGAATCCACCATTATAATATCATACAGAATCATTTCACTATCCTAAAAGTCCTCAGTACTCCACCTTAACTCCTTGGAAATCATTGATCTCTTTTTTGTCGCCATAGTTTTGTCTTTTCCAGAATGTCATATATGTAGTTGGAGTCATACAGTATGCAACCTTTTCAGATGGGCCTCTTACACAGAGAAATATATATATATATATATATATATATATATATATATATATATATTTTATGGCTTCATAGCTCATTTCTGTTTAGCACTGAATAATAGTATATTGACTGGATGTACCACAGTTTGTTTATCTGGGTAACGTACTTTTACTCAACATCAAATTCATATCATGCGGCACATATACATAAAGTGTGAGGACAAAAAGGGCAAAGATTTAATATTTAATTTAAATGTAATAATATTATAAGCCTATTGTGGGGAAAATAGGCCATGAAAATACCTATTGTTTTCTAAATTATTAGAGCAAATCATATTTTACGTATTTGAATTCTCTGTCATGTCTTTCTTATGCTATAAATATTTTACATGATTTAATAAGGTATGTTACATTCCTTAGTTGTATGCTGAGTTATAATAATATGTGGTAAATAATTCATATTTATAAAGTTTTGCTCCAAAAATAAGAAGATTTTAGCATTGTGATTGGATAAAAGGACAATAACTTCTATCCATTTGGATTGAAAACAGTTCTACTTTCTTTTGAGCAAAGCTAGTGTCATTGCTTATACAAGTAGATATTTCCTAATTTTGACCCTCAGGTTTTAGGATTGCCTGAAGTTTATTTATTTTGGCTTTTATAAAGTATTGTTGGTAAACTTCAGAGAAGCATGTAAAGAATTTAAAAATTTAAAATTGTAAGTTAGAGTAAGATGTTATTAACTTACATTGATGTTAACAGGTGTTGATTTATATATGCTATCAAGCGAGAGATAACGTATTTTAATTTTCTTTTTGAAAATTCCCTTTCTCTAAAATTTGAGAATTTGAAACCTTTTCAACCTTTTAATGTATAGAAAAGATGAGTTATAAATCCAGTTTTATAATGAAAATAATTTCTATTACCATGGAGTTTAAAGATTAATGTTCTAAGTTGCAAAGACAGTGGCAAGAAGAATGTAAGCCAGTGTAATCTATTCAGTGTGGATTGCCTAATGCAGTTAAAGAATAAAATTATTAGACTATATTTATTGGATGATGAAATTCAAGTGGATGTTATATAAAAAGATCAGGGGATTACTGAATTCTATTCCCCAAAGATGCAATATCATTTTTCTGTTGTAGAAAAAAAAAAAAAAGGTTAACATATTCTGGATACAAGAATATGTTACAAGCATACAACATGTTTTCAAAAGAATTGAAAGCAGGAACTTGAACAGGTATTTGTTTACCTATGTTCACAGCAGCATTATTCACAACAGCTAAAATGTGGAAGCAATCCAAATGTTCATTGATGAATGTGTGGAAAAACAAAATGTGTATATGCATATGCTGGAATAGACTTAGAAAGGAATGAAATTCTGATACATACTATAGCACGGAGGATCCTTATTTCCTATGCTAAGTGAAATAAGCCAGACACAGAAGGACAGATATTGTATGATTCCAATTGTATGAGGTATCTAAGATAGTCAAATACATAAATAAAGACAAAGTAGGCAGTGGTTACTAGTGGCTGGAGGAATGAGGAAATGGGGAGTTATTGTTTAATGGTTACAGAGTTTCAGTTTGGGATGATGGAAAAGGTCTGGAGATATGCAGTGGTGATGGTTGCACAACAATGTGAATATACTTAATGCCACTGAACTGTCTATTTAAAATGTCAAATTCTATAATATTATGTTTATTTTAGCACAATAAAAAAATTCTAGAAAAGGCTATCAAACTCCCAGGCATCATACTGCATAAAAATATTTTTTAGGAACCATACAATTAGGCAAAAAAGAAAAATAATTAGTCTGGCCTCATACCTGTACTCCTAAATTTGCATGGGAATTTATGTTTGCCACATCTTAAGTTTTTTTAAAAAGCAAGTGATTTGGTGAATTACTGTTAGGTTTGTCTACAAAAGTCAAGCTTCTTTAGTCTGATAGGATAAAGAATTAGAGTGAATATAATCACACACAAAAAGAAATGTGGAAAGTAAGGTAAGTAAGCATCTATCTGTATCCCCTCAGGCAACGTTAATTAGCACTCAGTGTCTTAGTTTCCTCTTTATAAAATTGGTCATTGTGGGAATTACAGGAGAATTAAAGGTACCTATCATCGTCTTAGACACAGAGTAAGTTCTCAATGATGGGTGGTTATCATTGGTTTTTCTCTGTTGTGATTGTTGTTGTTGCTTGAGCTTTCAAGATGTAAAGTTATAAATTTGATATAAATAACAAAATTTCAACTAAACACTGTTCTATAAATATGTGGAGTATGGAGGCATAAAATTGAGTTTTACGACCATACAAATATGTTAAAATAGATTAGAAACAAGTATAAATGCTAGAGGGTCACACCTTCCCTTTCCCACACCCCCCAGTACTATTAGAGAAAGAGAATTAATAATAGTATCACCAAAATAGTCTATACAAGCATTTTCAGCTTACCAAACACTTTCATATGTGACTTCACCTTCACATCAACCCATCCAAAATTCCTAGGACAAAAAGTTTAAAAATCCTAAAACAGAGATTGTGACTGGCAAAGTCACAAAGTAATGACACAAAGTCCAAGTCCAGCCCCTTCCTTCATGCCTTGCTGCATATTGCAGAGTTAGGCATGGATCAAGTATTGGACATCTTACACTTTCATCATATTGGATTCTTAATCCATGTGTTTATTCAAGAAAAAAAAAATGGTGACGAAGAATACATTAATCCACAACTTACAGTGTCTTCAGTCAGAAATTCTTGGACATAGGTGCTCAAGTCAATTGAGTCATACATTTTTTCTTAACATCTTTATTGGAGTATAATTGCTTTACAATGTTGTGTTAGTTTCTGCTGTACAACAAAGTGAATCAGCTGAACATATACATATATCCCCATATCTCCTCCCTGTTGGGCCTCCCTCCCACCCTCCCTAACCCACCCCTCTAGGTGGTCACAAAGTACCCAGCTGATCTCCCTGTGCTATGCAGCTGCTTCCCACTAGCTAGCTATTTTACATTTGGTAGTGTACATGTGTCCATGCCACTCTCTCACTTCGTCCAAGCTTACCCTTCCCCCTTCCCATGTCCTCAAGTCCTTTCTCTACATCTGCATCTTTATTCCTGTCCTGCCCCTAGGTTCTTCAGAACCTTTTTTTTTTTTTTTTTTTAGATTCCATATATATGTGTTAACATACGGTATTTGTTTTTCTCTTTCTGATTTACCTCACTCTGTATGACAGACTCTAGGTCCATCCACCTTGCTACAAATAACTCAATATCATTTCTTTTTATGGCTTAGTAATATTCCATTGTATATATGTGCCACATCTTCTTTATCCATTCATCTGTCGATGGACACTTAGGTTGCTTCCGTGTCCTGGCTATTGTAAATAGAGCTGCAATGAACATTGTGGTACATGACTATTTTTGAATTATGGTTTTCTCAGGGTATATGCCCAGTAGTGGGAATACTGTGTCATATGATAGTTCAATTTTTAGTTTTTTAAGGAACCTCCATACTATTCTCCATAGTGGCTGTATCAATTTACATTCCTACCAACAATGCAGGAGGGTTCCCTTTTCTCCACACCCTCTCCAGCATTTATTTTTTGTAGGTTTTTTGGTGATGGCCATTCTTTTCTTCAGCAGCCTCAGTTTTGACGTTCCTATGGGGCAGATACTCTAAATTTCCGTAGAAATTTAGATAGAATAATTTTTATCCTTAAGTCTTAAAGAGTATCAGTAATAAATCTGGTAGCAGGAGTTGAACTGCATACCTCTTACAATGCCACCATGGAGAGAGTTAACCATGCTTACACAATTTTTCATACCTCCTTTTTAAATTTTTTCTATGCACATATATTTTCCTCATATAAATTTGTTTATACAGTCCATTAATTGTCTTCCTATTCCAGTTACCTAAATTTCAGTAGATTTTTTGTTTCTATTTACCAACATTTTGCTTTGTGGAGGTGTATGTAGATACTTACTCTCATGGCTCCTTCTGAAATTATCCATGTTTGGTCAGTGCTCTGAGCTAAAACTCTGATCGTTAGCCTTACTTCACTTTAGAAAACAGATTGGTTTGGTTTTATGTGGAAACATTGTATAATTGGATTGCTGTGTTAATATGACATTGCTACAGAGCAATGGTTTAAGACCACATTTATTGTATAAAAGTTTATTATATTTATTTTCATTCTCTTTACAGGGTTAGAATTATTTTTTTAGTATTGGTATATAGAGAGCATGCCCTTTGTTTTGTTAATTGCTATATGCCACTTTAAAGTTTATTATTCCCCCAAAGGAAATGGCAACTTTGTTCTTTAAAAAGACCTATGTAAAACCCAAATGGCTTAACTTGCTTTTAGAGTACTATATTTTCCAGATGGATAGTGTGAAAAACCTGCACCTGTATAGCAAACTTGTTTTAGGTAACAACTCCAGGGACCAGCAAAACTTGGCCGCCTAAGAAAGATGTATAGTTAACTAAAAATTGAACAAAAACTGTCCTTGAAATTTAGAATACATTTAAAGCAGCTGTATAAATCATCAACCATCTGTGTAGCTGATGCCAGAAAGAAAAAAAAAGAGTAAAAGATTAGCTTGAAAAATGGACATTAGGAAAGATCTTAAGGAATAAAACATGCAAGTAAAATTTATTTCTTCAGATTACTGACGATGTAAAATACTACTAGGTAGTTTGCTAATTATATGGCACTGGGACAATAACAAGGGTAAAGGAGCGTGTTGTCACTCAATAGGTTTTTAAATAATATATTTGTTGCCTGAATGGTAAATGTTTATTGTGAAAAATGGAAAATGCAGGTAAATAAGAAATAAGAGAAATTATTCACAATCCCAGTTTTGAATATAAACTATGCACATTTTGATATATAAATTTTCCTACATTTTTCTATGCATATATACATTTTTAGATACATCAATTGAATTCTTCTGTAATTAACATTTTAACATATTGGAAATAACTTTTCATGTCAACAGTTTTTGATAATTTTGAGTATTAATTTTTAATAAGCAATGTACTTAACATTTAAGAGTTTAGCTCCTACCTGTTGATTTTCTCAAAATACCTGTTTGGCAACGACAGGAAACAACATTCCGACCCAGTGTTTCCTATTAGCTCCACACAAGTTCCTAGTGTGCAGTCCAGGTGACTGTGGGTATAACCTTTGCGCCTGGCGTCTGTGTTTAAGCCCTGTGGCCTCAAGCATATTCTAGAACTAGTACAGACAGATGAGACTGGGCATGCTGGGGAGCTGAGACCAGGCTGAGGTATAGAATGAAGAAGGATATGGGAATAGGCTGGATTCAGCCGCAAGTGAACAGGGCTAGGAAATACTTCGATCTAGGGAGGGTGGGCTCAGGAGCAGGTCTCAAAGATTGGAGAAGCATTAATTGTCAGAGTAAGTAACACTTCCATAAACTAGAGGATAATTAAGACTAGGATCTAAGAAACTGTGATATGGATAAGGTTATAAAATCAATTTTAAAATGACATACATTGACATATTTTAATTCTACTAATATTTATAAATCATGGGATGATTTTTATCCTTAGCTTCAAACAGTTTATAATCTACATGATGTAATAAGACATGATTGTCAAGTGCTACAGTACAAGGCAGTATATAAGCCATGTGGGCCAAGAATAAGTGCTACAGGAGGTCATATAGAGGAAAGGATACCTCTGACTTTGGTCTAGAAATTTATGATGATAATAGCAGCTGATATTGACAAGTATTTCAGAGACTTGATCTAATTTTATCCTCACAACAACACTTTGAGATAAGTTGTTATTATCAGGAAGACAGTGTGTACGGTGGTTACAGTCTCGGAGCCAGAATGTCTAGGATTGAATCCCAGCCACTTACTGTTGTGGCTTTTGGCAATTTATTTAACTCTGTGTTTCAGTTTTCTCATCTATAGAAAAGAAATAATGACAGTATCAACCTCGTAGAGTTGTTGTAAAGACTAAATGTGTTAATAGACATAAACTACTTAGAACTAATAATGATAGTTATTTATATTAGTTCCATCTTTGTGATAAAAAAATTAAAGTTTGGACGATTTAGATAATATACTCAAGTTATGCAGACAGTAAATGGTGGAGCCAGAGGTGAAATCCAACTCTGCTCTCTTGTGAATCTGAGTTCTTTAATTTAACCACTTTGATGCCTCAGATTTTAAGCATGAAAAGAATGAGTCAAAGGTTAAGAATTTTGATCATGGCTGACTGGAATTATTAGTGAAATAGGGCAGAGACTAAGAAAGGTTTTTTTGTTGCTATTGTTGTTGTTTTTGGAAGGAGGAAAGGTTCAATTTGAAATGTCTCGAATTGGAACTGGTGCTGAGGCATTCAGGGTGAAATGTGTAACTCTTAGCTGGAAATCCTGGACTACGCTCTGGACTGAGCAGGAGTGGAAATTGAGATTAGGGAGAAATATCTACGTAGAGTTAACAGTGAATGCTGTGAGAGTAGATAAGATTGACAGGGAGATAATATTTAAAAAGCCAAAAAAAAAAAAAAAAGAAAAATGAAGGCCAACGTCAGAAGTCATTGACTTGTAACTGTGGGGAAGAGAAGATACTAAAGGATACACAGGCAAAGTTGACAGTGTTCAACTGGAGATAATGATAGTCTATTTTCATGGAAGAACAAATTGAAGAATTTCGATAAGGATAGAGTGGGACCTCCCAACTATGTCGGCGGAAAGGAAAGGCACTTCCAGTGTGTTGATCCTGAAATTGCTCATGAGTTTCAGGCCTCAGAGGTTTTGAAGAGTCTGACATGTTTTTGTTTTTGTTTTTTCTTTCTGGGGTGAGGGGATATGGGGTGGGTGGGCAGAGAAGCATTTTTAGAGCACTCAAACATGCTAAGTTCCTCTTTATTTTGGTCCTTCCTAGGGCTGATTGTAATTTATTTTTCTATGGTTATCTTGAGCCATGTCAGGGTTATCTGCAACTGTGATGTGCTGTTCTGGAGTTATCACATTTTTCCTCTTTCAGACCACACTTTCTGGGAAATACTAGAGATATGGAAGCAGAGGGACGTGAGCAGAGAGCTTTATCACCCATGCTTTTACACTAGCCTAATGTGACTATTCAAATTTAACCTGATTAAAATAAAATAAAATGTAAAATTCAGCTTCTCATTTGTATTCTACACACTTCAGATTTTTAATAACCAGATGAGGCTTTTGACTATTTCAATTTCATGAAGAATTGTAGAATATTTCCATCATATCAGAGAGTTCTGTTGGACAGTGTTGCTTTAGACAGTGTATGTCTTAAGATTTCTGTGATTTTTAAACAATCTGGCAGTCATAAGACTAGTTTTTACATTTTGAAGATTTTCAAACTAAATAAACAGCAATAATAAACAATAATTAACAACAACAAATATTTTTCTTCACATTTTTTTTACTAGTGGTTCTTGTCATCTGTGATCGAAATTTATCTTTATCTCACTCATTTCATATATAAAATTTTAACTTTCAAAAAAAAACCTTTCTGTTTTGTATCATAGCCAGAAGATGGTCACATACCAATATCTTGAGCAGTCTATCAGTGTGATGATATAGAAATCATTAATTCGTATCTCAGAAATAAAATGACTATTAAGTATAAGATTTTTTTCTTTATGAATTATTAACTTAAAATTTCTAAACTTGGATTACATAATTACTGTTTGATTTCATTTGAAAATGTAGACGTTAACTAGAACTTCTATAAGATAAATATGCTTTTTCCTATTCAGTATTTTTTTTTTTTTTTTTTTTTTTTTTGCGGTACGCGGGCCTCTCACTGTCGTGGCCTCTCCCGTTGCGGAGCACAGGCTCCGGACGCGCAGGCTCAGCGGCTATGGCTCACGGGCCCAGCCGCTCCACGGCATGCGGGATCTTCTCGGACCGGGGCACGAACCCGTGTCCCCTACATTGGCAGGCGGACTCTCAACCACTGCGCCACCAGGGAAGCCCCCTATTCAATAAATTTTGATGAACATTGAGGAGGAATAAATTCAGCTTGTCAAGATGGCATTTGAAAAATGATCTTGATTAATACTATGAGAAGTATCTCGTGGTAGCTATCAATACTGTGGTCCTTGCAGTTCCAGCTGCGCTAAAGGCATGCCATCTGCAGATAATTGGTGCTTAGTTTTACAAATATACAAAATATTACCAAAACTTTATTCCTTGACATGTTAACTTGATGGCTTCCATAATTTTTGCTAGTATATGTTCTGTTTAATATGAAGGTCAAACAATGTTTTTGCATGCACTTTTAGGAATCTGAAAAATATTTAGTAGTAAATGGTTTTTACTTAGACATGGATATCATTTTTTAACTTGCATTATTTCAGAGAAAAGTGAAAGGCTTCTATGTGTGTGTGCTATATGGTTTTGGCTTTTCTTAGTCAAGTATTTTCAAATATGATTCACCATAGAATGTTTTATTATTTCCTGTTTCTGTTTATCAAAGACACTAAGGGCATTTATCTTTCCCAGAAATTTTGACCTTTAGTCTCGTGTGGAAAGGGCTGAAAATTGAAGTTTCTTTTAGTATTTATATTGACATTAAAAATATGGCAGATTCTGTTTGGGGAGCATTCTGTCATAAATGGAACTAAATATTACCTTCCAGAAATTAATAATGATGGTAAAATATTTTATTTGTTGTTGGTCTTTCTTTAAAAAGTTTGCTACAGAAAACTATAAGAAATATTTTAATAAAATTCAACTTTCAACTAAAGTATAGGAATAAATCCACTAAAGTTTCTTTTGTAGGCCTTAGCCAAAAAGTGGGAGAAAACCTAAAAGAATAGGTAAATAGTAGCAGCGTGGATTTTCTGTAACAAAAGGAGAGTAAGCTACAGTTTTGGAGGGAAATACCTAGTTTTGAAGCACACAAAAGAAGCTAGAAAACTGTTGAAATTCTTTTTTGTTTTAAGAAGTTCTTTAAATGTTGTGCTTATTTTTCAGTTCTTTATCTATAACTAATGCTTTAAAAGTGCCTCATTATTGACACGCATTTCCTAAAGGCATTGTTGGAAGTCACTTCATATATGTCCAATGGGTTCAAGTTGGTGTCAGGAGCTTGAAGCTTAAGGCAGGTTTTAGTTCTGCAAGATTAGAAATGTGTTATCTATTCAGGTAATTCGGAATTTTATATTTTAAGTTGTATTTTAAATAAATTCCTCTATTATTTTATAGAAGACTCTTGGATCATTCAAGCTCTATCACCATCTTGGTGACATTTGCTCAAGTCCATTTGCTTAGTTATACATTTTCAAAAGAACATGGAATAGCTATGCTGAACAATTGAAAATTTTCTTCTATTCTACTTCTTCCTTCAGCTATCACACGATCAATTCACCAATCTGCCCTCACCCAGAGTCCTCACATGTTATTTTACCTTCACTAGTGTTCTATCACTGTGGCTTTAATATCAGCCAAATTCAGTTCCAGGTGCTTGATGTTGAAAACTTGAATTTAGAATCACGTGATGTGTATCTAAAGAAACTGTTAGATTTTCCTTATAAGAGAAGATACCTCTGAAGTTTTAAACATTTTCCTGAATGTTGCTAAATCCATTTTGGAATTTTACTATGGCTAATAATGTCATTAAATATTGAGTGGTAGTAGTATTAGCATGACCTTTAATTTTAGATAATTTTGGGGTAAAAATATCATTCCCATGCAGCTAGGAAATTTTGAGTTTGGAGACAGCTTGGTTTGGTGAAAAGAACATCAATTTCAGTGTCAGACTGCTTGTGGGTGGACAGATCCAATTCTAGCACTACCACTTACTAGCTATAGACTCTCAAGTAATTCAATTTCTCTGAGCCTCAGTTTCCTCAAGTAGAAAATAAAAAAGCTTTATTGCCAGACTGCAAAAATCTCAAATGAGAAAATGCTAAAAAACTTTCACTGTCAGTGGTAGAGTAGAATCTTAATAAATATCAGCTGCCTCTTCTTCTCATCTCTGCCTTATTCCAAACTGTAATAGTCTTATAACACCATCTTAATTTTTAATGCAAACAGATTCAGAATTTTACTATCATCCAATTCATCCATGGTCATTCAGTCAGTTCCTGTGTAGTTTGTAGAATCATAGCAGCTTAGACTTGGAAAGGCCTTAAATATCATCTAGTCTAATCATTACCTAAAGGCAAATAGTCTTTCAAATTATATTTGAGTATTTCTAATACTGAGAACTCTCTACTTCACTAACAAACCCATTATAATTTTCAGAAATTTAACTTATATGATGGCCCACAGATTCTAAATAAATATTTTAGACCCTCAGACTGGACACTAGAGAAAGTAACCTGACCATTTCATCTTTAAAGGGGTAGTCACTGACCACAGGAACCCAGAAAAACAGCCTGTGAGAAGTGGCACCAACACAAGTTACAACTGTACTAATTTAAAAAGATACTGTCTGCACCTTAAGTTCTCTTCCACTTCTCTTCCCTAACCATGGGCCAGCATAGTGAGTGGGGAAAAGGAGCTCAAGGTGTGAATTCTGGAAAGAAGTAACTATATATACCCTTCCCTCTTTTCTCTACCACAGCAATTTCTGAGCCTGAGTTAAGCCCAGCTAGAAGGGATGAAAGTATTAGACTGCTCTGTAAAGTTTAATGCAGGAAGTTGTCTACAATATCTGTGGCTCTTCCCAAGACTGTTTTTCAGGAAGAAAGCATGTATATTCAGAGTAGCATGAATGAAAGACATTGGCTAAAAAAATAAAGTTGGTTTATTTTGGACTTCAGTCCCTACCAAGTCCAGCTTTTTCAATAAACCTGTTCACAAAATTTTATGTTAGACACCATGCACATTTTCCTTGCCATTATACTTAATGCAACATTGAAAATCTTAAAAGAAATGGGTACTGGTTTTGAAATATTCATGTGTATACAGACGTTTTGATTGAGGCAAAAATGCTTAATGAAATCAAACCTTCCAGACTTTAAATTGCAATCCAAGTCACATGAATACGAATGAGCTTAAAAATAATATTGCATATGTATAAAACGTCAAATAAGGGGAATATAAATCAGCAGCTATACTTGTATCTGTTTAATTTTAAGCCATGATAAAAGAATTGCTCTGCTGAAGCTCATTGACACACTACTAAAAAACAAACCGTAACTTTTTTTCCATTTTATGTAACACTTTATTTTGCCTGATTATGTGTTCTCATAAAATAGACCTCTGTGACTTATATAAATGTTGAAAAGAGTTATTTCTGAGAAATATTATTGGCAATAAGAAATTGGCGTAGGTAAACTATTTTAGAATCACTAGGGGCCCATATGGGTATCAAATTATATCACCATGTAAATACATAACATATACATTTGATTTCATAGCTCTGTTGTTATTGTTCTGTTTCTTGTGTACATAACCTAATACATTCTTTGCTCACATTCTCCAGTTTCCTGATTCCCTTCTCTTGATTTTCTGGAAGATTTAGATAAATTGAATGTTATTAGTGGTAGTGCTCTAATTAGAATGTTTTTATGAATTCCGCAAAACATTATGTTGCTAGGGTAAATTATTCAGAACATGATGCAGGCCAAAAAAAAAAAAATCCCTTCAACTCCAAATTTTCTCTCAATCATATTGGGCTATAAGTGGTATTTTGATATTTATAAATATTAGTTATGAATATAAGATTTAGAGTTGGTAACTAAATCATAATATTTAGCAATATGAAAGATCCACTAGCTTATTTTAAGATTAATCAGCACAGTTCTGTTGTCAAGTATATGCTAAAATAAATATGAATTTGAAACCAAAAGTGCATGAAGAAATCAGCTAAAAGTGCCAGACTTAGGAAGAAATGATTAAATACATGATGAATATTTATAGAATTTTTATTTTATATTAACAAGGACTGAGACCAAATGTGTAGTTTGGTCTTTGTAGTGAATATTGTCTTTTAATTTATTTACATGTAATATTATGGGGAAGTTCTAAAACCTTAATCAGTCTTCAAGAGGGGTAAAAGAAAGGTATTCAAAAGCAGATTTGAATAAATATTTCATATTTACTGTTTTGAAGCCTTTGTAGTGAGATCCATAAAGCTGTGTCACCCAGAATACTTATTACTAAAATTTGCCCAGTAGCAGTAGATTGATATTAACAGGGAAAAAATAAATGTAATCCATTTCTCAAGACACTAAAATATGCCGAATGAGGCAAAAAAAGTAAAATAATTTTGAAAATGTTAAATACTGAAATGTAAGTTAATTTTATCTTAGTCATCATCACCATTGTTATTGAAGAAAGGCAGATTTTGTATAACAGATTTATTTTAGTTTAGATTAAAAGCTGCTTCCTGTCATATGAACTGACTCTTGTATCTACTTTTCTGAGACATTATTGACTGAAACATGTTGATTACATTTTGTAGTAACTCAATTACAAGATTCATAGCTGATAAAGCCTTAATGTAGTTTATAATTTTATAATATGAACTGACAGTTCTCTAGTGCTAGGCAGTTTCCAAAATGCTTTCATAAGCATGATCTCTTTCGAGTTCTACAACAATCTCTGCAGTAGGAAATAGTATCCCTCTTTTAGAGATGAAAAAAATTAAGTTTCAGAGACAAGAAAGCACTTAGCTATTAGATGGCTGAATCAGAACTCAATTCATGTCAAGAGAGAGAGTCAGTCAAGGTTAAGAGTCTGGACACTGGAGTCAGAAGGTCTGAGTTCAAATTCAAAATTTCCCTTTTACTAGTTGTGAGCTCTTGGGGAATTACAAAATCTCTTTGTGTCTCAGTTTCCTTAATTATTTAAATGGGGCTAATATACATATTTTCCTTGTAAGGTTGTTGTGATGATTAAATGAGTTGGCACCTGAAAAGTGCTTTGAATTTTTATATATTTTTATTGGACACCACTAAAAATCTGTTGCTTGTTGTTGGTTAGTACCAATTCAACCTTGAGATTCTAAATTGCAGTTATTTGATGCACTGGTCAGAACTCTTTCAGCTTTAGTGAGAGACATCTCACTTAAAGTAGCTTAAGCAAAAAAAAAAAAAAAACAGTGAATTACTAGACCTCTGAGTTGGGAGACTTGCTGTAGTAACTCATACATTCAGAGGAAGACCTGAATCTCAGGTGAGATGGCACTGGAGACTCAGTTCTTCCCCGATCTATAATCTCCATTTTTCATTTCTGCTGTCTCTGATTTGCCTCATGGGTTTGCCTCATTCTCTTCTACAGTAAATAGGCTTTATTCTTGCCTATCACAGGGAAAGATTCAGATTGGTTCTGCTTAACTTTTTTGCCCACGCTTTTTCTTCTACCAATTATTGCCAGGGAAACAGGGAGGTCTGTGTCATATGTGCTCCTCTGTGTTAGGGGATTGGTTTGTTATTCAGAGCAATTGAATGGAAAAAATATGCTGGTCAGAAAAAGAAAGAGAAAAAAAAAGATATGAAAAATTGCACTATACCTGACTTCTTAAAAATCAGGAAAAAAACCTCTCATAAAACACTAAATACGCTCTGTAAGGTTTTCATAAGGTCCTCTTTTCACTCTGAACCTTGCCTGGCCTTTTGGTGAAGGAGAGGATATTTGCTTGTACAACTCCATATTAGCCTACAAACTAATGACGGTCTGACATCAAAAACGGATCAGTGTGGATGTGCAGCCATCTAATTAATGACACATTTACCAGACATTCATATGTGGTACTAAGATGACAGCAGAAGTTTTATTCGGATAATTGCACAAAATGAGTTTACAAACCTAACTGCAGTAGTTACTTCGTTAGTTTGTCACCAAGGTAGCACCCCTATATCACCTTTGAGTAAGCATTCATGTTGTTAAAATACTTAAAAGTCACGAGGTTTAATTTTCAAAGTGTGAAATTTGAAAAAAAGTATTTGCCAGCCCCTCCAGCACCTCTGTAGTTTCTGGGTGATACTTTGCAAACTCCCAATTTATGTAGATTTCAGGGGAGGCTGAATTACAGATCTGTTGAATTAAAGAGTTAATTTGGAATAGTTAAAACTCCACTTCAAAGAAAAAGAACTGTATATTTAACAATACAATTATTTTAAGTTGACCCAGACTTCAAGTTTTTCCTCACTGTACACCTGGTTTAATGCTTAAACACTATTTCTGCTCCGTACTTGGTATGAATTCCTCCTTTTCTTGCATTACCTAAGTTCTGAAGTTATCCTCTATATCCAAACTTGAAATCATCACCCTTCCCCCAAACCTTCTCTTTCTCCTATTATTTCTAACTCAGTAGTTGCCCAAGTTTGAAGCCTAGATGACATCCTTGACCTCCTTCTCAACTCCTTAATCTATATTTAATGTTGATTGAATCTGACTCCTAGTGGCCCTTCATTTTTACTATGTATTTATATTATTACTTTTATTCCTCTACATTAGGCCACCATCTCTCTGGTGAATTACTGAAATGATCATTTTTTTAGTTTCCTTGTTTTCAGCCTTGCCTTCCCTTATCTACTCTCCATATTTCAACACAGTGATCTTTCTCAAATGTAATTCTCATCATGCTGACAACTGTCAATGGCTCCATTACACTTAGAATGAAGCTTTATTTCTTGACTTGGGATACTAGGCCCTTTGTGGTTGGTTCCTATTTATCTCTGTAGCAGCATTATCCTCTGGATCTGAATTCTTTCAAGAAACAGTCCAAATAGTGCTTAAATATTGGTTGGGATGTTTAGTTCTTGTGATCTTCATTCCATAGGATCTTCAGACTAAAGAATCTCAATGTTATGCAGATAGTAGCATCTTAACAAACCAATTTACAATGAATCTATAATGGTTAATAAAGCTCTTTAATATAAAATATACCTACTTTAACGTATTTAGAGAACTCCATTGATTAATTTCCATGACATTATGTTACCTGGTATAAAATAGGAATTCTTTTTGCCTGGTAGAAGAATGCTGATGAGTATTAATATATAGCTATAAAATATACAATTGGTGCTTGATTAAATTACTTCTTTTTATGGTCATTTCCTTTTGTTGCAACTGAGAAGTCCTCGCATTTGCTTCCATTTCTTATCATAGTTTAAATTACTGCTTTGAGATACAGAACTTTCCAAGGAAAATATTTCCAAATAATAATTATACTATAGTATTCATGCTATTTTTGTTTTCTTGTCATATATACAGCAGCCATTAAGTGCAGTGTCTGGAGATACACTGTCAAGTTGACGTTTTGATAATTTAGAATAGTCTGTCCATTTCCTGAAGTAGGAAGACTAGTACACGACCAGTTTGTATTAAACATAGGACTCAATTCTATTTTTCTGTGAAGTTTCAGTGTAATGATCTTTCTCACTGATCATTAGTAATCACTCATGTCCTCCTGCATTTCTCCTGGTCCTTGTATAGACAAACATGCTTTTCATGTAAATATAGAAAATATTCAACTTCTCTGAATCTTTCACTGTTGATTCCTTGGAAAATGAAGGCTGATGACTGAATGCAGCCACAAGACATGTATGGATAAAATACACTTTCTGCTTGCTTAGCTTCACTATTGTGCCCTATACCTTGTGATGGTGTATAGAAACTTCACAGCACAAGATTTTCCCAGCTCCAAGTACAGATCATTCTTTACTCGTTTAGCTGTATTGCTTAGAAACGTTAAAACTCATCTCTAATGACACTTGTTTGGTATTTTAAAGTTTAGGATGATTGATAAATGAACTGTTAACAATAACTCATATCAAATATAAAAAAAAGATATTCAAAAAGGTATTGTATTGTTTCTGATCTCATGTAACCAGTTTCATTTGAGACATAATAAAGTTTGTTGGTAACCAGTAAGAGCTATTTCAAAACTTATATTTTAAAGTGTTTTGGAGAAAAAGGAAGAAAAGCCAGGAAAGAAAATTAACAGTGTCTTGGGTACTGTTATTAGCGGATTTTTTTTCTTTAGAGTATGTTTCACTAATTAATGATTTTTCCCCCTATGTTTCTGGTGAAAGATAACCAAAGTGCAAGGTTTTGAAGCATTATAAAATAAAATAAAATTATTGTGAAGAATTTTAAAACATAGAACTACCCATAATTTCATCAATTAGAAAAAAAATATTAATTTTGTATTTTATTCATTCCAAACTTTTTTACAAGTAAATATTTTACACTTAATGGAAAAAAATGGGGAATATATTATCCTTTTGTACCTAATATAATTACATGAATATTGTTGAAATTTTATTTTATTGGCTATATAATAATATAATCTAATACTTAAGGGTCTATCACCATTTATTTTATCATACTCCAATTGTTGAAAATATTGTGTATTTCCAGTTTTCACTATTACAAATAACACTTCAATAAACATGTGCACATAATGTCTAAATTCTGCTTCTTTAACATAGTTTAGTAATACTTGAAAAGGAAATTAATGTTTCAGAGGTAAAGTTGTCAATATCTTTCTTCTGAAGAACATTAAGTGTATATAGTCAAGAAAGCTCAAATTGCGACCCCAGTACAAGTACTATGATATATTTACATTTCATTTTTCCATTTAATATTTTCTTTATGTCACATAAAGCAGACCTTAATTTTTATGTAGGTACTATAAAGGTGATGCTCTGTTGTTGGTATAAAGAGATCCTAGAGTTGAGATAATTGACTCTAGGTACTGTCTTCTTGATTATAGCTTGTATGATACATGTCCGCAGTTGATTGGTTAGATCGTTCAGAACTGCTCCCAAAATTTACATAAGAGATTGGCTTCATTTAATTTGTTCCAGAATTTCTCAGAGTATCTCTAGTACTTTTTTTAAAAACAAGATTCTATTATGTATCTTCTAAATAGAATGCCTATATAAATAAGTTCAATTTAAAATATATTAACAACATGGCTGATATCGCTTTATTCTTAAAAGAATCAGAAGAATTTTGATGACATCACTTAATAGGATAGAATCAATCAATCTAGTACATAACAAGTTCTATTATTGGATAGTTGTATTTGGAAACAGTTGCAGAATACAGAAATTCCGCTTCTGAAATTGGTACTATTAACATTTCCATTTAAAAGTTGATTTGAGTACAGGGTAGACATTCCTAGCTATTGATTAAGCATTCTAGAATCCATTAGTTTTTCTAGAGGAGAATAATTCTTAATTTAAGAAGGAGTTATGACAAAATGATGTACATTTTATAAAAATACTTGTGCCCTGTGGTTGGAAGAGTGATACTCGTGCGTTTATAAATATACAAGAACATAGATATGGTTGAAGCAGAGGAAGCAAAAGGAAGACTAATAGGACAGATGGTCAGAGAGGTAACAGGTGATGTCTTGTAAGGTCTCAGCTATTTTAAGGATGTGGCTTTTTAATTCTGAATGAGTTGGTACACCACTAGAAGTTTTGAACAGAGAACTGACATAATATGATTTACATTTTAACAGCTTTACTTTAGCTTCTGAGTTAAGAGTAAGAAGTAGGGAAGGATGGAAATTGGATGACCTGTTGGAAGGCCACTTCAACAAACAACATGTAAGATGGTGGCACATTGACCCCGGTTGTTAGTGTAGAGGTACTGAGAAGTGACAAATAAATTTTGGAGATAGAGCCAAAAGTTTTGCGGATGCATTGGGTGGAGTTAGGGATGATCCACATCTTTAGCCTGAGCAACTGGCTGAACATTTCATCATGTCAATATGGAATTGCAATCATCTAAGTTGAGGATGGATACCATGGACCAGGTTTTGGGGAGAAGAGCATGATTCAGATTTGAACATATTAGGATATGTAGCAATGTTTAGTTGGCATTGTATTTGAAGTTTGGAATTTAGGGGAAAGGTCCATGCTGGAGATATGTATTTGGATTTTGTCAGTATGTGGAGATTATTGAAAGCCATAAACTGAATCTGATTATCATCATAAGTCTCAGGAAATAGTAAATAAACATAAAGAAAAAAATTGTTGTATGTAATCATATAGTTTTATTAAACAGACAATTAGGGAAAACAGGTTTTGAAAAAGTATTTATACTATTCTAGATTCTGTGCCATTATTATATTGTTCCATAATCTGACATGGATTTATAATAAATGTTAACATAAAGGAGATATCAAAAACAATGGTAAAATTTAGAATAATATTATTTGAGTTAGTCAAGGTTTTTTTCCTGTATCTTCTGCATTAGTGTGGAGGTAATGACGTAATTTTCAAACTTCACGTTTTTAGTCTTGCTTTCCTAACTTTCCTATGTGCAACACAATCCTATCTGTAATATCTGTGAGCCAACGCAGTCTTCCCCAACTAGGGTGGAAATGTATATATGAAGATCCTCTCAACCCACATGTTTAACCTCCTTTCCTAACCCAGCTTAACCCTCACCTCTGTAACAGATCTCTGTGTAGCTAAAAATATCACTGGTGCAATGACTGGCTATTCCTCTACTACAATTATCAAAGTTAGAGAGACTATTTAGTTTCATGGTGTTTGGCCCTTAAACTTAATCCATATTTTTTGTGTTTGGCTGAGAATACTATGTGAATTTTCCCCCCTTTTTTATTATTAGATGTTGAATATAAAAGCCCAGGACTAACACAGATATGCCCAATATTATTTAGTTGGTTTGTAGCTATAACCTTACTTCTGAAGTGCTTTCAGATATATCTCCTCATTGAACGCTCATAAAAAATCTATGTGAGGGAGGCAGGGCATATGTGGCCCTCATTTATACACTGCAAAAAACTGAGGTTCCAGTTGTTTGGACCTATTTGAGATACAGAGCTGCATAATGAAATAAGAACCCAGGCCTTACTGCTTCTACTAAATATATATGGGGGTTTATGTGTGGTGGATGCAAGCACACATGTACATTTGTGAATGTGTATATATTTCAATATATATCCATGTGGTTATATCTCCTCCTGGCAAGACAGATGGTAATATATATAATGAAATGTGTCAAAAGAAAAAATTATATATGGTATCTGCTTATATAAGAACAAACAAAACGTGTGCAATTGTCTATAAAAAAAGAAATTGTTTATGGTTTTTAATTAGCATTCAAATGAATTGAGATTATGTTAGATGATAAATTCTGTTCCTTTAAGTTTTAATAGCTCAACTGTTAGTATTTTATATTACTCTGGAATCTTATATTAGTAAGCCTACCTATTTAGTCATTAAAATCAACATAATTATTTAGAAGATGCAGAATTAATAAAATAACCAACTTTGGCAAGTTATATTGAAGTATTTACTTAAAAAACAAGATTTAAAGATGTGTGTTTAAAAAGTGATGGATGACATCAGCTGTAACTGTAAACAAAACTAGTCTTTACAGAGTTACCTATGAAATGTGGCCATTCACCTGAAATCCTATTTGATAATTCAAGAATAATATTCAACCTAAATTTAGATTTCATTTGCATTAAGTAAAAAGCTCAAAATGTGCATTTTATTCAACTCTGTGGTATAACTCTCTTTTTTGAAAACTACCACTTGCTTCGATAGTTAATCATGTGCATTCCACAGTTGACTGACTTTTGAGACCACTTGCACTTTTGAGATGGGAAGTAATAGTATTTTGTTTCAAGGGTCCTTTTATGTTATGAATGAATCTAATGTCTTTGAAGAGTGGTAGTGTCTTACATAGTTGAAAAAGGGAAAGAAGTCTAAGATTGGCTCCTCAAATTTAATCTAATGCAAATGAGATTTCTTATTTAGTTTTGTGTAAACAGAACTACGTATGTAATTAGTGTTGAGCAACATATGGAATCCATCAGGAATGTGTTATTATATATGCATCTCAAGGACACCAGGGGAATTTTGCTTACAAATATATATTTTAATATAACTTGCTGCTACTGACTGCAATGTCTTAAAATATTTCACAGATGTCTGTTTCTTCATGTGTTTTAATAATATTTTCCCCAAACATTGAACTTGATGTTTTGAACTCTGCTTGGCTGTCACTTGGCCTATACCCTTGTTAAATAATTTTAAAATGTTTAGTACTATTTTATTTATTATATCTGTAAGTGAGCGTATGCTAGCTCCGTTCCTGACACTCCATGTGCATTCAACAGATGTTTGCGTGCAGGAGGAAGGGGTGAACTCTTGTAAAGCTTGAAAATTCTCCTCTAAAAACAGCTTCATTGTGTGGATTCTTATAGCTCTAGAATTTCAAAAACACTTTGTCCCTAATCAGTTTTGGACATTAGGTTTTTAGCTTGGGCACCAGGTCCCTCCCATTCCCATATTATTCCATTTTATTGGAACTTGACTGTGCTGTATTTATGTATTTGTGAAATATGAAAAAATATTATCTAGGAATCATATGATTAATATATAAATACATGTCAATTGGAGGTTAGGATAACGCCTTTTTGATTGTGGAGGAATATGATAGCCATTGGTTGATTTGGTAAAGGGTTTGAGATGTAATAAAAATAAAATAAAAGATTACAAGATTACTCTATGTATTACTATACATAGAGTAATACATACATAGAGTATAGAGTATTTAAAATGTATTATAAATACATTTTCTATAAATAAATAAAAAGATTATCCAAATTTAGATAATAGATTCCAGATAAATTATATACAGATCACACCCTAATAATTTTGTAAAACAGATTCATTGTCTAAAATGAATCAATGCTACCTCACTTATCACTTTGTCATGTAAAGGTCACCCCTAGCAATGGAGTCATCTTCCAGGTATGCAAATGACTAACTTACTAGAGTGTACACAGTCTTTTGTAGGACCTAGATTTTAAGGAAGCAAGAGATGAGACGAGACTGTCCCTTGAGTCCCAGCCTTGTGTATGTTCCTGTGAGTATGTACCTGTAGTGAAGAGTATAAGAAAGGGGAAGGGTTGTAAAGAGATCACAATTAAGAGTGTGTTATTTTTCCATCCAATTGACACTAAGTATTAGGTTGTGGATTCTAAGGAGTCTTGGAAGAATGTCTTGATAATTTAAAGATGTCATAGGTTTCCTTGAATAAAGGAAAGGTTTTGGGTCACCATTCTTTCCTTTTTTCTGTTGAGCTTGATGAGTGAATAGTTCTTTGTCTTTCTATAACCTCGGGTAATGTAAGCAGAAACTCAAATTCTGACAGAAAGATGAGAATTTATGATATTTTTCTTTGTTTAAAGTTGTATTCATAATGTTTACATGAATCAGTAACCTTGAGGAAAGTAGTGTTGCCATCATTGGGGGGAGTGGGAGAGTAAAGCTGGAAATAATCCTAAGACAAGGTTTTTTCCCCTAGGTTTTCTTAAACCACTATATGTTAGCACATCTTTATGTAAAAAAGTAAATTTAGGAAGTTAATAACACAATTAACACCATAAACTAAAGGTGATAGTAAGAATGTTCGAATCTGGATTGAGTCTAATCTTAGACACTTAAACTCTGGGATTTGAGTGACAACTCTCAGGTGGCTGAAATAAATGAAGAAAACAGGAACAGTGCCAGTTAAAACACTGGAAGAAACCCAGAATTCAATCCTTTAATGATGTGATTAATATTGCAGGGCATGTTATTGTGATATATTTTACATCAGAGTGCTAAATATATTTGATCATTTGCAATGATCTTCTCTGCCATCATTTTATAAAATATTCATGTTTGAAAGATTCATTTCATCATACATATTTGTCTGTTCTGTAAACTTTGAATCCATTAATTAGGATGGCTAGTTTTGAACAATCTTTTTGTTTTTCAGTTAATAGTACTTTCTAGCATAAATTTCATCTAAACTAAGAAATAAATCCAAACTCCAAAATAATACATTCAGAAAGATTATGCTTTTTAGAATCCAAATGTATGTTTTGCAATCAAATTTGATATTAATTTACAAATGAAATTTTGAATGTGGAAAATATTTAGGTTTAAAAGGTATTCACTATTTTCTAGGTCTCATAATTTTTTGTCAATATTCAATTTCAAAGAAAACTAAACAATTTGAAATGACGGTTTAAAATATAAATGCAAAATATTTGCTATATAAGTAATTAGCACACCAGATTAAAATTATTTTACAACTTGTAGTTTGCATTCTTAATTCTGTAATTGTAAGAGTTCTTATGATGTATCGTTCTTATAGTGAGTCATATAGAAGGCATTTATAGTATAAGACTCACTTTTAGTCCATGCATTATAATGTATAGAGCTATCATTTTAATGAAGGCTAAAAATAAGAAAGTTTAGATACCTAACGAAAGATGTCCACATACAAAAAGAATCATCAGCTGCTTCTTCTTAAATGAGAACTTCACATTTTCAAAAAAACAAGTTTTCTTTCTGTATAAGAGTTTTGTTTCTTCTCGATTACAAAAGAAATTGGATGACCATCATCTGGAAAATAAGTTAAAATGGAGGAGTGGCTCTGCCAATACAATATCAGAAAAATAAAGGACCTGTTTTATTCCACAAGTGAATTGAAATACAAGAGTATATTAATATAGAAATATAATTTTACCACAGTCCTATTACTCTCTGAATTGGAGTATCTAAAACAAATTGGGGGATCCCTATCTATTTATAAGAATATAGGAAGATTGATTCTGGAAGAGGATCGCCTCTTTACTGATATGTTCTGCATAGATTAAAGAATAATTTAGTCATGGATAATATTTAATGATTGCAATGCTGTGTGTTGAATATAAAACATCACTATTTTACAAATTAAAAACTTTATAAATTCAATTTATAAAATCAGCTATTGCCGGCACCTTCAATAACAAAGCCTTAATTACTTATTGAGATTGATTAAATTTAGTTGAGCTCTTAATCTTGATCATTCTGGCAACTTGATTTTGGCGAATATTTTGAGAAAAAAATTCATTCAAATTACACCATGAATTTCAGGTACTGATAATTAGTAATATTTCAATATACTCTTGAGGTGTTCTTGAATACTCTTAGAGCTGATGATAGCTAGGTTGGTGGATAGGATGCTAGAAATTACTTATTCATCAGAGTAAATCTGGTATTGAAACATAACGTAATGAAATGCTGAGTAAGTCAACTCATGACTCCAAATGTCCTCAATTATAAAATAATAGTCTTGCATTTCACAGTCATTCAGCCTCATTTCAATTCTTGTATAATCATTTTGGGGAGTGGTGATTTTATTAAATTGGCATGTAAAACAAAGAATTTAGAATGTCTTCCACAGAAGCTTTCAATTTAGCTCAAGGCAGGCATTGAATATACACATAAAATGTAATTCAATGTCTGTGTTAAATCTAGAGACTCAAATCTTGTATGTCCCAGAAGTGTATGGACCTATGACTCATGTATTGTCAAATTCTGAACCACAGTAATGCTTTGTATCAACTGGTAGCTGCAGAAGTGTTCCCTGTGGTCTCTGGATGGAAGAGGCAATCAAACAACTGGGTCTGAACAGTCTTCTAAGAAACAAATCAAGGAGCCTCATTAGCAAGGCTGTTGGTTGCCTTTTACATTATCTTTAGAATGAACAAAACCCTTGGGCCTGATTGGCAGTTTCTTCTTTACCTCCCTCCACTTCAAGGCTTTCCACAAAACAATTCCCAAAAGCCCCAAATGTATTCCTCATGCAGAAAGATGACTGGAAAAACCTTTGCAAGCTTCATACAGAAAAAGACAAGAATTGTAAAACCATTAACCGGTCATAACTAAAGTATTAGGAATATAGTGAAACTCTCCTTCGCCAAACTGAAAGGCCATATGAAAAAATTTTATGTACTTGTAGATATCTTTTTTATTTATGACATATAAATTCAAGTCTTTCAAGGAAAAAATTCAGTCAAGTGAGATCCATTGGTAGTTTGAGTTCAAAGTCAGTGAGCAAATGGAAATCATTGCAGCATCTCTTTCATTTCCCTAGTGGACATTAGACCACTCAGAACGTGTCACATAATTTACAGTCCCTTGATAGTAATTGAATATACACATTGAGAGTGCACTGGCAGAACACTTAAGGAAGATTGAGTATATGAGGACCTGCTTATGTTATTTTTGGCTCTACCCTGGTTTTTGCTTTCAATTTTTTTTTTTTCTTGAGATTAATTTCAATTTGGTTCTTCCATCCTATCCAAACAAAAGCTTTGGGAAAAGAGATTAGCAGCATCAAAGACATTGTGATTTTTAGTTTCAGAGACATTATGATGTAATGACAGAGGGACAAAATTTACCAGAAGTAACTTACCATAAGTAATTTTTAACCTGCAAGAGTAGTAGAATTAAGCAATCAATGAGAAAGGTGACTTTTGAGCTGTTTCCTAAATATAGAGTGGGATTTTCTAAATTTTAACTTAATATTTCTATTTTAATATTTAATATATCCATTAATATGGAAATGAGATAACTTTGTAGTTAAAAGTGTGAGATATAAAAATTTTTTCTTTTTAACACTAATAATTCTAAATCTTTGTATTTTTTTGTGTTCTAATACATTTAAAATTTTTAGTCATATTTTATAGAAAGTCATTCTTTAAATGGTTTGTTTGCCATGCAACATGGAATCTTCCTGGGTAGTAACTTTCAATATTTAAGAGGCTACAGATGAAGTAGTAAGGATTTCAACTTGATTTTATAAAGACTCCCAAGTATTCCAAACATGTAATAGGGAAATGGGACCTGACAAAAATGGCTATTTGAAAAACAGTTTTTATTTTCTTTTTTTCTCCCCATTCCTTCTCCATCTCTCTCTCCATGTCCCTGCCCCTCTTCTTTTTTTTCCTTGTAGTGTGTTATATCCACCAAAGATCGTCCAATCGACCTCTATTTTCTCACACGTGTGAGTCAAACTTGATGTCACACTCATGGAGACCAAGTTAATTTTTTCTGACCACTAAGATTTACTTTCATAAATTGCGTTTTTCATTTGATTGAGACAAAGACGTGGAATTAATGATAGTTAATAATAAAGTGTTCATCAGTGAATATTTTCCCATGCTGAGGCTAAATTAGAACATATGCAAGTAATTTAATTAATAACAACTTAAATTTATTTGAATATTTGTAAGGGAAAATTCCTCTATGCTAAGATATTTACAGGCCTTTCAATTTCAAGAATACTATATACATAAAAGATTTCTTTTTAAAGACACAGTATTCCTTTTTCCTTTTCTGCTACTTAATAGGTTGATAATCATGTGTTCAACGGTAATTTTTTACCTTTGGAGATAAGACAAAACAAGATGAAAACACAGACCCTTAAGATTAAGAGATTACAAAAGCAATCTTATTTCATTTACCTATTTACTTTCTCCATTATCTTTATTGCTTACTTTCACTTTACTCTTGTTTTTTTTTTTTCTGATCTCCCTTACCCTTCTTATCTTTAAAATCTTGCTTAATCTTTTTTCCTTCTAAGTCAACCTTTTTATTTTTCCTTCTACTCAAGTTTTTTGTGATTCTTGTTAAACTTTTGTCTCCAAACCAAACCGTATATAGTATTGTATGTGACATAGTACCATATTAAATAATTTTACACATACTTGCTTTCCATAACGTATTGATGTTTCTATGGTAGTTGAAAGGTGTTGTTAGTGATATTTGTCAGTAAAGATTTATGATTTTGTGCATGCTATTCATATAGCATTTATTTAATAAAAAAATAAGACTAGAAGGTTCTGAGAAAATGTCATCACCCCCTCAAACATTTTTTTTTTTTTAAACAAAACCAAATTCTCCTTTTTAATCATGTTCATTTTGCCTTGGTCGGGCTGACATCACACATTACTGTCTTTAATAAAATATTAATGTATAATGCACACTATAAAGTTGAAAAGTAGTCCCCGTCTCCCTCTCTCCTATCTTTGGAAAAACTGTGCTACCTTATTTGTAGAGATTTGCAGTGAAAATCAAAGATGGAGTAGACTTTAAACTAAGTCAGTATTTCCATCCTATTTCCTGTTACTTACATTAGACAGATTGACTCTTTCCATAAAGCCATGTTGATGAGCCAAAGGGGAATCATGCAGAAGTGGGTAATACAAATCCTAAATATAAAATATCCATAAAAAAATAAACTTTTGTTCAGATAAAACAAAAATAAACTATATTTTATCAACTATTTTATATTTATGTAAAAAGAAAAAAAATAAGAAAAAAGTTACAGGTATTTTTAGCACAATGATATGATGCCTGAAGTCTTTTGTCAATGATGTCAACTTTGTTGAATGGAAAACACTGAACTGACAAGTGACTCTGTTTCAGTCAAATCCTACGTTCTACTAAAATGTTGTGTCACTCTCCGATTACTCGGACCTTCTTCTCTAATCTATTACAAAATATGGAGACTCTCAGGAAGAAACTAAGAGAGAGTAATAATAGCACATTAGATGAAAGGCAAGGGCAGGCTTCCAAACATTTTGTAGAGTAAAGCTTCAGTTAACTCTGATTGAATCAGTTCACAAATCTCAAATGTACAAATGAACATATTATTTTTTTATTTTTTGTGTTGAAGTATAGTTGATTTAAAATGTGTTAATTTCTGCTGTACAGCAAAGTGATTCAGTTATACATATATATGCATTTTTATATTCTTTGTCATTACGGTTTATCATAGGATATTGTATATAGTTCTCTGTGCTATATAGTAGAAACTTGTTGTTTATTCATTCTATATATAAAAGCTTACATCTGCTTTTATCACAAATGAACATTTTTATACTAGATTTCTTCTACCAAGCCAAACCTATACATCATATATACAATCTTTGTTAATAGTAGAATATGTGAAAATATGAAGCAGGGTTCATGAAGGAGAACCTAAATGCAACAGGAAAAGCAAAACCAAAAATAAAATATGGAGCACAATAGTAGACATTACTATGGCAACACCTGGTTCCTAGTAAGAAGTTAGTGACCACTGAGATTTTTCTGAGCACCCATATGCTTTTGTTCTTTCACTCACCTAATCAATAAATATTTACTGAGTATATATCACTCTAGATGATGGGAATTAACTGATCATGGTTCCATGCTCTTGTCTTATGATGCTAAATGTATTTGCAAAATAACAGAAGAAAATCACCCAGGGACTAAAATTATTTTTCAGTTATTAATTCTTTTTGTAGTACATGTGAAGTGAAGGGGTCAATGTTATTGTCATGTAATGTTATTTGCATTAAGATTCCTAAAAGCAGGGAATTTAATTCGAAGATCTGTGGGAGAGAATGCCTCACTCTCAACTTAGTGGCATGGCTTATTTTTTCACTTTGTCTAAATATAGCTTTTTTCTTGTAGTGGTAATCAGAAACAGTATAAGCACAGACACTGCATTATCAGCTTTAATTTGGGCATGGTCATGCTTCAGGGAATTAAGTGGCTATAAATTATAGCAGTATTTTAACATTTGTGTAAAGACCTATGATATGTGCTCGTCTGTTCTACAATTTTAAATTTCACAGGAAAAGTGGTTGAATAAGAGTTACATATAACCCTATGAGCCTGAATTTTTGGTATTCAAATATGTGGGAATGCGGAGTGAACGTATTCTAATCAATATACCATCATTCACCTCTTCCTGTCCACTTTGCTACTGATTGGCAATTTTCTCTTCTAGATGCTGAAAATCACCTACTGAGTCCTATGAAAGACTGTTAGGGGCTCAGAGACATGAGGTATCAGGTCTACTACCCACTGTTTCATGCTTCTCATCACTATTAGCATAAGTGATCTTTCCGGAGAGCACTGAGGCTTATTAAGCAAAACTCAGTTCTCTGAAACTACAGGTAAAGGACATACAGGCATAATTGAGGTGAAGTATTGGGTTACGGACAGACACCTCACCTGGAACTTAAGAGAGTGTTTTGGATCCTAAATGGTAACCTTCAAGACATTGTGTGTAGAATATGCCATATACACACACACACACACACACACACACACACACACACACACACACGTTACATAAAGTTAAGTGTTTCATCCTAGAAATAAAAGTAAAAAATAATAATTTTAGTGATAAATCAGAAAATTCAAAGCTAAGTAAACACTTTCAGTAATATACTTATAATGTTTCAGGTACTCTTTAGATAACTAACTTTATTTTCACAACAACTATATATTTGGTAGTAGCATCATTGTCATCTACAGATAAGGAAACTAAGAAACAGGGAGATTAAGTAATATAGGTAAGTATACACAACTTGTGTTAAATTAATTAAACAAGGAAACTATTAGACTGAGGTGGCTTTAAAGCCTAGATAAGCAAACCAAAACCTAAGCCTGAAATGCCTCAGGGTTAGGAAATTAAAACCCAAGGACAACCAGTCACAAGCAGTCAATTAAGCTTTCCCAAATAAGGCAACCTTCTTGAGCCACAGTCAAGCAAATAATTTCCTTTCTTTGCTCTGCACCTTCTCTATAAAAGTCTTTCCCTAGCTCATGTCCATGGAGTGCTTCTAACAACTTCCTGTTTGGAGCTCCCCGATTAATTCAAATTTATTCTTAAAAATTTTAATATGCCTCAGTTTGTCTTTTAGCACTACTAATGCAAGACCAGAATTTGAACCTGAATAATCTGATTCCAAAATCTGTATGCCTAATCACCACTGCCTGACAGTTCAACCTTATAGTAAAATATGAGTCTTTATATTAAAGTGGTTGAATGACCTAAGACAAATACTATGCTTAAAGAATTTGCATACTAGGGTGAAAATGAAAAATAATTTGAATATCCATGAAATCTGTGGATATAACTACAAGATTCAAGACCTTGAGTAAAGTAAATGAAATAAAAATAATTATATTTAAGAAAGATGATTCTAATAAATTTAGACTATAAAAGAAGGAAATCACTGGGAAATATTTAACAGAAAAGGGAAAGTTCATACTAGAAGTTCATCAAATAAACAATTCTCTATCTCAAGAACAAATTATACAGGCACACAGAAAGGCAAAAAGAGTAACAAGATACTAAATTGGCTACAATCAGAGACCTGAAAGTCAAATTGAAAAGCCACAAAGAGTGGAATCCAAGCCAGAACCTGAAGGAAAAAATAGCACAGTGAGAAAGACTTGGCAAAAAGCTAAATGAGAAAGGTGATGCAACCATAACTAAGGCATAGTCATAGCACACATATCCACACCAAAAACAAAGAAACCTTAATACAGCAATAACAAATTATCTATCTGCTAAAATTAGTTGGTGTACAGCCTCAATTATTTACACCCTAATTTAGAAATTATCAAAGCTGAAATGATATTGCATTGAAATTTACTTTTTTTTTAAATTTATTTTTTTAAAATTTTGGCTGCGTTGGGTCTTTGTTGCTACACGTGGGCTTTCTCTAGTTGTGGTGAGCAGGGGCTACTCTTCCTTGCAGTGCGCAGGCTTCTCATTGTGGTGCCTTCTCCTGTTGCGGAGCACGGGCTCTATATGCGTGGGCTCAGTAGCTGTGGCATGTGGGCTCAGTAGTTGTGGCTCACGGGCTCTAGAGCACAGGCTCAGTAGTTGTGGTGCACGGGCTTAGTTGCTCCGCAGCATGTGGCATCTTCCCGGACCAGGGCCCGAACCCGTGTTCCCTGTGTTGGCAGGCGGATTCTCAACCACTGTGCCAGCAGGGAAGTCCCTGAAATTTACTTTGACTTAGCAAAACTTTTGTCATCCTAAGAAAAAAAAAAGTAAGGTAAACATTTAAGAAGAGACTTTAAATATTCTAGGAAACCTATTTAAGAATTAACAGTTGGTATGCAAATTAAAACTGAATGAACTACTTAATTAACAGATTCTCATTTGTTAAGCTGAAGTCAAGTGATAAGTTTAATGAAAAGCACATCTATACTGGAGCAGGGAAACTCTATTTGCGTCATTTCATTAAATCAGACAGAACCTAATCAATGAATATGTGTGACGTATTGCTGTATAAATCTGATTATATGCTTCCTGGGTTTGCTAAAATGCTGAACATTTTATTCTGATCTTATACTGTAACAATTGAAGAGCAAGAATGGCTGTCTATAATTCAAATTCAATTGTCTTTAAATTCTAATCTCTAAATAGTCTCTCTTAAATAGAAGCCATTGATTCAGTGATCTATAGTTAAATCAGTGACATTCAATCAATATCAGAGTTTAAGGGTTTAACCAGGAGTTCTCCAATAAGTTCATGTCAAGTACACATCTTGTAAACTGCCCTGTCTATATTTTTAAATTATTTCAAAATCTTGAATTTGCAATCTCTGTGATTCTACAGGTCTTAGGCATGAGAATTTGCCTGGGGGAATGGGGGAAGGAGAGCATGAACCTTGGTAACTAAAAAAATATGATGCTCCAGGTTTGTTTTTCCTCACCTAACATTTTTCTCTTTGGCATGATGAAGGGCAGATCAACGTTGATTGTAAAAACAAACACAATTAGCGCTAAAGCAGCATATGTTAACACTGCTGCAGCCTGATGATGAATGAGCTGTAAGTGATGCCAACACCTGTTCTTGACTATGGTGCGTGACACCCAATCCCAGTGGAGTAATGAGTGTGCAGACACATTGGTGCACATTTCATCGATTACAGTGGTTTATGGAGGAGTTCTGGTAGCATCCTCTCTCTCTCTCTCTCTCTCTCTCTCTCTCTGTCTCACTCTGATTACTTCTCTGTTCGTTCATGTATTCATGCATAACTTCACAGTCGGCATTGAGGTATGTATATTCAGATATAAGTGAATATAAGCTACATGGGACAATACTAGGTTACCCCAAATCCTGGGTGACTAGAAGTATGCTTCTAAATCAAAATAGTCAACTTTAAATCACCATTGTTAAGTTATCTTATTTGGGTCTGAAGTTGATTGAAATTATCAGGCATCTCAAGTAGATTGATTCTGAGAATGGCTGAAGGGGTTATTAAGTTGCACTGTTTTATAAAGACAATCTTAAAACAAAATGAGAGTAGCTGAACATATGTGATAGTGTGTTATAATTACTATATAAAATACTTTACATAAGCATGAAAATTTCTATGTAATGTGTCAAATAACTATATAGTTTTGATATTATCTTCCAGTATTGTTTCAGCAAAGAATAAATGATGTATCTATGTGGACCTTTAATACCATGTAATGATCTTTGTAATGTTACATATGGTTCCATGTCCCATAAGAAAATTCTGTTAATAGGGCTAAATAATGTGAATTACTTATTCTGTCCTTAATTTTTACCTCATTTTATTTCTGGTCACCCCCCTTTCTCTTTGCTTTGAAACCTAGACAAAAGTTTCTTTCTTGTCCTAAAAATAATTCCTTTACCTGTAGTTAGATTATCCCTACCTGGAGGGACTCATATTTATATGACTTCTTCCTATTTTTTAAACTCTGTTTTTACTTTCCAACTGACACTTTTGCTCTGTCTCTAAATTTATTCAGAGCTTTCCATTCTTAAAGAGAATTTTGTTTCCAATTCTTGCTCCTACTTTTGATATTTCTAAAAAAATTTTATTGAAGTGTAGTTGATTTACAATGTGTTAATTTCTGCTATACAGCAAAGTGACTCAGTTATACAAATATATTCTTTTTTGTATTCTTTTCCATTATGGTTTATCACATAGCCCAGCCAATAAGACCCTGCTTGACCTGACCCTGCCTATTTCTCCGAGCTCATCAGCAACCATGTCTCACCTAGCTCATTCCTGCCTCTGACACTTGTTATTCCCCCTTGCAATGCTTTTCACTTGAATTCTCACTTGGCTGACATCTTCTTATCATTCAGGCTCTGTTGAAACATCCTTTTCTCAAAGACATCTTCTTTGATTCACCTCCTTTCCTCGACTCTTATATTCCTGCTTTATTTTCTTCATATCACTATCTGAAATTATCTTCTCAATATATTTGTTTACTTGCTTATTATCATCTATCTTCCACTAGAACCAAGTTCCATGATGACCGAGACGTTGCCTGTCTGATTCATCATTTTGGCTCACTGCTTGGTACATTATAAATTATTATTAGCTATCTGTTAAAATGCATTCATAAATGAGGCTAGAGGCAGTAGCCATATCACAAAGAGCTTTGTATATCATGTTGTAGAGACAGAATTGTATCCCAAAGGCTACAGAAACCATCAAGAGATGGTAAGTAGAAGATTGGCATTTAAGAAAACTTTAGAAGATGTACTTAAGTTAGTACTTGAAGAGCAGGTGAAATTTGAAAGAAGGGAGAGGTACATTCAAATGAGACATCCTAGAATGATAAGATGGTCAATGATGCCATAGGGATGGTGTGTGTTTGGGATATAGTGAGTGAGTAGATGAGTTTACTTACTGCAGAAGTTTCCCTTAAGCTAGTAGGGGTAGAAACACTGAAATGGTGGAGATGAATCACAGAGTGCTATTTTGCTTGGCAATATGATTTGGAATTGTATTCTAACAAGTGCTGTTCTTTGAAAAGTGGAGATCAACTGGAAATCAACATGATAGAAATCAGAAGAAAAATCATCCTTGACATGTCAAAATCCTTCTGTTTCTTTAGAGCCCAGCTTAAGGACCAAATCCTTCATATGTCCCTTTCTTATGAGAGTAATAGAAGGATATTCTTAGATGCAGTCTGGTCCATTCCTTTCATTTTACAAGAACTCAGACCCAAGGAGATAGTGACATCCCCCAGATCACAGATAATTAATGGACCACAGTCTGGTCCATTCCTTTCATTTTACAAGAACTCAGACCCAAGGAGATAGTGACATCCCCCAGATCACAGATAATTAATTTAGAGTTAAGACCTGTAACATATATTCAGAGGATAATATTCTTAAACTGAACTCCCCAAATTTAAGCCAGCATTCAAATTTTTTTTTAAACAGTCCCATTTCCCATCTAAAATTTCTCAATAAAAGTTATAGCAACAGTTTCAAAACTGCTTTACTGTGTGATTTTGAATTTTATTATATACTAGGCATTCTTTCTGTGATAAACCTAATAAGCATCTTATTCATAGAGGAAATATAGGGATATTAATCTAGGCATATCTGTCAAACTAAAGTATCTTTGCCTTTTTAAAATCTTTATGGGGATAATAAATAGTTCTTCTGATAACAAATATTGGCTGTGGAAAATTGTTAGGACCCACCCACACTGTGTAAACAAATATTACAAAACCAACGTTAATGTTTATATTTGCAATTTTTAAAAGTTTATTGGAATACATGTGAAATATAGAGTAAGAAAAGACTCAAAATACAACATTCTTCCATTTCATTTAAGGGAGAAAAAAAGGACATATAAAAAGCACTATTACAAAAGCAAAGGGCTTTTGGATATATTTATTAAGTGTAAAGGAATTTCTTGACAATGAACATCTGCATGTCCTCTAACCAGCAGTGTCCAATATAAATTTATACAATCTATAATGTATTCTAATGCTCAATTTAAATTCTCATGCAAAAGAGCTAAATGGATTAATTAAAGACATCAAAAAATCTCTTAAGTTTAAAACAAATGAAGACCACAAGTTATTTGAAATCTTTCCTTTAAACTATCATTTTAATTAAAGATTAAAAAAAAATTTGTTTTCCAAGTTTGCTCTGTTTCATCAGTTTATTTGGTCCTTCATTTATTTTTTTCCGAAGGGTATATAGTTATGGTTTTAAATTTAATTTGGGGCTTCTGAGTTTCTTTGCTACATTAACACAGTAGTTGTAGACATGTGATAATCAGTATGCAAAGGTTGGAACTCTTTTGAAAAGATTGAAAATCCCTTTATAAAAATTTGCTTTGGAGAAAAAAATGATTATACCAGTTTTAATAGCATGAAGTGAATGCCTCTTCTTTCTTCTGTTTAGTGTGATTCTCCCTTTCTTCAGTGTCATTTTTGCTAAGTGCAAAAACAGTACAACTGCCTTAGTCAGTTTGGGCTGCTATAACAAAATACCAAAGACTGGGTGGCTTGAACAACAGTCATTTGTTTTTCAAAGTTCTGGAGGCTGAGAAGTCCAAGATCAAGGTGCTAGCAGACTCAGTGCCTGGGGAGGCCTTCTTACTGGTTTGCAGGCAGGTGCCTTCCTTCTGTATCCTCACCTGATGGAGAGAGTGAGAGGGCTCTTCATCTTCTTTTAAAGACACTAATCACATCCCCAAGGGCTCCATGCTCAGGACGTTATTTAAACCTAATTACCTCACAAAGACTCCGCCTCCAAATACCATCAACAGGATGATTAGGGCTTCAACATATAAATGAGGAAGGAGGTAGTTTGGACAAATATTCAGCCTATAACAAGAACTAAGCACATACTTTAAGTTTTCTAAGTGTTTTGGATTTTTCTTCCAGTTTGAACTTTATGTGAGGTGTCGAACCTTGTCCCCAAGAGCCTGAGGACTTTGCCACTAAGTGTCATGGTGACACAGAAGGAGTGAGGACAGGCTCAGCTAGCCTACTCTGGGTCTGATTCTAATGGAACACTTTTGCTTTTATCCTTTTTTATATTGGGATTTCTAGTAACATATTATTTAAGCAAAGAGTTCTATTATTCAAGTTAAATGAAACAAACATTTGAAAACCACTGTTGTAGCCGGACTTACAAGAACTAGGCAGTAGTGCCTCAACTGGGATCCGATCTGTCCAGCTTTTCCATCCAAGGCTGTGTGATCTTGGGCTCATCTTAGAAGCTCTAGAAGCCTATATCTTTCCCTTTAATCAGACTCTCTCATAGAGCTGCTAGAGGTGTAAATGTCTATGCACTTCAGATTGACCTAAAGAAGTCTGCAAGGTGGGTATTTGTAAACCCTGGCATTTTAGCCATTTCATCAGTCCTTTATTTTTGTAAGGCAAATGACTGTGATGAAAATGAAAATGGAACTGAGTCCATCATTATTTTAGTATGTGGCCTGACACAGAATAGATGCTAAATAAACATTTTGTAAATGTATTTTAAAAATGAACAAATGCGGTGGCAGTAAAAATGGAGAGTGGGGAATAAATATAGACTTCTGGACTTAAAATGTCACTGATAGTTGGATATCCCCAAATGGCTAAGAGGCGCTTTCTTGCTATCTCACAGGCTTCTATTCCAGGGGTATCACAGCTGCCAAGAGGTTAACAGGCTCCCTTGGGTTTTGGCAGTAGAGAGAGGATGTGTTGGGGAAAATGGCCCTTGAGCTGAGCCCTTTTGGAGCTGCTGTAGAGGATCTGTTTACCTACTGGTTAAATATGAGTGGGGAAAGAGCAACGACTTTGATAAACCAGGACAATGGTATGAAGTTTGGATATACCTGAAAAATGTCTTAGACTATTCAGTGTGCATCAAGGGAGTCTTCCATCTAGCTGATAATTTTTACTGCCACATATAGCGTAAGGGATATCCATTCTCAGAGGAGACATATCTGTCTTTTGTGGGTCAGGCGAGTGTGTCATAACCCTAGGAGTACTTCTTCTGAGATGGTAATTGGCTTTCTGGCCCTTTCCTGGGAGTAGAATCTCCTCCAAGCTCTGGCCTTTGTTCTTCTGTCCTCTGTTTGGCGTTCTGCCTCACTTGCAACTGAAAGAGTGAGTATCTTCCTTAAGCCCCAGCCTCTGATTTCAACATGTGTCCTAACTATTCCTCCTACTTCTTTGTCAGTTGTATTGATTCTATATTGCGGGCAACCAAATCATTCATATTTTAAGCCCTTTCCATGACAACATCACATCAGATAAAACTAAGGTCTGAGAACTTGTGGTTTTTAATTCCTAAAGTGGCATGAGCTTTGAACCTCATAGTGTATAGAATATATCACATTCACCTTCTTGATAATTTAATCCGCAACAGTAGACACTATACCAGACATTACTAAATCATTCCTATTTTTGGTTGCATGTTACTTCTGCTTAATGCTACAGTCTAAGTTATCTTCCACTTTTCTCCTTTTCCAAGTCCATATAGCTGTTTTGGAGTTAAACTCATTATTCACTAGGATTCTAAGTAAAATTCTCTCCCCCAAATAACAGCATATATCCATTGTATCACATTTTTATCTTTACCTTTGCAGGTTCTCATCAAAGTCTTCTAACAGCCATTGGTGGCTGGTATCATCACCATCCATATTTTATAGATGAGGTAAAGGAGACCTAGGGAGTTTGGATGGCTTATCCCATATTCTTCTGATAACAAATGTTAGCTATCGAAAGTTACTTGGGGCCACCTATGCTATGTAACCAACTGTCGCAAAACCAGCATCAGGGTTTTCTATTCACATTTTTAATCTTTATTTTATTGGAACATCTGTGGAATATAAGGTAACAAAAGGCTCAAAATAGAACTTAGCAGAGTGAAGATGAGACTGTTCATCAGCTCTAAAGAGCGTTCGGGTGCCCCGTCTTCTTCTGCTGCTCAAGCAACCTTTCCCTGATAACTGACCAGCTCACTCTCACTTTCAAAGAGCCAGTTCTTTCCCCAGAAGAAAAAAGATCTTTCAGTATAATTTTCTACACTGACTACCTGTCTTTTTCCATATTTAGATATAATTTGTGCTGCTAAATAGGGTTGCCCCCTAGCCCTTCAGACTAAACTCTGAATTTCAAACAGACACTTTGTTTATAACTGCTGTAAGTCATCAGTTCTGAGGATAAAGAGACTGGTTATTTTAAGTACAAAAAAATTTGGTAAACAGACAAGAGAGAACTTTTCCTTCTTTACTTAATGCCCATGGACGAAACCTCAGGATGCTGCCATTTGAATTTCACTGCCATTCTGTCATAGCCTTCACCAGATGAGCTTTCTGAGCTTGTCGGTGAATGAAGATTGGCACCCCAAGGTCGTAACCACCGGGCCCACGGATGGCGGACTGCCAGCACCACTTCTGAGGTGCCCAGGGTTTGCGGGACTCGACTGCTTTCCATTCCTCCTCCTTAGTGGGTTTCCTCCTTCACCACCTCTGAGAAAGCCACAGTGTCCAAAAGAAGGAAGCGGTCCAGCATCAACAGTCAGGGGCCTCTGCAGCCTCTCACCACTTTCCCTCCACCCTACCCTCAATCTGTGAGTCAAGGATACAGAATTCAAAAAAAAAATCTTCCACTAGACCAAGTCCTGCCTATGCTTTTGGCTTTTCTACATGCTGTTACCTTTTTGGAGAAAATATTCCTTTCTTATCCCATTTCCCCCTTTTCACCCTGCTCCCAAACTTGTGTCCTTCCAAGTGGTGAACCAAAGCTATGTAGTATGTGTTAACCCATGACTTCGTCTATCACAGCATTATCTCACCTTGCTTCAGAGAAAGAAAACCACTTGCTCACATAAAATACGTGTGTACCAGTTAGCATTCTTTGTGATTTTTTATATACATTGCATGATAGGATGATAGGTATATGGGGGTGTGTGTGTGTGTGTGTGTGTGTATATATATCCACAAAAATGTGTATACAAATACATATGTGTGTATACACACACTATACCTGCAAATATATAAGTTCATATTCATCTTTGATTGTGTTAGGTGAACAGCTATTTTAGCCTTCCCTTCCAGAGTCTAACTTGTGGTAACATTTTTGATTCCATGACAGAATAATAACAGTCTGCCTATTTAGTTCAATGTCATTCCAGTTGTTGAGTGAATGGCACTATTCTTTTTTTTTTTGAATAAATTTATTTATTTATTTATTTATTTATTTATGGCTGTGTTGGGTCTTTGTTGCTGCACACAGGCTTTCTCTAGTTGCAGTGAGCAGGGGCTACTCTTCGTTGTGGTCTGCGGGCTTCTCATTGCAGTGGCTTCTCTTGTTGTGGAGCACCGGCTCCAGGCACGTGGGCTCAGTAGTTGCAGTAAGTGGGCTCTAGAGTGCAGGCTCAGTAGTTGTGGTGCACGGGCTTAGTTGCTCTGCGGCATGTGAGACCTTGCCGGACCAGGGCTCAAACCCATGTCCCCTGCATTGGCAGGCAGATTCTTAACCACTGAGCTGCCAGGGAAGTCTGAGAACGGCACTATTCTGACTTCATGCTGGTGATTTGAAGGTTTAACAATAACTCAGCTACACCAACTGTTTTATTCTGTTTATTTTGTATTACCTCAGAACTAGAAATTGGGAATTTATAAAGGCTAAGAGATAATAGAGAGGGATGTGATAACCATTTCTGGATACATGAATATGTGAATCCCTAGGATGGAGAGACTGGGTAAGATGAAGCCAGGAAGTGTGCTTAGAAAGAATGGAATAAAATTTAGAGGCAAAGTCTGAATCCTTCCACCTGTTAGGAAGAGGTCAGGAATTAAAAGGCCCTTGAATGCATTTCTTCTATATAGTTCAGATGTAGCCTAAGAAAGTTGCAGTAAATCTCAGAACAAAGAATGTTATCCTAAAATAAATATTGAGGGAGAGACTGAATAAATGTATAGGTCTTAGTGGAGGTAACAATAGGAAATATTTGAGTGAACACTATATTATAGGTAATACTATTAGGCTTGGGAAGTACCAGGATGACTAAAATATTGTTCTAACCCTGAGAAAGCTCACATTCTGGTGTGGGAGAAAGAAATAAATCATCACAATCCAGACATATGACCCAAATTCTTGAAAATATTGCACAAGAGCCATTAACTTGCTTGGAAAAGTGTGTGTGACGGGAGGAGCTGGGGCAGCACCCTGAAGAAGATTTCCCTTCCTCTAGATGCCAGAATTCGATGGTTTTCTTAACCAGACTTTTTTCTTATAAATGCAATTCAGAACAGCTATTTCTGCTTCTGCCTCCAAATCCTGATTGCTACTAATTTTAAATACTTTTCCTAGAACATCATTGTTCTCTCAGCTATTATTTACATATTATTTATCTTGGCTTCTATCCAATTTCTGTTTTCTTCTACCCATTAAAAGCAAAAGGTGATAGCTTATCAAATAATTTATTTTTGAAAACACTTGCAGAGATTTAAACCGTTCTATATACTTTTCTATCTTCATATTTATGATTTCTATTCATTTTCAGGGTGATTACATTTATCAAGTTATTGACTTATGTGTATCCTAGAGAATGTGTAATTTAATTCTCCCAACCTTATTAATGAAAACTGTTCTTGGTAATATTGTTTGATGAAGGCAGTCAAGACATACTTTTGTCAAAGCATTGTTGAATTAGAAGTTCTTGTGGAACATGTGGCATACTTATCCAGGAATAACATTTATTCTGCCAGCATCTGTAAGAGGAATTTTTTTACTTTGTCCAAACACTCTGAACCCCAGTATGGAAAACATCATTGAGGTGGATTTGTATACAAAAAAATAGAAAAAGATAGTTGAGGGAAAAAAACAAAACAAAACAGTAGGCTATATTATTTAAAGTTTTCTAAATAGTTAAGCATACATGAACCTTCTTTAATTGCAACTGATTTAAAGTTACATACCCTCTATGTAGTCCTAATTTTACTACTAATTCCTCCATTTAGAGTATTGATGAAATATTTAGCCAGGAGTTGCTGAGACACACACACACCCTCCCACACACATACACAGGCACACAGCTCATTGTTTCCTATAGATAGCTACGTGAAACTTGTTTCAGTGTTCCCAGATGGTCCTCTTTCTATGCCTAATGCCAGTTCTTGTGCTATGGTAATTTCCATTGAACTGACCATTTGCTTGCATATAAGTTGGTATATTTGATATATTCATTGCAGAAAATTCTCCCTGACTGCAATTGCTCAAAACACATTAATTGTATTTTGGTTTGTTTGGTGTCTTTTATTCCTATTAGCTACTAGAAGAAAAATCCATTTATGTGCAATTTAAAGAGGACTGTCTCTTTTTCAGAGCTTCTAACTAACTTTTTACAGCAGCTGTCGGAGCCATGAAGCAGGAGTGATAACAGACATGAGAGGGTATATATCATAACTGCCTTGAAAATTAGAGGGAAAAAACCTCCATGTTCTAAGTGAAAAATCTTCCCACATTACCTAGGAAATAATCAGAGGGTAAATGACTTCTACATCTGGATAATTCATGTCCATATAAATGTATATTCAACTAATTTAACTTTCTGAAAATCTAACATGACTATAGACTTTACCCTCTCAATTTTTATTGAAATGCTCTCAATTAGATATTATCTGTCAAAAAATAATGACAATAAAAATAAAGGTTTAATACAAATCAGGCACTGTTGTAAATATTTTATATCTAAGAACATAATATAGAACCCAGATGATACCTAGTGAAGTATACTAAATGTATTGTGCTAAGTAATGTGACAAGTAATTTGATGAATTAAAAATAATATTTTAAACAAAGTTTTCATCTTTAAAACTAATATTTTTTATTATTGTCAAACAATTCTACTTTTGGGGGGTTATTATTGACTAATTAGTTTAGTTTAAATACTAAACTCTAGTTTCTAAGCTGAAATCTGTGTCAGTTCAGAGGACATGGCTATCCTTTGTGGCTAGGCTTTTCTATTCTAAAACCATGCCCATTTGTGTAACTAAGGACCCTTCTATTTAAAAAGAACAATTACTACAAGATGGAGTGCTTAAAGTGGAGTGAACTGTAGTGCTTTGTGCCTGATTGCTGCCATGTCTTAAACAAGAGATATTAAAAGAAATAAATGCCAGGTGGTCTCACGAGGACATTTTGACTTACGCTTTTGAACCTTTGGTACCCACATAACAAAACGGCTGGTGGCTTTGATGTTGTTTCAACATGAGAAAATCCACAATTTTATTGTTTGCAAATGTTAGCCTCTTCCTCAAATACCCATTTTCTCTAATTATGAAGAATTCTTCCACAGGGAAATAGTCTTTTTATAAACTGCAAATTAAAATTTAGTATGTTTTTAGGATAATACCTCTGAACAGAGCAGTGGAGAAAATTCTAAAGACTCTTTTCATTATTTTTCCCCTAAATCAAGACTTTGGCTACATAGAATTTAAAACATTTGGTTAGGAGAAAGTTAATAATAGTAATGTGTACTCATACTTTGTTCATAAAGTGCCTTTTAAGATAAATTTGTAGTTTACATTGACTAAATGTATTTATTTTCAGGGATAGACTTTCACCAAGGGTTTTGATTCCAGTTATCTGAAATACATGTATACAAAGTATAGATGGTATTTTTGTTAATTTATATTAAAATAGCCTTTATAAAATGGTTCTTAAATAATTTCTTTTAAAAGTACACATTGTAAGACAACCTACAGACTGGGAGAAAATATTTGCAAATGATGTGACCGACAAGGGATCAATTTCCAAAACATACAAACAGCTCATACAGCTCAATATCAAAAAACAAACAACCCAATCAAAAAATAAGCAGAAGACCTAAATAGATATTTCTCTAAATAAGACATACAGATAGCCAACGGGCACGTGAAAAGATGCTCAGCATCACTGATTCTTAGGGAAATGCAAATCAAAACTACAGTGAGGTATCGCCTCACTCCAGTCAGAATACCCATCATCAAAAAGTCTACAAATAAATGCTGGAGAGGATGTGAAGAAAAAGGAACCCTCCTACACTGTTGGTGGGAATGTAAATTGGTGCAGCCACTCTGGAGAACAGTATGGAGGCTCCTTAGAAAACTAAAAATAGAACTACCATATGATCCAAGAGTCCCACTCCTGGGCATATATCCATAAAATATGAAAGCTCGAATTTGAAAAGTTACATGCACTCCAATGTTCAAAGCAACGCTATTTACAATAGGCAAGACTTGGAAGCAAACCAGATGTCCATCAACAGAAGAATGGATAAAGAAGAAGTGGTATATGTATATAATGGAATAGTACTAAGCCATAAAATATTGTCATTTGTAGCAACATGGATGGACCTAGAGATTATCTTACTAAGTGAAGTAAATCAGAGAAAGACAAATGTTATATGATACTACTTATATGTGGAAACTAAAAAATGATACAAATGAACTTATTTATAAAACAGAAACAGACTAACAGGCATAGAAAACTAATTTATGGTTACTAATGGGGGAAGAGGGGGGAATAAATGAGGAGTTTGGGATTAACAGATATACACTACTGTATATAAATAGATCAACAACAAGAACCTACTGTATAGCACAGGGCACTCTATTCAATATCTTGTAATAACCTATAATGGGAAAGAATCTGAAAAAAGAACATATATATATATATATATATATATATATATATATATAACTGAATCACTTTGCTGTACACCTGCAACTAACACAACATTGTAAATCAACTACACTTCAATTTAAAAAAAAACTCATTAAAAGCACACATTGTAAATGGATAAATGGTAAGAGTTTGAAGTAAGAACAAATTGTAAATGATTTTTCTTTTTTTTTTTGGTTAGCCTAGGTGAATAAGTATATAGCTGCTAAAACTTTAAAGAAATACAAATTTTTAAGTAAAGGACTCCTTTTCCATCATAAAAGAAGAGATGTCAAGTGATAGATAATTTGCATTTTAAGGAACTGCTTTCCTCCCCCCAAATAGATGGGTTAACATACACCAAAGAAAACGATCTCCTCTGTTCCAACGAATATTTAGTATGTAGCTGAAAGTTGTTTTACTGAAATTGTTTTTAATGGGAGATTACAAATGCTACCTTTCTGATTAGGACAAGAACAGGGACTTTCAGTATCAAAGCAAGTTTTTCTAAATTGTGTTCTGCCTAGAATTAGAACAGATATATCTAGGACAGATTTATTATTCTCTCTGGAATACAAACATATGATCTAAAATTTGACATTATCTCTTTTAACTTCGCCTTCCTCTCCTAAAATACCCTCTCTCCTATGTATGACGCAGGTAGCTTCCAAATGACTGTTTATCCATAAAGATTTCGCAGTGTACCATACTGTTTTACCATTAAGTATTTACACATCTCTATGCTAAACCTTGTGGTTAAGAAGCACTTTTAATAACATGTATTAGTACATAGAGACATGTATTTTAATCTTTTTTGTTTTCTTATTTTTGTTCTTCCTTTCCTTCCTTCCGTGTTTCTTTTTCTCTTCTTTCTTTCCTTTTTTTTTTAAATTTTTTAATTGTTGACTTTTCAGTTAGCATCCCAAGGAATTCTGTTTCTGTGAATTTATTCTGTATTTTTTTTCATTTGCTTTGCTTCTCGGTAAGTCTTTTTTAGATACACTAACATTTTTGTTGTTTGACTTGAATTTTTCATGTTGAAAGTTGACCCAAATGTGATATATTAAAGATATAAAATTAAACTTGCATTCAGTGAAATTATATGTATGGCTATTACATTTTTTAAAATGCCATAAAACTTAATATAGCTTCATTCATTCTACAGTAGCCTTTAAAAATGCATTCTTTAATTAAAAAGAGAACATTTTAAATATGCCAATTAAAATGTTAAGCATCCTAAAATCTTAAGATGTCTAAATAATATTCAAGACAGTTTACATATTTTAAATTGCCGTAACTCTTCTCAAATTAATCATGGTTTAAAAGTAGCCTTTGTACTACTTTCTCTTTCATACTTTGGTATGAAATTTTCACTACTGATAAATGTTTTACCATTTTAATTTGATTTCTCAGGTTGTCAGAATATTGCAGCCCTGAACAATATTCAGATTAGTCTCAAAAACTCTTTTCTAAGGAGGTGATGTATGAAAGTAAATGTAATTACTCAGATTTTAGATTTAATTGGTAGAAACATGTATTGGAATGAAACAGGAAAAAAAGGCAGCCATTTTATGACCACTGTGTTGCCATTCCAAACACAAGTACGTTAAATATCATTATTTCAAGTAACTATATATTCTTGTGATTTGAGTGTTAAACTTCATAAATTCTCCTATAGAAAAAAATAGTATGCCTCCGGTAATGATTACTCACCATTTGTTGGAAAAATGCATCATGTTTCATGTACTTTAATTACTGTAGGGATTTTTACTCCTAGTAAAAAAAATCAAAATGCCTTTAGGGTTCTAATATAATCACATGTCACTCACTGTACTATAGACAGCCCAAGTGCTGACTCACTTTATTATTGTTTTTTTCAAGGTATTTTGTTTTTGTATTTTACATGTTACATGAGCATTTGCTCATCACATTACATATTTTATTATGTTTTATTAATTGCCTAATATTCTATCATCTGCTATATCAGCATTTAATCATTGTTATTGAACCATTAAAGGCTTTTGAGAAGATAATTATTTGACAAAGCGCACCCAATGGCAGAATTATCTGTGTTCACAGAAGAGATTTTTTTTATGATGGTGGTGTTTCATTCATTTAATTTATTGAGCACCTATTATGTGCCAGGTACTTTACTGGGAGCTGGCAATACAGAACTAAAAGAAAAAGATGAAACTCCCTGGCATCGTGGAGTCTACATTTTAACGAAGGAAGTGGGTAGTGAACAATATAAGCAGGTAAATCACACAGTGTGTTAAATAATGGAAAATAATAAAGAGGAAAAAATAAAGCAAGAAAGTAGGGGCAGTACAGAAATGTCAGAGATGGGATAAAAATTGTAGGCAGGGTAGCCAGTGAGGGGCCTTACTAAGGCACTAACTCTTGAGTAAAATCTTGGAAAAATGTGAGGTGCTAGTAGTGTGTATCAGGGAGGAGATCCAGGCAAGAGGAACAGAAGGCTGATCCTTCACTAGTGGTGGCTGCCCACCGAAGGTTTGTACTTATCTTTCAAGTTAAGGAGTAGGAAGCAAGAAACAAACACTCGTTGCTCTGAGAAGAAAGAAGGCCTCACTTTGCTTTAACAGAACTGTTGTTTCTGTATTCTAAATAACATTACCTTATATTTATCTAAGAATTCCAGGATTTTGAAATAAAGTATTATTCCATTCTGACGGTCAAACTTTTACTGAAAGCTTTTTCTAGATACTATGACAAATAATATTTCTTCCACATGAGTTTGCTTGGTATCCTAGAGAGTGAAGATTAACTAAAATGGTGAGGAAAAAAAAATGTGTAATAGCAACCTGGAGAGAGTTGGAATGACCTTAGATGCATTCTTAGTAGAAGCAAGAACAATCAAATCCAGTATTTACCTCAAGACTCAGATAATTCTAAAACATTTTGCTTTCTAAATAGAGGAGACTGTCCCAATTAAGTAAATTATAATCTGTATGGGAGGACTTGATTATAGAAAAAGGTTACTTTTTTTTTGACACTAGTAAATCCCCCAAACAAAAAATTATATTAAAATATACATTATGCTTTTTTTTTTTTGAAGGGTGTATAGTGTCTGTCATATGTTTGGCAATTCTGATCAAACACTTGAGAAAAGATAATCTTACTTTTTGTTAATTAATGTGACTATAAACCAAAAATAATTATGATTATGTAAGCAGCCTAATTAAAGGGCAAAAAACCCCTTAATTAACATATGTCTGATTAAGAAATATAATGGCAGATATAAGTGGCTTTAACCTCAATCACTGCTACAACCACAAAATACTTAGTTCTCAAATAAACAATCTGATGACTATACACTGACATTGTGAAATGACATATTGTTTTTGGTCGAGTATCATTTCTGCTGATCGAGACCCTAATGCTGGACATTAACATGCTTCCACTTGTCAAGCTACAGAACTGTAATACGATGTGCATAGAAATCTCCACTCTTTTTAAGATCCAACTACCCGAAATTACTAAACAGTTCCAAAGTATTGATGTTATATAATTATATTGTATGGATGTAACGTGTTATGGCTGCCTTGTAGTAGGGCCTAGAGATCTGTGAGGTAATGTTGATCTTAAAATAAAGTGGGCCATTATTTTACTGGCAAAATAAGTTTATTTGGGAAAAGGAGAGCACTGCAATTCAGGACAAGCAACATATGGTGAACCATAGGCATGTCTGGAGAACAGAGGAGAGGGGCTTGCTTTTATAGAGGAAAAAAGGAAATTGGGGAGGGCTGTGGCAGTTCTTCATTGGCTGCATGTGGGGGAAGCTTGCTATTGCTGGGTCAGGAAATCTTTCTTCCTGCTGGGATCTGCAAGCTGGGGTGAGTGATATGCATGAGAGCTCCTCCCAGGACTTCCAAGCTCCACTTTAAATGAAATTTATTTATTTTCACAGTACATAAATATTTCCAAACTGCTACTAGATGTCTTGTATTTTATTTTCTTTGAAATTTATCTAGCGGTTTGTGTTCCTGACTTTCTCTTGCAGTGTTTCTTTTGTTTTAGTGTTAACATCATCACTTACGTGACCACAACATCATCATTTAAGTGACCATTTCAAATGATTTAACCATATTATAAGAGCAATAAAATTCAGATTTCCCATTAACAAAATAGCTTTCCCCCAAAGAAGGTGACAAGAAAGGACATATCTGTTCATGATTGTTTTTCTCCCCACTAATTTCTATTTTAAAAGAAGAGACATTTTCCCAAGGAAAGAAAATTTTCCAATAGATGATATTAATTTTAAAAGTTGACATTACAGTAACTACAGGGATCAGAAATGAAGCTGTTTTGGAAAAGCTCCTCTTTCCTCATAGACATTTCATTAAGCCATTCCATCAAGTGTGTGATAGGCTTAAAATTAGGTGAAGCAGAGATGCATCTGGTGCAGTTTTCAAATGTAGAACACTTGTATCACTAGATTTCTATTGGGATTTGTGTAACAATGCATCTTAACTCTCTCCTCTTAAATGCCATATTTCTCATTAGCATTTTCAAGGTTCTGATAACTCCTGTAGCCAAAAAAATCTGATTAACCTTCCTTAATCCAATGTTTACCAAACTTATTGGCTGAGGGAACACGTTTTCATATCAGACCAATTAACATATTCTGGGACTAGTGTTTCACAGAGCAAATACAGTTAAAATATCTTAGCAGTTGCTGCTAGAATGAAATCCATATCCAATTAACAAAGAGGTTTTCAGTTTTGTAAAACTCAGTGAACAGTTTAATACTGGCCTAGGAACCTGTTGGGCAATCTGAATTATTGATCTTTTAGAAGTGGGCAGTGGATAGTAATTGACTACTTAGAAAACAATACACTCAACATATTTTAAGATCCAGCATCTTCGGAATTTGCCAGTACCGCTTTGGAGTGGGCAACTAAAATGCATATTTCATATTTCGGGTTCTATGAAAATACGCTGAATTTAGGGAAAGAAGTGTATTGAGCAACATTTAATGGAACTGTTCTTAAATGCGAGATGGGTTAGTGTTTACACAACACATAATTTTCTGGGAGCTCCAAGGCTCTCTAAGCCCTAACTGACTTGTTCACATCCTATCACTCAGTGAACTTCCAACTCTGGATCTCCTTGCCCTCTCACTTGAATTAGAGAATCAAAACAATCTTGTCATTTTCTATCCCATGACTTTGCTTAGGCTTTTTCTTTTCTACAAAATGCCTCTCTCCTTTATGCCTCAATCACTACCCATCAGAATTCTCTGCTGCCTTCAAACTAACTTGCCTCCCTGTTACCTTTCCTCATCTTCTCCTTGATGGACAACTATTTGTCCAAGCCTCTGTGAGGTTATCCAAATTATTCCTTTTTTCCTATGTCTCAACAGGACTTTGCTTGCCTCTTTGTTATAACACATTCTATGAAATACTGAGAAATGTGTAATAGTCCACCAACATTGATGAGGCACTTTTAGTAGTCAGAGACCATGTTTTACCTATGATAGTGTCTTGCACAGAGTAGATACTCAAAATTGGGTGGCATGGCTACTTCAAAATTGGCCTTGATCATCTTTTTTACATTAGGAAAGTCACATGAAAACTCCGATTGAAAATCACACTCTGCGTTTCTATTTATTAGTCTTCTACTGAAATGTACAGGTTACTCCAGTGTGAACAAGGGATTTCTTTCTTTAGGACCCAGGCGTTTTGCTATATTTTATTATAGTCACTTAATTCTGCACACTTTACAGCTGGTTGAAGTTTTTTAAAAAAATTCAAAAGAGGTATGATAGATACAGCTACATAGTCAAATTTTGGTCTCTTATTCCCACTGGATGTTGTTCTTCACCCATTTCTTTTCATAGTTAGAAATTGTTCTTTTTTAACTTTTTACATTTAAATAATTTCAGACTTATAAAAGAGTTTGAAAAATACTACAAAAATTCCCTTGTAATTTTCAACCAACTTCCCCAAATGTTAACATCTTACATAGCAAGGATACAATTATTGAAACCAGAAAGTTAACACTGAAACAATTCTATTACCTGCTCTATAGACCTAGTCATGTTTCTTTAGTTGTTTCACTAAGGTCCATTTTTTTGGTTTAGGATCCAATCTTCAAATCACCTTGGTCTCTTCCAATCTGGCGTCTCCTTAGTCTTTCTTTGCGCATCATGACATCATGATCTTGATACTTACAAAGAGCATGTGTGCCAGTTATTTTATAGGATGGCAATTTCAGGTTATCTGATGTGTAAGCAGTGATTATATCTTTGAGAAATGTATTCGCAGTCTTAGGAATATTTGTGAGGATTGTTTGGGTGGAAAACATTTGTTTCTCCAAATGTTTTGTTGAATCATATAGCCTTATTTTCCATGTGGTAAGAGTGGCTATTTTAGAGTTTTTTAAAGAAGGCAGCAAATGTCTTATTTTTCTTCTTTGCAGGTGTTTTGTCCCGTATAATTCCTTTGAAACATTTATAATGAGTTTGTTCCTGAGCTCTGTAAGTCTCTGTTGACATGAATATGCATCTTTTATTAAAAATATTTTTAAATATGAAAGTTTTTTTTTTTTTAAATCACCCTCAGTATATGTTTTCTTTCTTAGTAATCAGTAGGTAGGTAGTACTGGACAACTCAATATACTGAGATTTCATTGGTTGAAGTGATCTACTCATTGCCCAGGCTGGAAAATCTTAGGCTTGATAGATGCACCTCTTCAGTGAATATCACAGAGAAGCCACATTTGAAATGTACTATTTTAAACTGATATTGCTAAAGATTTTTTTATGTCTGTGCCTCCTCCTTTTCTAATGTTGCTTACTCTCTGGAAAACTTTCCCACCCTGCTTTTTCGATAGCTTCTGCACTCATTTTGACCATTTCCTGCATTGATCAATTTACTCTAACCAATTGGAAGTCTGGTTTCCCTCCACACCACTTCACTGAAACTGCTCCTTTAAAGAGTGCAGATGACTTTCTAAAAGTGAAACCTGCTACTTGTGTGCATCCTTTAACAATGTTGGCTACTCTCTTCTTTCATGAAATGCTTACCTTCTCGTTATATCTTAGATACATTCTCTCTTGGTTCTCCTGCCCAGAATGTTTCTTCTTATTCTCATCTTCTTACTTGTGTTTACATATAGGTGTTCCATAGGTTTATTGTTTAACCATGCTCTGCATATGCTCTGGGTTAGCTCAAATGCTCCCAAAGCTTTAGTTATCACCTTTATGCAGGTGACTCAATCTTTGCCTCTAATTTGGATATCCATCCTGAGCTTTAGATCAGAATTTCCCATAGATACTTCAAACTCAATTAGCTCTCAAACAAAAATCATTGATTCCTCCTTTAACATGAACTTCTTATGTCTCCTACACCTATTCCTAGACTTGGGCTGAGGTTAAACCCACTCATTAGGCTCTTCCATCACACTTTGTCCTCTGCCTCCTAACCCACAGTATTCTTAATATGGATGGCTCTCCTTCTCTCTTTCCATGTTTGTACATGCTTATTTTTCTTTTAGGTACAGTTCAAATTCTACTTCAGTGATGCCTACCATAATCAATTCAAAAATAATTTGATTCTCGTGTTTATAGTTACTTTATTGTTTCATGTTTTTTTTTTTTTTTTTTTTTGGTGGGGGGAGAAGTTGAAAAGAATAGCTTTATTGCTTTGCCAAGCAAAGGGGGCCACAGAGAGCTAATGCTCTCAAAACTGAGTGTCCCGACCTGGAAAGGGTAGTGAGGAGTATTATAGTAATGGTTCAAAGAGGAGGATGTGATCAGCTCGTGGACTTTCTTCTGATTGGTTGGTGGTGAGGTAAGTGGGAGTCAGCATCATCAACCTTCTGGTTCCTATAGGTCTGGGGTCTACGTGCTTGTGGGCAGCATATAGTTAACTTCTTCCACATGGCAGGGGTTTCAGTATCTGGTTTCAGGACTTAATGAAGCTCAGGTTCTTGATGTCTCATGGCAGAAGGAATTCAGTGAGAGACAAAGTGATAGGTAAGAAGTGGATTTATTTAGAGAGAAACACACTCCACAGACAGAGCATGGGCCATCTCAGAAGGTGAGACCGGCCTATTGTTTCATGTTTTATCATTAGTTGTAGACATGTCGGCATTGCTTTCTTCACTGGAGTATAAATACTTCAAGTGATGTCAGTGGTCCTCATAAGCTAGCCCAGTGCCTTACTTACATACTGATTTGTTGAACTGACTTGAAGTGAATCACTCCTGGTTGTTGTTGTCATTATGGTTGTTTGTTTTATTTTGTTTAGCCAGCATGTTTTATTTTGTTAACAGCATGCTCCTCCCAGGTATGATAATGTCACACTGTAACACAGAGGCCATTGGTATTTCTTTTTCATTCATTCATCCATAATAGGGACAGGAATAATTAGAATGAAAGCAGCTGGGACTCCCTAGAAAATAATACACTCCATCTCAGTCACTCAGAGAAATATCTTGGGCAGTTACTAAATTAAAACTGTTTTTAGCAAACCCAGTGTGCTGAGGTGGGAAACACAATCACATTACTTGCAATTTACTGTTGCTCCCTTAGTGATCTACAGATCAAAAAGTATCTGTTCTGACACCACTTCTGAAACTTAATGCTGTGTTTAATTTATCTAATTAGGACCTCTTAGCACCTCAAATAGGTACTTTAAAAAACACCACCACCACCCAGCTGTTAGCCTAGGGACAAAAGAATAAATGCAAATTTAACACTTTTCAAAGGTGAATCTGCACATTTTGGTCTCTTGACAGCATTCAATAAAAATCAAGTGTTCTTAGAGACAATATACTAATTTGTTGATTGTTTCTGGACCTCAATAAATATTGAAAATAGTTCTTAAAACTGATAATTATTTGGGTAAATATTTGTGTGGATATGCGTAAGTATAATCTTTATAACATAAACTACTTTTCAGGAGTTTGTTGCTGCTTCTGAGACAAAGAACTCTTGATGTCAAGATTTGAAGACAGAAGAAATGAAATACAGAATATGGTAAGCGACTTGCAGATAGACTATTTCAGCCTCATCTAATCTAATGCTCCATTGTTTAGTTTTCATTTGTTAGTTGCATACATATAAATACATACTTATGGTAGTCACTGTTGCAAACAGTTGTGAAATATGACCACAGTTGAATCAAACTTTGTCCACTCTTATAAGCTTATTTTGATAAATTGGTGTAACAGACACTTGGCTATCAACCATGGTGGGAAACTTTAACTTTTCAATTTCTTGAAATTTGGTTATACTTAAGTTATTCAGATTATTCAACAGTGATATGCAACAGCTAAATAAATATTTCTTGATGCTTAAAGGGCTTTTTTATTAGTTTACAAAAACAAGTTAGTTTTACTGAGTTTATAAGAATCTCTAGTGTTTTGGCTTGTTCTCTTTTCTTGCTGTGTTTTCTGTAATGGATAAGAGTTATTTTCTCTTCTCATCCTATTCAGAAGACCCTCTCTAGGGCTTCTCAGGGGATGAATTATAGAGCAGTAGTCTCCAACCTTTTTGGCACCAGGGACCGGTTTTGTGGAAGACAATTTTTCCATGGACCGGGGGTGGGGGGAGATGGTTTGGGGATGATTCAAGTGCATTACATTAATTGTGCACTTTATTTATATTATTATTACATTGTAATATATAATGAAATAATTATATAACTCATCATAATGCAGAATCAGTGGGAGCTCTGAGCTTGTTTTCTTGCAGCTAGATGGTCCCATCTGGGGGTGATGGGAGACAGTGACACCTGAAGTGTGTTGCTTATGTCCAGTCTACTCCATAAGATGCAACTTAATTGTCACTTGTCACTCACTGATAGGGTTTTGATATAAGTCTGCAAGCAATTGATTTGTTATGGTCTCTGTGCAGTCAAACCTCTCTGCTAATGATAATCTGTATTTGCAGCTGCTCCCCAGCACTAGCATCACTGCCCCAGCTCCACCTCAGATCATCAGGCATTAGATTCTCATAAGGAGCACACAACCTAGATTCCTTGCATGTGCAGTTCACAGTAGCATTCAAGTTCCTATGAGAATCTAATGCCGCTGCTGATCTGACAGGAGGCGGAGCTCAGGCAGTAATGTGAGAGATGGGGAGCGGCTGTAAATACAGATGAAGCTTCCTTGCTAGCCCGCTGCTCACTTCCTGCTGTGTGGCCCGTTTCTTAACAGGCCATGGACCGGTAGCAGTCCGTGGCCCAGGGGTTGGGGTCCCCTGTTATAGAGGGTTGAAAGAACAAAGGAAAGATAAAGGAAGAGAGTTCCAGAGTCATTTTTGGAGCACAAGTAGAGACATGCTGCTGGCATTGTACTCTGTCCATCCCCACGCCATCCAGTGCCCAAGAAAATGTTGCAAGTTTATGGTGACATGGTGGCATGAACTAGATTTTTCCTGCTAGTCGATTTTCAGAAACCATTAGTAGATCCTACTTTATTTAGTTAGGGCCATTCTTTTAGACTAGAACTTCTTAAATTGGAATCAGAAAGTAAGCTTTATATAAGATTATCAGTAATCCCTCTGAAATTATATGCAGTGTATTGTGTATAGTATATTCTTTTTTCTATGGAGATGACCAATGGGTTTTATCAATTTTAAAGGATCTTGATGACATAAAAAGTTTTTATCCAGCATAGTTATATTAATTTAGAACAGATGTGATTAAAATAAAAAATTTGAAGAAAGTGTGGAGTTTTTCTCTCTATATTTTTATTAATATTCCAGGTGGTGTTGGCTGTAAAATTTGCGCCCTCGTAACTCCTTTTTAATTATAAATGTTTTTAGAGGAATAAAAACTATTCAAGAGTTTTGTTGGTACTTTCCCTTTCGTCATTCTCTAAAATTTGAACCAAATTTGAATAGTTATTCTTGCAAATAGGAAAAATATACAACTCCATTCATATTCCTTTTATACTCACTTTACAAACCCTTGCATAGACTTTTAGTTATTCTATGACTAAATGTATATTTTTAAAAGTCATCTATTATTTTTACATATTCTTCCGGTATTGGACCCTGTTATATGAATATTGATCATTATCGCCTCCAGGGTTTTGTTCTGGTTTTGTTTGTTTCATTTGTTTGTTTTTGCTCACAGTTATAAGTAGGAAAACTATTTCTGACCTGGTCATAATTTATCTTAGCTGGAAACTCTAAAAAGTATTTTCTCTGTTTCCTGCATCGTATATCTATCCCTGCTAACGCGGACATTGCCTCCCACTTCCATTTACACTCATGAAGATATTAATTCTCTGGTATTCCAGCAGCCTATTTTATTTTCACTAAGCTCTATTAACAGGTTCTCAGCCTGTGGCTATACCAAATGATAACTAATTTTATCTTTTCCGAAAGATATACAAGTTGTAGAGGAATAGTCCAGATATTTTGGTAATTTTTTTGGTAGGGGAAGGGAGAGATTATCCTGGCTTCTGATGAGCCTGAGAAGGCTTCCCATGTCAGCCCATGTCTCCATTTGATAGTGAGTGTGTTTCCCACCTAGAAGATATCTGAAGCCTATTCACTTTAGTCATTGCACCAGAAGTGTTTTTTCTTCTCTTAGTGAATCATGTTTCCAGAAGAAAAAGTTGAAATTTGATAAGATCAACGTAGAAAGCCAAAAGTTGCTCTGAGTTATGGTGTTATTTCTCAGCCAGAGGCTTGTCTCTTCTGCCCAGCTGCAAAATTTCTCTGTACACAGGGGTCTCTTTAGTGCCAAAGGGGATAAGCAAAAGAGGATGAAAATATATCTGCTGTTGCCTGGATGACCCCAATCACACTGACTCCTTCAGCAAGTTTTCCTTAGAATCCTTGGAGGAAGCTTTGCCTAACCACCTATCCCAACATTCAGGATTTACTTTTAAGATGGTCAGTTAATATTTCTTGAATATAAACTATTGGCTAGAGTAACAGGAAACTTGAGTTTATTAAACTTATACATACTTAACTATGGTCTACAGGGTATTTTAAACTCAGCCATTTGGCTTCAGATCTACTTTCTTACCCCCCAAAATATACAGCGTGAAATGTATGAGAAGTAATTGGATATAGCATCTTTTCCAAGTCCTCAATATCTTATTTCTTCCAGATAATAGGGAAAAAAATATACAGTATTCCCATGATTAAACATACTAGACATAGCTATAAGCTTGAATTTCTAGGAAAATTAAACAAAAGTGGTAATGAGTTGGAACTTAGGCCCCTAAATACCTAAGGTAATATATATTAATGTGTGAAAACCTAACTTGAGAAAGGGACAACAAATTATGGAATATTTAAATGACTTATGAGACACCATACTATGGAAAAACAAGTAACTTTAAAAAATATATGGTAGGACTATGAATGACAGCTTTGGTGGTGAAATGGTGAACTAACTACATACAGATTGATGGGAAGTTCTGACTTGGAAAGTTTTCCGTAATGTATTTTGGGGAAAAAAGTGAAATCAATCAAGTTATAGCATAATATGTATGGTAAAACCTCTTTTCTCACAGAAAAAAAAACCTATATCAATCATGTTATAGCACATATACATACATACAAACTATAATTTTAGTCCATTTGTTTTACAAAAACAAGACAAGTCAGCGTACATTGGTTCATGCAGTGAAAATGTCTTGAAAACACACACAGGTTAGTAGTTATATCGGGGAACAGAATGATAAAAGAAGGAAAGCCATCTTATTTTATGCTTTTCGTACTTCTATATTACTAGATATTTTTAACCTCAAGAAAGTATTACTTTTATAATTTAAAAGTCAGGTATGATATTTACTGAACAATTGTTCAAATGTTTCTTTTGCATGGCTTGCTATTTGGTGGCATTCCATTTAGTAGTGTTAATTGGAAAGTCCCAAACAATTTTTTCAACAGAAATGAATGAAGTAAGATTGGGTTTGTGCTATATTCTTAGATTATATAAAGCTTTATTCTGGTACGAATCTATGTTGTATTTTTCTCTTCCTATTTCACCGTGGTTAGAGTGACTCATTTATTCTTTGACCTGCTGGTTCGGATTCCTGAGACATTACTTCCCATCAATCTGTATGTAGTTAGTTCACCATTTCACCACCAAAGCTGTCATTCATAAATTTGCCAAAGCCTGACTTGAATGTCCCTACCATGACTCTGGATCACCCCTTAGAGGAAGTGATCTCGAACTAACACTACTTCTTATTGCTCCTCCTGGCTACAGTGTCTCATTCACCAGCCTTCATTCAGGTTAAGCTAAAAAACTCTCAGAAATTGATTTGTTTTCCATGCAAGGCAAGATTTCAACATGGTCTAAATCCCACTTATTGGTCCTATACTTACCTTCCATTGGGGACTGAGCTTAAAATAGTAACAATATTCATATATAACTTCCTTTTTGGTATAAGGAACATGCATTTTATATATATATATATATATTCCTGGAGGAGTAGATGGTAGTAATACAGTGGTTTTAAATACAGTTTACCGACTATGTTATCCTGGGAAAGTTCCTAAATACCCCATACCTTAGTTTTCTGCTTCTGTTAAAAGCAAATATATAAAAATATCCAATCCATAATATTGTTTTGAAAATTAAATGAATTATTATATGCAAAGTACTTAGCATAGCATCTGATACAGAAAAGCATGAAATAAATATAAATTAGTTTAGAGAAAAACATAAACCATGGTATTCCTTATTAATGAATATTTTAAATGAATAATTAGTAATAGTATTTATGATATATATGGGTGTGCTTTGCATTGATGTCCTATTGCAAATATAAGTAAGTAAAGACATTCTGATAAATAGCAGCTGTTTATGACAGGTTACGTATTTTAGTAATAATAATAATAATGATAATGATAATAAATGTAGCTCATTGTGATTCTTCCAAATGCACTATACACATCTTAAATAGGTGACAGATTACTAAAGTGGAAAATATAGACTTAAATCTTAGTTCAATAAGTATTTTTCTAATTATAGATTTTTTAAAAAGTCATCAGCAGAAGAGAATATTAAGAGTATAAATATTGCCAGCATTGGTGAATGAGGAAGTTGAATTTGCCTTGGGAAAGACAGTGATTGCCTTAGGTTAATCCCTATTTGGATGCCAATTTATGGATAAGTAACTATACAAAAAGGGAGCCACATTACTGAGCCAGTAATGAGAGAGAGGGAGAAAGGAGTGTGGGGGCGGGGAGGGAGGAAAGGAGAGAGGAAAGAGAAAGAATGAAAGGAAGGAAATGTAGGAAGGAGGGAGAGAGAGAGGGAAGGAAGGAAGGAAGAAAGGAAAGAAGGGAGGGAGGGAGAGAGGAAGGAGGGCAAGCAATGGAAGAAATTTGAGTATAAACAAAAGGTACTCAGAAGGTTTCCAGTTTAATACATCTCCTTTGTATATTCCACAAATTAGACTGTCAAGTACTCAGCTTCTCTCGGAACTTTAGGCTATTAGCCGTTTACAACTTACTTCGAATTAATTTAATCAGATTATCAGATTAGGATTTTGCTTAGAGCCTGCCAAAATCAGCCAGCCTGAGGAAAATGGGGTTTTGATTGAAAAGTGGAACTGACAGGAAGCTTGATTTTGAAACACAGGCTGCTGCTCCAGGAGGAGGGGATGCGGGTATTCAGCGGGTGAGGAGAGCCTGGGGCAGCCAGAGGGCAGCTTGAGGGCCCTGGATGCCTGAGGGCTGATTAAGAGAGTTTACCAAGAGGTGAGAAGTTTCCCAAGACAAACAGCATACTTTGCACTTTGGCTAAGGTCCCTAGTGGCAGTACACATTCTTGATATCTGCTCTCATTACATTTAATCACAGTGATATTACTTGTGAGATTTAGAGGTACCACCTTCTCTGAGAGGACAGCTGAAGGTTATGAGTTTATACCTGCATGTCTGTTGAGTTTTATGTCCCACTGGTTTTGCTTATAAACTAAAATGTATTATATTTTAGACCTTTGCTCCAAGAGGCTAATGTAACATTAATCATGTTTTTAGCAGACTTGAGATTTTAACCCTAAATCCTCGTTAGCATTTCATATGTCATGTTTCACATGGGCCTTGTGAAGTGTAGACTAGATATATCAGAACTGAAACAGGCTTTTCGTTCCCACTTTTGAGCATTTCAGGCTTCTTCTGAAGGTTATAAATTTGAAATGCAATCTGTGTCATGCTGTGGGAAATACTGTGGTGAGAGGTCTGGCCAGATGAAAGTGCAAGTCTGTTTGCCATCAATGCCTTTTTCCTGAGAGACCTACATTCCATTTCAATAAATTTGTCTCTCTTCAAGTTTTAACAAAAAGTTATTATTAGAATACATATATATGTATCAATATATATGTATATAAGTGTTAGGATATCAAATTGTTTTTATTACCATGACTACATTGTTTTAGATGACAGAAAAATTGTACTAATGTAAACATTTAAGAAGTTAAGTTTCCATGAACCCAAAGCAGGTTCTTTAGAAAATAAAGTGGGAAAGATTGCATTCAAGTTAAAGAAACTTGTATTAATTTCCTAGCGCTGTCATGACAAAGTACCACAATCTGGGTGGCTTTAAACAACAGAAATTTATTCTCTCACAGTTCTGGAGGCTAGAAGTTCGAAATCAAGGTGTTAGCAGGACCTCTCCCTCTGAATGCTCTGTTGCAAGCTTTTCTGTTCTGCTTCTGGTAGTTGCCAGAAATCTTTGGTGGTTCTTAGTTTGTAGAGGCATCACTCCAATCTACCTGCACTGCACAATGGTGTTGTCCTTGTAAATTTGATTCTTTATATGGCTGTCATCCCTCTATGTGTCTGTCATAAGTCTCCTCTCCTCTCCTTATAAGGCCACTCGTCACACTGGATTAAAGACCCCCCTTACTACAGTGTGATGATCTTAACTAATTACTTCTGCAATGACCCTATTTCAAAATAAGTTCACATTCACAGGTACCTGGGGTTATGACCTGGACTTAGCTTTGTGGTGGACACAATTCAACCCACAAAAACTTCAAACATAGGAATAAACCAGATGACAAACATATACTTAAACCATTATAAAGGAACAAATGTTCCAAATAAGAAAATCACTTAAAATTGAGTGTTAAATTATTCATTTATCATATTATTCTCAAGTCTCTTAATGAGAGTATGAAATGACTCAAAAATGTTGTCTACTCTCCAGAATGTAGTTTCTTCCTGTATGTGAATTTGTATTTATTCTGAAACAGGAAGGATGGGGGTAGGGCACAACCTTTGAAAGAATAATATAGCCACAGTACAAGACAAAGACTGGTTAGAACCAACTGGGTCCAAAATGGCGGAAGATTCAGCTTCCAGTGGACCTTGAGCCTCATTATACACTCATTGTAATACATTAGCATGCTAATTGACACACCCACCAGCGCCATGACAGTTCTGAGGACCACCCTAAAAGGTCAAAAAGTGGGCAGTGGCCCAATTCCTGGAAATCCTTGCCCCTTCCCCCAAATAATTGGAATAATCCTCCCACTTAGCCTATGAAATTACCAGCCCATAAAAATTAACCATGCCATATTTCGAGGCTCTCTCTCACCTTCTGAAATGGCCTACACTCTGTCTGTGGTGTGTGTTACTCTCTAAATAAATCCACTTTTTACCTATCACTTTTTCTCCAAATTCTTTTGTCGTGACGAAGAAAGAACTTCACATTCACCAGGAACATATTGGCGAAGGCAGCCAGGAGAATTTGGTAAGCCTCAGCCTCTCTCCTCCCTTGGGCTTGAGAGGCGCCACCTTCCCGCTGTTACTCTCTCTCGAGAGGCGTGGCCTTACTTCCAGCCGTCTCCATCTCTCTCTCGCCCTCTCTCCCTTTCTTATAGTCTGTCTCGTTTTCAGACCTATTGCCACAAAAGTGTGGGCACAGGATGAGCATAACACTGCCCCCTCTCCGCGGCTACCCTCATAGGCTTATTATTGGTCCACCTATGCCTAACTGTCCTTGTCTCAACTTGGCATCCTTACCTCACTCTTACTTTCCACTTTATTTCGCACCTTACTCTGCTGGAAATGGGGAAAAAGAAACCTGTCAGGCATTTTCCAGCCATGCCACTAAGTCTTCCATTTCTTACTGTTTGTTACATATGCGCAGGGCACGTCAGGGAAAGTTTCTAGCCATCCTCACAGGCAGCTAGGGACCCGAACCATAGGATCTTTGCCCTCTGGGTTTGCCTTATCACCATTTAATTAACTGTTAATAGGTCCAATTGTGTAAAAATATGAAATACAGCCTTACTTAGATTTTGTGCCATGGTTACAGCGGCTGCAATCCCTTGGGGAGGCAGTTTGTGTGTATACCCCCCTTCATATTAGGAGGGGGATGGTCCTGCACCATGTGGTTGGGACTCGTGGTGGTGGGACCATTGTTCACCGCCTGCCTCCTGGTGTTGGGCTGGGCCTCTCCAGGGTCTGCCCTCACCCCATCCTGCTCTGTTAGAGTAGAGCGGGCGACTCAAGGTGGATGGGTCATACACATGGCTGCACCCCAGGGATACTTGCCTGGGCCATGACCCGCATTTGCTGTGCTTGCCTCTCCGGGGTCACGCAATTGGGAGCGTCCTTCCAGGGTCGCAGGGCCCTCCATCCCCCTAACTACAGTCACGGTGCCTCCGCTTCAGCAGCCATATCTGCCCCTGCACCCAGCCCTACTGCCAGCTGGCCAGAGCATGTTTGGGAAGGGGGTAGGGGGAGCATGGCACTGAGAACTCAGGGGTGCCACCCACAAAAGGGAAGGGAAATGAGAGGTTTTCTTCTTTTTCACAAACCATCTCCCTTAACGGCCAGTGCCTATTTTCTGAAACTTATCACCTTTTTAGAAAAAAAGGCTGGGATTTTGTGTTAGAACCATGAGGATGTCATGGGGAACATATCCCAGAACACAGGGATTAATCTATAGAATCTATAGAGAAACCTTCAGGGAAGTCACTCATCCTGGCTACCATGGATGCCAGGATAGGACATGGGCCCCAGGATGCTGGGGCCAACAGAACCGCTACACAGGGGAGTAGCTGACCCCCATTTACCCTCCCTGAAAACCAAAGCCAAGGCACATTTTTGGCTGGACTATGTATTGTACAAGACGTGGACAGTCCAACCCAAAATATTCCCCCAGAAACTGAAAAACTTATAGATCCGCAGGTCTGGGATCAGGGAATCCCAGGGAAGGCAAAGTAGCTCATTTTCTTTCATAACATATAAACTTAAGGTCGATGAGGCCTGGCCAGAAAATGGGAGCCTCAACTATAATGCCATCCTACACTTAGACATCTTTTGCAAAAGGCAGGGGAAATGGACAGAAGTTCCTTATGTACAGGCTTTTATGGCCCTAAGAGAAAACCCGGAGCTATGCAAGTCCTATGTTAGGGGACCTTGCCGGCTGAGACCCATTTGGGCTACACAAAAGCCCTCTCTAGTGGCACCCCTGGAAGAACAGAAACCCCTGACAGAAGACCCAAATACTTTCGAGGGACACATTGTATTTGCAACCCACTTCATCAGCCAATCACCCCCTGACATCTGTTGGAAGCTTCAAAAGTTTGCCATGGGGCCCCACACCCCTCGTAACCTTCTTATTGACACAGCTTTCAGTGTTGTTAACGATAAAGACCAGGCTGAGGAGGAAAAGAAGGAACAGCATAGCTTCAGGAAGGAATGACAGCAAGCCAGGCTTTTGGCAGCTATCATGAGAAGACCCAACCCACTTCCTTGTCACCCCAAAAGTACTCCCAGAAGATCTCCACCAGGAAAGGGAGCCAGTTTCAGCTGTGGGAGTCCTGAACACTGGAGCAAGGAATGCTCAGGAAACAGGTCCCAGCCTTCACCCAAAACGCTATGCCAACTCGGCAAGAAGATGGGCCACTGGAAGAGGGAAAGCCCCCAGCTCTGAAGGGAGCAAGGAAATTCCCCTGTGTCAATCATGGCAGTGGCTGATTGACGGGACCCGGGACCACCCAAGGCTCCCAAGAAGACAGTCATCACACAGGAGGAACCGCAGGTGACCACTGACGTGGCAGGTAACCTTGTCCAATTTCTGGTGGACACGGGAGCCACTTACCCTGTCCTGACTTCTCACGCTGGGCCCCTTGCCCCTAAAACCTGCTCTGTTGTTGGGGTCGAAGGAAAGCCAAAACTAAAACATTTCGCCACTCCTCTAACTTGCACCTGGAGAAACACTCTTATAACTCACAAGTTTCTTGTCACGCCTGAATGCCCCAGCCCATTATTGGGAAGGGATTTTCTCTCAGCCTTGGGGGCAGCTCTCACCCTCCCTGAAAACCAAAGCCAAGGCACATTTTTGGCTGGACTATGTATTGTACAAGACATGGACAGTCCAACCCAAAATATTCCCCCAGAAACTGAAAAACTTATAGATCTGCAGGTCTGGGATCAGGGAATCCCAGGGAAGGCAAAGCTTGTCACTCTTATAAAAATCACCTTAAAGGAAACTAGTAACTTCCCTTCCAGGTGCTAATACTCCATAAACCAGAGGGTCAATAAGGCCTCCAACCCCTAATCTCAAAATTCATTAAATACGGGCTTTTGATGCCATGCCAATCTCCCTGTAATATTCCAATCCTACCTAGTCTTCTCTGGGAACCCTTATTGCCACCATCCTTTTAAAATGCAAATTTCAAAGAGGGGAAAGTAATTTAGAACTTGACTTGTCAAGAATAAAAGTAAAAATCCTAAGTGTCTTTTCTGTAAACATTAGTAAAAAGTAGCCATCTAGATAGGTGACCTTGATTTGTTCCATCTGCCAGGAGCCCAGTTTGAATCCAACCCCTTATAACTGATGGGTTTTACGTTGACTTAGGGCTACAGTTTTGAAATGGGAACTTTGAGGTTTCTGTGTCTGTGTATTTGTTTGTATCTATGTGTGTTGTAGCTGTATGATATTGCCAAAATTAATTCATAAAAGAGCTCTATTGAATTGGCTTAAAGGAAATTAAGTGCTTATATAAATACAGGAATATAAATCTGGCCAGAATGAATTTCAGGTTCATGTCATCTGGGAAATATTCAAGACTAAACTAATATCTGGTATTGAAGGTGGCTTAAGCTTGTTGGTCTGATTAATATAGACATGTCTTTAGAGTCATCAATGTTAAGTATAATACATCTATTGCAGCTAGGTTTACTAGAGGTCAAATAAGACCTCATTCTATCCATTACAAATTTGTCAACGAGAAAAGTAACTTGTTATGAAAAAAACTTTTAAGGAAAAAAGTGCAATGAGAAAAGCTTTGGGTAAACTTTTTAAAAATAATTATGTTTTAAAAATGTCTGTCTAAATTAGTCTCTCCAGATTCTGGTAACTTGAAATTCTAGAGTTGTGCTAAATTAAGTTAAATGATGGAAGTTTATTAAATAACTAGGTCATTTCCAAATAAAATAAGATACTGAAACATTAATTGCTGAACATTGGCTTCCTTTTACAGAGAAACAAAAGGTTTAGGACTATTAATAAATATGTTTGGTGTCACACTGAGATATTTTCTATAAGAAAGCACATTTAAAAAAAATTATTTGGATTTATGTTTACCAATCTACAGAGTACTGATATCAATGACAGTGCATGGTTGCTTAAGGAAAGTAGGATGTGTGTTTTCAGTAAAGAAAGTATGAGGAATGGAATTGCATTTTATAATATTAAGGGAAAAGGAAGTTGGCTGTCTCTGGATGGCTGTTTCTGGATGGAAAAATAAAGTGATGGATACAGAAAGTGATGAAAAGTTGTGGATAGGAACTGTGAGAAGAAAAAGTTTTGTGCATGGTTAATATTGACTAAGTTTAAAATGAATTTAATTGAGTAAACGAATTTTAAAAGTAAGCTGGTGCAAAACCTGAATTTGGCCTTTCTCTCTGTTAAAAGGACAAGCTTCTTAAAATGTTAAACTGCCTTTAGTAACAGGTTTTAAACTCTTTACCTTTTAAGTGATCTGTTCTGCATTTGTCTTTGAAATCTTTTATTGTCACTTTGGCTAAGTAAATAACTATTTTTTTCACAGTGACCTATGATCCTATCTGACTGTTTTAAACCCTTTTGATATTTTTTTGACAAAACTTCCTAAGTCAAATTAAATTACATGTGAAGTACTGTCAAATGAGTAATAAATCTTCTTAGGTTACATTGTATGGCAAATGTTACTAATACAGATATTCTAGAAATTATATGGAGTTCCTAAAATTCTGACATGTCATGGTAAAGTATTATCAGTCATAATTCTAGTTATTATCTTAAAATATTGTGTGTCACAACAGTAACCAAGTTTCTTTATCAATTACACTGTAATCAGATGTTTAACCATGGCTTTTAAGTCTTTTGTCATTTATAGATAGTTTTGTACTCTGATGCTGTTACAAAAAGTGCTTCATCATCAAGAAAATGCATAGGAAGGCTATGGTAGCAGTTATAACAGTCCCACATCAAGATGATGGCTATGTGAGGATTCTAGCCCATACCAAATGAAAACAAGGAGCTGTCCTGCCTCTGAGGCCTCTAGATCAGGCATCCAGAGTTTTTACTCCCTGACAGGCAGTGTCCATCCCCCTATTCAACCTTGAAGCGGTTACAGAAGATGGACTGTCACCCCTCTGTTTCCCATAAAAATACGGGAGTAAAATCTCTGAGGGGGAAATGAAATAGGAGGGAAGGGGGCAGGGCACAACCTTTAAAAGAATGATATAGCCATAGTACTTGACAAAGACTGGTTAAAGCCAACTGGGTCCAAAATGGCGGAAGATTCGACTTCCAGGGGACCTTGAGCCTCATTATACGCTTATTGTAATACATTAGCATGCTAAATGACACACCCACCATCACCGTGACAGTTCTGAGGACAACCCTAAAAGGTCAAAAAGTGTGCAGTGGCCCAATTCCTGGAAATCCTCGCCCCTTCCCCCAAATAATTGGAAAAATCCTCCCACTCATTAGCCTATGAAATTATCAGCCCATAGAAACTAACCATGCCATATTTCGAGGCTCTCTCTCACCTTCTCAAATGGCCCACACTCTGTCTGTGGAGTGTGTTTGTCTCAAGGTCTCTCGCCTTCCTAGATGGCCCACGCTCTGTCTGTGGAGTATGTTCTCTCTAAATAAATCCACTTTTTACCTATCACTTCATCTCCAAATTCTTTTGCGGCAAAGAAAGAACCTCAAATTCAATGGGAACAATTCCATAAGCTTAAATTGGCTATTTTAAATTAACCTGTAAACATCTATATTTTCTATGTAATTCAAGATTTCTGCTTTACTTAACATTAAATGTTCCACTCAGTAATTTTCTCATTAAGTAATTCATAACATTTAGGAGTGCCTATTCAGTGCCAAGGATGGTATGGGTTACTGATATTGAAATGAGGGAAGCATAGTCCCCTGTTCTTAAAGTCTTGGGAAATGGTTAAAAGCAAATTATAATAGATTTAGAAGTATGTATTGTACTGTGGCAAGGCATAGAAAGAATGCTGAATTAGATTTTGGTCAGAAAACAGTCTGGAAAGTCTTCCTATTACAACTTATACCCATGCTGTCTCCAAATAGAAGATAGGCAAGCAAAGTGCTAGGAGGAAGCACATTACCGCAAGTGCCCAGACTAAGGAGAGAGAGCGTAACAATGAAACCTAGGTTTGTGCATGGATAGTATAATGTGGATAATTTACAAAAGATGTTATCAGAGAGCTGAACAATGATTACATCACAAAGAAGACAGAGTCAGTGCCTATTGTATAATGTGCACTCAATAAATGTTTCCTTAGAGACAGTACAGACAGTGATCAGGAACTAAAGTTCTGGCATCAGATTGTTTGGGTTTAATCCTGCTCTTCCATTTATTTGAACCTAACTTAGTAGAATTAGTGCTCAATACATTTTAGTTATTAACTGTTTCTCTTTATTTAAGATCATTATTGGTTGACTTTGAAGCACATAAGAGGTGCATTCATAGGAACTATTTTTTTTAACATCTTTATTGGAGTATAATTGCTTTACAACGGTGTGTTAGTTTCTGCTTTATGACAAAGTGAATCAGTTATACATATACATATGTTCCCATATCTCTTCCCTCTTGTGTACATTCATAGGAACTTGATGTTAAATGTTATAAATTGGGGTTTTCTCAGGAAATAATTGCATCTGAAAACTTTTTATTATATCTTCTCACTGATCATCATGGTGCTCTACATATTTTTTTCTGTGGAAAAAGAAACAGTAAGTGAAAGAATTTTTTGTAATTCTGGCACAATATCACAAATTGGTAAATAATTAATTATTGTTAGCAAGTATTGGAGTACAACACATCACTATTGTTTGAAGTGGTCATCCAACATTGTGGTATGAAGAATGCAGCATGACAAACATTTCTTAGTATAGGGAAAGGAGGAGAAAAAGAAGTAGAATATCTTAGGGAAGATTTCTGAGTCCAAATACAGTTTTGGGTCTAGCTTGAGTAGGAAAGGCCTCTATACTAAATTCTTTTTTTTAAACTTATTTTTGTTTTTTCCAGCTTTATTGAGGTATGATTAACAAGAAAACTACACATATTAAGGTATAAAACATGGTGTTTTGATATATGCACACCTTGTGTAATGGTTACCACACTCAGTCAAGCTAATTAGCACATCCATCACTTTACATAGTTACCTGTGTGTGTGTGTGTGTGTGTGTGTGTGTGTGTGTTTATGTGTGTGTCGAGAACACTTAAAATTTACTCTCCTAGAAAATTTCAGATATACAATGAACTAAGGATAGTTACCATGCTGTACATTAGATATCTAGAGCTTATTCATGTTATAACTAAAAGTTTGTACCCTTTGACCAACATCTCCACATTTCTCCCACGTCCTCAGTCCCTGGCAACCACTATTCTACTCTGTTTTTCTGAGTTTGACTTTTTTAGATTCCACATACAGGTGAGAACACCAAGTATTTGTCTTTCTATGTGTGGCTTATTTCACTTAGAATAATGTCCTCTAAATCTGTACACACTTTCAGAAAAGGCAGGATTTCCTTCCTTTTAAGGCTGATTAATATTCCATTATGTATTATGTGTATATTTCTTTATCCATTCATCCACTGATGGACACTTAATTTTGATTCAACTGTTAGTCAGCCAGCATGTCTTATGCAATTTTCTTAAGAATAATATAATCTCTTAGTTTTTGGCCATTTAAGATGTCTTTCTGTTGCCTTTACACATGAAATGAAATTTGGCTAGCTTACAAGTTATGATACTTTCCATTTGTATTAAATAAAAGTAAACTCTAAATGGCTTAAACAATAAGGAAATTTACTGGTTCACATAACTGAAAACAGTCATAGGTAGGGTAAGATGAAATCTGGGTTTTAATAATATCATCAAGGTGCTAGTTACTATTTCACATTATTTTGTGATGTCGCTTTTATCCCAAAGCTTGGTTCTGTCGTAGTTATTAAAAGGTGACTCTTAGATATAGTTGCCTCCTTTTCACATAAGAGACTAGATCAATTATGGTCATGTGGTCCAGCTCACTCTGAACCAATATCTGTGGTTGGAGGAATGCAGTACATCGATTGGTTTATGTCTGGTTTTCACCTAATTCTATTGGCTTAAGACAGTCATAGTTCACCTTTGATCCCTATGGTTGGACCTAAATCCTTTTATTCAAAAATGAATATACCCCAATGTTACATGGATATTATTAATTTTTCATTTTGTAAATAATGTGGACAGACTATTTTTATTCCTATGTAGATACACACACACACACACACACACACATACACTTTCCTTTTCAGTTTTGATAGTGGTAAGATCTGTCCTTTAAAATAATAATTAAAATTTTTCTTTGCTAGAGTGATCTAGGTCTGTATCTTCCTCCAATAATTTTGCTAAGCACGTGGTGAATTATTTAATTTAGCATTAGGCTTGAGAAAGTTCTATTCTATCTTTGATTTTTTTAAAATTTGTTCTAACACTTCAGGAACATTAATTATTCATGAATTATCATTTTAATTTTAATTATTTCTATAGATCAGTTTCTATTTCATGATTTTTTTCTTTTGCTTTCCTAGAACAAAATAAATGTTTTTGATCTGCCCACTAAAGTTTCTTTTTGTTGTTGTTGTTAAGAACTTTTGTCGTCATTTATACTTTATATTCCATGCTTTTCCAGTTGTCCCAGTGTTTTACTCAGGAACTGTTGAGATATCGTGAGATCTCTTCTGACTTCTGGCATGTGAGAATGGTTGACTATTAAACAGAGTAGCAGCAAGTTAAAGGGAAAAGAATAAATATGGTTTTAGGAATGGAGATTGGGATGCTGATGGACATTTAGGAAATGGGATCTGGAGCACTATATAGAGGTGTCTGTGCTGAAGATTTGGAGGTTATCAACCTATTTGTAAAAATCAAGTAGATTTCTGAGTAGAGCGAGAAAAGAAAAAGGTAGCTGAGGAGGTAATCTTGAGTAACACGTTTAAACAGTTGAAAACAAAATCAGATATATGGGAAGAAAAAAAAATATTGGGGAGACAATGTTATGGAAATCAAAGGAGTAGTTTTATTACTTTAATACATATTTCTCAAGACTTGCTTTCTGGACATTGCTTCCACACCTAAGAAAGTATTGGGTAACATACCATGAAGTGTTTAATCATTTTTTCTATCTAAAATATTTTTCTAGTGAATATTTTAGTAAAATTTTAATTTTAGAACAATTTTATATCTACAAAATTATTGGAAAGATGGTACAAAAAAGATTTCCTGTATACCCCACACCTAGTTTCTCAATATAGTAGTGTGGTATATTTGTCACAATTGGTCAAACACAATTGATACATTATTACCAACTAAAGTCCATACTTTATTCAGATTTCCTTAGGTTTTTCCCTAATGCCCCCTTTTTTGGTTGTTGTTCCAGGATCCCATCCAGGATACCATATTGCATTAATAGTCATGTCTCCTTAGTGTATTCTTGGTTGTGACAGTTTCTCAGACTTTCCTTATTTCTAATGACCTTGACAATTTTGAGGTTTACTGATCAGTTGTTCCATAGAATATCTCTCAACTGGAATTTGTCTGATGTTTTTCTTATGCTTAGACTGAAATGATACATTTTGGGAAGGAAGACCACGAAGGTACATGGCCATTTTCATCACATAATATCAAAATTGAATGTTACTAAAATAACTTATCACTATTGATGTTACTCTTGATCACCTGGCTTGCAGAAGTGCTTGTCAGCTTTCTCCACTATAAACTTATTATCTTTTTCTCTCTTTTTCAATATTGTGCTCTTTGGAAGGAAGTCACTATGCTCAGCCCACACTTAAGGAGTGGGCAGATTTGCTCCACCTCTTTAAGGATGGAATATGTATTCATTAATTTATATCAGTATGTATTCATGGACTCTTATTTTGTACTTTGGGTTGTAATCCAATACTACTTCTTTTACTTTGTTGTTCAAATTGTTTCAACTTTGGCCATCGAGACCTCTTTCAATTGGCTCCTGAATCCCTTTAATGTATCTTCATCATTATTTACTTTTTATTTTTGGCACTAATTTACTTTTTGGCACTATAAGATGCCTCAGGCCCATTTTGCCTATTTACTGCTGAGTCCTAGAATCAGGTAATTCTCCAAGGAGCCCTAGTTCCTTTTATTGAAGAATGGTATTAGAAACCAAGATCTGTGTGATGGTTGTGCTCATTTGTACTGGAGACATTGCATCCTGGGCCCTCTCTGCCAACAAAGCAGCAGTTTGTAGTTTTCCACATATATGTATTGTACATATTTTGTTATATTTATGCCTAAGTATTTAATTGTTTGATACTATTATTGATGGTATTTTTAAAATTTCAAATTCTATATTTTTACTAGCTTTATTGAGACATAATTGACATATAATATTATACAAATTTAAAGTGTACAATGTGTTGATTTGACACACTTTTATATTGCAGTCTGATTACTACTGCAGTGTTAGTTAACACTCCATCACATCACATAATTATTGTTTCTTTTCTGTGCTGAGAACATTTAAGATCAATTTTCTTAACAATTTTCATGTGTTACAATACAATACTGTTAACCATATCACAATGCTGTACATTAGAACCCCAGAACTTATTCATCTGCTAACGGTAAATTGGCTTTTGTATATTAACCTCGTACCCTGAAGCCTTGCTATAGTTGCTTTTTTATAAAAAAAATTGTTTGGAATTTTTCTATATAGACAATCCTATCATCAATGAATAGCAACTGTTTTATTCTTTTCCAATATTTATCCTTTTATTTCCATTTCTTTTCTTATGACACCAGCTAGGACTTCCTATGTGATGTTGAATAGGAGTGGTGAATGGGAACATCCTTGCCTTGTTTCTGGTCTTAGGGGGAAAGTGTCTAGTTACTCATTGATTATGTTAGCTGTAGGTTTCTGTAGATGGTTCTCCATTGATTTGGAGAAGTTCTTCTCTACTCTTAGTTTGCTGAGTATTTTTATTATGATTGAGTATTGGATTTTCTCAAATGGTATTTCTTCTGTGTCAATTAATATGATCACATGATTTACCCCTTTAGTCTGTTGATACAGTGGATTATATTGATTGATTTTTCAGGTGTTGAACCAACCTTGCATACATGGAATAAATACCACTTGGTTGTAGTGTATAATTCTTTTCATACATTGTTGAATTCAACTTGTTAATATTTCAGTGAGGTTTTGTTTTGTGTCTATGTTCATGAGAGATACAAGTTTGTGATTTTTTTTCTTATATCTAGTTTTAGCATTAGAGTAATGCTGGGCTCACTGAGTGAGTTAGATAGTGTCCCTCTGCTTTTAATTATTTATTTTTTTGAAAGAGGCTGTGGAGAATTGATATTATTTCTTCCTTTAATGTTTGGTAGAAATCACTTGTGAAACCATTTGCATCTGGTGATTTCTTTAAGGAAAGGTTATTAGTTATTAATTCAATTTATTTATACATATAGGGCTATTCATGTTATCTGTTTCTCCTTGTGTGTATTTAGATTGTTCTTAATCCTTCTGAAACTATAAAATATACTTGATAAAATTTGAAAATGCCTACAGAGATTGCCTCAAAAAAGCAGATTTATAGATCTAGAAAATAGAATGAAGCAGCAAATGGCTTAAATTAAAAAAAAATTTACAGTGGGAATGTGAAGTCAGTTTCAAAATTTTAATCAGATCAGTTAGAATAGTTCATCATCTTTCTATTACTTAAATATTTTTGTCTGTTTGTATGTGTGCTATGAGTCTGTGTGCCTCATCATTTGTTACCCCAGGTAAGAAATTAATTTTTTTTTCTATTTTGATAATAGTATATTGTGTTATGTTTTATTTTAAATCTTTACACGGAAATATTTACTTAGTCATTTAAGATCATTTTCCTTATAATAACTTGAGTCATTCCATTCACTGATCATATTTAATTTACATTTAACATTTATCTGAAGTTGCTTCTCAATGTTTTATGGATATTCTCATTGGGAAACAGGTGTCCAAAGTACTGTGTTATTTACTTTGGAGTAATAATGGGCTTTTGTGCACAATGATGATGTCTTGGATTTTATTTTTTAACTGTGAGGATTTCAAGAGATATGTGATCTTTTTGGTCTCAACTAGCGTGGAAAATAATGGAACTGCTTACCAAAAAAATAAGAGAAACTAGCAATCATAATTTCACAGAAATAATGATGTCTTTAGGCACTTTAAGACAATGACATCATGAAGCTGTTGGGTGACCAAAAATATATTAGTTTTTACAATACAGTAACTTGTTTATTAAAAGTAGTTGAACATGTGATAATTATCAATATTGTCATAACATTCTATGACATTTATTAAACCGCTTAATTACCTAATGCCTCAGCATTCTGAAGTGCTCAACAAAAACAGTGCCATTTTCTTTAGAATTGACTGTTCAGCTATCAGTTTGCTTACTAGACAGAAACATCTGTTTTTTCATCCCACACAACACTTAGCCCAGTGGTCCCCCCACCAAACACACACACGAAGTCAGCATTAAATAGAATTTTTGAGAGGATAGGTGAATCAAAAAATGAATGAATGCTCACCTCCACATCAGCTGGTGGGTAAACAGCATGTCATTGCTTTGGTAATGTCAGTCATCTTTTCCTTACTTCTTCTGGTCAGGTATATTACTTGGATATTGGCTTCTTCTTTCTCCTTCTACCAACTCTACATGGAGATATCATTGATTCTTACATAGAGGTTGATAACCTAATCAACAAAGCAACTAAATAATCATATTCCTGGGTTCTGCCCAACTTCTGGTGTAGTATACAAGTGTTTACCAGGGAGTGGGAATCTTAGGGCTGTCTTAGAATTCTGCCTGACACAACAGCAAAAGTATTCCTACTCTAATCCATTTCCCATAATTATCTTGCTGCTTCCAACGTTATGTAAGTGGAATGTCCATTCTTAACTATCTGGACAAAGATGGCTTCCTTTGGGGATATTCTGATTAACCCCTTGATTTATTCTATCTTTGATTATTTTCAGTCTCACCTCCTTTGCTTTTATCCAGACTTTCTTGCAAGGCACACACATTTCTTTTCCTTCTTCCGTTAGAGTCTATTGCCTTTGTAAAAGTTATTTGAACTCTCCCCTTAGAAAGACTAACCTTTTATATTTCCACCTCTTGATAGGAAATTTTTATCTAGCATCAGGCCTCAACTGTAAGTTGTCCATGGATCAAAACTATCCTGCAAAATCAGAAGTCTACATTCCATTTTTTATTGTCCTAAAGGAAAAGCTAAGCACCTATTTATTCCGTAATTATTTTCAAAGTCTATGCCTGTTAATTGTGCACACAGCATTTTATTATGTACCAGACAATGGCTTAAGCATGGTATTCCTGTTCAAAACATGAAACTGAGAAGTATCATGAAAGAATGGCAACTGTGTCATATTTTTCTTCATTCTTAACACCATGTACAGCTTTTATATAAAACTCTGGCACACATGTAGTTTTTCCTTTTCCTGGAAAATGCAAATAATGTATACTTCCTTCATAAATTACATGCTCTATTGAATAAAGTCAAACACCTGAGTATAGAAACAAATTGTAATCAACGATAAGATAATTTTTCACTCCTTTTTATTTAGACATTGTATTAGTTTTCTCAGGTTGCCATAAAAAATACCACAGTCTGGATGGCTTCAAAAACAGAAATTTATTTCTCACAATTCTGGCAGCTAGAAGTTCAAGATCAAGGTGCCTGCAGGGTTGGTTCCTCATGAATCTCTTTCCTTGACTGCAGGTGGACTTCTCCCTGTGTCTTTACATGGTCTTCCCTCTGTGTGTATCTGTGTCCTAATCTCTTCTTGTAAGGACACTAATTGTATTGCATTAGGGCCTACCCTAATGACCTCATTTAACTAAATGATCTCTTAATAGTTCACATCTCCAAATACTGTCACATTCTGAGGTTCTGAGAATTAGGACTTCAATATGTGAATTTCGAGGGAGGGGAACACAATTCAGCCCAAAGTATTCGTGATGTGAACTAACTGCTTTGTGCACAAGTGTCTAAGGAGAAGATAGCAGTGCAGAATGCAGTGTAAGAGAAGTAATTACTGAGATGAACAAATGTTATACAGGGCCACCATTTTATAGCTACTGCAGAAGTACATGGAGCTGTGTAATTCTGGGTGATAATTTTCTCGGTAGATTGTAATAGACTATTCAGAGAAACCTGTTGAATATTTTCTTGGATTGAAAGAAAGAGGCACAAAAGAAACCATTTCCCAACATTTTACTTGATTCCATGAGAATTTTTAGCAGCTAATTATACTCTGCTATGTAGGAAGCCAGATCCAATGGGAATCTTTTGGGTTAATATGTGTATTACTTTCAGGATGAGATAATAACTCACCTGTTGTACAATATTATCAATATTATCTTGACATGCATTTTTAATGAATTGGTTCTTTCAGTTTATGTGCACTCATCAAACCTAATAGTTCAACCTCTCTATAAGTATCTTCACCTCTTTCTATCTGAGAAAATAACATTTTATTATAAAATGACAATTTTTGTAACTTTGATCTCATTTCTAAGATAAGAAAACAAACATTATTTTGGGGGCAGAAATAGAAACAAAGTAAACTCTCTGTTAAAGCAAAAGAAAAACTTTTTGAAACTATCCCTGGACGTACTTTTACAGTATATCAGAAATATTTCTTTTTTGGTCATCTTCTGACTGCAGTGTGAACCAAATTAGTTATGTTAAAAAACATGAAAGTCTTACTGGCTACTTGCCCTAAATGAAGAGCCATCCTTCTACCCGCAAGCAACAACAGAAACTAAAATCCCTCTGTCTTCTCTCTCCATTGTTGTCCATAATGAGGAATTTGGTCAGGAGTAAGAATAACTCAGTTATAGTCCATGTTATCACACTCCTCTCGACTTCTCTACCTCTTCCACGTGTTGAATGACTTCCTGACTTATTTTCTGCATATATGTAATGTTTGTCTCCTATCTTGGGTGCAATAGCTCTTGGTTATCAGATCTCTTCTCCCTGATACATCAGATAATTTTGACTATTATTTAAATTGTGCTTCTCCTGACTAACTTCTCTTTAGTTTCCTTTTCACTTTAGACTACCAATGGGCATGTTTTAATCTTTTACAATTCAGGATTTATTTTCACATTCAGCCTAATAGCTGAATAAGCTTAGAAATTTAGGAAAGATAAATTGGACCACTTTGTACTTTTCCATATAAGGAAAACAAACTACTTGTGTGCTTAGATGTTGCTTCTGGAGGAACTTTCCAGAGCATTAAGCAGTAATTACCAACTCTCAGAATGATGAGTCTCTGATCCTGTGATACCAACTTTCCACCTAGGTAGGGCCAAAGACATTTGGATTGGGTTGAATGGGTACCATCTTTGTTCTTAGAAGTGCTTGGTATAAGTCTTGTTATTGTTACACACAAGGGTTATTTTAGTGTTAATTTGAATACATCAGAAGAATTTATGTTAGAATTTCAAAGAAATATATGAATCTCTATAGTCTTCAAATCTCAATTTTCCTCTGTGATATAAAATATCACTCTTCTTTAAATAGATTGCAAAATTATTCCAAAATACAAGATCCAAACGCTGAACAACAAACAGTTCATATTTACCACGAGGAATAGGGTTAAATTTTGCTCTCCAATGACAAATCCCAATCCAGAACAGATTTTAGCCAGGCAGCTAGCAGAGCTCGCTGGGTGAACTGCACAAGCCATGTTGGGTGCAGAGCTCAGAGCCGGAAAGCAAACAGCTGCTGTAGCCTGATTTGAGTTAAAATAGTGTGAGTGTTTAGTCTGGCGCACGGCTTCAGGGGAGATTGGCAGCTGGGTCAAACAAAGTCCTTCCATTGGCTCTCTTCCCAGGCAGCTTCTGCTAGTATTTAGGTACTAGTGCAGTGTAGGGCCCTTTCTCAGGCAAAACCTAACATCTGACCGCACCCTCTTTGCTTTTTCCAAAAAAAAAAAAAAAAAAAAAAAAAAAAGAAAAAAGCTTCTTTTTCCTTCTTTCGTTAAGATAAATTCTCCAGTAGACAACCTCTCCCACTAATTGTGTATTAGCAATGTATTTTATCTTGAGAGCTGGCACACTGGGCTCTCAACGTGGTGTGGAAGGCAGCCTGTTACAGTGCTGGATTCATAAAAGGCCCTTTATGGTTTGTGAAAGAATATCTGTGTGCTTAGGCAGGAAACTTTTTGATCTGCAGAAAAGCCAGAAGACATCTAGGTAAGGCTGCGTATCAAATCTACTTTTTTGGGGAAAAGTTGGGCAGTGAGAATGATTCATCACAAGCGACGTGAGTTTGGAGTGTGCCTGTTCACTTTTGTAGAAGTTTAAAAGGTACTATTTGTTTGCTTATTTTTTGTTTGTTTATTTAAATCTTAAGGGAATACTGTAGTCTGCATTTTTAAGATTTTGTTTTCTGCTGTTGAACTGATTATACTGGATATAGGGTTTTATTATATAGCAAAATCTTTGTAAACTGCCGTAGAAAGAAAGTGTATTTAGAAGGGAAATTGACAAGTTTTAAAGAGTAATTGTACAATCATTTGAGGACAGAGGAACGCTGCATTAGACTAACAAGGGTTTAATTACCAAAAAAAGTTTAATGTTGCTTTGGAAGGAATATTAAGTAAGTTGTCTTTGTCTCTTACTTTTTAATTTTAGTCGCTGATTTAGCCTGTTGGGTCACATTTTTTGTTAGTGCTGAAGGCTGCCATGAATCCCTAATGAGGCCCCTTTGCACATGATTTTGGCACTTGGCCAAAATCAACTTCCCAGCGGCAAGCTTTCTCTAAAGAACCTGGAGCAAAAAAAAAAATTTTTTTTATTAGGAATCATGTCTGAGAGCTTCCATAACCAGTTGTGTAGGCATGTCAAAATGACTTTATACAGTAAATATGAAACAAACATTAAAAAAAATTTCCTTATATTGTTGCTTTGAGAATTATGAATTCCTGCTTGTGGCCACCTAAAATACGTTATAACAAGAACAATCTTAAAGAAGAAGGTTTACCGATTTTTTTGTTTTTCTCGGCAGACCAGAGTAGGGATGGTCATCACACTGAGAAGTATACAGTACGAAAGGGTTATTCAAAACACTTCAGGATAAATAACAGATGAATTCTTAAAACTGTTAATCTCTGTAAGTAATACTCAGTGAACAGTAAGTAATGAAGTTTTCTAGAAGTTTCGCTGTGTGCACAATTCAGCTTAACCTTTTTAAAATGGGATTTTTGTATATTTTAAATATCATAGTATTTGGGATTCTAAAAAATGTTGGCCCTTTTTGTATAATTTTAAAAGTGTATTAACACCCTGATGGTATTTATAACAAATGTTTTAAAAGTGCTTGATATATAAACATGACTGAATAACTTAAAATAATTGTATTTAATTGCTGTTTTGCAATAAAAATGATGATTTTTTTTTTTATGAAAGAAAGGTCAAAGTCACTTTCATCTAATTTTCAGAACTGTCAGTTTTTATTTTATTTAACTGGATTTTATCATGTAAGCCGATACGTTACTTTACACTCCAGTATTTTAAGAGTTAAATTCACAGGTTGCAATGAAATACCTTAGTAATCAGATATTAACAACCTCAGATTTTATGTAACCATTTTCAGCAATATATTTAGACATTAAAAATAGACACACTGCAGTGTATTTAAAAGCAGAAAAGTAGGATCTCTGTTGCCCTGTTTTTTTTTTAAGAAATCCTATTATACTAAATGCTATTTTGCCTTATATGTTAGTCTGTGGTAATCTAGAGTGAAACTTTATTTTTCACTTTACAATAATCATATTTCTTTTAAAAATATTGATGAGAGCCTGATTTATTCTTTAAAGAAACATGAGTTAGAGCTGTCTTACTAGGTATGTTTTTCATTTATTTATCACTATGTTTATCTTCTCTTTTTTATTATACAGTATAAAAGATTGCTAATTGGGGTCATAGAAAAAAATGAAAATTAACTTTAAATAAATTTTAGCATTAGAAAATGCATCTGATTTCTTTCAGATCAAATAAATATATATATATAATTTATGTATATATAAAATATTTTTTGGTATTTCTGTATTTACATTGCTGTTAGTTGCACTGAGGCATGGAGTGTTTGAAGTTACCCTATCAGTCAGCATTAAAATACAGAGATGCTATAAATTGGGAAAGGGCAGTACATATCTGCTATTTATAGATATTTACCTGGATAAGTTCTGTACTTCCATGTGAGTTCGCAGTTGAATTCTCATTTAATGTAATCTTCAATATTCTTAAAAAAAAAGTTAATATATGTTCGATATTTCAAAATTTGCATAAAGCAGGAACATTTTTATCATTTACTATCATCAAACAGGTGCAGGAAAAATAAGATAGCTTGCTTATTCAGCAGGGTTCTTGCTTAAAACATTATTTTTGAATTCTATTTTTATTTTAATCTTAGCTCTCATACATACAATATTGTCTTCTGTTTCCATTTTTTATTTTTTAATTAAGTATTTTGCTTACTTGAAATTGACAGAATGTTTCTCTAAAATATACTGGAAAATGTTTCAGCTGATGATTTTAGCTGTTGTTGTGGGGTTTTTTGGTTAATTAGAGGCCATAGCAAAATAAATGCCATAAAATATCGAACTTTTAAAGTACACAGATATGTTAGTTTGTGAGTTCCGAAGAAATTTAATTGTATAAAATTACTGACAAACACTTTTGAGTTGAGGGAGAAACAAGTAAGTAGTGAGAAAAATTTAAGTTATACACTTTAGCTAAATTTACTAAGAAATTTACTGTCTTTTGCTATAGCTATGAATTGTAATTGCGTATTTCAAAAGTGTAGGCTTTTTAGCAGACTTATTAGCTAATTTTCCTTTAGGAACCATAAATGCAAAACACTGATTACATTTTTTCACTGAGTTGACATTTTAAAACAATATTCAGGATACAATTACTTTCAAAAAGAAAAATATTTTGATATTTTTGTTAAATTTATTTGCAAAGAACAGTTGGAATAATTTGCTTTATTCAGCATTTTCCCCAAGTTTTTGGAAATACTAAAACCTATTCCACTTTACCATAGGGAAACTACTTCACTCTTCAGAGAAAGTGAATTTCATTTGTAGTTGTCAATTTAGATTATGGGCCTTTACCGTTTTAAGTGTGACAGTGTTTTGGTTTGTTTCAATTATGCAACAGGCATAAAATGCTTTCTTCCCCCCCCCCCCCCCATTTAAAAGAACTCTTAAATAATTAAGTATAAAATTTAATTCTTGTTAAAAAGGAAAACTTTAAAACTGCAGTGTTCTATCCACGATTTTTAAAATGTGAGAAATGTTACAACAGGGCATTTTGGATGAGCATTTTATCATTTAAATGAAATGCTTTGTTTTAAATGGTAAATTCCAGCAATGAGATAAATGTATCGCTGCATTAGATAGAATATAAGTATTGAATTTTGGCACAACTTCAGTGACCTCTGCCATAAAAGATTGGTATATGTGGGATGATCTTGGATTTGCAAAAACAAACGTAGATGGTGAAGCACGTGAGAAACCGACCTTTGTTGTTTTGGAGGAATTATGTGCTAAAAGTCAAGAGATACTTTTCATGTAAACTGCTGATAAATATTTTGTCATTTAATTAGTAAAATAAATCTTGAACATTAAAGAATTAATTACAATTTAAAAAATGCATTCGTAAGACTTTTTCCACAGAAATAACTGTAGTGTATTATTCTTTTATGAGATGAACAACTGTCATATTTCCACGCAGCTAATATTTAACTATAAATTAGATAACCAAGTAATTTTTTAAATGTTATGCTTTGATTTAAACACAGTTAATAGTGAATAAAAATAATGTTCTCTGGTTTTGACTTTTTCATATAAAAGAATGGTTGATTTGCACTTGTTGCATTTTTTACTTAATAATGGTTTAATTTTTAAATTATCATAAAGTAAGTATTGCTATTTGATATCGTTTTTAAACATGGTAGGGTTTATTTTATAAGCGACCTGACCTAGTATATATTTAAACAATGGTTATTTATATTTAGCTGTATAGTCTTTCAGAATCAAGATCAGCAAAAGGCCTCTTTTTTGGTGCTCAAAATTTTTTCTAAAAAACTTGTTTTTAGTTTTCTCTTGTTTATGTGTCCAGGTATGTCTGCCAACCTGAGTATCTGCCTACATCCTGAGATATCTGTCTTGTGAGCATTAGGCCGGAAAGTGTAGTAGTAGGCTCTAAGTTTATTCTTATTCCATATTCCACTGAATAAATGAAGATTTTAAGTTTCTTATTGAAATCTAGTCTATATATGAGTCAGTATAAAGATCACATCAAATCTGATGATTTTGATATTTTGAAGCACTGAATATCCTGTGTTAAGTTAGTGGTCATTTACATGTTTGTGTAGTGATTCTAAATATATGATCATTATTAGTTTTAAAGATTTACTAATTTATAGGAAATATAGAATGCCATCATTTGCTTAAAAATTATTATTTACTAATTTTATAATTGCTTCCACTTTGCTATTATTGAAATGTTACATAATAGTTCTCCTTAAAAATATCATGAGACTAAGTCGTGCCTTGCTTTCCATTTCTCCCATTAACTTTAGAGGTCATAATGTGTGTGTTGGGGGGGTGCCTGAAAATATTTCAAAAAATTTTTTCTTTCCTGTGATTATCAACTACGATTTGCAGAGATTTTGAAAGGAATGATTGTGTATTTTTTTAATGTTTATGTAAATGTGAGGAATACATGGGCTTTCTGTGGACTTCAGTTTAAAAAACTAAAATAGAAAATAAGATGAAGATTAATGACATGGTGTATTTTTATAGCAACTAATTACAACTTGCTATTCATACATAAACAACAAACTGGAAAGATACCCAGTGGGCTCTGAGAGCAGCCTTCACTTAAGAACTGCTGGGAAAGTGGTGGCAAAGGGATGATTTTGGTCCAGTCTGTATGATCTATGGTGTTTCAGACCCGTGCAATCATTTCCCTGTTGAAATCCTCTAGTCTTGCTTCAGAGCCCCCATAACACTAATCTCAGAAATTTTTACAGAGAGGGGTTGCAGAACACACTCTTTCTTGTTGTTCACTGGAGGGCCTGTGATTGGGGTTTCTTTGGCAAAGGCAGTGTTCTTCTCTGTATAGTGGTTTAAAAAAACAAAATCACAGTTTGGGTAGGTCAGCTCAATCAGTTGGCCAAATCAGCATAATAACCAAGCCAACTCAGCCTTAACAAGGATAATTAGTTTTTCATTCTTGCCTAAACCTGGGCACTTTCCTGAAGAATGCGGACAGTTGTGCATGAAAGGTTGAGTTGCTGAAAACTGTACAACATGCATTTTCTACTTGTGAATTAATAAACTGTGTTTTGTGATCAAAATAGTTTATATCAATATTCGTTGTGTGTGCAAAATATTTAAACAGTGAAAGAGCAATCTTCCTGAAATTAAATATGTGGGATTAGCTTTATTATAATTTTATTTGAGATGTCATCTGAAAATTACTTTTTAAAAGCATTCTTTAAGTTTTTTTCTATTACATTCTTCATAAGGCATAATAATTTAGATATGAATTTTTTGCTAGTGGAGCAGTTTTTGAAAATTATATGTATGTTGCCAGTGCTTATTCTGTAGGATTCTAACCTGATCACATGTTCTTTCCTCTCCATTCCTAGGGTTCATTCATAAATATTCTCTGGAGGGATTTTTTTTTTTTTTTGACAACAGCCAATTTTAGATACATTCAGGGAGCGTGACAGTTAAAAAGTTGATGCACAGAAAATCTCTGTTCAAATGTGATTTAGCTATTTCTAAAACATGTTCGATTGTCAGGAAATGAATCAACAAGGATGTAGAAATAAAGAACGATTTGTAATTTTGGCAGATGAAACAGAGCAATAATCAGTTCAGAATATTTATAGAATGATAACATTTTTCTATTGACATATTTTGTGCCAAAAATTTAATTTAGAAACTGCTATTTGTTACTAGAAGCCAGTAATTGACTTTGGTAATCAACAGTTCAAAATGTCTGATATAAGACAAAAGGCTTATTGAATGAATTGGTCTTAGATAAAATGTTAGGCTATTACGCTACCTCATATCTTGAATTTGTTTTAATTTTCAATACCCAAATCATTAAATAAGAATGTAGGAGTATTTGCATATTTCCTACTTTCAGAATTAGCCAGTCTACCTAATGAAAATTGTTCCCTCCTCTTAGATAAGTTAACAACTTAAGAGTAATCAAATATCTTACAGTTTCCATTTTCCATTTTAATGCCTACTCAAGATGAAACTTGTAGTAGCTAAGTCACATAAAAGTCTGGATTAATAGTGAGATGAGATTATGTAGCCCAAAATGAAATTATATATATAAAGCACAGGCATTTACTAGCATTTCTGTGGTCAGATATACAAGTTGCATTGAAGGTAGAGCTTCTCCTTTCTCACTTGAGGAAAGTGCAATCAAAAGTAATTTACAGATGTGCAAAATGTACAGCTGTGCTCTCCTAAATTTCACAGAAATGAGCTAAATTGTAATGGATTTAAATTGGATTGGAAGCATCATTACTAGGTTTACTAGTTAAAGGCAAGTAATACCTATGAGTACTTGGAATGATGTATGTCTAAGTGGCAGCAGAACCATTAATGTATTGGAAATTACAACCAGACCAAAACATGCAGCAGGTTTTGTGAAAATCAATTAAGTGTGTAGATCCCCTCTATGTACTCTATGCCTTTATGCCATTTACATTATATACTCCCTGGCAACATGCAAAATGATCCAAGTACAGCTGAAATATGTGTTTATGTGTGTGTGCATGTTCACAAGATGATGTGTGTGTGTGTATGTGTGTGTGTGTGTGTGTGTGTGTGTGTAAGAGATCTTTATGTTTTCTTTCCCTAGTGGTAAGGAAAATATCAAGAGTAGGATGTAAGTACCTTGGTAAAAATAGGGAACACTAGTAAACTGTCTTTGTCTATTGGATTATAAGCAATGACCATGAACATACATCTCTGGAAAATCAGCTTTTTTAAAAAAATCCATGCGTTTCACTTGGAGCTACTTATATACTCAATAGCGAAAAAACTACTGTCATTAATATTATCTGAGCAGGTAAAGACCTTTATTTTATTGAAGTATAGTTGATTTACAATATTGTACTACTTTCAGGTGTACAGCAAAGTGATCCAGTTTTACAGTTATATATATACATTTTTTTTCAGATTATTTTCCACTATAGGTTATTACAAGATATTGAATATTGTTCCCTGTGTTGTACAGTAAATCCTTGTTGCTTATCTATTTTATATATAGAAGTATGTATCTTTTAATCCCATACTCTTAATATATCCATCCCCCCACTTCTCCCTTGGTAACTATAAGTTTGTTTTCTATGTCTGTGAGTCTGTTTCTATTTTGTAAATAGATTAATTCTTATCCTTTTTTAAGATTCCACATGTAAGTGATAGCATATGATATTTGTCTTCCTCTGTCTGACTTATTTCACTTAGTATGATAATCTCTAGGTATATCCATGTTGCTACAAATGGCATTATTTCATTCTTTTTATGGCTGAGTAGTATTCCATTGTGAGTGAGTGTGTCTGTGTGTATACACACACACACACACACACACACACACACACACCACTTCTTCTTTATCCATTCATCTGTTGATGGACACTTAGGTTGCTTCCATGTCTTGGCTATTGTATATAGTGCTGCTGTGAACATTGGGGTTCATATTGGAATTAGAGTTTTTTTGTTTTCCAAATATATGCTCAGGACTGGAATTGCTGGATCTATTTTTAGGTTTTTAAGAACCTCCATACTGTTTTCCACAGTGGTCACATCAATTTACATTTTTCACAAACAGTGTAGGAGTGTTCCATTTTCTCCACACCCTCTCCAGCATTAGTATTTGTAAACTTTTTGATAATGGCCATTCTGACTGGTGTGAGGTGATACCTCACTGTGGTTTTGATTTGCATTTCTCTAATAATTAGCAATGTTGAGCATCTTTTCATGTGCCTGTTGGCCATCTGTATATCTTCTTTGAAGAAATGTCTGCTTAGGTCTTCTGCCCAGTTTTTGATTGGGTTGTTTGTTTTTCTGGTATTAAGTTGTATGGGCTGTTTGTATATTGCAAATTAACCCCTTGTTGGTTGCTTCCTTTGCAAGTATTTTCTCCCATTCTGTAGGTTGTCTTTTTGGTTTGTTGATTGTTTCCTTTGTTGTGCAAAAAGTCTTAAGTTTGATTAGGTCTCATTTGTTTTTTGGGGGATTTTTTGCTTTTATTTCTTTTGCCTTGGAAGACTGATCTAAGAAAATATTGGTAAGATTTATGTCAGAAAATGATTTGCCTGTGTTCTCTTCTAGGAGTTTTATTGTGTCATGTCTTATATTTAAGTCTTTAAGCCATTTTGAGTTTATTTTTGTGTATGGTGTGAGGGAGTGTTCTAACTTCATCAATTTACACGTAGCTGTCCCGCTTTCCCAACACCGCTTGCTAAAGAGACTTTTATCCATTGTATTTTCTTGCCTCCTTTGTCAAGGATTAATTGACTGTAGGTGTATGGGTTTATTTCTGGGCTCTCTATTCTGTTCCATTGATCTGTGCGTCCGTTTTTGAGCCAATACCATGATGTTTTGGATGTGTAGCTTTGTAGTATTGTCTGCAGTCTGGGAGGGTTATATCTCCAGCTTTGTTCTTTTTTTAAAAAAACTTTTTATTTTATATTGGAGTATATCCGTTTAACAATATTGTGATAGTTTCAGGTGCACAGCAAAGTGACTCAGGCATACGTATACATGTATCCATTCTCCCCCAAACTCCCCTCCCTTCCAGGCTGCCACATAACATTGAGAAGAGTTCCCTATGCTATACAGTAGGTCCTTGTTGGCTATCCATTTTAAATACAGCAGTGTGTACATGTCAATCCCAAACTCCCTAACTATCCTGTCCCCCCATCCTTCCCCCCTGATAACCATAATTTCACTCTCTAAGTCTGTGAGTCTGTTTCTGTTTTATAAATAAGTTCATTTGTATCATTTCTTTTTAGATTCTGCATATAAGCAATATCATATGAAATTTCTCTTTCTCTGTCTGACCTACTTCACTCAATATGAGAATCTCTAGGTCCGTCCATGTTACTGCAAATGGCATTACTTCATTCTTTTTACTGGCTGAGTAATATTCCATTGTATATATGTACCACATCTTCTTTATCCATTCCTATGTCGATGGACATTTACGTTGTTTCCATGTCTTGGCTATTGTAAACAGTGCTACAATGAACATTGGGGTGTATGTATCCTTTCAGACCATGTTCTTCTCTGGATATATACCCAGGAGTGGGATTGCAGGGTCATATGGTAGTTCTATTTTTAGTTCCAGCTTTGTTCTTTTTCCTCAGGATTGCTTTGGCAATTCTGGGTTGGTAAAGATGTGTTCTTGAACAAGTTTCCTTGGGCTTGAAATAGACTTCTTTTCTTTGCCAAACTTTTCTAAAACTCTTCTGGGAAGGTGTGTTGATGGTTGAAGGAAGAAGGGGAAATGGAAGGTGAATGATTGCATGGTTGCATTTGGCCAGGGAATTAAAGGGCTTTTACCCTGTGTAAGCTCAGAGATTTATTATAATCAATCCATCAGTATTTCAACAATAATTTGCTTTTCTAAGAGTTTTACTAAAATAACTGCAAAAAATTGACCTGGGAGGTAATTAGAAAACTGACTCATTGGTTAGGAGTATGCTGATGGAACCCTTTATCTATTCTGCCTACAACATTGTTTTCAAGTGATTGACTCCTGCCATTGAAAGTGTTATACATGATCAGTTATTGATGCAGTGGTTCAGATCTTGTGCAGAGGTCTTCATATATCTCATCTCCCTTAATCCTTTAACTAACCATGAAAGGTGGGGATAATTATCCCTATTGTACGGATGAGAGTTCTTAGAGTGCTTAAGTAATTTTCTTAGAGTTCCTGGTCTAGTAAGGGTCCATGTTAGGATTTGAACCTGTGTTAATGGTGCTTCCAGTCCATGCTATTTTCCATTGCACTATAAATTTAATGATTTTGACTTTGAGAGTATGAGGAACATTAAATATAATCCTCTGATTTAAAAGCTCTTTTTTTTAGCAGTTGAAGAAACAAAGTTCTGAAAGTATTAAAAATCAGTCATAGATGGAGAATAGTGAGAGATATTTTATATAATAGGTATTTTTTAATATATGAATTACATTTAATGTTGTTTAAGTTAAGCAATAGCCAGTGACCAATAAAACACTTTTGATCATAAGAGTTTTTCTCCAGAAAGAAATGATGATGTATATGGGTAACGATTGCATTTCTAGTATGAGGCTGTTTTGCACATCAGTGGCTTAAAATATTAAGAGCTGTGGAATAGTACAATAGGGGGAAAACATTCTCTCAGTCAGGAAATTTCACTAGCTTGTTTTGTTAACATATATGTTATTATAACCAAAAAGGTACAGGAATTGGAGAGGCGCAGTGATTTTTCACTGTGGTCATCAATAACACCCAGTGCCCCTGAGCAGAGCACTATCGTGGCATTCCACAGAAGCGGAGACTCAGAACACTTCCCATAGTGCTTCACTGCTCTGAAGTAGGTGTTGCCACTAGATGATGGCATCTCTTTAAAATTCAGTTTGTCCATATCACAGGCTGTGTAGAAAGAAACTTGAACTATATTATAGACCACTTGTTAGTAAAAGTTTTAAAATTAGATTTCTAACTTCTGTTGATAAGAGTAAGACTTAAAAGAAATGAGGATATGGGCATAAAATACATTTTATAAAATTGTTAATCTACTTCAGTTAAGTTTTATGTAATGCTGGATATTATTTTTCAAAATATCTTGGTGAACATTGAAAAATTTGGTCCAAAATCACTTTTCCAACACTCAGATATTTGATTTATTGTCTTTTAGAGCTGTGATCATTGAATGCTCTTTCTTTAACTTCCTTATTTTCTCCAGGAGAAAATGGTGACTTAGAGGGAAAAAAAAATGTTTTTTCTGCTCATGGTAATAATACGAGCGCCTGGAAAGTTGGCTTTGAATATAAATCTCCCTTCAAGTTTTGTATTCCTTTCTTTACATAAGGACCTCATTTATATCCAGCTAGCAAATGTTCTCTTTTCCTCTTTTTAAAACATTAGTGGTTTGGAAACAGAATAGAAGGGGGATTTAGCTTCATTATTAAATGTGAAAAAGACTAATAAAACATATATATAATCGAATATAACCTTGCCATGAATTATTGTTTCTGTAAAGTCACATTATTAAAAGTTTCTAGTTTATAATTTCATCCTTGATTTATATCCTAGATCACTCTGATCCTTTAATGAGTTTTGTTGAAATGTTCACTTAGCATCCTTTCTGAAAAATTGAAGATAGTCCTTTGAATTTTTTATTTCTTTATGAGATTAAAAGTTTTTTTTTGCTAAATGGAGATATTTAACATACATGATTCTTAACCATACAGCTGGGTGAATGTTTTACATATGTGTAAATATATGTAATCATATGCATACATGTAATCTCTCAGATCAGGATTTAGAAATTTCCAGCATCCCAGCAGACTATTTCATGCCCTACTGATATCTATCGCCATAGATTAGGTTTACCAGTTTTTGATTTCATATAAATAGAATCACACAGCACATATATATTTTTGTCTGGCTTATGTTACTCATCATTTTGTCCATGGGATTTTCCCCATTTGCATATATCAATAGGTTGTTCCTTTTTATTGTGGTGTAGTATTTTTTATGTGAATATAGCAAAATTCATTTATTAATTCTACACTTATTGGTTGTTTCCAGCTGTCTTTACATAATTTTTAAAATGTAGATCTGGTGTCAAAAAGGTAGAAGTCAGTTTTTCTCTCTAGTAGATAAAATATGAAATAGAATCACTTTAATTAAACCAGTAAAGGCAGTGATTGCTTTATATAACTGACTCATGCATATTTGAACCACATGACACAAGGACTCAGCATCACTATTATTAATGGAAATATTTTCTGAAACTGAGAACTAGTATGTATTATTTTAGGTAGATGCTACATAAGTATTTGAAAATATTTAAACCTTTAACCATTATTCTTTTGCTTTTGTTATTTATTACATATATGTAGCTATAATTATAGGTTGGCCCCCATATGCATCTTTTTAAACTCAATTATCAATTTTTTTAAAGTCCTTATGGATTGCTGAAATTTTATGGTGTAGAAAAAATTTAAACCATTGTCTTTGGCAAAGAATAATTTGGAATGATTCTGAACATATTTAACCTCATAATTTCATATATGAACAAAATAAGATCCAATATTTTGACACTAAGGATATATATTTGTTTGAAAGTAATGCAAATAGTTTTAGAGAGATTTTTGTTACCATTTTCTGTCATTTTTTTTTTTTGGTTCCAGGGTTCCTATCATTCTATATTCAAATTTAAGATGACTTACTCTACTAGGAAAACACAAACGTTACCAATGAAAATTGAAAAGTTCTTTGTTGTAGAATAAAATAAGATTAAATTGTTGTTTAGATGTTATTAAACAACTCACCTATTGAGTTATTTACTAGCTTCTACTGAGTACATCCCGCAGTGCTAATGAATATATTTGTTACATTGTCTTTATTGGTAAATAATCTGGGATTGTCATTTGGTATTATTTACACACTAATAAGCAACTGCTTTAAATAAAATAAATAACATTAAAGTAATGTATTCAAATGTAGTTTACAAAGCCCGTTCACATAATACACACATTAACTCTGGCAGGGAGAAGATATCGCACTTCCCCAACCCAAACAGTGAAATAATTAGTATCCTATAGTTAGTAAAGAATGATCTATGAACTGTACTAGGATTTTTTTCCCACTCTAATTCTGTTATCTCTTATTATAAGAAACTACATCTCTGTAAATAATGGAACCCTATTTAAGAGGCCCAGGGAGAATTGTTTACTACATTTTTCCAAAATATTTTTTAAAACTGGTTTTATTTATATTTATTGCACTACAAAATTCCCTTATAATATGGAAATTTATCCTCAATAAATAATAATTTGTTTTTACAGGTCTTTCAGGGATTATATTTTAAAGACACTTTAGCCTCTAAAAACAGTAGTACCACTTTCTAATATTTTTGTTTTTATACAACCAGTCCAAATTTGGCTGAGGTCGGTGATGCTTTTTATTATTTTTGACAACTATACAATGCCCAATAATGATTCTATTCTTGATACCAGCTGGCAGTAACCTTCTCTCTCAGATGAGTTCATAGATGGCCTGTTCACCATGCAAACATGTAATGGACACTCCAAAATTCCACTGCTGTGCTTCTGCTTAATTAGGTGTAGTTTCATCTAATAGGAAGAGAAAACCAACTTCCTGCAATGCTTTTTTTTCCAGAATTTTATTTTAGATATTAAATACATTTTTAAAACTGTGAAATATCTGAAAGCCTCTGAGAAAACAAAGTAATGCAGACATTTTAAAAATACTAGTTTGCCTTATTACTATGTTATGTATCTTTGGCTTTGCAAAAATATGGTTGACTTCAAAATACTGTCCTCTTTAACTCAGGATGTCACCTTGTAGCGATTGGCCTTTACTGACCCATGAAAATGGATGGAGTTATTCTGATCTCACTATGGAGAAGGTCAAGTTCACAGCTTGGATTTGAGAACAGCAGAAGGAATCACCTTAGAGGAAGAAGCTGATTTTAAAAAAGCAAATGTTTATTTACATTGAGTCCATTAGAAATAGGTAGATATCAGGAAGGAAACAACTGCAGAATTACTTCAGGATATTTTTAAAGCGCCTCTACTTAGGTATCCTTGTCTAAATATGCTAGCTTTATAGCCATTTCCTCATGAAGAACGCATCAACTTTTCTCTAGACCCATTTTTTTTTTCAGTTAACACATGCCTATTTTCTTGCTGTAATATTTAAGCAATTTTATCTTAAAGATTTCATAATACTTCATCTGTCCTTATTTCTGTTGTTTTGCAATTCTGTTTGCTTTAATAGAGCTGCTATAAAAAGCAACCATGGTAATCAGAAATAAATATTATAATTCACAAAACTAACATGGCTTACAGAGATACAAGTTAAAATATAGTAGAATATATGCATATATTTATTATTATAAGTTCATCTCAGTAAATATATATGTATATGCATACATATACATTTTACTATAAATATATACCATAAATACATTTATATTATATATAATATTACAGATAAATATATATTTATAGTAGAATGTATATGTATGTGTATCTATTTACATATACACATTTATTTACTGAGGTGAACTTAATTCCTGAAAATTATTTTATGCTTTGAAAATTTTATCTGGAATAGTCTAAATCTTGGGTTATCTTGGGTGGGTATAAAAGGTCTCCAAGAGAAAACAGCAATAAATATGACTTTTTATTAATAGTAATTCATTTTGAAACTATAATATTTATATTCTGAAAACACTATTTTTTTTATTTGTTAGTTTGATATAGAGCAAGAAGCAGTACATTAATAGGTTATCATTTTTCCCAATATTATAGTTTTTTGTTAAAAGAAACTGAATTTACATTTAAGTACAATGAACAAAGAAAAGAGCTCAATGTTTTTATTTTGTCCAGACTTATTGTGAAATTAGTCTAAATAATTTCTAATTAAAGTACAAAATTTCTAATCAATAACATGTTTTAAATGCACAGAACTTAACTGTCTATAATAGCTGTTTTGCTGTAATCATAGTTATGTGTATAATTTATCAATAAGTTTTCTTTTGAAGGGAGGGGATATATCTGATATTTCTTTGATTTTTTTCTTGTCTTGTTTGTAAGAAGTTCTAGTTTATAGAAAACTAAATGGCAATTCTGGCTGATACAGGCCATAATGATACCCAAACTCAAAAAGAAAATTGCCATATGTAGAAGATTGTCTTACTGCCCTGTCCAAACTAGTTATTCCTTATTCATTGTAAGACCTAATGTTCATTGATAGGAAATAACATTCTATTCTGATGCATGACTAATTTGTCATTTGAGTTGTGTTAAAAAAATCAATAAAATTCAAGCCATAAAGGATTAAAGAGTTATAGATTATCTCATCCTTTTGCACCATTTTGATTACAAAATTTTTTTAAAAAGTCTTTTTAAAGGAAATGTTGCAGAATTAACTGCTAACCTTTAAACCTGTGGTGTTCTTCCAGTTTCTGGTGGGTGCTAGCTATTAAGTAAATGATTCAAGGAAGGAAAAGACGAACAAAGGGCATGGTGTATGCATTGAGCATAGTAATATCTGCCTTCTCCCTAGAATAATAAAAATCAATCTGCAATCAGAGTGGTTCATCAGTTACCTATCTTCCATGTAACGAACACACATTTCTATACCCTTATTAAAAAGACATTTGTAGGTACCTCTGTCCCCATGAAGATTATAACTTGGTTGAAAATATTAAACAGAAATGAGCCACATAAGAAAAATAGAAAATAGGCTAAATTGACTGAGCTAGTGGATTTTTTAAAAAATCATATGCTTGGGTTTCCCTGGTGGCGCAGTAGTTGAAAGTCCGCCTCCCTATGCAGGGGACGTGGGTTCGTGCCCTGGTCCGGGAAGATCCCACATGCGCAGAGCGGCTAGGCGCGAGAGCCATGGCCACTGAGCCTGCGCGTCCGGAGCCTGTGCTCCGCAACAGGAGAGGCCACAACAGTGAGAGGCCCGTGTACCGGGAAAAAAAAAAAAAAAAAAAAAAAAAATCATATGCTTTACTTAAAAGAAAGAATAACCAAATCAATGCCAGTAACAATCTCTTTGAACAACTTTCTATGAAAAATAGACTTTGAAATTCCATATGAGCCTATTCGAAAGATAACTGAATTTTACAAGACCATTAGTTGATATTCTGTATGAAAACTACCCTGATAATATATTGGGAACCCTACTTTTATATCTGTTGTAGAACAGGAATTGACATATAATTAACAAATACATGTTGAATGAATGAGTAAACAATCCTAGTAATATGAGTATTTGTTTCTCCAACTGGGTTTCCCCTTCTCAACATGGTTCATTTTCTTAAAGACTAAGAAGATTCTTAAAGCTGTTTCTGGAGTGCTTATCTTTCAATGATTCAGTTACTTGGCAGAGGACTGGCATCTAGTTAAAACTTACATATTCAGAGAAATCACTCTAATTCCCATTTTGTAGTATTATCAGCCAATGAAATTGATAATTTCAGAGGATCTTTAAGTGTGGGAACTTATAATCCTTGTGGCTTTATCTGGTCCGTGAAAGAACGAAGGCTTACCAAGGGTTTAATAATTAAAGTAATATTCAATTATTAATAAATTTTGATGTTTAGTGAGGATACATACAGAAATATTATAATAAATTTGTTTGGCGCCTATGTTATAATACCTTTTAATTGGTGTAGTAAATGGAGCAGTATTTTTCCTCTTGATGTAATGATAACTTCTAAATACTACAGTTCATAGGTATCCTGATTCTCCTATTCATGGCTGTTGACTTTGGCTCTCTGTTTGCCAAATTATCACTAGAAAATTTCTTTACTAATCATCAAGAAGGTTTAATCAAAATCAGTTTGTTTAGTTACCAGCAAATGTACCCTTAGGAGTATGGGAGAAGCCAAGTTTATAATGATTGAATTATTTTATTATGTATTATGAACACAGATACAAAACCCACGATCTTTCCCCCTCCTCTCTCTTCCCCCAAATAATAAATTGAAGAGAATTGGGAGCAAATAATTTTTTACAGCAAAAATATTTTCAAAATCATTACTAGCACCTACTACTAATACCTCTTGGAGTCTGTACTGGGCTTCTCCTGGAACAGTATTGTTAGAAGAATGGGTACTGGAGTCAGACTGCCTGATTCAAACCCACGTCTGCCACTTGCTAGTTATCAAATCTGGGAAAAAGTACTTTCCTTACCTTCCTTTTCTTGTTTGTAACTTGGTAATAATAACACAACTGATTTTTGAAGTATTTGTTAAATTAAAAAATAATAACATCCCTTCCAATTAAGTGACGATGTATAGAACTTAATCCAGATGTGGGAGTGAACATGAATGAAATGGGAAAGGAGGCATGCCTTTGGAGATGTTAGTCTTCCTTAATATAATGTCATTGAAAAAAGCATCATAGTAGCCAGTGTACTGCCATCATGGAAGTCAAAACAGAGAACAGAGTGGCAGGTTTCTAAGAATATTGAAAAGTGAGAAATGTTGCCTGCTTCAGTTTTTTGTTTTTTTTGTTTTTTTTTAAATCAGCATTAAGTGGAGGGTATGCCAGCCTTACCTTCCATTTATATTTTATTTTGAAACATGTCATCAAAGAACCATAATCATCTTAATTACACCAGAGTAAAACTTCAAAGAATCCACTTCACTCATATTATAGGTTCACATAAGAAAGAGCAATTAATTTAAAATCCAAGTTTTATATATTCCCAGGTTTCCAGTTGGGAGATGACGAAATATACGTTCTCAACTCTCTTATTTCTCTCTGGAATCAATTGTCGCTTTCTTTTGGTCTTGTTTTCTGAAGTAACTGGTTATTTTGATTACCTTCAAAAGGCTGAATGGTGTTCACAATTATCTCCTTTCTCCTTCTGACTCTAATTCTATTGTTTAGTAAATTAAGGGAAAGGAATGCCAGATGAAATGAAGCCTGGTATGATTTTTAAGGTTTGGAAAGGAAATCAGTATTAACTTAATTGTTGTCTTTTACGTACAGGTTTGAATATTTATATTTGGAATAGCCTTTGAGCTTAATTCATCTGTTTAGACATGAAATATAGTTCCAAGTCAAGCTAACCAATCTTTCATTAAGATGTATTAGTGTCAGTGTATCTTGCCTTGCTTAAAAATATCTTTTTATACTTTCTGTTTTGAACTATTTAATTTTTTTAAACTTTAGTGAGTTTTCAGTGTGGAAAGTCTTATTTGTCTCTAATCTAACCTCTTTATACAAAGTCTAATAGGTCCATTTTAAGAGCAAAATTGACCTTCTTTAGATGACTAGCTATTAGTGGAGAACACAGCACCTAACCTATGCTTATCTAAATCTCAGAAATGTTTCCTATCTCGGATCTCTTGCATTGCAGATATTGAAAGCATCAATGCTTCTATTCTCTAAAATTTTCACAAAAATATCAGACCTGATAGTGTGATTTTTTTTTTCCTTTTTACCTCAAGATCTAACTAGAAACATAAATCAGAAAAAACTAACTGAAAGAAAAAGTTTGAAAAAAAGAAAAAGAAAATGAATTGATGCTTTGGGAAAGGAAATGATTTGGTGGTAGAGTGTAGATTAGATTAAAGCAACCAGGTTTCAGAAACTAGAGTGTTGAAGTTCAATAAAAGATGCCCAGAATTCTTGAGTGCAGTAAAACACATGTATAGCAGAGGGCCTTCTGTAGAATCTGGATGTTGCTTGGTTTAACAAAAAAGTGAAAAATATCCTTCAGTGGATCTAGCAATTTCTGAGAACATCTGTATGTTACCCATCCAAAGTAATAAGGAGCTGAAATCATCTATCACTACCTACTGCCACTTACTTCATTTTCATAACATCCTTCTAACTATGTCTCATCAGGAAATTAAATTTCTATCACACAGGTTGAAGGTTATTTACAAAACAGACTTCCACTGTGCTAGTTCATCCTGCATATTGCAGCTAGATGATTACAGCCAGATTATTGCAGCCATTTTCCAACTGATCTCCAAGATTTTATTCCTTCGATTATGTACTCTTTTTCTTTTTCCTGAAGTTTCCTTCAAAAATTAAGATCACATCTCTCCTTTTCTAAGAGTCTTATGACTCTGTTGCCTGAAGTTTGTTTCCTCCCCACAAACTTGCATATTGAGTATCATTAACTGGTTATTAATACTAAATTGATCTTGGAGAAACTTTCTGTGAGAAAACATTTCTTGGTATTGTTTTGTAAGTTAAAATACATAGGCACCTTAGATGGCTCAATAGAAATTTTGCAGAAAGATTCTGAAAGATTTCTTTTTCTCCCCACTTTTTTTTAATTGAAGTATAGTTCATGTACAATATCATATAAGTTACAGGTGTGCAATATAAAGATTCTGAAAGATCTTAAGAGGTACATGGAAATAGGTGAAGAATAGAGCTGATAGAGAAAAGTGATGGCCTTCTGCAGGGCAAGACACATTATGTAGAGTTTAATTTTTCTTAACCTGCCTTATTGAATAAACTGAACGTTTTCAGAAATTCCATCTTTTAAAATATGACCGCCACAATTAATATTTAAGACAATAGCTCTACATATAAGCCATGTATTAGGTCTCTGAGGTCATTGCTTGACTAAACACATAGCTTTGAAAATTTCAGAAAATCTCTTCAGCGTCAACTTCTATAAGCTTGGCAATCTGCATTTAAAGATTGAAAAGAATGAGAAAGTGATTTTGTTTCATTACCAAAACATAAAAATTATATGCTGTGGTTTTATTTTTTTTTGAACAAGAGTTTAAGTAAGGAGGTAAAATTCTCATTATTTCAGTAACTATTTTCTAGTTGTTAACTACTCCCTGAAGATATTATATTACTAAATTGTTTTAGCACCAATAGCTACCAATGTAATATAATAAGATATTTGAACTCACTGTACAAATAACATCCAGAACGTTTTTAAATGAATTTTTAAAAATCAGTTGAGTTTGTTTCTAAAGTATTTTGTTGGTGGCCATGGTAAAATATTGACAATAATGGATTTAAAATAAATGAATATTCTAATTAATAATAGAAGTCAGACTTCCACAAAAATTATTGGAAGATAAAGTTTTTGAAATTTTTTATGGCAGTAAAAGAGTAAAATGAAAAAAAGAGAGAAACACAGGTCCGTAGTATTAAACATCTATAAAAATCACTATTTGAACTTTCTTGTTACTTTACGGTCCTGGACTATCACATTTATATATTGAAATGCTCAATATAGTTTTTATGTTATTGGGGGGGGGGAAATGGTGTTCTTCAGAAATTGTACTTGCTACAAGCAAAAAAATTAAAAAGTAACTTCAGTAAGAACGAACTGGAATAATGAGAAATTTCTGTATCATGGTCAAAATAATGCCATTACCTCCTGCAAGATTGCTGCAGTGATTTTTGAAAGCTATACAAGTTGTTTTATCTGATTTTGGCTCTCGAAGGCTTTTTCTATCTAAAAGCAGTTGTGGTAATATACAAATGTAGAATAACTTGTGAGTTATATTTTAGATCTAAAACTATATGTATTTAATGGTATGACCAAGTTCATGTTTGGGAAAGCATCACCTGAAAATTGGGTTTTTAGTATTTTAAGTATTGTCAATTGAACTAAGAGGTGACATTTTTCCTGTTTACTTACATTATAGTTTGTATGCTCTATTCAAAAGCAAAAACTCAAAATTCCCAGTTTTAAATGTTACCATAGCTTCGTATACCAAAGAAAATAGTTTACTTAATTGAGTTTCAAATCTTGAGCTGGATTTAGTATTAGACATAGTTTAGTGATTATGTATATTTTTCATTGATAGTTAAACATACACACAAAGTATATTTTCTTTTTTAAAAAATGCAAAAGCTGCTTTAACATAAAATATGAACAGTTGAGCAAAGCATGATAAAAATACTTACTTGGAAGGATTGGGAATTGAGCAAGCACAGTGTATTTTTTGCCCCAGAGGTGGCAGTGGGAAAAGGTCTGTTTACCCGAGCTCTCCTGCTTCCAAATGAGGTCTGATGATTTTAGTTTGATGAATGACTTCAGGGAGCTATGATGCCCACCACACTGCCCAATGTCTTGGCCCAAACAACAAATCAGCTCATAGGTCTCCATTAATGTGCTGCTGGAAAGGATGTGGATTGGTTGGGGATGTATACAGGGAAAAGTTATTTCTGAAGATGGTATTTTTTATAAAATAATATTTTAACTGTGCTTCTCCCCTGCTTAAATACTTCCAAGGTAAAGACTATTATTTCTTATTTATGTCTATCCAGAGTCTTGTATATAAAGGTTCCTTTCCTCATAAATGTTTGTAAAATAAAATTTGATGTTAGTAGCAAGAATGAACTTTTTGCTTCTTGTTGCTTGCAGGGTTAAGGCAAAACTCATGGGACAAGTCTGGTTTTATGTCTTTTGTTTGTTTGGGGCGGGGGGTTGTTTTGTTTTTCTTTTTTGTCTTTTTGATGAGCTGTGGTATAATAGAAAAAAAGCCAGCAAGCGAGCAAGAGAGTGATGGTAAAGAGGACAGGAACTAGGGGAAAGTTGTTTGTCCATCCTTTCCATGTCAGCTTCACATTTAAGGCCTTTGCCACTCCTCTTTAGCATATGATTCAGTTAGTGTGGAACTCTCACCAGGTTTTCCTAGCACCATATGTTTGTATATACTATTCTACATCATGAAAAATTCTTCCCTTCTTTTTTATCTGAAAATTGTCTGCTGGTCCTCCAATATTCTGACATCTCCTTTGAAAAATCCTCGCTTACTCCCCCAGGCAGAGTTTGATTGTTCTTTTCTGGGATGGTACATATCTCTATCACAATGCTTTTCACAGTGCCTTACAAATATTCATTTACATACATGTCTGCTCTCAGGCTAAACTGTCAGCTCCGTACAGCAAGGCATATTTCTTATTCATTTCTGTATTCCCACCACCTTCTATTATGCCTTTCATAGTTGGCATTTGATGAAAGGCTGATTAATCTTTCTAAGCATTAAACTAGTCTTTTAGAACAATAATGTATTTGCCATGCAGTGATATATGATCCTGAAGAGTAGTTTATGCTCTCTGCTGCCTTTTTTTTCTCTATAAAACTACATAATAAAGAAAAAATGCACCAAATTTAAGAACAAGATTTGTTTGAAAAGTGCTAATTTGAGTAACTTGAATAAAATAGCTAAAGTAGTATGAATATCATATTAAGATAAATTGAGATTATAAATAATTTTTTCCACACTGCTTCTCAGTTTTTCCTAGACAATAGAATATTAAAGTAGAAGAATCATTAGAGGGTATCTTATTCAATTACATTATAAATGTATATTGAATAAATAAAGGAATGAATGAAGCTGAGAAATGTTAACTGACACACTCAAGTCACATCTTTTAGTGTCGATGCTAGGATTGGAGCGCAGATCACAATGTCAAGTGAAAAGTAAAACCCTGACTTTTAAAATGCTGTGATTTTTTTAAACTTTTTATTTTCCAATAATTTTAGACCTATAGAAAAGTTGCAGAAATAACACAGAGAGGACATGTACAGACCCTTCCTTAGTTTTCTCTATTATTAACAACTTATATATTGATAATTGCAGTATAATTATAGAACCTGGGAAATTAACATCAAATTCAGGATCCCACATTACCATTTTTTGTTGGGTCCCTTTGTCTCCTCAATATTTTATAGTTTCTCTGTCTTAACTTTTTTATGACCGTGAAGGGGACTCATCAGTTATTTTGTAGAATGACCTTCAATTTGGGCTTGTCCGGTGTTTTCTCATGAGTATATTGGGATTATGCATTTTGGACAAGAGGAAGTGTTATGCCCTACTCAGTGCATCATATCAGGGGATACATGATGTCAATTGATCTTATTATTGACGAGGTTAACCATAATCTCTTGAGGAATGTGGTGTTGGCCTGGTTTTTCCAATGTAAGGTTACTATTTTCCCCTTCATTATATAACTATATATTTATTTATATATATATTTATTTTTATGTATATATCTCGGAATAGATACTTTTAAACTGGGCAAATATCCTGTTTTCCTTCAATCTTTTGCCCACTGATTGTAACACTTCTTGGTAGATTTTATCTGTAACAATTGTTACTATTGCGTTTGCCTAATGTGATTTTGTATGTCCCTCATTCCTTCTACATTTATTAATTGGAATTCTTCAAAAGAAGAGATGTTCCTTCTTCCCCATTTGTTTGCTTATTCAATTATACATTTACATTAGTGTGGACATGGGTATTTATTTATTGTAGTACTTATAATTCAATACTATCATTGTGTAGTTTATTCAAATTATTCCAGCATTGGTTATTGGGGATCTTTTTCAGGCTGGCTTATTGTCTATTTGATATGTCCCATCCTTTTTTGAGGACTTACCTATTTTTTGGCAACACAAGATATTCCAGACTCACCTTGTGTTTTTCCTGCTCAGCCCTGAAATAAGCCACTTGTCCAAGGAGTTCTTGTTCCTTTTATTGGAGAATGGATTTAGAAACCAAGATCTCAGTGCCAGCTATATGTATTGCTAACAGGGTGTTATTGTTTCTAGTCCTTTATTTTTTTGTGGTACGCGGGCCTCTCACTGTTGTGGCCTCTCCCGTTGCGGGGCACAGGCTCACAGGCCCAGCTGCTCCGCGGCATGTGGGATCTTTCCGGACCGGGGCACGAACCTGTGTCCCCTGCATTAGCAGGCGGACTCTCAACCACTGCGCCACCAGGGAAGCCCTATTTCTAGTCCTTTTTAATGGACAGTGTTAGGGAATATGTGTATATATACTAATCCATGCATAGACATTCATCCATATTTATTTCTACATCAATCTCTTTCTAAATATATGAACAATTATGAATTAATATTGATATCTCTGATTCTAATACAACAGGGTTCTCTCTAGCCTCCAGCCTTTCCTTATTTGTAAATCTTCCTCTAATAGAGAAAAATGTGGCTCTCATTATCTATAGTATATTTACTTATTTGTTCAGTCCTGGTATGCACATCAAGTAATTACAAAGTTGATAACCCTTACCCCTGTGGGGAATTGACTTACTAATCAGAGTAAAGTAATCCTGTACAATTATTTTTGCCCCACAGTATCTCAAAATATTTTTTTTCCAAAGCTACTTTGGTTCATCATTTTATTTTCCATTCCATTCAATGTGGTTGTGTTATTCATTTATAACATAACTAGGTTCATTTGTTACTCATATGTTTACCTCATATACTGGGGTTATTTAATTTTTTAATTAATTTTTTTAATTTTATTTTTTATTAAATTTGCCATGGTTCTAAAAGGCAAAACTATCAAAAATGTTATACTTGGAGAAGTGTTGCTCCCACTACATCCTTACTACCAGGTTTCCCATTCCTCCCTTCTTCCCACTCTTTCTCTCCCATTCCGTGTAGGTAACCGCCTTTTTTCGTTTCTGGTTTACCCTTTCTGTATTTCTTTTGCAGATATGTAAATGAACAGATACATGTTTATTTTCTTGTATCTTTTTCTTTCTTATAAGAAAGGTAGCTACTATTGATAGTCTTTTGTAACTTGCTTCCTTATTTAACAAATCTCTCTGAAAACCACTTTGACTCAGTTCATAGAGATCTTCCTCCTTCTCTTATACAGCTGCCTAGTAACTTGTTGTGTAGCTCTAACATAATAAAGTCAATGACTTTCCTGTGCATGAACAGTAGGTGGTTTCCAATATTTTGCAAAAAAAACAATGCTGCAGTGAATAACTTTGTGCACACATATTTTCTAATTGCTGGAGATGTCATGAGGGTAGAGTCCTAGAAGTGGGATTGCTGAATCAGTAGGTGATTGATTGCATATGTAGTTTTTGTTAGGTATTGCCCAATTTATCTCTAGAATTGTATTTGAGTTAGAAACACATTTCCTAATACATGGAAAAAGGGGAATTTATTCACGTTTTCTTCTGGTACTTATATGGTTTCATTTAAAAAATCTAGGTCCTTAATTCATTTAGAGTTTATTGTGGTGTGTGCTATGAGATATGGACCTAATTTTATCTATTTCCAAATGGCCACCCAGTTGTCTCAGCACCTATTATTAAAAGTTTATCTTTACTTCAGTAATTTGAGATGCCACTTTTAACGTGCCAGATTTCAGACTGTTTCTCGTTGTTGCAGTCCACTTTTCTGGATTATTTGTCTACCTTTGTGCCAGTACTACTTGTTTTAATTATAGAGGCTTTATAGTATATTTTAATCTAGTAGGGCTGGTCCCCCTTACAGTTTTTCTTATGTAGTGTTTCTCTGGCTATTCTTTTATATTTGCTTTGAAAATGGACTTTAATATCAAGTTATCTAACTCCATAAAATAGCTTGCTGGTGTTTTTATTGAGATTTTATTGAGTTTTAAAATTAACTTAGGAAAAGCTCACGTCTTTTTAATGTTGAGTTGTCTCAACAAGATCAGGGTATGTTTTTTCATTTTTTCAAGTCTACTTTTATGTCTTTAAAGGGTATTTTTTAATTTTTTTAAATGTTCCACATTGTTAAATTAATTCCTAAGTATTTAATCTCCTTTATTGTTATTGTAAATGGTTTTCCTCTATCATTATATCCTTTATTAATTTATTGGTATATTAAGGCTATTTATTTTTGTATGTTCATATTATATCATGATACTTACTGGAGTCTATTTGTTTGAATTAGCTTTATCATCCATTCTCTGAGGTTTTCCTTGTATTCTATCATGTTACCTGCAAATAGATAGTTTTGTTCCTTCTTTAACTGTGTTTGTGCCACTAATTAATTTCTGTCATCTAATTACATTAGCTAATATCTTGAGTGCATTACTGAATAGTAGGATAAATAGTGGGCATGCTTACTTTGTTCCCAATTTTAGTGAAGATGCTTCTACTTTTTCCTCATTAAATAAGATAATGGATTTTGGATAAAGTAACCCTTAATTCCTATTTTTTTTTTGCACTTTATTTAAACATGAATGAGTGTTCAAGTTTGTCAAAGTTGTTTTCAGCTTCTATAGAGATAAATTTTCCTTAGATCTATGACATAATAAGTGATAGCAGTAGATTTATAAATATTGAAGTGATTTCCCATTTCTAAAATAAAGCCCATATGGTCCTGGTGCATTATTTTCTTAATATGGTATTGGATTCTGTTTGTTAATAGTTTATGTAGTTTTCTTGCATTAATTATGAGTGATGTTATTCTTTTCTTTCTTCATAATGTATTTATATTTTAGGTATCATTGTTATGCTTGTTTCATAAAAGAAATTATGAATTTTTAATTTCTTCTCAATGCACTGGAATAACTTCTAGGGTCTTTAGATTATATGGTCATAGAAAGTAGGTAAAAAATCCCCTGTCAAAACATCAGGACCTGGGGCTTTTTGTGGAGTAATTTCTAGAATAGTTTCAGTGTTTTTTCCTGTGGAAATTGGACTAAGATTTGTAATTCACATGTAATTAATTTGGTAATATATATCTATCTAAGTTTTCAAATTTATTTGAATAGAGCTCTGCAAAGCAGTCCTGTGCGTGTGTCTGTGCATGCATGTGTACATGCATGCATGTATGTGTTTTAATTTCTTTGGTTTCAGTAGTTATTTCCCTTCTGTCATTTCTTACTTTACATCATTTCCTTCCTATATTTTCTTTCTGCTTTTGCTTGATCAGATTAGCTAGTACTTTTTCTCTCTTATTATTTTAAAAAACAAGATTTTAATTTATTAATTAGATCTACTTTTTTATTATTCTCTGATCATTTACTATTTTTTTTTTTTTTGCTGTACGCGGGCCTCTCACTGCCGTGGCCTCTCCTGTTGTGGAGCACAGGCTCCAGACGCACAGGCTCAGCGGCCATGGCTCACGGGCCCAGCCGCTCCGCGGCATGTGGGATCCTCCTCGGACCAGGGCACAAACCCATGTCCCCTGCATCGGCAGGCGGACCCTCAACCACTGCGCCACCAGGGAAGCCCTGATCATTTACTTTTATTTTTATTATTTCCATCATTGTGATACTTTTTGTTTTATATTTACTCTTTTTCTAGTTTTTTGAGCAGAGAATTTAATTCATTTACTTTCATTCTTTCTTTGTTATTATTTAGTGCAATGATCTTCCTTTTATCAGATATAGTGTTTTCATTGTCACTTTTTTATTTCTATAATTTCAGTTTGTGTTTCCCCTTTTAACCAAGAGTTATTTAATGAAAAGGTGTTTTTTTACATCCAAGTGGAAGGACTCCCTTGTTTGTTTTTTAAATATAAATATATAATTTCTTATTTTATGGCCTTATAATTATGGAGTATTATTTATAATACTTTTACTTTATGGAAGTTACTGGTATTTTCTGTGCAATTTAATATGTGATCAATTTTTGTTAACATTCTCACCTGAGAAGAAAGTGTACTCTTTATTCTTAGAGGTAGAGTTAAATATACATTCATAAGATGTTGGTTATGTTGGTTAAATCTTCTATCTCCTCTCTAGCTTTTTTGTTCACTTGTTCTGTCTTGTACTTAGAGTGCCATAATAAAGTCTTTTATTATTAGTGTTTTTCTCTTCTTGCATCTCTTGTAGATTTTGCCTCATAAATGCAATGTTTTGATTTCTTTAGACCTTTTCAGCTGCCTGAATTCATGGATGATTCATAAACCTTTCTCATTGAATGAAATGGCAAGATGCATTGGAATTACCTTATTGCTCTGCATAAAAATAAGATTCCATCGATTCTTTAATATATAAATCCCCTTGACAGAATTCAGAACATATGCATCTTACCTCAAAGTGAATTTTATACCAATTCTATACCAGACAATACAATGAGAATTGTCTGTGTATATCATATAAAACACTTTGTCTCAAAAATAAATTTTTTTAATTGTAATATTTAGCATTGAATACTTTAGACCATCAAACTATTGATATTTCATGAAAGTTAGCCCCGTGGTTCCCAAACTTGACTGTGCATCATGTTAAGAGCTTGTCACATAGATGCATATGCCCTACCAATGGAATTTTGGTTCAGCATATCTGGATGTGGCCTGAGACCCAGAAACAGAAAATCCAGAACTAGATAGGGGAACCACTGATGTAGTCCTCTCATTTTGCAAGGGTTCCTCTTAAGCAATATTTAATTCCTCACTAACTCACTTTGATATTCAGATGCATTCATATCTATTATGTTGCTTTGTTGGTAAATGTCCCCCTTCTGGACCTTTGGCATTATGACATATATTCAACCATTTAAAACATACTTAGCTTGACAATAGGCAGTATTAAGACACTCCTGGATAAAATATAAAAATTTCCTTAAATCTATTACTCTTATCTTCCCAGACAAAAAAAAGTCAGAGGAACTGTACTAGCGTCTGAACTAACAGCCTTAAATAAAGCTGAAGGATGTGATTATTTAACAAATTTGTTCACCATAAAAAAGAAAGGAAAAACTTTGTACGCCATAGGTATCTGGGCACTTAGTAAAGACTGTGAGTGATAAGAAATATACAAAGAAGGAACATGAACAGAGATTATTTGGAAAATTATGCAGCAAAACTATGACCATTGAGCTCATTCAAGCAACAGAAATATTAGAAGCCAAGCTCTAATCGTTTGGGGTTTTCCTGGACTTCGAAATAACTAACATCACTTCATAAAGTCAGGTAGGGGAATATTCTGTAAAGTCTTTGTTCTGAGTTTTTAATTGTTTTGCTAAAGCCTCAGGCTCAATTTCAGCTGAATTGTTGGACTGAAGTCTCATCCAAACTGACAAAATAAGCAGCGAATCTCTGCAATTCTCTACAAAGTACAAAGGAAAAGAATAGGTTATATAACTGACTACATTGCATTTGGCTGGTAGTTTTTCTGTTCAGCTGGTAGGTGAATTACTTATCGTCTCCTTCGATTGCAAAATAGATGCAGTGTAGTAATTCAGAGGTTATTCATATATCCTTTAAGATTGATACTGTGTGTTTACATATTGCACATTGACAACCATTTTCACAAAATTATTGTGAAAGCATTGGTCTTACATTTTTACGTGGTGAAATAGAGACAGAGAGGGAATGCTCTGCCTCGGGCTGTCAGTGTGAATCTCTGAGATGACTGGAGGCTGGGAAAGAAATTCAAGCCTGTCTTCATTTACCAGGCCAAGATTACTCTACCAAACCAATTTTCAATTTAGATATAAATGTAGTCTTTGATTTCCCTTCATAATATGTGTAAACACATAGAGCCACCTTTGTCCTTATTTCAGGGTTCCTCACCTTCTGCTATTGGAGGCAAAGCAAAAGTCAGGAGAATTCAACTAATTTGAAAAATGACCAAATTATGATTGCCCTGGAGCAGGGCACAGTGTGAGTTTATCAGTGAGTCATTTTATAGCCTCTGATAATGTTTCTATCTCCTGAATCCATCCTCTGCTAATATTCCTATATCTTCCAAAGCAACTCCATGGAGGAATTAATCAGCAAAATTGTTCTTTTGCAATGGAAGCACCTTAATTCATTGAAGTTAAAGCAAATTTTGTCAGTTTTTACTCCAACCCAAAAAATGAAAAATACCATAAGAGAGTCATACATAACAGATGTTAATATTAAACAAAAGAAAAACTACAAGATCTTTCCATCTTTTGAAAGATAACAAGGTGTCCAACCACTATTTTGTTACAGTTCTTGACTATAAATAAGACTAAAGCAGAATCAATAAAATTATTTTACTTAAGAGGTACTCATGCATCTCCAAGAATATTTAAATATCCATTGACATACAGATGTTTGGCTATTCAACAGATGCCTTCCACTGATACATGCAATACTTTCAGTGATATACGCAAACAAAATTGCATTTACTTCAGAGTTTTGAATGTGTCAAAAATGCCCTGGTATATTGCTTAGTAGTTACAAGTAGTAAACGATTATTTGCACAATTATTGATTTGAGATAAGATCATTGTCATCAGATCCTGGTTCAGAGGAAGTAAACACTATAGTTATACTAATAATGTACACATTTTAAACAGTATTTAAGGGACCAATTGTTTTAAACAATGTTCTTGGTGCAAAGACCCCCTGATAATGACTTTTATCCCCATCACTTCTTTTAGAAACAAACATTGTAGGCAAGAAGATATTATATAAGATTTTAAGCAACTTTGCAACAAAATTTGGTCATGTAAGAATTATTCTTGAGACATTAGTTTGGTTAATAGATGTTCCAGATTTACAATAAGCAGTGTCTGTTAGAAAAATTGTTTTAGAGTTTTTAATTTTACCAAAAGAAGAAAGGAGAATTTTAGTGATTAAGTTCTGCTGGATAATGCTTAATTAGTTGTGTGATTGTAATAATGATGCTAAGAATAGTAATGTAGCAGTTACCATGTTTTCAATATTTGCTTTGTACCAGGCACATTGCTATACACTTTACAGTTACACAACTACTGTTATCTTGGGCATTTTGTGTAAGCAGAAGCCACTCTCAGAAAAACTAGGTAACTTCTCCAAGGTTAGACTTATCCATAATTTATACTCATTTCTACAAATGTCTTCTCTCCGTGGTTAAGCTAAATCTTTGAAGAACTGCCTGGATCATGCAATGTAATCATGATACAATGTTACAAGAGTAGTACCAACTCTTTGGGCTTTCTGGATAATAGTAATGATATTAAACTGTACTTGGGGAAATCATTTGACCCTGGGTGTAACTGGGTCCAATGTAATTGTGAAGTTCTTTATAATGGGCTTTGATTGTATCTGGTTTTCTGCTTTGCTGCAGTGACAGGACTGTGTGTTTGATGAGAGTCACATTGGTATAGCTATAAATGTGATACTACAGATGATTTCATATGCAACACATGAGACAATTATTTAATGAACAATGACTATAGCATTCTACATTGCCTTTTATTGAGAGTTGCATAAGAAAAACTCTTTTGTATTCCATGAGCTGATGATAGAGTAATTATATAGTATTTTTTTGCAATGGGAAGATTATGAAACTTTCATTATATAAAAACTAAAGAGATGACAATATAAAATTCAGTAAAGATGCCACCTACTCCACATTTCCATACACATGACTATTTTTTCCAATGTTCTCTTTTTGTCTAATTGCACTACAGGAGAGTCTGAACGTTCATTGAATTAGGTAAATTAAATGTGGCTCCTGGTTTCTACCTTTCATTTTAACTCAAGTTTTTCAGACAAATTGTGGTTTTAAAGTCCTTAGCTCAGAGCTTTAATAAAAAAACAAACAAACAACAACAAAAAAAAAATTTGAGAAAACATTTATATGCCCCAAATTTATTGAGTACCAGCTCTGGGCCAGATACCTTGCTTGAGACTTGAGGACAGGAATAAATGATTTAGTCTATTAGTTGAGATATACAAATTAATACATCATTATTCACAGCTTTTTTACATGAAGTTCATAGCCTCTGTATAAGTCTATGAATACCTTTCAGGGGATTCTTGAAATCTTAAAATTATATGCAAATCATTGTGGGTCTGTGGATATGTACACTTTACTAGGGAGGCGTTCATGGATTTCATCAGGTTCTCCAAAGTTTCATAATGTAAACAAAGTTAGGAATTATTAATCCTCATCTTCCTTGGCAACGTTAACTAGTTTTAGTGGTATAGTTTTTAATATGTAAAGAAATATTGGTTCAAAAGTACTGTGACTTGCTTAATATCAAGTATCTTTTTAATGGCAAGTTTAGAATAAGAATAATAAATTGTCTTTTGACATAATCCAGAGTTGCTTCCCACCATGTATTTATTTCATTAATATTATCTGAATTTTTGTTTAAACTCTAAAATGTTGGCTAGCCATATAGCCTGAACCATTTTTTTCCTACATTCTCTTCATCTGTTAAATGGAAACATGGGCTTTCATATGCCTCCATGTTTAATAGGGGAAAATTCCAAGCCAGTATTAGACATCCAAACTCTAATTTAGTTTTTATTTCTGCTCAATTTTTGTAAGAAGTGAATGATCACCAGAATTTTTTCGATGTAATTTCCTGGAGGAGACCTAACCTGAGAGTGTTGTCCATCCAAGTCACAATATCTTTGATGTCTAATAATCTTTGTTCATCATAAAGATAAATTACAAAGGAAAGATTCCATTTACTTCATCTATTCTCTGCCAACTAGGACAAGGGCATAACTGAACAGAGTTTTAGATATTTCAACAGGATTGGGCCAGATGTTCTGGTTAGATAAGTAAACCAGATAGCAGGGTTAGTCTGCGGAGCCCATTCTCCATGCATTCTCATAGTCGTCAGTGGTTTGCTTTGCCTTTTTCGTTTGTTTGTTTGCTTAGCATTAAGATTTGGTTTCGCCATCAGGAAAATGGTGTTTATCATTTATCAGTGTAAATCATAACAACTTAGTGCTTTCTTATAAGACCTCAGAGTGTCACTTTTATCAATACAATATATAAACACACATTGGTTATTTATAATCCTTCTGTGAAAGCTGCATTAAAGATTTTACTTGTTTTTAGTTGAAAAGTTAGAAGACATGATCTTTTCAAAAAAGATAATGTGTGTTCCTATTTCGTCATTATGAAGAGTAAAGTTCATGTTACATTTCATGTACTTATCTAACATTTTACCACCCTAGGGACTGAAACATAGAAGGAAATTAGGTCAGACTTAGCCTTTATAAAGGCATTTTTACTCTGACACACCACTGGGTGGAGTACATTGCTAGCCCAGAATCTAATGTTACTGTATTGTAGGGTGTTTCTGTGCCAGATGAGAGAAACTCCTAATCAACGTTGAGGTTTTGTGTATTGTTTTAAAAATTTGGGCATGTTTACTAAAGGCCAAATATTAGAATATAATACCAACATTGAATATGCCCTGGCATTATAACTTTCAAGATTCAATCCATCTTCTCTACACCCATGGGAGATAAGGTTTGATACCCTGCCTAGAAAACTCAAAGAATTATTTGGAAGAAGGCCATTTTATGTTCTCTTCAAAAGAGCAGCTGCAATTTGGGCTGAATTAGTGCTTTAACTCTACTTGGAAAAGCATAAAGCTTATTTTTGATAATGGAATCAAACTGTACCCAGATATTGAATTTGACTTTTCATTTGATGTTGCTTTGATACAGTTTATATTGGAGCTGAGCCCTAATCTTATAATAAAATGAACTGTCAGATGCTCTGTGGGACTATCGTTGTCAATAGCATTTACCTGAATTTGGCCTTCAGAACTTTAAGGATGAGAATGATTTCCTAGTAGGTGTTGGTTCCTATGATTTTAAATTTCCCCCATTCCTCTCTTATCTCTCTAATTCTTTCTTTCTAATGCTGGGAAAATGAAATTTACCGATCAAGTCTAAAAATCTCCAACCTTACAAATTTACTGTGCCTCAAACTTTGCAGTCTAATAAAATTACAAGATTTCTATAAAACTATTTAGAATCTATAATTCTAAATATATGGGTGCATATCTCAAGTAAGTATTTTATGTTCCTTGTAAGAGAGGATTCTCACTTTGACAATTCCTTTCTCTTTGTTTCTTTTATTCCTTTAATTTCATTTTCCTGCTCACATTACACTTCCTCATTTCTTCTAAGCTTTCAGCTCTCAAACCTCAGCCTATAGCTTTCATGCTTCTGAAGCAGCCCTCATTCTCCATTTTCTATTCTAAAATGAATTCTTTCGACTGTGTTTGTTAATAATGTCATATTTTCACTTCACTTAAATTTTCTTTCCAGTGCTATTACAGATTCTTTATTTCTCCTTTCCTCCTCACCCCTCCCTACCCCCACCCAAGTATAGCATCTCATCTATTTCTCTATATGAAGCTATGGTTTACCCAAGGGAGGGACTTTCTCATGCATGCAGCTCAGTGCTATGATGATTTCAATGGTGCCAGCATATTTTAACCACATCATTATCATGTAGTCTCAAAGCCTTGCTCGCTGAAAACACCATCTTTAAAAGGATTTCATTTCCATTAATCAATTTTAAAACTTGAGATTCAAGCACATAATGCATTTATTAGAATGTCCCCTACTTGTTCCCACATTCATTTCATTCTCTTGACTATCTAAGAAAAAGGAATTGTGCAGGAGTCTTTTCTCTCTCCATGCTTACCTCTCCTTTCTATATCCCACCGAGCCCCTCCAAGTCTATTCTTCCATACAGTAGTTAAATCAGAGCATGCGGCAGGACCGCATTGTGTGAACTGGTGGCCACACAAGTACTTTGTATTCACTGGAGGTTTAAAAGTACAGCAGCTGCATATAAATATGCATAGTTGAGAGATTCATGATGGTGCCACCTCATTCTAGTGCTGGTTGGCTGCAGTGCAGGCACTACAAATCAATGAACATTTTCCCCATCCATCAGCTGCTCGCTTGCAAGCAGACAAAACACTTACAATGCCAGAAACCCACAGAGAGCTCCTTAGTGAACGAAACCTCACTGTCACAAGATTCAAAATAGCCCTATCCCTCCCACCCTGAATCTCCACAGTTCTCGACCTCAAATGTCTTTTTTATCCAATGTGGATCGCAAGCACTTAAAAAATAACATGAGAAAAGAAAGAGAAAAAAAAAGGAGCAATGATAAATCAGGGTTGGAGGGTCCTCACGTTACACTTGTCATAAAACAAAGGATTCTTTGAGCATTAACCTTTTAGAGAATAAAATAAAGATGGATTTGCTTATGTTGACTATACTGCTTTATAGCTGTAGGGTGTGAGTGCTGAAGCATTTAAGTATGCAAAGCATTGTGCCATGCTCTGGCAGACATTTGTAATTTATCCATAGTTATTTGATGGCTTTGGGTGTTGAAGGAGTTATAATATGCTGATATGAGAAAAATAAATCATAGGTATATTTAATAAGTAGAAATCATGTTTTCTCCCATTGATTGAACAATTTTTGCAGAGGGCTTAGGTATATTTATATTGTCAACCATTCAATCCATGTAGAAATTTTAATAAAAGCTTAATTCCATTTAATAAAATTTCCTGTGAAATATATTAATGAACCAAATGTATATTTCTTGGTGAAAAGGTATACATTCATTACATCTAGAGAACAAATCTATTTTTCATTTTTAGATAGATAACATTAGCAACAAAAATAGTTTATTCTTGTGTAGAGTGAGTACTTAGCTATTCATCAGTTTATAACACTTTCTGACAACTTGCCAATCAACTTACCAATAAGAGCAATAATCAATTAGATTTCTCATTCATTTTTTCAACTATTTGTCAAATACTTACTGTAGCACTATGCAACATAAAATAATATATGATAATATCTATAGTCCCTGTTTTGAAGATGTGAATATTCTTGTTAGGGAGACAAGAAATACAGTTATACAGGGCTTCCCTGGTGGCGCAGTGGTTGAGAGTCCGCCTGCCGATGCAGGGGACACGGGTTCGTGCCCCGGTCCGGGAAGATCCCACATGCCGCGGAGCGGCTGGGCTTGTGAGCCTGTGCCCTGCAACGGGAGAGGGCACAACAGTGAAAGGCCCGCGTACTGCAAAAAAAAAAAAAAAAAAAAAAAGAAATACTGTTATACAAATGACCATGTAACTTTCAAATTTCAAAGAAGTCTAGTTGGGGTTTGGCATGTTCAAGATATTTAGTAAATATTTGGTAAGTATATATGACATATTGATTTAAAACTTATCTAGCTAATTAATATGTTTGGTTACCATATTGCAGGAAGGGTAAAAACAAATACAGTAAAGGTAGTTATAATTGTCCATAACTATGGGTCAGAGAAGCTGACTTAGCCCATGTTTTGTTTGCTTGTAAGCAGCAAAACCAAAATTCAATCCCCTATCTGCTTAACTCCAGAGTCCATCCACTCACTTCCACTGTGCCATGTTGAATTACAAGACAGGATGTGATAATTGCTCTAGTGGATCAGAGGAGGTAAAGATCACTTCCAGCTGGGATGACCAAAGAAGACATCATTAAGAAGGAGTAGCATTTGAGCAAAAGCCTTTGAAGAACAGGCACAGCAACAAAGCAGAAACTACAGACAGGGGTGAACACCGGTGAAACCTTATGACTCTGGAAAACAAGTTGCCAGATAGACAAAGGACATCTCTTTCAGTGAAATGGGTGCTGTAAATACTACCACTTTTAGAGAATTGCCAACAGGACTCCTCACTTATTAGAAGTGGAATCCACAAAGTGATTTATATTTCAGATTTCAAAAAGAAGTCAAACTGTCTGGATCCCAGTTTCTTCATTTCTAAAGTAAGGATTTAAACAAAATAACCAGTGAAGACTCCTCTTGGGGGTTCTGTTTTGTAATGCTTTTATTTTCATTTTTCTCAGAATACAAAACAAAAACGCTAGAAGTAGCTGATTCAGTGTATACTAGTTATATAACCTGTGTATATGTAATTATTCTTAGAATACAAAGCATATCTAGATATTCAGATATCTATATCTATATGTCTATATCTATATATAAATAAGTTATTTGCATTTAACTGGCTAATCTAAGCTCTAAATTTAATTTCAAGAGAGCATTTTTTTTTTTTTTGGGCCATGATGTTTCCCCATTTTGCTTCCCATTAGTGTTGGAATGCAAACTAATTCTTGAAACAATTTAATCAATACTTAAAGAGAAAGTGAACATATATTAAGTACATGATAAATACAAAATTTGGGGATTATGCACTCTTTCATAATATCTGTTTCTGTATTTTAACTATTGGAGAAGATACAGAGATTGGAATATTAGATATTAAATCATCAATAAAAAGGCCTTTTTGCAGTCTTAAATGTTTTGAGTAGATTCATATATTTTCCACTTATCTAGCCTATAACTCAGACAATGCTCAAAGCAATATTTTGGCAATGTTTATCAAATATGTATCAATGATATATATACGTATATATCAGATGAATATATTGTGTGTGTGAACACGCATGCATGCATGTAAACAAGTTAAGGGAACATGAGAACTTAAAAGAATGATACAGTACTTATTTTTTCCTGACATCAAATCTTTTTTTCTTTCTGTCAACATTTTCCCCTAATTTTCCTTCCCAAACAAGAAAAAAGAACAAAGAGAGAAGTGTTTTGTTTGAATTTAGGGTGAGAATAAAATCAAACGTCATTTTTCTCATAATTTTTGCAAAGGCTATTAAAGGGATATTAGTGGGGAGCTCTTCCTTGAATAGAATTACCCTGGATGGAATTCCATCCTGCCATTGTTGCTGCTAAGCACATTCAGGGGGAACTGGATGTTGTGAGAGTCTCAGACTCTCATTTTCCATCTCACTGTTTCTCTTATGTCCTAAGGTAGTATGTTTTGGTAAATACTTATTTGATTCCAATCTATTTGAGTTGAATTTATTAGGTTTGTTTTAGTGATTTGAATTAAACTGAACCCCACTCGTAGCGAACAATGCAATGCTTTGATCATTTTCATTCTGGTTCTGATCTTAAGTGGGATAGTTTAAGCTTATTTTGGTTAAATCAGTTTATGGTCAAATTGGCTAATCTTCTTAACAAATATTTACTGAGCACCAACTACATTCATTAGCACTCAGTCTTGTTACAAAGAAAGGACACATAACAAGATTTCTAACCTTGACGGCTTATATTTTATGTTGAGAAATAGTATTAAATCCTTGAAAACTTAACCAATTTATTAAACTCTTACATACATGAATGCTAAATGAGTGATAAGGTATACAAAAGCCTTTGGAAGTTCAGAGACCAGGAACTTACATTAAGTCCTGGCTTTGTAACTAGGCAGTTTTGGCACCGCTTTCTAATGGGAGAAAACTCTCTAGATAAATTTGCCCTCTGTTGCATGCTGAGCAGATTCAAGTTGAAAACCGCTGCTCCAGGCAGTGAAAATAGTTGAAACAATTTGTGCAGATAATCACTTAATAAAAAGTAGATGAAACCGGAGCAATGGGTAGATTGCAGTAAAATTTACTATCATAACGTGAAAAAAACGTCCCTTCAGAAGAGAAAGGGTAGGATCTTAAGTTAGAAGAACTTTAGTTTTATAAATGCATTTCTGGTGGGAAGCATGAGTTACTTTGCAATAGAATCATTGATTTTTGTCAAATAAAATTGTCAAACTTATACCATGTAATAATTAAGAACAAACATTATTTAGTAATTTCAAAACCAGTCATGGAATTGAATACTTATATTTCAAGAAAAAAGAATATGAATAAATACCAAAAATGTACAACAACATCTTAAGGCTGGAACTTGAATAGTATGTTAACCTAATAACCCTTAAGTCTTCCCATTTTTCTTCGTTACCATGTATATAATCACCTATTTAAGTAAGCAGCAGGTCTAGTAATGTGTTAGGTTGGAACCAACATTCAGATGTGCATTGCTTCAAGTTAGTCCATTTACACTCTCAGTGAACTTGGAAATCTGTTTCAAATCATATAAATCTCAGATTTCTCAGCAACAACATGTAAAATAATAATTGTTACCAAACCTACCTTCCAGAATTGTGAGGGCTCTGTAGGAAGTAAATGAGTATGCTCTAAAAGTGATGCAGCCCACATTTGAGACATTGTCATTGCTGTTATATGACCTGCTTTGTTCTGTGATAATTTTCTTCTAATGTTCAAAAAGTCAAGTATGTTTTAAATTCTACCTTTTAATAAATTTCCTGTAGACAGAAATTGTGTTATTTCTTGTCTTTTCTTCTCTTATAAAATTGATAAAAATTTTGTCTGATATACACATTTATTATTTTAATCAGTAGCTGGAGGAAAGGTGAATGCATATTAAAAATAATTATAAAATCTGTCACTAGAAAACCTGCAATTGTGGACAAAATAATGAGAAAACTACTTCTAAATTAATGATTAGAGTGTAATGTGTGAGCTTTTTAATCTATTATTGAGTGCTGGATTCCAAAACCATGTTATTTCTTAAAATCTAAGTCTGCTGAAGAGGAATAAAAACAAACGTCTTAAGATTAAAAAACTAATTTTATATTGAAAACTTACTATTGAGTCCACAATAAAGTGCTACATGGCAGGAATATTATTAGCTAAACAAACATAAATTTGGCTAAAAAATTTAATTTTGACCAAATTGACATTTCATTGTCAGTGTTCATGCACTGTATATTCAGTTTCAAATAAAATTCTGGTCACCCAAAAACACCTAGGTAACAGGACATCCTCTCATCTACAAAGTGATTTGTTTATTTCTTCTTAAGCTGTTTGGGTCCAGATAGTGATTTGAAATGTTATTCATCTCTGATTTGAAAGATATTGGGTTGTTCTTAATTTGCCATTTCCTAACTCACTCACTGGTTCTCATAGACAAAGCCAAGAAATTTCTCCCTGTGTAGTCAGGGTAATGCTTTGGGCTTTAGAATAAGATCTAGAAAGTTCAGATTCTAACTCTACCACATTATGCCTAGGGCCAGTTATTTAATCTCTAAGGTTCCTGCTCTGTGAGAATGGAGATATCATTTTTTTCCAAATTTCATGTATTGGTGAAAGAGGATATGTATAGCAGAAATGAACTAGCTTGATACCTACCCCTTGCTGAATACTTAGTAATTATTAGTGTTGCTATTCATCCAGTCATTAGGTATTTATCTGTCAAGTACTGTGCTAGGAAGTGAGGGTGTAAAGATGAATGTGACACATTCTCAGCCCTTAAGGAATGTTCAGTATGGTGGATGAGAGAGAGATGGGACAGACCAAAGAGGTAGGCAATTATAACGCAGTATAAGTATGCTGAAGGGTAAGCAGAAAGAGCTAATGAAACATAAAAATGTCTAACTCAGATTTAAGAAAAGAGAGCTACTTGAGTATTCGTTGAATCATTCAGACAAGTATTTATTTAGGGCCTACTATATACTAGTCATTGCCCAAAAAGCTAGAGATATGGTGAGAAGAAAAACAGATATTGTGTGTTCTGTGGGGAAGATATCATCTTGTGGGAGAAGACAGTATTCTAATAATTACTACAATAAATATAAAATCACAACTATAACAGTTGCTACTAACTATAACAGTTGCTACTAACTAACAGTTGCCACTGATCACAACTATAACAGTTGCTACTCTCAACTGAGGGTGATTTTGCTCCTCCCAAGAGACAATTGGCAATATCTGGAGATTTTTTGAGTTGTCCCAACTGAGGGAGTGCTACTGTCATGTAATGGGTAGAGGCCACGATACTGCTTAACGTTCTACAACACATAGTATAGGACCCCACAATAAAGAAATATCTAGGTCAAAATGCCCATTGTGCCAAGGTTGGGAAATCCTGAAGTAATTCCACCACTCTTTATAGAATATAAGCCCATGATGGCAGGGGTGCTTCTATTTTTTTACACTGACATAAGCCCAGTGCCTAGAAACATGCCTGTCATATAATAGGTACAGACGTCCCTCAGTATCCACCGGAGATTGGTTTCAATATCCACCATGGATACCAAAATTCACGGATGTTTTGGTCCCTTAGTCACCCCCGTATCCACGGGTTCTGCATGGGCCGATTCTGCATCCATGGATTCCAGAATCGTAAGCATACTATGCAGTCCACAGTTGGTTGAACCCACAGATGCAGAACCCGGGGATACAGAGGGTCACTGCACTTAGTAAATATCTGTTGGGTAAATGAATTAGCTGTGACTGACTACCTGAAAAAGTGAATAGCATATTCAGAAGTCTGGGCTTAGAGTAAGTAGTTTATGTTAAGAAGCTGAAAGGAGGCTAATGAGTCTGGAATCAAAGCAAGCAAAAGGATGGTTCCATTGATAAAACCAATGAGAATGGGCTTATAGATATTTAAAATCTAGTTGCAAGTCTTGATCACTTTTTATGTAAAACCTAAATTGTTCCTCCTGAAATTTCATACAGTTTCTTTTTATTCTGCTCTCACTGGAGAACACATTATACACGTTTAAGTAAATCCAACCCTTTTTTTTGGTCAAAGAAGTCTAAAATATTCTCAGCCTATCATTTTCATCTTTGCTGATTTCTGTTTTCAAGGTCCTCAGAATTGTGGTCTAGATCAAGAACACCAGACAAGAATCAATTAATGACTTAGACAATTTTATGTGTGAGAACAGATAACTCTGGGAGGGATTGGGTTCCTTAGAGTGGTAGTTCTTGAGGGTGTGGGTAGGATGCTGGGGCAGAAATAGGATGGATATTTCAAAAAAGCTGCACAACTGTCTATTCCTGCCATTTGCATCCAACCAAAAAAGTGGAACATTACTTTATCGGGTGATGTGCTTTGACTCCCTGAATGAGGCAGTGTCTACCGTTTAGCAGCTCTCCCAGCTCCCTGTCTATCATTTCTTAATGATGCCTACATTATAAATATTTTTCTTTCTCCTTTACCAGTGGGGAAAGGGTTAAACAGTTTGTGAAGTAAGCATGGTAAAAATAATACTGATAGTGATTACATTTGTGAAAATCTTAGAACATATAATGGATCAGCAAAAGCACCAACATATTACAAGCTTGCACTCTCTCTCTCTCTCTCTCTCTCTGTAATAATATATTCTAAGCAGTTCATCCCATCTATGATTACCTGAACTGCTTCAGCTTTCCTTAATCAAGCAGGAAAATGTGCCCTACTGTGTGCATACATGTACACACACACATTTTCGCCAGTCACTGCTCCTAAGGGCACAGTAGTAGCCCTCCGCATTTGAAGGCAAAGGGATGTCTGGGAGTACATGGGGAGTGTAAGTGAGGAAGGGAAGGAGAGGCTAGGGGGCATGCAGCTGGGTGTGTTCATCTCTACTCATTTCAGCTTCCATTCTATTTGAAAAAGGGAGAGTGTAGCTAAAAAACAGGCATAATTAACAAACCATTTAAATATTTTAGCCATTTAAAAAAAATCTATATACTTATTTTTGGCCGGGGCATGCAAGATCTTATTTCCCCGACCAGGGATGGAACCAGAGTCCCCTGCAGTGGAAGCACAGAGTCTCAACCACTGGACCTCCAGGAAAGTCCCCTTAGCCAATTTACATCAAATCATGCATGTGATATCCAATATTCTTATTTTTGAAATTGTGTTACTATATACTTTTGTATAGTTTATACAATTGTATTATGCATCTAAATAGCTGATTAACAAATATTAACAAATAATTAACAAAATTCAATTACTCCAAGTTCAACTTGTAAAATTGTGTAATTTTTTTGTTATCTGAGTGTACCATCCTTTTAATATTGATGTAACTGAAGAACTTAGAGAGTCATAAACTGAAATTTTAGAAAAAGTACCTAAAACCTAGCAGAGGCATTCCTGGGGTCTCTTTCCATGCCCCAGTGGAACAGTGGAAAACCCGTATCAATCTATTGCCCACCTTGAAGCTTTTCTAGTACAGATGAAAAGTTTCATTTTTCTGGTGGATGAAGGAACTTCAGGAGTAATTGTGTCTACATCATGACATTTATTGAAGTAGACTAAATCAAGAATGGGGGCCATGGTCTGTGGGCTGAGCAATCCTCACTCCCATGTAGGACAGTAATTCTTATCCCCATCTGAGCATCAGAATCACCCTGGGGACCTTTCAGAATGCACGTGCCTTGGACCCATTCCTGGATATTCTGCTTCAGTAGGTCTAGAGTGGAGCGTTGGCATGTATATTTTGAAAAGACTCCTGGGTAGGTCCTGTGTACTTTGTGGATTAGAAATCACCAATCTAGGGTTTTCTTCTCACAGTCATGCTATGAGGGTCCCTAATATTTGGAGAGTTCTCTACTGGACAGGATGTTAAGAGACTCCATTCTTTAGGACAGTGACGTACCACCCTATGATTTTTGGATGTAGACTAACCTAACGTCCTGAGTTTCTTCCCACATTTTTACTTGTGATTAACGCTTTATCACAAAAGCAAAGCCCTACATGTTTTGCCCGTGTTTAAATAATATTTCAAAGAGAATTTCTTGTAGTGTAAAATATCTCCAACTACTAATTTATTTTAAAAGATTCCTTTTTAAGTAATATAGATTAATAAATCATGTATGCTTCTTTGAGAAATAATAATGTAGAGAAATATTTTCAAAAGACAGTGATAATGAAGGAAATAACAATAGGTATAAATAACAAATAAATGCATAATAGTTTTCCCTTATAGAACACCTTTATATCTAGTGTCTAACCCATTAGATTATAGGCATTCTGAAGCTCACATGTATTTTAATTAAAATGTGATTCATCCTTCTATATATTTAAAATAATATAGAAATGACCTATTTTTGAATTAGTATTTCATTTTTATGTTATATGTACAAGGAAGAAATCATAGCCTTGCTTTTATTTATTCAATAAACATAAGAAAACCTTTATCAGGTAATTTTAAAATATAATTTCTGCCTTTATGATGCTACTGAAACTACTCCGCTACTATGAACACCTGATGAGGTTTAGTTGCAGATCCAAGGGACACATGTAGTTCTTACTTTATTGGACTTCTCGATGCATTTGACTTGGACCACCATGCTGTTTGAAACTTTATTGACTTCTGTGACTCTCCCCGTTCTTCTCCTTCTAATTTTTCACTATTCCTCCTCTCTGTGTCCAGGAACACTATTATCTATCATTCTTGAATTTCTTGTCCCTACACTATACATAGTGTTTCTAGGTAGCAAACTGATTCTCATAATTTCAACTCTTACTAGTAGGAGTTTCCCCAATTTTTATCTCCAGCGAAATGACTTCTCACCTGAGTCACATATTCACTGCCCTCTAGGTGGCTCTACCAGTATCTTAAATTTCGAAGCCACATCTCAGCATTTCCTCTTCCAATCTGCTGTAACTCTAACACCTGCTATCCAAGGTGATGGCATCGGAATGAACCAGTTTCCAAGCTGAAATTTAAGTCACCTGTGACTCCTTCAACATCATCTCCCATACCTGACCCCTTCTAATATGACCTTCTAAATATTTCTTTCTTTCTTGTTTTTTTTTTTGTTTTTTTTTTTTTTGGCTGTGTCAAGCAGCTTGTGGGATTTTAGTTCCCTGACCAGGGATTAAACCCAGGCCCTAAGCAGTGAGAGCGTGGAGTCCTAACCACTGGACTGCCAGGGAATTCTTAAATATTTCTTGAAACTTTCCTTCCTCTCCCTGTGTATTCCCACTGCTCTGGTTTAGGACTCTCATCATCCCTCTTTTGAACTGTTACAAAACCCTCTTAATTTGTTTCACCATTCCAATTCTTGCCTGAGCAATCTACAATTAAATAAAAATCTTAACATATTACCCCTCACATACACTGAAGGGCATCAACTATGTATAACAGGAATAGCAAATATGCCATCAACGCCATGACTCCGTTGCAACTATGGAAATTTTAGTAACTAAAATATTCAAATTTAATAAATCCTAATATTCATCCAGAATCCTTCTCAAAACAGAAACCAAGCCACCCAGTTACGTCATAAAAGCTTTGGCAATAAGAGTAAATTCACTTGCCATGTTGATTAGGATAAACCCCTTTGTAGGACACAAGTTCATCCATGATCTGGCGTTCGTCAAATTCTCCAATTTCATCTCCATCCACTCCCTGCCTCATATTCTATGTAATGCTTCAGTGATAGTCTTTTCTTTCTTAACCATACTGTTTCTTCTTTCTGGGCTTTTGCTTATGCTGACCTCTGTGTCTGGAGGCTTTCTCTTCACACCTCCAACTTTTTGCCAATTTCAATTCCAGTTAATTCTTTCCTGTCCTTGTGGAGCCAGCCTAGTCTGTACCTCGTCCTGACTCCAGTGAGAGATGATGACTCTAATCCATGTTCCTGTAGTATCCTGTGCATATTTCTACCACTGTGTCATTGCTCTTATTTTTCTTGATTATAATTTTTTCCAATTATGTGTTTGTCCAGATGATAGGAGTCTTGAAACAGAAACGCAGTTTTATTATTACTCTTTGCAATCTGGGGACAACTTAAACAGTAACTAGCACATAATCAAACACTATATAAGATGAATTAATTAATTTTAAAAGTATTGCTGCAAATGGGGAAAAGTAGGTACATATAGGAAAGGTTTTCATCTTTTTTACAGCAAAAGTCATCAACTTCTGACATGTACTCTCCAGCCTCATAATGTCCACCCCAGTCCACATAATTAATTCATGTTGTCAGGTTGCTATAGGAATTAGAGTTTCAGACATCTGTCTAAATGCCAGAAACACTAAATACATTTTCCATAAAAATGTATATTTAAATGATCACTGCATTAATGACTTCAGAGAAAACAAGCTTTTGTTTTTTTTGCAAATTGCCTCTAAATATCTAAATTTGGGGGTTTTGTCATGAATTATTATTATGTATCATACATCAAAGTTATATATATTTTGTGTTTATTTGTCTTTGCCCATATTTAAAAGAACACATATTGACTTGATTATCGGTGCAATGTAAGTACTATTTATTCATCTCATCAACATGCTGTGCCTTTATATGGTTGCAGAACATCTAACAGAAGTAAGTGTTTCAAGGTAGTTTTTATAACATAATTCATACTACTTTTCTGGTCTTCTTAGTCATAAACTGAAGCTATAACTTTGCCTTCAGTGAAATTAGCTATAAGAGCTCTATTTAGCCCGGAGAAAATTTCTATTAAAATCCACTTTAATATGGCAATAGATTTTTAGAGTCCTCAGTCAAAAAATTTTGTTCTCTTGAATTTTACTTGTATGTTTCTTTTGTAAAACTAAACAGAAATGACTCTATGCTAATACAGTATTTCCATATTGTCTGAGTCTAAATTCTTGATCAAGGTGTGTGTGTGTGCACATTGTAAAGAATGTGAGAAGAAAGAGACAGAGGAAGAAAAGGGTCAGTTTCAAAATACAAATGCCGTGTCATTTGATCCAATAATACATGAGCTTTCAAGCTGGAACTTAGGTGAACTGGATCTCATATTTTACATGGAATGTTTTGAGAATCATGAGACAGCTATATGAAATATTTCCACTTGATTCACCAAAACATCAGTAAATAGTGCAAAGTAGTTTTCTCTTTGGTGTCTGAATATTATCTGGTGACTCCTAGTTTTGGAATGTGTTGAAATAAAATTGTTTGTCTTAAAATATGAGACAATATGTGCACTGGCCAGTTCACAGAGATGAATGGGAGGCTCTCCAGACATATCATAAAAAATTTCAGGGAAAAATATCTGTATGACAAATAGAAATAGTTCCCTTTTTATCCTTGTTTCAAGTTAGCTAGGGAAACCAACTTCATTTACAGGAAAATGGAGAAGGAAAATCTGGCCAAGGAAATGACTGATTCTGGGCTTTCATAAGTATGTGTTTCTATGTGTGGGAGTACAGATAGGAATCATTTCCTCTGAATGATGTTGTAGCCCAATTCATTCATTCACTAGTGTTTCCCGAGCACTTACTACACGCCAGGGATGATAAGCAAACCAAAGAATTGACCCCACCTCACAGAGCTTACTTACAGTTTAGTAGCAGAGAGAGGCAGATTATTCAATATTCACACAAACAAAAGTAAAATGTTAACTGTCAGAATTGCTGAGAAGAAGGAGTGCAGAGGAATAAACAGGGTAGTGGGGGACCTGTCTGAGGAAGTAACACATCAGTTGACATTTGGAGGATGGATAAATGTTAACTGGGCAAACAGAAAGGGAAGAGAGCTATGCAGTATCTTTGTTATGAAGACACACATTCTTATAAAAGTTAAAAGTCACACATAGAAAACATACCCACTGACCTCAGACTGTTATTGGTATCTGAGGTGGTATGGAGGGGAAATGAAATATGTTGGGTAGACCTGCGGCTACAATAAGATATTTATTTAGCTTACATTCTAAACAGGGGAACAGATAATAAACATTTTGGCAAATAAATATATGTTAGATAGTAATAAATGTTATGAAAAATGAAGCAAAACGAGAAGATGGAAGAGTTAGGGAGTGATGCCACTTCAGATTGGGTGGTAAGGGAAGACTTTTCTTAGCAGATCCCTGAATGAAGAGAGATAGTGAGCTATGCCCTATTTTATTAATTTCAAGAGCTAGATAAAAAGATGACTTTGGCAAAATGGTAATACCTATTTAATCTGGGTTGGAGATTTAGAACCTGTTTTATAATTCTTGATAATTCTGTACATTTGTATTTTGAAGTATTAAAAAAATCATTATATAACGTATATGTTTTTAGTCTATGAGAGGGAGGCTGGTGTCTGCAAGGTCCTGGAAGAATCTAGGTTAGCACCAACAGTAGGGTAGGAGTTTCATGTGCGACAAGCCTGGAGAAGTGGGTGGGTGCTAAACCAGCAAGTCCTTGTAGACTCTGTTGAGAATGTCGGTTTTTATTCTAAGACCAATGGGAAGACATTTAAGCCTGAGTAGGAGTAACAAGATTGGATCTATGATTTGAAGAATTTAAGAATTTCCATTTAGTCAAGAAATTTTAAACTGGCATCTACCATTTGCTAGGTATGGGAAGAATAGTGGTGATAGATCTTTATACTTAAAGAACTTGAAGTATAGAGATGGGTGAAATTTTTGCTATCATCTGTAGATGAACTCACTGGCTAGATAGTTTGAGATCTCCCAGTAAACTGCATGTTCTGCACCTTCAGCAACCTGCGTGTTACCATCTTTGGCAAAGGTTGGGCAATCACCTTGATCTCAACGGCTTTGAGAATTTTGGTAACTCACTAATTCATTTATTGTGGAGAAAAAATTTGTTTTTGTGTAATCAAGTATCTTCCTATATGCCGTTTTACCAGTTTTCTGTTGTATCCGTGCAATGTTTATGATCCTTTCCTAAATTGGAGGCTTCAAATATTTCAAGATTAAGAAGTCCTGGGCAAAGGACAGAAGAACCACGTGAGGGGCATGTTCCTTGCTAAAACAAATATATATATATATATATATATATGTATAGCTGATTCACTTTGTTATAAAGCAGAAACGAACACACCATTGTAAAGCAATTACACTCCAATAAAGATGTTAAAAAAAATCACCCCTTTGGAGTGTCATTTGAGGATTGGAACTTCACAGATTTTGCCAAAAAGGGGATTTAAAATTCAAGTATCAGTGAAGAATAAACTTTTCGTATTTTGGAGGTAGGGTATGTCTTCTGTCTAAGGAACATTAAGTGATTCACTACTACTGAAGACCTGGAAGAAGTGATAAAGATGAACTCTTGATGAAAATATATGAGTGTATGGAAGGATGCCAAACAATTCCAAAAATTGGTTTAAGATCTTTTGAGCACTTGCTTCTGACTTTCGTATTTCCCAATGATTTACATCATTCCTCTGGTGTTTATTATTTTCCACAAAAGTTAACTAATATACCTCTCAAGACAAATGAGGTTCGTAGTTTGCCATGGAGCACATGTTGGTGTTAGTCAAACTTGGTCCTTGATCCATTCTCTTTAGTTGTGTACAAAACAGGGCTACCAAGTTACTCCATCATCTCAAGTGATTTATTGACTGAGGCATAAATTTATTGGCAACTAAGATTTTATCTAAGTAACTCAGATTGACACCATATAGAATAAGCTACCTTATATTCATCATAAAACAAGAGCAGTTTCTTTCTGGAACTTGGGAGGCTATTAAATCTTAATCTTTGGAACATCTAAAATTCAGTTATCATACTATGAAAAAAATAATTGTGCCCAGACTATAATATCTATAGATGAATTCTGAGGAAAAATAATGTATAGCTAATAATGACATTTGCTTTTAAGATAATCATGGGTAATATAAGCAATTAACTGAATCATACATATTTTTATGCAAATGCCAAAACATTGGTGGAATTGCATAAAGTCTGACATATAACTTTTTATGTTGCCATGTTAGAATTGATGAAATTGATTTGTTTGAATGTGGCAAGGGAACAAAATGAAGGGTAAAATAAGCTTATTTATGAAAGAGAGTTGAAATTTATTTATGAAATCAGAAAATGAGGGAACTTGATTTTCAATTCTTTTGTATTTGTTACTACATAGGTTCAACCTCAAGGAAAAAAAAAAAAAAAAAAAAAAACAGAATTGCATCTCCAGTTTGGAAAGCCTTTGCCTCACTTTTCTAACTCAAAGTTTAAAGCGGTATGATACAGTAGAAAAACAAACGGATTCAGAGTCTGCTAACTTAAGATTTAGTGCCGTCTTTCTCAGTAGCAATGAGATGAAGTTACATAAGGATCATATAACTGTTTTGTCTTCCCTTTCCTGAATAACACCTACTTCATAACTTTTGTAAGAGTGGCAGTAAGTAATTAGGGAACATGCTTTAAAGAATTTTAACATATGGCAGAAACATAAAGCATTAAAGTTATTATACTAGATATTAAAGATTGAGAGAGTTGACCTGATGGTGGATGGAGCCTTATGTTTCATCTTCAGAGGGTCAGTAAGGTGGAGCTGCAGGAATTGGGCTTTGGAGCGACAGGGACCCAAATCAAAACGCTGCCTTTGCCCCTTATAGTCTTTCTGAGGTTAGGAAGTCATTTAATCCTCTTAAGTATCCATTTCCTTATCCATAAATGGAAATAATGAGTTTTAACTAATATGTGTAAATGACCTAGGATGGTGTCCAAAGCTAAATGAAGCTCATTAATTTCCTTTCTGGTGCATTTTCTTTAATCACTGTGTTCTTTTCAGATATTTATCTATAATATTTTTGCAATCAATTATGTGCTGCAAAAATTTGAAAAGTGTACTTGTTATCCCATTTTACAGCAAGATCACATGGTGACATGAAGGAAAATCTCAGGCTCAAACGTTTCTAATACCATAAGAGCAAGGTGATAGCTGAGAGCCTCCAGGAATCAGTGTGATTTCTTCTTTTTGTTCTTTTCCTTCCTGATCTTCCTAATCTTCCCACCTTATCTAAAATCTTAACACCAGCTCCTCACTTTCCCATTTCCCTGCTTTCTTTATCTTCATGGCATTTATAGCCATCTGTTATGTTCCATATTTATGTATAAATTAGTTTATTATTTTTGGTAGTATATAAACTCTGTGTGAACAGGAATTTATTATTTTGGATGTAACCTTCCCTTAGTTAAAATTACTAATTATTTTGTATTTCCCAAAATAAAAGTTGGGATATTTTAGGAATAAAATACTGTGCATTTAATTTGTTGCAAAAGAAAATATATTTAAAGAGAGTGTGTATGTCCTTTTAATAAATGATTTAAAACTTACTTTGTCATGTATGTAATAAGCATAGCTAAAAATTATGCATCCTAAAACTGTGTGATTTTTAAAATACAGCACATTTTCCGTGTATGGAGATTTTTACTGCAGAAAGGTATCTAACATGACAATCTGACAATCTGTCATTGGGATGCCACCACTGCTTTTCCCAGATCAACTGACAAGACCTCAGCCGGGTTCTTACAGGTTACTTAAGAATACTTCTAGAGCCATCCTTGGCCATGAAGTTACTGTTGGAACTATTCTTAAACCATGCTATCACCATGCAAGGAAGCTGCAGGTTTTGAAAAATCAGGAGTGGGATTATAATGATTTAGACCTTCTTACTGTTAGGTAGTGAAGGTGATTATAATACTATAAAAGCCCTGGGTCTTACACCCTTTTGTGAGAAGGATCTGTGTGCCATTAATTAAACCACAACTTCTACTATTAGATATTATTAAAGAGACCAAACCCAAGAGACTAACGATAACCCTCACCCTACTGTGGACTTGGATTCAACGTGTAGAATTGGGTTATTCCAATTATAGTGTATAGAAGAGAAAATAAGTCGTGTAAAAGGCTAGGCAGAAACAATACATTTATTTCTTATGAACAAAAATTTATGCTTTACAAATAATGTCAGAAATTTAGTATTTTAAAATGGAGATTTATTTTTTAATCTTGTGTTATTCTTCTATGTTGACCATATAGAAGAACATGGGTTTTCAAGTAAAAATATTCTACTAGTAGACATCATATAATATGAAGGGGAGCTGGAAGTGAGCCTCAAAGCTCAAAATGTGAATGCTTTCATGCCCACTATTCCTAAATAATAATTATTATTAAATAATTATTATTAATTATTGTAAATATTGTAGTATACATCTTAATTCATCTATATATCTGTAAAATAAGAAGACTTATCTAGATAATCAAAAAACTTTTAACCCAGTTGGCCTACAGATAATACTATACTATCAAATTCTATTTTAATAAATATGTGAAGTATAATTATATGTTCATTATAAGAAGCATGCATATTTTGTGTTAGAGGTGTAAAGTGTACACATTATAAAGTTGGTTGTTCCTATGTACTTTTGTAGAAATGCTAAGGTCTAAATTTGCTCTTCTTCAAATGCATTCAGCAACTTTGTGGAATATACACTTGTTGTGACATCTTATTCTAATGAAAGAAATAAACCCTTTGGGAATGAAAACTTAGATAATATTTTATACAATATTTTAAATTCTCTTGGTTGTTCAAACTGCATTTTTCTAAAACAGGATATCTTTTAAGTGTTTTTGGTAGCATCTTTAATAAGCAGTAGTCTCTCAGTGGAAGAAGAGAGCAGAGAACAAGAGAGTTTCTAATTTGTATTAAAAATAGTAATTTGACATTTACTTCTTAGTCCTTCTCCAACTGTCTACAAAATCTTGCCTTGCACACTATGGTAATCTTGCCTTAAATTGGCAGTGATTTGTACCATGTATGTCACTTTGAAACTTGTATTCATGTTTATTTACATAACCCTGATATTAGAGATATTTAAAAAGCCAAAACTCTAACCTGTAGTCAAGGATATTTGAGAACATAAAATGCATAATGGATTAGAAGTATGTATTTCAGTGTTTAACCATATTTGCTTGTGTACAATATAATTGTGTCCATCCACAATACTGTGTGTGTGTTTATATTTATATAACTGTAAGAGTGCTGAACTATAATCGTATAGCTTCTTACAGAAAAATGTAGAAACATTTTATACTTTAATGATTACTGAAATTTCAAAGAACATATTTCCTTGTAATTCCTTCTGTGACTTTATTTCTCTTAAATATGTTTGGGTTAAGTTGCTTAAACTTTGGCTCTCAAAAAAATTTTTTTCTCAGAATTCTTTCTTCATGATTTAAGCAGAATTGAAAAACTGGAGCAATAAAATCCAACAAATACATCTTATTACTTAATAATGCTTTATCTTCTTAGGGACACTAGCTGCTTTGGCTAGATAAACTTCAAACTCTCCAAATGTTTGAATTTCACATTTTGGAAACACTTTTTATTTAATGTCTTTTTTATATCCGCTATAACTTTTAAACTTATGACATTCATCCTTTGACATTCTGCACAGGAAACATGAATTAATCATTGAGTTTGTCCGGCAAGGGGAGCGGCATCTTACACTGATACTGTGAGCACACACAAGCTGTGCCTGAGATTATAGCACAAGAAAACATCCCAACAGCTATTGCACTACTGCTTGCTCAATTCCCAGTCTCCTGAAATTCTAGGCCTTGATAGTACAGGGGTGGACTCTATGCTTATGTAATGTTGACTTTGTTATTGCACTTTCTGAAAACATAGAGGTCACTGTTAATAGCAATGCAAACTGGGCCAGGGGTTGCAGTCCATCTTTTGAAAGCATTTACAGGAAACGGTTTAATAAACCATTGTTATTGTTACAAAAATTATATTTTATTAATTAAGAATCACAAATGATTGTAAATATATAAGTATTTTTTTAATGAAGTCTAGCTGGAAAGCAGATGATTTCATTACTGCCTACAATAATACAGATCAGCCTAGAAAGGGGGAGCATTTGTTAAAGAGCAGTGTTAGACTTTCTTTGAAAGCTGCCCAGAAAACAGATTTTATGTGAAGTAACTACTGTGCGGTTTCTCTCATACCCTGCCTGTAGTGTTAATGACTGCTTTTGTCAGCTTTGTAGCTCTTTTTTCCTTGATTTCTTTTTTTTCCCTACTTTCTCTCACTGATTTGTAAGCAGTTTAAGACTAGAACCCTGTCATTTAACTCTTTGGTACAGTGGTTCTCCGTATCCATGGGTCTGCATCCATGGATTCAACCAACCGTAGTTGGGAAAATAGTCAAAAAAAAGAAAAATTCTAGAAAGTTCCAAAAAGCAAAACCTGAATTTCCTATGCAGACAACTATTTATGTAGCATTTACATTGTATTTACAACTATTTACATAGCATTTACATTGTATTAGGTATTCTAATGATCTAGAGATGATTTAAAGTATACGGAAGGAGAGAAATAGGTGAGGGAGATTAAGAGGTACAGACTTCCAGATACAAAATAAATGAGTCACAGGTATAAAATGGACTGTGGGGGGAATATAGTCAATAATTATGTAATATCTTTGTATGGTGACAGATGATAACTAGACATCATGGTGATCATTTTGAAATGTATAGAAATATCAAATCACTTTGCTGTGTACCAGGAACTAGTGTAGTGCTGTAGGTCAATTATACTTCAAAACAAACAAGTAAACAAACTCATAGAAAAAGAGATCAGATTTATGGTTACCAGAGGTGGGGGGTTTAGGGAGGGGAAATTAGAGGAAGGCAGTCAAAATGTCAAACTTCCAGTTATAAGATAAATAAGTACTAGGGATGTTATGTACAACCTGATAAATATAATTAACATTGCTGTATGTTATACATGCAAGTTATTAAGAGAGTAAATCCTAAGAGTTCTCATCACAAAGAAAAAAATTTTTTTCTATTTTTTTATTTTGGTGTCTATATGAAATGATGGCTGTTCACTAAACATACTGTGAAAATCATTTCATAATGTAGGTAAATCAAATCATTATGCTGTATACCTTAAACTTATGTAGTGATATATGTCAATTATACCTCAGTAAAACAGGAAGGAAAAATTTAAAGTATATTGGAGGATGTGTATGTGTTATATGCAAACAGTGCACCATTTTATATAAGGGACTTGAGCATGCGGGGATTTGCGTATCCATGGGGAAGGGGTAGAACTAATCCCCTGTAGATACCAAGGGAGGACTGTATCTCCCTTCACCAAGGAATGGAGTTTTGAATGAGGTAGATACAATAAATGTTGATGCTGTAGGTCCTTTATGCAGGTAGAAGTATGAAGCTTCATCAAGAAGATGGAACTTATCCAGAGAAGAATACACAATTCCACTCCCTCTACTCCTTTCCAATCTTGGTAGTTACAAAGAATTAAGTAACTTAATGCTGTGGGATAATGATGGGTCTGGGAGATGGAAATTCTACCCTTAGTTCTGCCATGAGCTAGCCATGGGATCTTGCTTTGTTTTGCAAAGTGAGGATGTTGGACCAGTTGATTTTTAAATTACCTCCTAGTTCTAAGATTAATTCTTTTCTAATGAAGAGCACTAGAATATCCTTACAGTAATTCCCTATGCCAGGTAATAACTCTCTTAAAACTCTGGAACGTAGGACTTGATTTCACTACAAGCTGAAATCTTGTGATCATATCCACAAAATGGACCACAATTTTAGTACCTGTATTTTTTTAAATTTTATTTTATTTTTGTGGTACGTGGGCCTCTCACTGTCGCAGCCTCTCCCGTTGTGCAGCACGGGCTCTGGACGCGCAGGCTCAGCAGCCATGGCTCACGGGCCCAGCCGCTCCGCGGCATGTGGGATCTTCCTGTGTCCCCTGCATCGGCAGGCGGACTCTCAACCACTGTGCCACCAGGGAAGCCCTAGTACCTGTATTTTTAATGATATAAAAAGATGTTATTAAATCTAGAAGTGTTTTTAAATTTTTTTGTTGTTTTTAGGTTGTTGTTCTAGGTTTTAGGTTGTGGTTTTGCTTCATTTTAGTAATATGGCATGACTTTACATTTTTCTTTTCACCTTTACCAACTGTCAATAGTAAAATTTCTAAATTGGCTAATAGTTGTGAACTACAAGAGTCTTAATCACAATGTCCACGTACTACAGACAGTAAAAAGTTCTCAATCCACATATATATTTTATTCTAATACTTGTGTGCCCTTCAGTGTTGCCAGAATCATTTGTGGATGGAACAATTGATGCCTTGCCATGGTAAATAGACTAACCCCCAGCAAACAGACCACTAACACTTAATGTTAATAATAATGCTAAAATAATAATGCTTAAAATCCTGCTATTTTATTATCCTCTATGTCATCTATTTTCCATTTGTTTCTTAGGGTATCCTTGAAGGTTAATCAGAGAACCACTCACATGCCTCAAGGTAGGAAAAAGAACCCTTTTTTTGATTATAAAATATTTTGTATTTGTTTTAGCTATGTTTTAATACTTCACTCCCTTTGTTAGATATAGATAGAATTGATGTTGCTTATTCTGAAAACCTGAAAAATATTATGTCTACTTACCTGTTAAACTTGAAATCATCCAACACATAGTGTTTAGTCATCAGTTTGAATTTTTCTTCCATACTATTACATACTACTACAGTTTATTATATCTTTTAGAGTTTATGTTTTACTGCAGATAGAATTTATTCAATATTTTATATTTTTGTATTACCTTTTTCATAATTTTAGGGTAGTTTGACATTACCATATACTATTTCCATGTATCAGGAAGATAATTATATAATATATACTCTTAGGTATACTAATATATGCAATATATTGTTAGAAACTGAGATTCTCTAGCCTACCATAATTTCATAGCTTTCTTCTTATTTTAAAACTGTAATTTTTGAAGAAACCACCAAAGTAACCATAAGTATAATTAGCTATCATGATTTAGTAAACTAAATGTTAATTTGGAAGAATTTACTTCAGTGTTAGCTTTTCTTAATAAGAGTGCCAGAAAATGTGGCCCTTTTCTTGGCTAGGATGTATGTGAAGATAAATTTAGAATTTCTAGTCTAGTAAATAACTTCTCTGATAATAGCTTAATTGTAGCTATTTCTAACCAAATTGTTTAATTGTGATAAATCACATGCAAATTGTTCAGATGTAGGTCAACCTCTCACTCCTTCATTCTAGCACCTCTTTTCTAATTCAAGACAAACCGCTCAATGCCTAAAAGAGGTAGAATGGTACAGATTAAAAACATAAGACAAAAACCAAACAATAATAACATAAAAATAAATAGTGGGCTAGGAGCCACAAAGATAGCAAGGCAGGTTGCATTTATTTTACCTTAGCTGATGATCTCTTATGCTGTGTTTGTACACTATCATTTGCTCACTGCTCATGAGATTTGTGGGTGACAAATCATGGTGCCTCTAGGATGCTAAGTTTCCTCATCTGTATTTATTTTTGGTGATCTGGTTGAGTGACACAAGTGGGACTCAGTGATGGGAAAGAATGCCTTGTGTGGCTCTGGGGAGGCCAACTGAGCTATATTGCAGTTGTATAAGGTCTGGAAATCCTTTATTTTCCTAACTGCTACATTCTAGTTCTAATCTATAGTTGCCTTTGTGATGGGTCATTGTATCACTTTCTGATGAACAGCTGAGATTTTATGAATTCTATTTAATCATTATATGTTGTCTACTATACTTTGAAAGAAAAATTTTTATCTTCAGTTTCTAAAGCATCAAAAAATGATAAAGCAGATTCATGAGTTTGTTATATTTGCTGTCTTTTACCTCTAGGTGATTATTGCTGATGCTTTTGGTATATTGACAGAAAATAGTGAGCATTCCTGGTTATTGACAAAAAATTATTTTGGCCTTAGTGCTAATAAAATTAGAAATCTGCCTTACTATAAACATAATTTTTAAAATTATCTTCATTGGAATTTTATTTAAGAATTTGAGTTTATATTTTCATATAACTTATGATTTTAACATTTTCTAACATTTGTTTTGAGTTAAATTTTTCATTCTTGAAAAATTACTGAATGAAATTACTGACTTAAAAAGTGCCAATGATTTTTCTAATTCTTAGAATGGGGAAAATAGATGGTGTATACTTCGTATTTCTTTCAATATAAATACTTTTGTTGTTTGAATTATTTAAAATTAAAAGTTAGAGAATTATACTAAATAGAAAGTGATATTTCCCTCAAAGTTAGCTACTAATAAAGTTTGGGTGTTTATTCTTCCAGATTCCTTCTTTATATACATAAACATCAATATCAATCTATGCACATAATGCTTTCATACCATATGCATGATTCTGTTTCTTTAACATTTTAATTATGAAATTTTTTCTAAGTCAATATATGTTACCTATTTCATCCTTTTTAATGGCTGCATTTTAGACACATTTTTGATGTACCATGATTTATTTAACAGGCCCTCTAAACTTCTTCTTAATAGAATTTTATAATAGAATGAAAGCAGGCCTTCCTTAATTACATTTTTGGCAGGCATACAAAAGGGTAATTCCCATTTGTATGTTGAATTAGGAAATTAAGGAGTGAAGGAAAAGTGTTACAGTAAAGAGGCATAAAAAGTATTAGGTAAGTGCACATAAATGGTCAGCGGAAAGAAAAGGGAATAATATAGATGTTCATGGAACCGTGTTTTAGATATGTAAAAGTAAAATTCTGATATTTTTTCCAGGTTCACACCACATGATACACCTTCCATAGCTTTCAAAGAGACATTTCCCTTCATCCTCAGTCTCAGCAGTCTTACATCTTTTTAACGCTTTGGGGAAAAATAGATCTCATCACACATGTTATGTCACAATATAAAAATTCATCTCGCATTTATCTTTTTTTTCTCTACTTGCTGTTAACTCTTAGAGGGTAATGACTGTGGGCTACTCATATCTGAACTTAGTAGGTGCTAAATTGGATTGAAGTGTGAAAAGGGGGAGAAATCAGGTAGAAATGTTTAATCTTACCAGAAGAAGAAGGTTCCACTATCTGCCTATTATCTCTGGAGCAAATACAGTAATAATTAATTATTCTGATGAATGGGATACAAAGGATATAAACACGTGATTTTTGATATATAATGAAAGTTCTTTTAAACTGAATTTTAATGATTCTTAGAGGCACTCATGCTTAAAATCAGACCTACAAGTTAAGTGTTTCAGAAAAATATTTATAAATTTATGAAAAAATATTTGTATAGTACTGAGTTTATTTATACATTACCTCATATGGATCTAAAAACACTTTGTCAGCTTTAAAGTACTATACACATGTAAGACATTATTTTTATTGGTAAGACAGTAAGAAAGTTGGCTCCGTGGATTTAAAGTATGGATGGTTATTTACAAAATAGAAGTAATATATAAAAGAAGCAGTTCTTTATGTGAATTCTGTTAGAAGAAAGGGAATATTGCTTTTAATACTTGTATATAATGCAAATTGCTACTCATGCCATTTAAATGAATCTTTGACATTATCTCAACCAGCAAAAGTAGAGTTATTAATAGTTTGAATTATGCCTGAAAGAACCTTTGATTTCACATTAGTCTGAATTCAATAGTAGTGTTAATTTAAAATATCTGAACATATGTACCAATTTCTTTTTTTTAACAGGAAAATGAAAAATTAGTGGGTGTAAAAGTCTCTTTTGAAACTGAATGTAATACCTACTGCATAATAGCTTTTCTCCTCATCTGACTTGCAGAAGTCACTAGCCCCAAACTCTGATTTTACATACATTTTACTGGACAAATCAGGAAGGAGAAAAGGATCTTGGTCAGCCTTCTAAATACATTTTTGAGCTTGTTTTGCTGACATTTGCTTGACCAGAGCTTGAACCTTAGTATTTCAGATGTATATTTTTACATTGTCTTTGCTCTCAAAGCTCTCCAGTCGTTGTTATCTATTTGGCCAGGGTTGTAAATTCAAGTATTTTTGGGACCCATGAATATAACAAAAGTGGGTATAACAGGCCAGTATTGTACAATAGGGAGTGGTGTGGATTGAGGAACAGATGATCACATGCTCAACATCCAGGGGCTGCTTCTGCTCATTGCAGTCAAATATTCTAACTAACTGTATGTTCCAGTAGCCATAACTTCTAAAGGTAAAGGGAACTAAATATTGGAATTTCTATGTGAAGTCTCACAGTTTTTGAATATGGGCTCAGATTTTAAATGTTGGGGAAAAAAAGAAAACCATGAAAAGCAATTATGACGTGCCCTAGATAAGCAATTTGCTACCTTTGCATAGATACCTTGTAAATATTTTCTCAATCAATGAGTGAATTATAAATCTCAATAAGATATAGGGAAATTAAAGAGCACTCTAACCCTTGTTCTCCCATGTCCATTGGAAATTTCATATAATTCTTTAAGGAGGGTCATAGCCATTAGCAACAAATATGGAGACCTACCAGATAAGCCTTTTCAGTCTATCTCTGGATTCCAGAAAGGGGAAAGCAAGAGTGAACCTTTGTTAAAATATAGTATGATATGCAAAAGAATGATGGTTAAGAGACATCTTTTTTGAACACATTTTTATCTTACCCCCAAATTCATCATGCTATTAATTTATTACCATTTTTTCTTTCTTTTTTTGTGGTACGCGGGCCTCTCACGGTTGTGGCCTCTCCCGTCGCGGAGCACAGGCTCCGGACGCGCAGACTCAGCAGCCATGGCTCACGGGACCAGCCGCTCCGCGGCATGTGGGATCTTCCCGGACCAGGGCACGAACCCACATCCCCTGCATCAGCAGGCGGACTCTCAACCACTGCACCAGCAGGGAAGCCCTACCATCTTTTCTTTAATTCAAGCCTTCTGCAAATCTTTTGTCATTTATTAATTTTAAAGAAAATGGTGAATTAAAATATTGAATCAAAGGGAAGTCAAACCCAAGGGAAAAATAAAAATCACACATGCAAATCTTGACACATAATCATTAATGAATAAACATGGATCCAATGGACTCTGTTTTATCTTTTGACCTTCAAGATTTACTTTTTTTTTGAGATCTCTTCTGCTTTCCTTCTGGACAAACTCACCCTTCCTTCTTTTATTTCAGTCCCTTATATCACCACACATTTCACTGCATTTAATGGTACCTAATTACGGTTGCTCTCATGTCTCGCTTCCCAAGTAGACTTGAGAATCTCAAGTATTTTGACAAAGTGGCTCTATTTCTGCTGAATCTAATAATTCTAAAGTGATATTAGTAGATATATTTTATCTGATTTTCTTTTTTATTCCATTTATCTAGTAATTAATTACATTATATTTGCCATATTATTGATCCACAATGAATTAGAAGTTTAAAATGGGTCACTTATCACAGTTCATGGTCATTCCCATCAGAGTAAAGTGCAACTAAAGTGGGCTAGAACTTGGTGGGATTTGACCTTGCACCTGAAGAATGGGTAAAATCTTACTAGTTTAAAAGTTAGAGAAATGGATAATTCAGGCTTAACAAAGTGTAAGAATAAGCCTGTGTGTATTTGCATTATGTGTGTGCAAGTGTGCTCTTATTTGCTTGCTTGTGTGTATTGGATGGGTATTACTGAATGGAAGACAAGAATTTAAAAGACAGTAAGACCTCATGATTCTAATACTGAGTGGTAGCAACTCTTCCTGCGTCTGATTGCACTGCATGCCAAAAGAGTAGCATTGTCCTCTATAGAACATTCTCATGTTCTCCCTTTCCTTTCTGAAAATGTTCTTTCCCTTGAGCACCAGAGATTTAGAATTCCCATTGCTGGCAAAATACCAATAAGCTGCTCTGACCAAGAAAGTGGCCAGTGCTGCTATTACCACTTGTAGATGACAGAGCTTATGCACAGATTTCCAAATATTTAAATGGAAAAAGGAGAGATGTAATTAGAAAAGAGGAAAAATGATGAGAGAAAGAATAGAGTGAATATAAGAAATACTGATAGGGGGCTTCCCTGGTGGCACAGTGGTTAAGAATCTGCCTGCCAGTGCAGGGGACACAGCTTCGAGCCCTGGTCCGGGAAGATCCCACATGCCGTGGAGCAACTGGGCCTGTGTGCCACAGCTGCTGAGCCTACGCTCTAGAGCCCACGTACCACAACTACTGAAGCCCATGCGCCTAGAGCTCGTGTTCCGCAATTAGAGAAGCTACTGCAATGAGAAGCCCACGCACCGCAACGAAGAGTAGCCCCCGCTCGCTGTAACCAGAGAAAGCCTGCACACAGCAACAAAGACCCAACGCAGCCAAAAATAAATTAAATAAATAAATTGAAAAAAAAAGAAATACTGATGGGGAAAAAGAACCGAAAAGGAAGGATGTATGATTGCATCAAGATTAACTTACACTGGCGGCTTTCAAGGGCAATAACATTCAGTTCAGTTCAAAACATGTTTATTAAGAAACTGTCATGGACCAGACACTAGACTCGGGGAATGAAAAGAAGAATAAGACACAAGAACTTGCCCTAGAATGACTTCAGTGTTTTGGGTAAGACAGATAAGCAAACCTGATTTCAATGTAGTGATTGAGACATTCATTGGGATATTCACAGGTACAGAGGAAAGGATGATTGTCTAGCCTCCCAGGCTTCTCTGAAGAGATTATGCGTATGAAAGGTCTTGATGAAAACTATAACAAATTGATAAAAACAGGATGGGAAAGAAGCACAACTTGATAATCAGCACTCAATCTAGGAGCTGGTACATTGTTGGTGCTGAATAAATAGTTGTTGAATGAATAAACAATTTAATTAATTAGAATGAACTGACAAACTAGAGGTAAATGCAACTCTAGAAAGAGGAACTAGAAAGAATCGTGGAAGCATAACATAGCAGTGGTGAGTCAGGGAGAGCAGAAGATCTGCAGTCCTCCATGGTGGAGTAAAAATTGTGTGACAGAGACATGTGAGTTGAGAATGGAGACATAAGTAGAAGGCAGGTAATGGAGACATTTCTCTGCAGTACTAAGGCCCCAGGCTTTATCTATGAGTAATAGGGACGTGACATTGGGATATTTGTATTGTAGTTTGATTGTAGATGACTAAGTGTGGGGAAGACAAGACAGACACAGTGATACTAGTTAGGAGGCCAGCTCACTGGTCTTGACAAGAAAAGACAAAGATCTAAGATACAGCAATGAAGGAAGGGATAGAGAATGAGGAAGGGGCAGGTACACAGATTCAGGAGTCACTTGAGAAATAAAATCGGTGACATGTTTCACTTCTTTAATAGATAGTGTAGAGGGAGATGGATAAATCACAGTGTGAAGGAAAAGGGTGAAAGCTTGGACAATTCCTATATTTATGACTTGAGTTTCTGGATGAATGATGATATCCTAAATTGAGCTAAGGTATATGGGAGGACAAATAAGTATTTGGAAAATAGGGAGAGACATCAAAATGAATCCATTAAATTGAGGGGCCTGTTGAGGAAGAGAGATGGTCAAAACTGGAGAAATGTATGTACATATTTTTATATATGTATATATAAATATATATGTATTATGTAATATTACAGGTATACATATATAGCAAGGGTTTAATGTGTCAATTCTGTCTGCACAGGATCATGTAAAACTACTTTCTCATTAATTTATTGCTGTCAAATTAACTTACTGCTTGAATATATCATTTGAAACTCTAGTAGTTCACTCCAAATTTCAAAACGTACCACAGAGAAAATGCTGTAACTTAAAACTGGTTCCAGACTTATGAAAACATCATGTGTCTCCGCAACCAAAGCCAAGAGGAGAACTGTGCCAATTCATGCCTGAACCTCTTTCAGTTTAATTACCTGGATTATTGAGGCAGAAACAAGCTTTGTGCCTAATTCACCCTTATAATTGCCTTAGTTCTCTGCTTTGCCTTTCTTGTGGGTGTATTTCCATGTTCCACTATTATTAGAAAGGAAAATACACTTCCTTTTTAGGTGGCTCCAGAAAAAATCATTTAAAACATACTTTACAGTTCAGAGAATTAACATTTTATCAGCCTCTGTATCTAGAGAGTAATATACTGAGCAAAGGGAAGAGCGTTGACCAGTAGTCACCTCATTGTCATCATGTGACAGTTCAGTTACCTCTTACTCTTTTTTTTACAACCAACCCCAGTGACTCAGTCATATCAGTAGTGATCTTTGAGCATCTCCCAATTTGAGATGTCCAAAGACCAAATAGATTCTTGAACTCTCCATATGTTTGAGTCAGTGTTATAAAGGTTAGGTCTCCAGTCAATACACACACCTGCAGGGAAACTCAAAATGGATTAGTCAACAGGAAGAGAATGCTTACCCTTCAGTCTCTCAACCACAAATTCAGCTTTTCCACATAGCAGTCCAAAACCTAAGAACTTCAACTAAATGGAGACATTAACAGCACAGACGTCATTACATCCCTAATATTTCACTCATAATACCTACTCAGTAATTTTTTTCAACTCAGTTAATGGAAAACCCAGAATGGTAAGGTCATACATGAATAAATTATGATTCTCTCAGATTACCATTTTGGATTATCTTTTATGAAAGAAGTAGACAAAATTTATGTAATGCCACTCCTTTTCCCCTGGACACAGTCTGTGAGAACGAGTATTTTTAGTAATCAGTTTCACCTATCTATCTTAAATATATAGACTCCAAAATGTACAAATCTAAGTTGAGTGTTAAAACTCAGAAATATTTAACAGTCCAAGTTCACAAAGTATGTGGGCAGCCTCTCATCTTTTATTGTCATCCATTCAAGTGTTTATTCATATGCTGATTTCGTCAATAAGTACTGAGCACATGCTCTGTACTAGGCACTGTATTAGGCTTTGCAGACTCATAGGCATAAGTCAGATTGTCTGTCTTCAGAGGGATGCACACAGATATAAAAGCACAGAGGATAGCTTTTTAACCTTAATCTGTCCCAGAAACCTCAGGTATGGCTTCCCAGAAAACGGGATATGAAGGTAGAGATTTGAACAGTCCGGCAGACTGACAAGATGGATAAAGGATTTCCAGTTACATTAAACAAATATCAATGGCAGGAAAAACTCACTTGAGGAATAAACCATGTGATGTTGAGAAACACAGAGGATAGGTGGGGGAGGAATAAGACAAGTAGGCATGTGCCAGATCACAAGAGCTTTGAATGCAATGCTAATAACTTTGAATTAAATTCTAAAGATGGTGAAGAACAAATGAATAAATATTAAGAATGGGCATGAATTGACCAGATTTACATTTTAGAATGATCTCTGGAAGTTTTTGCAACTGTGAAAGCTAAGTAAATGGATCAAGTAAGAAAAGTCAGTAAAGAGGAGAGTTATCAATGAATAGAAGAATAAGAAGAAGGTAACTGTGTAGGTTATCCAAGAGCTATTTTAGATATCAGATTGACCACTCATGTGAGGGAGGTTAACATGAGCTGGAAATCTTGGATGACTCTCAAAGTTTGCAGGAAAGTTTGGGTAGATAAATGTGCCATTAGCTGACTACAAAGAAGAGGTTTGGAGAACAGACAATGAGTTCAATTATGAACATGTTGAGAGGTTGACGTGTGTTAGGTACATTCAGTTAGTTATGCAGGTTGACTGTTGAATAGATAGAGAGAAACTTAGACTAGAGCTAAACTGGAGGTAGTGATTTGAGTATAATCCATATAGAGGTGGAAGGTAATTCACTGATGTAAGTGAAACAGTCCAGCGGTATACCTATGGCAGGAAGTGAACATAGCTTCAAACCATGGTGAGCCAGTAGAGTACGTGAAATTATAAATGCAGGACTGATATGACGAGAGTCTTATCCGAAATCTTAATGTCTTTGAATATTAATGTGGGATGGCTTCTTTCAAAAGATGCCTTGTATTTTGAAAAACAAGGATCCAAATTCTAGGAAAAATCTTTCCCAAATAAATAGAAGAGCACCCAAATCTTGAAATATGTTCCATTTCTGTAAATCTTATTTTTAAACAATCCACTTTGTTTCAACTCAGAAGTAATTAAACTAATCCTGTTCATATATGAGCACAAAAACATGATCAAGGATTACTCAGCACTCAGGATCCCACTTTTTCCTATCAGATTTTTTGTTTTTCTTATTATAGCACCCAACTCACTTAAAGAAGAACAACCTTCTCAAAGTGTGATGTTTTCAATATCTAACTCACTCAGCTATGGCAGTATTTTCATACATTAGCTCATCAGAAAGAATGCCAATGACATAAAAATAAATGGGAGTAAAAATAAATTAAATATTTGACTTAATAACATATGCTTAATTCCTGTTTTGTTTAATGTCGCCTTCACATGAATTAGCGTAATCTAAAAGAATGATTTCATTTTCTACACTGTAAAACATAGTTACAGAAAGTTTAAATGACCACAGAAAGAAACATAGTCTAGGAAGGCTTTTTTTTCCTTTGAGAATTAAATAGGCTTTAGACAGCTATTAAATCTTATATAAAATATGTTTAAGACAACATTTTAGTCAAGTTAATATTTGACTTTTAATTATTCCTATACACATTAGTGAGATCTTTGTGGGATCGATATTAGTAAAAAAAATATGAGGTTGAATGCCATAAAGATGAATCAATTCCATAGTCTTTTTCCAATTCTTAAAGTCTTTTAGGATTCATTATTACTCAGATTTTACTATACTTCATTATCATCATTAAGATATTTTTCAAGCAAATCAGTTAACTTTTATCAAAACCAGATATAAAACCTAATTACTTAGTTTGATAATAACTTTTTTCTAATTTATGTTGTCAGAAAATGTATATCATTTTCATCAGATTGTCATAATTGCCATTTTAAAATATATATATGGGCCATGCATGTCCAAGTCATAAATAAACAGATAAAGCCTTTATAACACTCATTTGTCATACTAAAAACAATTTTTTAGAAATTGGCTTCACAAACAAAAATAATATTTTATCATTTAAGATAATTTGAAGATCAGTCATTACTCATGAACACATTGGATGGGTTGATTCTTTGTTAACCCAAATTCTCACTGCTTGTTCCCCTTCTGACTCCATGCCTCCTCTCTCTTTGATGGAATATTTTCTTGACCAGACAGAGCCACATATAGCTCTGACCTGTGTGTTGTTAATAAATATCAAGAGAATTTGGAATGCTTCCAAAAAAGAACTTTAAAAAGAAAAAACTTTCTAAAGGGGAAACACAAAAACAAAATTCCCTTCCTCACTTCTCAACTATCATATGTTGTTTGTAAGTGTATGACTTTGAGGGTTGCAAGAGGACAGGGCAGGGGTGAGGGGAAGGTGGGACAATGTGCTTGTTTGAAGGACTGTCGAAAAAATTATGCCATACAAGACTAGTATTTTCATGAGTTTCTTGATGTAATATATAATTAAAATAAGGGTTTGCTTATTTTAATATTGCTCCAATCTACTTTTAGCAAGAGGCTTGTATCCAATTTTATGGAGTATATTTTTAATTTAGTGTCTAAAAATAAATCCTTCCTTAAGTTTAACTACTAACATATTTTTCCAGCTTAGGATTTCATGAGCAAAAAAAGTTTGTATTTTTAGCGTCAATAACCCATTAGAATATAAAGTTTTTGTTATCTTGGGTTTAAAATAAGGAATTCATGTATTCATGGAGGTAAAAAAAAATTAAGAACACTTTTGACAAAAAGTTGCATTAAGAAAAAGAAATGTTCTTGTAACAATTAGACCTTTTCTCTTATAGCCAACGAATTAGATCTTGACTTTTTTAAAGGAAGCATTTTTGAGATGTTTATTTTCTCATATATCAACTTACATAGACATCTTTCTTCTTGGGCACTTTCATTCCATTCAACTTGGTCTAACTCCTTCTTTTCCAGATCTGTGGATAGCTTCTCCTTACTCCTTTGAGATTGCCATTATTTTAATGAAAAGATATCCTTCATTTTTTCCCCTTGTATTTTTCTTTTCTCTATACCTTACAAAAATTGGCCTCACCGTCTTCTCCAACATAGCTCCAACTCTTTCTTCAGTCTTCTTCCTACCTTCCCTTAGCTCTCCCCACCCTGCATGCCCCTACCCTTGCCTCAGTATTGCCTGGTCAAGGCCCCCCTTAGGCATATCCACACTCTCTATGGAACTCTCACTCTATGAATAAACATCAAGCAGAGCAATGCATTGCATTTATTGATTATCAAACTCTCCCTAATATTTTATAAACTGAATTGTATTTATATTCCCAGAAGCATGCTACATGATGACAGATAGTTCTAGTTGCTCAACAGTTGTTTATTATACGAATGAATAATTCCATCATCCAGAAAAAAAACAGATATTTGTATTTTTAAGCTAGTTCCTTCAGATATTATTTAGTTTCCATGCAGTATTTTTTTAACTGACACCTAAACACACTCTGCCTGGTTTTAGCACTGTTATGTATTAATTCAATAAGTATTTTCTCATGAAAATTAAAGTTCTTTGTATGTAAAATTTTTAACATAGCTCAATATTTTATTTCATATACATATCATTTTATAGACATTTATCTATATTTTAATTTTTCCTCTGGATACATTTCTATAAATTAAATTATTATAATCCTGCAAGTTTAGATTTTTTGATACATTTTGGGAAACTATTTTCCAGAAAGATAGTACCAATTTATATTTCCATGAGAAATTTATGAGACTTCCAAATTCACTGCTTTCTTACCAGTACTGGAAAGTCCAGTGGTATTTAATGTTTGCTAATTAGATAAGCATAAAAAATTTTAATTTGTCATTTTAAAATATTTTTTTCATTTATGCTAGTTAATGGATAAAGTTGTTAAATGTTTAGCACCATTTTCATAAGAGTCTTCTGACTTCCAGTCTTCCCACTTACTACCTCTAATCCACTACTGCCTTATAGCACAGTCCTGCCCGTGTTGTGCAGAGAATATCAGTGATTCCAAGTTATTCACAAAACAACTTCCAAATTGGTCATCCAGATTCAGATTACTATCCTCTTTACAGTCTACTCTCAACCTCCTTTCTCTTCATAAAATTTCTTACCTCTCCCATACACACCCTGTAATTGTGTCCAGCTGGTATACTTTCCAATCCCCTTCCTCCTATAAATTTTATCCTCCCAGTTCTACCAGTTGAAATCCTACCTATGGTTTAATATTTGGTAAATATGCCCCAACATTTTTGTGAGATCCCTGTCTATCTAATATTACATTTAGTTTTCCATTTTCTTGTCCTAGATGTTCAATTTTACTGAAAAGTCCCAATGCTGACATTTCAAAAGACCTTTGAAAACATGTCCTACTGTTGTAAGATTTAATTATAAAACAGTAGACCTTGTTAAAATCTTGTGTTTTAAAATAACCTCAGGTCTACATATCTAGAATTTCCCAGAAATGTTTGTCAAATTTTGGTTTCTGAGTCTTTGAAAAATAGCATAAAGATATATAAATAATAAGTATTTGAACCAATTAAGATAATTTAAAACAATCTACATATGGTGGTTATGTTCTATATAAGTATATATTTAAGTTTAATTCAAAAATTATGCAGACTAACTTTGCTTAATTGTCACCAAATTGTAGTCATTAAATCCTATTTATTTTGTAGTGTTCTTGGGATACATGTGTTTCATTTTTGATAATCTGCCTTCCATTCAGCCAAACACATGTTTTTTTCCCAAAGAAAAAAATAAGAGCATAATAATCAAGATATGCACTTGGTTTACAAATTAATTATTCATGGAAAAATAGACCAATTGACTTGATAATCAGTTCTATTGGCTTGTATTTAGGGCTGTAACTTCAAACTCTAGAAAATAAATCAAGGATATTTTCTTTCATCTGTTAATATCACCTGTCTCATTTAGATATATATTTAAATTTATATTTGCATTTATAGGTATATTTATATCTTACTTAGCATCGTGGTTGCACACAGTAATCAGGAAATTACAGTGGTCCTTTTAATAACCAGTGGTAGGTCCAATTATAAAACTATATGTAGGAAATCAATCAGTAATTTTTAAATTCTTTAGGTTTTTCTTTTTAAGTAATTATCTGGAATACGCTTGCTATTGCTCTAGTCTAGATGGAATTTGAATTTTTTGTGGTTTTATTAATTTATGATCATGGACTCAAAGAAAGTATAGTTATTGCTTTAGGTGAAATTAGAGTGAAAAGTAACATAGATAATATTCTCAGGTCAAATATTGAGTTATCAGGATCCACATTTATTAATGACTTTGATATAAATGTAATTGTCAATTAACTCTGTTGGAGAGAATTGATGTTTTTTATAGTATTCAGTTTATTTCATCTAAAATAAATAAAATGTCTTTGTGGCCAAAAAAAAAAAATTACTTTGGTTTCCTGGTTAGGCATTTTATTTCCAGAATCTTCAAACACCTCAGTCACACAAAGTACAATTCCAGTAGTCTTGAGACCACACAAACAGTACAATGTTTAATACTTGCTTTAACAAAATAGAGGTATTAGCACTCACAATTTTGATTCTTTACATATTGACTGGACTCTTTAAGGCAAAAGATCAAAGACCCTTTTTAAAAAGAAAAAAAGGAAACCTCCATGGTAGAAAAATGCAGAAAAGCTGAGCTTGAAATTAAATCCTAAACCTTATAGGTTGGCTTTTCAACAGTCCAAACTTCAGTTTTTTGCTTTTGCTCCCATTTGAAACAAAACTAAGTGCTATGTGTTGCTAGCTTTTTTGGTTTCTTTGTTAACAGCATTTTCTCTTTTTAATCAGCCTGTCTCCTGCTTTTATTATTTTCTTTGATCTGTTCTCTTTTAATTTTCCTCTCTTTCTACATAGTCCTTTATTTTCTGTCACCCCTTTTCTTCATCCTCCTGTAAATCTTCATACTTGAATCTATTGATTAGACCTTATAGCAATAGAATACTTTTATCTGCTTGGAATAAACATGCATAGACAAAACTGTGACATATTCTCAGTACTTTTGTCCCACTTCCACTATTTTTGTAATCTATGAAGCTATAGTAGATGAAATTTGAGAAAATATTCTCAACATATAAATTCCATCTCTTGTAATTCTCAGTGCCAATTTGGAGTATTGTTCATCTATATGCTTCTCTGGCTAACTCTCTGGCTAGTTCTCTGGCTAGGTGGCACCAAACCACAGTACTTCAGACCACACAATGTACTTCATCAACACTTTAGTTAAACTGGCCTTTTTGTTTTTTTTTCATCCTATAGCCAAAAACAAAAGAAAACATACCCCACCAAAAATATTATAATTTTAAACTTTTTGGTTGGTAGTTTTGGCATCAAGTGCATAAGCTTTAATTATAGAAATGCCTTTCTTATAGAAGGGTAGAGTATGCCAACAACTAGAGCAAATCAAATTTAAAAAAATTCTCAAGACGAACAGGGCATTCACGCAGACACTGTGGCAAGGAGGCTGGCACTTACTCATCTAAAGGACAGTGTCTTTTGGCCAAGGCTACCCTCCTCTTTGCTTTGACACTTGGAAATGGTAACTGAGTTCCTAAGACAAAACTAAACATTATGCTTCTTAATGTGACGAGAGTATGAAATAGAACTCACAAACTGGAATTCATGAATACAATTATGTTGCAATATTGCTGGAAAACAACAGACGCATGACTATACTAAGTCAATGATTTGAGTGTAAGGCACCAGTACGTTTAATTTATTAAAGGGATGATTTGGATGTAGTCAATTCCAGAGAAATGGATGCCTTCGATTACTGAACTTGGGCTTTCATTAAAAGTCTGCAGAGCGAGACGTAGGTTAAGAAAGGAGACTCTTAAGCGTCGTGTCATTAATTGTTGAGATTTTTCTCAAGGCATATGAAACAAAGAAATACTGGTATAAATTCTACTCTCTTTGATGTTGATTTGGAAATAGTTATTTTAGAAAATTTAGAGCAGGTAAAATAGAAATAGAATTTTAATTTTTTAAATTGAAGTATAGTTGATTTACTATGTTGTGTTAATTTCTGCTGTACAGCAAAGGATTCAGTTATACATATATATACTTTTTAATTAGAATTTTAAATTCAACACCAAAGTAATTTGAAGAAGTAAAATGAAAACATACTTTAGATTGTGGAGTTTTCCTAGTTTATTTCTGTGTTTGCTGAGTTTTCCCTATGCAGTAGAATTGTATAAAAGATAAACAGTAACCCTGTATTCTACAAAGAAATCAGACAACACACCTTTTTTTTGGTGATTGTTGTTCTTTGAAAATGCCTTATTTGAATTTGAAGTGAGAACAATATCATATTTCTGGGAATAATCCTACAGTCCTAAAATGAACAAATGTATAGAAATAAATTTGTTATCACAGCTCTCCTCTTTACTTTGCACATTTATATTATACAGAGCAGAAAAACACATCCCACTAGTTTCCCCAGACCACCCCATGACTTTGACCTTTCCCGTCTATATCCTACAAGCTCTCAGATTTCTCAATCTCTATCCCTATGTGTTTAGAACAATCTCCTAAGCTGCATTTCTTTTTAGAGCACTAGATATCTTACTATTACTGTTAGAAATATTAATAAAATATGCATTATCAATCTTATAAAATATTATTAATATTATCTATGTGGTATCAATATTCATTATGACCCCCTCTTCAAAGATGATAATATATATGCAAAGGTGCTAAGGTAGGCAGATCCGACCCTCCAACAAGAAGGGACAGGATAGAGATGTATGAACAAAGAAGTAATGAGATCCAGGGAAATTAGAAATCTCATCTAGGAGAGCTTCTACTGGACCCCTTGTTGTTGCTTTAGTTGGTAGGGATAAATTACCAGTGATCCCTGTGTTTTTAAAATAATTAATGGCAAAATAGAATTGTTGTACCTTTTGACTTTAGAATGTCACTTCTTTGTAAGTCTATAAAAACTCGACAAGAATCCCGATGGGAGCTTATTTCTAGAATTATAAACAGCATTGAAAGAAACAGACAAAATACCAAACAATTTTTTACAAAAGGACAAAAGCTTTCAAAATGGTTAAATTTATATAATATTCACTAGTGCAATGTAATAAGAATTGATCACCCCTGAGGTGTGTGTCATTTTTACTGATCATAGAGCTTGAAAAACTTTAATTGCTGGATTATTTAGTTTAAAAGAATGGAAACAACCAGAAAGAAAATAAAATCCCTTCAGAAATCCAAAAATTACTTTAATAAAGAATTATTAAAGGTGCATTTGTTACTAAGTTCCCTTATACTATCAATACAGATGTGCTGACTTTTGAGGAAATGGGAAAAAGCCTTAAATAGTGTGTAGTATTTGGGAGTTTGTGTCTACATTTTTGAGCAGGAATACACTTTGGGGTTGGCATAAATTGTTATTTACATGTCTTCTCATGGTTCTGAAATACTGTGCTACATATATCTGGAAATTCAGAAGTTTTATATACAAGAGTTTTACCTTTTAAAAGTCAGTACCATGTGACAAATTTTAACTTGCATAAATAGCAAAGAAAAAAAAATTCTGTTATGGCTTAAAAACCATTTCCATTACAAGAAAAGCAAGAAGAAAATGTTTTATGAATTCTGAAGTGAGCAGATATGTAATGCTTTAATTTTTTACTGCTAAATGTCCACTACAATTGATCAATAATTTATAAGTGCTTGCTGTATTTTAGTACAGTTTTCATCATAAAGTAAAAGATACCAAAGGAATTAACATTGTACCTCTCTTCAAATAGGTTATGATATAATTATGGAAATGTATCTGAAACACATGAAATAACTTTGAATGATAAAAGCTTTATTACCAGAAAGTGTTATTAGAGATAGAGGAGTTGAGAGGAGATGGGGCCTAATGACGGTGGCAATAAGAGAGGGCTTCATAAAGCATCAGGATTATAATATTGACTGTGTAGAATTTTGTTAATGAAACAAGGGTAAAAGTGGAAGGCATTTTATATGGGGTGAATCTGATGAATGAAAAAATGCAGTTTCCAATGGATGTCACCTTTAATGAGACAGTGAGAGGATGATCCAGAAGTATTTGTTGGTGAACCTCAGTAAATTAATTTAGATGAGACTGATGGAAACAGTTTATGTATGGTCTTGACCTCTAGATAGAAAAGTTTGTGTTTGGTGTGGTTTGAATAGAACTCTATAACTGATTTTTAAGCAAAGTTATAATATGATGACAGTAGCATTTAAAATGGATTAGTCTGGAAGTGGTATGTAATATGTGGGTGACAGTTGAAGTGTGGAAAGAAAGGCGAGAGGCATCCTGGAGTCATGAAAGTCCACAGGAAACAGTTGCAGTGTTGCAGGTGTGGAATGAGTGATAAGCTTTTAGCTTTAGGTGGTGGCAATTAAGATAGCATGAAAAGGGAGGATACCTGACACATTTAATTTACAATAACACTATATATCTATATTCTAATCTTTTAACTACTCTCATATGTTTGGTCTGAAGGTTGTTGGTTTAGTCCTGTGAGCAAAATATGTTTTCATTAATGCATTTCTTATCTCTTAGTTAAAAAGGCCTTATTAAAAATCCACATTGTCCTGTCTATACAAAGGTAGTACAACATAGTATTATGTCTCCACTAAGAGCATGTACTTTTAATTATTTGCCAACAAAGGCAGTAGAATTTGCTGAACCAAATATATGCTCTCAATCTATCCCCATGGTGACCAACAGCCAGGACTTTTGAGATTGTTGGCAAGAGTTAGTGACCCAATGATGGCTTATGACTGAAGTCTATAGCTATGAAATAGAAGGTAGCAGGTACATAATGCATACCAGCTCCAAATAGTATCATAAATGCCATTTACTGAGCAGAGAACCGATCCACCATGTGTAATATGCAGGGTAAGCTGGCTGCCAGAAAGATGGTAAAAAAAGTTAAACAGAATTTCTTTTTGAGCTCTATATCTAAGAAAGCCTTCTAACTTTTCACTAGTTCTGTAAATTATCAGAATCCAGGCTCCAACTCAGGCTAATAGCATATTTAATGAGATATGAGATTGATGCTTATATGAATCTTATGAATAACAAAGGAGTACATTTTCCATTTTTAAAATAGTTTTTTCACTTTTAAAATAGCAATTCATACTGTTTTTGTCAATTAGAATGCCATTTAGAGGTCATTTATGAGATGGAATTCAGCAATACAAGTATGAGAATTCTTTCCATAAAGCGGGAAATTTTCTTTCCTGCCCATTGGAAGGATAATATCCATTTTGTAATTAGAGGGTGAACATTAGAAACAGTGTTTTACTGTTGTCATTGCTACTGTTGTTGTTTTGTTTGATTTAATTTTTATTTTTTAATTTCTATTTTTTATTGAGGTAAAGCTGATTTACAATGTTTTAGGTATACAGCAAAGTAATTCAGATAGGTAGATAGATAGATAGATAGATAGATAGATAGATAGATAGGTAGATAGATAGAGATCTATTATTTTTCAGATTATTTTCCCATATAGGTTATTACAAGATATTGAATATAGTTCCCTGTGCTATACGGTAGGTCCTTGTTTTTTATCTATTTTATACATAGTAGTCTGTATCTGTTAATTCCAAATTCCAAATTTATCATGTCCCTCCCTTTCCCCTTTGGTAATCATAAGTTTGTTTTCTATGTCTGTGAGTCTATATCTGTTTTGTAAATAAGTTCGTTTGTACCATTTTTTTAGATTCCCCATATAAGTGATATCATATGATATTTGTCTTTGTCTGATTTACTTCACTTAGTATGATAATTTCTAGGTCCATTCATGTTGCTGCAAATAGCAATATTCCATTCTTTTTATGGCTGAGTAATATTCCATTGTATATATATACCAAATCTTCTTTATCCATTTATCTGTCAGTGGACATTTAGGTTGCTTCCATGTCTTGGCTATTGTAAATAGTGCTGCCATGAGCAATGGGGTGCATGTATCTTTTCAAGTTCGAGTTTTCTCTGGATATATGCACAGGAGTGGGATTGATGGATCATATGGTAGTTCTATTTTTAGTTTTTTAAGGAACCTCCATATTGTTCTCTACAATGGTTGTACCAATTTACATTCCCACCAACAGTGTAGGAGGGTTCCCTTTTCTCCACACCCTCTCCATCATTGATTGTTTGAGGACTTTTTAATGATGAGGAGGTTTCCCTTTTCTCCACACCCTCTCCATCATTTATTGTTTGAGGACTTTTTAATGATGGTCATTCTGACTGGTGTGAGGTGATACCTTATTGTAGTTCTGATTTGCATTTCTCTAGTAATTAGTGATGTTGAGCATATTTTCATGTTATTTTTGGCCAAAAAATACATGTATGTCTTCTTTGGAGAAATGCCTATTTAGATCTTCTGCCCATTTTTCAGCTGGGTTGTTTGTTTTTTGTTGTTGAGTTGTAAGAGCTGTTTGTATATTGGAAATTAATCCTCTGTCAGTTTGCAAATATTTTCTCCCATTCTGTAGGTTGTCTTTTTGTTTTGTTTATGGTTTCCTTTACTGTGCAAAAGCTTTTAAGTTTCATTAGGTCCCATTTGTTTAGTTTTGTTTTTGCTTCCATTACTCTTAAGAGACAAATCAAAAAACAATATTGCTGTAATTTATGTCAAAGAGTGTCCTGCCTATGTTTTCCTCTAGGAGTTTTATGGTATCTGGTCTAACAGTCTTACATTTAGGTCTATAGTCCATTTTGAATTTAATTTTGTATATGGTGTTAGGGAATGTTCTAATTTCATTCTTTTACTTGTAACTGTCAAGTTTTCCCAGCATCACTTATTGAAAAGACTGTCTTTTCTTCATTGTATATTCTTGACTCCTTTGTCATATATTAATTGACCATAAGTATATGGGTTTATTTTTGGGCTTTCTATCCTGTTCCATTGATCTATGTATCTGTTTTTGTGCTAGTACCATACTGTTTTGATTACTGTAGCTTTGTAGTCTAATCTGAATTCAAGGAACATGATACTTCCATTCTTCTTTCTCAAGATTGCTTTGGCTATTCAGGGTCTTTTGAGTTTCTGTACAAATTTAAAAATTTTTTGCTCCAGTTCTGTGAAAAATGCCATTGGTAATTTGTTAGGGATTGCATTGAATCTGTAGATTGCCTTGGGTAATGGTCATTTTAACAATATTTATTCTTCCAATCCAAGAACACAGTATATTTTTCCATCTGTTTGTGTGGTCTTCAATTTCTTTCATCAGCATCTTATAGCTTTGGAGTACAGGTCTTTTGCCTCCTTAGGTAGGTTTATTCCTAGGTATTTTATTCTTTTTGATGTGATGTTAAATGGGGTAACTTCCTTGATTTCGTTTTCTAATATTTCATTGTTAGTGTATAGAAATGCAACAGATATTAATTTTGTATCCTGCAACTTTACCTAATTCATTGATGTGCTCTAGTAGTTTTCTGGTGACACCTTTAGGATTTTCTATGCATAATATCATGTCATCTGTAAACAGTGACAGTTTTACTTCTTACTTTCCAATTTCTGATTGCTGTGGCTAAGACTTACAAAACTGTGTTGAGTAAAAGCAGCAAGAGTGGGCATCCTTGTCTTGTTCCTGGTCTTAGAGGGAATGCTTTCAGATTTTCACCATTGATTATGATGTTAGCTGTGGGTTTGTCATATATGTACTTTATTATGTTGAGGTATGTTCCCTCTATGTCCACTTTCTGTATTGTTTAATTTTAGAATTGAAACCATTCTATACTGGCTTTTTCCTAAACAACCTCTAACCTGACTAAGGGGGTCAATACAGGATGGTTTTGACATATCAATGTTATATACATTGTATCTGAAACCTGGTCAATTCAATTTACCCTGCTGTTTTAACTAATTTTCTCATATCAACAAATTGACAATTAAGTGACCCAAATAAGTTGTTTTGATAGCTCAAGAGATTGCTTTTAATATGCGTTTTCCCCTTAGACATTTATACAACTTTATACCAAATCTCTGTGTATCTGTCTATTTTTGCCATTTCTAACTCCCTAAAAACTGTTATTTATATAACAGATATTCAATCAGTTATATTGTTGCAACCCATAACCCATGACTCACATGCATTACTGTATATTACTTCTACATCTCAGTCATGGAAGAATTCTAGAGATATAAGTAAAGTATTGTGTGAATTTTATATAATAAGGCAAGTATTTTTTAGGACTTTTTGAACCTTGAGATTGCAACTTCTATTTTGGAAAGTAATTAGTGACCCATATTTGAAAATTTCTAGGAATTTTCTCTGGGCAATACTAGCCTTTCACTTTTTAAAGCGATGGATAAAACTTCCCTTTCTGAGTTATACTTTTCTGAAGCAACAAAATATTAGAACTTTGGTATCAGCTGACAGGTAGCCTAATTCCCCTTGGCTCTAAAATGCCTAAAAAAGCTTGAGGGAGGTGGGGGAATCGATTTAAACCATATAGAGAGTTCACTGTTTACAGCCAGTTTATCTGTCCTTTTCCCACAGGTGTAGTGATAATTAAAACTTACTCATCAATATGGGGATTGCTTACTTAATAAAGAAAAGAAAATAATCCTTCCTTGTTAATAATGAAGAGAAAGTATAAATAGTTTAGATGGGAACATCAAGCTGATAGAAGTGAAATTATGCCAGAATCATGGAGAGGGAAAGCATCACAAGCTTCTTATAACACCAAAAATAGCAAATGAGGAATAAAAAGTACAGCAGTGGTTAATAAGTGTTTTGATATTTTTGATGACTTCAGGAAAAGAACACTATTGAGTAGACAAGTATAAAACATATTTAAGATATTAAATCAAAATGTAAAGACCAAGAATTGATTGTAACAGATTGTACCATATTAAAAGGAAAAAAATAGAGATAAAGCCTTAAAATCGGTCTATTTTTTAAAAGCCTAACTATGCTGAAATAATACAAGTCAAGCTGGGATAGGTTCAAACCAGGGATTTGAAATTCTTACTCTAAAATATGAGCATGAAGTTTATCTGAAAATTGCTCATGTAAATAATTTATTTCCATGCAAATATTTCATATAATTTTTTGAAAAAGTCCGTGTGAGAAACTATATCTAAATTTCACAAGTTAGAACGTTTTGTATTATATTTCAATTTCTGTTCAGAGAATAAAGAATCTTATGCACTTTTTAAGCTTTAAAAGACACAAATCTCCCCATTGTCTTATAAGTATAGAACAAAATAGGAAAAAGGAATTTCTGGAATTCCATGGCACTTTCTGCCTTTGATTAGCCACTTATAATGTAGTGTAGGTCTTGCAAGCATCTTAATCATTGTGGAGAAACCAGTTAATTTTTTTGTTCTTCTGCTTATTTATTTATTAATACATTTTAACAATATAATTAATAATAAAATGTATTTGCTAATCACAAGATGTATGTTCTCAAGACACTGTTAGTAATCATGTTTTACTAAAAATGATTTTACTAGATTTATTTCACTTACTGCTGTTTTTCTTTTTTCAAGAAATTTTATCTTCTGGCATGAAAGAATTGTGCCCATCAGTCTGTGTATAATAGGAAGAGAGAATGCAGAGGAGAGAAATAAAAGGACAGTGAGTGAAGGAAAAGTGGAATGTAAAGATCTTTGGGAAGAGATTAGAGAACTGCTCTATAAATCAGAGAAATTGGTAGTCAAAACCAAGAGCACTGATCAAAATCATGTTGCAGAAGTAACCATAGAATACTGGATATCAGTGGGAGAGCTTATATATGCCACTGGACATTTGTACATGTGTGAGTGGTGTGTGTGTGTGTGTGTGTGTGTGTGTGTGTGTGTGTGTGTGAGATAAGGGGGATAAGGAGGAGGGAAGCATTGGTGTACTTTTTATTCTGGATCCATTTTCTATTTAGACGCAGTTACAATGGTATTAAGATTTCTGGGAAAAAAAGACATTTTAAAAAAAATTTCTGCAAATATATTTAATACAACACATTCAAGTCTGTCCTAAATACATTTTAATATAATTTGTCAACCTATAATTCTTCAAGAATTGGAATCAGTGGTTGACAATAATTGTTCATCTGTGGTTAATTAGCTCAGTTAGTTGAATCATAGCACTAATAAGGCTTTGGCCTCATATGGGCCAGTGTGGTCCAGTGAGGTTTGCTCTTTTCTTGAGCCACAGACTACAGTTCAAACCCAGGCCAACTATCTCACAGTTGCGTGCCACTGACCATAAAGAAACTGGGCAAGAGAAAGTAAATCTACCAATATGCCTGGAAATGATTGTCAACCGTACACATTATCTGCTTGTTAATATTTATCAGTAATGTTCATGTGTGAAGAGAAGCATCACTTAGGCACTCAGTACTGCTACAAAAGGATACAAAGGAAACTGTCTGTGGCCTCAAATGGCACATGAAGGAATAAATAATACTTAAAGTTATCTAAGGAGCCCATGGAAAATGAACTAATTCATAACTAAGTATTGAATCTATCTCAACTTGCAAGTGAAGCAAAATTCCAAGGGTGATTTTTGTTCAGTAGATCATAAGGGCCCTTAAGAGATCTGATAGAAATGCAGCCTACAGGCTCCTTTCAATTCTGAACCAACTGTGAAATAAGACAAAGGAAGAGGAAGAGGAGACAGATGGCAGGCCAAAATATCACATTTGAGGTGAATAAAGACTATATTGGAGGATTTAGCTTGGACCTATAGATATACAGACTTTTTCATAGTAACCTCAGAATCAGAGAAACTTATTCACCCATTTGTACTAGAAAAGCAAGGTCTCCTCTGTGGGATGGGACCATTTTATTGCCTGATAGCTCTTTTTGCAGTAAGATCATCCCCAAAGAAAATAGGACAGCAAAGGGGATTGATTTATTCATGGACATTTTTTCTTGCAAACATATCAATCAGATTAGGTCACTGGAAAGACTGAGTAAGAGGAGAGAGGCCTGGATTGTTTATAGGAAAAAAAAAAAACACATCAGGAATTGAAAAGAATTCCTGCCACCCCCACCCTACACAAAATCTTTTAAATTGAATAACTAGCTAGCATAAAATAAAAAGCAGGGAAGATGCCAGAAACTTCAACTTACACTATGTGTACATTGTGGTGGAAAAATAGTTGTAAACTTTTTGAGAATTGATGTAGCTCCGTAGTGTGGTGGTCCTTCCTGATGGTCTCCCAAAATTCTGAGGGTGGATGGTTCACATGATGTCTGCCAGATTGTGGTCATAAACATGATTGGAGAGAAATGCCTCGATTGGAAAAATATACATACCGTGATGAAAAGTCATATTCAAAGCAAATATTTTGGTGAAATAATTCAATTTACTGGCTCATTATCATTTTTTTAAACATCTTTATTGGAGTATAAAGTGCTTTAAAATGTGTTAGTTTCTGCTGTATGAAAAAGTGAATCAGCTATACGTATTCATATATCCCCATACACCCTCCCTCTTGCATCTCCCTCCCACCTTCCCTATCCCACCACTCTAGGTGGTCACAAAGCACCTAGTTGATCTCCCTGTGTGATGCACCTGCTTCCCACTAGCCATCTATTTTACATTTGGTAGTGTATATATGTCCATGACACTCTCTCACTTCGTCCCAGCTTACCCTTCCCCCTCCCCGTGTCCTCAAGTCCATTATATACGCCTGTGTCTTTATTCCTGTCCTGCCCGTAGGTTCATCAGAACCTTTTTTTTTCTTTCAAATTCATTTATGTGTTAACATACAGTATTTGCTTTACTCTTTCTGACTTACTTCACTCTGTATGACATACTCGATGTCCATTCACCTCACTACGAATAACTCAATTCTGTTTCTTTTTATGGTTGAGTAATATTCCATTATATATATGCCCCATCTTCCCTATCCATTCATCTGTCGATGTACACTTAGTTTGCTTCCATGTCCTGGCTATTGCAAATAGAGCTACAATGAACATTGTGGTACATGACTCTTTTTGAATTATGGTTTTCTCAGGGAATATGCCCAGTAGTGGGATTGCTGGGTCATATAGTAGTTCTATTTTTAGTTTTTTAAGGAACCCCCAGACTGTTCTCCATAGTGGCTGTATCAATTTATATTCCCACCACCAGTGCAAGTGGGTTCCCTTTCCTCCAAACCCTCAACAGTGCAAGAGGGTTCCTTTTTCTCCAAACCCTCTCCAGCAGTTATGGTTTGTAGATTTTTTGATAATGACCATTCTGACTGGTGTGAGGTGATACCTCATTGTAGTTTTGATTTGCATTTCTCTAATGAGTAGTGATGTTGAACATCTTTTCATGTGTTTGTTGGCAATCTGTAAATCTTCTTTGGAGAAATGTCTGTTTAGGTGTTCTGCCCATTTTTGGATTGGGTTGTTTTTTTGATATTGAGCTGCATATACTGCTTGTATATTTTGGAGATTAATCCTTTGTCAGTTGCTTCATTTGAAAATATTTTCTCCCATTCTGAGGGTTGTCTTTTCATCTTATTTATGGTTTCCTTTGCTGTGCAAAAGCTTTTAAGTTTCATTAGGTCACGTTTGTTTATTTGTGTTTTTATTTCCATTTCTCTAGGAGGTGGTTCAAAAAGGATCTTGCTGTGATTTATATCATAGAGTGTTCTGCCTATGTTTTCCTCTAAGAGTTTTATAGTGTCTGGCATTACATTTAGATCTTTAATCCATTTTGAGTTTATTTTTGTATATGGTGTTAGGCAGTGTTCTATTCTCATTCTTTTATGTGTACCTGTCCAGTTTTCCCAGCATCACTTATTGAAGAGGCTGTCTTTTTTCCATTGTATATTCTTGCCTCCTTTATCAAAGATAAGGTGACCATATGTGCAGGGGTTTATCTCTTGAGTTTTCTATCCTGTTCCATTGATCTATATTTCTGTTTTTGTGCCAGTACTATACTGTCTTGATTACTGTAGCTTTGTAGTATAATCTGAAGTCAGGAGCCTGATTTCTCCAGCTCCCTTTGTCTTTCTCAAGATTGCTTGGGCTATTTGAGGTGTCTTGTGTTTCCATACAAATTGTGAATATTTTTTTTCTATTTATGTAAAAAATGCCATTGGTAGTTTGATAGGGATTGAATCTATAGGTTGCTTTGGGTAGTATAGTCATTTTCAGAATGTTGATTCTTCCAGTCCAAGCACCTGGTATATCTCTCCATCTGTTTATATCACCTTTAATTTCTTTCATCACTGTCTGATAGTTTTCTGCATACAGGTCTTTTGTCTCCTTAGGTAGGTTTATCCCTAGGTATTTTATTCTTTTTGTTGCAATGGTAAATGGGAGTGTTTCCTTAATCCCCCTTTCAGATTTTCCATCATTAGTGTAAAGGAATGCAAAATATTTCTGTGAATTAATTTTGTATCCTGCTACTTTGTCAAATTTATTGATTAGCTCCAGTAGTTTTTTGGTAGCATCTTTAGGATTCTCTATGTATAGTATCATGTCATCTGCAAACAGTGACTGCTTTACTTCTTCTTTTCTGATTTGGATTACTTTTATTTCTTTTTCTTCTCTTATTGCTGTGGCTAAAACTTCCAAAACTGTGTGGAATAATAGTGGTGAGAGTGGGCAACCTTGTCTTGTTCCTGATCTTAAAGGAAATACTTGCAGTTTTTCACCATTGAGAACAATGTTGGCTGTGGGTTTTTCATATATGGCCTGTGTTATGTTGAGGAAGTTCCCTCTATGCCTAGTTTCTGGAGAGTTTTATCATAAATGGATGTTGAATTTTGTCGAAAGCTTTTTCTGCATCTTTTGAGATAATAATATGGTTTTTATCCTTCAATTTGTTAATATGGTGTATCACATTGATTAATTTTTTTATATTGAAGAATCCTTGCATTCCTGGGATAAACCCCACTTGATCATAGTGTGTGATCCTTTTAATGTGACAATGGATTCTGTTTGCTAGTATTTTGTTGAGGATTTTTGCATCTATGTTGTTCAATGGTATTGGCCTGTAGTTTTCTTTTTCCATGACACCTTTGTCTGGTTTTGGTATCAGGGTGATGGTGGCCTTGTAGAATGAGTTTGGGAGTGTTCCTCCCTCTGCTATATTTTGGATGAGTTTGAGAAGGATAGGACTTACCTCTTCTCTAAATGTTTGATAGAATTCACCTGTAAAGCCATATGGTCCTGGGCTTCTGTTTGTTGGAAGATTTGTAATCACAGTTTCAATTTCAGTGTTTGTGATTGGTCTGTTTATATTTTCTGTGACTTCCTGATTCAGTCTTGGAAGGTTGTGCTTTTCTAAGAATTTGTCCATTTCTTCCATGTTGTCCATTTTATTGGTATATAGTTGCTTGTAGTAATCTCTCATGATCCTTAGTATTTCTGCAGTGTCAGTTGTTACTTCTCCATTCTCATTTCTAATTCTGTTGATTTGAGTCTTCTTTCTCTTTTCTTGATGAGTCTGGCTAATGGTTTATCAATTTTTATATCTTCTCAAAGAATGAGCTTTTAGTTTTATTGATCTTTACTATTGTTTTCTTCATTTCTTTTTCATTGATTTCTGATCTGATATTTAGTATTTCTTTCCTTCTGCTAAGTTTGGTGTTTTTTTGTTCTTTCTCTAATTGCTTTAGGTGTAAGGTTAGGCTGTTTATTTGTGATTTTTCTTGTTTCTTGAAGTAGGATTTTATTGCTATAAACTTCCCTCTTAGAACTGCTTTTGCTGCATCCTATAGGTTTTGGGTCATTGTGTTTTCATTGTCATTTGTTTCTAGGTATTTTTTGTTTCCTCTTTGATTTCTTCAGTAATCTCTTGGTTATTTAGCAGTGTATTGTTTAGCCTCCATGTGTTTTTTTTTTTACAGTTTTTTTCCTGTAACTGATATCTAGTCTCATAGCATTGTGGTCGGAAAAGATACTTGATATGATTTCAGTTTTCTTAAGTTTACCAAGGCTTGATTTGTTACCCAAGATAGGATCTATCCTGGAGAATGTTCCATGAACACTTGAGAAGAAAGTGTATTCTGTTGTTTTTGGATGGAATGTCTTATAAATATCAATTAAGTCCATCTTGTTTAATATGTCATTTAAAGCTTGTGTTTCCTTATTTATTTTCATTTTGGATGATCTGTCCATTGGTGAAGGTGGGGTGTTAAAGTCCCCTACTATGGTTGTGTTACTGTCAATTTCCCTTTTTATGGCTGTTAGCATTTGCCTATGTATTGAGGTGCTCCTATATTGGGTGCATAAATGTTTACAATTGTTACATCTTCTTCTTAGATTGATCCCTTGATCATTATGTAGTGTCCTTCTTTGTCTCTTGTAATAGTCTTTACTTTAAAGTCTATTTTGTCTGATATGAAAATTGCTAGTCCAGCTTCCTTTTGATTTCCATTTGTATGGAATATCTTTTTCCGTCCCCTCACTTTCAGTCTGTGTGTGTCCCTAGGTCTGAAGTGAAGACAACAGGTCTTGTTTATGTATCCATTCAACCAGTCTATGTCTTTTTTTTTTTTTTTTCTGGTGGTACGTGGGCCTTTCACTGTTGTAGCCTCTCCCGTTGCGGAGCACAGGCTCCAGACATGCAGGTTCAGTGGCCATGGCTCACGGGCCCAGCTGCTCTGTGGCATGTGGGATCCTCCTGGACCGGGGCACGAACCCGCGTCCCCTGCATCAGCAGGCAGACTCTCAACCACCGCGCCACCAGGGAAGCACCAGTCTATGTCTTTTGGTTAGAGCATTTAATCCATTTACATTTAAGATAATTATCGATATGTATGTTCCTATTACCATTTTCTTAATTGTTTGGGGTTTGTTATTATAGGTGTTTTCCTTCTCTTGTGTTTCCTGCCTAGACTAGTTCCTTTAGCATTTGTTATAAAGTTGGTTTGGTGCTGCTGAATTCTCTTAGCTGTTGCTTGTCTGTAAAGTTTTTAATTTTTCCTTTGAATCTGAATGAGATCCTTGCTGGGTAGAGTAATCTTGGTTGTAGATTTTTCCTTTTCATCACTTTAAATATGTCTGCCAATCCATTCTTGCAGAGTTTCTGCTGAAAGATCAGCTGTTAACCTTATGGGGATTCCCTTGTATGTTACTTATTGCTTTACCCTTGCTGCTTTTAATATTTTTTCTTTGTATTTAATTTTTGATAGTTTGATTAATGTGTCTTGGCATGTTTCTCCTTGGATTTATCCTGTATGGGACTCTCTGTGCTTCCTGGACTTGATTGACTCTTTCCTTTCCCATATTAGGGAAGTTTTCAACTAAAATCTCTTCAAATATTTTCTCAGTCCCTTTCTTTTTCTCTTCTTCTTCTGGGACCCCTATAATTCGAATGTTGGTGTGCTTACTGTTGTCCCAGAGGCTCTGAGACTGTCCTCAATTATTTTCATTCTTTTTTCTTTATTCTGCTTTGCAGTAGTTATTTCCACTATTTTATATTGCAGGTCACTTATCCGTTCTTCTGCCTCAGTTATTCTGCTATTGCTTCCTTCTAGAGAATTTTTAATTTCAATTATTGTGCTGTTCATCATTGTTTGTTTGCATTTTAGTTCTTTTAGGTCCTTGTTAAACATTTCTTATATTTTCTCCATTCTATTTCCAAGATTTTGGATAATCTTTACTCTCATTACTCTGAATTCTTTTTCAGGTAGACTGTCTATTTTCTCTTCATTTGTTTGGTCTGGTGGATTTTTACCTTGCTTCTTCATCTGCTGCATATTTCTCTGTCTTCTCATTTTGCTTAAATTACCATGTTTGGGTTCTCCTTTTCGCAGTCTGCAGTTTCATCATTTCCGTTGTTTCTGGTGTCTGCCCCCAGTGGGTCAGGTTTGATCAGTGGGTTGTGCAGCCTTCCTGGTGGAGGGGACCGATGCCTGCATTCTGGTGGGTGGGGCTGGATCTTGTCTTCCTGGTGGGCAGGGCTGCATCTGGTGGTCTTCTTTGGGGTGCCTTTGAACTTAGTATGATTTTAGGCAGCCTCTGTGCTAACAGGTGGGGTTGTGTTCCTGTCTTGCTAGTTGTTTGGCATGGGGCATCCATCACTGGAGCTTGCTGACCTTTGGGTATAGCTGGGTCTTAGTGTTGAGACAGAGATCTCTGGGAGAGCTCTCGCCAATTGATATTATGTTGTGGCCGGGACGTCTCTGGTGCACCAATGTCCTGAACTCAGCTCTCCCACCTCAGAAGCTCAGACCTGACACCAGGTTGGAGCAGCAAGACCCTGTCAGACACACAGCTCAGAAGAGAAGTGTGAAAAAAAGAAAGAAAAAAATAATAAATAAATAAATAAATAAAATTATTAAAATAAACATTTAATAATAATAATAAAAGAAGAGAGCAACGAAACCAATAAACAAATCCACCAATGAAAACAAGCACTAAAAACTAAACTAAGATATTCATAAAAGTCAGAAACAAATCAGTCACAGATAACTCACCCCAAGTCTACAGTTGCTTAAGTCCACCGCCTCAATTTTGGGGTAATTTGTTGTCTATTCAGGTATTCTAGAGATGTAGGGTACATCAGGTTAATTGTGGGGATTTAATCCACTGCTCCTGAGGCTGCTGGGGGAAATTTCCCTTTCTCTTCTTTGTTCACACAGCTCCCAGGGTTCAGCGTTCATTTTGGCCCCACCTCTGCATTGTAGGTCTCCCTCAGGCATCTGTTCCTGCCCAGACAGAACGGAGTTAAAGCAGCAGCTCATTAGGGGGCTCTTGCTCATTCAGGCCAGGGGGAGGGAGGGGGTACGGTAGTTATAATTGGAATGCGGGGCGAGCCTGTGGCGGCAGAGGCCAGTGTGATGTTGCAACAGCCTGAGGAGGGCCGTGTGTTCTCCCTGGGAACTTGACCCTGGATCATGGGACCCTGGCAATGGCGGGCTGCACAGGGTCACGGTGTGGGGGATGGTGTGTGGATAGTGACCTGTGCTTGCACACAGGATTCTTGGTGGCTGCAGCAGCAACGTTAGCATTTCATGCCAGTCTCTGGTATCCGCGCTAATAGCCGTGGCTCGCACCCATCTCTAGAGCTCGTTTAGGCAGTGCTCTGAATCCCCTCTCCTCACGCACCCCAAAACAATGGTCTCTTGCCTCTTAAATAGTCCAGACATTTTCCCAGACCCCCTCCCGGCTACCTGTGGCACACTAGCCCCCTTCAGGCTCTGTTCATCAGCCAACCCCAGCCCTCTCCCTGGGATCTGACCTCCAAAGCCCAAGCCTCAGCTCCCAGACCCGACCCACACCGGCGGGGGAGCAAACAAGCCTCTCAGGCTGGTGAGTGCTGGTTGGCACCAATCCTCTGTGTGGGAATCTCTCTGCTTTGCCCTCCGCACCCCTGTTGCTGTGCTCTCCTCTGTGGCTCTGAAGCTTCCCCTCCACCCACCCCATATCTCCACCAGTGAAGGAGCTTCCTAGTGTATGGAAACTTTTCCTCCTTCACAGCTCCCTCCCAGAGGTGCAGGTCCCAACCCTATTCTTTTGTTTCTGTTTTTTCTTTTTTCTTTGGCCCTACTCAGGTACATGAGGAGTTTCTTGCCTTTGGGGAAGTCTAAAGTCTTCTTCCAGTGTTCAGTAGGTGTTCTGTAGGAGTTGTTCCACATGTAGATGTATTTTTGATGTATTTGTGGTGAGGAAGGTAATCTCCATGTCTTTTTCTTCCGCCATCTTGAAGGTCCCTCTTACTGGCTCTTTATCATTAATGATAAACTCAATGTAACTTTATTCTAATGAGATATCCCATAAATCTTTTATTTTTTCTTTTTGATTTTACTACTTTTTGTTTTGGTTTGGCTTTTCTTCCAGTTTTACTGAGATATAATTGACATGCAGCATGGTATAAGTTTAAGGTGTACTGCATAATGATTTGACTTACATACATCATTAAATGATTACCACAGTAAGTTTAGTGAACATCCATCACCTCATATAGATACAAAATTAAAGATGTACAAAAAAATAATTTTTTTTGTGATGAGAACTCAGGATTTACTCTCTTAACTTTCATGTATAACATATAGCTGTGCTAATTATACTTATGCTGTACATTACATCCCTAGTCCTTATTTATCTTATAACTGGAAGTTTGTACCTTTTGACTACCTTCATCCAATGCCCCTTCCCCCAACCCCCTGCCTCTGGTTGCCACAAATCTGATCTCTTTTTCTATGAATTTGTTTGTTTGTTTTGGAAGTATAATTGACCTAAAACACTATGTTAGTTCCTGTTACACAACATTAGTGATGTGGTATTTCTATGCATTTCAAAATGATCCCACCATAAACCTAGTCACAATATGTCACCGTCAAAGATATTACATAGTTATTGACTATATTCCTCACACTGTACATTTCATACATATGACTCATTTATTTTGCAACTGAAAGTTTGTACCTCCCAGTCTACGTCACTTATTTCTTTTCCTACCCCCACCTCCCTCCCCTCTGGAAACCACCTGTTTGTCCTCTGTATCTGTAACTCTGTTTCTGTTTTATTATATTCATTTATTTTGTTTTTTAGATTCCACATCTAAGTGAACTCATACAGTTTTTGTCTGAAGGTACTGATATATCTTTGAAATACCATGTGGCATGTTCCCTTTTGGGGATTCATAATACCATGATGCATTTCAGCTCTTTAACATTTGACTCTCTTCTAGCATTTCCCATACTTTTGATGAGAAACACTATTGTAACCAGTGTTTGGTAAATTTAAGATGGGGAAACACTCATTTAAATTATGGTGTAGATTTACTATCTTCCAAATTCTTTGTAGTAAGATTTTATGGTGTCTAATTTACAACTAACAATGAGGAGAGAATTTATCCTCAAATTATGCTGTTAAAAGAAAATGCATGGCATACCAAGTGGAAAGAGCGTTTTCATGTTGTAGAACTAGTAAGCTGTTTTGCATTTATACTCTGTTGCCATCTATAAAGACTCTAGGAATATGTTTGCATTGTAATGATTATTTTGAGCGTAAATGACTATAGATATATTAAAGATTTTTATAAGGCAAACTTCACATTTTTTCAGAATATTACTTTGGTCATTGAAAATATTCCATTTAAATTTCCACATAAAATTGCAATTATTTTTTCCAAGGAGAAAAACCACCTTGGAAAATTAACTTGGTTATACAAGTGAGAACAACTCAATATTCATTAATTTGATGAATATTTGGAGCACCTCTTTTGTGCCTGGCACCTTCAAAACACCAGTGATACAGCAGTCAACAAAATAGACAAATATCCTTGCCCTCATAGAGTTTACATTCTAATGAGAGAAGCCTACTCCTCCACCACTTCTCAAATATTTTGCAGTAAATACCTCTCCAAATTTAAATAAATAAAAATGTTTGTATATAGGATTAAAAGCCCCCCAAAGCCCCCCAGTAAATAATAAAGAGGTAGGAGGATTTGGGTTGTTTGAACACAATTTGTTTACTCTATTTTCAAAAAGGTAGATTATAAGATTATACCAATACAAAACCTTCTGTGCATTTTAGAACCCACAGAAAGCTTTTATGAAACAAGTAATTCAATATTACTCTTTTGATCCCTCTTGGAGCATTTTTCTCTTCTGTTTTCTTTCTGATCCCAAGAAAATTTCTAATAATCAATGCATCTTTGTCACCTTTTCTACCTAATTTATCTGCATTCTATGACTGAATATAACTGAATTTTCAGTCATCAAAACAACAGACTAAATTAACTATATTAATTTCATGATTCAAACTCTATAACTTCTATGCTTGTCATAATACTTTTACTACAAGTGGCAAATAAGTGGTTTCATGATAACCATTAAGTGTGAACTTTTACTTTCTCTCTAAACTCCATACTTTTAAACTATTCTGAAATAATATAGATTAGAACAGAAAATAGTTTATGACCCTAGTAAAGAAAAACTCTGATAATAAACTTAAGTTCATAATTTTCCATCACAATACTAAGTTATAGTTACACTTTAAATACATACCATGCAGTCTTTTAGGAAAATTGTATTTTTTTTATGGATTTCCTATATTTCTAATTTGCCTTAAGTGAACCTGTACTACAGATTAATGAATATTTTAAAAATGAAATATCAGACAACACTGTATATATTAAGTAAATAAAATTTTATTTAATTATGATAAAGTGGATGTTTTATTTGAAAATCTTTACAAGTCCTGCATATTATTTATGGTTTACAAAAAAGTTTAACCTGAGTTTATATGCTGATATTAATTAGATTTCAGTCTCAGTCTCAGTCTCAAGTCTCCATGTAAAGTGGATATATGGATTTTTGTGAAATCTGATTCACAGTCATTTAAGTTAATAACATGCTCTTTAATACTATGTGCAGTCCTATTATTCTTTATAGATTTAATTTGATCTTTGGAGATGGTATTAAAATGGTTCGACTATATTTGAAATGAATAAATTGTAATTGTGAAGATTCAAAATTGTATGGAAAAAAATCTATAAGAAAATACTTTTTAAAAACTAGGCCTTTTCTTGATGAAAATAATCATAAAAAACATCTCAGTATGTTTACTTATCATGTTAATAAAACTGGATGACAGTCTAATTTAACTTGAATTCTTACCAATTGGTTTTTTTTTTCAGAAGTTATCACGAAACGGAGCTCTAAACGTTCCTCACATTCTTCATGTTCTTCTTTGCATAAAGCAAACAGTCCAAATAATCAGAATTCACTAAACTCAAAACTATTTGCTTTTACTTATTTTCAGTGAATTTTATCCCATCCTCAAAAAGACCCAAAAAACAAAAAACCCAATGTCTAGTGGTCTAAACAAGACTCAAAAATATTCAATACAATTTTAATGGTAAAATAATTTTATATTCTATGCCTCCTCCTATCCCACTACCCCCACGGTGGGCAGGAGGTGGGAGAAGGGAGAAAAAAGGGAGAGAGGGACAGACGGAGACAGAGACAGAAACAAACAGAGAGAGAAAGAGAGGGAGAAACAGGAAGAAAAAATACAAGCTAAAAGATTTACTCTTCAAAAAAACAGCGTGTCTAGTGAAAAAAAAAATTGGCCTTGGATAAGAATCAGATGACCTGGGTTTCTGGGTTTTATATCCCAGATATATTACTTTAAGCAAGGATGCTAATCACTCTGACCTTCAGTTCATTGATGGGTAGATGAGAATAATAACACCAGCCCTATTTAGTTTTTAAAGAAGTGAAGATTATCAAATGATATATGTAAAATACAGCATCATATAAATGTACAATAGTGGTAGCAGCATTGATGTTTATAAGAAACGTTACTGGGAAATATTGCTAGATAGCTTTTTGTTATTTTCAATTGGGCTTAAAGTTTTGAGGCTTAAAATGACTATAATAGCTAACATTATTTAATGTTCATTATGTGTAGACATGCTCTTACCCCTGTAGGTGAATTTATGTATTTAATCCTTTCAACAATCTAAGGAGTAATTATTATCTTTATTCCTATCACAAAAGAGAGGAAAGTGAACATAGATTGATTAAATGACTTTAATCAGGGTCACAGTGCCAAAAGGGCTTCAGATTATCTGGTCTACCCTGTCTCAACAGGGCAGTATCTTCTGTGGGATTCATCTGCACATTTTTCCAGCCTCTGTTGAAACATACCTGAGTAACCGAGATGTGGATGATGTGTTCACTGTGGTGAGAAGGCCTCCTTCTATAGTAACTCCCCAGTCTTTAAAAAGCACTTCCTTGAATTAAGTGGATGCTTATTTCCTTATTACAGCAAACATAAATATCTAGAACTGTAGAAAGAAAACTACTTCAATAGTTCACTACTCCTATTAAAAGAAAGGAATTTCAATAATAATTTGGACAAATGATAGTGAAGGGGATAGGAAGGGTCAAGTTCTAAAGTAAGTTATTAAATATCATGATGGGACCTTATAACTGCATTCTTAGATGCTTGTTATTATGTATATGGGGAAAGACATTTTGTAGTTATAATCTAAGCAATAAACCTTTTGAAATGAAACATATTGACCATGCTTGCTCAACATATGTAGGAAATTCTTGCATATACACATACACATGTTAACATTTCATAAGCTCAGACTGAATAGTTAAATAGATCCATTTTCCACACCCTGGAAATGTATCTCCTAGGAACCACCATTATCAAATTCAGATAATACAGTTAAACACAGTGATCATTGATGGATTGTTTGTGAAGTGAATAAAGCAAATGAAGTCAAATAGTCAATTCTGACCCCAACTCTGACTATAGTCTAAGCTATGCTTTCTAAAGCAAGTTTTATTCTAGTTATTAGATTATTTTTTAATATATTCAGCATATCTAAATGTTACTTTTAATTTTGCTGATCTTTTTTCTCTTTTCTGTCTTAAAATAACAAATAGATGCTCCTTTTCTTTAAAATTGAAAACAGTGTCATATAAAGAATAGTTTTAATTATTTAACTATAAGTAAATAACACTACACACACACACACAGACACACACACACACACACGTGTTCTCTTTTCATATAATTTCCTATTTTCAAATAAGAAAACACACATTTGGACAAGCAATGCATGGAGTTTGTTCGGTAGAAATCAATTTCAAAAGTATTTTGAAAATAGTCAAGTGTATAATCTACCTTTTAGCCTACTTGAACTATTTAATCAAACAAAATATGCAGCTAACAATGATTTTATTCAGGTACGTGCATTATACCTGAACTTTATCTTTTTCTTTTCTATCTTTGGTGCAGAGTTGTATATGTTATTGTCTATGGACTAAAATCGATACTGCACCAAACACTAACTTTTTTTGCCACCTTCTAGATGCTATCACACTGAACGCCAGACAAAGCTTTGCAATACACATCCCATAAAGTATATGATTTTTGTAACATTAAAGCACAGAATGAATTTTGAAATATGTCATAGAATTGTTCTTAATGTCCAGATTTTTACTTAACCATCAATGTCTAGGTGCACATAAAGCTCTTCTAGATTTTCTTTACACTGCTTCTCACTCAATCCTCTCTTTACACCTGTTCTCAGTCATAATCCGCCTTTAAAGGTACATATGACTTAACTGTTACAATGTGTTGGAGGAAAATCATTTAGTCTTATGTTAACTTTTTGACATATTTTATTATTTGTACTAGATTTTAAGCTTTTTGAAGATGTAGGACTACTTCTTGCATAGCAGCTTACACATGTGCAGTATTCGTTATTCATTAAATGTTAAAGGAGTAATGCCTTGATTATTTGTTTTTATTTTAGCCACATCAGATTAAATTCAGTAAATAAAGAGTTGGCATAGACCCTGACCAACCAATAGACAACTGACATCCCTACAAGGAAACAAAAGTATATGAAGTTGTTGAAACTCAAATTATAATATATATATATATATATATATATATATATATATATATATATATATATATGACCTGTAATATAAAATATAAATATAAGGAGCAAAACATCATGTAGTTTAGGGATGAATAACCAAATTATATCTTTGAAAAACTGTATTGACCTTACACTCAGTGCAATAGACTACCTAGGCACTTAATGTTATGGCAAGTTAAAGGAGCACATTCTTTTTTCTTTTAATAGATTTAATTTTCTTAGAAAAGCTTTAGGTTTACAGCAAAATGGAGAAGAAGGAAGGTATGGAGATTTCCCACATGATCTGTGTCCCCATGCATGCGTAGACTCCCCCATTATCAACATCCCCCAGGAGAGGGGTACATTTGTTACAATTGATGAACCTACTTTAATACATCATTATCACCAAAGTCCATGAAGTTTACATTAGGATTCACTCTTGATGTTGTCCATTCTATGGGTTTGGACAACTGCGTGACATCTATCACCATTCAGATCCTCTGTGCTCTGCCTAATCATCCCTTCCTTCCCCCTAACCTGCTGCCGTAAACATAAGTGTGTAGGTTTTTGTGTAGTGGCAAATGTTTTCAACTCCTTTGAGTAAATACCAAGGAGTATGATTGCTGGATCACGTGGTAAGGATATGTTTAATTTTGTGAGAAATTGCCAAACTGTCTTCCAATGTGGCTGTACCATTTTGCATTCCCACCAGGAATGAATGAGAGTTCCAGTTGCTCCACAACCTTGTCAGCACTTGGTGGTGTCAGTATTTCAAATTTTGGCCATTCTGATTAGTGTATAGTAGTATATCATTGTTCTTTCAGTTTGTATTTCCCTGATAACATATGACGTGGAACATCTTTTCATATGTTTATTTGCCATCTGTATATCTTCTTTAGTGAGGCATCTGTTAAGGTCTTTGGCTCATTGTTTAATCAGGTTGTTTGTTCCTTACTGTTGAGCTTTAAGAGTTCTTTATATATCTTGGATCAATCCTTTATCAGGTCTTTCACAAATATTTTATCCCAGTCTTTGGCTTGTCTTTTCATTCTCTTGCATATTCTTTTTTCTGAAAAACTATCTTGCTCTATTACAGAACTGGGACACTATATTCAATCAAAGTTTAATTACCAAGGCCCATAATAATGATGCCAAGAAAACTAAATATACCTAGAAAACTAAAATTATGATAATATATTCTGTTTAGTAAGTAAAATAAGCAATGTGTTCTAAACATATATGCTTATATTTAAAAAAAATATTTTCCTGTTAATAAAGTTCCATTACTGAAAAAATAATTTGTGGGATATTCCATTCTCTGATAACGCAATATAAACTATATAGTCCTGTAATATATTTTATAGCTAAAGAATTGGGGAACAATAGAAGAAAGAACTGATTAAAGTGGGTTGAATTCATGTACAAATCACTTCCCATTTTATTTTTTGTAGTTACACATGGTGTTTTATGAAATGAAAAATGCTTTTAATTTATGAAGTTAACATTAATGAAATTATCCTTGCACTACTTACAAAATGAAGGTTGTTGATAAACAAAAACCTATGTTGTCACTCATACTAGTATGCTAATAGAGAAGAGTTTGCATGCAAAATATGAACAGTAAGTTCCTTGTGCAGACCATGAGATGATTCCAACTGTAAGTATCCCAAAGAATTTTCATTTAGTTCTAGAGAGATAAAGAAGATGTAAAAAATGATGTAGTTGGACCAATGGCCATCAATGTGGGACTAATCTGAAGCATCCCCATTATAAATCTGGAATAAATTTAACACAATTGACTACAGATGGCAGCATATGAATAATCCATGTTTTGCTAATTCTGCCCACTCTTGTTCAACCACAGTCCTTTTAAGGAGAATCTGTCATCACACATACAGAAGATATGCAGACCTGGAAGATGACACTACACCAGCACAACCACAAGTTAGTGGGGACGTTGAGGGTAATTTTATCTGAAATCAAAATTATTTTAAAGTATCAGTAATTGAGAGTACATGCATGAGGGTAAAGTCAGGTCATATGTGACTTTTCAAAAGTAGAATGTGCTATCTATAATTGAGAACAGACAGTGGAAAAAGATGTGGTGAAGAGAAAACCGAGGTGCACTTCCTTATATGCAGTTAGATACTTAAGTATGTTATAGAATGGATTGCCTCTGCCCTTCTGGGATGACATTAATTAATAATTATTCTATTTTTTTATTCTTCAAACACTTTATAAATTACATGTGGAAATCACTTGAGTATATTCATTTCACTGCAGAGAAACATTCCTATCAAATAATTCACTGGCTAAAAGGAAATAATGAACAGGCTTTTCCAGTTCTGAGTGTCATGACCTTCCCAATAGTACTCCCAACATTGCCTCAGTCCTAGGATCAGGTCTTGACTGCACACCTTTGGCTGGTGTTCTGCTCACTTCCAAAGGCTTTACCGCTTACTTCTGGGAACGCAACTGGTAAAGTCAAGTGAACATTTGATATTGAGTCAAGGGACCCATCGTGGTGCTTACCATTAAGTAGAAAGCAATGTCTTGGCTATTTATGACTTTGTTCCTTAACTTTTCTAATAAAAACTTCCATTTTACTAAACAGAGATTCTTACAGCCCTTCATTGTCATGAAATCTGAAATTAGTTAACATATAAGGCACAGCTACTAAGTGACTGTGCCTTATATGTTAAGCAAGAAAGATGCCAGACTTACAAGATTGCCACACTTAATACGTCAGCCTCACTTGTATGTGAACCAGGAAATAAAATATCATGCATATTTATGGTAAATGCTCATTTTAAAGTCAAATTAATACAAGTAACAGTTTTACCTGTCTGCAACATTTTTAGCTACGCAATTTTATTAATTTTAAACTTGATATGATTTCTCTTCTCCAACATTTAATACAGTACTGGAACTGATTAAAAGTCCCATAGAAGGAGAGCATTGATGACATACACATAACATACACATCAGTTTATTTAAGGGCCTTGTAATCTGGTTTGTATACTTCCAGAGGGGATGATCTTGGTACCCAAAATTCTTAAACCAGCCGAAGCCTGAAAGAATCTGCTAATTACTTGTGGGCCAAATCTCTAGATCTGAGAAGGCCCAGATATCCGAAAGCAGCAAAAGAGGCATTTTTTAATTAGTTAGAAAAGACTTATATACTGAAAATTGCAAATATTTAGTTTCTGTGTTTTGGAAAAATAAAAATTGAAATGTATAATTCCATAGTCACTGCAAAAGTAATGGTTAAAAAACTCTAAGCCACTTAAAACACCAGTGTTACCACACACTTAAAAACAACTCTTTTCCCCAATGTGGAAGTGTTATACCAGCAAAGATAACCATACATGTATGAACTTCTTCATGCTCCTCAAGGTTGTATTAGAGATATTAGTCTTAAAGTCATCAACTGAATCAATTCACATAAATTGCTTAGCACCAGACCTATAACTTGAGAGTGCTCAATAAGTATTAATACTTTTCTATAGCTATTAAAGAGTTTTAACATGACTTTTAAGTATATGTATTAACTAGATAAGTAATGATGAAGCCTCATTTTACTTTATGGTCAATATTTTAAGAAATCTTGTTTATTTAAAACTTCTCATTTCAATTAAAATGTTTTTATCGCCTCCCCTCTGATAGAAAGATAATTAATGGTCATAATTTCTTAATGAGTCTTGGTGATCATAAGGGTAAAAATAATAAATGATTTAATTTTTGCATTAATTGTTTGAAGTCAGTTAATTTAAAAAAAGCCTTTGTTCTCCATTTATTCATTCTAATTTTCTTAAGAAACTCAGACAATATTGTCTGAAGACTCCTGAATGTTCTTCGTTTATATAATTTAATAACTGTGTTTTATGGTGTCTTTAAGCATATTTTTGTAGAAAAAATTCTTATTTTTCCTGAAAATAATAATCCCATTAGAAGCCTTCTCCTTTAAAACCCACATGGTCTCAATGGAGTATTTTGACTTCAAGAATATGCAAGTTATTACTTACTATTCTTACTCCCATCTAGGCTTTGTTTTTAAATTTCACATTGTGCTTGACATAGTTTTATATTTTTCTGACTTAAGATTAATTCTGTTAAAAGATAAACTGAGGCATATTAAACATTTTAAGCATTTATTTGAGTAAAAACTGATTTGAATCTGGCAGCACCAAACGGAAAGTGGTTAGAAGCTCTCAGAAGGGCTTTACTGACAGGAAATATGGGATAGACTTTTTACAGAGAAGACAGAGAAGCAAAGCCAGGAAATTATTTGATTGGCTATACCTTAATCAGTTGCCTAATTTGGGAAAGTTTGTTGGCTGTTTGTGATCGGTTGTCCTTAGGTTTCAATTTCTTATCCTTGAGGCATTTCAGGCTTAGGTTTTGGTTTGCTCACAAAGGCTACTAAGGCACTAAAGCCACCTCATCTAATGCCCTTCTTGTGTGATTTGTTTAACAATTTCAATCTACTTTTTATTGTCATGAGCTATTTATGTTTTCTGCTTTTTAATACCATTTGTGCTCATCATCACCACCCCCTCCACCTTGCCAACCACCATCATGCAAGTGTCAAGGAGGAAAATAAACTTTCCTATGCCCTTCTAGGTTCTTCTGGTTGGTCTAAGAATTAAATTAATGTGAGACATAATGTGAGACAGGTTAACAGGGTGAAATAAAAATTAGTTTTGTATGTACGGGAACCTCACAAACATGAGAAGTTCAAAGACAGAAAGGTAAAGTGAGGTATATATGCCATCTTGAGCTAAGGAATGGGATAGGTGCCTGGGCTTCCAAGGATAGGAAGGTCATTCACAGGACAATAAGAAGAACAGATGTTCAGTAATTAGATGTTTACTCTACCATATAGGTGAGGCCACTAAGATAAAATTTATCTTTGATGATAACTTTTTCTGGGAAAAATCCCCAATTTAAATTCTTCTCGTTAAGGGAGGGGTAGTAGTTTCTCTTGAGCCAGCAGGTCCTCAACTGCCATTAGCTCAAAATAATCCATGTGTCAAAGTGGTACATCTTGGGGAGATCTGTTCTGAACCCCTACAAAAGTAATACCTATAACCACAACATACCACACTGTTTCTTTTTATTCTTTTCTTTTCTTTTTTTTTTTTGTGGTACGCGGGCCTCTCACTGTTGTGGCCTCTCCCATTGTGGAGCACAGGCTCCGGACGCCCAGGCTCAGCGGCCATGGCTCACGGGTCCAGCCGCTCCGCGGCATGTGGGATCTTCCCGGACTGGGGCACGAACCCGTGTTCCCTGCATCGTCAGGCGGACTCTCAACCACTGCGCCACCAGGGAAGCCCCACACTGTTTCTTATAGCCTTTTTATTTATGTTTTTTAAAAACTTTCTGGTCTAAACAAATTTGAATCTTTCAAATAATTTGCTTCATGTAGTTTCTTCTCTTAAAGTTTCTCAAGGCCCATATCATCAAAGAGGCCCTGTAAAAGAAAGTATTTTTTTCTCACTAAAATTATGAAGAAAATTAAACAAAAGGTAGTATGGGGAAGATAACTTTATCCAGTTTTTGATTTTGTCCCAAGCTTCACATTTCAGCAGTAAAACTTCTGTTTGTATCCTCTGACAACACAAGAAAGGAAAATGTAGATGGAGGGACAGTGAGGGGGAATTCCTAAATGGCAGCAGTTAGTATCGTTTGAAATATAGAAAATGTTCAAGAAGAAAATAAAAAGGAAGCAAAACTGAAACATAAGACAACAGAAGATTTCAAAAATTGTAATTTAGCTCAGAGGTCAGCAAACTGTAGCTGGCGGGCCAAATCCAGGACCTATTTTTGTACATTCTACTTGCTAAGAATGTTTTTTACATTTGTACATGTTTGAAAAAACAAACATATTTTGTATGTGAAAACTGATGAATTAAAACTGTGTTGTCCATAATAAAATTTTATTGGAACACTGCCACATTCTTTAATTTATGTATTGTCTGGACTGTTTTCATACTGCAATAGCAGAGTCAAGCAGTTATAACAAAGACCATATGACATGCAGCACCTAAGGCATTTATTATCTAGCCCTTTAGAAAAGTCTGCTGACCCCTGATTCAGAACATTTCCCCAAGCTAATTTTCCTAGCTGATCAAATCATTGTTTATTGAATAGCATTCTGGGATTTCAAGTCCAAATAAACCAATAAGCAGCTAGTTTGTTCAGATTTTTCCAGGAGCATTTTCTTTAGAATAACACAAGGACAGTGCAAACAACCGTGAAAGCAGTTGCTTTGGTGTATTTGTTACTAAAATAATAAATAAATAAATAAATAAACTGCTTATTTTGAGATAACTCATATGCAGTTCTAAGACATAAAACAGAGAGATACCATGTATTATTTACCCAGTTACCACTTGAAAATAATAGTATGAAATCACAACCTAAATATTAACATGAATACACTTAAGGTACAGAATATTTCCATCACCATAAAGGATTCTTCATGTTGCCCTTTTATACCTACACCTGCTTGCCTCCCACTTCCACCCTCGCCTTAACCCCTTAACCACTAATCTGTTTTCCATTTCTATAGTTTTATCATTTAAAAGATTTGGAAATGGAATCATAAAGAATGTAAGCTTTGGGGATTGGCCTCTTTCATTCAGCATAATTCTCGGTTGTGGTGTGTGTCAATAGCTTGTTCCTCTTTATTGCTGAGTAGTACCCCATGGTATGGATTTATCAGTTTGTTTGACGACTTATCACTTGAAGAACATCTGGGTTGTTTCCAGTTTCAAGTTATTATGGAAAAAGCTGCTATAAACATTCATGTACAGGTTTTTGCATGAACATAAATTTTCATTTCTTTGGGATAAATGCCCAAGAGGAAAATTGCTGGGTCATGTGGTAAACAAATGTTTAGTTTTTGAAAGAATATGCCAAATAGTTTTTCAGAGTTGCTGCACCATTTTACATTCCCATCAACAATAATATGAATGATCCAATATCCTCACCAACGTTTAGTGTTGTCATTAAATTTTTAGTTTTAGCTCTTCTACTAGAAGTGTAGTAATATCTCATTGTGGTTTTAATTTGCATTTTCCTAATGGCTAATAATGTTCAACATCCTTTAATGTGCTTATTTATCTATATATCTTTTGGATGAAATGTCTCTTCTTTGTTTTGCCCATTTTCTATTTGGATTATTTGATTCTTTTACTGTTGAGTTATGAGAGTTCTTGATATTTACTAGATACTGGTTCTTTGTCAGATATGTGGTTTAAAAATATTTCCTTTCAATCTGTAACTTGTCTTTTCATACACTTAATTGGACCTTTTATGGAGCAAAAGATTTTAAATTTGATGAGGACCAATCTATCCATTTTTCTTTATGGATTATGATTTTGCTGTCAATTCTAGGAACTCTGCCTAGCTCCAGATCCCAAAGAATGTGTTCTATGTTATTTTCTAGAAGTTTTGTAGTTTTATGTTTACATTTAAGTTAATTTTTTGAGTTGATTTTTAGTTGTTTTTAATTAATTAAAATAATAAAAAGAATAAAAAAGAATAAATTACTAAATAAAATACATAAATTGAGTTTTAAAATTTTGAGTTAATGTAAGATACATATCAAAGTATTCTCTTTCTTTTTTTTTTTTTTTGATTGGTAGATGTTTAATTACTCCAGTATCATTTGTTGAAAAGTTTATCTTTCCTCCATCGAGTTGTTTTTGCATCTTTGTCAAAAATCAATTAGGCATGTATATATGGGTTTATTTCTATATTCCCTGTTCTGTTTCATCGATCGATGTGTCTATTTCTTTGCCAATGCCACACAGTTTTTTTTTTTTTGAGCCACACAGTTTTGATTATGATCAAACAGTAATCTAATATTGTATTTATTATTAATATATTATTATGTAGATATATAACCTTATACCTAATGTTAGTATATTAAGTAATATACTATTATATAATGAGTCTTGAAATTGGATAATTCCTACCAATATTTTTTTTTCCAACATTGTTTTAGGTATTCTAGTTCCTTTGCAATTCCATATGAAGTTTGGAATAATATTATCTGTCTCTACAAAAAAAATCTTGCTGGAATTTTGATAGGAATTGTGTTAAACCTATATATCAATTTGGGAAGAATTAACATCTCATCTATATTGAGACTTGCAATCTGTGAACATATGTTTCTCCAAATCTCTTAGGTTTCTTTCATCAGCATCTTTATAATCTTCAGCATACAAGTTTTGTACATTTATTTTAGATCTATACCTAAGTATATCATTTTGAGTGATTTTCATTAGTACTGTATTTGTATCTTTCATTTTCTTTTTCCTTTTTTTTAAATATACTTTGTTACCCTAGCTAGGAAAGAACTTACAGCACTAAGTTGAATAAGAATAGTGAGAGTGATTATTGCTTATTGCTGATTTTAGGGAACAGCATTTAGTCTTTCCCATTAAGTGTAATGTTGACTATAGGGTTTTTTGGTAGAAGATCTTTATCAAATTGAGGACATGCCCTTTATTCCTAATTGTAAGATTGTTTTCAATCAGGAATGGAGGCTGGATTTTTTTCAAATTCTTCTTTAGTATCCATTCATATTTTCATGTGATTTTTTGTTTCTTTAGCCTGTTAATATGATGGATTATATTGATTTTGGAATATTGAACTAGACTTGCATCCCTGGAATATATCTCAACTGTCGTAGTGTATAATTCCTTTTATATATTGCTGAATTTTATCTGCTAATATTTTTTTAAGAATTTTTAAGTCCATTTTCTTAAGGGATATTGGTCTATACTTCTTTTTTCTACTGTCTCTCTCTGGGTTTATTATCAAAAAGATATTAGTTTTATAAAATAAATTAGGAATTGTTCCCTTTTCTATTCTCTAAAAAAAAAGTATAATTTGCATTAAATCTGTTTAAATATTTGTTAGAATTATTCAATGTAACTGTCTAAGCCTGGAGATTTCTTTTTGAGGGAGTTTTTAAATTATAAAGTCAATTTTTAAAAATAGCAATAGGGCTATTCAAATGATCTAATTTATATCGGGTGAGTTGTGGTAATTTGTGTTTTTGAAGAAATGGTCCATTTTATCTAACTTGTCTAGGTTCTGTGTTTAGTGTTTGTAGCTTTCCATTATTGTTTTTTGTCTGCAAGGGTCTATAGTGACATATCCCGTTTCATTACAGAAATTGGTAATTTGTGCCTTCTCTCTTTTTTATTTGCCAGTCTTGCAAGAGATTTGCCAAGTTATCTTCTGTTATATTTCCCTTATTGGTTTCTAGTTTGATTCCATTTTGTTCAGAAAACACACTCTGTATGATTCCACTTACTTCTAATTTGTGCACATTTGCTTTATGGACCAGGATATGGCCTATCTTGGAATATGTTTTGGGGCACTTGAAAAGAATGTATATTCTGCTATTGTTGGATCGTATGCTGTAAAAATGTCAGTTAGATCCTGTTGGTTGATGATGATGACTCTATATCTGTGCTAATTTTCTGTGTAGTTATTCTATCAATTGTTGAGAGAGGTGCATTGAAGTTTACAACTATAACCATGGATTTGTCTGTTTTTCTTGTCTATTACCAGTTTTCACACTATACAGTTAACAGCTCTTTTGCTTGGTGTATACACATTCAGGGTTGTTATGCCTTCTAGTTGGACTGTCTTTTTTATTTTTTAATCATTTTATGATGTTTGTCTCTGAGAATTTGCTTTGAAATCTCTTTTATTTGATATTAATATCACTTTCTTTGATTAATGTTTGCATGATATATGTAGTTTCCATCATTCTACTTTCAACCTGTGTATATTATTGTGTTTGAATTGAGTTCCTTGTAGAGAGCATATAATTGAGACATGATTTTTTTTTTTTTTTTTTTTTGCATTACGCGGGCCTCTCACAGCTGTGGCCTCTCCCGTTGCGGAGCACAGGCTCCGGACGCGCAGGCTCAGCGGCCATGGCTCACGGGCCTAGCTGCTCCGTGGTATGTGGGATCTTCCTGGACCGGGGCACGAACCCGTGTCCCCTGCATTGGCAGGCAGACTCTCAACCACTGCGCCACCAGGGAAGCCCGAGCCATGATTTTGTTTTTCACTCTACTGTGCAGGTCTCTGCACTTTAATTAGTATATTCAGACAATTTACATTTAATTTAGTTATTGATATGTTATGGTTTAAGTCTGCCATTTTATTCTTTGTTTTCTGTATTTTCTCTCTGTTTTTCATTTCTCCTACCTTGCTGTGGGTTACTTGAACAATTTTTAGAATTTTGACTTACCTAGTATTTTTCAGTGTAGTTTTTTTTTAGTAGTTGCTTTATATATTAAATTATATATACTGATGTCTTCATTTTGCCAATTCAGGTGAAGTATGTAAACTTTACCTCCTTTTTTTGTACCTTTATCCTTATCCATTTATGATATAATTTTCTTAAATATTTCCTCTACATAAATTTAGAACTGCATCAGATAGTGCTAAATTTTTATTTTCACCATCAACCATAATTTAGAGAACTCCAGAGAAGGAAAGTCTATTATTTTTACTCATTTTATCCTACTGAATTCTTTCTTCTTTTCTGAAGTTGTTCCAAGGTTCTTCTTTTATCATTTCCTTTCTGTTTAGACAACTTCCTTAGCCATTCTTTTAGGGTAGGTTTACTGTTGAAAATTATCTTAGTGTCTGTCAGATACTGTTTTGATTTCCCCTTCATTCCTGGAGGATATTTTCCATAGATATCGGATCCTGGGTTAACAGTGCTTTTCTTTCAGCCTTTAAAAATGTTGTGCCCCTTCCTTCTGGCCACCATAGTTTCTGATGAGACACTCACTTGTCAGAATTGTTTTTCCCCTATAGGTAAGGTTATGTTTTTCTCTTGTTGCTCTCAAGATTTTTTTCTTTAGTTTTCAGAAGTTTGACTAAGATGTGTTTTGGTGTGGATTTCTTTGGGTATTTCCTGCTTGTGGTTTGCTTAACTTCTTGAATCTGTATGCCTTCTGCTAAATTTGGAGAGTTTCCAGTCATTATTTCTTTGAGCATGTTTTATAACTTGCCCTTTTTATCCTTTCTTTCTGGGATTCCAGTGGCATAAATATTTTATCTTTTCTTATAGTTCAATAGTGCATAAGTCTCCATTACCTTATTATTTTTTAAGCATATTTTCTTTGTGTGGTTCAGTTTGGGTAATTTCTATTGTTCTAGCTTTCAGTTCACTGATTCTTTCCTTTGCCCCCTCCATTTTTTTTTATTAGTTATTGTATTTTCTACTTATAAAATTTCCATCTGGTTATTTTTTATATCTTCTATTTCTTTGCTAAGACTTTTAATTTTTTTAAATTTATTTCAACCATGTTCATAATTACTCATTGAAGCACTTTTGTGATGGCTGCTTTAAAATCTTTGTGAGGTAACTGTGATATCTCTATCATCTTGGTGTTCACATGCATTGATTGTCTTTTTACATTAAGTTTGAGATCTTCTTGCTTCTCTGCATGAAAAATTATTCTCAGTTGAAACCTGGACATTTGGGTATTATGTTATGAGACTCTGGATCTTATTTAAACCTTCTGGTTTAGCTAGCTTCCTCTGACACTAATCCAGCAGGAAAAGGGGGAGTACAGCCTTGTCACTGCCAGGTGTATGTAGATGTACAGGCTTCCCCCTTGTGGCCACCACTGACACCTGACTGGGAGGGCTCCTTGTTACTGCAAGGAAGGGCTCAGAGTTCCTCTTCCCCAGCAGGCCTCCACTGATACCTTCCCGGCTGGGAGGGGTTGGAGTGGTTTGCTACTGCTCCCTTCATGGCCTTTGCTGGTTTACAGGTTGAGGGATAATGGGGTTGTCTTATGACTACTGGGAAGTTTCTAATGTCCTGACTCTCCACTAGGCCTCCTTTGTCTGACACCACTTTAGTGGGAGGAAGAAGCTTGCCTCATTACTTTTGGGTTGGAGTGGGTGTTCAGCTTCGCCATGAAGTTTCCACTGAAGATGCATTTGGGAAGGAGGGCCCTTGTTATCCCCTGACAAGGACGAAAGAACCAATTTCCTACTCAGACTTTCCTACACTGCCCTGGGGCTGGGGAGAGCAGGTTGGGGCATTTTGTTCTAGCCTAGCAAGGGTGGCACTAGGCTCCCCACTCTGTCTTTGCAGGTATGTGGTGCGTGTTTGTGTGGTGTTGACTGGAGCAAAGTGTTACTGTCCCCGTGTTTTCCATCTTTCTAGCCTGCTGCTTTCCTGGTGTTTGGCTACTTCTTCAGATCCAAGTTTTGGATATATGAGGCAAAATTAAAATGCAGGGAACTCACCACCATGTTGTTCCTTGGGTCCTAGAGTCCCTAATTGGACTGTCTTCTCTCCATCTTTCAGAGTCTCCTTACCTTTGTTTTATATACAATGTCCAGGTTTTTTTCATTGTACTTAGCAGGAAGATTTAGGAAAAACTACATCTACTCCATCTCCCTGGAAGTGAACATCTGCCATGTCCATTTTTTGTTTTTAATTGGCAAGGCAATATATAATTTTCAAATTAGGTTCTTTAAGTAATCAAACAGAACTATGAAAAGCTTATAATTGTATTTTGTATTAAAAAGAGAAAATTTAAAATAGCAAAATGACAGAAAGCGTCTCTATCTGTAAGCTATTTTTTATATCCATTTCACTTCCACTTTCTAATTCCTATCACTTTGTTTCTTGACTAGCAATAAATGCTCGTTTAGGACCTACAACCCTTCTCTTTAGATGTGAGCTTTTCTCACTTAAAAGTTCTTACTGAATGAGTCCCACATGGGAGCATGTCCATTTGATTCATTGCTGTTCCCCTATGTCTACCAGAAGGCCTGGCCACATACTACTACTTAATAATATCTACTGAATAAGTGAATGAGAACTCAAAATTTAATTTTTTTCTTTCTGTGAGAGCTTATCTACTTTCCTCTTACTGTGCTGAAGCATGGGGCATATGTGTGTGCCATGCTCAATTCTCCACCAAGCACTAAGGCTTAGGACATTAGCAAAATTTGTCCAGAGTTTTGCAATCAAGAAAAAAAGCATTTTTAATTTCAGTACATATGTAAGTTTTGTTTTATGGTTTACAATTGTTTGTATTCTGAATTACAAATGGAGAGGACACCAGGATGTTTCCCACGCATGTGTGTGTACACATTCACTTCTACCATTCCTCAAGAAAGCGACCCAAGGACCATGACTCAAAAAAGACTGTAGACCTTTTCCAGGATATTTCCTTGGTCCCTGATTTTTTTTTTTTTTTGATGGTTTTCTTTTATTAAGCAAGTCATGGTTTGATTATTTTTTTGAATTTTTGTCAGGTATTGTGCAGTGTGTGTGTGTGTGTGTGTGTGTGTGTGTGTGTGTATACATGGAGGAGGGATAACATTAGTCCATAATTTTGTAAGGCACTGAATATAATTGAAAAACTTTTGGTAACATAGTTATAAAGATTCCCTCATTGTTGAAAAATTGAAACATTTTTAAATGCAGATAGGAGAACATGATTCTTTTTAGTACTACTGAGTATATTTGGCTTAAATACTTATAAGACTTGCTTTACCGCTTGGCTTTAGATTCTGCTTAAGGAAATGGTGAAAGATTTAACTCACTGTACTTTTGTTAGAAGGTATGGAAATGTTTGTCCACTGGAACTTTCGTCGTCTGCTAGAATGGCAATTCATTCAGCAGAGGGAACCATTTCATTTTAATGCCTAAGAGCTGTTGATATATTTCCTGCATCTTTCAAAGGCATCTTTCATGCCACACAGGAAAACTGTAGCTTGTGAAGGAACAGAAAGATCACTTCTTACATGAGTCAATCTCAGCAAAGTTGCACAGCAGCTGTGCTAGGTACTGATGAGGATTACCACAGGACCCAGTTGCAGGGGTTTGTGTGGTTGAGGAGACAGCTGGCTCCCTCAGGGGACCACTTTGAAGGAGATTGCAGCAATAATGCATCCCCACTGTTGCTAGTGGATATTGTGGCCATGTAGTACAAAACTGGTGCCAGATAAAATCAGAAAGTAATAAAAAGCAAGACGAAACTCAGAGATTTTAAATCTTAATGTGAGGAACTAAAACAAATGTCCTGGGCTTGTTGCATTCACTCATAAGGAAAAGGAGACAGAGGAAGGGATGCCTTTAAACTCAGAAAACTTACAGAGACTTCAGTCTTTTCATTTGAGAACCATTTGGGTGTGTTGTGAAATAAAGTTGCAGAGTAGGCATGTTCAGACCTTTATTTGCTACATTTAGTAGGAAAGATTCTCCGCCCCCCCGCCCCCTCCCCCTTTAACTACAAGAAGCCAGAGTTTTCCGTGCAAACTGAAGCAGGCATTGCAAGAATCAGATTCACTTTGGACGACTCTTCACATTCCAAGTCATCATTGCATTAGGCAGCACAATTCCATCTCTGGTTGATGGGCAGAAAAAGTGGGCAGCTTGCCAGGTAGACGTTTCCATGACTCCCAGCCCCCAAAGGTGATGCGTTTTTCAGCTAATTCAATGAAGAGTGGGCTGAACTTTGGGTCTAAACGAGACAATAGCTGCCTTCGCAGTATCAGCAGAATGGGTGATGGGAACGCACTCTACATTTGGCAGAGAATCATGTGACCTTACGACTGAGATTTTGTGATGGTGCCAACGGAGACTTGGAAAGCAGCAACCGTCCTGACTTTTTTCTTCTTTTTTAGCATGGCTCAGAAAATGGTGGATCTTAGTACTTGACTTTAGCCAGACTCAGCAAGAGACTGAGCTTTGCAGCACAACTTCGCCTTTATTCTGGGTTTTTGGCAGGCCACCAGGAGGCTGTCCCTTTCACGCCTGATAAATTCTGCTGCTTATCTCTAAATAGGGGGGGAAAAAAAAGAAAGAACATATAAACAGAATATTGAGGCATAACAAGTGAATCCTAAAATTGTATGTGCTTTTTGTTTTTTGCTTTTTCTTACTGCTGATTTTTTTTTTTTAATGTTAATACCCTTTCTGCTTGCTGAAGAATCCAAGTAGTTTTGTTTTGTTGTTGTTGTTGTTGGTTTATAATGAACAGGCATTTGAACTGGGCAAACAGGACGACAGCAGCAGTGAGCATGAGATCATTGCTGCAGTGTAGCAAACTGGCACCCTGCCTTCTCACCCTTTTGGTTCAGGAGACAAACGTGTGCAATCCTCATTTCTAAAGTCAGCACAGCCTGGAAGGATTCCTGGTCTCTCCCACCTTCTACCATTCTGCTGCCAGGGACGGCAAGGATTGGTGCAGCTTCTGCGCAGTGCTTTGTGCCTGGAATACCGAGAAGGAAGAAAAAGAAGACAAGCACCCTGGTCCTTTTTTCCAAGAAATAACAGGATCCATGAAGAAAAAAAAATCTGAGTTTGTCTTACTCCATGCAACAGTGCTGAAAAAAAAAAAAAAAGAGAGAGAGAGAGACGCTACTGCTCAAAAACAAAAACAAACAAACAAAAATCCAAACCAAAACAAACAAAAAAAAAAAAAAAGCAAACATTGGCTTGTATAACTACAGAGACATCGCGCTTTGTAAAGCAGCTTTGTAAGGCAGCATAAGCAAATGAGCCTTCTTTATATGTATATTTCAAAAATATGGCATAATAAGCAATATATTGCACTTGGTGAAATCGCACCTTTCATATCAGGTATAACTTTTTTTGTTGTTTCTTTTTAAGTCTACTGTTATATAAAAGGGGATACTTGAACTTTCAGTTTACTCTTTTATAGCTCATCACCCACCTTACTCTTATTAACTTTTTCCTTTTGCTCTCTTGCTCTAATCCTGACTAGAATAGAAACTTTAGTAAAAATAGAAAAATCTCTATGAAAAAGACAATACCTGTTTTTATTTTTGTTATACATAGAAGTTTTGAAAAAACATTAACATGTTATCTGTGCTTTTTGTGTACAGTATTAGTTTTTGCTGTCTAAGAAGAGTGAGTGTTTAGCCCTAGTTGGTAAAGAAACTAAATCTTTCATGTGCTGTGACTCATAATTTGAAATGTGAGAGAAGAAACTTTTTGAACTTCTAGAAAAGGGTTGTATTAGAATATGTATTAAACTTCTCTGATAACTGAAATTTAGTTTAGGGGAAGTTATATTTAAATTACTCACCAGGATTTCAGTATACCAGAAAAAAGGGATGAAAAGATCATTTTCTCAGTTGCTAAGTAGAAAAAAGCTTTTTCCACAATAATACTGACTTTTAAAATATATTTTAAAGAAGAATTTGTCTTACAGCTGTTACTGAGAGCGTTGGAAAAATCCATTAAGTATTTTAGTGGAGAAAGTACATATAAACTTATATGTTTAAAGCAATGTTTTGGCTTAGCAGATAAATGCATTGCATTCTAATTATTTTGTCTGTTTGTAGAAGTAAATTGCTAAGCAGTTTAAGCATTTTATTATAAAAACCCAGTTTTGCCTGGTTCAGTGGGAAAGGATTAACTGATGTATTGCACCTATTTTAATTTTTATTAAAACTGTTTCTAAACACGTTTAAAAATTGTTAAAGAGAGAAAATGCTTTTGAAATATACAGCTTATATAAATAAAGCCTATAATTTGCATGTTAAGAATTGATACTATATTTTCCATGAAAAGAATAAACTTTAAGCAAACTGTTGTGCTTTAAAATCGTATTTTATTATAATAAAAATATATAGGGTATACAGTGAAAAATACTATAGAACCGATGAATTCTACCTTCTTATTTGTTATTCTACAAAGAATTGTGGGAAATTACAAATACCCTATATACTGATAACATTCAAGTAAAACGTTTTATTAAGTTTATTGGTGATTGTTCACTAATTATTTAAAAAGTAGCTCTTGTTCCTTTATGCTGCCTCAGCTAATGGAACATCAACTTTCACAGGCTTAATTAACATTTATAAACCTGTTTTCATGTTTCAAGATCCTTTAGTTGAAAAACATTATTTTAAATGTTATTTTTAGGAGCCATTAATCTCTACACTCTTAATTATCTTATTAAGCTCCATGCCAAATCCAAATCTCTTTTCAGCTTTCACTAGTTCATTGTGCAAAACCTAGTCCCTTCTTTAACAGCCATGCCTCCTTTCACTTTCAAAACTGTTACTGTGAAAACACCACCAACCAAAATGAACGCATAAATGCAAACTATGAAACCACATTATATGTCATATGAGTAGCCTTGGGTGGGGCTCCATGAGTCTTCCAAGCCTTTAAAAAAAATACATTAAAAGGTTTTGCCCATTTTGATATTGTGTTTTCTTCTCGATCGTCTACCTTCATTCCCACCATCCACCCAGATGCTCCTCCTAAACAGCAGTTGTCTGATATTTCTCCCTTTGTGGTTGTTTTAGGGAAAAACTTAAAATGGATATGAGAAGTGAAGAAAGTGATCATAGGAGAAAATCATCTCAGGTAAAAATAAAAAGCAAAAGAGCAATTAATGTTTAAATCTTTTAAAGAAAAAATAATTTTGACTGTGTTTAGTTATAAGAATTTGTTTCATACTCTTTATGGATCTAGCTGTTGGAACTGTCACTGATGGTTTAAGGATTTATAATATTACCTACTTTTGTGAAAAATTTTTCTCTCAGTTTGTGATCAATGTACAGTTCGGTTCCCTCTGAATATAGATCTATATATCCATTCCTATAACATAGGTGAAATACAGTTGAATAGAAAGTAATTTAGGAAAAAGAAAAATTATATTTTGTCATTTGTCATACTATAAAAAAGGAAGTGAAATCTAGGGAAAGAGAATAAAGTCATGCTTTTTCTTTTTTATGATCTAATAAGAGAATGAAACCAAAATATACATTCTTATAGTTAAGATGAAATGCAGAACAAATATTGCCTTTTATTTCATGTCTAAATTTATGAATATATGTTGAAATATTTTTACTACATTTGAATTCATGATTATTGACTTTTTTTACTGTAGTTTTTAATAAGTATGGGAATAGTTAGAAAACATAATAGTAAAAATTATATAGACCACATTATCTATAGTTTATAAAAAACATTTTATTTATTTCAAAACATGCAAAAACACTAATTAATTTTTATGTAGTAATATTAGTTTTCACAATGAAGATATAATTAAAAATGCTAAATATTGTGGATATGTGTGAAACGATTAATAATGTACAACTTTTAATTTTGTTGCCCTTGAGCCTGGAATCTTAAAAAACGTGTACGTGACTGGCTTTATGTTTACTCTTTGTGTGTTTGCTTATTGTCTGGTGGTTTAAAATTTTTTTTTTAATAACAATTTATTTTGCCCAACCTGTTGACCAGATGAGAGTTGTATGCAGCCATATAGTATGTTTTGAGTATATCTTTTTTGAACAATAAGTTTAAATATATTGTGTTTAAGAAACAAGATATCCTCTTTTAGGCAATAGACCTGGAGTTTAAATGTTAGCGCGTGGTGGTAGTAATAATGCTATTAATGTGTCATTAATTTTTGTTTTCTGATATTAATTTCTCCAAATATTGTTCATTTCAGTATTATTCCAACTACAGACACATATGTATATTTAAGAATTTAAATAACTTCCTGTGTTCTTTGCCTAATCAATAAAATCTTACTTGTTTTATGAGAAAGTTATATTACCAATTCCTTGAAACCACTAACTGAGGTTTTATAAGAGTTAAAACAAGCAGTCTAACTCTTACACAATTAGCTTAATAGTTAATTTGGTCTTAATTATAGGCTTATAATACTATATTCATGCCTCAAAATTACGTAATTCATACATGCATGTATGGATTCTTTTTTATTTTCTTTTAAAATTCATCATTAATTAGAATAGTCTAATTCCAAAATATTCAACCTGAAAACAAAAGTAATCTGTGAAAACTCTTTCACTATACTATTTTTAAAATTCTCATGTATATAACCTGTATTTAGTGTAGAATATTTATGAAGCCCTTTAAGTGGGAATATGCATACTTAGAGAATTTCAGCATTTAAATACTTATGCTAAGGGATTGATATTATTATTTTGGTCTCCTAACTTCATCATACATTTACAACAAATTCTGCATTATGAGGGAGCCCATGTGAGACGTTGCCCATTGGCATAAACCCGTAGATCCGATCTTGTGGTGAAGTGGACCGCACAAGCTCGCTTCTATGGGTCTGTGTCAGTGTGGTAATCTGACAAAATGCTATACACAATGCAGTTAAATAATATTTCAATCAAACTCCTGTTAAACTCTAGTTGTTTACTTTTGAAGTGACTATATTTTCCTTTGGTTTTCATGTATATATATAGATATATATATAAATCCTCACCTGTCTTACGAGGCAGGCTTCAGTTGTTGACCACTTGGAAGGGCTCATAGCACAGCCATTGAAGTTTAAATCCAAGTATATTAAATTGCTTAAGAAATTTGAATTTTTTATAGCAAGGTTTGCACCAAGCTCTGAATAGATCCTGTTCAGAAACTTCTGTTCACATTCCAGTGGTTAGTGCAATTCATCAACTTTAATAAGAAAATTAAAGGCTATAACTGGATTTTGTGTCCCTATTGAGCCTAGTTCTCTTTATAAATGAAGCTGAATGATACTGACTTTTAATATTATTAATTGCTGGTGGAATTACTCCATGAGAGATGTCAGAAGACATTTTATATGACCTATGCTGGAAACCCAAGAGGTTAGGGTAGTCCTAGTAGATACATATTAAGTTTATTGGTAAAATGTTAGAATATTATATCTACATCCTTGCCAAGTCCTTAGGTATATGGCTGCCATATTTGGAGGAGCTGACTGAAGATATGATAAGGAGTTTGAAGCAACATTGGAAGCTGTGTGCATCCGGGTTGAGGTAGTAGGTTGTATGGTTTAGAGTTACACCCTGGGAGTTAACTGTACAACCTTCTAGCTTTCCTTGGAGCACACTTGAGCCATCGAGGAATTCTTCATCATTTTAATCTAATCGAGCTAATTTCTGTGCAAGAAGGTTATGTGTCATGAGTATTTTAGATAATTAAAATTATCCTTTGTCCGTAAATATTAGATTATTATATTTGCATCTGCTTATAAACTCTGGCAAGATGGTATTTCTGATAGGTTGTTACTCTATGATTAAACATTTTTAAGAATTGGTGAGTAGTGACAAACTGCATTTATATTGCAGCTTTCATCATCCATAGATTCACAAAATTTGGCACTTAATTTTGCAAACTTGTCATTGGTCTTTCTATTTTTATTGGCTACTTAGACACTACAGTTAAAAAAAGAAGTCTGCTAGTGTCAATGACTTTCACAGCACATTGTCTGAGTCTTTCTTATGACACATCACTTTCTCCCTTATGTTATGGCTATCTATGTGCTTGTTTATTTTTTCCATACTAGACTGTAAGCCCCTTGAGGGCAAAGTCCATGCCTTATTTTTCATTGTATCCCCTGCAACGCCTTACACATAATAAGATCTATTTATTTATTGGATGAATGAATGGAGATCTCACCCTGTGATGAGTTTCTATGGAATATTTGAACGAATTACAACAGTGGTCATAAATCTGAGTTTTTTTTAATTTGTCCTAAAACTTACCTAAATTTAATTCACAGAATGCTGTGCAACAGCAACATACTTGACTTGTTTTTTGACTGTGTTGAGTATGTCTACTCATCATAGACATATGATTTAATTTCAGACTGCTTTTTCTCTAGAATAAAAATAATGGACCAAGTTCATTTTTATTAATAAGTTCATTACAGTTTATAATCTTACATTTTGATTATGTAGATTTCTTTTGACTTTTTAAAGTCCTTGATTTCCAGATGAATGATTTTCCTTTCAGCATGTCTTATAAATCAGCTTTTTGTATACTGTATACTTTCCTTATCTTTTACTTTTAATTTTTCTACAGCTATATCTGTTGAGTAAAACAGGAACAACTAAACCAGAAACGTATTAAGAAATTAATAACAAATAAGTATATGAAGTATAATTTGAGGATTACATTTTTGCTTGCAGGAAAGGCACCTACAATATTCTGTCTGTACAAAGCAGATTGGTCTCTTTGGAGTCCATTAGCTTCGTGCCAACTTTAATGGCAGTGAATGGTGTAATTTATATAGATTGTTTTTCAGTCACAGAATTAAATAGCTGTAGATATTATACCTTATTTAAACTCCCAGCATGAAACATTGAATACATAAGAAAAGGTTTTTAGATACAATTATATGTTAAGAACTATAAGATCCTGGCTATGTGGTGATGAGATTTCTATAGAACACTCTGGCATCCAGATGTCTCAGAATCTAGAATTTACCAACAATGGCAGTGAAGAAGGAACTTTCGAATTACCAAGGGGAAGAACACATGAGCCTTAGAAGGCTTGAATACCAGTGAGTTCAAGCAAAATTATTTGACTGCTATGCAGAAGTTATAAACTAGTAGTCTCTGAGAAAGAAAAGTCTTTTCAAGGACTAATCAAGAGATAATGAACAAGGGTCAGGTGACATAGACAAGAGAGTGAGAAAAAGAGGGTTAGAAGAAACAGACAACTGAGTGGTAAACAATTACATCTTATAAATAGTTTAGCCCTTGAGAGCCTAGTTTCCCTTGCATGTGTATGTGTGCATGTGTGTATCCCAATACTCTGTGTACAGATTTGGAGACCAAGTCATGTACACATTGAGGTCCAAATAAAATACTATTTCCAATAAATGCCTGTTTCCATACAGTGCAATAGAGTTAAATATATCGCAGAAGTCAACTATGATGTGCAGTTTAAGGATAATTTTATAAAAATACTATGACAGATGTATAGAATATCTAAAGTGAACTGGTATAAAAGAGTACCTGAAAAGTGACAAAGATGTAGCTATGATCCACTGTGTTAGTCTTGCAGAAATCATAACTCTGAAGGGCAGAGGATAAAATTAGCCTCAATGAAGAAAATAAAGAGAATACTATGTGGGAGAATTATGCTTTCATTAGTGATTAATAGTAAATTTTGCTCTTCCAGGTCCTTTATTTATGTGAAAAAAATGGCAAATGACAAATATATAAACTGACAAGATTATTTTTAAAGAAGCTAAGTTTCAGGACCACTGCTGGTGTCTATATCTAGAAATAGTTAAATTATGACTAAGAAACCATGGAGAAACTTTGTACATTTAGAAAGTTAGCATTCAACTGGAGAGCAACTATGTAGATGGAATAATTCCTTTAAGAATTTTAAGCGGTCAAGTTTTACTCTGTTCCAAGGTTTCCACATTTGGTAACAAAGGAAGTGTGAAAATTCAGGAAACAAACATCAGCAAATCATATTTTACTTAACTAATATCTCTTTTGGTATTTTGGGACACTAAACTTAGGTTCATAGTGGCTGATTGACCTTACATGCTTTGTGGAATGAGGCAGGAAGGAGTGAGAGTAGGAAGGAAGGAAGGAAAGAGGGAGAAAGGAAGGAAAAGAAGGAAAGGAAAGGAAAGGAAAACAAACTGCAAAGCAATTGATTGGACCTTACCAGAAAAGTCTAACTTAGTTCATAATAATAGCTCATAATATTATGAACTAAATTGGCCAAAGTAACTATGAGGGAATCAGATAAATCGCTTGGCAATTGGACTGAGTCTTCTTGAAAACAATCCAGCAGTTCATGAACTATGTTATTAGAATAAATGAGTCACTTTCTGTAAATAATCATTTTGTTTCTCTTATTCCCTATTACCAAACGCTGACTCATGAGCCTAGGTGATTCCCCAAATGATGTGATTCAGGATTCTGCCCCCCTGAGCATTATTTCACACCCATATCTAGTTTCTCTTCTCAGAATATAGGAATAACTCTTGAGGCCACTGATGTTGGCTATACCCACAACAGCCCCCTAAAAGACCCCTAGGGAACACCCATGAAAATCATTAAGTGAAGATTCTGACATAATCAAAAGAGCATTTATCTATCACTTGCTTACCAATTCCTGTCATCCACTACTACTTCCAAGCAAACCTGCTACCAGTTGATATCATGTTCTTCAAGATCCATGTATATCACCTCTTCATCCACAAAGCTTTTTCTCTTTCTCTAAAAGGGAATTTCTCCATTTTAAATCCTCCTAGCCCTTGCAGCTTTTATTCCCACAGGGTTTTCTCTAACTTCCATTAGTAGTGAATCCAAATGCCCCAAGGGAATGTGACCTGTGACTGACCTTTGTACCTCCTGCAGTATACATATAGTTTTTAACTATTGGATTGAGTTGAACTTTAAATCATTTATAGGCAATCGAACTTACACACATCTTAAACTATGCTTCAGCAGTAAAATCCTGTGTTATTCAAGACATTTCTATACTCTCCAGAATATATCATTATGGGATGAGGAGGGTTTTTTTTGTTTGTTTGTTTTTAACCCTGTCTTGATTAACAGACCAGCCTTGATTAAGCCTGTCATATGCCATTGAAGCTTATTTATGAAACTAACTAATCTCTATTATTTTTAATAAATCTAAGCCCCTTACATACAGAAATATGTATTTTCGAAACTCACAACTCTTACCATAGTGCTCAGCTTATAGGGTGAATTGAAGAACTCTCTGGTGAATAAATAGAATTTTTTTAGTGAAATAAAAACATTATGTGATACAGTGGAATAATTTTATATTTAAGTGGACTTCTTCCAACTTTTAAAATTTGGAATTTAAGAGAAATTAGGAACATCACTTTTAACTATTATGAAATCTGTTTGATGGTGGTTCTTAATTTTTAAGTTGGCGTTGTCTGTGTGTGCCTTCATTTGTAACCTCACTCTAGGCTATGCAGAATGTGTGAGTTAAATAAACTACCAATGTTTCTTCCCCACACCTATCTGATCCCTCTTAAATCCCAACTTTGTTACTTTTCACTGTGAACTCTTGGAGCACCTACTTGACTCCAATCATACTCAGCCTTGCATTTCCCCTTACTTTTTATATGTTTAAATAGCAAGTAATAAAGTTATATTGTAAGCCGTATAGTTCATGTATACTTTTACGTAGTAGGCACTTAAGGAGTACTTGATGGAAAGTAAAAATAAAATCTAGAATTATAAATGGTAAGAACCTTAGAAATCAATTGGCCCACTTTCCAGGTGACCAAACTGAGTCCCAGAATGTTTAATGATTTTGCAGGGGTCAATCCACTAGCTATGGACATAGCCCAGATTTCTATCCAGGCCAGTGATCTATCCAAGAAAACATATTTTATGTTTGCTATCGATGGATTTTTGAGTAGTAATTTTTGAGTAATTAATCTTAATTAATTAACTGATTGAAATGAGATAAGGTTTTACTACTGAAAGACTACAAATAACACTATCTTCAGATAAAAATATAAGTATATAATTAATATTGTTTAAAATCAACTCCATATCCATTTAATTCTTTCCTTTCAAGTACCAGTGCACTCTTATTCTTCTAGGCATAGAGAGGAATTTACCCTCCAGCTCCACTGTGATACTTCTCCTCCTTCCAGAATCATTCTTTCCTTCCAGAATCATCCTCTTCCAGACAGGAATTTACCCTCCAGTTCCACTGTGATACTTCTCCTTCCAGAATCATTCTCTAGAAGTATGGCCTAGCAGTTCGTGGTATATCTTAAGTGAAAAGGGAAGAACTATGAATTGGTTAACCTCTTAGCATTGTGTCGCTTAGGAGAATGGAAATTAATATGAAATGGTAGCCATAACTAAGTCTAGCTTTAGAGCTCAATTACCTATGCCCCCCATGAGATATGCAAGGTAACATGTTGTAAAACACCTTACCAGGGGTCATGAACTTAAATAACTTCGGAGTCTAGGCTGTGTAATAAGCCAGACTTAAAGACAGAGGAAGTGAATGAGGACTGTGGTAGACCAAAGAAACCACGCTTACTTTCAAGATATTCCAAAATGACTTCAGCAGTCACTCTAAATTTGGCCCCCAGAGTCAGCCAGTTCTCCATCTTTGGTATGAAGGTATCACACAGTAAAGCAAAGTTGCAGTAAAACTGTTTTTTTTCTGATGAGCCTAACCACATCTTCTCTTCTGGTTGAACTAGATAATTTGGAGTATCTTTGATACTTTCAGGTAATTCTAAGGAGTATAAAGAAAAGTAAATTATGGCACACTTACATGCTTATGCTGTTATTTCAAATAAACATGTATGATTCATGATAGTCTAAATATTTCCTTGAATGTAATTGACTAATGAAAAATATTCATTGGTCAAGCAACAACTACCAATTACAATATTATTTTGATGCTATTTTAATGAACAAAATGTAGTAGTAGAAATTGTAGTAGTCTTAGTAGTAGTATGTAGACTTTCATTTGCATCTAAATCTAGATGTAGAAAGCAATGAAATTCTTATACTTCTTATTTCTCAACTAATTAATGTTATAGATAAATGGGTAGATAGCATTTTCAAGTCAGAAAAGAATCAAAAAGTTAAATAGAGTGAACACAATTAAAGTTGAGTGTTCTTGTCTCCATATAAAGTCTTAGACACTCAGGCAACTGGGTAGACTTCAAGAGTAAAGTAATAATATTGCTGTTAGTTATATTTTGTGTTATAATTAAAAGACCAGTTATGCATAAATCTGGAATTAGATCAGGTTCCTGTTCATAAGTTTTTCAATATAATTTAATCCAATGAAAAATTTGGCAAATAGAAATGACACAATCATTTGTGAGTTTGAAAATGCTGAGTTTATAGTAATAAAGAAAACATGTGTTTGCAATTTTGCTATGCGTAGTAGAAGCCTTCTTATTTAATACAATTGGGATCAGTAGTTGAGTAAATTCACAAAGACTTTTAAAGCAACAGTTCTTAAAATTAATACATGCATACGGTACATATTTTGTTTAAATTTTAAAACTTGATTATACGTTTATTTGCCAGTATTTTTAATTTGGCAAATAAAAATGATACAATCAATTGTGAAAATGCTGAGTTTATAGTAATGAAGAAGGCATGTGTTTGCAGTTTTGCTCTGTGTAGTAGAAGCCTTCCTATTTAATACAATGGGGATCAGTAGTTGAGTAAATTCACAAAGACTTTTAACAAAACAGTTCTTAAAATTAATACATGCATACTGTGCATATTTTGTTTAAATTTTAAAACTTGATTATATGCTTATTTGCCAGTATTTGCCAGTATGTTTATGTAAGCCAAGACCTGTTTCTGAGTTTGGGTTGCTGATTATAGATCTTAGTCACCTTTTCTTTCTGTAAATCCCATAATGCATCATTTTTGATTTCTAATTTTGATTGCTTATATGTCTTTAAGTGCAAATCCAATACAAAGAAATCTGAAAGGAGATTCCTGTTTTTCTCTATGATTTTTTTCTAATGTTGTCTTACCTACATTTTATACTATAATAATTTTTAAAGTGACAATTTTATTGTCTTTCCAAAATTTTCAGGTTTAGAACACCTCTCATTCTTTTACACTCATATTTAAATTGGTTTAGATAATATTTAATTAAATTATACAATTTTATATTAAGCCAACGGACATAAACTGGTTTGGGAACAAACATAACTGACTGCCAACGGGCATAATCTGGTTTGGGAACAAACAAAACTGATTGCCAGCAAGCATACACATCTCTTGGTGGGATTAAAAATACTTGGGTGTTCTAGAACTTTCTGAGGTGATGGAAATGTTCTCTGCACTGTCCAAAACAATAGCCACTAGCCATATGTGGTTACTGTGACTGAAGAACTGAATTTTAAATTTAGTTAATTAAAATTTAAATAGCTACATGTGGCTAGTAGCTAGTATATTGGACAGTACAGCTCTAGAAAGTACTTTACTTGCTTTTAGCATGCTGATGGCATCTGTAGAAAATGTCAGATAATCTGTAAAGTGGTGAATGGTTAAGAGTACTTTCTCTGTAGTTGAATTAAGATTTAGGGGAAGAATGGCTTGGGAAACTCAAACTGGTTTGGAATTCATTTTTGTTTTGTTTTTAATTTGTTTGTTTATTTTGATCCTATTTGAGTATAGATTTAGTTCGATGGAATTTTAAAACTTTATTCAAAAAAAGCAGCCAAAACATTAGAAACTACAGAGGTTTGCAGTTTTTTTCTGAAGCATTCGATCAACACAAACCTAATTAGAAAGTAAAGACATTACTTCTCACATTGCCCTGCCATCCCCCCAAAAAAGTGTTCTTAATTTAGGATCCTAGATCCATAAGGAGCCATGGAATAAACTTGTTCAGTCTCTGTGCCCTTTGAAAATATTTATAATTCTTTAAAGGTATGCGGATGTGTTTATTTTACTGAGGAAAAAGTCCTAGCTCTTGTCAGATTATCATGGGAGTCCATGATTTCCTGAAAAAGTTAAGAATAACTTTGGTTATTTGTTTAATACTTTTTAAGGTGCCAGAAGTTGATTAATTAGTACATTCTAATAGAATTGTAAGCCTTCTCTTACAAATATTGTAAATCTATCTACCTATCCATCCATATATATGTTTCAAATTATATAGTTTATATATGTTATTAATATTGAAATTTTAATTAAACTTTGTACATATATAATTTATATGTAATTTAATTAATACTATATGTATAATTTAATTAATTAGCTAAACCTCTGGAATGTGGTTGAAAAAAGAGAGAGAATAGCTTCATTTCTTGGAAAGATTCAATAAAATTGAATAGCTAAAATCCCTGTCATATTAAATTTGAAATTTCAACTGTAAATTATTACAAAAAATCATAAAAATGTAGATTGAACCATCTCTGTTTCTTGTATCAGTACCTTTACGTGTTCTTGCTTAAGAATGGACTGGGTCCACTGAAATGGCACACCATGGGTACAATTTATGAAACCTGAAAACACCATTGCCAGTCCCATACTCAATGAAAGGAATTGTCTCACATGAAAATATTGGAAAAATTAGAAAATTATACTTTATATATATTTTTTAGAGAAGATGTTGGGGGTAGGAGTTTATTAATTTATTTTTGCTGTGTTGGGTCTTCATTTCTGTGCAAGGGCTTTCTCGAGTTGTGGCAAGCGGGGGCCACTCTTCATCGCGGTGCGCGGGCCTCTCACTGTCGCGGCCTCTTTTGTTGTGGAGCACAGGCTCCAGACGTGCAGGCTCAGTAGTTGTGGCTCACGGGCCTAGTTGCTCTGTGGCATATGGAATCCTCCCAGACCAGGGCTCAAACCCGTGTCCCCTGCATTAGCAGGCAGATTCTCAACCACTGTGCCACCAGGGAAGCCCTATACTTTATATGTTTTAAGAAAAATTAGGATATTTATGTTTTAATGTATATTTGTGCTTCCCTTTCTATTATTTTTGTTTAATACGTCAACTACTGAGCCCAAACCCATCAAGTAGGATGGCCTCTACTCTAATAGTATCAGTCCTCTTTTAAAAGTGAGAAAAGCCACAGTCAGGTTTATATAGTTCCCTACAATCACATAAATGGTAAATCCTAGCACTGGAACAAATGTGTCTTACATCAGAGGGGTTCATTTGAACTGTTTTGCTATAACGCTTCCAGTGACAGAGGCTTAGCAATTCGGGAACAGTTGGTCCCCACAGTAAAAGTTTGAAAGTAAGATTTGCTCTACTTAGAATGAAAATGCAGCTTCGCTAGTTAGCTGACCAGCCCTTTTTGTGCCTCCAGAGACTTCCTAGACCAGTGTTTCTTTCATTGAACAGCAAAAGTTCAATGGGCTCTTTTCCGTTTCTGATTTTTTAAAACATAGAATAACATGAGGTTGTCGGACCTACCTAAGAATAACAAATATATTTACTTCTAACTGGGAATTTACCAGCTCAGTGTGGTAAACAGTTTATTTAATGATAAAGAGAAACATGGAGCGGCATCTATTACATAAATAATTACTTCTGTTTTTAAAGTCTTCAAAACATAGGAGTACAATAAACCTTACTCACAGGCTACTTGAGAGAGCTTATTGCAATTTGGGACATATCTAACAGTGTTCCTTACATCGTCTGGGGACTCAGAGCAACCTCCTGTTTCTTTCTACCTCTTCTAATACTATTAGCTTGAAGCTTGTTTATTTTCCCCTGCCTTGCTCTGAGTTTTAAGACCTCTTAGAACAGTGGTTTCTCAACTTCACTGCTTGAAGACCTGCAGTGGGGAGGGGAAAGTGGGGCAAGAGGTGGGTGTAGTTCGAAAAAGTCCTCAGTGTTATTCAGATTTTCCATCTGCGTTGTCACCTATTCCGGAAGACCTCCGTTTTGTGATAGTATTTCAGAGGCCTCAGAAAGGTCACTCCTGCTCCAAAATAGCTTGGTCTTTGATTGCACAGTAAGCTTAGAGCACAGTTTTTAGACTGTTCCCCATTCTGCAGTAATAAGGAGATTGAACTCCAGCCCTGGAGTCTGGCACACCTGAATTTATAACAAGTCTGAGTCAACTACCACTACAAAAGCTGATTTTTCCATCAGTGCCTCGTGACCTTCATCTGTAAAGTGAAAATTATGGCACTAATACTGCAAGGTTTTCGTGAAGATGAGAAGATTATATATATGGCATGTAGCAGGCGTGGTGCCTAGTAGATAATAGGAATTGAAAGAAATATAGTTATTATGGCCATCATTACACATATTAAGTGGTGCAGTGTAGTGTTTACTTATTAAACATCCCACAGATTCAGTGCTGTGGAGTTTACCCTGGTGGAGCCACAGCAAACACTGAGAGGAGGTGGTTTTCTCTGAGTCCTCCCCCTTGATTCCTGAGCACCGTGGCTTTGCCGCCTGGCTTTGCTGATTTGAAGAGGTCACATTTCAGATGGTCTTCTCACTGGCAGATCATGGTAGACAAGAAGTCTCACCTTTTTCTTCTGGGAAAGGAAATAGTCCATCTTCCTATGTCTGAAGTTGTCTTTTCCTTTTTGGCTCATTTTTACTTTGAAAACAGGCAGTTTGTCACTACTGCGATAAGTTGCTTAAGTGCCTTAGTTTTCCCATCTGTAAAATAGGGTTAACAACCCCTTCCTGTAATACTTCTCCAGACTCTTGAGAAAATAAAACTATGTAATGTGAATAAAGAAAAAAATGTAGCATCAGCATTCCCACAAATAGAAAATTAACCATTTAAACTTACCTACAGGAAATTTTGTAGACTTCCAGGGAAGGGGAAGTAGCAAAGTCTTCTTAAGCTATTCATTCCCAGGGAGAAGATGTCTCTCTCAATACCTCTCATTGTCACTGTCTCTTTCTCTGTCTCTGTCTGTCTGTCTCTCTCTTTCTCTCTCTCTCTCCTTCTGTGTCTTCCCTTTTCTCTCTTGTGTTCTGTTTGTATTACTGCTCATGAGTTCCTTTCTCAGATCTAGCCAAGTGCTAAAAGTAAGAATGTTATATTTATGAGCTAAATGAATGAATTATTGATTAATCAAATCAGTTAATGAGAGCAGCTACAGAAATGTAGATTTTAGTTCATAAGAAACTAGAAGGTATTAGCTACAGTGTAATTAATATATTAATAGTTGGTTAATCTTCGTGATCATCTTGGACAGGTGATGCCATAGGAAGCTAAGTCAGTCCTGTAACTTCTTCCCAACAGGTTTCTTTTTTTATAAAGCTGATCATTTCAGTATGAGCTAGGGCATGCCCACCTTTCCTGTGTGATAAGATCGATTTGCATTAAACATTTCTCACCGAAAACTAGGTGGGTCCCTATGTTTCATGATTAAATTAATGTTTGGTTAATCTATAAAAACTTAAGTTCAGTTTGCCATGCTAGTCCAGTGAAAGCATATTCAGTAATTTTATTGCAACCAATTTTCATTTTAGATAATAGACAGGAGGTTTTTGAACTGAGTTCAAAAGTTTGTGAGGTTTCAAACATGGTTCTTTGTCCCTCTTTGCCTCAAGCTGGATACAGTGCTATGTCAGGGTATTGGATGGTTTCCCGAAGCAGGATAACTTCCAGGGAGGAAGCAACATAGGCATCTAAAGTTCAATGGTGTCATGCATGTAGGGTCTGATATCCATTAACTATTGCTCTGATCATGTCCCACAAATCTACAGAAAGCCCACATCGCCTTCCTGGGTCCTGGATGAGGGCCTAAATACTCTCCAGAAAATAGCATCTTTACCTACTTGGCCCTAAGCACCTATTATTCCATTCATGGTGGTGTCAGAGATTTCAGAAGCTGAGATAGTGACCTTGCCCATTTTCAGATGCTGACTGTTAAAATGATGACTTTGAAAGTGCTGTGGCTTTCAGAGTAGGTGTTTTCAGACTAGGTGGATGATTGTTGGGTGCAGGGAAGGTGGACCTTCTTTCTTTGTTTAGATAGGTTCATTACAAAGCATGGGCTTTATATATAGGGCTGTTAGATTTAGCAAGTAAAACTATGGGATGCCGAGTTAAATCTGAATTTTAGATAGATGATGAATAATTTTTTAGTATCATTATGTTCATTACTTCATGTTGTTTCCATTGTTTGTCTGAATTCAAATTTGACTTCACCACTTACATTTTTTTTTAACATCTTTATTGGAGTATGATTTCTTTACAATGGTGTGTTAGTTTCTGCTTTATAACAAAGTGAATCAGTTATATATATACATATGTTCCCATATCTCTTCCCTCTTGCGTCTCCCTCCCTCCCACCCTCCCTATCCCACCCCTCTAGGTGGTCACAAAGCACCGAGCTGATCTCCCTGTGCTATGCGGCTGCTTCCCACTAGCTATCTATTTTATGTTTGGTAGTGTATATATGTCCATGCCACTCTCTCACTTTGTCACAGCTTACCCTTCCCCCTCCCCATATCCTCAAGTCCATTCTCTAGTAGGTCTGTGTCTTTATTCCTGTCTTAATCCTAGGTTCTTCATGACATTTTTTTCTTAAATTCCATATATATGTGTTAGCATACAGTATTTGTCTTTCAATTTCTGACTTACTTCACTCTGTATGACAGACTCTAGGTCCATCCACCTCATTACAAATAGCTCAATTTTGTTTCTTTTTATGGCTGAGTAATATTCCATTGTATATATGTGCCACAACTTCTTTATCCATTCATCTGTTAATGGGCACTTAGGTTGTTTCCATCTCCTGGCTATTATAAATAGAGCTGTAATGAATATTTTGGTACATGACTCTTTTTGAATTATGGTTTTCTCAAGGTATATGCCCAGTAGTGGGATTGCTGGGTCATATGGTAGTTCTATTTGTAGTTTTTAAGGAACCTCCATCCTGTTCTCCATAGTGGCTGTATCAATTAACATTCCTACCAAAAGTGCAAGAGGGTTCCCTTTTCTCCACAACCTCTCCAGCATTTATTGTTTCTAGATTTTTTGATGATGGCCATTCTGACTGGTATGAGATGATATCTCATTATAGTTTTGATTTGCATTTCTCTAATGATTAATGATGTTGAGTATTCTTTCATGTGTTTGTTGGCAGTCTGTATATCTTTTTTGGAGAAATTTAGGTCTTCTGCCCATTTTTGGATTGGGTTGTTTGTTTTTTTGTTATTGAGCTACATGAGCTGCTTCTAAATTTTGGAGATTAATCCTTTGTCAGTTGCTTCATTTGCAAATATTTTCTCCCATTCTGAGGGTTGTCTTTTGGTCTTGTTTATGGTTTCCTTTGCTGTGCAAAAGCTTTGAAGTTTCATTAGGTCCCATTATTTGGCAACTCATTTTGCCAAATGAGCATTTTCCATAATAAAGTGTCTTATCCCATTTCTCCATATATTCTCCACTCATTAAATAAGGAAGTAGAAGCTTATAAAGAGACCAGAATAAGATTTATGTCATGAGATAGTGGAGAAAAGCATACAAAAATAATATAATAATTTATATTAAAATAATAGAAAATTTGAGATAAACTTTTTTTCCTAAATGTTAGGGTCATGCAAAATAAGTATTAGGCCATATTACTTTACATGATTAAACAAAGTAGTTTAGCAAGTGACATTTAATAAATAGAAGCCAGTTAATAACTTCAGCATAAAATTCAGTGGATAAAAATTTTGTTATAATGTCAAAGCAACATTACCTGGTGCATTCTGTGACATTCTAAGCCATCTTTGCATTAGTAATGACAGATTTTGTTTTGTGGTTTTTGTGAGGTTTTTGAGAGCTCTGGAGGGCAAGTTTTCCAGAAAATGAACATTCTGGTGAAAGCAATTTCACTTCTCAGTGAATGTAAAACGTTGCTTGCTTTGCACATTATCTGTTGCTGTCAGTTACTTTAGAATCTTTGTTAGCTTTTCAAACATCGTTTGCCATCACAAGATAAATCTTCTACACATAGCTCATGCTATGCTGTGTCTGGGTTTGCCCTAGACTTGGAGAATATTTCACATGGGGCCTCTTAGAGTTGGGTGATGCCGACCGCCACACGCACTGTGTACACACCACAATCATCCTTTCTCACTGACTGATTTCTTCCTTCCCCACCATCCTGACTGCCTCCAGCTCAATGGCTCCCACCCTTTCCAGTTTGGCTCAGACCCCCACCAGAGCCAAGCTTCCCAGCTGGGTCTTTCTCCCCACACTCATCAGCCCCAAGTTCCTTTCTATTCTGGCAACCTTGGGCAGAGAATCAAGGACGTGGAGGCTTTCAAAGTGTCACCCATCAAGTCACACGAGGCACACATATGCTTGTCCATGTGTTCACACGCAATGAATCTTTTCATTTAATGAGGCAATTTGTCCTGTCCACTTGGCCCGTTTCCTTTATTTTATACAGAAGGACGTAAGTACATAAAGATCAGAAGATTGTTTTCAAAGTCACATAGTACTTACAAGTCAAGGTTGGAACCCTTATCCTTTCATTAAATCAATCTTTTCAGAGAATTAAGTTCTTCCTCTGTCATATGGGATCATATGGCCAAAGAATGATGTTTTGTGAGAATTAAACAAAAACCTAAAGTATCTAGCTGAACTGCTTATAATGGGCTTTCAGAAAATATTTGTTTCTTCCTACTATTTTCACTAAACAATTTATTAGAATTTATGAGTAAAATTTATTAGAAGACCTGGCTTTGGTTGGGGCTAAGAATTCCATTCATTCCCAGATCTCTGCCTAGCTTGCTTTTTGACACTGAAATTTATTTAACCTTTCTGTTCCTGTACATAGTTCTCTGTCATACAATAATGTTCTGTCATTATATGATTCTATAATTTTTCTATTTTAGAGTTTGCCTCATTAATTAGCCTATAGTTGTTAACTCAATAAGTATTTTCAAATGAATAAACACGAGTGAATGGCAGTGTCCAGTGCTGTTATTTTCCAGCTGTTAAAGACACATCTGAAAGTAATATAGGTATTATATGGTTTCCATAATAGTTTGAAGTAAACCATGGGATATTTTAAAGTAACTGGATTTATAAAAATTGTCCCTTATATCTAAGTTAGATATTTACTCAGTTTTCACAATATTTCACATTGACCCTCACTGAAACCTCTCACTTTATCACTTCCAGAAGCTCCCTCACTTCTAAGTCGTTCTGCAAGTCAAGGAGTAGTGTGCATTTTATAAAAGTTTCATTATCTTGTATACAGAATAAAGTTTAAATTCCTCAGCAGGACAGGAGGAACTTTACAGTCTGTTACCAATGTACCAGCATAAATCTATGTCAGGCTACACTTCCATCTCCTGACACTATTTCTTTCCAGGTCATACCCACTCACCACTGCCTTATATTCAGCCACCCTGGGGCTCCATGCCCAAGGGGAGCTCAAGCTCTGTAACGGAAGGCAGTAAAGTACATAAGCACAGGCTCTGGAATGAAGCAGCCGGAGTGTAAATGTGGACTTATCATTTTGTAGCTGTGGAGTCCGTCTCTATAAACCTTACTTGTGTTGTCTAAAAACTAGGATAATAATACAGCATAGAGCTCCTGTAGCATTAAATGAAACAGCATAATTTAAATTATGTTATAAATTGTTACTGGGAATGCAGTAAGTAGAAGCTGATGTAATATGATAAAGATGAATGTGAAAGTCTTTGCTGATTTTGTTCCTTTTGTCTAAAAGTTTTTAAATTATTTTTATTTCTGGCAAAATTGCGTTCATTCTTTGAGATCTGCTTTTCCCCTATATTCACATTTATATGTAATGAATAATGCTTAAGTTGCATGCTCTGGCCTTTTCAGTCTCATATTTTTTTAATTGACATTGTATCCTTTTCTATTCTTTAGTTTGTAACTTAAAAAAAAATCAGTCATAGGTAATAAGAGTGACAGGAACTTGGACAATCATTTCCTCTAATATCCTCATTTAATAACTAAGAAAACTGAAGCTCAAACTTTTTTTGAAATTAATTTTATAATGTCTGCCTCCCTAGTAGTCTGTGAATTTCCAAAAAGTAGAAAACTACGTGTGTCTGATCAGTTTAGTATCCACAGTGATTGGCACAAGGTGGACCTATAGCGATGGATATTTCCAGAATAAGTGAATGCTGTGGAACTACTCCTGGCCAAACTTCTGAATTCTAGGTTAGTGCTTTTGTGCTATACTGTATTTCTTCTTATTCAAACTTCATCTTATTTTACAGATTCATTTACTGAAAATCTCTCTTGAAAGTTGTTGATCATCCTGGAGTGGCCCATAGAGGGCTTATCTTTATAAGATCCAGGAAATCTTCTGGTTCTATGATACAGTCACTTAATTTGCTTTGGAGTTGTGACAATGCATACTTCCAGGGATAGGCCCAGGGAAAAGCGAAGCTGAAGCAGTATTATTTTTCCTAGTGAAGTTGATCTGGACATGTGGATCTTCTACCCTTGACCTCAAGCCCAGTGGTCCTTTCTTTTGCCTAACAGTTGGTAGTTTCAGCTTTGGCTTCATAACAATGTCTACTTTGTGGCAGTCTGCAGACTACTTGTATGCTTGTTACCTTGTTTCTATTCCATAATAACCCAAGGAGAAGCAGGGAAGTTATTAGGATCCATGTTTTGCAGATGAGGAAACTAAGGTTTGGTTTGAATTCAGGTTTCCTTTCTCCCATCCTGCTGTTTACACTACACGATTTTGCCTCTCATTGCTTGGTCTGGGCTGCCTTAGACCTATGGCTGAGCTATTCTACACTAGTAGAATATTCTATACTTACATACTCACTTATTCTACACCAGTAAGAGAAAACTAATATTCTCCCACGTACATTCCAATAAAGTTCCAAGAACAGCCATGGGCTATACACCCATTGAGTCCCCATGCTACAGGTCCCTTTAGTTCCTGAAAATAAACAGCTGGCTAGTTCAGATTGCAGTTTAGGGATTCTCAATCTGTGTTTAGTAATTAGCTCTTAAACTGAGCAATAACCTTCAATGAGTCTTTCACTTCCCTGCTCAGGGAGAGAGAGAACAACAAACAGAGATAGAATGTGCTCCAGTATCAGGTTGTCAGATTTGGAATAGTTTGCTAGAACTGTGCTTCAGATGCTTCATCTGTAAAGTGATGCCCAACCTCAAAGGCTGTGGAGAAGGCTGAATGAAATAAATGGAACAGAACAGTGCTTGACTCGTAGTGAGGGCTCAGTAACTATTAACTCCTAGTCATTATTATTATTATTCATTACTTTGTGGACATTAAGAGCAACAGTTTCATCCAGTCGGAGTTGGTCATTGAAAATAGTATTATATTTTTCTTTATTCAAGTAAAAACAAATTCCTTTTAAAATAAGAAATGAAGGGGTTTGGAATTAATTTTTTTGTGTACAATGAGGTGATTTCAGTTCCCTCTATTTTCAGTTTAAGCATCTTTGTCAGTTTTGACCATGGTAGAAAGTGAACACATCCCCTCTAGCATTACTGGCCTCGCACTGGGAATGCATAGAACCTTATGTTGAAAGTACAATTGCAAGTGCCAGATCCTCTCTTGATATTTGCTTGAAATTCATCCCTTTAGGGTTATGTGTTAATAATGAAGGTTGGAAATATGCTGTAAGCATTCAAGTTTGATTTAGACATAGGTTGATATTGTTTGCTGTAATATGTTTAACATTCCAAGACTCCTTTCTGATTTATTTTATCACATCTACCGTAAAACTAACAATTATTAATCACTCCCATTTTTCTATGAAATCAGCTAGAACACAACAAAGCAGAATATTAATATAGCTTGGCAAATGATAGAATTTCAGAGCTCCTTCTCCTAAGAAAATGGAAAATATTCAGTGCAGGCCATTGTCAGTAAAAAGGAAATCTGTCCCTACAAGGTTATCTCATATAAATATTAATATTCCTTATATGGCCATTACTTCCAGCATTTCATTTTCCAAATGCACTTTTTACAAACATGTAATATTATGGTCCATTACCAACCACTAATGGAGAATTTTATGACTAACTTTTGCACCAAAAATGATTATTTGCTGTGTGAGGATAAATTTGCAAAACAAGATATGGTAGCATTTAAATGGCCACTTATTTTTAGAAGAAGACTGCCCTGACTGTGTCCTAACACTTAGATTACCATCTCATGGCATCATTATCTCCAGGCCCAGATGGGCGTCTCTTGCACTTAAGGAGCATAAGGGAAGCCAATTTGATTAAAATAGGCTGTTTCTTATCATTAGGAAATTTGGGGATGGAAAAATAATAACTTGTGTAATAAATACTATATGGTTTGAAGCCATGTTCATCTTCCAAGGTAAGTAGCAATTCAGTTTTTTCAGGAACCAGGAAGGCACCAGATTTTCCTACTGTATGCTCTTTTCAGGAAGAATAGTGGGTATAATTGATAAGTCAAAATGAGCAAAGTGAACTGTTGCATTACAGTGTGAATATGATGAGAATTATTCCATAGGTCATTTCCTCTCCTGAGCCCATAAAACTGTTCTTTTAAACATATTTACACTCCAAATTTCTAGAAAAATACCAAAGGATCCCCTGTTGTAATAACCTCATAATTCTTTCTATCTCAGTTTTATTTGATATGTTGGATAGCTGGATCTTTTAATATTATTTTTTAAATGTCTTCCTTTATTGATGTTCCTATAATCCATTTCAAACACTGAAATCTGAGGATAATTATAAACAACGATTCAGTAAAACATATAATTTACATTTGTATTTTAAATAGTGCTCGAGGAGATTTGGTTCTTAGTCTAGAATTCATATACTGGAATCAAAGGTGATAATGTGGAAGTTTTTTTTTTTAATTTTAACTTCTAGGACTTACCCATACTTAAATTAACTTTAAGTATATATAACTAATCTCCACTGAAAGCTCTTTCAAACATTGTTTCCGTGTTATTTAAAGTGTAAATGAGGAGAATAAAGAAGATAATGGTTAAGAAAAATAGAAGTTAAGCGACACGCCTGAAGCCACAAAACTAGTTCATAACTACACCAAGAATTCAACCTTGATGTTTTTTGTTTGGTCATGTTCTTTTCACTACTCTTTTAAAGAAGTCAGTGTTTTATTTAACACAACTGACCTTAGTACATGGTTTAATTTTGTCAGCACAAAATACACTTCACAATATTATGGTGTTTACATGAAACATACAAAATATAAATGCTAATATGACACCTAGTATGTGATGATTAATCACAAATAGCAGTGTAATGTGGCAAAATTCATTAAATTGATAATTCTTTCAACATATTTCCATGAAAAGTATTCTTTTTACCTTAAAGAAGTCAAGTAATACCAATAATTAATGAGAAGTGAAATCACTCAGTGGTAAAATGCTTTCAGGTTTTTAAAGCTAATTTACTTATATGCAATACATTTAGGAACACTATTAAGGATTTTTGCATTGTGAAGATGGGATTTTGCTATTTCTTCTGATAGAACATTTACCAAATCACAAAAGTGATAAGTAAGCTTATAAGTTAGGAAATTCTTGGAATGTAGTTCTGAAGAGAAAACTTCCTACATGATGGAAGAAAAAACTACTTTAACTGAGATATTTTTCAGTACAGTTTGGAAATTGATGAACCGTACAAGATTACAAAAGGTTGTCGGCATGATCTTTGGAACAAGACTAAGACATGAGGAATTGAAGGCAGCCCCCCACCCTTACATACATAGCATCATCCCTCTCACTCCTCCCTCCTGGTCTTTTCATCTCCTCCATTGCCTGAAATATTTACCTGTCATGCATCAACCTTAGATATTGCATTCTCTAAGAATCCTCCTTAGATACCTTAAAGCTGTGGTAAAGATTCTCCAGTGTGCTCCTTAGCATCCTGTAATTTGCCCAGCCTTTGTCACAGTGTGTTATTGCAGTTGCCCATTTGTCTGGCAGTATCTCCCACCAGACTTTCAATGCCATGAGGAAAGGAGCTGGATGTTCCATTACCTAGCCCAGTGTTTCACACATAGTAAGTGGATCAGCTCGGACTGAGCTAAAGGATCCCAAAGTTAACCAAGTGCCATGCAACTCTTTATGACTTACACACACAGGATCTCTTTTGAGGCTCTATACAACTCCTTATTTCACCCATATTACAGATGAGGAAGGTAAGATTCAAGGGGGCTAAGAGCTAAGAGGTCATGCACCATAAATGGAAGAATGAGGGAATCCCACACATTCTCTCTCCTCACTAATTCTTTCATTTTATGGATTTATGCTGAGCATCCTCTACTTGCCAGACATTATGTCAGAACTTGGGATCCAAAGATTAATAGGTTAAGATCCCTGAAGCTCTCTGCCTGGTCAGAAAAATAGACTATAAACAGTAATTATAATACAATATGATAAGGGTTTCGACAGAACAATGTACTCTTGTGCTTTGGGATTTCCAAAGAAGGAATAAAAAACCATGCATATTCACTTGCTCTATTTTATTTTATTTTTAAAGTTCTTTTATTACATTCTTATGTCTGAATGTTTAGTACATAACCAATCTACTTCAGAAAAAGGTAAGCAAAAGCCTATGCAAATTAATGAAAGTTTAAATATTGCAATACTATTTCTAAACTAGTTTTCATTATTGTTCATATTACACATTAATTTGAATATCAAAAAGAAGTCTATATGAAGCCTAACCCATGATAGTTTTAAATGGCTTGCTTAGGAAAATCACTTTCATCATCATTTATGTAACTTGGAATCCTAATATAATTCTCAAGAGAGAATTATCACAAGCATATTAACAGGAATAGATGAGTGGAAGAACTGGGGTAGGAGTGCAATATGGCATGAAGATGGCTTCAGGTGAGTCAGGAACTCGCAAGACCATTCTAGAAAGCAGCTGTGTGCCTGAGTTTTGATCAGAAGTTTATTTGCTGTTTTGAAAAATCTTTTAAAGAAAAACTAGTTGAGTGGAGGAAAAGACTTACTTCCCTTTTCTTAGTTTTTTAAATTATTTTTCAGAGAAAAGAAAGCAACCATGAAAATGAATGGTATTTAATAAAGACAATTAAAATATTTTACTGAAGGAATGAAAAATAGGTAATTGTCAATAAATATTTAGCATGAGTCTATTTGCTGTATTACTAATCTAGAGGAAAAGGGCCTTGCCTTATTTACCTGTGTATTTCCCATGCTAAGTATGGTGTCTTGCTCATGGGTGAAAAGCTTCCACCAAGATGAGATGATTCTCTCAACTTCATTCTTTAAAAATAGAATAAACAAAACAAAAATTGAAGACATCCAAATGAAATGTGGATAAAATGTAGCTCTGCTTTGAAAGCCCAATTTCAGAAACCTATAAGCAGTCCTTTGTCAGTGATTAAGAGCTAGGGAATTCACTGAGTATTTCAAAATAGTACCTGTGTCCTACTGATGCAGCCAAACCACTGAAAATGGGTAGATGCCAATAAGGGGGCAGTCACCTCTTCCCAGCATCTAAAGAATGCACATTCAACACATTCCAGGAACAACTCCCCCGCTGGTGACTTTGCTCAGCACAGTGTCTATCCACCTCAAACTGCATTGTGCAAAAATTAATCGGGAAGAAAGAGATGCCTTTCTGGAATTGTCAAGTTGCTCCACACTGGTGACCCTTTCCCTTGTAAGTCAGTAAGAAACCCACTGCAAAAAGGGGAAAAGTGTGTATCCAAAAGTTTCTGGTAAAGGGAGTGGAAAGGACTGCAGGGATAAAAACAGTAACCCACCTAGAACTTGGTAGATGTTTTTTTTTTTTTTTCCTTTTAGTCACTCTTTATAATTCTTTGGTTGAAGCGCCATCTGACCACCCTCAACTGAATGCTCCTGTTTTCCCAGTGTAAGAATGGAGGAGAAGGTGTTTCATTGTAGACTAAGGCCACCCCACCTGTGGCTTAATAATGTGAATGGCTTCAGTAAACAGAAAACCCATCCCTTACCAGTGTTCACAAACCATCCAATTGCTGTTAACAAACCAAGCCTGTCAGGAAATTCATTCCACCCTTGATAACCAGAAGCAGTAAATCAGCAAAGTGAATTAATTGTACTATGTCACTGGTTTTTACTGCTATGTCGATACCTATGGATCCCCCTCAAGGGACACCTAAATCTCATGTATGTGGTGATGACTTGCTCCCAGTTCTTGTATTTTCTGTCAGTACCTATTGTTCTTAGTAAAGTGCTCGTAAAACTTTAGCAAGATTCTAAAATTAAAAAATGAGTCCTCGGGCTTCCCTGGTGGCTCAGTGGTTGAGAGTCCACCTGCCGATGCTGGGGACGCGGATTCGTGCCCCAGTCCGGGAGGATCCCACATGCCACGGAGCGGCTGGGCCTGTGAGCCATGGCCGCTGAGCCTGCGCGTCCGGAGCCTGTGCTCCGCAACAGGAGAGGCCCGCGTACCAAAAAAAAAAAAAAAAAAGAGCCCCACATAACTAAAATTTCTACTGTAAAATAGCAAGATAATTGTAGTGAGGTCTAGTAATTATCTGTGTTAAGTATGATTTCTCTGTAAATCATACCTTTTTTTCTTACATAGGCCTATGCAATCATACGTCATAAAACATATTGGGTCACTTTTTCACCAGATAGGTATTATGCTTCTATCTTTTTTGAAAAATAATTCTGTTCTAGCTTCATATACTAGTGGGAACTTAATTTAACATTTACTTTTCATTATGATCATATATTAACTTGAGGTCATAATTCTTTTCTTTTTCCATAATTCCTCTCTTTTCTAAATTATAGATGTAGGAGGATGAAAGTGTGTTTTATCTCAGAACAAATCCTGGAGATATATCAGTCTTGCTTTTAAAAGACCAATCATTTATGTAAATATTTATAAAATATTCTAAAAAATGGCTTTTATCACTGCTTGTCATGTTATTTTTTATTGAAAGTGAATATTATACTAATTCTAGTTGACTCAGATTTTTGAGACAATACATTCTAGTCTGTCCTTCATATGGGAAATGGTTAATAAGACAGGTTATTTTTATGGGACCAAAAGTTGGGAATGAACTTTTCTCCAAATAGCTGTATTTCTTTATGCCATTCCACCAAGTAGAAAATGCATGTCCTTGGATTTTACCTGCATGGTGTTTTCCTAAGACTGAAGTTACTAATTCTTGGTTTTGGGGCACATGTTTCAAATTCTTGGCATTTTGATTTTTATCATTCTCAGGTAGAATAAATTTGTTCTTAGGTGTCTTGCCTTCACTAATTTTCTACAGAAAATATAATAAGTGACAGTACAAGCTCTCTAATGAGAATTTATCTACTTTTGTTGGTCAGTTGAGAGGCATCAATAATTAGGAGAGGATGTATCTGCAAAATTGTGAATAACATTTTGGTGTTGAAACCAACGAGGCTTGTTAGTCTAATATGTCCCCTATATGCCACTCTAGGCAACACTTACTCCTTACTATTCATACCTACAATCTTGTTTTCCCATTTCTACTTGATTTTCTACCTTCAGATCCCGTGTGTGTGTGTTTGCGTGTGTGTAACATGATGGCTTTTTGAAAAGTAATGTAGATAGGAGAGATAAACTGGGGAGTAAGTACAATGATTAAGCTGTATTTTAAGTGTGCTAAGTACCATACTATAACATCAAGACTTACCGTATATGTTCAAAATTGAACATTAAAATGAATATACATTTTTATATAATAAAAATTCATCTTAAAGTTATGCCTATGGAAAAATGCATAAAATATTAAATATAATTAGTCAGGAAAGGGTCACATTCAATAGTGAATTGTATCCTGCACCGTTAGACTATGATGTCTCTGGTTAAATATTTTGTAACCTAAATTCATGAGATGTACCTTTTTTAAATCTTAGTTACTTCCATCAAATGATTTGAGTGTGGATCCCACTTAGTCATTGTTTTTTGTTCTTACTGGCAACATTTTAATTTAAAAGTTCTTATAAAAAATACAGATGATCATGTTACTAGGGTTTTTGAGATGATTCTGAGCTTCTTGCCTATGTTAAATACCATGAGTTTATAATATCTAATATCATTTGTCAAAAAAGCAAGTTTATTATTTTTATTTTTCTCAGCAAAATCTTTAAGGGGAGAATTAATGTATCCACCTTGCCCTGTTCTCTTCCTTAGTAACTGACAACCTTTGTAAAAACTAACTTTAATATCTAAGGAATGGAACATCATGGATCCATGTTGCAAAGTGGTCAATTAAAAAGCTTTTTTTTCTGAACCCAGCAAATTTCATTCCTTATCCCTTGAATCAAGCTTAATGTACACTGAAAAATAAATCTTTACTTTGAATTATTAAAATTACTGTAAGATCACCATTTTTTTTTTTTCAGATTTCCATGGTCTTCAAGACTCTAAGGGGTTTACTCTGAGACCACTTAACCAAACCTTAACATTTTTGGTGTTCTTATTTTCTCACTGGCTATCAACACCATACCATCATCAATAACAGAAGGTTTTCCTTAAACAAAATAATTATAATATCTTCAACATTGCTCACTAATATTTTTCCTATAGGAAAAAAATCCTCCCCTATATATTTATAGGCAACTTTTGATCCCATATTTGGTCTAGATTAGCCTCTCTGCTAATTTTCATGTGCAGCTGGATGAAGGGATGACTTCAAGTTTTATATTTCTTGGAAACTAAGAAAAAGTGAGTATCCCACATAAGAAAATCAAATTTACTATACTTATTTCCTTTGTGCTGCTGACTCACACATGTTGCATGCATGGCAACCTTCTGCAATGAAACTGGTTAATTTATATGCGAGGCCTCTCTTTCAATCTTGTAAAAGGTATCTAAATATTTGATAATGCATTGTCCACACCTAGGGTTCCAAAACATAGACTCAATTAACTGTATGAATCCAGTCTCGGAAGAGAGGTAAATTAAAAAGCATTTAAAAATTGTTTTGAGGAATGCATTGCTGCAAGGTGGCACAGCCATGTAAACATGACACCACCATCTTATGGAATGTACAAAAAAGGGGTGGCTTTTGTGCCAAATAAACATTCTTCAATTAACGCTGCACAATATGTAGTGTGAACGTTCATAGTCTGTGTTTATCCATCCTGAGGCTGCTACTTTTAATGCCTCAAAAACTGTTGCCTGTGTATATTCTCCTTCTGGTGGATCTTGGGGGGGAAGATCTGATCACAGACACATTTTCCCCTTGAATCTAAAAAGCTGAACTAAAACCAAATGAATATGAGATAAACAAATTAAGTGTGTCCTATAAACAGAAGTTAGAGAGGACTACAAGAAAACCAATGGCATAATAAACTCTTTGTATTTGACCATATAATACTTACTTTGAATTCCATAGTTAGGATACTCATATATAAAATGTTTCCTACTCAGTATGTTTTTACTCATAGTTTTGAGGGAAAATGTTGTTTATTGTGAAGCTTTGGAAAAACATTTTGACACCCATTATCTATTTGCAGGGAAAGGATAGGTCTTCAAAGTGAAATAGGCCGTGTTACCTGATTTCTCCCTTTTGCAACTGAAAGATTTACTCTCACATTGTTTTGTCTGTACTACTCTTATTTTTTTTAATTAATGCTCATTACTTTTCATTAGTTTTATATTTTTAATAAAATATAACACCTTAATTTTGAATAGCTATGAATACCTTTATGTGTTATTCTTCAAAGAGGTTGATGTTCAAATAATTATAATGGTTCTATTTATTATACATTTATACATATTCTGAAGACAAAAAAAATGCTTATCTTTGGCATGGCTTAAATTGTTTTGCCCCCATTTTTTCAGGAGTATTAATATTTCTTAGAGCAACCAAAATTCACATTACATCAGCAAGTATACAGACTTCAATATTGGGTGATTAGGCTTTAGTGGGAGGGCATTTCCTGCATGTTTTATTAATGACTCTATTTCATGGATTTTTATTTTCCAGTGTCTGTACCTTGAATTACTTTTTCTTTGCTTGTATTAGCCTCAGCTTCATAAAATGATGTTCAAATGGTTAAATAGTTCTTTGAAGCTCAGATTTTAACTTGTTTAGTTCTACCAACATGATTTATTCCAACTAAATATTATCCCACCCCCCTCTTAGCTGCCTGTTAAGTGGTAGTAGCAGAGGTTGGTCCAGTCTCATGCAGGAGAAACAAGGATGGATTTGGCAGATAATCTGGTCAGTGAGGCTATGTCAAGTGATGGCTCTTAGAACATTGTTGAAATCACAGGTTGTTCCAAAATAGCTAGGGTGATGCTTTTTGAACTGTGGGAAACTGGCCTTCATCTTGATGCATATATTACCTCCTTCATCATTGCTAGCATTTTTTTCCACTTGTTATTTTTACTGGAGGAGAGACATAATATTAGCCTTATTATATTCCCTTATGTGTAAAAATACAAAATGTACATATTACCTAAATCATATAAGATCCATTCTTCAATAGAAATTTTAAAGTCAGTTGTTCTTTCCTAATAATTATTCTGAAAATTTTTAAATAATAGGTAAAGCTAATAGGTAGTGGTCTCCTTGGTGTAGACTCTTAACTAGAACTAAGCAATGCTCTCTGATAACCAGACTTCAAGGTATAAAAATGTTTTTCATTATCAGAAACATTGTTAGTATGACTTAAAGCTCCAAACTGTTATTACATTTATGAAATTCAATTCTCTGGTTACTTCTTTCATATTCAAGTTATCTTCACTTAGAGCATGTTATTGTAGCACTTGGAGAAGACAAAGATTTACTTGGCTCCAGTCTCAACTAGAAAATGCAATGAAAATTCATGTGATGAATTTTGCATGTATAAGTAGAAAGAAGTTTTATTGTTTGAAAACAAGGTCAAGCATATTTTTTTAATTGCTGTAATAAATAGAATCAACATTGGTTTACAAAACAAGTGCTAAACTACAACCAACTACACTCCAAATGAAGACAACTGGGTAAAATTAATAAAGTATTTTCTAAAAGTCATTGCTAAAGTTTCAAAGGAAAAAGAGACAGTTGCAAAATCACCAGGTCTGGTGAATGAACCAGTTGGAAGTGTGATTAAAAGCCAACGGAAATTATAGAAATGGCAGCAAAAAAGCATCCTGCATGTAGGTAGAAATAGAGGTACACTCACTGGTCAAGAGTAGGATTTCTGTTATCACGTGGCTGCATTAGCTGCCACGTGATAACAGCTTCTAGCTGCAATACACACTAGAAGACAGAGGTTTCACGTTTCTTAATGCATCTGCCCAGTGGATAAGTAACAGGTGATATGGAGGTTGTTCAGTAAACCCCACGAAGATATAAACTGGAATGTGAAAGAAACATGTTTGAACCTCATGTTGTTCAATTTTGAAGCCCTTAGTAATTTCATCTTTTTTTTTTAAATATATCATTGTTTTTTCTCCTGAAGAACAGGCCGTTCTATGACTTTTCTTTACTGTCTTCATATTTTTAAAAATAGTATCTAACGCATTCTGTACTTAACCTCAAGGAAAATTTTACAGGGTTTCTTTAAATCCTTAACTCAGTGTTTTACAAGGTAGGGCAAACCATTCTGAAGAAAGAAACACAAAATTCCAGACATGTTTGAGGTGTGTAAAAACTCTAAAGTACCTGGATCCTGAAGAATTGGAGGCAACAGCTTAGGTAGCTGTCCAGAAAATTTGGAAGGTCAAAAACCTCTTTGGTTAGAAAGTCTACCTCTTTGATTTGTTCAAGATAGACTTTTTTTTTTTTTTTTTTTTGGCTGCGTTGGGTCTTCGTTGCTGTGCGCAGGCTTTCTCTAGTTGTGGCGAGCAGGGGCTACTCTTCATTGTGGTGTGTGGGATTCTCATTGCAGTGGCTTCTCTTGTTGTGCAGCAAAGGCTCTAGGTGCACGGGCTCAGTAGTTGTGGCTCACAGGCTTAGTTGCTCCACAGCATGCGGGATTTTCCCAGACCAGGGCTTGAACCCGTGTCCCCTGCATCGGCAGGCAGATTCCCAGCTACTGCGCCACCAGGAAAGCCCCAAGATAGCCTTTTTTTGTGAAAAGAGTTTTGACTGTAAAGAGTGAATGAATAAATGAATAAGCATTTTTTATTAAACAAGCTCGGCTTTGTTTCATTGCTGCTGTTCCTTTGTTTTTGTAATGTATGCTTCTAATTCATGCAATACCCAAGGTGTTTTTCTTCTCTTTAAGAAATAACCCTTAGTGAAATACTTCCACTTCTAAACAGTATGACACACACACACACACACACACACACACATATATATATATATGTATATGTATATGTATATATGTATGTATATATATATTTGAAATTTTCTTTTAGTTAACAGAAATCTATGTAGGAGTGTTGTCTGGAATATTGATAAAATTTTTTCCAAATACCTTCAAGTCTATCTGAACAGGAAATGAAGAGTACTCAGAGTAGAAATTTACCTTCTATTTCCCTACACTATTGATTTTTTTTCTAAATAATGAATAAAAGGGAGAAGACACTTTAAAAATTATCCAGGGTATATGGGCATGTACTACTACTCACTTTACAGTTATAAAAAGTTGGCTATCTGAAGTTGGGATAAATTATTGCAGTCACAAGTCAGCTTCCTTTAAAACTAGCTGGGATTATTTGAGAATCCACCCAATGGATCCTCTCCTACCCTACTGAGAAAGTCCCTCACTATTACCGCTCTTCAGACAGAAAGATCAGGGTTCATGGAAGAAACCAGGAAAAGAATCTCTGTATATTACATTTCCCTGACTTGTTCACTCACTTCCTTTTCCTCCTCATAAGAAGTAGATGTGTTTTTAGGGTCTATGTGCAAGTTGTTATTTTCAAAATTATTATAAGGTCATCTATTCAAAGGAGTCTGAAGTGCCTTTCATATTTTTAATTGCTTTTGTAAATCAAACTTTAGGAAGGGACTTGTGAATTGAGATAGCATTATTACAATTTGGAATTTTTATTTATCTGATTCTTCCTCTTAGAATAACAGTGCCCTCAGACCCTGAAAAGTCCACTAGTTGTTACTATTTCTTTTTACCCTACTAAATCTTATGTACCTCAATTAAAGGGAAATGTTTAGACTTTTCCCTTTACTCTTTGCTCTGCTTCACATCTTTAAAACCCAGCAACTTTGACACCATGTTCCAGGTGCATCAAGCCAAGTTTAAACATAGAAATGAATTGGGAACATTTTTTTTGTTTCATTTAACAAAATTTGATTTTAAAGTAGCAGGTAAAATAACCTCAAATCAAACTGTTACATGAACATGTTATTTTGCATTGATATGGCACTTTTTGTTTAAAGTGGGCTTAGTTGTGAAATTAACATTCCAATCCAATGTGGTAGCTTGATGCTTTTTCAAATTGGGCAACCAAAACCTTGAAGTGTTAAATAGCCTGTCGGTAGTTGCACAATGAACATAGCAGAGAAAATTAGAACTCATTTTCTAAGTTTCAGTGTATTTTTTCATCTGCGTTTCTTTCATATATTAAATTTTCAAATTAGGAGTGGTATGTGCTTTCAAAATTAATTTAGACCTCTCAAAAACACTTGTCCTATGATACAGTTAGCTTTTCTGTGATTTAAGTGCTTATTTTCAGAAGGTTAAAAATGTTAGAAATGTGAATGAAATAGAAACACAAATAAAAGTCTCCAAATTGATAGATTTCTTGTTTAGATAAAATCCTCATGGGAGATTTGGTACAAACTTTGATGTTCTACAAACTGACTTTATTCCTTGGAATACACATAATGGTGTATTGCTAAATACTCTTTTATTGTGTAACTTGAAAATACCTCATGAGAGAAAATAGAATATTTTGTTGATATGTCCTTTGAACATTAAAGTATTCAGTGGCTATTCTCAAAGTCTACTAGATAAAGAAAAGTCTTAAATTTAGCTGATTTTTTTAGCTAACTGATGTGTAGTCAGATCAGAAATAGATGAACAACAAAATAGTTGGGTAATGAACCAATGGAAAAAATGAATGAAACTTACAAGCAAAGGCTTTCAAGAAATCAAATTAGATATTACGGTTGTATGTTTGATATGTTGTAAAATTCAAACAAAAATGGAAAAAAATCTCTAGGCCACCAATTATTCAGTTATGCCCAAGTTACTCAGCTGTTTTAAATCATAACTTTCCCACTTCTGCAATGTTACACAAAGGAAGAAATTCAATAGGGAACAAGACACATGGAGAAAAGTATTGATTTCAACACTATTTGTAACATCCCCAAATTAGAACCCCAGAGATTCTCAGCAATTGGGAAACAGTTAAACACACTATGGTACTTTCCCGGAATGAAATTTTATACAGCTACTTAAATTATTAATTAGACAAATAGTAACATGCGATTAAGGGAAGAGCATGAGCTTTGGGATTGAACAGACCTATGTTTGAATCCTTCTGCCACTTCCAAAATTCTCAGAATATAGAGGGACTTCTAGAATCTCTGTGCCTAGAAGTTCTTCCTTACCTGATGGAGACTACCTATTTTGTTGGGTAGTGAGATCCAAATTCAAAAGTCTACTCTCAGAGAGGGCAGTTTAATTTTGAGTTGGTGCTGTGACAATACACTTAAGAAAGAGATGAACTTCAGAATTAGATAAGCCAGGATCAACTTCTAGCCATTTACTAGTGGTTTGATATTGGGTACATTACTTTACTTTCTTTGAACCTCAGATTCCCTGTCAACAAATTGCAAATAAGGATATCACTTACCTCATGGAGTCATTGTGATGATAAAATAAAATGGCATGATCTATACCAGCACCAGACTAGATAGGAATTAGGTGTTGAATAAATGGTAATTATTTGTATTACTGTTGGTGGGTCATTATACTAATCAAAAAAACAACCCTACTCAAAAAGATTTTAATTGTTCATTTTTGACTAACTTATTTTCAATATAATATTAAAGACCCTCTGTAACTGTGCTCCAATTCAACTGCTTGGCCATTTTTCCTAATAACATTCCTTGCATAAGCCAGTTGTACCTCTCTCACCTGGTCGTTTCCCAAATGTTGTATGAATTGCCCCCCTTTAAGCCTTACCTCTTTCTCTGCCCTCAGACCCGATGTCTTTTCTCTCTGATGTTGCCTTCTCTAACAATTCTTCTCATCCTTCAAGGCTCAACTCAAGTGGAGTTGTTGGTAGTCTCTCTCCCCTATGTTCTTACACAGTTTCTTTAAAACAGCATGCTTCCCATTTTCCCTGCATTATAATTTTGTTTGTGTCTGACACTTCCACTACATACTAGGCTGTTTTAGGACAGAGACCATTTTTCCCCACATGTTATTAATTTTTTTAGCAACTTAGTCTCTTGTACACAGTGGAAAGTCACAAACTATATGTCAAATTCAAGACCGACTGAAACTCTAGAAATAAGCTTGTGTAACCCTTCTTGATGGGTAAGTGCCATTTGAAGTACCCATTTGAATGTGATTTTTCTAACTTTTACATATCAAATTTTCATTTATATGAGATTGGTCCTGTAAAGGCAAAAAGTATTGGAATACCTGACCCCAAATCACTTTTTTTCCACTCTAATTTTAATTAATTACACAGATATAAGAATTATTGGTACATGGGTATCATACTCTTTCTGTCTAGGCTAATTCATGGTCATAGCCTCTATGTAATCCACAAACTCTATCCCTGGCTTGCTTACAACAGTGCCTGTAGTATTGTGGGAATTTTTTACTACTTAGAAGTATGGAAAGATAAATGCATTCATTAACATGGTATATTTGGGAGACTTGTAAATCCTCTGCAAAGAAAATAGACTTGAGATTTCAAACATGCTTTATAATTGTTTCTTTGGAAATAAAGAAATTTTAGGTCTTTAAAACTGATTTACTACAAGGGTGGTGAAATTGGGAGAAAGAAAAAGCCAAAAGCCTTGACATGAATGTCAGCTCATCTTGAAAGAGTTCTTAATTTCAGTCTAATTAAAATAATTTTTTTTAGCTACCTGGTCTATAACTTCACCCATTGATAAGTAATATCCATTAAATCTCAAAAGATAAAAGCTACCCTTGTAGATTTTTGATTTCTTCATATCTTTACAAATCTAGGAACCATTTTTACAGAACATTGCTCTCTGAGTGACTGAAAAGATCAATTAAATTGCAAAATCTGATACATATATAAAATATATATGTGTATACGTATACATTATATACACATGTAGGTTTTTTCTTTTCCAAAGAATTTATACCCAAATTAATAGCCTATTCCTTCCTGACCTAGAGAATTTGGCTAAACCCTTGGATAAAACATTCTAAAATGGTTCACGATACTCACTTTCTGACAAGGAGTCAGTATATCTGATAATCCAATCAAAGAATCAAAATGCCTGATTATAATCTTATGACTTTTAAATATCCTATTACTTTCTCTCAGTGTTTCATATTGAATGACCCAACCCTGGTTAAAGAAGTGACTGGACCTGCCATAGTTTGACAAAGAAAACCCATCAAAATTTAAAACTATCAAGGTCAGAGTAGACTTTCAAAAATCTTTATTCTTGATCATATGCAGTAGTGAACTTAAACTTTAAAGATAAATCCATCAGTGTTTTTCAAATCAGTAGAAGATCCAGTTCTCTTTTATCAGAAATAGAGAAGGAATCATTTAAGCATTACTTATTTTTCTTCAAATAGAAGAGACAAACTAGTTCATGTGCAATCCTAACTTGTAAGTATTATTTGATTTAGGAAGAATCTAGAATATGTGTTAAGAATCTTGTCTTATGAACCCTTTCTCTGTTTCACCCCAGCCTCACCCTCTGCCCCTGCATTCTCCTCATGTTCATCTTTATGCAACAAAACAGGACTTCTCACTCCATCCTGAATATGTATTTTTATTACTTTCTACCTTGCCAAGTTCCAAACCACTTTTAACTTTGTAATATTCTACTATTTCCCCATGGAGACTGAATGATACTTGTATACCACCACTATAAACAAAATATACATGTAAGCAAACAGCTAGTACAAGTAAATGCTGCTTTGATATTAAAAATTAATTATTAGGATTTAAAAGCCTTTATTAAATAACAAATATAATCCTTAAGCTAGTTTAATGGTAATTATATTTGAGTACCTACTTTTAAAATTTATGTTGTGATGCAACACCTAACCCCCCAAAATTAAAACTATTATCACCACACAAATTTATATGTAATATGCCTAACAAAGGATTTGGAATATTGATGAAATACCATGTCTTGCTAGTACTTAAAAAGAGTCAAGGTAATATTAACAGTGAAATAATCCTTTAGCATAGTAAGAGCAAAAATCACAAATAGACATGATATATTTGCCTTTCTGAGACCATTTCCCTCAGTCTACCAGCTCAAAACTGGATGAGAAATCCATTCTTAGTTCTTGAGGATGAATTAGGACTGGCACACATTTGTAGAGTTCAGTAGCTCAGAGTGACACAGATAGGGCATTTTTCTATAAAGTTTTCATAGCCTGTGTTGCATGGATCACATATTAAGAATTTATTTTATAACTAAAAGGCCAGAGAAATTGTGAGAAAAGAAAATGAGTAAAAAGTTAAATCAAACTTAGATAATATAAAGTTTTAGTAAGGAATTAATTGCTTTCTATTACCTTGTAATTCTTAAAGATAATCCTCACGGCATTGAATAATTCATTATTTATTAAATTTAGTTGTTAGCTGAGCATATTCTAAGATATTACCACTTAGAGAACACCTAAGATAAAATATTTTTAATAAGAACCCACCTGCTGAAATTGTCATGGGAAGTCTATTTTGTTTGTTTGTTATGAAAAAGTATTTGTGGAACAGTTTGTCATGCTATTGGTACAGGTGATTTTCTATGGTAGATTATGAAGATTCCTGGATATTTTTTTTCACAAACATAATAAATGTTCATTTATATAAAATATGTGTATATATGTAAATATATTATATGTTACAGATGTCTTAAAAGTATTACACATGTGAATAAATATATAGGCATCACAGGGTCACAGGATTCTGGAATACATGTGAATTCAAGTAACAAAAATGTTTATAAATAGCACTGAAAACTTTAGTCATGTAGATTTCCTTATGAAACATACTTTAATATTGCAGTAGAGAACAGTGTGGGAGTTGCCTAATTTTAGTTCTATTTTAAAACAATGAGAAATTTAACTGGCTGCTTAATTTTAAATGGCATATTCATAAAATTAAGCTGTGTCCATTCAAGAGTTTTTCCTATCAAGTTAACTTTCCCTGTGCTTACCAAAAACATTATCTAGTAGATTTCTGGATCGGTTGGTTCATATTTGAAAAAGGATAGATTGATTTTTAGTGGTGTTCACCCCCAAAGTGATGAAACTAAAAAAGAAAATTGGGGATTTCACATTTCAGGAGCAATAGGATAAACAGATATATTGATATATTAGGATTTTTGAAATTATCTACAAAATTGTGGACATTTGATCTGGAAAGGACATTAGATCCTGATTCTACAGGGGACCTAAAGAGAGTATGTGTTTCCTCTAGATCCCACAGCCAGTTAATAACCGGCGATAGACAAGAGCCTTTTGGTTGGGTGCAATTTTCTATTGCCCTGAAATTCTTAAAGGTAATCCTCAGGACACTGAGTATTTCATTATTTATCAAATCACATTTCCAACCCTTTCGAATATTTTTCCATAGCCTGTGTATACAGTGAATGATACATAAAAATCAGTCACATGTTTACCATGTGAATGAACTTAAAACACCTTTATGTGAATTCACTATCTAGTGGGAAATTGCTACTTACTATGTGAGCACCATCTGTCATTCAGTAGGGAAAGTATACCTTATTACTATTTTTTTTCCACTCTTTTTAGTTAGAGGTACAACTCATAAAGAAGTTACTGATTATTGATCCAGTGTAATTGAAATAGCCACACATTTGAATAAGATGGCTAAATAATGAAAATAACATGTTCACCAGTATATTAACTAAGAAAAGAAAATAAAGTATATTTGTGATTTATGTTTGTTTTGTTTTGTTTTGTTTTTGGCTACGTTGGGACTTCATTGCTGCAAGCAGGCTTTCTCTAGTTGTGGCGAGCAGGGGCTACTCTTTGTTGCAGTGCGTGGGCTTCTCATTGCGGTGCTTCTCTTGTTGCGGAGCATGGACTCTAGACACACGGGCATCAGTAGTTGTGACATGCAGGCTCAGTAGTTGTGGCATGCAGGCTCAATAGTTGTGGCTTGTGGGCTCAGTAGTTGTGGCACACGGGCTTAGTTGCTCCACGGCACGTGGGATCCTCCTGGACCAGGGCACGAACCCGTGTCTCCTGCATTGGCAGGCAAATTCTTAACCACTGCACCACCAGGGAAGTCCCATGTTTATGTTTTTTAAACACAACAAAAACTGGATTGAGAAGCTTGCCAGACATATTCATTTTCCCAAGAATATCTTTTTTACGGCTTTAGTGAAGAAAATGATGCATTTGAATCAATATATTGTGCATAATTTAAATGTCAAGGATACAGTTACCCTTCTGGGTTTTTATTTGCTTTAAATTTATCAAACTTTTATGGAAGGCTCTTTACCGCAAGGATTGGCTGCATCAGATTTTGTTTTTCAGGGAATCTTAACTTTTACCCTATGTGCAGTTATATGCTTCCAGGGTAGAGCTAAGTGGCTGCTGCTCTTGGATTTCTCTTCTTCCAGTGCCAGAATCACCTCCCTGCAGTACTGCATGTGGAACATTCCTAATCCACATTTGTTTCTCCCAGGACGCTGGTTCCTTGGGGACTTGCCTACCTAGCTTGATGGAAGTATTCCAGCTCTGCTTTCTTTAGAGTAGTATTTCTCCTTCATTTTTTCTAAATAGAGGATTATATTAGTTAAACATGATTAAATTTGAGATATGAGTAGGTACATTTCTGGTATCTGGTTTTGTTACAGTTTCTTATGGCCTATGTCTCTGCATGTAACATAGTGTTTTAATGTGACCATCTTTTAGTAGCTACAACTCCTAGGAAAAAGTTTGGAAGCAAGTTGTTTGAAAGAAACAGGTATTTAAGTTCTTAATTCAATTAGTAACTCATAAAATCTATACTGATGAGGATGCAAACAGCCTTTATAAGCTATAATTTCATGAAATGAACATTTTGTAAAAGTGAATGTTGAGTTTGTAGATCCTTAGACAAATCTTCACCGTCGGTTGAATTTATTTAAAGAGCTTTTCTGGTCACCTTTGAACTTCAATGATTTCTCCAGATGTACAGAAGTGAACAATGTAAAAATCTTGCTGTTTCAGCAGAACTGATTCCAGCTGGCTGGGAACTGGATCTGCAAGTCATTGGTTACAGCTGTGTTTCAATTTATGTGATGGTTGAAAAAATAAATTACCCGATTAGATGGCTAGAAAGAGGACTCTTTGTTTAGCCCTTGTGTGGGGACTGAAAGTGTTTATGGTGCTGTTTTCTACGCAGTCTTTGCAAAGTAAGCTGGACAAATAGACTTATTCAATGCTCCTAAGAAATGTTGCATATTCAGCTTTAATTCTTTGCTAAGGAAACTTTTTTTTTTTTATAATGCTGTCATCCAGCAAATGTTTTAAAGGTCTAGCATTTAAGAGAAGCAGTAAGTTTTCTGTCCTACTGAGCACTGCATTTGGTAATTGAAAAGCTGTTTCCTTTTAGTGTGTGCTTTAAAACATGTCTTTGTCAGGCATACGAATTAAAATACATTTCTCTTAAATTCAAAGCTTTATAATAGCAAAGTATCCAAACATAAATTCTAATTTAACCCTTTTCTTTAATGGGTTATGTCTCATGGCACGTAAGAGAAAATTAAAGTAGTAAATAAAGAAATATAATCAAGCATTACTGCAAAAAATTGACATGTCTGTGGGCCACTTAGGCTATGAGGGGTTTGAATTTGTGACTATTTTTGTTGTTATCTAAGTAAAGATTACAGATAAGAGTAGGAACCGTATTAAACAGCATGTAACTTTTCAGGTTAGTAAAAGTCAAAATGCTAGTACCTCTTGGAGATTGTTACCCTCCCAAGAGAATTAACATACTAATATAAGATTGTATGAAGTTTTTTTTTAAAAAATTGTTTTCCAAGGTAGGTTTTCTTCCTAAGGTTTTTATAAAATCCTTAAAAGGGACAGAATTCTCGAGTGAACTTGAAAATGAGGCCAAGCACTTGATCAGGTGTTATAATGTCCACCAAGTTCAATAGCAATTCAGTGTGGGGAATACCCAGGAACATATCATTTTTTACCAAGATTATTCTTTAACCATTTCCTTTGTTAGACTGAGATATATATTATGGAATTTAAGTGATGCGGAATGAATAACCGTAATGTAACGAAAAGGAAACAAAGGTGGGATTGATCTGTCTTGAATTAGCAGACACTTTTGCTGTGTCAGGCTATTTTTCTGATCAATGGAAGTATACCCTCTAACCCTTAACAAGTCAATGCAATTGCTTGGAAAGGATGGAACAAAGCATGAGAATGCAGGATACACTTGAACCTTCACAGTTCAGAAATATTTAAATGATGTTTATATTGCTTTAAGTATTTTCCCCTCCTCCCATGTAATGGTAGCTTCTTCAACATACATTGAAAACCTATATAGTAAGGTTCAAGAGTATGCTGTAGTGGCATTCTTCATGAAAGAATATATTTTGAAAAGTTAAAACTTGTCTCATAGTTCTTATACATCTAAAAGTGTGTTAATCAGGAAACAATCTCCATCACTTAGCATGGAGACAGCAAAGTGAAAATTAAATCTTGAAAAAAAATATGTATGATTGTGTGATATTGTTTCAAAATGAACAGAAAAAATCAGGAAATGAAATAAAAATATCTATAAAGAGAGAATATTTTATTTAAGATAACTTACCCTATCATTTGTGTTCCATTCCTACCTATCATAATCAATGGATAAAGTATTATCTTTTCCTTATGTTAAAAAGCTTACAAAATTAGCATATTTTTTCATATTGAAGAAAACTCAAAATCTAGAATAAAAGTGATTATGAGCAATCAGAATAATAATTATCCATTAATAACTTTACCTCACCTAAGTTAGGCAGCATTCAAAATGAGTATTCTTTAAAAAATCAAAAAAGGTGTTTTTAAAGTATTTGATAGATGATAGAGATTTTTAAACCTATGATTCACCTGATTTTCTGATATCTTTTTTTTCCTCAGGCTTCTAGAACCCACCTAAGTAGTTTTATGAACTGACATATTTTAGCCTGAATTTTAAATGCCTTTTTAAAGCTAAAATATGTCTATTCAATCAATTAATCCTAGATTTGTTTAAATCCGTGTAGGCTAATTTTTATCAATAAGTTGTCCAAGGAGACTGTGAGTTCATCTCCTTAGTGCATGTACCAATAACAGTGTATATATATTTTTCTAAGACTTAGAAAATTACTACCTCCCTACATCTAAAATAAAAATATTTTATATATTGTTTCAAATCAATGAAAATTTAAATGTAAATAGGGTAATCCACATAGAAGATCTAATATAACATTTTAATATTGCCATATTCTGCAGCTAAGATGAAAGGTTACATTTTTTGAGATTTAATTATTAGGTGAGATATCACAGGGACATATGAAGAGGATTTATCATTAGTCTTTCTGGATATAAATGCTACTGGACAGTACTATAACTATTAAATGATGCAATTATGCATAAAAACATCTAAATAGTAGGTAGTAATGACCAACACGTGTTTCCAGTTTTACTCCCTTTCATTGCACAAAATTTTAGAGCTGAATTAGGTCTTGGTGATGAACCGAGTTATCTCTCCTAATTTTAAAGATAAGAGAACTAAGGTTCCAAGAGTGAAATGACTCATCCAAGACCATAAATTTTATTATTTACCAAATTGGCACTCGAACCAATTACCTGACTCCTAGGTTACTTCCCTTCCAACTTCTTTTGAAACTGTTGTATATAGAACATAAGGAAAATAGTACAGTTGGCCCTCCAAATCCGTGGGTCCTAAATCCACAAATTCAACCAACCGCAGATCAAAAATATTCCACCCCCCTCTCCCAAAATTCCAAATGTTTCCAAAAAGCAAAACTTGAATTTGCTGCATGGTGGCAACTATTTACATAGCATTTACATTGTATTAGGTATTATAAGTAATCTAAATATGACTTAAAGCATATGGGAAGATGCGTGTCGGTTATATGTAAATACTACACCATTTTATATAAGGGGCTTGACAGTTCCTTATATAAGGATTTTGGTATCCCCGGGGGTTCTGAAACCACAGATACTGAGGGATACCTGTACTCTTCCGTAGTTTGTTAGCTAAAACATAAGTTATTATGGCTCCTTTGCCATAGTATTCAAGCTCTAAATATGACAGTAATTCTGAAATCACTTGATCATTTCCACCTAATGTCCCATCTTAACAAGTGAAGATTAATTTTTCACTCTCTCATCTGTTAGGAAGCACATTAACAGAGCAGAAACATTCCTTTATTGTTAGAACGTATAAGCCTGCTAACTATTGAAAAATACTCTTCTGGATTGCAAGATGATTTGATATGGCATAGTTTTTTTCCATGGTCTCCAAATTGCCCCTCATTATAATACCCTACCTTTCTCCTGAAAGAGAAACACTCCACCAGCATCTTCAAGACTATTTGTTCATGTGTGTGGCTGTACAACAGTCACTGTCATTGTCACTTCCCCCTCAAGACCTCCCTCAAGTTCGTATTCTTGCTCTAATTACCCCTATCTCAGACTTGCTCTCCTTCTGTCATCTCTCTGGTGTGGCTTTGAATGTGGCCCCCTTGTGGATATTGATAACAGACTGGACTGGCAAGCGGGTTACACACTTGGGGAAAGCAGTGGGGAGGAGAAGGGGAGAGGAAAATGGGGGGAGGGGGAGAGAGAGAGATTGGTATAGAGTGTTACAATCATACATTTTCTAAATAGAAGAATGAACATTAGATTTCACATGGCAGGGTCTAAAGGGTCATCCTTGAAAGGAAGAGAAATCTGTGTGATTATTTTTCCATGTTAGTTGTGATGCTCTGCACTTATATATCAAAAGAGTAAGAAAAAAGTAATTTTAGGTTGACGAATAAGCGTTTTGCCTTACAATCCAAAAGTGTCTGAGTTAAACACTGAATCATCCCCTAGTCCAAATACTAAAATACTAGAAGAAAAGATGTCAGGTTTTTTCTTGTTGAAAACCAGCTGCATCACTCACCATGAAATTTTTAAAGTAATAACATATACACTTATGTTTTACTTTATTTTCATTTTGCTTAAGATAATTAGTTCCAGAATCTGATTGATAACTCAAAATTATCTTAACAATGTCTACACACACACACACACACACACACACACACACACACACACACACCTGTTTTTCTTTAATAGAAAATTCCCAACCAGGTCATCCTAATTCACTAGCATCTGATTCTTGTCTCCCCTGCCCTTTAATTATTCTTTTCTCTTTTAAAAAAAGGAAGAAAATGGTATAACCGTACTTGTTGCTCTTAACTGCAATTTTTTGCTTATATGAATAGGATTTTTAAAAATTGCTTTTTCTCTGTATTTTTGCTACTCACACTACTATTACAGCCCTTCTTTTTTGAAAATAGAAATTTGTAATATGGGTTGTTTGACACCAAAAAGAGCATGACTCTCATTTCTGGAAAGGTCAGACAAATAAGCATCTGACAGATTTATTCGGAGACTTTAGTTTGAGTATGTTTTTGTGTCTTCTGATGGTTTTGTTATCAACTACCTTAAAGTTCATTTCTGTACAACCCTTCCCCTTAAGTAATCTTACATATTTCAAAACTATTAGTAAATAAAAGTATTAGATGCTCTTTAGTCAAATGGAATTCTCATATTTTAGATCTTCAAATAAATCAATATAAATTTCATCCTCTTAAAATAGACTGGAATAAAAGTATTGTGATACAGTGACCAGTTATGCTATAAACTTTCACAAGGACAGTTTAAGTTAGCACTGTCCAATAAAGCTTTCTGCAAGGTTGGAAATGTTTTATAGCTGTGTTGTCCAAAATGGTAACCACCAGCTACATGTGCTGTTATACGTTTGAAATATGGCTAGGGCAACAGAGGAACTGAATTTTTACCTTATTTAATTTTAATTTTCATAACTACATGTGGCTGGTCACACCTTATTGGAAAGTGTAGGTTAAATAAAGCAAAGAAAATATGCAAGTAATAAAAAAACAATATATTCTGCACATCCATGAATTCTGAGTCAAAGTTAGAGCTGTAGATCATTTTTTGTCCTCCATCTTCCTTATCTTAAACCTCATCAATGTTCTTAAACACAATTCCCATAATAACAATGAGTTCAAATGACCTCTCTGAGAAAAGATCGCTTGCCTTAGTAATAAGGTAGAAGGCAGGTTGTATTAAAGTATTTCAGAGCAGTCATTGCTTCCTTTAACTTAATACATCATTTGATAAACATCCAGATCTATCTTAGTTTTTTTTTTTAAATATTTATTTATTTATTTAGGCTGCACCGGATCTTAGTTGTGGCAAGTGGGATTATTTTTTTGTTGTGGCGTGCGGGATCTTCAGTTGCGTCACTTGGACTTCTTAGTTGCGGCATGCATGTGGGATCTAGTTCCCCAGCCAGGGATCAAACCTGGGCCCTCTGCATTGGGAGCACAGAGTCTTACCCACTGGACCACCAGGGAAGTCCCTATCTTAGTTATTTTTTAAGTTAACGGAACAAAACTCAAATAATCCATAAAAATAATTGATCTAGGAAGACCATACTTGCATTGCTTGCTCAAATTAAGTATAAAACAGACTGAAAAATTTACTTTGTAAAAAGTTTAGCCATAGTCAGAGTCTCATTTAGGGATGTTTTAGTATTGATGAATGGAAGTTTAGAATAAGAAGAGACCTTAAACCCATGTCTATGACAGACATAGTTGAACTGATTGATTACATCTTCTTTCAAATAAATATTGATTTAATCAAGTCTGGATTTCCAGTGGCCCAATGATGGTCTTGACAGAAGCCTGGGCACTTGAAACTGGCTCACCCCTGTCTGGATATAAATATTTTAAATGCCTGGACATTTATAATTATTATTTTTCTTCAATCCTTTATTCGTGATTTTCTAACTCGCTTGGGTAATGTTTTTATGCCTTCTATAAAGTTATGCGTGTGTCTGTCTCTGTATGTAATAAACAGAGATAGTGTGGAATAGGAAAAAGAAAGTTGTATTTGCATCCGTTGTTTCTGATTCACAGAGCTGGGAGTGAGATGCTTATGCAGGCAGTCCACAGAGCTAAGATATCAGTAGGCAGTTTGCTGTAAGCACATGTTCAATTATTAAAACAGTCGACATTTTATGTCTGATAGCCATAGCGAGGTCATAACATTAATTTATCCAGAGTATTGTGGGCAACTGTCTAGAAAAAAAAAATAGCATAAAGGACACTGATGATGCTGGAGAGAGAGAGGAAAAAAAGATGGATCTGAGCAAAGAGATTTTAAGAGATGACCAGTTTAATACACACACGTAGAACAGGAAGGATGAAGGCAGCAGGCTTCTCACTGTTACCAACAATAAGTATTTTAAGCTATGCCGTGCATGCATTAATTTCTGTTACAGTTTTTCATTAAACTCTAAGCTTGAACATTATTCTGGAATCTTTGGTTTCTGAAATCTAATTTCATATTTCATTTGTTGCTTCAGGGCTCAGTGATTCTCTGATCTTTCCTCTCAGTCCCTTTCTTCCCCTTCTCCACCTTTCCCCTCCCTCTTCCTATTTTCTTCGTTTTCTTTTCTTCCTCCACCTCGTCTTCTTTTCCTTCCTCCCTTTCTCTCTCCAGTGAGAGTGTGTACTTAATACCATGCTTCCTCCGGATGCCCACTTCTTTATTTATTTGTGGTTTTTTTGTTTTGCACTTGAGTTTTTCCTTTTCTTTCCTTTCTCTTTCAAATCAGGAGCCTGTAGGAGCTGATGATAGAGATACGTAGCCTACTGCAGATGCTTCTTTCTCTCTATGGGTTGTGTGATGTTTTCTCTGGAACCTCTGCAAATGATTTTCCTTCACGTTTGTTGCCACAGTTCTGTTGCCAAACTGCTACCTTAGTTGGTCCTGCAGTGCCGCAGTGCATGCTGGGATCTGTCTGTGTCGGTAAACCGAAATTTCTCCAGCCCCAGACAGCAATAGAGTTGGCTTGAGAATTGTCGTACTTTCCTTTGTATGTATTTCTTGTATGCTGCAGAGTCACTGATGGCTAGCTCTGTCTGGCAAGTAATTCAGAAATATCGCTCGTGTAGAATGGAAAGGTAGGCAGTTTACCACATTCTATCATTAAAGGGAACAGTTGAAGAACAAAGGAACTGGATAAATACCTATATACTGCTTTTTATGTTATGAAACACTGTAGTACAAACACGACTGTGTTCAGCCAAAATTGTACTTCCTTTTGTAACAATGCACATAGTAGATTGTTTTCACATATGTACACAAATCCATATTTTACGTAAACATATATTTAATTATAATATTTATAGCCTGCAAACATTTCTTAGTCTCAAAGACTTCCACATATTCGCCAACATGGCTATTTATTATTATTTTTAAGAGTTATTAAATCGAAAAAGTAAAAAATATACTAACATCCTGTTGGTTGATTTCATTCCAGCAAGTTAGAATTTCAACACAGTTTAAGTCATATCGATGATTCAGATCCTGGCAGGTCTTGTAATTCCTGTGAAATGAGAGCACAGCTAATACAAATATTAAGCAATTATTTTTATTAAAATCAGGGTTTTTTTCGTTATTCAATAGAAATGATTGATCTATACAGATCCACCTAACTCATCTGTCTCTTGGGCTGCTTGGGGGCTTCATATGGAAGTGCAAAGGCTCTTTTTGCTCTTTCATCAGCTGGGAAGGGGGAGGATGGGGGGGAATGAAGGCATAGAATAAAGTCTAGGACTGCTAAAGAATTGCTGGCATTATTTTTCTATCACGTGTGTGCCTGGCTGCCTGCTTCTTGAGGTAGTGAACCCAGGGTGAGACTGTGTCGGAGCCTGTTTCCACAACTGTATTTGGATATCTGTGTTATTGATCGGGGGGGAAAGGGGTGTGTATCCAAGTTTGAGGGGAGGGGAGGACTAACTGACTACTGGCTCACTGAAGCACAAGACAGCTTCTTCCGGAAAGATGTCAAACAACTGAGACATAGCCACGGAGGAAGTAGAAAGGTGGAAAAATAAGGAGACCCTGGAAGAAATGAAGGCTTTGGGGGCTTTTCCTTTTCACTCCTTTTCTTTCTTTCCTTTTTTTTTTTTTTCCTTCTGTCATCTGACCTGCAAAGGCTAGAGTGACAGCGTCATGCAAATACTGCAGTCCCGCAGGTCTGGGAGAGGGTGGATGCTAGACTGTGAGTTAATGTTAATGATGAGCGCAGTGAAAATACCAGCCGCTGCCACCCCCTGCACACAGAAGCGCTCTGAGTCAGCATCAGATGCTTTGCCTCGCCTCTCGCTGGGTGTCTGTATGCCTGTGCGCGCGCGTGCTCGCTCGGGCATCCGTGTCTAGCCGAGGGGAGGGGGTGGCGTGTGAGTGCGTGGAGGGTAAAAGCCAGTCAGTCAGTGAGAAGCAAAGGTACGTTGGAGAGCAACTAGAATCTGACTGATTTCCATCTTTGGAGCATCAGATGTATTCCCTAAGGAGGATGGGTCTCCGTGATGGGGGTGGTATAATTATGTTAATGTCATATTTATGGAGGGGTGAGATTTTTCATTCTAATAATTGGTTGAATGCTATGGTCAAAAATTGTAAAGCCATATTCAGTTTTAACGAAAAGCATGGACTTATATCTAAGGACTGTTTTATTTTTTGCTTTTTGTGAGTGCTGCTTTTTTGTTTTAATTTTTTTAACTATTTACTATTTTAAGCCATAACTGATTCAGTATGGAAAATCAAACGATAAACAGAAAGAGATCTTATATAATGATGCATTACATCATGGAGCAGAATATTTAAAGTCTTAACAAGGCAAAGTAAAGATCTGGACAGAGGGTCGGGGGTGGTGGTTGGAAAGGGGTGTGGTACTAGGGTGGAGGAGGGGGCCAGTTAGCAAATATTTTGTTCAGTATAGCTTTCCTTGCAGCTTACTTGGAAATGGATGATTCACCTGTTCTGCAGGAAAACATTCTAATTCTTTCCGTTTTTGTTTTTTCCTCCTCTTTTCCCTTTTAAGATCAACCACTTCAGAAGAACCAGATTCCACTTCTGTGGCCAGGACTTTTATGTTATGGCTGGTCCGATTGTTTTACCCTGCGTTCTATGCTACTAAACCTTGGATCATTCCTAAAGTACAAATTCTGTTCTCGAACCACAAACAAGGCTAAAAGATCGGAGGAAATTCAGTGAATATGCAGGATTGGGATTGTGTATTTTCAAAAGTATTGAGCTTTATAATGCAATTGTTTAAAAGTAGAGCCTTTTTTTTCTTATGTTGCCAGCATTTTAAGTTACGTGTTTATTAAGAGGCATTGCTCAAATAGCTACAGAGTATGCATGGAAATATTGGCTGTCTGAATAGTTTGGAGATTCAAAGAGAAATAGCAAGCTTCAGAGGTATTAAATTATGACATGCAAAAAAGTTTTTGTTTTATTCTTAACTGCAACAGTGTATATTTAAATTAGAGTTAAAGTGTTATATGTCCTGGGCCCACCTTACAAGTTGTGCTGTGTAGATGTGTAATGGGAAGCAAAATTTCAATTAGGGTCCCATTAACTGGCATATAATCCTTCTTTAATGTAACAGAGGTTATGGTGTTGCTGTACAAATCTGCTAGAAACAGATTTTAACCCATTTTTGGTCTCTTTCTTGGATCTAATGGAATGACTCTTAACTGTACATTATCTGCATTGTTTCATACATTCTTCATTATTTTAAAGTCTGAAATTAGTCTCTAAATGGTTGTCATGAATATTCAGCTCATCCTAACTTTATATACCATATATATATTTCTGCGTATGTATTTTAATTAGTATTTAGAGGAAAAAGTTAACTGAACCCAACTGTAATTTCGAAACTAGCCTTATCACTGGAAGAAGAATTCTACCGCATCAAACCAGACTTTTCCTAGTCCCTGAGACCCTAACTTGTGAGGTATTTTAGTAACATCACAAGTCAGGCTCTTGGGACCTAGGCGGAGGGGAACCAGCAGCTTTGGACCTTATTGATTGTCTGCAGTTACCATCAGAACAAAAGAACATACATAGATTCTGCCTAGGAGAAATGAACAATGCTCTTCTTTATAATCAGCAATGTTTTCACCATGACCCACCCCCCAAAATACTATTTTCAGAAACTGTACTCTAAAGTGATGACAGAGTGCACAGGAATAGCATTTGTATTATAACAACATTAATATAAAAGCAATATATCTGTGTAAGAAGCAAAATTAAATACAAGTGTTTTTAAAATGCTTCTTTTGGTGTATTTAAGGTGGCTAGCCTAAGAGACTAACTCCTTAGTTAATAATGAAGAGAGTGGTTTATATTTGTAACTTTTTTCTTATGCATAGAAATCTATACATTAGCTACTTAAGTAAATCCTTTATGTTTTCACACAACTACAGCTGAGAATATGTAATGTATGGCTATAATCATGCTTGAGGCCTAGAAATAAAATCATTTGCCATCTTCTTTATTTGACCCTATTAGATTTTATACTGATTTAAGAAGAATGCTGCATTATACTTAGTATTTATTGCCAGAGTTTTCTTTAGTCTTTTTAACCAGACAACATGCTTTGTATGTCTTATTATAAGACATTATCTTGTTATAAGAGTTCGAGTTATCATAATTAGCAGAAATATAATACCTTTTAATTTTTGCATTTTACTTGGCATATATCATGGACATATGTGTGATAAGTTAGTAAACACCACCTATGAAGTCAGGCTGTTCTAGTTCATCTATCAGCTGAATCTGAACTGCAGACTTTTATGAGAATTTTAGTTTTATATGAGGTAACTATTCCAACTATATCATGTCACATTTGAATATTATTAGCCATTGCCATATCAAATGTGCTTTTTTGAGAGCAGAATTATACATTAAATCTATTTTTAAATTTTACAATAATGTTGCAGATAATAAGATTCAAAATGGAGATGAGAGATTTTCCATAATAGGAGAAACAAAATGATTTCATTCTTTAAACTCTATTGCTTTACAGGGGTACTATAAATTATATATATCTTCACATTTTTAAAATAAATTTCTGAATGTGTTTTAGAATACTGTAATAGAGTCTTTGTTCACCTTTGTATTGGACTTGTTAGAATTACTTATGATTTGAAGTATCACAGAATACAAATCATCCACGAGTTATATTTCCTAAAAAATTGATGTTACAATATCATAAACATATTCCTCACCTATGAAGGCACATAGAATGTGTTTAAGCATATATCCACCCTGTATCTATTCAGATTCTTTACTTATATCACCTGTTTCATTTATCTGAAATTTTAAGTGTGTGTATGTGTGTGTGTATAAACAAATGTTTTAAAACTTCAAATGAATGGAGATAATATAAACCATAAAGTTTTGGGTAGTATTTATTTTTTACTTCTTTTAACCTTATTCTCATTGTAATCAAGCATTTTTAAAAGCATAAGTTTCTCAATACAAAGAACTCTATGTATATGTAGCTACAAGTACACAGAAACTTGATTATATTTAATAGCCACGTTTACACAGTGTATCAGAAACTACCTCTTATATAAAACAATATCACATACAGGTATATGTTTACAGACACCTGTATGTATAAGATGTTCCATCAATTTAGTTCCAAAATAATGTAAGGGATATATGTTTGTTGGCTATAGTGATATCAAATATAACTATTTCAAATGCAAGATTTTTTTATGTCATCATATTTATGAACCACAATATATATTAACTTCTGTTTCATAGTCGGAAGATACCAAAGCTAGATTTAAAATGCAATTGTGTTTGTTTTCCCCAAAAACATATAAAATGTATATATTTTTACTAATCGTCATGCATTCTCTGAACCCTCTGTATGTAACCTTCCGATCTATGAACTATCTCTTCTGAGAGCGTCATTGATAAAGCTTTTCTCTTACTCCATAAAGGTGAGTAGAGCTATAAGTGGGTAACTTTGTTTATATAAATTACTTTATGCTGTATATGGATAGATGGATGCCACTTTTTTTCTGCATTTCTATCTTAGCTGTCACAGGATAATATTGTTTGGGGGCTGTATAATATGATTTGGAAAATCAGATCATGCTAAGCTTAAAATAAAAGGAAGGATCTGCAACAAAGAGCAAGAAAATGATGTGTTGCATACAAAAAAAAGCAGTGATATTAACAATTCGATGGCTTCCTGGTTAGGAGACCAGCCTGAGCCAGACGCATATATTAAAGGCTGTCTGCTGCCGATGCGAGCTTGCTCAATGCGGTGGAAATGAGGAATCACCTCCTCTCTGACACCAGCTTATTTTTACATTTTAATTCTGAAATAGAGAATCACTGTTTTACATAAATATACTAACCCCTGCTTGATTCTTTTCCTTTCTCACATTGTTTGCTAATTTACTGTGAGCTTCAGGTTCTATTTTTTTAAATATCATCACTCACCTTAAACGTCTATCAAATACCAATGAAGTAGTAGTTTTTCTTTTGTCTCTTTTATATTGCTCTGTTAATATTGTTATACTCATGCTTTTAACTTTTAATCTCTGTAAGGAAAACAGCAGTTTTTCAAAATGACATTTTTTAAAGCCATTTAAGGTCCATCAAGGAAGGCACTGCTGGAATTTTGCCAAATCTAAATATGATTATATTTCATTTCAGTGCTCATGGGGTCAACATCTTTCTGAGTATAGAAGTCCTTAACACTTTAGTGTTCCAGTGAAGCTGCAGATGAGGTGTAGAGAGATTCTCAAGTCATTTAAGTATTAGGCTACATAAATAATGTCAAGGAAGAGGTATAGGTATCTCAGGGGAATTATAGTACAGGTTAATTACTAATGAAATCACAAAAGGTATATACTATCTTAAATTTCTTACGTTCAAATGGACATGCTGGTACGTGTGCCTAGGCTCAGTTTAATTCACCTGATAAATATTTAAATGGTTTTGCAAGTTGTCATGTTTGGATGAGTTTCGAGAAAAGCAGTACGTAAAGGGTTAGCTAACGCCCGAATTTTCTTGCCATTTACACATGCAGAGCATAGCCTACATTTTGGTAGGCAGCGAATGCAGTCATCCTTTTGATTACTTGGATTCTTTTGTCAAATTTCTTACTAGACATTTAACTTAGCACTCAGGTCCCACTGATCCTTTAGTGACTGTATTTGGAAAAGGAAAACAAAGTTCCTAATATAGAGAAGTTTTCAAATATCCTGAATGTTTGTAAGCAATATGAAAAACAGACTTGTTAGTGCAGCTTTGCAAATACATAGTTAGTATGTAGAAACTTAGGTGCTACCATTATCTGTCATCTCCATCTCCGTATTTAGTTTTTTTATCTATCAGTAACCAACTATACTCTGAGGCATTATATGTATATATATTAATATATGTTAACATATGTACTTAATATATATCAATATATACACATGAATATATAAATTAATATATACGTTTTATATAGCTACATATTATATATATATATATCTTAATTTTTTTAAACCCTTGGTAAAAATAGTATGAAAAGTGAGACTTTGTCATAAACTTATCCACATTGTTTTCAATAAATTAGCTTCTATTTTCATTGAATGTTGCTTTTCCCCCAGCTTTATCAGATGGAGTGTATTACTAGCCAATAATATTAACTTGTATGTAATGTCTTACTTGTGGAAGTTTGAAAGCAGATAGAACTTCTTTTCTTAAACATCTTTATTGGAGTATAATTGCTTTAAAATGGTGTGCTAGTTTCTGCTTTATAACAAAGTGAATCAGCTATACATATACATATATCCCCATATCTCCTCCCTCTTGCGTCTCCCTCCCACCCTCCCTATCCCACCCCTCTAGGTGGACACAAAGTGCCAAGCTGATCTCCCTGTGCTATGTGGCTGCTTCCCTCTAGCTATCTCTTTTACATTTGGTAGTGTATATATGTCCATGCCACTCTCTCACTTCATCCCAGCTTACCCTTCCCCCTTCCCATGTCCTCAAGTCCATTCTCTACATCTGAGTCTTTATTCCTGTCAAAAGCAGGTAGAACTTGAAGGTAACTGAGATTAAGTGAATTTGAGATTAAATAGTGTTATATAATCAATCAGCTGATTCCATGCATATTTTATGAAGAATTTAAAAGTGAAAAACTTTCATATGGTTAAATAAATTTTTCCTTGTATCTGATGTAAGAAATGTGATTTTTAAGAGTGTTACTTTAATAATTAATTCCTGAACAAATAAAAACTAGCGTAAAAATAATCATGGGCTATATCTGTTAGGTCAACTAAATTAAGAATCGTAACTCCTAGGTTTCATCTCGGCCTTTTAAGGTTTCTGGGGTGCTTTGGGTTCTTTTACGTAGGTGGATTTAACCATTCCCCTTTTCTAAGAAGTTTCTTCCTCTCTGTTGGTAGGTGTCTGATGATTTGTGGGCACCAAATGGCTATTCTGTGGAGTCATCTCTCCTTGCCTTTGAATTAGTTTTCCCTTGGCCATGAGTCAACATCAATATTTTATACATCCAAATTGGTAGGTCTTTCTTGAAATTCTTCTATGTATTTTTCTGGACATATAAGTGAATTGTGAGAAATTAAATGTACTTTGTTATTTATGGTCTTTCCAGTTTTCAAACATCTTCACTAAGAGATTTGGGTGATGTTGAAACGTTAGCCAATGGAAGCACTTGGTTTTGTAGGATTTAAAAATGTAATGTCTTTCTCATGGTAGACTTCTTATTCTTAGCGGTGATGGGGGAACCGGTAGGTGGCTAAGTTATTACTCTGTTAAACATCACGCTGAAAACCCAGCCCGCGCATTTCTTTTTTTTTTTTTTTTTTTTTTTTTGCGGTACGCGTGCCTCTCACCGTTGCGACCTCCCCACAGGCTCCGGACGCGCAGGCTCAGCGGCCATGGCTCACGGGCCCAGCCGCTCTGCGGCATGTGGGATCCTCCCGGACCGGGGCACGAACCCGCGTCCCCTGCATCCGCAGGCGGACTCTCAACCACTGCGCCACCAGGGAAGCCCAACCCGCGCATTTCTAAAGCTTGGGGAGGATTCTACATTAGACAACATATTTTGTTGGGGGGTTACACCACAGTCGGTTCCCTTCACTTCTCTCTCTTCCTGACACTCCCTCCACCCAACATGGAGCCTTTTCAACTTCTTCAAAGAAGTGGGGAAAAAAAAGTAGACTCTTTATTAATGGCAGAAAACAAACTGGCTGCTGGACTTCGGAGACAGCCTTCTAATAATAAAGCAGAGTAGGCACTGGAACAAGGAATTCTTGAACGTACTAAATATATAGGGAAGCCTATTTAAATTCACCAGAGGGGCTTAGAGGACAAGCAACAGAAAGTTTAGAGTTCAATTCAAGCCATGCCAGAAAATGAAAATGTACCTTAAAAAGGATTTCTGAAACAATTGTTCAAAGACATGTCAACTTTTAAGGTTCTTTCGAGAATAATGAAATTTGTACTTTAATTTCAGCGGTGATTTTTTTCAGTTAGAGAGGAAAAGTGATTAACAGGATATCCAAGGAACTGTGTCTTATGTTTAAAGAAAATGTGTTTTCTTTCCGTAGGGTGTGCTCTAGTGAGGTCCGCCAAGTACACTGACGAAGATCGCCCAAATATATACATGAGACAAAGAGATGATGTATTTTTTTCAGCACTTAGATGCATCATAAAATGGAAACCCTCTTCCTACTTTGGAAGAAATTTACTCAACTTGTATGTTCTCTCTAGTTCCTTTCCTCCCATTGAATTTTATGACATATTATTTTAAATAAATGTAATGAAGTAATTCTGAAAGAGTAAATTGCTAATAAATAATAGGACTATGTGTTGCTAAATTTGAGAGGTAAAAAAGATGATCCCTACCTTATCTCTTATTGACTTTAGAAAATGCTCTTTAGAAAATGCTCTTACACTTTATAAGACGTGCATCTATAAGAAGTACCACATCTATAAGAATGTATATTTTATTAGTCAATGTTGAGATAAAGAACTGCTTATAAAGTTTATTTAAAGGCCTTTATGACTGACTCAGGGAGGAAATTTCTAGTGGGCTTTTTCTTAATGTCTTCTTGTAGAATTAACATAGATATTAAAAAAGATTGTCATTCTTTGTCTCAAGGATTACAAGTTGTAAAGAGGATGGAAACTTGGTCTCACTAGTGACACATCTTTGTTGCCATTGAGGAAAGATTCTGCTTGAGAATGAAACCCACGTGAAATTCACCAATTCATAAATACAACTTATCACCACAAAATAAACTGTTGAATCATTAATTCATCCATTCACTCATAAATGTAAATTTAACATAAAAACAGAATTCAATGAATTAAGGCTGCATAAACATATGGGACCACTATGGCCAATTAAGATGTGACCATTTAACAAAATTTGATTGACTTTCAAATGAAATGTCAGATATGTGAATATTAGTTATAGATGTTAACTATTTAATGATAAAAAGTTGTTGTTGCCTTCAATAAGTTAGATGAAGCCTGATTCATAATATACCAAACAATTGTACTGCTTTCCACTTAAGTTTTAATGACATTTTAATATCAAGGACATTTTAATATCAGGCTTAATGATTGATCAGTGAAATAATCCAAGTAAATTCCTTAGGTCAGTGCCTAACACCAAGAAAGTACTCAATGAATATTAGCTTATTTCTTCCTGTTTGGATTTTAGTATTTGCTTTTGCTAAACAGACTATTTTTTTCATCACCCAAATTTACTGGGTATACACTGTCTCAAAGGGTGAGATGCAGACACCATTAGGAAATCATTTCAGCTCCAGGGAACTCACAAATCATTTATTATAAACATCTTTATCAAGGGTTTTCTGAGTGTCAGCTATAGGAAATAAAAAGGGGAAATCTGCTCTTAAATAGCTTATGGTCTACAAAACATATCTTTCAGTTGTCCAACACTTTTTATTGTTTTTGTGTGCCTTAACCTTTCATAAGTTCTGTAATTTGGAAGTTTTATTCTTTTTTATATTTTATAGATTAGCGTTTTATGTGGTTTGTCCTACTTTCTAGTTGTATATGTGATAACTTATCTCTTTATTTGAGTTGCTTTGGACAAGATATGGGATGCTATTAGGATTTTTCACTGCTGAGATTCTGGTCATGTTATTCCCTATACTATGCAAAGGTCTGGTGATTAAGAACCATAGATAGACCATGAAAATATTAATAATAACTGTGGTTTATAAAAATGGCACTTCCAGAATAATTGGACCAAAATGCAGTATTTACATATGATTTCAGTCCATCTAAAAAAAAAAGCCATCATTTAATTTTTTTTTAAACATCTTTATTGGAGTATAATTGCTTTGCAATAGTGTGTTAATTTCTGCTTTATAACAAAGTGAATCAGCTATGCATATACATATGTCTCCATATCTCCTCCCTCTTGTGCCTCCCTCCCTCCCTCCTTATCCCACTCCTGTAGGTGGTCACAAAGCACTGAGCTGATCTCACTGTGCTATGCGGCTGCTTCCCACTAGCTATCTACTTGACGTTTGGTAGTGTATATATGTCAATGCCACTCTCTCACTTCGTCCCAGCTTACCCTTCCCCCTCCCCGTGTCCTCAAGTCCATTCTCTACTTCTGTGTCTTTATTCCTGTCTTGCCCCTAGGTTCTTCAGAACCACTTTTTTTTTTTTTTTAGATTCCATATATATGTGTTATCATATGGTATTTGTTTTTCTCTTTCTGACTTACTTCACTCTGTGTGACAGACTCTAGGTCCATCCACCTCCCTACAAATAACTCAGTTTTGTTTCTTTTTATGGCTGAGTAATATTCCATTGTATATATGTGCCACATCTTCTTTATCCATTCATCTGTTGCTGGACATTTCAGTTGTAAAAAAGCCATCATTTAATTTCTTAAAAAAAATTAAATTGAATATAATGATATTGATCATGCAGAGTTTCATAAAGCAGCAATTATAATAATTAGTCAAAAGATCAAAACATTCTAATTGGGCTATTCTCTGGGAGTTAATAAAATATGCAGAATAAACTTGGACTTTTTTAGACTTTTGCATCATAAATGCTACCATTGAACTTGAATAGTGAAGCAGAAATAGAAGACCAAAATTCTAATACCACTCTTACCACTAGTTATCTTATGGGACTGAACCACTCTCCTTTTCACTTTTTAAATTTACAACTGATTTATAAAATTAAAATGTAGGGAAAGATGATTTTAATGTGATTTTCAGGTAAAAAAAATCAGTGTATCATGAGATAGTTGGATATTTTTCCATCCTACAGGGGACTTTTTGAGTCAAGTTAGGAAAGACCTAGCATTAGTTTAGATCACTACATTAATCAGACTCTTTCAGTAGCAAAAGATCAAATCTCAGCTCCAACTAGTTGAAACAACAAAGGAAGCTGTATGTACATCATCATCTCCTCCTCCCCCTCCTCCCCCTCCCCTCCCCCTCCTCCTCCCCCTCTTCCCCCTCCTCCCCCTCCTCTTCCTCCTCCTTGTTCTCCTCTTTCTCTTCCTCCTTCACTTGCTTCTCTTTTCCTCCTCCACCTGATTCTCTCTCCCTTTCCCTCTCAATCTCTCTCTCTCTCTCTCTCTCTCTCGCTCTCTCGCTCTCTCTTTCTCTATCTCCAATGTGTTGACTTCATTCTCAGGCAGTTGACCTCATTCTCACATTCTCTCTGTCTGATAGCCAAGATGACCATTGGGAACTCTAGACATGCATCATACATCATTCCTAGAGCTTGTGACTCCAGGAGGAAAAAATAAAAAGGTTCTCTTCATCCCTACGTCAATTTAATTTCCCTGAAAGGCTTGATTGGCTCTGTTTTGGAGTCACTTCTCTGTGCATTTGAGAGTTACTCAGATCGGACAGCCTGTGCAGGGAGTCGGTACAAGAGTCACCCAGCAAAATTAATGTCAATGGCAGACGGTGAAAGAAATTCAAAGGAGGAAAAACTGTAACAGGGCTTCCAACAACCACTACATATTTCTAAAGTGCTTAGCATAATGGTATTGTTATAGGCTTCGGTCACATATGTTTGTCTTGGTAAACTTAGTGGACCCGGTCAACATATAGGCAATATTAAGTTTTTTAGCCCAAATGTGTTCTGTACAGCTTTATAACTATAAAACATCTACAGCAGCAAATCTCAATCTTGAGTATCATGGAGATTAATTACATTTTATTAGCATTTTTCATGATCATTTAATATCTGGCATACATCAGGAAGTCAATATTTGGACTCATTTAGGAATTTCTCATTTTAAAAATTATTTAGGATTATTAAAAATGGGAGACTGGGGCTTCCCTGGTGGCACAGTGGTTGAGAGTCCGTCTGCCGATACAGAGGACACGGGTTCGTGCCCCAGTCCGGGAGGATCCCACATGCCGCAGAGAGGCTGGGCCCATGAGCCACGGCCACTGAGCCTGTGCGTCTGGAGCCTGTGCTCCGCAACGGGAGACGCCACAACAGTGAGAGGCCCGCGTACCGCAAAAGAAAAAAAAAAAAAAAAATGGGAGACTGGTATAAAAGGGATGGTGATTATATTTTGTAATCTAGTGTCTACCTCAGCCACCATATGTTTAGGCCATTCTGTTATAGCAAATTTTATATTCTTTCCACTTTTACCTCTAATATTATAATGTTAGGGAGCTTTATGTTGCTGATTCTTGAAGGTATTTTATTTTGGTTTATGAGTTGGTTTCTTCCTCTTTTAGTGTCTTTAAAGATACATCTATATATGTATATGTATGTGTATCTATATAAAACATTCTAATTGTATAAAATCAATACAATGACTATAATTTTATACAGATATATTTGTATATATAGTCATATATACATTCATATAATACACATATATATATAACTACGTCTTCTTTATATAAGTACAACCATTATGTGATTTTATATAATTTGAATGTCAGATCCTTATCCTTTTCAGCACTTTTTTTTTTTTTTTGCGGTACGCGGGCCTCTCACTGTTGTGGCCTCTCCCGTTGCTGAGCACGGGCTCGGAACGCGCAGGCTCAGCGGCCATGGCTCACGGGCCCAGCCGCTCCGCGGCATGTGGGATCTTCCTGGACCGGGGCACGAACCCGTGTCCCCTGCATCAGCAGGCGGACTCTCAACCACTGCGCCACCAGGGAAGCCCAGCACTATTTTTTATCATGGTATGACCTGGACAAGTTTAAACATTTTACTACCACAAACTACTATTTAGGGATCTTCTTCAATGAGAAAAAGATTACTTTGCTATGAATAATTATTCTCATGAAAAACATTTTGGGTTTTTGTGATGCAGATGAGTAATGCTATAAATATAATTTAGAAAGTTTGAAAATTGATTATAACATTCACAAGTTTTCTTCCTAATTAATCAAATTACAAAAGTATGCTGTGGTTTCCACTATATTAAAATGAGTTGTCATATTTGGAATATCCATTTATACTCCGTGTTTCTAAATGTCTGAAATATAGATTGCCATAAATAATGTTCATTATTTATTCTGTGGAAGTATGATACCTACTTCCTCCCACAATTCTTGTTTATTTCCCACAAAGTAAATCTTCCAGATTGTATTTTATCTTGATCTTACCAAGATACAGAAAAAAAAAAGGTTAAGCTTTTAGTTAAACCTTGCTGATTGGTTAAGAAAAGGACGGTTGCCATCGGCAGCCTTTCCAGACACTGGACCGTGGCTCCAGACAGTCAGCTGGTACTACTGCTTTGTCTCAACTATAAATCAGTCTTGTAATGGCCAAGGCTGACACGCTGACATTTTCAAGAAGAGTAGAAGACCTGATTTGAATGGAAATCAATTTTATTTCACAAATCTTTGGTTGCTACTCCGAGCCTTTTCTTCTTGTGTCTTCTTGAGACTTATTTGGGATTTTTTCATGATCATCAGAGGATTGAGTTGTTATATATGTTTTAGCTGTAAAAACCATATTCCTACTTCCTTATTCAATCTCAAGATGAAAACTTGATTTTTTAAATTTTATATAAGAAAAAACATCACCGATAAGCCAGATTTTATTTTAACCACGATGTATTGATAGTTTAAAAATGTGGCAGTAACAGCAATTGCCATTAGTTTTGCAGAAATTTTGTAAAGTGTTCTGTGATTTAAAAATATAAGCTGTGTCCCCTGCATTGGCAGGCAGATACTTAACCATTGTGCCACCAGGGTTTGAGCCCTGGTCCTGGAAGATCCCACATGCCACGGAGCAACTAAGAAATTGTGCCACAGATACTGAGCCTGCGCTCTAGGGCCTGCAAGCCACAAGTACTGAGTCTGTGTGCCACAACTACTGAAGCCCTCGCGCCTAGAGCCCGTGCTCCACAACAAGAGAACCACTACAATAAGAAGCCCACGAACGGCAACCAAGAATAGCCCCTGCTCACCACAACTAGAGTAATCCCATGCTCAGCAACAAAGACCCAACGCAGACAAAAATAAATTAATTAATTAATTTAAGAAAATACAAGCTGTGTACACACATACCCAGATTAACCTTTGATTAATAATACATAATGTCATTTATGGAGTGATTTTGAACTTCAATTATAAGAGGGTCTCAAGCCTAGAATCCTCTGAAAAGTATTTGATTTATACTTTTATGTTCTTGCACATAAAATGTAGGTTTAAGGATTATAAAGTCAGTGAGGAATAGCATGCATTTAATTGTATTACATGGGTCAAGCATTAAATTCTGCCTCAATATTTTTGACCAAGTGGCATAGAAAAAGTTCCACATTTGACTAGTGTGAAAAGTAGTTCTATACAGATCTTTTAGGAACTTGGCATTGAATGTTAAAAAAATTCTTAAAAATTAATTATGCTGTTATGTCTTCCACCTTTAGGAGAACACTGCAATTTCTTTAAAACCACAGAAGGAGAGAAACTTGTACTTCCTTAGTACTTTTGCTTGCTCCTTCAACAAGGTTGATTTAAACTCAATGAAACTTTAGATCTTTTAAACACAATTATTAATTGAGAATCTGAGCATCACCCCTCTCTCTTGTCAAGTATAGAAAAATTACCACAATGCCTGGCAGTGATTTCTCTTTATCATCTTCATTATTAGTCGTCAATTTTGTCCCAAATCTCACTCCTAAACAAGAATATTCTTTGATTGCTAAATTCATTATTTTGTGATGCCCCATGAACAAGTACAGTTGTAGACAGTTGAGGAGACTTTCAACCCTTAAATCTTTTTATCCACCCTTCTACTCATCCATCCATTCATTCATAATCTATACAAAACAAGACCCTATGCTAAGTATGTGTAAAATACAAAATGAGATTAGAATTCCTTCTTCACAAGATATTATGTTCTTATGAGAAAATAAGAAAAACTAAAAAAAAAAAAAGTCATCAACTCGGAATGTGACAGATCCAGAAGGAATATATAATGTTTTGGGTTTGGAGAGGAAGTATTTACGTTGGTTGTTGAGAATCAAGGAAGATTCCCTAGAGGAGGCTGCGTTTAGCTAGTCTGTGACAGATAGGATTTCTGGAGGGAATAATGGCTGGATTTCGGGAAGAATATGCAGCATGTGCAAATGTGTAGATGCAAGAAAGATGGGCTGTGGTTGGCATTCAATTTTGTTGGAAGATTTGGTGCATTTTTATAAAATGGCTATTGAAGTGTAAGCTGAAGTCAGTTTAAGGAGGCCCTATAATGGTCACACGGGCTCTTCTGGTAATTGTGTAGTTTTACAGTGTGGCAGGCACTGAGAATCCTTTAAAGATTTGGGGGATGATGCAAGATTAATCCAAAGTCAGTGTAACTTAAGACCTCAACCCAGGGGACATAACAGATCTACTCAGAAAGACTTATGAAGATACACCATTCTTCCTACCCTGTACTTTCTGACTCAGTATGTTAGAAGTCGAGCCCATGCAGTTGCATTTTGTAAAAGCTCCTAGATGATTAACACCCCAATTGATAAAGAGTTGAGTAGAGAATGTTAAACTATGAAGAATCAGGGATAATTAGACATAGAAAGAAACAAAAAAGGAGATCTAAACCAAGGATTCCTAATCTGAGGTCTACCATGTTCCCATGAGATTATAAGATTATATGAAATATTTTGAATGGATATTCATTTTTGGGGGGAAAACAATCCTAGTGTTTATAAGACTCTAAATGGAGACTAAAATCACTCCAAAATTAAGAACCATTAGTAATACTTAGTGTGAAAAGGAGAAGGTAAATATGAGAAATCATGACTATATAATTAAGACAATTTCATAACCTAATATATTGCATGGGGATAAAAATTATGGCAGGTAAGAAAGGAGTAGAAAGTGACAATAAATTTTTCCTCTTTTTGACACTAGAAGAATGAGAATGATGATAATCCTTCTGTGAACCAGCATCAGATCCCCCCTGGCTCCTATTTCAGTTAGTAGAACTTTGATACCATGCATGTTGGATTCATGGTGTGAATGTGACTCCCAAAGGTAAGATGTCAAACAAGTAATGAAAATTTTGGAGGTGATTACACAGCTTTGAAAATCATTTTTATGGAAAGCTGGTCAGCAATCTAGGTTTCTTCTATCCTGTTTCTCTCTTTGACTGACTCATTTCTCAGGTAATCTCAAAATGACCATTGAAGCTACACCATGTTGTTTTTTGGTCAGTAGGAGTAAGAAGAGAAAAATAAGGACACTACACTTTCTTTTAAAGAAAATTTCTGGAATTCTTATACATACCTTTCCCCATGCCCTTAGATCTCAGTCAGCAGGTACACAAAGCTTTTGGGAAATGGTTGCATGGAAATGTAGACTTTCTTCTGAGTAGTCATTCATCCAGCTAAAAATTAGAGGAAAGAGAGGAGAATAGATATTGCAGAAAGCTAGCAATCTCTGTCATAGTATCTCACTAATAATTTTTAAGCATTCAGTAAATAATGAACAAAACCATAATATAGAGACGTTTTATCTCAACCTTCAGCCTAAATAAATATGTTGATTAGCAATAGGTAGAAATTTCTTTGTAACGTATTTATGAAAACATATCTCATTTCAAACTCCTGTTTTCCTCAAGTGCTTCATATCCTGAAAAATCCTGGAATTCTTCTGTATGCAACTGGAAAGATAGCATTACTGATTAAAAATAGAGTAACTACAAATGGAGTAACCTACCTATCCAATGTTATTAAACTTACTAGTCTCAATCCATCTTAAGCTAATTCAAGATATTTTCACATTAGTCCAAAGACAACTAGCTTATTTACAAAATAAATTAAACTTTTCCTACACAATAACAAGTGTTCATTTTGTAAAATTAGAAATTCCAGACAGATAGAAAAAATATACATATATGTATGTATGTATGTATACATATATATATTAATCTCATCACTCAGAAAATAACTCCTGTTATCATATAGTATATAATCATACTTCTCTCTCTCCCTCTTTGTCTCTCTCTCTCTCTCTCATTCACACACACACATACACTGAATATCTTCATAAATATTTGTAACTTGCATTTTAATTGTTAAATACCAAATGAACACTTCCCCACATATTATCATTTTAGCATATGCTCATTATGTTATTGTTTGAGTATAATACAGTTTGTTTAACTTGTGCATTCATAGGTGTAAACTGAGTTTCTTTCCATCCTTTTTTTCCTAATATAAATAGTATTCTGATGATAAATACACATTTATATAATTATTCCATTGATATATTAATTGGGACAGATGATAATGGCCTGAATGAAGGTGGTGGCAGTGGAAGAGAAGAGACAAGGAGGGAACAGAGAAGTGTTTAGAAGATAGAATTGGCAGAACCAAGTGATTAACTGCACGTGGAATGATTTCTGGAAATGTTTAACCAAAGCTATTACTTTCCCAATTTATGTTTGTTGCTTTATTTTTCTGTACTTATTTGATCAATGACATATACTTCTTTAGTGGAAGGGCAAACACAGTCAAGAACAGAGTCAACAGAAGATTTAAAGTGCTTAGTAGATTATTTTTTAAACTTTAAAGCAAGTACAATAAGCTCAAAATGAACTGTTCTGATTTGGAAGAGCTAGGCTCTGGAGAGGGAAATGGTTTTATTTTTCATTCTTAAAGGGGTTGGTTAGAAGTATTAACCTGATGCTAGAGATCTGGATCATAGAATTTATAAAAGTTAACCCTACACGAGAGAAGGGTTCAGGATATGAGTTAGAAGTAGTTGGAAGTGGGTAACAGATTCCTGTTGGATGAGTATAAAGACATAAGGGCCAGAGGGGTTATGAGCCCTGACACCTGGAACCCTCCTGGGGACGGGGGGCAGCTTTGTAGATGCTTCTAAGAATGGCAGCAGGGGAGAACTAAAGGGAGTCTGAACTAGCATCCTAGCCCTCTCACCCTAAACCCATCACCTTCTCCCAAGAAAGCCCTTCAGCAGGGCACAGGAGAGATCTGGAGAAGCTTCCTTGTCTTCAAGAGGCATCAGGGAGATAGCTGAAAACAGATGGAGGATGCTGTGGAGTTTCAGAAGATCCACAACAACAGCTAGAACCAAGGAAAGAGGTTTAATCAGCAAGCTGGGCTCGCTGAGAGCAGCATTATATAAATAGTTTCACTGCTGAGGGAAGAATTTCATGAATTTTTCAAGGGTGAAAGACCAACACCCAAAAAAGACATATTAGCAGAGGTTAGTGAGGACCAGAAAACAGAGGGTAGCCTTAGTGGGGAGAAAGTAGAAATCAGAGATGTGAAATGCCGACTTTATTACATACAAAATTCTCATATATTCTAGAATATTCTAGTCCATTTTAAAATGGTAGATTCAATAGTGATAACTATATTTCTAGATTTTCTTTTCCATTCCCTTTCTAGTGAGTGAATTAATAACCTTTGGAAATTGGAACCTTTTTCATGTAGTTTATCCAAGGTTTAGCTAGGATGTAGTCTTTTTCAAGTTTCTTTCACGACTTTGTTTTTTCTTATTTTGTCTCGGTCCTTGTCAGATAGGCTCGTTCATTTATTCAATCAATCAACAAACACGCTGAGTACCTTCCATATGGCAAGCAGATTATTCTAATCTGTAAATTTAGTTTTAAAATGTAAACTTAGTTTCAGCTACAGTTTATTTTATTGTATTTGTTTAGTGTTAATTGAACATACCCATTCCTTTGTACTGGGTGGAGCATGTGCTTCACAAAATTCTTGCCTGTGGGTGGACAGTAGGATTACAGTTAGAAAGAAACAAAAGCGCGCAAAAGCACACTTACCCACAAAAATATAGGGAATGTTGATGATGCTAAAGGAAATATGCCATGGAATAGTTGAGAATGTGCTATGCAAAATCATGGCACATCTCTTCAAAATCATTGGCTAAGAGAACATCATGAGAAAAACAGTATTATTTCTTTGTTAGTCCTTCCAATATCCTCCCTGGCAATTCAGGTGGAACAGAATCCAGTGAAATCTGGTGCTTTGCGTCATTATTAAGCTCATATCTTCAAGCTAATCATGTGTGATAAGGTTAAAATGTAAAAGCATTTGAATCAATAGCTCTTTCAGATGTTTTCTGATAAAATTGCTTCATTTTCTTTTCCAACTAATTAATTCATGTAGGTGGAAAAATTAAGAGAAAAACTTATTCATATTATGAGTAACAGGATCCAAATCGTTTATTGGACTGTATTGTTGGCATCTTGGCAACCCATAAAAAACTCTTTAATAATCAGGTCTCAGAAACATCTGTCTTAGAAAGGGGTATACACTCTGGCTTCTATTTACTTGAAAAGGAATTAACCTAGGGTCAGGAGCAGAGGTTAGGTTACTTCTACCTGGAAGTTAATCAGAAAATTCATTTTGCCCTTTGATGTTGCTTGTCTGCACACTTCAACCCCACTACTACCACCTTTATCTTCTTAAAATCCTAAAGCTCCCTTTCATGCATTGTGGCAGTGTAAAGGAATTTAAAGTTATGGATTTCTATATTTATGTAATTATATACTGAAAATATAATAGGGTAGGGTAAAATGTTTTTAAAAGATGTGACACCTTAAAGGGAATTCACAGACATCATAGGTGACTCTAATATACTGGCAAATTTCAGCCTACGTTCTTAGTCATATTTCTGCTAGAAGAAACCTACTTTCCATTTTGTGTTTTCTGATTTGCATTACTGCAAAGTTATTCATGCATATGAAAAGGATATTGTTCATCTCCAGATCGCTTCCTCTCCATATTCCAAACCCAGTGTGTTTATGAGTTATACAAAAACACTGCTATATCTGTATATTTATGCATGTATATCTATTTGATTCAAATTTGGTATCACAACTGGATAGCAAGCCCAAGTGATAATATTATGTACTAGACGTGTCTTATTACATCATTAATGGCATATCAAAATTGTCAAATATGTTGAAATCCAATAATTGTAACTGACAAGCTTTAGCATGATTTGTCTCCATTGGGAAAGATTGAAAGAGAGAGAGAAAGGAATGTACTTCTGAATTCCTCCTCTAAGTGCGTATGACTATATGGTAAGCTCTTATTCTGCAAATATTTTTAGTGAGATGCTGTTTTCACTGTATTCATGGTAACTGGCCAGTGAACGTTCTGTGTGTGTAAACCTTATCATCTCCTAAATTCAGAAATCCAGTGCTGTTCCAGAAAGAACTACAAAGTTGAACTGGCAAGAAGAAAAATGACCAACCTGGCAGGGCTTATGTCCGTCTAATGTATGATTCTCCTTAACTCAGTATTCTAGGAAATTTTCACCTGACAGTCTAGAGTTCACAGAGAAAAAATATTTCTCTTCTACTCTCTAGTTCTACTTCTACCCCTTAGAAAAGCAAATAGTATTGCTTAATTCCAAAAAGTTTTCTCTCAAAAATATCTTGGCATTTGGCAATAAGAGAAAAAGAGGGTGATAATGAATTTCATGGACACAGAATCATTCATTACAATGATGAGTTATTCAAGAATCCCCACCCTTTGTGTTCTGCTTTATCTTTATTTGGGGATGGCATGGAGGAGGAGAAAAGGGAAGTTTATGTTTTCTCTTTAAAATTAATTTGCAGGTAGCCATTTACTAGTGGATTATTTTAAGCCTAGAGGATGTTATAGTTGCATTTTTCTTTTAAGTAATTGTGGCAGATATTCAAGTGAATAGACAATGGTAGGCATGTATAGAATAACCTGGTTTTCTAGACAGACCCACATGTCCGAGATCAAACGGCTACAGCACATTTAGGGTTACAGTCTCCTTCCCTTCCACCTCATTCTCAACGGCAGTGGAGCTTTTTCCAGCGTTGCCATGGTAACACTATATCTGGCTGCTAGCTCTGTCGTAAGTTATTGAACTGAGACTGGCTTTTGGTTTAGCAGATAATTAGGTTCTGTCTCACAGGTTCATTTTCCTGTGACTGGGACGTGAATATGACCTACAGCTGGCCTCAATTTCAGTGTCACAGACAAAACTTTAACCCTTCCGGAGCTCCCAAGGCAGTCTCCTAAGCCTTGCTTGTGAAGTGGAGGGAGTCCACTGCAGCCCACCTATACCTCAGAGAGGATTACCAAGCCCCATTTTATTTTTTATCTTCATCATAACACTAAGGAACATATGATCAAGATTGTACACCTAGAGCATTTTCAAAATTAAAAATATATCAACAATATGGTATATGTACTTATGTCTTTTACGTATAACATGTAGTATATAGAACTTTCCCATGTCATTATCATTTCCCTGCTTCTTTAATAATTTTTTAAGTTTCATTGAAGTGTCTTGTGTTGCAGTTTGAATCCCACAGTACTTAGATGTCAAAAACACCATTATCAGGAGTATTATCTTGGTACACTTATTCTCAGCTTCCAGAACCGTCTGCCAGTTGGTTCATGCCCCTCTCTCTCCTTTTTATAAACCCTAGATTTTTGCTGATGTTGAATGGTTCCTTTGGAATCACAAGCAGGTCCGTGCTACAGGGAACAACGCCATCACTGCTAAAATGCCCAAAATGTTCACTCAAGGCTTGACTCTTGCTGGTTTGGAAAATCAGCAAAGGTCTGCCCTTTGTTTAGGACAAAGAAAGAAACATAACTTTGAGGACAGATATTGAATTTACAAAACCCACAGCAACATGGAGACCTGTACGGTTAATATGAGAGAGTATGTCTTTCTATGTCAACGATAAAGACCTTCAAAGAAATCTGTTTGAAAAATTTACTGTATTTAATCAAAACCTTCCCATGGAAAGATAAGAAAGGAACAAGGGAGAGCTGAGATCACCATAATTAAAGCATGAATTAAAGAAATTCTATAGCTTAATTGTCTGGAGAATCACATAGCTATGTCAATAGATATAGGAAAGACTTGGAAGACTCAACAGTTGGACATTGAAACTAGGATGTGTGTGTGTGTGTGTGTGTGTGTGTGTGTGTGTGTGTGTGCACGTGTGCGTGTGTACCACATAGACTATATTGTTTTAATCCATTCCTTCCATTCTCAGACTCTAGATGAGAAGAGCATCTTGGATGGCAGCAGCCTCAGATGTCCTGAGTGAGAGCAGCCATGGGCCCGGCAGGGTCCCATGAATTCAGAGAACTTAGTGGAGGAGATGGAGGTCAGGGTGGTGGGGGGTTGGTGAGGGGAATTTGTATGAAGTAAGGGAAACAGCTGATATGTGAGAAACCCAGTTATTGGCAGCTATTTTCCACTAAACTGAGCTTCATTTAACTTTAAATCTCAAGTATATAGCACTTGTTTTCTTATTGATGATCAATGTGTTTGTTGAGTGAATGTATGAATTCCTCCCCACTCTCTATCCTATGCAGTGAGAATTAAATTAACACTCAGTTTTAAAGAGGACTTAGGAATTCTACATGCATTTTGAATCCAAAATCCTTTTAACTGTCTTCTCATGGTTTCTAGTAACCCCTACGCCCTACACATACAGGTCATCTCTTGCCTGCACGATTGCAATAGCTTTGTAACTGCTCTTCTTCCCTCTTATTACCTACTGTAGTCTCTACTATGCACAAAAGATAGGGTGTTCATTTAAAATGCATATCAGGGCTTCCCTGGTGGCGCAGTGGTTGAGAGTCCGCCTGCCGATGCAGGGGACACGGGTTTGTGCCCCGGTCCAGGACGATCCCACATGCCGCCGAGCGGCTCGGCCCGTGAGCCATGGCCGCTGAGCCTGCGCGTCCGGAGCCTGTGCTCCGCAACGGGAGAGGCCACAACAGTGAGAGGCCCGCGTACCGCAAAAAAAAAAAAGAACCTAGTAGGCTGGACCCTAGTAGGCTGGACCCTAGTAGATTTTAATAAATATTTGTTGAATGAATAAGTGAATGAATGATTGAATAAAGAGATTCAGGTAGAAGGTCTGGGTATCCCAACCTATGTGAGACCAGTAATGAGTGTTCCCAACACAATGGATGAGATCTCATCCTACATGATGAAATTGCTTGAGTAGATACAATAACATTGAGGGGCATAGCTTACATTTCTGCAACTCTCTTCATTAGATTGAGATAAAACAAGGAAATGAAGCTTATTTCTACCTCATCCTTGCATGCATTAAACTCAAAGCATCATCCATATACCAAACCCATTTCACTCATGGAAGACTTTCTCTGTGAAGGATAGTAGATAGTTTTGGCTCTGTGGACCATACAGTCTGTGTCACAACTTCTCAGCACTTCTGTTGAGGTGTGAAAGCAGCCACAGGCAACACATAAACAAATGGGTGTGGCTGCGTTCCAATAACATGTTACTTATTAGAACAGGGGATCAGCCACATTCAGTGCACAGACAGTAGTTTGCTGGCCCCTGATGTAAAGTCTTTCCCCAATTTCTCCTCCCACCAAGTTATTGAGAGAATGCCCAAAGGACCATGGCTCTCTCACCTGATCTTTCAAGAGATGAAACCACTTGGGGAATGGCTTCCCAGAGTTGGCAGAACACTACTGAAGCAGTTTTTTTTCCTCTCTCCTTCTTTGCTCAATATCAGTCATTTCCTAACTTTAAACAGTCACTGCAGTAGCAATAACAATGATAAATGGTAATGTAAATGGTAAATGTCTAACAGTTGTCTCTCTGGGGGAGAAAAAAAGATGTTTACTTATTTCTGTAGTGTAAATTCTCCCACCATGGCCATTTTAAACTACCAATATGATGTCACTTAACCTTGAATTTGGAAAAAGCTGCACATAATAGTCTCCTGAATCAGTATGAGCTGGCTCCAGTGCACAGCGGGATACATATTTAAAAGCTGCAGTAACTTTCCTCACCACCACTGCAAAATCTGTAGGACAGTGGTGGGCTTGATGGGTGCAAATGGCTGGATGATCTCTTGGAATGCCAATAAATAATGAAAAAGTATATAAATGTAATGCTGTATGTAAAGCCCTTAGATCGGTGTTTCGTTAAAATACATACTCAGTAAATGGTAGCTATTATCCTCTAGTTTAAGTTTTTATAAGCATTAAAATTAAATGTTTAGCTACAGACTCAATCCAATTTTAATGCCTTTGTGTTAATAAGGCCTCTTAACATGGAAACAACAAAGATAAAGGAATCTTATGTAGCTATTCATGATTCTGCCCAGCTCAAGGTTAAAATAGCAACAAAATACTCCAACCAGAATAAAAGAAGTCTCCACTTGACTGCAGATCTTCATAACACTTCACAAGGGTCAAGCTGTGTTATTTTCCTTCAGTGTTGAACAAAAAGCATCTTAGGAGCATAGTTCAATTATTGATTGTATAGTGGGTTCAATTTGACTGTAATTCTAACAAATATACTCCGATGAGTTCAAGACCAGGGCTGGGCCAACAAAAGCTAAAGTTTTCACTCAAGCTTTGAGGCAAATGCTCAGATTAAATTAGTAACATGGATGTCTTATAGTGTTGGGCTACTAACAATACTGCTCAGTACCAGTTAGACAATGCTAGTAGAATAACAGGCAAAATATTGACGACGGTTTGGATGATTAGACACCAAAATGGACATCAACCTAAAAGAAATTACTGAAAAAAAAATATAGACTCTGAAAGAGATGAATACACAGCTTAGGTTTAATCACTCAGTATTTAGGAGAAAAGGCTAATATATGCTGTTTTAAATACCATAGAAGTGCTTTTTCAATTATTTACCCTCTAGTATCCTTTGCTCATTCTCTTCAATCTATAAAGTTTTCTGTACTTGTATAAAAGATATGACTTAGTGTTTGGTCTGTGAAATAAGGTGAGAATGAGAGTATTCCTTTTAACCTTTTAGCTAATCTTAATCTTTTTCTCTGTGCTTCTATTAGCATGTAATTCAAATATATTGGTTTTGTGGTGGTTATCCTCCTCTAATTCTTGACGGCCCTTTGTTCTAGAAGACACAGTTTAACAATGGAATACCTCAAACCAAACCCTGGTCAGAAGCTCCCCAGTCCCCAAATATTACTGAATGAGTTGTATTTTCTGTTTCAGTGAACTCTTCCATATGTATTTTTTGCTACATTTTCTTTTGGTTTTCTGCTCATTCTAAAATTAATGAAAATATATTTTAGGTAATCAGCTTTCTTTTAAAAAGAACTTCTATTATGGAAAATTCCAAAGATATACAAATTAGAGAGAATAGCATAATGAACCTCTAAATGCTCATCCCCCATAGAGGTTCAACTATTCAATGATTTATTAGAGGGGAGGGGGAAAATTGACATCTTTTTTCCAGCTGCATTGAGATACATTTAACATGCAACATTATGTTGTATATGGTGAAATGATTATCACAATAAGGTTAGTTTAACACATCCATCACCTCACATAGTTACATAGTTACTGTTTTTTGTGGGAAGAACATTTAAGATCTACTCCCAGCAGATTTCAGGTGTTCGATATAGTGTTGTCAACTACAGTCACCATGCTGTACTTTACATCTCCAGAACTCATTCATCTTATAACTGACAATTTCTACCCTTTGATCATCATCACTCATTTCCCCAACTCCCCAGCTCCTGGCCACCATCAACCTACGATTTATTTCTATAGGTTCGTTTTTTATTTAGATTCCATATATAAGCGAGATCATATAGTATTTGTCTTTCTCTATCTGACTTACTTCATTTTGCACAATGCCCTCAAGGTTCACCCAGGTTGTCACAAATGACAGGATTCCTTATTTTTCATGGCTGAATAATATTCCACTATATTATATATACATATATATACACACACAAACATATACATACACACCACATGTCCTTTATCCATTTATCCATCAGTGGATACTTAGGTTGTTTCCATGTTTTGGCTATTTGTAAATAATGTTGCAATGAACATGGGGCTGCAGATATGTCTTTGAGATAATGATTTCACTTTCTTTGGATATACACCCAACTATTCAACTTTTATCAATGTATGGCCAATCTGGTTTCATCTGTACCCACCATTCACTCACTTCTAATTTCCTGGATTATTCTGAAACAAGCTCATCCATCATATAATATGCAGGCATTTATAAATATTTCAGTATGTGTCTCTGAAAGTAGAGCACTGCCTTTTTAAAAGCACAATATCACTATAACCCTACAAATATTTACAATAGTTCCCTAATATCATCAAATATCCCATAAGTGTACAAAGTTTCCTGATTGTCTCATTTTTTAAATGTTAGTTTGTTTGAATGAGGATGCAGACATGGGCTACACATGGCATTTTGTTGACATATGTCCAAAGTCCCTTTCAATATATAGGTTCCTCTTCTTTTAGTTCTTTGCAAGTTATTTGTTGATGAAACAGAATCAGTTACCCTTTAGTGTCTTTCTCATTCTGGATTTTGCTGATTTAATCCCTAAAGTGTCATTAGTCATGTTCCTTTCTAATGGTGTTTCCTGTAAACCAAGTGCTTCACTGAAATGCTACATTCAGATTCTTTTCCTTTTTTTAGTAAGATTTGTTTGCAAATGGTATTGTATACACCCCAACAGGAGGCACAGAGAAAACCTGTCTTTATTGTGACTAAGTGGGAGGGATTTTGTGATTTTCTAAGTATTAAATTATGGTTGCATCATCCAGGAATCAAATATTTCAAACTCATGTTAGAATTTAATATAACATTACTTTATGATATTTCAAAAAGAGCACCTTAATCTCCAGGGATTCCATCAACTGAGCAGGTTTGAGCACATTTACCTAGTGCATATCAAACTATGGATTATTCCACTTGTATGTCTGAAATTGGATTAAATTATGGAGAAATTCCAGGGAAAGTAGCCTTGAACAAACACAAGGTACATATGTAGACCTTCTCCAATATAAAATAATTCTAGTTCATTCTCAGAAAGGTATGAGGAATATTGCATTAGAACTAGACTTTTGTGGTAACCTTTAACTTTATAAGAATTTTAGAGAAGATCAGTATGGGCTAAATTACAGGGACAGTTCAAAGCATCAGAACTGTCTTGTGGTGGAGCACGTGAACCATTCTAGCCTGCTCCAAGAAGATGGTACAACTCTGTCACAATCCTGAGAAGTGCAGAGTTGAGATAAAAATGTGAAGACATTATATGAAATGTTAATTGTCATTTAAAAACAGAAGTATGTGTGTATTCTTGGGAATACAAATAAAAGAATGTGATTGTTTATGGACCTTCAGAAATGTATGGCTTTTTGAATAGCCACCTCTAGGGTTGTCTTTTTGATTCCTCTTATGAAAAAAAACTGGAAAATTAGATGGAGTTAATTTATAGTTAGCTCATTATTGACAGTGCTTTAATCTCATATCCCTTGCCAGATATAAAGAGGATATATCTTTCCTTTATATATTTATTGGGGATAAGTTATAGCTAGTTTTCCATTGGTATGGATGCTTTGAGTTCAAAGCTATGCTATCACATATAAAATACTCCAATTTTTCAATAATACATCACTAAAATTAGACCCATATTCTATTTTGAAACTGGGAGAAAATCTTACTTAGACTCTGAGAACTGGATTACATTAATGAATTTTCTTCAAGTTCTAAGGTTCCCTGAATCTATTTTAATTCCATGTCAAGAATTGGAGAGATTTTTCCAAGAAGTTATATAAATTTACAAAATGAAATATGGGAGTCTATGACCCACTTCTTAAACTTCTATTCTTCCTACTGCTTTTGCCCCCAAAGTAAGAAAAGAGACATATTGCTTTGTTATATCATTGTTAGCAATTTTTAAAAGAATTTTCTGTTTTAATTAAGATACTTAATCTAATATATAATTTTTAAATATTATTTCATATCATATCTTACTTGTCACAGTTAGGAACCTGGAGCAGGCTGAGCCTTTAGAACAAAATGATGATGTTATTGTGAAAATAGGCAAGGATAGCCCGAGGCAACCCCAAACTTATAGGGTCTACAGAGCAATAGCAATAAGATATTCTGAGCTACGTTGGACCAGGGAGTATTACACTTCTCGTATGGCAGGATTCTTATTATTTTATTTTATATTTCATAACATTATCAGGCCCATGAAATTAGCTCCCTTTAGTAAAGTGCTTTTGTGTTGCTTGTTCTGACAATGCTTTGTGCTGATCAGAATATTAACAGAAATGTGTGAAATGTAATATTCCTTATATCAAGGAACAAGTTAGTTTCTATTTGTTCAATAAAACCCATACTCTGTTTTACTCAAGAACCTAAAATTCAGTTGAGTGTAAAGAAATGGCAATTACTCATGAAACCTCAGGAGGCATTTTTCATGAGCGGTTGATGTGACATTTATTGGGATATTATAATGTGAAAAAATGTTTCATGAAATGCAAGTAAATATATTTTGCATTAAATTAAATTGTTGTTAAGTGTGTAGTTTATGTTCTTGTGTGACAGTTTTACATTTTGTTTATATTCACTTATGATTCATTTGAAAAAGCTTTTCTGGAGTTTGATTCATTTGCAACTGAATATCAGTTCTTATGGTACATCATTAAAATTCTGTATTGGTGATAGAAGTGTTTTTCAGAAAAAAGATAATTTCCATTAATATTTAAAAGTAAGTATTCCTTAATTTATCCTGATAATGACAGAAACTTATATGGGAAGATTGAGTCAGCACTTTATAAATTTAAATGTTCTATCCTAGGGCATTCTTTTTTTTCTAGTATTTTTAAGCAAAACAAAATTAACAGATTTTGTAAGAGCCAAATTGAGCAACTTGCCCTATTAAATATGTAATCTTGGTTCAATTAGTTGCTATTTTGAAGAACTATAGACCATAAAATGGCAGAATCTTAGAGTTTGAAGATATCTTAAAAATTATCCACCGTCCTCTGAGGCCAGAATCCCTTAATAATCCATCTGGCTTATAGCACTCTACACTGGGAATTAATATATTCAAAGGTAGAGAGTTTACTGCTTTCATAAGCAGTTAATGATATCTTTGGATAAGTCTAATTTTTAGAAAGTTCTTTCCGACATTGAGCCAAATATTTTCTAACAATATCAAATATGTCTACCTGACAATACTTTGAAAATTTAAGGTCATTTTCATGCCCCTCCTCTTCACAAATTTTTAATATGCTATAATCCATCTTCAAGGATCTCTGAAATTATTGTGTTATTGTTGTACATCTACACAGAGTAAAGGGTATGGTCTTCCAGACTGTTATGATCTTCCAGTCTGCCCAAGATTTTACAGCTTAACTACAAGGAGTTAGGGGCCAACTACAAAGTTAAAGGGAAGAATCCACACAAGACCACCCTTTCTTCTGAAAGTTCAGGTTTCTCAAACCTATGTTCAGTTTGATAATTCACTAGAGCAGCTCACAGAAATAAATTAAATCTACTCTACTTGCAGTTTCAGTTATTACAGGGACATGGTACTGATAATCAGCCAAAAGGAGAGCACACGCGGAGACTAGGAGGGTTCCACGTGGAAGCTTCCATTGTCCTTAGAATGTGTTTCCCTTCTAAGTAATGATGTGTGACAACACACATGATATATTGCCAACAGGAGAAGCTCATGTGAGCTTCAACGTCTAGTTTTTATTGGGGCTTTATTATATATGCATGATTGATTGATTGATTTACCACGTTGTCCAAAAGGTCCACAATGAATAATAGATACTCCTAACACTTGGGAATTTCCAAGGTTTCAGAGGTTACCTCCCAGGAGCCGGGTATAAAGGTCAGACCTCTCTTTAGGTAAGGCCATATCCTTATCATGCGGTATTATTTACTATTTTCTTGGAGAAAAGACTTCAGTTCCTTAATCTTACATAAGATATAGTTTTAGGGCTTCCCTGGTGGCGCAGTGGTTGAGAGTCCGCCTGCCGATGCAGGGGACACGGGTTCGTGCCCCCGGTCCGGGAAGATCCCACATGCCGTGGAGCGGCTGGGCCCGTGAGCCATGACCGCTGAGCCTGAGCGTCCGGAGCCTGTGCTCCACAACGGGAGAGGCCACAACAGCGAGAGGCCCGCGTACCGCAAAAAAAAAAAAAAAAAAAAAAAAAAAAAAAAAAATATATATATATATATATATATATATATATATATATATATAGTTTTAGGAGCTCAACATATCTTGGTTGCATTTCTCTAGATAATCTCTAATTTATTTATGTCTTCCTTGGGGGTCTCAGAAACTTTGGGTAACTCTGGTAACAAAATATATACCTCATATCACTCCAAAAGCCTCCAAAGGTCTCTAAACCCATCTCTCTATGTTGAAGTATTTGGTCCCTACTATAAAGTGTGAAATAACACTTTGGACTTGAGGGTTCTGCAGACAGGAGAATCCTGACATTTAGCAGCCATTAGACCTTGTAAAAGTTATGTGTGCTTTCTGAGCTTCCATTTCTTCACAGATACAAAGTTAATAATAATAATTATCTATATATTAAGGGGACTAAATGAGATCACATGTAAAAATCTTTAATGTATCATAGGAGCTTAAGAACTATTAGTTCTCTTCTGGAAAAATTACTGTGTGGTATGAATTTGTGTTTGAGAGGTATCTTATACAATGTTTGCCTACTACATATTTTACACTAGATATATGCATACATTATTAAAACAAAACAGAATTCATTCAATTCATCAAATATTTATCTAAGTCCAGCCGAGAAGTGTAAAGCTTTATGCTAGTGACAGAGAGAAAAAAAAGATAGTTTCTGCCTTCCTGGAGAGAGAACATTTTCATAAATATCTAATATAAGTAGACTGGCAAAGGTGTTGAATTAAGGGACATATCTCCTGCAATAATGGAAGTATTAGAGAGAAAGAAATTCTGATTGTAGTTATTGGAGAATGTGTCTCTAAGAAGGTGATATGTCATGGAAGGCCCAGAGCATTAGGAGGGCTTTGACAGCATTTTCTAGAATAGTGAATACCATTTTTCAGAATTTCTGAATAAAATTTATTTCGTAGAAAAGTGAATTTTATGCTCGCTTCAGCAGCACATATGCTAAAAAAGAGAAAAAAAGAAAAGTGAATTTTGAGGCAAGATGTAAATAAATTTATCATGAATATAGGGACAAAATATAAATAAAATAATCTTACATCAGAAATGAGTTCTCTAAAATAAGTGGCAATCTTAGAAAAAAATTAGCTGAAATCTTAATCTTTGTATTAAAAATATGTTATTGATCTTTTTGGAATGTTAACAGATTGCTTCTGTACTTTGTACTTTTAAAACTCAGAAGACTTTACCCTATTTCTGAAATTCATTCTGAAATTTATTAAGTCAGTTTTTGAATTCAAGGAAAATGTAGATTTTACCTGAGGCAGGCAGTTTATTTGAGAACTGTGAGAGAGTTAAGCATCATCAAACAATTCATTCAGCAAATATTCACTCTATGTATTCTGTGTGCCAGGCACTGTTCCAGGTTCTGTGGAAAACTGACAACAAACAAGTAAGTACATAGAATGTCAGGTGGTATAAGTAGCATCAAGAAAATTAAAGCCGTGGAATGGGTGATAGTTTTGGAGAAGAGTGGAATTTGCTCTTTTATAAGTCAGGAAAGACCTTTTGACAGAGGTCTGAGCAGAGACAGTGTGGAAGCAAGTCAAAGTGTTCTCCTGGGGTGAGGGTTCCACACAGAAAAACAGCAAGAGCAAGGCGAGGTCAGAGCATGCGTGGAATTTCCCAGGAACAGCAAGGGCTCCAGCATGGCTGAGGAGAATGAGAGAGGGAGAAAGCAATGGAGGTGGCTGTAACATCGGGCTTTGTAGACCATTGCAAAGACTCTGGATTTTATTACAAGTGCTATCTGCATAACCTGAACCATGCCTACCTCTTAAACCTTGTATTCATTTCTTATCTTTGTATTCCCTACACCTGTGCTGTCCAATATGGTAGCCACTAACCACATGTAGCTACTGAGCATTTGGAATGTGGCCAGTTTAAATGGACAGTATGAAAAAAGTAAAATATCTCACAAATTTTTATATTGTTTAATAGGTTGAAATGAAAATATTTTGGATATATTGGCTTAAATAAAATAAACTTAATCTGTGTCTTTTAATTAACATTTTTATTTTGAGATAATTCTAGATTTCATGCAGTTGAAGAAACAATACAGAGAAATCCTGTGTTCCCTTTACTCACTTTTACCCAATGGTGACATCTTGCAAATCTATTGTCACCATATCTATTGACAGTGATACATCTTATTCAGATGTCCTTAATTTTAATTGTATTTATGTGTGTGTGTGAGTTTAGTTCTATGCAATTTTATCACATTTGTAAATACATGTTTCCACCACCACATCGAGGTTCAGAACAGTTCCTTCATCTCAAAGATTCTTTGTGTTGTGCTTTCATAACCACAACTACCCCATTCCTGTGCTCCATCCCCCACCCCCCGGCCCTAACCTCTAGCAACCACTAGTTTGTTCTCCATTTCTGTAATTTTGGCGTGTCAAGAGTGTTAAGTAAATGGAATCCTACAAGATATTTATTTTGGGAATTGTTTTTATTCCCTTAGAATAATTATCTGAAGGTTGATCCAAATTGTTACATACCTCAATAGTTCATCCCTCTTTATTGCCAAGTAGCATTCCATGGCATAGAGGTACCACACTTTGTTTAACTACTCACCCTTTGAGGCACGCTTAGATTGGTTCTAGTCTTTGCTATTATAAATAAAGCTGCCATAAACATTCCTGTGAATGTTTTTGTGTTAATGTACGTTGTAATTTATCTAGGGTAAATGCTTGAGTCCATCAGTCATATGGTATTTACATATTTAGATTTATGAGAAGCTGTCAAATCATTTTCCCAGAGTACTGTACCAACCTCTTTTTACTTTTTGTTAACATGGCTGCTAGAAAATTATCGTATGTATGTGGCTCACATTTCTGTTGAACAGTGCTGCTGTGGTTCATCCTATATGCATTTCTTTCTCTCTGGAGTGTGTTTTCATCATCCCTTCACAAATGCACATGAAATTCTATCGTATAGTAGTTAAGAGCAGAATCTAAGACCAGATGGTCTGTGTTTGTATTTTGCACCAAACCCTTACTGACTCTATGATTTAAGATATTTAGTACCTTTCTTTCCTCTGTTCATTTGTGAATGGGATGACTGTAGTAGTACTGATTTCATTGGGTTGGTGTAGGATTGAGTGCATTAACGCATGTGAAGTTATTTTCCAATGATACCCTTATGACCCACTGTCCAAGAGCAGATTTAAATCCTAATATAGACTTCCACTGCAGTCAACATCCTCATTAAAATTGTAACTATATGATTATTTCATATCTTTCTCCATTACTATAAGGGAAGTGGCACTGTCTGATTCAGTGCTGTATCCTCAGAGTTAGCATAGAACTGGCCAAGAGAGGGCGTTAATGTAACATTGTCGAATAAATGAGTGAATGAATGAATGAATGAATTTCCTTCAATGTAAACATTTAAGTAACTCATTTAAGTAACTCATGAGTTACTTAAAATATTTTATTTCATCTTAATATTTTTTAAAGTCATATTATATTATTCATGTTTCTCTGATTGAGAAGTCTTGGTCTCTATTTTAAGTTATATGAATAGTTTTTTCATGTGGATCCTCTATATTGTAGAATAAAAACTGTTCTGGGGTAGTGATAGAATTCGATGGTAAACATATTAAGACTCATATGTATACTATAATACTCTTTGATTCGTAATTTTGGTTAAATTGTTCAGTTTAAGTAATCATTCCATTGTTATGCTGGGATTCCCTGAAGGTTGATGGAATTCATGTTACTTAACTGCTTTCTTTGGCATTATGGGCCTTATGAACACTGATTCCCCTGAAGCATCAGTAGATGACATTGAGGTAGAAGTCCCTCTTTACACTTCTGTAGATAATTTTATCTCAATATTTCAATTATTTAAGGCCTTAAATAGGTAAGTTCCATGACATTCTTAGGAAAGTCAGAGAAAACCATGGCTTAACATAGATGATTTTCATTACCTGCTCTCTGTTTAACCCAAACTCTGCACTAACTACCAAGAGCACATGCTTTTTTCATACACACACACACACACACACACATTCACACACACTCACACAAATACAGTTTATCAGTGATCCACCTTTATCTTCTCACCTACCAAGGGAGGTTACTATAGTAGAATGAACACTGACTTATGGTCACTTTGATCTACGGTGAGTGAGGCTCTTGTTATTTAAAAGACCAGTTAACATGTTTGAAAAGACCAATTGATGTGTTTCATCCTTCATTTCATTTGCTAAGTAATGGGGATATGATGAGATCTACCAAGATCTCACTGCAGTGATAATTAAATACAAGGGTCCATCTATAGATCATGGACATATACATACACGTATGTTTCCTCCGATTTTACCATCTGCCCTCAAAGACAGCTCTCATTAGACCAATGTCACATCTTAGCATGCTGAGTATCAGAAATGCACTTAACTTCACAGTTACATGATAAGGCTTTGCCATGAAATTATGATCCTTAACTCTAAACTAATCAGGAGAGAAATAAAATATCCCTTCTTCCCATCTAAATATTTGAGCTCAGATTTTTATTGAAGCATATCCAGGTGTAAAAGAAAGATTATGATGGTATTTGTTTCCTGGTTTAATGATTCTTGATGCTGAGTTGATTAAAATAATGCAAAATAACAAAATTTGCTGATATTTATTGAGTGTTTACTTTGTGATTAGAGCTATATTAAATAATTTACCAGATTATTTTTATTGAGATATAATTAACATATAACATCGTAAATGTAAGTTTAAGGTGTACAACATGTTGATTTAGTACATTTATATATTGCTATATGCTTTCCACCATAGCATTAGCTAACACCTCCAATGTGTCCCATGATCAGCATTTCTTTTTTGTGGTGAGAACATTTAAGATCTAGTTTCTTAAAAAAAAAAAAAAAAAAAGATCTAGTTTCTTAGCAACTTTGAAGTATATAATACAGTATTGTCAATATAACAACACAAGTAGTTACTATAATCATTCCTATTTTACACTTGGGCACACAGCCTAAAAGAGATTAAATTAGTGGCTCAAGGTCAGAGTGCTAGTAATTATTAAAGCTAGGATATGATTCTGTGTAATGTGAGGGTTCAAGCCTTTAACAGCAATGCATGTTGCCTCTTATTTCAATAATTTAAGTTGGTCATTTGGGTTAATAACAGAGAAAGTGATGCTCCCTTTGTTTTCATGTGCCTTATATTTTTCAACATATTTCATTTACATGCAGTGTGGTAAAATAAAATCAGGTTCTCTTTCTCCTATGCCTTTACATTTACCATGTTCCCATAGCCTTTATAAATAAAATAAAAAATAATAACAAGAAGCCCTTGCCCAAAGTGAGTAAAAATTCTAGCTTCTCCCATCTTCTTATTGCAGCCCAAAGACTTTGACATCATAAATATCTATATGCCAACAATATTGAATTTTCATCATCAGGTAACTCCAGTGTTATAGACATGAAAGTGTAACACCATATCTTTTTACAATCACTCCTGCCACATTTTAATAGATCTATAGTTACCATCTGGAATAATATTAAATGGATTATTTTTTCTCCTTAAAATATTAAATCCTTATTTAAAGTTGACCATTTGTTTACATAGTACACAGGAGTCTATGTTTGGAATTTGTTAGCCTTCTCTCTACTGTACATATGCTCCACACAGCTATTTTCATGTGAAAATTGTTGCTTTATAGGACCACTTTGCCTCTATGTTGCTATTTTATTATTGCTATTCCCTTTAATTGAAATGCTCCTATTGTGTAACCAGGAAGAGTTCCTTCACCCGGGAACATTTACTTCAAATAATATAGAAATGTTTGTTTGTTTGTTTCTTTCTTTCTTTATTATTGTCATTTTCCTAAAATATCAACTTTGACTAATAATTATATACAGGCTTTGTTCTTATCTGGGTGTCAACAGTAATTGGAATCCATATCCATATCCTACCTTGCAATCATGCTGCAAAAGGCCCAATAAATTCCCGCTGAGCGTGTTACTTGTTAAATTTAGTGCATTACTTTCAGGGTAATGAATAAAAGCAGTGGGCCGTTACCTTCTGGCTGGCTGAGGAAGGCTGGAACAGCCAGACTCCCCTGAGGCTTTGAGCCAGCTTAAAACGGTGACAGGCAGAATCAAGGGAGTCCCAGAGCATCACAGTTCAGTTTGTCTCCCTTAATTTCCTCTTCTGTAGAGACTCAGAAGGCTGTAGGAAGGTGAGGTCGTCTTAGCCGTTAATTCACCACACGTTCCTAAGACGCTGCATGCTCTGGTTTCATTAAAAAGAAAATACAGTTTATATAGTTACCTTTTTACCTTCAGCAGAGAGATGAAAATACCATTGAACATATATTAGTAGCTACGCCTCCATGCAGTTTACTTTGTGTATCTACATATGTCTTCTGTGTATTCATTTTTGTATGTTAAATATGTCCATAGGTTTTTTGTTTTGTTTTGTTTTTTTGCGGTACGCGGACCTCTCACTGTTGTGGCCTCTCCCGTTGCGGAGAACAGGCTCCGGATGCACAGGCTCAGCGGCCATGGCTCACGGGCCCAGCCGCTCCGCAGCATGTGGGATCATCCTGGACCTGGGCACGAACCCGTGTCCCCTGCATCAGCAGGAGGACTCTCAACCACTGCACCACCAGGGAAGCCCGCCCATAGGTATTTTAATATGAGTGAATAACCAATTAAGCAAGCTCCATAGAGATAATGTACTTATTTCCATCTCATATTTATTGAACATACATAAGCAGGTACTGAAAAAATGACTACCACATTCTTAAGCCAACATGTAGCTCTTTCTTAATAGATATATTCTTCATATGAAAAAATTCTTTCTTAAACTATAATATCATAAAATTTAACATATACTGTAAATGCACAAATGCAAGGATGTTAGAGCAATGTGCTCTATGTTCTCAGTAAACTTTTCTTTTTTAATAACTGAAAGCCAGTCTTCATTCTTCCAGCAAATAATTGTTATACACTATGTTTTATGCCAAAGCCAGGTGACTCCCTTAGTCTTTTGAATTATTCTGAATGTTAATATCCATCTAGAAACAACTAAATTCTCAAAGAAAGGAGGAAAAAATAATTTGTATGAAATGACTACTTATATTATTCTTGAATGTCTTGGAAATTTTAGTGTAAGTGTCCTTTGCTATCCATGGTAGACATCTGGTTCCAAATAACATGGTGTATCTCATTAGAGAGATATTAGATCTAATTATGCAACATATAAGTGAGATCATTACAGCAACATTATCTCAGTGAGGGAAGTAAGCACATGTGAAACCTAACACTCTGCTGCTTGAAAGAATTTTTGAAAGCAAATTTAAGGAATTAATGTACATTAAGAGATGTTGAAAACCAGTCATGAATCTTTGACATGTAATGGAAAAATATAATAGAATGATAGGTACCCCGATTAATTCTCCTGGAGATAAAAACAAATATCTTGGGCAAATACTATACTTTAATACAAATTATTTTCTAAACAAGATAAAACGAAAAGGTGGTAGAGGAGATATAGCTTTTGTTATTTTGTTTATTCTATTGCCTTTTTTTTTTTTTTACACTTCTACTGTTTTAGAGATCCTCAAACTTTAGAGTGTAACAGAATCACAGAGAAGGAGTGTTAAAACAGACTTTGCCCCGTCCTCAGAGTTTCTGATTCAGTTTGGCTGGGTGGAGTCTGAGAATTTGCATTTCTAAAATTCCCAAGGATGCCGATGCTGCTCGTCCAGGGGTCCCATTTGAGAACCACTGGACTATATGAAAATCACTATAGAAGGCATTTAATTCACATTATCTTCTTGATTATTTTTCAGTAAGATGAGAGTCCAAGGATCTTATACTCTGCTCAATATTTTTCAATCAAGCTGTATATCTTGGGAAATACAGACTCTATTACAAAGAAAACATTCTTAAAATATAATTAAGGCTGCTGTCTGACAAGTGCATTGGGCATATTTTTAAAATAAATTTATATATTTATTTATTTTTGGCTGCATTGGGTCTTCATTGCTGCGTGCAGGCTTTCTTTTTAGTTTCAGTGAGTGGGGGCTACTCTTCGTTGTGGTGTGCAGGCTTCTCATTACAGTGGCTTCTTTGGTTGCAGAGCACGGGCTCTAGGCGCGCAGGCTTCAGTAGTTGTGGCTCGTGGGCTTCCGTACTTGTGTCTCGTGGGCTCTAGAGCGCAGGCTCAGTAGTTGTGGAGCTCAGGCTTAGTTGCTCCATGGCATGTGGGATCTTCCCAGACCAGGGCTCGAACCTGTGTCCCCTGCTTTGATAGGTGGATTCTCAACCACTGTGCCACCAGGGAAGCGCTAACAACATATTTCTAAACAATGACACGATCAAAAACATGAATAGATATTACCTAGCAGTGAATAGACCAAAAATAATGAGAAGTTATAGCTCCATGAAGCTAATTTAACTCACTCTTATCTGTAGATGTTTTCACTTTCCTAAGATATTGGAGTATGTTAACTATTAAATTGATCAATTCTAATGTACAGCATGGTGACTATAGTTAATAATACTGTGTCATATACTTGATTTACTAAGAGTGTAGATCTTAACTGTTCTCATTACACACAAAAAAACTGGTAAGTATATGAGGTGATAAATGTGTTAATTAACCTGATAGTTATAATTTCTCAAGGTATATGTATATCAAATCATCACATTGTACACTTTACATATTTACAGTTTTATTTGTCAATTATACCTCAATGAAGCTGGAAGAAAAAATAACAAATAAATTGATTGATGCTGTCAAACAAATTTTAAATTTAAAAAAGTAACAATAAAATAAAAATTGTCATCATATATAAAACAGCTAATTGGCTCTTTCCCTTGTAAAGTAGTGCTAACTATAGCTTGAACAGTTCTGCTAAAATATTACCTAACAATGTGTTTAGGAAGATGTGTATATAAAATACCACCAAAAGTTTGCATGGATTTTGTTTCTATTTGTTTGTTTTTTCTGTTTCTTATCTCAAGTCAAGCATTATATTAGTTATGGTAATAATGTTCAAAAGACATTTCCAGAGGGACTATGTCCTTGACGCTACTCAGGCAGCCTTCAAAATAAAATAATCTGGTCCATATTCTGAGCTCAAATATCTGAGCTTTATAAAATTAGGAAACATCTATGTGGTAATCTGCCTAAAAATAAAGGAAAAGATTGTAGGACCTCAATGTCAGGGCAGTAACTTCGTTGTTTTTTTTTGTTTGTTTGTTTGTTTTGTGGAATAGAGCCCAAACCAAATTTTGAAACAAAACTCTTAATTTTTAAAAAGTGGGTTATAGTCTGTTTTTCCATGTTGGCTTTAACTGAGCTGTCTGATCAACTCTGAGGAACCCTTTTGTTGTCTCCCCTCTTACCCCAAAATGCAGCTGGACTCTCCATTCATCTGCATGTTAAAAATGATGTAACAGTTATTATTGCAATGATACAAGTGGGTTTTTTTTTTTTTTTTATCATTTTGATGTGATTATCCTATTCCAGAACAAAGTTCTGTCTCCCAGTATCACTTTTTTTTTTTTTTTTTCCGGTACGCGGGACTCTCACTGTTGTGGCCTCTCCCGTTGCGGAGCACAGGCTCCGGACGCGCAGGCTCAGCGGCCATGGCTCACAGGCCCAGCCGCTCCGTGGCATGTGGGATCTTCCTGGACCAGGGCACGAACCTGTGTCCCCTGCATCAGCAGGGGGACTCTCAACCACTGCGCCACCAGGGAAGCCCCCCAGTATCACTTTTAAGTGTCCAAAAAACTTGGGTTGTGTTATATCCACAGGCAAAACTGGACTGAGTGTTCAGATTCCATTAAGTCTCCTATATTCTTATTCTTGGTTGCATTCTGTAGTCACATGAGAAGCTTTAGAAAATACTGACACCTGGGTCTCAACCAAAGTGATTTGGATTTAATTGATCTGGTGAGTAGCTAGGTCATTAAGATCTTTTAAGAATCTCCCCATGTTATTACAATGTGTAGCCAAGTTTGAGACCAATGTTTACTTACAGGTGAATCCATTAAAAGGGCTAATGACAATGAAGTTAGTGTAGGCACCTCACATTCCAAGGGTCTGAGCACAGGGGAAATAGTAAAGTGTTCATCCCATTTGTATGGATTTGTGTGTTGCCTGTGTTTTTGACCATGGCAGAGATGGGGTTATCAAGGTGGAATCCACTCTATGGAATTACCATAATCTTGGTGGTAACATGTTTCTGGTAACATGCACTTACAGAAGCAATGTTTATTATGTGGGTTTAAATTTTACTTGGTTGGGTTCTTATCTTCTCTCTCCTGTTCTACTGTGTTAGTTCCTTAAACAGAATTCCTGAGAGCACATGATGTTCCAGTCGTTGTGCAGGGATAAGAATATAGCAATGAAGGAATATAAAGGTAAGATTATACAATTGTTGGTAATATGCTTTTCAGAAAACTGAGTGAAAATATGAAAACCATTGGCAGAATAAAGTACTTAAATGTTTTTTCAAATTAAACAACAACGAGTTGGTATTAAAATATAGATTATATTGACAAAAATTAGAAAGATAAATGTGGACATGGGAGTGGAAGGAAGAGTGGGAGGATTATAAAAGGGAACATGTAGCAAGATTTTCATCTTAGCAGGGAGTAGCCAACTATTTTGCTTCATTCTTGGCTTTGATAATGACACAAGTATAAGGTATAAAGAATGTATGTGGGCATTTTAAGGGAAATATAAAATAATGTAAAATATAAACATGATGTGTAACTACCAAATCACTACAGACGAATTGCATCATTTATTTTTTTTTAAAGATTTTTTTGATGTGGACCATTTTAAAGTCTTTATTGAATTTGTTACAATGTTTTTTTCTGTTTTTTGTTTTGGTCTTTTGGTGGCGAGGCATGTGGAATCTTAGCTCCCTGACCAGGGATTGAACACGCACCCCTTGCATTGGAAGGGGAAGTCTTAACCACTGGACTGCCAGGGAAGTCCCAAATTGCATCATTTAAATAACTAAAATTAAGGAAATAAAAGGGAAAGTTAATAACTGATATCTATAAATACCTCTACCCTACAAACAGAAACTACACTATTTTTTTCAAGCATTTGTGCTTTATTTACCAAAATAGGTCAGTATTATTCAAGAACAAATAAATGATAAAGAAGAGAAATTGAAGAAATAACATATGGTCACAATTATACAGTGCTAAAGGATAAAACTACCCTCCCAAATACAAAAAACAAACAATAAAACAAAAACAACATTAAATAAACACACCATTTGCCTAAGTAACTGTTGGGACAAATTGAAAAATAAAATCGTAGCTGTAGACATTAGAGATCTACTAACATTATAGCACAATGTTTCAACAGAGGTGTATTACCAAAGCTGTTCTAAGTGACAGATTCATAAGCTTTAGCCTTTCTATATTAAAAATAAATGTAAATGAATCAAATATTTACCTAAAGAACTTAAGTAGACTGCAATAAACCAAAGAGAAAAAGGTTAGGAACAGAAGCAACACAAATATAATTGAATTAGAGAAATGTAAAATCAACAACTGAATTAGAACTAAATCTATTTTTCTAAGGAAAAATCCATTTAATTTTATGCAAAGAGTAAAGAGAAAAAATAATAAATTAGAAATGAGAAAGAGAATACAAAAATAGGAAATGAAAAAAAATGTAGAGGGTAATCTTGTTCAAGAAGGTAGTTGTAATTTTCTTGATGAAATACTAGCAAATATAATTTTCACAGAGTATTAAAATAATACCCAATAATCCATCAATACTTCCATTTACCTTACCATATATAGATGATTTAATGACTAATTTATAATATTGGTCATATAACAACAGTATGTTGCTCCATATATTCAAGTTTTCTTATAGGACCCATAAATACATTCTAAGTGTATTTCTTACAACTGTATATTTTTGTGCAAATTTGAATCAGAATTTTTTCCATTATATTTTCACCTGGTTATCGCTGGACTAGAAGAGTCACAAAATTCCATACACACAACAATTTGGATGTAAAGAGAAAATATAGCACCCATAATCTAATCTTTCTCTCAAATAAACATCCAAAATTTGTCAGTAAAACAAAGTGCTCAATCTCTTTAAATCTACTTTGATCTGCTATGTTAGAAAATGCTCAGTCTCTCAGTAATGTATTTCCCCCTCCCCAGGATTTCTTCCTAAATGCCGCTTGGGAATTGCAAGCCCATTAAAGTTCTAGTTCTGCTACTTAGCAGAATATGGATTCCAGTTTCAGCTCAGATAAAGGGACATATTAAAAAAAGTCAACATTTTTTATCAATATCATTAAATTTTGTGGAGGGTTTTTGAAACTTCTTTATTTATATACTTTTGCTTCATTTTATGTAATTTTTATAAAATACCTCTTTTTAATTTTTTTACTTTTAGCAGATATGATACATCTTTGAGAAATATCAATAATTACTAGAGACCTGCATTTTACTCTCTACTGCATTTTCTTTTCCTATCATCACTCCTTGGATTTCAGCATTACTGGCCTTGGGACAGCCTCTTCCCCACAAACACTGTCCCTTACCCCCACTCCCAATTGTTGTGGCTCATCCTGTTTATTGATGTGGTGATGGCAGAGCTGACTTACAAGATCTTTGTAGACTGGACATTAGGACACAGGCCTGTACCATGAGAGCAGCAAAGTGGTATCTCAAGCCTCATTCACAAAGGTGGATCTAGTCCAGGTCCTTCCCGATCTCATACTCATTTACAACTCACTTTTCTTATTGTAACAGCCCATGTCCTATAACAGACAACAAGAACCATTAGCGAGCATAAAGAGTGACACATTTCCACTGTTTGTCTTCTAGGATCTCATTCTGTGAACTTTACATAGACTGGGATACCTAGCACTTGTGAACTTACACTTGAAGAGGATCAGTCTATATCATCATTTCTCCAATTTCTTAGCACCAAGTATTTTTTTCATTCACAAATGCCCAACCTGGGACATCTAATAGAAACTGATATGTCAAAGATGAAATGAGTATCATAGAGGAAAGTAAAGAAGGCCAACTCTAAATATATTTAATCATAAAAATAATTTAGAAAAAAGTCTAAAATAAATGGGAATGTAAGTATTTCACACCAGTGAGGGTAGGTGTGAAATACCAATTCAAAGCACACTTTCACCCTTGAGGCAAGCTGTAATTTCTTCTTTAATTGGGAACTTACTATATATCAGGCGTTGTGCTTAAGAAATTTGCATATGTAATCACACTTAATCTTTCCAATGCCCATGTCAGGTAGGCTCTATTATTATCCTTCATTTTTTAGATAAAGGGAGATAAAATTTGGAGAGATTAAGAAATTGGTCCTCCACAATACAGATAATAAACAACAGAATCTTGATTCGGACTCTAATTTTGTACCTGATTTTACGTTCTTAAGCACAATGTTGTAATGTTGTTATGAGCTACTTTTACTGATTGCAAAGGATTGAACTCCAACTTATAGTTTATAAAAAAGTAGAAATCATAGAAAGGAGCCTGAGGGGTTTCATAGAACCAAAGACAGGAATGAAGCTGGGCCTCAAGAACATCAGAAACCAGGCCGTAAACACTGTCCAAACTTGGTTTCCACCCACCTCTACTCTCACTGCATCACCCTATCCCATCAACCCCTACTTGCTCCCTCCCTGGCTCCTCCCCCTACCATCTACCCACCCCTCGCCTCTCACTGGCTTACTGTCTTTGGTTCATAGTGAGGAGAGACAGGCAATAAATACATTAAAATTATAAATATCTGAGGCAAGTACATATATTAAATAAATATATGTCAATGGTGCTAAGTTAAAACAAGGTAATATATACAGCGAGTGACGGGATGGAGTTCAACATCAGAGGATACTTCTCTGAGATGACTTTTGAGTAGAGACTCAAATGACAAGAAGAAACCAACCATCAAAAAATCAAGGAAGATCATTCCAGGAGGAGAAGATGAAAGGTACGAAAGCAATGAGCTGATACTATTAGTCAGCCAGGATGGCTAGAAATCAGTAAGTAAATGGGAGAAAGATAGGGGATAAGTTAAGAGTCAGAGAAGAAGACAGGGACTAAAAATCTGTATAGGAGACATTTGAAAGTTATTCAAAGTGGAAAAAGTTATAGCCATAGGGAGGATGCTTTCATTTGCCCAAGTTGGGTCTGATCCCTTGGGTTATATTTTAATTTGGCTGCTGTTGCTGCAGCCAGAGGGCTGTAAAAGGAGGATGGATATTTCCCGGTGGGAGCTGTGGTTCTGGGCAGATAAAGCAATGAACAATTCTGTCCTCTTCACAGTTCTGTTCAAGAACCGCTGTTATAAATTCCTTTAACAGTTCCCATATATTGTCAAGCACTACCAGCCACGATTCCTTCAAAGCCAGCTTTATATAGGTTATATTTCATACCAGTTTTAAACATTTTAGGTTTTCTGATTTTTCCATATAATTTTAAGGCTTTTTGAAGGAGCCAGTTCACTGGAATATCATCCAATGTTGGAAAATTATCTTTTTTAATGCTGATTTGTTGATTGATTACCTCTTGGCTAGTATGTACTTAAATACTGTCTATTGATCTAGGCATTGGCTTCCAGTTCAGTTTCACTGGGTGTTGTTTTTTTTTTTTCAACATCTTTATTGGAGTCTAATTGCTTTACATTGGTGTGTTAGTTTCTGCTTTATAACAAAGTGAATCAGCTATACATATACATATACCCCATATCTCCTCCCTCTTGTGTCTCCCTCCCACCCTCCTTATCCCACCCCTCTAGGTGGTCACAAAGCACTGAGCTGACCTCCCTGTGCTATGTGGCTGCTTCCCACTAGCTATCTATTTTACATTTGGTAGTATACATAAGTCCATGTCACTCTCACTTCGTCCCAGCTTATCCTTCCCCCTCCCTGTGTCCTCAAGTCCATTCTCTACACCTGTGTCTTTATTCCTGTCCTCCCCTAGGTTCTTCAGAACGATTTATTTACATTCCATATATATGTGTTAGCATACGGTATTTGTTTTTCTCTTTCTGACTTACTTCATGCTGTATGACAGACTCTAGGTCCATCCACCTCACTACAAATAACTCAATTTCGTTTCCTTTTATGGCTGAGTAATAATCCATTGTATATATGTGCCACATCTTCTTTATCCATTCATCTGTCGATGGACACTTAGGTTGCTTCCATGTCCTGGCCATTGTAAATAGTGCTGCAGTGAACATTGTGATACATGACTATTTGAATTATGGTTTTCTCAGGGTATATGCCCCGTAGTGTGATTGCTGGGTTGTATGGTAGTTCTATTTTTAGTTTTTTAAGGAACCTCCATACTGTTCTCCATAGTGACTATATCAATTTACATTCCCACTGACAGTGCAAGAGGGTACCCTTTTCTCCACACCCTCTCCAGCATTTATTGTTTGTAGATTTTTGATGATGGCCGTTCTCACAGGTGTGAAGTGATACCTCATTGTAGTTTTGATTTGCATTTCTCTAATGATTAGTGATGTTGAGCATTCTTTCATGTGTTTGTTGGCAATCTGTATATCTTCTTTGGAGAAATGTCTATTTAGGTTTTCTGCCCTTTTTTGGATTGGGTTTTTTGTTTTTATGATATGGAGCTGCATGAGCTGCAAATAAATTTTGGAGATTAATACTTTGTCAGTTGAAACGTTTGCAAATATTTTCTACCATTCTGAGGGTTGTCTTTTCATCTTGTCTATGGTTTCCTTTGCTGTGCAAAAACTTTTAAGTTTCATTAGGTCCCATTTGTTTACTTTTGTTTTTATTTCCATTACTCTAGGAGGTGGGTCAAAAAGGATCTTGCTGTGATTTATATCATAGAGTGTCCTTCCTATGTTTTCCTCTGAGAGTTTTATAGTGTCTGGCATTACATTTAGGTTTTTAATCCTTTTTGAGTTTATTTTTGTGTATGGTGTTAGGGAGTGTTCTAATTTCATACTTTTACATGTAGTTGTCCAGTTTTCCCAGCATCAGTTATTGAAGAGGCTGTCTTTTCTCCATTGTATATTATTGCCTCCTTTATCAAAAATAAGGTGACCATACTTGCATGGGTTTATCTCTGGGCTTTCTATCCTGTTCCATTGATCTATATTTCTGTTTCTGTGCCAGTACCATACTGTCTTGATTACTGTAGCTTTGTAGTATAGTCTGAAGTCCGGGAGCCTGATTCCTCTGGCTCTGTTTTCCTTTCTCAAGGTTGCTTTGGGTATTCAGGGTCTTTTGTGTTTCTATACAAATTGTGAAATTTTTTGTTCTAGTTCTGTAAAAAATGCCATTGGTAGTTTGAAAGGGATTGCATTGAATCTGTAGATTGCTTTGGGCTAGTATAGTCATTTTCACAATGTTGATGCTCCCAATCCAAGACATGGTATATTTCTCCATCTGTTTGTATCATCTTTAATTTCTATCATCAGTTTCTTATAGTTTTCTGCATACAGTTCTTTTGTCTCCTTAGGTAGATTTATTCCTAGGTATTTTGTTCTTTTTGTTGAAGTGGTAAATGGGAGTGTGTCCTTAATTTCTCTTTCAGATATTTCATCATTAGTGTATAGGAATGCAAGAGATTTCTGTGCATTAATTTTGTATACTGCAAATTTACCACATTCATTGTTTATCTCTAGTGGTTTTGTGGTGGCATCTTTAGGATTCTCTATGTATAGTATCATGTCTTCTGCAGACAGTGACAGCTTTACTTCTTTTTTTCTGGTTTGGATTCCTTTTATTTATTTTTCTTCTCCGATTACTGTGGCTAAAATTTCCAAATCTATGTTGAATAATAGTGGTGAGAGTGGAAAACCTTGTCTTGTTCCTGATCTTAGAGGAAATGGTTTCGGTTTTTCACAATTGAGAATGATATTGGCTATGGGTTTGTCATATATGGCCTTTAACATGTTGAGGTAAGTTTCTTCTCTGCCTACTTTCTGGAGGGCTTTTATTGTAAGTGGGTGTTGAATTTTGTTGAAAGATTTTTCTACTTCTATTGAGATGATCCTATGGTTTTTATTCTTCAATTTTTTAATATGGTTTATCACATTGATTGATTTCTGTATATTGAAGAATTCATGCATTCCTGGGATAAACCCCACTTGATCATTGTGTATAATCCTTTTAATGTGCTGTTGGATTCTGTTTGCTAGTATTTTGTTGAGGATTTTTATGTCTATGTTCATCAGTGATATTGGCCTGTAGTTTTCTTTCTTTGTGACACCTTTGTCTGGTTTTGGTATCAGGGTGATGGTGGTCTCATAGAATGAGTTTGGGTGTGTTCCTCCCTCTGCTATATTTTGAAGAGTTTGAGAAGGATAGGTGTTAGCTCTTCTCTAAATATTTGGTAGAATTTGCCTGTGAAGCCATCTGGTTCTGGGCTTTCGTATGTTGGAAGATTTTAAATCACAGTCTCAATTTCAGTGCTTGTGATTGGTCTGTTTATATCTTCTATTTCTTCCTGGTTCAGTCTCAGAAGGTTGTGCTTTTCTAAGCATCTGTCCATTTCTTCCAGGTTGTCCATTTTATTGACATATAATTGCTTGTAGTAATCTCTCATGATCCTTTGTATTTCTGCAGTGTCCTTTGTTACTTCTCCTTTTTCATTCCTAATTCTGTTGAGTCTTCTCCCTTTTTTTCTTGATGAGTTTCGCTAATCATTTATCAGTTTTGTTTATCTTCTCAAAGAACCAGCTTTTAGTTTCATTGATCGTTGCTATTTTTTCCTTCATTTGTTTTTCTTTTATTTCTGATCTGATCTTTATAATTTCTTTCCTTCTGATAACTTTGGGTTTTTTGTTGTTCTTTCTCTAATTGCTTTAGGTGTAAGGTTAGGTTGTTTATTTGAGATGTTTCTTGTTTCTTGAGGTGAACTGTATTGCCATAAACTTCCCTCTTAGAACTTCTTTTGCTGCATCCCATAGGTTTTGGGTCGTGTTTTCATTGTCATTTTTTTCTAGGTACTTTTTGTTTTTTCTTGATTTCTTGATTTTCTTTTTGTTTTTTCTTGATTTCTTGATTTTCTTGATTTCTTCAGTGATCTCTTGGTTATTAAGTAGTGTATTGTTTAGCCTCCATGTGTTTGTAATTTTTAATTGTAAAATTGTAATTGATTTGTAATTGATATCTAGTCTAATAGTGTGTGGTCAGAAAAGATACTCGATACGATTTCAATTTTCTTAAATTTACCAAAGCTTGATTTGTGACCCAAGATATGATCTATCCTGGAGAATGTTCCATGAGCACTTGAGAAGAAAGTGTATTCTGTTGTTTTTGGATGGAATGTCCTATAAATATCAATTAAGTCCATCTTGTTTAATATGTCATTTAAAGCTTGTGTTTCCTTATTTATTTTCATTTTGGATGATCTGTCCATTGATGAAGGTGGGGTGTTAAAGTCCCCTACTATGATTGTGTTACTGTTGATTTACCCTTTTATGGCTGTTAGCATTTGCGTTATGTATTGAGGTGGTCCAATGTTGGGTTCATAAATATTTAAAATTCTTATATCTTCTTCTTGGATTGCTCCCTTGATCATTATGTAGTGCCCTTCTTTGTCTCTTGTAATAGTCTTTACTTTAGAGTCTATTTTGTGTGATATAAAAAATTGCTACTCCAGCTTTCTTTTGATTTCCATTTGCATGGAATATCTTTTTCATCCCTTCACTTTTAGTCTGTATGTGTCCCTAGGTCTGAAGTGGGTCTCTTGTAGACAGCATTTATACGGGTCTTGTTTTTGTAACCATTCAGCCAGTCTATGTCTTTTGGTTGGAGCATTTAATCCATTTACATTTAAGATAGTTATCAATATGTATGTTCCTATACCTTTTTCTTAATTGTTTTGAGTTTGTTATTGTAGGTCTTTTCCTTCTCTTGTGTTTCCTGCCTAGAGAAGTTTCTTAAGCATTTGTTGTAAAGCTAGTTTGGTGGTGCTGAATTCTCTTAGCTTTTGCTTGTCTGTAAAGATTTTAATTTCTCCATCAAATCTGAATGAGATCATTGCTTGGTAGAGTAATCTTGGTTGTAGATTTTTCCCTTTCATCACTTTAAATATGTCCTTACCCTCCATTCTGGCTTGCAGAGTTTCTGCTGAGAAATCAACTGTTAACCTTATGGGGATTCCCTTGTATGTATGTTATTTGTTGTTTTTCCCTTGCTGCTTTAATATTTTTTCTTTGTATTCTTCTTCTTATTATTATTATTGTTATTTTTTTTTTGCCATATGCGGGCCTCTCACTATTGCGGCCTCTCCCGTTGTGGAGCACAGGCTCTGGACGCACAGGCTCAGTGGCCATGGCTCACGGGCCCAGCCACTCCACAGCATGCAGGATTTTCCTGGACTGGGGCACGATCCCGTGTCCCCTGCATCAGCAGGCTGACTCTCAACCACTGCGCCACTAGGGAAACCTCTGTATTTTTTTTTTTTTGATAGTTTGTTTAATATATGTCTTGGATGTTTCTCCTTGGATTAATACTTTTTGGGACTCTCTGTGCTTCCTGGACTTGATTAAGTATTTCCTTTCCCATATTAGGGAATTTTCAACTATAGTCTCCTCAAATATTTTCTCTTCTTCTTCTAGGACCCCTATAATTTGTATGTTGGTGCGTTTAATGTTGTCCCAGAGCTCTCTGAGATTGTCCTCAATTCTTTTCATTGTTTTTTCTTTATTCTGTTCTGCAGTAGTTATTTCCACTATTTTATCTTCCAGGTCACTTATCCATTCTTCTGCCTCAGTTATTCTGATATTGATTCCTTCTAGAGAATTTTTAATTTCATTTATTGTGTTGTTCATCATTGTTTGCTCTTTAGTTCTTCTACGTTTTGTTAAACGTTTCTTTTATTTTCTCCATTCTATTTCCAAGATTTTGGATCATCTTTACTATCATTACTCTGGATTCTGTTTCAGGTAGACTGCCTATTTCCTCTTCATTTGTTTGGTCTGCTGAGTTTTTACCTTGCTCCTTCATCTGCTGTGTGTTTCTCTGTCTTCTCATTTTGCTTAACTTACTGTGTTTGGGGTCTCTTTTTGGCAGGCTGCAGGTTCATATTTCCTGTTGTTTTTGGTGTCTGCCCCCAGTGGCTAAGGTTTGTTCAGTGGTTTGTGTAGGCTTCCTGGTGGAGAGGACTGGTGCCTGTGTTCTGGTGGATGAGGCTGGATCTTGTCTTTCTGGTGGACGGACTATGCCTGGTGGTGTGTTTTGGGGTGTCTGTAATACCTTATTATGATTTTAGGCAGCCCCTCTACTAATGGGTGGGCTTGTGTTCCTGTCTTCCTAGTTGTCTGGCATAGGATGTGCAGCACTGGAGCTTGCTTGTCGTTGAGTGGAGCTGGGTCTTAACGTTGAGATGGAGATTTCTAGGAGAGCTTTTGCTGTTTGATATTACATGGAGCCAGGAAGTCTCTGGTGGACCAATGTCCTGAACTCGGCTCCCACCTCAGAGGCACAGGCTGACACCTGGCTGGAGCAACAAGACCCTGTCAGCCACATGGCTCAGAGGAAATGGGAGAAAATAAGAAAGAAGAAAAGAAAGAAAGAAAAAGGAAAGAAAAGAAAATAATTTAAAAAATAATTATTAAAAATAAAAAAATTAAAGTAATAAAAAAAGAAGGAAAGAAAGAAGCAACCAAACTAAAAACCAAATCCACCAATTATAACAAGCGCTAAAAACTATACTAAAAAATAAAATGGATGAACAGAACCCTAGGGCAAATGGTAAAAGCAAAGCTATACAGACAAAATCACACAAAGAAGCATATACATACATGCTCTCAAAAAGAGAAAAAGGAAATATATATATATATATATATATATATATATTTAAAAAGAGGAAGAGAGCAACCAAATCAATAAACAAATCTACCAATGATAATAAACTCTAAATACTTAACTAAGATAAACATAAAACCAGAAACAAGTTAGATACAGAAAGCTAACCCTAAGTCTACAGTTGCTCCCAAAGTCCACCACCTCAATTTTGGGATGATTTGTTGTCTATTCAGGTATACCACAGATGCAGGTACATCAAGTTGATTGTGGAGATTTAATCCACTGCTCCTGAGGTGGCTTGGAGAGATTTCCAGAGATTTGTTCCCACAGCTCCTGGGATTCAGCTTTGGATTTGTCCCAGTCTCTGTGTGTAGGTCACCTGAGGGTGTCTGTTCTTTGCTTAGACAGGACGGGGTTAAAATAACAGCTGATTAGGGGGCTCTGGCTCACTCAGGCCGGGGGGAGGGAGGGGTACGGAATGCAGGGCGAGCCTGCGGCAGCAGAGGCCGGCATGATGCTGCACCAGCCTGAGGTGTGCGGTGTGTTCTCCCGGGGAACTTGTCCCTGGATCACAGGACGCTGGCAGTGACGGGCTGCACAGGCTCCCGGGAGGGGAGGTGTTCATAATGATCTGTGCTTGCACACAGGCTTCTTGGTGGCTGCAGCAGCAGCCTTAGCGTCTAATGCTCATCTCTGAGGTCCGCGCTGATAACCGCAGCTCGCGCCTATCTCTGGAGCACGTTTATCTGAATCCCCTCTTCTCGTGCACCCTTAAACAATGGTCTCTTGCCTCTTCGGCAGCTCCAGACTTTTCCCCGGACTCCCTCCCTGCTAGCCGTGGCGCACTAGCCCCCTTCAGGCTGTGTTCACGCAGCCAACCCCAGTCCTTTCCCTGGGATCTGACCTCCGAAGCCCAAGCCTCAGCTCCCAGCCCCCGCCCGCCCCGGCAGGTGAGCAGACAAGACTCTCGGCCTGGTGAGTGCTGGTCGGCACCGATCCTCTGTGCGGGAATCTCTCTGCTTTGCCCTCTGCACCCCTGTTGCTGCGGTCTCCTTTGTGGCTCCGGAGCTTCCCCCCACCCCAGCCACCCCCATCTCTGCCAGTGAAGGGGCTTCCTAGTGTGTGGAAACTTCCTCCTTCACAGCTCCCTCTCAGAAGTGCAGGTCCCTTCCCTATTCTTTTGTCACTGTTTTTTCTTTTTTCTTTTGCCCTACCTATGTATGTGGGGAGTTTCTTGCATTTTGGGAGGTCTGATGTCTTCTGCCAGCGTTCAGTAGGTGTTCTGTAGGAGTTGTTCCACATGTAGGTGTATTTCCCATGTATTTGTGGGGAGGAAGGTGATCTCCATGTCTTATTCCTCTGCCACCATGAAGGTTCCTTCATCGGGTTTTGTATCTTCAATTTCCCACCTTCCAAGCTCTGTTATTTGCCATGCTTATTTTCAGTTTTCTTAGTAAAGATGATTTGGATGTTGAGGGTGTTTGTTAGGTATCAGACAAGGAGCATCATACAACTATAAAAGCAAGTCAAACTAATGGAAAAATGGAATAAAATGGAAAGAGATGACAGGAGAAAGGAGAGAATCTGCAAGCAAAAAGAAAATGGAAACTATAGACAGTCAAGGTAATAGTCATATCCAAAAACAAAGAAATAGCCCGAAGAGTTGTGAATCGCTACAGCAGAATTAATGACATGGAAAATTTCTCAAGGAAAAGAGCCAAGGATAGATAAAGGAAGAAAAACCCAGCATAAAAGGAAGAAAAAGCAAAATAAGAGAAAATAAAAATTAGAAAAACCCCAGGTGCAAAGTGAAAGAGTAAAACAAAAGAATGGATAAATTAAGAAATGGTGCATTGAATTAGAGCAAATGTATTCTCTTTTCTTTATTCTTATCTTTAACTGGCTTTGCATTTCTTGGGTAGCAAAGCCAAACTGAAAGGATAATTTTGTTTATGTACCCAATTTGCATAATTGTGCAATATAAATTACAATGCTAATTAAGGACAGCCCTTGGGCTTCTGGAATTGGGTCAAAGTGGCTCCCTGAGAGCAAAGAGGTTGGGGCATTGGCTCTTTCCCCTCTCCCACCGCAGGGAAGCTGGGCAAGAGCAAAGAAGCTCTCTGACAGTGTGTGAAATCTTGTCAGAATTTGTTGAAGACCCAGAACTATATGTCTCACTCCAAAATTTGGCTTTGGAAATCATCTTTGTGTGATTTAGCAAGGAGGCACTTAAAAGCTAAAAGTTCTCCTAATCCTAAAGGGTCTGTATTGCTTATCATTTTATGAGTTTTTCTCCCCCTCACTTTTTTTGAATGCAGAGAAAAAGACTTTTTTCAAACTGTAGATAGCTGAGTGTGAATCTGGCATATGATATTTTTGTGCTGGACTGTTGCCAGAATTGTCCCAAACCAGTGTATGACATGCCTTGCTTGGAAGCCTGGGGAAGCCAACAAGTTACTTTCTGAGCTTTAGTTAAATCCATGTCCTAAGCTATTGCACCATAACTACATCAAAAGTTCAATCCCAGAGAGTTTACTCCCTGTACTATTCTTAAGAGGGAACTGAAAGGTGTAGGATTCATATAATCGTTAGCTTGGGTTTTTCAAGAAAAGAATATCTCTGAGTTCCTATCACGAAGGCTGCCCTCATTACAACGGAGGAGCCTCTGTTTAGGCCTGTTCTAAAGGAGGTGTTTTGCAAGGGTTTTTTTAGCTATTGAATTCCGACCTCAAGCGAAGGTTATCTGGAAAATAGGAAGAAACAGATCCAGGGACTTCCCTGGTAGTCCAATGGTTAAGACTCGGCACTTCCAAGGCAGAGGGTATAGGTTCGATCCATGGCCGGGGAACAAAAATCCCGCATGCAGGGGGCATGGGTTAGATCCCTGGTCGGGGAACAAAGATCCCAAATGCCTCGAGGTGCGGCCAAAAAAAAAAGCAAGAAAACAGTAAACAGATCCAAAATCACTCAGGTTGGAGTAAGGATGAGGGAGTGGCAGCACCAGTGTGCAGGTGTTCTCTCTCAGCCCTCTCTATCCACTTCCCCCAGCTCTTCATCTTTGAAGAGTGCAGAAGCCACTTCTATAAGGGATTTATTATCTACCTAACTTAGGTGACAGGGCAACAGTCAGGGATGTTGGTTTTATACACTTCATTTTGACTTTAAGACATCTGAAGGTTCGGGGCTTCCCTGGTGGCACAGTGGTTGAGAGTCTGCCTGCCGATGCAGGGGACGCAGGTTCGTGCTCCGGTCCAGGAAGATCCCACATGCCGCGGAGCAGCTGGGACCGTGAGCCATGGCCGCTGAGCCTGCGCGTCCAGAACCTGTGCTCCGCAACGGGAGAGGCCACAACAGTGAGAGGCCCGTGTACCACAAAAAATAATAATAATAATAATAAAATTTTTAAAAAGACACCTGAATGTTCTTTTCACTGGAATCATAGGAATAATTGGAAAACACGTGGCTTATTTCTTATCCTATGATACTTTGCTTTCTGGAGTATTTTTTTCAAATTCTTTTAACTCTAGGCATTTAAAATGGTAATATTCTTATGGAACACTGGGATAAACCAGGGGAGAATTGAGACTGGATGAGGCTGCTCATGTTCCAAGATGACTGTGCCTCGGCTCTAACCAACCCAACCCTCCAGCTACTTGAGGCCATAGGCATTGGTTCATGGTTCAAAATTAGACTAAAGTCTTGCAAAATACAATCCATCTCAGGAACAATTGGGAAAATTGGCAAAATCTTGAGAATATTGTGTGAGAGTGTGGATACAACCAAGAATATGTTTTCTAACTTACTCTTGGTACAGGAGACAATATGCTTTCCATTTTGCTAAAGTTAATTTGAGTTGTTTCATTTTCAACTGGAAGAGCCCTAATTGATATATATTTTCATTCCTTAAAATTCAGGTCTAATAGGTTACGTTCCAGTTTAAAAATCTTCAGGACTCACCATTTCATATAGGAAAAAGTGCAAATCTTTATCTAATTATCAGAAACTGTGGGGATGGGTCTTAGAAATCTGTGTTTTAACAAGGTGATTCTCTTGCGTGATAAAGTTTGCAAACCATTGTCAAGGAGAGTCAGGCTTAGAGAACATCTTTGTCGAGGACTTTCTAAACTCCTCTCTCATTACTTCAATACACTTTCCTTATGTCTTTTTAATTTCTGTTTCATTGGAGTTTTCTCTTCTATAGGGAACTCATCCCCTCCAGGGCTAAATCTTCCCTAACCAGTTGGGTTTGCAGTTTAACAATTTCATGCCCATGTTGTGTGGGTGACTATTGTTAGGTTTTCACTTCTTTAAAATTTTCCTGGAAGATTGGAAAATTAAAGTTACTAGATTTATCAATCACATGCCATCATATTTCCTTTTGGATGGAATTTTGAAATCATAAAATGTACTTTTTCCCTTCTCAGTTTGCCTCTTGTTGATTTCAGGCTAGTATGAAAATCATATTTCCTAGGCATACAAAAACTGATAACTTTGTGAGATACAAAACAATCAATATTGCATGGCAAGGGGACATCATTCTAGAGTTAAATTCTTGTCATGAAAATCCACCAAGAAGGCAAAATACATTTGCATAAATTGAACGCTATACTTGCATCATGTAGAAGATATAGATGAATACAAGCCTTGTTTAGGGGTTTAGAGCCCTGATCTACCACTTACTGGTTATGTGACCTTGTACAAACCCTCTGTGCCTCGGTTCCTTTATCTGCCCACCACAGAGGATTTGTTCAGTAAATTTTAGCTAACTATAGCTGTTGAAGCAGCATCTTGCCAAGGATACCCACTCATAGTAGTCAGGCAAGGTTTGTATAAATTAAGCATCTATCTCTAAAAAGACTCATATTTTGATGACAGAGGACAGGTCAAGAATGATTAAACCCACACTGGGAAATGAAAACAATGAATAGGTTCTTTTCAAACAGGCAATATATACTCAAACCTAATGGAACTTTAATTGGTATTCAATGAGATTTAGTATAGTTTCCAGTTTTCCCAAACCCAGAAACTTACACCGATTTTAGCTAAGATAATAGTTCTGTTATTTCTAATCTGTGCTCATTTCATCTGACTGTGAAATTTCTTCCTTTTTGCAGAGCCTCATTCTCTTCTAGCCCCCCTGCTTCAGAAAATGTTACCTTCATGTTTATAAAAGGATTGTGCTGATTTGTTGTTACTTTGATGCCTGTAAGCACATACTATTGTTTGCCGGAAATGTTCTAAAATTTGTAAATAGCTCAAAGTCTATGCTAAGATTCTTGATAGACACAAGTCCAAAAGAGGTTTGGCTTTTCTACACTTTGGCTAAGCCTGCCAGGAATTTCTTAATTATCCCAGAATGTTTGTACTGTCTTTGAGAGTCTGGGCTTAGAATTTTGCTGTTTTTCCATTTCACACTCTGTATCTTATTGGCTACATTATTTTCCTTCACAGTTACACCCATAATATGCTTTCTAGTCTTGAAAACTCACTTAAATATTACATTTATGATTGTATATTCTTATTAAAAATATATTAAGCACCAGGCACTGCTCCAGTCATTTAGGGCAAATTGGTTATTAAAGTTCTAGCCATCATAATGCTTATATTAGTAAAATAAACTGTAATTTCCTAGAAGACAGAAACTGAAGCTTATTATATCTATTTTCCTCTTAGCAGACTTCTGGGAACATAAATAGAGTGTCCTAAGTTCACAAAACCCACATAAGATAGTTCACTCAACCTTTCAGGAATGTTGTTAAGAATTAAAGGAATAGAATATTTGAGAGCACTCTGATACATTTTTATAAATGTGAATTATTTTCCCAGGCAAACAGAATTGGGTTTGGGGAATGTGTCTTGAATGGAAAGATGGTGATGAAAACAGGGAGTCATTGGGAAAAGGGGAAACAAGCCGTAGTTAACAATTATGTAGGACTGCTGTGAAATTCCACCCCCACCTCAGAATCTAAAACGCATATATAGACCTTCTAGAATATGTAACTTAGTCATCAAGAAGTTCAACTACAGTGCAACTTGCAGTTTAGACCATTATTGTATAGTAGAGTTAATTAAAAAATATTTAATCTCTCTGACTCTGAAATATTTAGTACAGAATACAAATGGAAATTTAAGTATTTCTCCAGTCCATTATGAAAATGTCTAGCATATTTTGTGGACAATACTTTCTTAGATTATTAGTTACTTTGCTGTTTGTTTTTCAGTAGGTGCAAGCATATTGTGAAATGTTCTATATTTATGAAACTTATGACAAACTGTGAAGATAACATAATGCATTTTGGGTTAGCCAAAGCAGTAACCCAAATACTTCATTAAAATCCAGACCAACACTTTGGGTTGTATAGTTATTCATAGATAGATTTAAACATATTATTGAAGATACATTTTGCATTGCCATTTTTTAATTTCCATTTTTAGATTGTGAGACATGCATTAGACTGAAAATCAGCAAACATGAGGACTGGTCCTAACACTGACTCATCCAGGTTGGATATCATGTCTTTGGAGAAGTCTTCTCTGCACCCCTCTCCCAATAAAGCTAAACATTCTTCCACCATGTGCTGTCCTCTAATTTGTTCTCATATTTTCCTCTGGTGTAGTTGTGTGTTCACATACCTATCTGTTGTATCAGACAGTGAGTTTCCTGATGGGAGGCACTTAGTCTTTTTCCTCTTGGTTATTTTAACACAGGACCTGGCACATTGTTGACGCTCAATAAATGTTTCTTGACTCCAATGCATTCAATTGATATAAATATTAATCTTTGATTAACTCTGGAAACATGCTGCAAGGTTAGTTAGGACCATCCAGAACTCTTTTTATTTCAATTCTGATTAAACAATAATTGAACCTCTGAACTTCTGAACACTTGATTTACAGAAATAGAAACCTGGGCAAATAGCATTTATGTTTTTATATTCCTGCAAGAGTATGCTTATCCTTTCAGTGAAAGAATCTACTGAGGAAATCCACAGATATTGAATGCAAGTGAGCAAAATGAAGTGGCCCAAGTGCATGTCTCTGTGTGTGTGTGTGTGTGTGTGTGTGTGTGTGTAATTTGAAGGTTAGATGGGAAAAGGCTGTGTCAAGATGGCAGATCTTATCTTGTTAGTCACTAACAGTGACAGCCACTACCCAATGCCTACTCTGTACCCACTTCTCTCTTTCTTAACAGCCATTCCAGTTACGGAGAATTGTGTTCAGCTAAAAACTTTGCTTTGCAGCCTCGGGTGTAGCTAGTAGGCAAGAGACCAATTCTGGCCAAAGATAAAATTAGTGGAAGCCTCTTGCTAGGGCTTCCAGGGAAGTTTTATAAGAGAAATAAACTCACTGGGATGCTTTTTTATTCCCTTTGCCTTCCTCTCAGATAGATGTCTGGATGAGCAATCCTCTTGCAATCATAAGCATTAAATCCACATTTTAGGATTGGTCCCAGTAAGAATATGGAAGAAATCTGGATCCTTGATGACACTGGGCTACGGTACTCACCCTGATCTTTCTATCCATGGCTTGTTGCATAAGACAAGTAAACCACTTATTTAACTCACTGTTGAGGTTTCTTGAAACCAGACACAGTTCTGATACATTTGCCCTTCCAAGGAAAAGGGGAGCACATGACTTTCAAGTCTGATGAGACTTTCCATGGCCAAAACCATGAAATAACTCCACTGAAATAACTCTAGTGAAATAACTCCATCTCTGCCCATGGTGCAGGGGAATTGTACTGAATGACATATGGTGTATGAATATTTCTTTGTTACTTTTTCCTGAAGCCTAGGTTTAAAGAACATATGAGAGTTGTCTTAGAGGTAAATATGTAATTTCTGTGTATATCAATAGATGAATTCAATTACTATATATATGCCTAGGTTTGGCAAAAGCCAAATAAGCAGCTCCCCTTACATAATGTTGCTTTAATTAAGTTCATTTCTCTCTGGGTGTAGTATATACTGCAGAAGCACAATCAATGAACATTGGTGATTTGCTTCAATCTTGCTTTTTGCCCCGTTTGTATAATTTATTGTGTCAGTGGTTCTCGAGTGGTGTGCTCCTACAGCTCATCATCTGGAAATCCTTCCCAGATGTGCTCAAAATTTTTTATTAATTTGTGTACTTTATTTTTTATAAGTGAGTACACATGATTGTGACTGGAAGAGAAAACACCCTTCTTTTAATCCCGGAGGATTACTTGGCCTTGAGAATAATTGATTCATATCCTGCCCACTCCACCCCTATTATTCAAATAGAGATTGTTGAAGAAATCTCTGCCCTATAAATTTAGCTGATCCAAAAATGAAAGGGAAAAAATACTTTATTTTAAAGATGTCTGCAGGATCCATGTATAACTCAGGGGTTTTTTCCAATTAAGAATCATATGATCCTAGAAGAGTTTCCATTCCTAGGTATCAAAACTGCAACACAGTTTTAAAACAAGAAGTGATCATCTCTACGGTGGCATTTATCCACGGAGGTAATATTTCTGGTTAGTGAATTTCAGGACTTGAAACCAGGCCTCTGCCTCTTAGTTTGTGGAACAGTCAAAGGGCTAAAAGAGCTCTGTATAATCACATGCAAAACTATTTATGATAAGCAGCTATCATTATGTACATTGTTTCTCTTTATGAATTATAGTGCTTGTCAGTGGGGATTGTATGCCCATATACGTATACACATGTGTATACATGTATGTGTTTGTTTGACTCATTAATCTGCTAAATACACCAAAGGAATGAGGAGAAATATTTTTACCTTAAACTGAAGGACCTGGCATAGCTCAACATCTGTACAGTCTACTTTCTAGTGTCCAATTCTTTACCATGAAGAAGGATACCTAAAACTGAAATTGCATTAGCTAGACTGCTTTGCAGCTTGGTTTCTGGGTGAAATGATGTTTGACCAACCAGATGACCTTGCATAACACTTAGAAGGTGACAGTGAGGCAAAGGTCACATGGCTGGCTGATTGTTTATTTTTAATGACATTCATTGGGATACACATTATATAGTATATAAGTGACCTTTATTGGGGTACACTTTATATAGAATATACATTTTAAGTTTATAGTTTGATGAGCTCTAACAAACGTGTAGACCCGTGTAACCAGTCTCAGTATGAAGGTACATAATTCCCTCACCCCAGAAAAGTTTCTAGTGCCTCCTTCCAGTTAATCATCCACCCCTGATCCAGGCAACTATTGATTTCTGCTTTTTATTACCACGGATCACAGTTATCTTTCCTAGAGATTCAAGTAAGTGGAATCGTATATGTATCCTCTTTAAATCTGGCTTATTTTACTCAGCAGACTGTTTCTGAAATTTATCCACATTCTAGACATGGTGGACAGGATTCTAAGCTTCTCTTAGTTATTCAGTCAAACTCTAATCTAGATGCTGTTGTGAAGGTATTTTCCAGATGTAATTAAATTCTCTAAGTTTACTTTAAGTAGGGAGATTTTCCTCAGTGAGCCTGCGCTAAACAGATGAGACTTTACAAAAAGTTAGAGATATCTGAAGTCTGAGAGAAGCTCTGCTATTGCCTTTTAAAGAGAGAACTTCCATGTTGTAGAGGAGTCATAGCAGAGAACACCAAGCAGTCTCTAGGAGCCGAGAACAGCCCTGTGTTGACAGCCAGCAAGGAAAGCTGCAACCTCAGTCTTACAACCAAAAAGAACTGAATTCTGTCAACAACCACAGTGAACTTAGGAGAGACCCTGAGCCTCAGGAGAACAAAGCAATGGCCAACACCTTGAGTTCAGCCTGGTGGGACCTGAGCAGAGAGCCCAGTTATGCCATGCCCAGACTTCTGGTGGACAGAACTATGAATTAATAGATGGGCATTCCTTGAAGCTGCTGAGTTTGTGGTAATTCATTATGCACCAATAGAAAACCAATACATTGCATATGTCATTGAACTGTTCCTTCTTATTGGTGAGTGTGAGTTATCTACTACTGCATAAGAAATCACCAACAATTTAGTGTCAAAACAACACACAATTATCTCAGAGTTTCTGTGGGTCAGCAATCTGGGCTTAGCTTCTGTGAATAATCCTCTGATTCAGGGTTGCTTACAAGCCTGCAAACAGTGTCAGCCAGCACTGAGGTCTCATCTGAAAGTTACCTTGGGGACAGCCCACTTTCAGTGGGAAGGGTCCACTTAATGTGATTGTTGGCAGGATTCAGTTCTTTGAAGTTATTAGACTGATGGCCTCAGATACTAGACAGCTGTTAGCCAGAGGCTTCCTTCAATTTGTTGCCTTGTGGGCCTCCTGGAGATGGCAGTTTGCTTCATCAAAACCAGTAAGAGAGGGGGTCTGCTAGTAAGATGCCACAATCTCTAGTAATACGATCATAGAACTGACATCCCCTTAACAATGAGGTGTTTTATTAGTTAGAAATATAACACTCATGGGGAGGGGATTACAGAAAGCTGTGAATACCATTTGGAAGCTGGGATCCCTGGGAGTTATCTTAGAAGCTACCTACCACTGCAGTGAGTGAATTTATGTGAATTTATCAGAATGTTTTTATCCATTCCATTCAACAGTAGGTAGACACTTTTGTTGATGCCAGATTTGGACTTTCATTTAGAAAGAAAACAAAAGTTGCTATGAACATTCAAAGTATAAGTGTTTCCATGGCCATATGTTTCATTTGTCTTGAGTGGAATTGCAGGGTCACATAGAAAGTATATGTTTAATCTGAGTAAGAAACTGCCCCCAATGCTTTCCAAAGTGATCCTACCAATTTATACTCCCTACAATGCACAACAGTGTATCAGAGTTCCAGTTATTCTGTAGCTCCATAAACACTTGAAAGTGTCAGTCAACTACACTGTAGCCATTTGAATGGGAATATAATGGTACTCATTATGGTTTTAATATGCATTTCCATAATACATATTCGGTATGTTAATGAGGTCAAGCATCTTTTCACATACTTAGAGGCCATTTGTATATCTTCTTTTGTGAAATATGTTTGAATAGATTGCCCATTTAAAAAATTGACTTGTTTAAAACTTTTTATTATTGAGTCTTAAGAGTTTTTTTTATTTATTCTGAATACAACTCCTTTATCACATATATGTATTGCAAATGCTCTTCCTAAGTTTGTGGCTTGCATTTTCAATTTTTTTTTTGCGGTACGCGGGCCTCTCACTGTTGTGGCCTCTCCCGTTGCTGAGCAACAGGCTCCGGACGCGCAGGCTCAGCGGCCATGGCTCACGGGCCCAGCCGCTCCGCGGCATGTGGGATCCTCCTGGACCGGGGCACGAACCCGTGTCCTCTGCATCGGCAGGCGGACTCCCAACCACTGCGCCACCATGGAAGCCCTTGCATTTTCAATTTTAAACACTCTACTGTAAAGCTGTTTTTATATTTGATGAAGTACATTTTATCCATTTTTAAAATGATTGTTACTTTTTGAACTACCTATGAAAATATTTCTATCTCAAAACAAAACTATTGTATTTTTATCTCAGGAGTTCTATGATTTTAGCTTTTATTTTTGTACCTGTGATCTATTTTGAATTTAATTTTTCTGTGTATTTTGAGGTAAGGGTCGATTTTTTTAAATCTATTTGTAGATACTTCTAATTTTCCCAGCACCATTTGTTGAAAAAACTCTCCTTTCCCCATTGAATTATTTTGTCTAGATTATTACGTTTAAAATCAAATGACCAATATATGCATGGTCTACTTTTAAACTTTTTTTTTTTCTCCATTTATCTGTATGTGAATTCTTTCAACAATACTATTGTCTTGATTACTGTAGATTTTTGGGAATCTTAAAATCTAAGTACTCAAGTTTTGTTCTTTTATAAAGTTATTTTGGCTATTCTAGGTCCTTTGTATTTCCCTATAACTTTTTGAATTAGATTGTCAATTCTCAAAAATAAAACTTGCTGGGATTTTGAATGGGATAGTGTGGAATCAATAGATCAATTTAGGGAGAAGTGGTAACTTTTAATATTGAGTACCTTAATCCATGACATGGTATTGCTCTCCATAATGATCTTTTTTTTTTTAATGATTTCTTTTTTATTTTAATTTTTTAATTTATTTTTGGCTGCATTGGGTCTTCGTTGCTGCATGCAGGCTTTCTCTAGTTGCAGTGAGCCGGGGCTACTCTTCGTTGCAGTGCACGGGCTTCTCATTGCACTGGCTTTTCTCTTGCTGCGGAGCACAGGCTCTAGGCCCGCCAGCTTTAGTAGTTGCAGCATGCAGGCTCAGTAGTCGTGGTGCACATGCGGAGGGTGCACAGATCCCTCCGCATGTGGGATCTTCCCGGACCAGGGCTTGAACCTGTGTCCCCTGCACTGGCAGGCAGATTCTTAACCACTGCGCCACCACGGAAGTCCCTCCATAATGATCTTTAATTCCTCAGCAAAGTTTACAGTTTTCAGTGTGCAGGCCTGGCAGTTCGTTAAATTCTAAGTATTGATATTTCATAGTTTGGGATGCAATCGTGAATAGTTAAAAATTAATTACCTTTTGTTCATAACTAGTACACAGAAATACAGTTGATTTTTATATTGATCTTATCTTCTGCAATCTTGTTATACTCACTTGTTAATCCTAGTAGCTTTTCTTGTAGACTCCTTAGGAGCTTCTACATACGTCATCATGTCATTTGCTAATTAAAACAGTTTTACTTCTTACTTTCACATTGTGTCTTTATTTATTTATTTTGCTTTATTGCACGTCACTACAGTTGGTTAAGGATGTTAAGTGTGGAGGCCCTTTCCTTTTTCCTAATGTTAGGGAGAAAACAATCTTTCACTTTTCAGTATGATGTTAGTTGTAGTTTTTTATAGATATTCTTTTTTTTTTTAAACATCTTTATTGGAGTATAACTGCTTTACAATGCTGTGTTAGTTTCTGCTGTATAACAGAGTGAATCAGCTATACATATACATATATCCCCATATATCCTCCCTCTTGCGTCTCCCTCCTACCCTCCCTATCCCACCCCACTAGGTGGTCACAAAGCACCAAGCTGATCTCCCTATGCGATGCAGCTGCTTCCCACTAGCTATCTGTTTTACATTTGGTAGTGTATATATGTCCATGTCACTCTCACTTCATCCCAGCTTACCCTTCCCCCTCCCCGCCGTGTCCTCAAGTCTGTTCTCTATGTCTGCGACTTTATTCCTGTCCTGCCCCTAGATTCTTCAGAACGATTTTTTTTTTTTAAGATTCCATATATATGTGTTAGCATATGGTATTTGTTTTTCTCTTTCTGACTTACTTCACGCTGTATGACAGATTTTCTATTTCTTTTTGAGTCAGTTGGGTAATTCATAGCTCTTTTCAAGGAATTTATTCTTTCCATCAATTATTTAAATGTATTGGCTTAAAGCTGGTCATAGTATTCACTTATCTTTTTAATGTCAGTAGAATTTATATTGATGACCCCTTTTTCATTCCTAATATTGGTGACATATGTCTTCTCACTTTGTCTCGGTATATTTTCCTGCTTAGGGTTCATTGTGCATCTTACATAGTTAAGTTTTTTTCTTAAATTTGGAAAATTGTTCATTATAGCTTTAAATATTTGCTCTGCCACCACCCCTTTCTGGGACTTCAATTATACAAGTTTTAGATTGCTTAATATTGTCCCACTGGTCACTGAAATGTATTTCAATTTTTTTTTCACTCTTGTTTTCCTCCCTGTGTTTCATTGTAGGTAGTTTTTATTGACATTCTTTAAAAGTTTTCTAGTGTTCCTTCTGCGGTATCTAATCTACCATTAATCCCATGTAGTGAATTTTTCATGTTAGATATCCTATTTTTCATCTCTAGAAATTCTATTTTGTTCTTTTCAAAATATTTCCTTTGTCTCTACACTATGATTGTTTTTCTGTACTCAATTGAACAAAACTATAATAGATGTTTTAATATCCTTTTCTTCCAATTCTCTTTCTATCATTTCTATGATTCCTTGTTCTGCTTAATTTTGGTAGTTTTTCTCTTGGTTATGTGTCTCATTTTCCTGTTTTTTAGCATGCATAGTAATTTTTGGCTGGATGCTGGATGTGTACTCTTTACAGTGGTGATGATCAGTAATTGTTGTCCTACTTTAAAGAGTGGTGGCGTTTGTTCTAGAATGCAATTAAGTTACCTGCTGTTTAACTTCATCTTTTTAAATTTTTCTTTGGATATGACTTGGATAGCCTTTACTCTAGGTATAATTTGGCTCCCCTCCTAAAATGTGGCTTTTTCTAAATCTCTATTGAGTTTTAAGAGTCATCAGTGAGGTCTCTCCACAGTGACTGGAGCAAACATATGGATCCCCATCTCTCCCAGTCAGTTTTTGCCTATTGTCATAGGGTTTCATCCCATGTGTTTACATCTTATTATTCAGCTAAGTTTCAAAGGGCCTTCTTAAGATTTCTAGTGTTCTTCTTCTACATAGCTCCCTCCTCGTTGGAACTCCAATTCACTATTTCCATGCTTCTTAAACTTCTTGAATTACAGTCTCTTTCTTCTCAAATTATTGATATAGCCATTATCTGATTAAAACCATCTTCCCTACTCCAGGTTCTAGAATATATAACTCCAGATAGAAATCTAGGGCAATCATAAGGCTCACCTTATTCATTCCTAGTCTCTTAAGGATCACAGTCCTGCACTAGCCATTGTCCAATGTACAGAAACAGTAGTTTCTAAAATTATTTTATTATTTTACCCTTTAATTGTATTTTTAGTGCATTTTTATTTGATATAACCTTAACTGTGTTTTCCCCCAGTTTTATTGAGATATGATTGAAATACCTGTGTAAGTTTAAGGTATACAGCATAATGATTTGACTTATATATATTGTCAAATAAGTACCACAATAAGTTTAGTTAATATCTGTCATCTCATAAAGATTTAAAAAAGGAAGGAAATCCCTTTTTCCTTGTGATGAGAAATCTTGGATTTACTCTTTTAACACCTGTCATATATACCATATAGCCGTGTTAATTATTGTCATCATGCTGTACCTTTCATCTTTAATACTTATAACTGAAAGTTTACACCTTTTTTTTTTTTTTTTTTTTTTGCGGTACCCGGGCCTCTCACTGTTGTGGCCTCTCCCGTTGCGGAGCACAGGCTCCAGACGCGCAGGCTCAGCGGCCATGGCTCACGGGCCCAGCCGCTCCGCAGCATGTGGGGTCTTCCCAGACCGGGGCATGAACCCGTGTACCCTGCATCGGCAGGCGGACTCTCAACCACTGCGCCACCACGGAAGCCCAAGTTTACACTTTTTGACCACTTTCATCCAAACAGTAATTTACTGCATTTTAATATACTTTGTCCAGTTCTCTCTTTGCTAAAGGCAGGAGAGTAAATCTGATTTTTTTCTTTCATCATGAAAGCAGAAGTCCTTCTCCTTTTCCTACTTCTCCTCTTCCTCCTCCTCCTTCTCCTTCTTCTTTTTCTCTTGGTATTTTCTGAGGTTGTTTTCCAGTGTTCAGTTATTGTTTCAATGTCTGGAGATTCTGTCATGGGACATGTATTTTTTGTCACGCGGCGTGGATTACTTGCAATGATAGTGACTTCTTGATGGCTAGATTATACCAAAATGGCAAGTTACTGAATGATATTTTAACAAATCTTATGTTTAACTTAATTTTATGGTATAAAACAGGAAATTTTATAATACCTGTATTTCTGTCTAATAGAATTACCTTCTTCAAAGCAGGTCTTAAACATTTCATTTTCCTAAAATATAATAATGGCTTATATTTTTCTATATGTCATCCACTTGGGGGGAAAAAATCTGTATTAGTTTCCTAAGGCTGACATAACAAATAAAGCTTGTGGCTTAAAACAACAGAAATTTATTCTCATATTTCTGGAGGCCCAAAGTTCAAAATCTGGTTGTCAGCAAGGCTACATTTGCCCTAAAATGTTCTAGGGAAGAATCTTTCTTTGCATCTTCTAGAATCTGATGGCTCTTGAAATTTCTTAATTACATCTGCAAAGATCCTTCTTCCAAATAAGGTCACATTCTGAGACATATCTTTTGGGGGACAATAATTCAACCGATTACAATACCTAATGAAAAGAACATCATTTAATACTGATCCCTTGAATTTCATGTGACAAGCTGATGAGAAATTGTGACTTTCCAGGAAATGACTATATGACTATGATATTATGAAATAGAACTTCTCTCTCTCTCTTTCTCTCTCTCACTCTCTCTCTCCAAAGAGAAATACCTTGTTCACAGGTTTGTACCATTTGCTATAATAGTCATAAAAGAATAACATAGTACCCTCCTTCAATATAGTTACTGATAAGTCATCAATACACAAATAATTAGAGCTCTGTTCAATAGAGCAAATTAACAAATGTCCAAAGGCAGGTTGTAAAATGGATGGGTATACTACTTTAGAGAAGAAACATCTGAAGTCTGCATTCAACTGGAAAAGCTTCATAAATAAGAGGGAGCTTGAGAAGGGCGTTGGAGCACGAGGGACAGAATGGAGGGCACTTCAGAAGGAAAAGAGGAGAGAAACCAGAGTGAACAAAGGCTTAGGGTTAGGCATGGGAAAAGTGATCAGGTGAAAGAGGTGGAAAATTCAGTAATTAGGTGACAAACTATGAATTCAACCTAGGATAAGACCTTGATGTTTGTGATATTGTGATTTGTAATAAATATATATTTGGTTTTCATCCCCATTTCTGGCACACAGCTCCTAAAACCCTTGGAATTTCCCAAGTATAGAGCATAAAGGTGTCTTTGTTATGTTAATGAATGACTTTGGGAAAGCATCTAAGGATGCTGGTTGCTAGGGGAGCCAACCATGTGATGGAGGGTAGGAGATCTCAGTCACATCCCCTGAACTCCAGGGAGAGGTGAGGGGCTGAGTGAATGGCCAATGGCCAATGATTTAATCAATCATATCTATATAAGGAAGCCTCCATAAAACCTCCAAAGGAAAGAGTTTGGAGAGCTTCTGTGTTGGTGAACAATTGGAGATGTGGGGAGAGTTGCACACATGGAGAGGGCATGGAAGCTCCATGCCCCTTCCCACATACCTTGCCCCATGCATCTCTTTCATCTGGCTGTTTCTGAATTACATTCTTTTATAATAAACTGGTAATCTAGTAAGCAAAGTGTTTCTCTGAGTTTTGTGAGCTTCTCTAACAAATTAATCCAATGCAAAAAAGGCATTGTTGGAATCTCTAGTCTATTGTCAGTTGATCAGAAGCACAAGAGAAAACCTGGACTTGCAATTAGTATCTGAAGTGGGAGGCCGTCTTGTAGGACTGAGCCCTTAACCTGTGGAATCTGATGGTATCTCCAGGTAGAAAGTGAGTTGAATTGAGTTGAACCGTAGGACACCCAGCTTGTGTCTGAGAATTGCTTGGTCATGTTGGGGAAAACCCCACACATTGGAATTGGTTACAAAATCATAATATTTATCTCATAGAAAATGAAAATCCACTTATTTTTGGAGCATGGATTATGAATGATCTTATCTCTTTACCTTTTTCTCCCACTTCCACCTCTTCCTCCTTCAATGTTGTTCCAAGATAATCTCTCCAATAGACTTTCCAATGTTGTTCCAACATAGTCTTTCCACTAGTCTACTATGCACATTCAAAACCTCTTCAGTCTTTTTGCATTTCTTCAACACCTCCCCCAATCTCATAATTTTCTCCTCCCTTCTCTCAATCAATTTATAAAACTTAACATAGTGACTCTATGGTCATTTAGATGTGAATGTTTGCAAGTGAGCCATGTGCAGAAGTAGTACCACCCAATAGACATTTTTCTTTCATTTCAAACCCAGAAACTATTTAGATGTTGACTGTACTTGAATATTCCTTTGATTAAGAGGTAGGGTTTCTATATTTTATTATAGCTCCAACCTTACTGTAACAAAATGCAAGGCAGATTTAAGTTTATATTTAGCAGGGATCTGTTTAAAATGTGAATGAAGACCAGTGTGGGTGAGTGGGAACCACACTTGCATTCACTGGTAATGCTCTGGTTCACTCTGGCTTCAGTGATTTCCCTTCGGCATGCTAGGGTGGAGCAGAACAGCTGATGAAGGGGGCAGCAGTTTGAACATACGGTTTAGTCATGTAAATATTCTCTAAGCTCCAGCACTGAAATATTACTCTCAGTTTATTAGTTCACAAGAAAAACACAAATATGTGTGCAAATAAGCATTGCATGCAAAGATACCTTTAATACTGTAACTAGTCTTATTATTTCCAATTTAGTCTTTTCTGGAAATGAACAAAAATGAGGATTACAAGCTTGTCATGATATCTTCACAATAGTTATTTCTAATACAACTGAAAACAACAAGGCATAATCTATGGAGTAAGAGGTGGTAAGTAGGTTGTATATCCCATTTCCCTTCCTATGTTCCTCCACACATCACATGACCACAGATAATGAAGTATCATATGAATGCTTTGTTTCTCAGCCTTTACACATTTTCTCCTCCCATCCAGGCTGCCACATAATTAAAGGAGCACTTTAAAGAGTCCCATATTGTAGAGCATCACGTAAGCCTCAGGCAAAATATAACAGCACTAACTGGTCATGATAGAAAAACCCTCCCATAGCCATGATTATTAGCGAAAACAAACAAAATGAAAATTATGCAGACTAACTAGACAAACTTTATCAGAAGTGTCTACTCTCCTTTTAAACAGCAAAAACAAAGCAATGAAGAAAAGTTTAAACATGACCACTGATTCTGGAAAAGGAAGAAGAACATTTTAGGTACTCTTTCCTATGCCAAGGTCATCTGCTTTTCTGCATCACTCAATCCTAATTAAAGGTAAATGAATACATCCAGTGACAGTAAACTGGCTCCTAGGTGGTCTCGATCTCCCAAGGGCCGGAGGAAGAACATCTACAACAGCAGGTAAAATGTATTAGATTTGCTGAGCCTATGGAAAGACAGAATATGCAAAAGTGTAAAAAATTGTCTTTGAATGTGAAGTGGCAAGCTGCTTATTCCCATAAGGCTGAGGATTGTGTCTAAATTAATCTTGCCCCTGGCATGAACTGTAGAGAATCAGATACTTTTACAAATGTGACTGTTACTGTTATAGCTAAATGAATGCAATGTATGGGACAAAGGATTTAGGTTGAGCAGTTTAAATAATTTGCACATTTTAGAATTTTAAAACTGGAGTTGTCAATTTGTTTTTGTAAAGGGAGAGAGAGCAGATATTTTAGGCTTTATGAGCCATACTCTGCCACAACTACAGAAATCTGCTGTTGGAGCAGGAAGGCAGCAATTGATCATATGTAGAATAATGGGCATGGCTATGCACTTGCACTGAACTATTAACAACTCCCACTCTAAAGTATTAACATGTTTACCAGAGCTGAGCCAAAGCATGGCTCTTGGGGAGTGAGAATGAAAGTGGCTGATGATGAGGTTTATTGTCAAAGAGAAAGGCTAAGCTCCAACTCCCATAGCTTCTGCTAAATGTCTCTCTAGGGGAAAAGCTGGCTGGCAATGCAATGGAAGCATCAATACAAATTCCATAGACCTCTTTCTAATTAGACTCCTGCACTCAGTCTCCACTCCATCCACAGCAATGTTGCAACTTGCATGGCACAGGAAAATACAGAGAGTGTTCACCTAGCGAAAGGAATAAGTGAGGTGTCTTTCCTGCCCATTAGGAATGGAATATATTGCTTCTCACAGCCAAATCAATTGAAATATTTCAACAGTTTAAATAAAATTGAATTCTGATCATTACGCTAGATCAATGGTTCTCAACTGGAGGTGATTTGACAATGTCTGGAGACACTTTTGGTTGTCATAACTGGAGAGTGAGTGGTTGCTACTGGCATCTTGTGGCTAGAGGCCAGGGATGCTACTGGACATCTTACATGCACAGGACAGTCTCCAACAACAAAAGATTATCCAGTTCCAAATGTTACTGAATCCAAGTTCACACTGCTCACAGCATGACAGGCCAGTAAATCGAGAGATGAGTTGTGGGGCAAGAAATAGCAACTTTATTTGGAAAGCCAGCAGACGGAGAATATGGTGGACTAGTGTCCCAAAGAACAATCTTCCCCAAGTTAGAATTCAGCCTTCTTTTATACTAAAAGGGGAGGAGGTATTGTTGGTTGCTGCAAATTTCATGGTGCCAGAATCTTTTGTTCTTCAGCTGTCCACATAGGTCTGGTCACAATGTTCCTATAAATATCCAAGACAAATGTTATTCTCTGTTCTGCAACTTTTTATCTCTGTATGAATGGAAAAGTGTTATACCTTTAAAGGTCAGAATCTTGAGAATGGGCTATGCTGTATATTTCAGGCTATAGGCAACATTCTTAACCTGTAGCAAAAGCAATAGAATACAAAGGTTAAAGTAAAAGACACAGATCCAATATGGAGTCAGATTTGTTCTTCCCCTTTTCAGAAATATCGATAGTGCCAAAGTGGACAAACCCTGTGCTGATACTTTAATAAAGTCCTCCTTTAGTGAACATAATTACAAAAAACACAAAATACATTATCTGGAGAAGTATTGAGAGCCATCAGCAAATAAAAACTTGTAAGAGCAAAAGGGTTCCAAGTAGTTTGCTGAAGGTATTCTCTTGAAAATATTTTGCTCTTTCAAATTAATGCAAGAAGCAAAAGAACACCTCTTATTTTTAGATCTCAGTGCAGTATCTTTCAGAATATGATTTGAAACAATTTTGTTTTGAATTCAGATATTTTGTAGTTTAATTTTCTAACCCTGACACTGGTTACAAATTTAGATATATTTAGGTTTTGCAATATGTACATGATATAGTCTGGAATTATATCAAGTTTGAACAATAATTTACCTGGTTGATGCTGAGGATTGGAACTTTGGAAGAGAGATGGTTTAAAGGACGTGATAAAATAGGAGCAATGCTTTTGTAGAGTTGCAAAGGGATTAGTGGGGCCTTAGAACTTCCTGAAAACTATATGCTTTTCTGTCGGGAAGGCAGGAGCTAAGATATGGTTGAGGCTGTACTGACAGAATCAGGTCAAAGTGTTCTGCTTCATTTTGATGTGTCTTAACATGGAGTTCCTCAGATGGAGATAAACCTATATAACTCTGAGTCTGGGGAAAAGAAGAACACTCCAGCAGACACATGGAGTTTCCTCAATGGATAAACTTAATATGTTAATCAAGTTTACCCTAAATGACCAGGAGCTATTGAAACTTATCATAATATTCCAAATCATTCAATAACAACTAAATTAGGAAACAGGAACTAATCAATAAATTCTCCCCTGAACAAAAATAAAATCAAACTAGCTGGTTATTTGCAGCATTTAAAAGAAAATTCCTGCTACTAGGTAATTAATTAAAAAAAAAAGTTTATCTCAAACTCCCAATCTATCCCTCCACCCCACCCTTCCCCTCTGGTAACTATAAGTTTGTTCTCTAAGTCTGTGAGTCTGTTTTATAAATAAGTTCATTTGTATTATTTTTTTTTTGATTCCATGTATAAGCGATATCATATGATATTTGTCTTTCTCTGTCTGACTTACTTCACTTAGTATGATAATCTCCACGTTTGGGATTGACACGTACACACAGCTATATTTAAAATAAAATGTCTTTTTATGAAAAAAAGTTTACTTTAGAGTAGTTTTAGGTTTATTTTTTAAAAATTTGAAAGGTAGTACAGAGAATTCCAGTATATACCACATCTGGTTTCCCCTATTATTAATTACATTATTACATTACATTATTAATATCTTACATTAGTAAAGTGCATTGTCACAATACTTTATTATCAACTAAAGTTCATACTTTATTCAGATTTCCTTAGTTTTTTTCCTAACATCTTTTTTCTATTCCAGGATCCCATGCAGGATGCCATATTACATTTAGTCATCATATCTTCTTTTGTTGCAAAAGTTTCTCAGACATTCCTCATTTTTTGATGGTTTTAAGAAGTCTTGATCAGGTATTTGAGAAGTCCTGATCAGGTATTTTGTAGAATGTTTCTCAAGTGAGATTTTTCTGATGTTTTCCTCAATATTAGTTTGGGGTTGTGGGTTTTGGGAGGAAGACCAAAGAGATAATGTGCCAATCTTAACAAATTGTAACAAGACTACATGCTACCAATGTGATGTATAACTCTTGACATTAACCTTTATTGCTGAGCTGAGTTAGTGTACTTCATTGAGGTATTCAGTGTTAAACTGAATTTTATTTATGTGTTGAAATTGTATGTACTAAGTGACATACATCATATAAAATAGCTTGACAGAATGTTCAGGTAACTTTCCTTTTTTTAAATCACTGTATTTCCCTGAAAAGTATTCATTCAACTATTTCTTTAATTGAAACCAGAACCATTCACTACTGTGTCACACCTGATCCTAGACTAACTTATATTAAGCCTATGCATAACAGTCTCTACTTTACTTCTGTGAAATGATAGTGAAAGACACATCTCTTTTCTAAGGTGGCATAAAAACACACTATTACTATTGACTATGATATTTTTAGTGAGAACATCTTGCACTTTTTATAGCATTTTCACATGCACTACTTCTCTTGAGTCACATCAAAACCCTATAAAGTAATCAGCAGATATTATTTCTTTAGTCACAGTAACTACCTTTGGTAATTAGCTTTCAATATAGCAATTTTTTGGATATTGTATGTGTCTTCATTGTTTTGTGAAAGCAAAGATATATTAACAGTTAAGGAAAAGTACAACTCTTCTTTCCCTAAAAAATTTACATTTGTACTTATTGAGTGTATGTAATATATAAACTTGTAATTAGAATATATCCAATGATTTCCATTATAAAAAATATTGTCAGCACAGGCCCATCATGTAGCTGCAGCACAGCATTCCCTAACGTTGCAACTGGGGGAAAAATCACTTTCCAGTCTGTTTTGCAAGGTGTGCATGTCCATCTGGATTCCCTGAAAGTCCATCTGCTGCCTCGGTCAAGAGAAATTCCACTTGCATGAAGGTTGCATGCCTGCAGATTGCATCTTTGTTGCAAAACTAGCTACAGAAGAGAAGCAAGACAAAGTCTTCTGTGTTCCCCTCCATTATCAAAGGAAAGGGGAAAATGTCTCAGTTGAAAGCCATATGACTGATAGGGTCTTAGTGTTCTGGCCTGGTGTCAGGCCTGAACCTCAGAGGTGGGGGAGCCAAACTCAGCACATTGGACAACCAGAGACATCCCAGATAATATCAGTCAGTGAGAGTTCTCCCAGAGATCTCCCTCTCAATGCTAAGACCCAGCTCCACTCAATGACCAGCAAGCTCCAGTGCTGGACATCCCATGCGAAACAAGTAGCAAGACAGGAACACAACTCCACCCATTAGTAAAGAGGCTACCTAAAATCATACTAAGTTCACAAACACCTTAAAACACACCACCGGATGTGGTCCTGCCCACCAGAAAGAAAAGATCCAGCCTCATCCACCAGAGCACAGTCACCAGTCCCCTCCACCAGGAAGCCTACACAACACACTGAACCAAACTTACTCACTGTGAACAGACACCAAAAACAATGGGAACTACAAATCTACAGCCTGCAAAAAGTAGACCACAAACACAGTAAGCTAAGCAAAATAAGAAGACAGGAGAATACACAGAATGTGAAAGAACAAAGTAAAAACTCACCAGACAAAACATATGAAGAAGAAATAGGCAGTCTACTTGAAAAATAATTCAGAGTAATGATAGTAAAGATGATCCAAAATCTTGGAAATAGAATGAAGAAAATACAAGAAACGTTTAACAAGGGCCTAGAAAAAATAAGAGCAAACAAACAATGATGAACAACACAATAAATGAAATTAAAAATTCTCTAGAAGGAATCAATAGCAGAATAACTGAGGCAGAAGAATGGATACATGACCTGGAAGATAAAATAGTGGAAATAACTACCACAAAGCAGAATGAAGAAAATAGAATGAAAAGAATTAAGGACAGTCTCAGAGACCTCTGGGACAATATTAAAAACACCAACATTCAAATTATAGGCATCCCAGAAGAAGAAGAGGAAAAGAAAAGGACTGAGAAAATATTTGAAGAGATTATAGTTTAAAATTTCTCTTATATGGGCTAGGAAATAGTCAATCAAGTCCAGGAAGTGCAGAGAGTCCCATACAGGATAAATCCAAGGAGAAACACAACAAGACACATATTAATCAAACTATCAAAACTTAAATACAAAGAAAAAAATATTAAAAGCAGCAAGGGAAAAGCAACCAAAAAACATACAAGGGAATCCCCATAAGGTTAACAGTGGACCTTTCAGCAGAAACTCTGCAAGCCAGAAGAGAGTGGCAGGACATATTTAAAGTGATGAAAGGGAAAAATCTACAACCAATATTACTCTAGCCAGAAAGGATTTCATTCATATGTGACAGAAAAATTAAAACCTTTACAGACAAGCAAAAGCTAAGAGAATTCAGCACCACCAAACCAGCTTTACAACAAATGCTAAAGGAACTTCTCTAGACAAGAAACACAACAGAAGGAAAAGACCTACAATAACAAAATGAAAACAATTAAGGAAATTTTAATAGGAACATGCATACTGATAAGGACATTAAAACTAAATGGATTAAACGCTCCAACCAAAAGACATAGACTGGCTGAATGGACACAAAAACAAGACCCGTGTATATGCTGTCTACAAGTAACCACTTCAGACCTAGGGACACATACAGACTGAAAGTTAGGGGATGGAAAAAGATATTCCATGCAAATGGAAATCAAAAGAAAGCTGGAGTAGCAATTCTCATATCAAACAAAATAAACATTAAAGACTATTACAAGAGACAAAGAAGGACACTACATAATGATCAAGGGAGCAATCCAAGGAGAAGGTATAATAATTGTAAATATTTATTCACCCAACATTGGAGCACCTCAATACATAAGGCAAATGCTAACAGCCATAAAAGGGGAAATCAACAGCAACATAATAAAGTAGGGGACTTTAACACCCCACCTTCACCATGGTCAGATCCTCCAAAATGAAAATAAATAAGGAAACACAAGCTTAAAATGACACGTTAAACAAGAGGGACTTAATTGATATTTATAGGACATTCCATGCAAAAACAACAGAGTACACTTTCTTCCCAAGTGCTCATGGAATATTCTCCAGTATAGATCATATCTTGGGTCACAAATCAAGCTGTGGTAAATTTAAGAAAATTGAAATTGTATCAAGTATCTTTTCTGACCATGATACTATGAGACTAGATATCAATTACAGGAAAAAAAAAACTGTAAAAATACAAACACATGGAGGTTAAACAATGTGCTACTAAACAACCAAGAGATAACTGAAGAAATCGCAGAGGAAATCAAAAATCACCTAGAAATAAATGACAATGAAAACGCGATGACCCAAAAGCTGCGGGATGCAACAACAACAGTTTTAAGAGGGAAGTTTATAGCAATACAATCCTACCTCAAGAAACAAGAAATATGTTAAATCAACAACCTAACCTTATACCTAAAGCAATTAGAGAAAGAAGAAAAATAAACACCCAAAGTTAACAGAAGGAAAGAAATCATAAAGATCAGATCAGAAATAAATGAAACAGAAACAAAGAAAACAATAGCAAAGATCAATGAAACTAAAAGCTGGTTCTTTGAGAAGATAAACAGAATTGAAAAACATTTAGTCAGATTCATAAAGAAAAAGAGGGAAAGGACTCAAATCAATAAAATTAGAAATGAAAAAGGAGATGTTACAATGGACACCGCAGAAATACAAAGCATCATAAGAGACTACTACAAGCAACTCTATGCCAATAAAATGGACAACCTGGGAGAAAGGACAAATTCTTAAAAAGTTTTAACCTTCCAAGACTGAACCAGGAAGAAATAGAAAATATGAACAGACCAATCACAAGTAATGAAATTGAAACTGTAATTAAAAATCTTCCAACAAACAAAAGTCCAGGACCAGATGGCTTCACAAGTGAATTCCATCAAATATTTAGAGAAAAACTAACACCCATCCTTCTCAAACTCTTCCAAAAAATTGCAGAGGAAGGAAAACTCCCATACCCATTCTATGAGGCCACCATCACCCTGATACCAAAACCAGACATAGATACTAGAAAAAAAGAAAATTACAGATGAATAGCACTGATGAATATAGATGAAAAAATCCTCAGCAAAATATTAGCAAACAGAATCCAACAGCACATTAAAATGATCATATAACATGATCAAGTGGGATTTATCCCAGAGATGCAAGGATTTTTCAATATACGCAAATCAATCAATGCGATACATCATCTTAACAAACTGAAGAATAAAAATCATAGGATCATCTCAAAAGATGCACAAAAAGTTTTTGACAAAATTCAACACCGATTTATGATAAAAACTCTCCAGAAAGTGGGCATAGAGGGAACCTACCTCAACGTCATAGAGGTCCTATACGACAAACTCACAGCAAACATCATACTCAATGGTGAAAAACTGAAAGCTTTTCCACTAAGATCAGGAACAAGACAAGGATGTCCACTATCGCCACTCATATTCCACATAGTTTTGGAAGTCCTAGCCACAGTAATCAGAGAAGAAAAAGAAATAAAATTAATACAAATTGGAAACGAAGTAAAACTGTCACTGTTTGCAGATGACATGATACTGTACATAGATAATCCTAAAGATGCCACCAGAAAACTACTAGAGCTAGTCAATGAATTTGGTAAGGTTACAGGTTACAAAATTAATGCAAAGAAATCTCTGGCATTCCTATACACCAATAATGAAAAATCAGAAAGAGAAATTAAGGAAACAATCCCATTTACCAACACAACCAAAAGAATACAATACCTAGGAATAAACCTGCCTAAGGAGGTGAAAGACTTGTACTCGGAAAATTATAGAACACTGATGAAAGAAGTCAAAGATGACATAAACAGATGGAGAAATGTACCATGTTCTTGCATTGGAAGAATCAATATTGTGAAAATGACTATACTACACAAAGCAATTTACAGATTCAATGTAATCCCTATGAAACTACCAATGGCATTCTTCACAGAACTAGAACAAAAAATTTACAATTTGTATGGAAACACAAAAGACCCTGAATAGCCAAAGCAATCTTGAGAAAAAAAACAGAGCTGGAGGTATCAGCCTCCCTGACTTCAAACTATAGCACAAAGCTACATTAATCAAGACAGTATGGTACTGACACAGAAATAGAAATATAGATCAATGGTACAGGATAGAATGCACAGAGATATATCCACACACATATGGGCACCTAATTAATGACAAAGGAGGCAAGAACATGCAATGGAGAAAAGACAGTCTCTTCAATAAGTGGTGCTGGAAAAACTGGACAGCTACATGTAAAAGAATGAAACTAGAACACTACCTAACACCATACACAAAAATAAAAACTCCAAATGGATTAAAGACCTAAATGTAAGACCAGACACTATAAAACTCTTAGAGGAAAACATAGGAAGAGCACTCTTTGACATAAACCACAGAAAGATCCTTTTTTGACCTACCTCCTAGAGTAATGGAAATAAAAACAAAAATAAACAAATGGGAGTTAATTAAACTTAAAAGCTTTTGCACAGTGAAGGAAACCATAAACAAGACAAAAAGACAACTCTCAGACTGGGAGAAAATATTTGCAAATGAAATAATGGACAAAGGATTGATCTCTAAAATATACAAACAGCTCATGGAGCTCAGTATCAAAAAAACAAACAATTCAATTAAAAAATGGACAGAAGACCTAAATAGACATTTCACCAAAGAATACATACAGATGGCCAAGAGGCACATGAAAAGATGCTCAACATCACTAATTATTAGAGAAATCCAAATCAAAACTACAGTAAGTTATCACCTCACACCAGTTAGAATGGACATCATGAGAAAATATACAAACAACAAATGCTGGAAAACATGTGGAGAAAAGGGAACCCTCTTGCACTGCTGGTGGGAATGTAAATTAATACAGCCACTATGGAGAACAGTATGGAGGTTCCTTAAAAAACTAAAAATAGAGTTACCATATGACACAGCAATCCCCCTACTGGGCATATACCCTGAGAAAACCATAATTCAAAAAGAGTCATGTACCACAATGTTCATTGAAGCTCTATTTACAGTAGCCACGTCATGGAAATGACCTAATGCCCATCGACAGATGAATGGATAAAGAAGATATGGTACGTATATACAATGAAATATTACTCAGCCATAAAAAGGAATGAAATTGGGTCATTTGTAGAAACATGGATGGACCTAGAGTCTGTCATACAGAGTGAAGTAAGTCAGAAAGAGAAAAATAAATATTGTGTATTAACACATATATGTGGAATATAGAAAAATGGTACAGATGAACTGGTTTGCACAGCAGAAATAGAGACACAGATGCAGAGAACAAATGTATGGTCACCAAGGGGGGAAAGTGGCAGGGGTTGGGGTGGTGGTGGTGGTGGGATGAACTGGGAGATTGGGATTGACATGTATACACTGATTTGTATAAAATAGATAACTAATAAGAACCTGCTGTATAAAAATTAAATTAAATTAAATTAATAAAAAACAAGGTATACCAAAAGGTGAAAATAAAAGAATAGAAAATGCTGTACTTTTTGATCAGTACCAGAAGAAAGCTGGTATAGCTATACTAACAAAGAAGACCTTAATGTTAGAAGCCTAACTAATGATAATGAGGGTATATGATAATTTTCAAAAGTAAAGTCCACCAAAAATATCCAGCAATTCAAAATTTATAATAAGAACAATTCAAAATATATTAAGTAAAACTAAAACTAAAATGAGAAACAAATCTACAATCAGAATGGGAAATTTCAAAATCTTTCTTTCATGAATGGATAGAGGCACTTGACCATATCCAGGGTTATAAAATTTACCTAAACAGGGCTTCCCTGGTGGCGCAGTGGTTGAGAGTCCGCCTGCCAATGCAGGGGACACGGGTTCGTGTCCCAGTCCGGGAAGATTCCACATGCCGCGGAGCGGCTGGGCCTGTGAGCCATGGCCACTGGGCCTGCACGTCCGGAGCCTGTGCTCCGCAACGGGAGAGGCCACAACAGTGAGAGGCCTGCATACCGCTAAAAAAAAAAAAAAAAAAAAAAAAAAAAAAAAAATTTACCTAAACAATTGAAAGAACAGAAATCTTAGAGAGTATATTCTCTGATCACAGTGAAAATTACCAAGAAATGAGAACAAAAAAATAACTATAATATTTCCACATGTTTGGAAATTATTCAGTACAGTTCTAAGTAGTCCATGTGTCAAAAAGAAATCACAATTGAAATTCGAACATATTTTGAGTTGAATGGAAATGAAAACGCTACATATCAAAACACATAGGATGTATTGAATACTGCCCTTACTGAAAAGTTTATTGCCTTAAATTCCAATATTAGCCAACAATAAAAGCTTAAAGACCTATAATCCAAGCATCCAAATGACAAATGAAATATAAATAAAATGAAACATCTGATGAAGTCCAAAGCTTAGAAAGGAAGGAATAATAAAAACAAGAGCATAAACCAATGGGGGGTGGGAGCACAAACCACAAAGTTAGAAGTTTGGTTTTTGACAAGATAAATAAAACTGGCAATCTCTTTGCAAGATGAATCAAGGGTGAAAACAAAGCACAAATTACCAATATCACAAGTGGAAAAGGAAATTCATTATAGATCCTAGAGCTTCAAAGAACAATGAAAACATATTTGAGAAAGTTTATGCCAATACATTTAACAATTTTAGATCAAATGACAAATTCCTAAAATTACAAAATTAGCCAATGGGCACAGGAAGAATTAAAAATCTGAAGTCTTGTGGAGAAAGGACTTGAGGACACAGGGAGGGGGAAGGGTAAGCTGGGACAAAGTGAGAGAGTAGCATTGACATATACACACTACCAAATGTAAAATAGCTAACTAGTGATAAGCAGTTACATAGCACAGGGAGATTAGTTTGGTGCTTTATGATCACCTAGAGGGGTGGGATAGGGAAGGTGGGACGGAGATGCAAGAGGGAGGGGATATGGGGATATATGTATACATATAGCTGATTCACTTTCTTATATAGCAGAAAGTAACACTGCATTGTAAAGCAATTATACTTCAATAAAGATGTTAAAAAAAAAATCAGAATCTTTTCCCTCATATTTGAAAAACGTGTCTGTAGGAGAATGTCCAGATGGCTTTGCCATGCAATTCTACTAAAATTTTAAAGAAGAACGAAAATGCAAAAGACTGATAATAGTAAGTGTTGACAAGGATGTGGACAAACTTGATCTCTAATAAATTGATATTAGGAATTTAAATGGGTACACTTTAGAAAACTGGCATTGTCTACTCAAATTAAATATACCCATACTAAATTTATACCCAACAAAAATAGCTACCTATAGCTGCATAAAAAGAACAGTCAAATATTTAAACAACCCAGTTATTCACCAACATTTGAACTCCTAACTCAAAGTGTGTCATTTTTATACAGTGGAATATTATGCAGCAATGAAAATGAACAAACTTGTGCATCAACATGAACGAATTTCAAGCACATAATTTTTAATGAAGGAAGGTGGACAAAAATAATCCAAATGACATAACTTCATTTTATGAAATTCAAAACCAGGCAAAATTATCTTATAGTGTTGAAGTAGAAGAGGAGTTATCTTTGGAGGGTGATTGGAAGAGCTTGAATTGGGGAGGTTCTGGGAGATTTGTGATGTTCTATTTCTCAGCCTGAGTTATTGTTCCATGAGTTTTTTTCATTTTGTGATAATTAAGTTAACTGTACACTTTAACATTTTTTCAGTTTTTGGTATTTATCTTTTTAAGTTAACTTAAGAAAGCAATTCTTCATCAGTAGAACTTTGTGCACATGGAATTTAATTTAGTGTCTGTATATCTTGAATATCCTGCTTATCCTACATATTTTTAGTAAGAAACTCTTGCCGTAATTCCACCTGGAGTACTTTTTCCCTTCCTTCATAAACTCCTTGAAATAGCACCACGCACAATCTTTCTTTCTTCACCTATCTCAATGTGTTGCTATTTTTATGTCTATGGACTGTATAATATATGTTTCTAACCATAGTTTTCTGTTACTAGTAGCTTATCGTTGTATACTGTTGGATTTCTTTGTGTTGAGTTCATTCATTTTAAAGGATTAATTTCATTTTAGAGAATTAAAAATAGCTGAAGTTTGTTTAATTATGTACCGTGAGACCATTAAAGGCACACATTACACATGCTAAAAAAATAGATGCTGCTGCTATTCCTTCTGCTCATGGTGATGGTAGTAATGAAGGAGAAAAGGAGCACAGGCTAAGTGAAATAATGTAGAGAGTCTTCCAAGGGCATGCCTGAAGAATGCTAGATCCTCTGGTTGGCAGAAGTCATTGATCTTTCATTTTATTGAGTGAAAAGTACAAGCCAAGGGAGCACATGCTCCCTTGTTCAAATACTTGGGAGCACAGAAAAGGAGATTATTTAGAAATGGAAGAGAAAGGATAGATATGATGTGGTTTGCGGAGACATAAATTATGAAAAAGATATGCTTTTAAAAACCTTTCATGGAATTTTACTATATGGCATATGTTTAAAACCTTGTATCATATCTTCAAACAAAATATTCAGTAAAATATCCATTTTTACTATTGACATTTTTTGGTTGGATATATTTTTCACCCGCATAATGATCTCTGTTTCAAAGTCAGGAGGTTGGCAACAAAATATGCTCGTGCGTAGCCCCCAGTATCTTGGTTACAACTAGAAAAAAAAACAGTACAGAGATATTTCTTAAAACGCATCAAAATAAGATGGCTAGATTTTAAATCCTAAGTCAATTGCTTAGAAACTCTAGAATTCACTGACTAGCCAACAGTAAATTATCTAGCCTTCAAAAGCAGGAAATAGAATTCTCTGTGCTTCTTTTTAGCCCTGTTTCTGCTTCCAGAGTTCTTTATTCCATGAATTTACCAAATTCTGCCTTTAAAAAAATCTTTATTTTCAAACTCATCCTGCTCAAAAATTGCTTAACACTAAAAATAAAAACCTAATGGGACTTTTTCTAGAGATCCTGGATTTAGATTACCTATCAAAAGATTCAGGATGCTTCAGTTGGCCTTTTTTGCATCTCTTATATTTCTCAACAATTCTAGGCAAACATATTCAAAATTCAGGTTATTTTTTTACTGTTAAATTTCCAATTAAACTCTCTTTTGTCTGATACAAATTTGAGTCATTGCAAAACTTTTAAGTATGATTTCAACTCCCTTAAATATTAAAACTGCAGATTAATAAATTGTTAGCATATTTTAAAAGTTAACGGTTTTCTTTTTTGGTTTATTATGATCACAGGTTCTTCAGGGATTCAAAGTTTCTTAAGCTTAAATTGAGAGCTCTGTATCACAAATCAAATCTTACTGACTGCCTTTGAGCCTTCTTTCTTAGGAATGTGAGTGATTTGGTAGTTTGAAATTAAGGATTATATCTGTACATTTTTTAATGACTATTATCATGTTTTCTGAGATCTAAGATGACAGATAAATTTACTGCTATTTGGAAGCAATTTAATTTGTTCTTGTTTTCTTATTTTCAGAAGCAAATGTCTCTCTGGAGACCTCACAATATGTTAAATAATATGTATACTTATTATCATACTTGAAAATTTAATTAATTTATGAGTTAACCTTGCCATAATATTTACTTGCTAGTCTCATGTTAATAACGGGTCTAGAAAAAAGACAAATCTATACATTTCAGGAAAAGAGAAACAGCGTTTGCTTTAGAATGCATCAGGTTTTGCCTCAGTTCTTTAAATAAACTCTTAAAAATACAACAGTGGAAAGTCAGTAATTATTATTCTGTACCTATAATTGAAAAAAAAATGCATTTGGTTGTGACATGACTTTGTTCCCCATGTCTCCCTTTCTAAAGTGTTTACTTTCTTCTTTCTGGCCATCCTAAATCTATCCTTATATAAAGAGCCCATCTGACCCCTCTCCCTATTCCTGGGCAGCTAGTCACATTCACAGCAGTGTATTCATGGCTTTGGGCTGTTCAATATAGCAAATTTCTGGGCCTATGTATTTTCTCTTTAACTGGAGGGCAGCCACAATTTATTTTGTTTCCCTTATATCTGCTGTATCACCTACAATGTCCTGAATATATTTTTCCTCAGCAATGTACACAATAAAATGAATACTTATTCACCAATTCTGTGATATATCTTCATCTCTGGTGACACCAGGATGATATGATGCTATGTCTAAATGGATCTCTATGTGTCAAGAGAAGTTCATAGAGTCTAGTACCCATATAAATATGTTGCTTAAGATAGATCTCTCTTTAATTAATTCAGTTCAAAAGGTATTTATTGAGCACCTACTATATGCAGGACAAATACAGATAGAGTAGAGAATAGAACTGACAGAAGTCTTTGCTTTTATAAAGCTTACATTCCAGTAGGGATCAGATGATAAGTAGGAAAAATAAGTGTTGTGTGTGTGCTTGTGCACACGCGGGCATAACATCTGAGTATATCTGAGAGAAGAGCATTCTGGACAGGGAGAACAGCAAGTGCAGAGGCCCTGAGTTGAGTATGAAGGCATAGCAAGGAAGATGTTACAGAGTTAATAAGAAGTCAAGTGACATCAGTCCTTAGTATTAGATTATAATAAGAAGCCATTGGACAATTTTGAGCATGATCTATAATTCTGTAAGATTATGTAGCCCCTTTTTCTTCTTTTTGTCCCTTGGTGCACATCCTAAATAAAAGTATCAATTTATAATCTGTATATGATGACAATCTTTCTACACATATCACATATGTTTCATATATGTATAACTGAGAATAATATCATACAGATGTAGGAATAAGGAAACTTCCTATTACATGATCACCCCCATAAAAGTTAGAATCTAATTTGTAAATACTCAAATGCTTTGTACATACCATCGTTCTTAGGTTTACACAGAACTAGTTTACTCTCTGAAATATTCTATTTATTTATTTTTATTAGTTTAATTGAAGTATAGTTGATTTACAATATTATATTAGTTTCAGGTGTACAGAAACATGCTGATATTTAAACAGAAATGTTTCCAGAGACATTTTGAAAGTAAGCAAATGGGCTTTTTAAAATCATTTTTGTGATTATGTACATACTTCTTTCCCATGCATGTATTTTAAAATTTAAAACAAAAAAGCAGTTGTGTCTAACACACATTTTAACACACATGTGCTCAGTATCTAATCAGTGTTTAGGTGAATCATTTTCACAGTTGTGTAAATATTTCAGAAAAACACACACACGCACATGCACACACACACACACGACCCAAAAACACATTTTATCAGGGAATTAGGTATTATATGTACCTATTGAAACATTTTCTTTATGTTTAAAATATTTATTTCATTATGAGGGAAATTACTTAGCAAAAATAAAGCAATAAAAGAAAATATTATTGCTAGGATGTTTTTTCATTCATAAATCCTAACTTCATACAGATAATCAATCAATAAATAAAATTACAAAGATTATGTGATGAGTGAGAAGAGCCTTTGTGTTTAACCTATTTGGGAACTTTCCCATCCCTTTCTTCCCAGAACATATCTTACTAGTTTTGGGGAAATTTTTACCTGTTTCCATGTGGTTCTCAGGTGGTTGTCAATAGTAAAACAGGTGTGACCTAACCTGAAACAATCATCTATTTCTGTAAATATCATGTTTAGTATAAGTGTGACTAAGCAACTCAAACTGAAGGAATTGAAATTCCTTATTGGAATTATCTGCATTCCTTATAGAGGTATAGCTTTATTTTCCTTTTCTTAAGTGACATTTAAGTGTATAATTCTGGATTAATCTGCATCTATATTTACTGACATGGAAAAATCCACTTTGCAGAAGGAAACAGTGAGAACAAGAGAAAAAAGTACAAATGAGAAGAGGATTTACAGACACATTTAAAGGAGTCAGAGAACAGAGAGAGAGAGACAGACAGACAGACAGCTAGTGAGAGATAGATAAATACAGAAGCAAAGAAAGACATTTATTTTCCCAATTCTAACCTACTCTACTGTCTCCCCCAGCCACATAAACAAATAAAATTCTTTGTGTTTAAGGAAATTTGAGAAGAATTCCTGTTATCTGCAACCAAAACAAATGAAACAGAAATTAATACGAGAAGTTATGTTGGAAAAAGAAGACCCTAAAATGGAAAACTGGCTGTGTTGAGGTGGGCTAAGTTACAAGGGTGATTCCATCATCCCAGGATGGAAATTGGCAGCCTTTGTTACACCACAAGAAGCATATCTTTGGGTTTCATGTGCTTACTGAGACTGGAGCTATAGGAGACTTGCTGGAAAATATCATAATTCTTAGAGTTGATTTAAATCCTTTCCTTCAGTAATGTCCTGAATGAACATCACAAGCTTTTATATAAACTGGCCCATTGAAAATTAGAAAGGGCATAGCCATTTTGAGTTTATTTTTGTGTATGGTATGAAGGAGTGTTCTAATGTCATTGATTTAATGCTGCTGCCCAGCTTTCCCAACATCACTTGCTTTCCCAGCATCACTTTCCCAACATCACTTGCTGAAGAGACTGTCTTTTCTCCATTGCATATTCTTGTCTTCTTTGTTCAAGAGTAACTGACCATAGATGTGTGGATTTATTTTGGGGCTCTCTATTCTGTTCCATTGATCTGTATATCTGTTTTTGTGCCAATACCATGCTGTTTTGATTACTGTAGCTTTGTAGTATTGTCTGAAGTCTGAGAGTGTTATGCCTTCAGCTTTGTTCTTTTTTCCTCAGAATTGCTTTGGCAATTCCAGGTCTTTTGTGGTTACATATAAATGTTAGGATTATTTTTACTAGTTCTGTGAAAAATGTCATGGGTAATTTGATAGGAATTGCATTAAATCTGTAAATTGCTTTGGGTAGTATGGCCATTTTAACAATATTAATTCTTCCAATCCAAGAGCATGAGATATCTTTCCATTTCTTTGAATCATCTTCAGTTTCCTTTATCAGTATTTTATAATTCTCAGCTTTCACCTCCTTAGATCCATTTTCTCTCCAATACTTTGTGAACTAAAGCAATGACAGTGAGAATGAAACAGTAAAAAAAAAACAGCTGATTCACTTTGTTATACAGCAGCAAGTAACACAATAATGTAAAGCAATTATACTCCAATAAAGATGTTAAAATAAATAAATAAATAATAAATAAAATAAAGTGCAGGGAACCACGAAAAAAAGAAAAGGGAAAAAATGATTTAGGCTGTATTTAAAAGATAAAATATATACAAAGATGTCATGGGTAAGAAGGAGAAGTAAAGATGACTGAATAATTACTTAATATGTATCAATATAATAAGCATAATATTTCAATTTGCTTATAATTTTTATTTCCCTGCTGAAGAGATGGGAATGCTGAAGAGATTAAGCATTTTTTTTTATTGTTACTGACCATACACTTACATGTCATTTGCCCATTTTTGTATTTTGTTCATGTGTGTATGTTTTAGGGCATGGCACACAGAATTGTTGAGGGACCTTATTTATTCTTTCTCTGCCTCTCCTCATTTAGCTTGGGACAAAACGTTAGGAACTGGTTATTTTTCAGGAAGCATTAATTATGTAATTCTGCAATGGTCTTGGATTGTTGGTAAGAGAAAGAGAAGAAAGAGAGAGAGAGAGGAGTTGAAGAAATGAGAAAGAACTATTCCATAGATCTGTCTGTATCAGTTTGAATTCTCTAAATTTTGACTAACAAAATCTAATTCCAATTCATTTGAGCAGAAAAATAACTTATTAGTTTAAAGAACTTAAATTCCAGTGACAACCTGAGCTGTATATCCAAGGACTCAAACGATATCCTCATGACACAGTTTCTTTCTGACTACTTGCTCTGCTTACTTCTGAGTTTGCTCGATTCTCAGAGACGTTCTCCTTTATTCAGAGGGAAAAGATAGTTGTTAGTAAGTCCAGATTTATATCCTCCCAACTCCACTTGTAGGGAAAAACATTGTTCCTCTCTTCTGGTACCTTAAGTGAAAAATCCAAATAAAAGTCTCCATCAACATGACTGACTTGACTTGTGTGATGTTGGGCAAATAACTTAATTTTCTCTATCTTACTTGTAATGTAGGAGTAATAATTATAAAAATAATAACAAAAGTAATAGCTGCCTGATAGTGTTGTGAGGAATGTGAGTTAATTTATGTAAAACTTGGCAAATATAAGGTGCTTGGCAAATATGAAGTTCTGTAAAAAGATAAGCTTCTACAATCTACCATAACCCACTCATGCTCAGCACACATAATAGTGTATATTAGTAGCAATAGTAGTAATAGTAATAATAATTATTAATTAATTAATTTATAACTTTTTAATACAAATTTTAAAGGTTACTTTCCATTTACACTTATTACAAAATATTGGTTATACTCTCCGTGTTGTACAATACATCCTTGAGCCTATCTTACGTCTAATAGTTTGTAGCTCCCACTCCCTCATCCCCACACTTATGTTATTATAGCAATTGTTTTAAGCTATCCAGAATGCCTTATGATCATCATCCTTGAATTAACAGTACCAGTCAGCTTTAGGAAATCCTCTCTTTCTATATTCACTCATATTGGAGCTGCCAATCATGGTGTCACTTTTTTCACAGGGTTTTAGATTAGCCAATTGATGTAGACTGGCTCAGATCCTAGACATAATGATTATTCTAAAAGATGAGCATGTTCAGTCCAGAGACCATTTCCCAAATTTTCTAAACAGGAAGTGAATGAGGGTAGCTTTTAATTCATCTTGGATCAAAAGCCCTAAATATGTAGAAGTGAAGCCATATAAGATTTTATTTCTGCTATATGGAGATAGTTGGTCTGAAAGGGTTGAGAGGGAAATTTTGGTATTTTTGCCCAATTCCAGTCCCTAAAACTCAGTTTTTGGTTCTTTTGATTTTATTTTTAGCTATTTTATTATTTTTCCCAGTCATGTTCATGACAAAATTCCATTGTTTCTTAGGCTATGATGAGTAATATTTCATTGCTCAAAACCAGAAGTGACTGGAATAAGGTAGGATGTTATTATAGCTAATGAATTATATACAGTTTGATAAATGTCTTACAGAGAGCTAGTCATAGAAAGCTAATTCTGAGAAATCCCCAGAGATCATTGAGACAAATGTCCTCTTAGATATAGATAAGTAAATTGGTCTTGGAGAGGGTGCATTAGCTTTTGATTTCAAGAAGAATCCAGCTGGCTAAATCAAGCAGATCTTTAGATAATGCTAATATCTAGTGTGGCAATAGAAGGAGAGGTTTGGAGGAGAGGCATGAACTACAGGTCCATTGTCCACACTATAAGAAATTCTGGGAACTGATTCTTATAAACCAAATGCAGAAGATCAAATTCACAAACCAAAATCTCCATATCTTAATTTAGAATGTGAGACGAACTTTGATCGTAAGACATACCAGCCATATAAGAAGACACTCAATTGCCTGTGTATTCATTGGTTATCACACATAAATTTATTACCTAATTCTTTATGCTGAGAGAGACATTAAGCAATGACATCTCAGTGTCACCAAGCATACCCAGTACCCAGACCTTGGTTTCTATACCACTCTCTACTAAATACGTCTGATATGGCTGATTCTGGGATTGAGGCTGAGAAATACAAGATGTACCTGGAGCACCTTGTGGTTTGAGAAAGTAAGAAAGAGCTCAAAAAAAAAAAAAAGATGAGGTAATTGTCCAAAGGACAAGAGGTGCCAACCTGAAAGACCCCAGTAGCCAGAGCAACAAAAATATGTAAGCAACAAAATAAATAATGTAGTATTGGATTATAAACCAAAGTATAAAATAATTATACATGACTCCATATAGATATAAATAAATGCTTGATAAGTAAACAGGGAGAAGAGTCAAATCTTTCTTGAAAAATATATTCAAATAATTTATGTAGGTTCTTTCTCCTATAGGTGGTAGAATTTAATTCTCATCTGACCCCCTACACTTGAGGATGGGCTAGACTTAACCACTTGCTTCCAAAGTATAGAGTAGGGAATGGGAAAAAAAGTAACTTTTTAGTGCAGAAACCTGGAAAACACTACCTTAACCAAATGATAAAATCTAACATTGTTAGTGATTTCATGTGAATATCATGTCATACCTGATATGATGTTACAAGTATGGTGCTTCACCTAGTTGGCATTTTTGAAAAATATAACTTCAGTCTAATCATGAGAAAAACAAAAAACAACCTCAGATCAGAGGACATTCTATGGGATACCTGGTCAGTACCCCTCAAAAAGCTCATTAAAAAAAAAAAAGATTGAGAAATAGTCACAGACCAGAGAGACTGGAGAATTGACTACTAATTGCTGGTAAAATCCAAATAAAGTCTGGAGTTTAGTTAAGAAGTGAACAGTCATGTACCAATGTCAGTGTCCCAGTTTTGACAAATTTACTATAATAATGTACAAGGTTAACCACTGGGGAAACTGGCTGAGGGGGTACACAGGAACTCTCTGTATGATCTTTGCAAATTTTCTATAAACCTAAAATTATTCCAAAATAAATGTTCATCAAAGTAGTAAGAGTATGTTGAATATTCTTAACAAATATTTTCATTAATTTATGAACTGCCTTTTTTGACTATAGGGGTGCTTTTGTTAAATGTGATTGTGTTTGGATCAAAATACACAGAAAGTGCATCAATAACATTCTTTTCCTTAGCTGCTTTTTTTCTGGCACTACATAGGACAGTGCAGAATCTGTCCTGTCATCCCTCATTGCAGTCACTATTCAACAGTATTATCTGAAATTAGTAGAAAGAGACAAAGGAAGCATTGGCATTTCTACTTTCATAAATGCTAGCAGATGGAGAGTCAGGAGGTCTTCCCAGACTTAGCCAGTGGGTGGTTTCAGAGTTTCCTTCCCAGCGTGGTCTTATTTGAATAATGGTGGCAAATTACACATGACTTTATTAAGCACCTTTCACTTTTCAGAAGAAAACTACTTTCCATTAGATGTAATATAATAATAGTTATGTTAATAATGACACCAACCTCTCATCATAAGAACCATATTCTTTTTTCTTTAGTTACTATAGAAATCACCTTAGATTATATGTTGAGCTTGTTGCAAAGTTGAAATGCAACATAAATTGTCTTCAGTATGATTTTTTCCAACTTGAGTGCAAAGTAAAACTAAAATCCTAGAACTCAAAGCCTCAAATCACTATCTAAAATAAATTGAGAGTAAAAACATTAATTAGAGATGTTTTCTATGAAGGATTTATAGTTTAAAAGAGAGGGTAAGAGCTGCTTTTGAAATATGTTTGAACCTATGGACTAAGCAGATTTATGAGATAAAGAGATTCAAGATATAATTTTTATAAAAATCCAAGTAATATTAAAAGCACTAGCAATTGTAGTCAAATCAAGCCTTGGTAGTAAAACTATTATAAAACTTATGCAGTACTCTTAATTCTCAAAAATTATGCTGCTGTTGCTCTATTTATCTTTATGATGCTCTGCAGAAAGTTCTTCTCTGAAGAACCTGAAATATATTATATTAGGTGATCTCTGAGAATTGAGTGTCTAGGATTATTTGTACATCTTGTTGCTTAAACTGATGCTGCTATGAAAAATCAATTAATTAAACAAGAAAGCAAATTAAATTGGGTTTTTATAAATCTTTTCTCCATCTGCTTTGTATATGTTCTTTTTTCAGTAATAAACAAGTAGGGGTTTTGTAATAAAAATTAGTAAAAAATATTTTTCATACACAAAATTGAACAAGACTTCCATCAGTTAACTGACTAAATAGTGTTAAACAGAAATATTGAGCTCATTAATGATCACACTTAGCTAGAATTAAGAGGATTTGGGGGACTCCAAGATTAATCCAAAACTCCAAACATATTTGGAAAGAAGGTATGCTATATACCTTTAAAAATAAACAAGGCAATTTGTCTGTCCTGAATCCTTTCATTCCATTATTTTCTGGAACCAAATTTGCTGCTAGAACTTTTTGTTTCCAACAAACTTTTACCATTGCTGATAAAAGAGCTTACTTATTTTTAACTCTAAATCAAGCAAGAACAAACTTTGTCCAAAAATCACAGGAAATTCAATACTTGAATGTCCCATCATGACCTCCAACGTAACTTGCACAAAGTAGAACTTATCATTTACTAATTTCCTCAAATGCTACAAACCTATAAACAACACTGCCATTATTCTATTGTTTACATGCAAGAAATCTTGGAGAAACTTAGAGAAACTTTTCCTTTTTTTATCAATCTTTTAAAAAAAATAATCACCAAAGTTACCTACTTATCTTTTGAGATATCTTTTGGAATCACAGCTTCTTTGCCATTCTGTCCACAACCGCTGTCACCCAAGAATTAAGCTTCTCATTTCTGGACCATCAGTTGATCCTCCTAGTCTCAATCTGTCTAGTGAGATTGTCTATTTAAAGAACTGAGATCGTCATCCATCGGGAAACTTACCTTTCTTTTATCTAAATGTTCATATCGAGACTCTATCCATTCAGTCTACTATTGAATTGTCTTTGACCCATTACACTTATAATCAGCACAATGAAATTTACCATTGCTTAATGATTGCTATTTATGTACTATTAAAGTTTTATCTTCAAATAGATTATGAATACTTGAGTAGTTGAAGCCATGTCTTATATCCTGCTCTCTCATAGTGCTAGTATAGTTTTAGGATCAATAAATATTTGCCTGATCACAAAACTATTTTAGTGCCTCAGGGAGTTTTATTATTTATGAGTGATAGCAGACATGGTTTATTTCAAATTCTCATTTGAGTTGCAAAGAATGGTGAAGATGAAGATAAAAAATCAGTACCAGTGTAAGTAATTCTCCTTCCAGGTTAGCCTATCAAAATAAGGACCTTGTTGTGGTGTATATGTGCAGGATGCAAGGAAATATGATGGAATAAAAAGCTCTTTGGTTTTTATCCAGACCCTACCAGTAAGTTCAAGCAAGCAAGCAAACAACTGTTTGGCTAGTACCTCCTTTTCATAGTGAACAGTCTCATTTTATAAAGTGGTTAGAAAGTATGTAATTGTAACACGATGGTGCTAGGTAAAGACTTTCCCCCTTCTACTCTCAGAAATTGTCCCAAAGCAACAGAAATAAGAAGACAACATGCAAAATGAACTAAACACAAGTTGACAAAATTCAATACAACAAGTGGATATCTGAAACTCTAAATCACAAAATGGCTGCCTAAATCTATGAAGAAAATAAACAGTAGTTCAGGAAGATGCTAAAAGAGGGTACCTACAGCTGCAGATATCATTTTTAAAAAGCCCTTTAGCATATGTCATCTAAAAAGTGGTATGTCTGGGGTATAAATCCACTACTTGGAAGAGCCCCTGTGCTTGAGCTAATTTCAAAGAAAAGTAAGATGATGAAGCTCAACAATAAAACATTTGAGACATATGCAGGAAGCAGTCTGCTATGGAGGCTGGCAGGGATAAGAGAGATTGAATTCTGAGTAACTCTATAGCTGTCAACCTCAGCTGATTGGGCCAAGGAGGATGGAAGGGTCACAAGGGCCAAGGGAATTCATTTGAATAAACAACCCTGAGGTAGTAGGAAAATACCTGCTTACTTTGTAATATAGTCCTGGCCTTTGCCTATATGAAATTTTTGTAAATATGCGCTCCAGGAGAAAAACTCTCACATTAGCTGGAATAAAGTGAATAAAGAGGAGCCAAAACTAACGTAACACAAGGGGAAAAATGATATGAAAATTTAAAAGTATAAAGGATTATAGAAAAGTGATTCATATGTAATTCAAACAAAGAGGATTAAAATATGCACAGTTTGTATCACAGAAGGAAAATAAATGAAATAATGTAACAGAAAAAAAGTTAAAATGAAGTTGACAGAATTACAAATGAATCGGAGAAGAACAGATCTACATATTGATCCAGGAAAACTAAACAGATAATTCATGAGGAAAATTGCTTGTAGACAGACTGAAAAAAATTAAAATAAAAATTTCTATGAGAGGAAATAATCAGACTCATCTCACATTTCTCCAGCACCAAAGACTAGAAAATAGTGGAACAATGCCATGAATAACTTATGGAAATAAGTGTACACAAAGCCAATGTATGTGCATATATAAAAGCAGTGAGAAACATTTTGGGTATATAGGAACTCAGGAAACGTTCTCAGGAAGCTATCTTGTAGAAACCACTTGAGAACCAACTTTAAACAACCAAGATATGAATTGAGAAACAATAGTAAATGGATCATGCACAGTATTAAACACCAATAAATCAAGTAATTACATTTACAGAAAGGAATATCAATATTGTAAACCTGACACAGTCAAAATGATACAAAATAATAGTATTCGGTAAGAAAAGGGAATGAGAAGCCCATAGGTAGTGTAATTACACTAATTTTCTCACTTTAAGGCTAAGAATCTGAGGAGCTCATTTATTATTTTTTAATTTAATACAAAATTATAAAATCAAAGGTAAATAACAAAACCAACTAGTGTTAAGTGGTGGATAAAAGGAACGAGAAGAGGAAGAGAGACTCAATGTATAATTACATCATTGCTTCTCCTAGGGAGTCAATAAACATCTCAGTAAGTGCAGAAGAATTAGTCTGTTATTAAAAAAAAATTACTCAGATTTGAAAAGGAAGGGAATTCTGACACATGCTACAACATGAATGAACTTTGAAGACAATATGTTAAATGAAATAAGCCAGTCAAAAAAGATAAATACTTTATCTTTCCACTTATCTGAGGTACTTAGAGTAGTGGAATTCAGAGACAGAAAGTAGAATGGTGTTTGCCTGGGGCTAGGGTGAGGGGGAAATGGGGAGTTATTGTCTGACAGGCATAGAGTTTTAGTTTGTGAAGATGAAAATGATTCTGGAGATGGATGGTGGTGGTGGTTGCACAACAATACGATTATAGTTAATGCCATTGAGTATACACTTAAAAATGGTTAAAATGGTAAATTTTAAATTTTGTATATTTTACCACAATTTGAAAAATAATTTTAAAAAATATAAGTATTAAACAACTATGGAGTATTTACCATGAAGTTAATGAAACATGCTTCAATGTCCCTCTTCTGCACACTTTCTACATTTTGTTGTGATTCATTTCCTAATTCTAAAAAAAATTTTCACTTGCCTGGTTATTTTGTTTCATTACTTTATTTTCTTGAAGAAGGAACTTCAAATTTTATAAGCTTTAGATTCTACTGGATCTACTCCTGGTTTTAAAGGTAAATATCAGAATAAAAAATACACAAGTCATGTGTGCACACACACACACGGCACAAAGTCATTAAATACATAATGGGACTGTTTGAAAAACTATGACAAATAGAATAATTATATATATAATACATATATATATGAAGAACTAAGATGAAACAAATCTTGATTTTAAAAACTGTAAGTGGACCAAACTCACTTTTTTTTTCATGGAAAGCATTTTATTTTAAATATAGCAGTGTGTACATGTCAATCCCAAACTCCCATTCCATCCCTCCTCCCCACCCTTCCCCCCTGGTAACCGTAAGTTCATTCTCTAAGTCTGTGAGTCTGTTTCTGTTTTATAAATAAGTTCATTTGTATCATTTTTTTAAGATTCTGCATATAAGCAATATCACATGATATTTGTCTCTCTCTGTCTGACTTACTTCACTTAGTATGATAATCTCCGGATCCATCCATGTTGCTGCAAATGGCATTATTTCATTGTTTTTAAAGAATGAGTAATATTCCATTGTATATATGTACCACATCTTCTTTATCCATTCCTCTGTTGATGGACATTTAGGTTGCTTCCATGTCTTGGCTATTGTAAACAGTGCTGCAATGAACATTGGGATGCATGTATATTTTTGAACCATGTTTTTCTCTGAATATATGCCCAACAGTGGGATTGCTGGATCATAGGGTAGTTCTATTTTTAGTTTATTAAGGAACCTCCATACTGTTCTCAACAGTGGGTGCAACCAATTTACTTCCCACCAATAGTGTAGGAGGGTTCCCTTTCCTCCACACCCTCTCCAGCATTTATTGTTTGCAGATTTTTTGGTGATGGCCATTGTGAGTGGTGTGAGGTGATATCTCATTGTAGTTTTGATTTTCATTTCTCTAATATTTAGTGATGTTGAGCATCTTTTCATGTGCCTGTTGGCCATCTGTATGTCTTCTTTGGAGAAATATCTTTTTAGGTCTTCTGCCCATTTTCTGATTGGGTTTTTTTTTGGTTTTTGGATATTGAGCTACAATGAGCTGCTTGTAAATTTTGGAGACCAATCCCTTGTTGGTCACATCGTTTGCAAATATTTTCTCCCATTCTGTGGGTTGTCTTTTCATTTTGTTTATGGTTTCCTTTGCTGTGCAAAAACTTTTGAGTTTAATTAGGTCCCATTTGTTTACTTTTGTCTTAATTTCCATTACTCTGGGAGATGGATAGAAAAGATATTGCTGCGATTTATGTCAAAGAGTGTTCTGCCTATGTTTTCCTCTAAGAGTTTTATAGTATCTGGTCTTACATTTAGGCCTTTAATGCATTTTGAGTTTATTTTTGTGTATAGTGTTAGTGTTCTAATTTCATTTTTTACATGTAGCTGTCCAGTTTTCCCAGCACCATTTGTTGAAGAGACTGTCTTTCCTCCATTTCATAGTCTTGTCTACTTTGTCATAGATTAATTGGCCATAGGTGCTTGGGTTTATTTCTGGGCTTTCTATCCTGTTCCATTGATCTATATTTCTGTTTCTGTGATGATACCGTACTGGTTTGAAGACTGTAGCTGATTCCTTCAGCTCCGTTTTTCTTTCTCAAGATTGCTTTAGCTATTCAGGGTCTTCTGTGTCTCCATAAAAATTTTAAGATTTTTGAATCATTATAAATATTAATCTTTATAGTGTGTACCAGAGAATCTCCTAAAACCAAATGACACAGAGAGATTGAAAGTGAAAGATGGGTAATGTGTAGCAGACAAATGAAAATCAAAAATAAATCAGTCACAATCTTAACATCAGACCAGGCAAAATCCAAAGGAAAAAGCACTATACAACAAGTATACTACTATATAATGAATAAGAGTGAAATCCACAGTGAACATCTAACAGATAACTTTCTATGCACAAAAAAAGGTATAGCATCAATAATCAACCAGAAAAAAAACTAAAGAAAATACCTGAAGAAAGTGGTATGAATGCATTTGTGGTCGGTAACTTTTATTCACCTTATATGCTCAAGGAGTCATAAAATAAGTTCCAAAATGTAGACTTATGTATTAAAATTGAGATGTGCTAATTGATATAAAGTTAACTTTGTTCCCTGAGTATAAGAACAAGCCTAAATTTTCTAGTACCCATGGAATATTCACATTAGCATGGGCACACACACACACACTAATTGCTGAAACCAGAGTGGTAAGTAAATGGGGAACTATGATTGTCCTGAGGCCAAATGCTATTATCAGGAACCTCGAATTTGGGGGAAATTAATGACCTTTTGGGTCTTCACAAGATGGACAGTTAAATCTGAGAGGCCTGCACAAGATTGGAGACATCTAAGATACTATAATCTCAGTGAGAATCTTGGTTAAAACAGCAGCAACCGTAACAAATGGAACCAGAAGGAGATCTGTCTGTCTCTGCTACAGCTCTGGATAGAGTAAAAATAATATTTGCTGAACCTGATAAGCATAGGCCTGCCTCACTAATTTACACCACCTGAACTGGTCAGGGGCCCCTCAATTTGAGAAATGAATTTAAAGTTCCAGTTTATTGGTATCCAGGTACTAGCAGAGGCAACCTCAATTCTTCTCTGGAGATCCTTATTCTAGTAGCACAGGAATTTCAAAGATTAAAGCCAGCAAATAGATTTAATTCTTAACAAATGACAAATACACAATGAAACAAGTCATGATCAGGAAACAATAGAAGCAACAGGAAAATAATTTTGTTTATGACATGCTGGAATAACTAGACAAGAAAAAAATAAAATAAATATGTACAGAATATTTAAGGCAATATAACTTATTGGGAAAATGGTCAAATATCAAAAGACTATCATTGCTAAAATGTCCAGTTATGCAGAACCAGCAATAGCTTGCCACAGATATAAACATTACACTAATAATAAGTATAGGACACTCCCCACCATTAGGAAATTTTCAAAGCACAAAATGATGAAGAAATCCAACTAAAGGACTCTATAAACTAAACTTTATATGGCAAAAACAAATCTTCCCCCTCCATTCCTGACGGACCGAATTGCAATTCTCTTGCTTTTCTTCTAAGAGGCACTGATAATCTCTTATCCAGGAAAACCACCCTTTGAAACTACGATCTAAATATTAGCCTTTGCTTTCTCTTGCCAAATTCAACTAAAAATCGTGTAAAGGTAATTTTGACATTACTTATGAGACTAATAATGGTAGAGGTGTACACCCTTGGCTATCGTCACAGCTACTATGGCCTGGAGACACATTTCTAAGTTTAGAAATTGGCTTATGAGTGTGTTATCTGTCCAACAATTACATCTCTTCACAATGTACTATATAAACTTTACAGTTGGTGAGAAACTTTAATAAGCTTTTTGTAAACTGAGATTACATGGAAAAGGAAACTAACAACATTTTAGTGTTGCCTTGTGGGTTTCTTTCCTTTTATTTCTCTGAGTCAGCAGCATATACAGGCTCATGTCGTTGAGTGGGTAGCCAAACTCTGCCAACCTTTTGCCCAATGTTAAATTCCTATTTGACAAAGAATCTAGGGCTATTTTTTTAAAAAAAACAATGTTGTCCCATGTTTACAGTCTTAACAAGTGACAAAACATTGCTCAAATGAAAAAACTTTAATTTGAAAATACAATCAATGCAAACCACAGCTCCTTCATACAGTCTTCAAGAAACACTTCCATTCTCCAGGAAGTTGTGTAATGAATTGGCCATAGCTGGATATTGAATGTGGCACTGTAACTACATCTTGAAGCCCCAAGAGTTTAGATTGGCTTTTCTTGAAGTGCTTAATTTACCTGTTAAAAGTCTGCACTTTAACAATTTTCTCTCATCTCCTCTGCTGGAAGCCTGATAGCCAGGTGTTCTGTCTTCTTGTCTCTGGCAGTTACAGCTTGAGCATTTGACCAGTATGAGATTTATAGTCTTAACAACATGACCAAAGGTTACTTGTGCCATTGAAAATATAGCACCTGTGGCTTCACATGTCCTGAGAAAGCCACGTGCAGGGCAGCAGTGACAGGGGTACATCCCAACCCAATGGCTCCCCAATGAGAGCCTTGCTCTTTTCCTGCTGCCTCTCTTTCTTTGCTTCTGCCTGTTGATTTGGCATCCCCATCCATTGCACAAGTTATCAGCCTTCCACTATATTCCTTTCTGCTCAGACTAGAGTCCATTTCTATCACTTATAAGAAATAAGCCTGACTGATGTAATATCTCACCTAAAAAGTAAAGTATCTGTCATGATATCTTTTTTTAGTAATTTTTTCCATGTAATGCAGGTGAATTTTCTGTTTGTTGGTACAATTTCACTGTATCCTGATCTCTCCCTGCTTTCTCATTTCTGAATTTGTATACCAATAGAGTACAAGATTAAATTTTTCTAATATATGCTTAACTTTTCTTTTTTTTTTATTGTTGTGAAGCAACAGGCACACAAGTAGAAGGCACCAGGGCAGAAGCCAGAGGATAGCAGTTGTGAGGCGTTCATCTATTATCAAGTATCCTGGGAATGTGTTTCTTGGGGGCAAACTAAAACAGAAAAATTTGAATTGTTTGATGCTGAAATCAGCTCCTTAAGAAACTGCAGGCTCTGTTAGATTTAACTCCCAAAGGAAAATATGAAGTACAGAAACAATGACAAAATTAAAAAACGATGGGAAAAGTTGTATACAATAAGGGGAAGTAAAACAATTTTAACATTTTTCAAGTAAGATTTTACTCTGCATCAGGCACTGTTTCAAGTGATTCAGATCAGGGTTTCTTAACTTCAGCCTTGTTGACATAGTGGGTGGGATAATTCCTTGTTGGGAGCACCCATCCTGTGAATGTAGGATGTGCAGCAGCATCCTTGGCCTCTATCCACTACACCAGTTACACACCCTCAACCTCATTTATGGAAAAAAAAAAAGTGTTTCTGGACATGTTCAATGTCACCTGGGTAGGGGGCAGGGGAATCACCACTGTTTGAGAACCATTGCTTTAGATGAATTACTCATTTAATCCTCAGAACAAAAAAATGAAATAGGAATTATCATTACATCTTTTTTACAGATGAAGAAAAGGAGGCACCAATATTTATAGCTGCAGTCAAACAAACAAACAGCTAATATCAGGAGAGCTGGGATTCAAATCTAGGCAGTCCAACTCCAGAATTTTTGTTCACATTATTTGTCAGTTTTACCCAAAATGGTTGGGCTCAAGGGTTTGTTGATTCAAGGGTTTATTGAATTCATTTAAATATATAATTCATTTAAAAAATACAGTCTCCTAATGTCTTCTGATGTTTCATTTGCAGAAACTCACTTAGGTATTCAGTGCCAGGGAAAGGTTCACAATACCTAAGCTTACACTTAAGTCATCATTCCTGTATTTTAGATACACTTAAAAAAAGGCTTGGTGGGGAAAAAAATGTAGAGATATGACTTTTAAAAGTCAGCATTAGTATCTTCTAAAGTGAAATTAATAGCACATAGACAATTTCAACACCCCCTCCTTTAAATGCATTATAGACCTGAGCTATGAGCAGACTCAGTCCCACCCCAGTACAGACACACTTCACATGTAAGACCACGATTGCCTTGTGAAACCAAAATAGCAAGTCAGGTTTTGGCTTAAATCTCTCTAAACTGGAGCACATGCAGTGCTTATATGAGAACTTTGAATATATGCTGTTTCAGTCAATTTTTCTAAATTTCGAAGGCTTTGGGTTTTTTTTTCCCCTCCAAAGCAGAGTGTAGGTAAAAGAGGGGAATGAAATATGGACAAAAAGGGAATGTGGAAAGGGAAAGTTTGTGAGAAAAAGGAAACGGGAACTGAATGTTTTACTTGAAAGCAATTTTCCCCCTTTAGAACATTTTTTAAATTTATAATTTTAAATATTAAAATTTATAATTCTTGAAAATTAAATTTTAAATATCATCTGTAACTTGAGTTGGCAAAGTAATTAGATATATCCTGCCAGGAACTCTACTTCTAGTAAACAAATAAACAAATCTACAGAATGTCCCTTTTTTCTCTAGACTCACAAAAATTTTACAATTGGTTATCTTAATATATTGAAACATACAATTTTCAAACTTACTTTAAATCTTTGTTTCTTTCTAACTTGGCTAGAACATAAGGATCAGGTGGGGTGGAAATTGAAATGTTCTTGCAAATTTAGGAGAAATGGTTCATCAGAGATGAAAATTCCAAACAGCATGCTAAAGCTAATAGAACTTAGTGCCTATGGATTCAGCGCAGGTCATAATCGAGTTTTATTTGCCCTTTTAAGGACTTAGGCAAAGCTTTATTCCCTTAGCATAGTACATACAAGGTGCACTTTTCAACAGTCTGACTTCAATTATGGATCTTTTGGAAAGCTAATGATGTCTGTATTGTTAATACTGCCAACATTGTGTCAGTACATAGAAGAACCTGTGATATTAAACATGCTGATGTAAAAATATATGTTATTTCTGTTCAGCTGTGTGCAAACAATCTGGCTGAAGTGTTAGAATTATAGGCAAATCCTCTCCAGAGATAAAAGTAGAATGGAATTCTGTTGAAAGCCAGTAAAATGCTCTCTTCTTTTAAGTGGTTTCTTGGAGTGTCGAGGCCAAAATTTTAGAAGTTAATTACATGAGGTCTGTCACTCAAGACTTTTGGTTAAAGTTATAAATCCTTACTATAATATTCTTATTTTTCGGGGTGGGGAGGGCATCATTAGATATCATTTAGACAATCATTTAGAAATTTTAAAAATCTATACAAATTGAGTATTGAATAAAATAATTGATGATGTTTAAATTTTAAAGACAGTGGCAATAACAGTTCTTCAAGCAGCAAGATATAAGGATCTGAGACTCAATATTTTCCATCACCTAATTACTGCAACAAAGCTAAGATCATATTCTTAATGTTTATCCTTCACAGTAAACTTTCATTGATTGGTTATGAGTGTTGGCCATTGTGATGGGTTCCAGATGTTTAAATACAGTGACAGCTCATTGATAAAATGAATTATAGTGACCAAAGTAACAAATGAAAAGCACATTCTTCTAAAAAGTAAAAGGAATAATAAATGTGATATTTAGTCACATATTTAAGGTATCATGCTTCCAGATTAGTTTTTAAATATTTTTATTACTTAGTTCCAAATCTCTTGCCTAATATATCTCCTTTAAACAATGAATTCCCAGTGATATTATTTCCCATGTATAAAAATGTTTGTTTGATATTTTCAGAGAATAAACCTTATTTGGCATAAAATTAAAGTATATGCTATACATTAAAATTTTCTTTCATTTGCTGGTAATGACCAAAAGCAACAAAGTATTTGGTGCAGAATAGAAATTATCTTATCATAACAAAAAAACAGTGAGGAAGAAAGGTTTTATTATAAAGGAAACCCAAGAAATAGCATATTTAAAAAATATTGCTATCTTAGAATAGTATGGTATATTAATTTAGAGGTAGTCAAGAAAATTATGTGTCAATAAAAAGATAAATATTATTCCAAAGACCGTTGCTGCAATATAAATATTAGAATATATTCTTAGAGGCTATTATTTAATAGAATTTTCGTAAAGTTTTAGTAAATAGCTTCACTTATATTACAAAACAGAAATAATACTGGTTTTCATCTATATAAACTGTGATGGTGTCTCATATATAACTTCCATATAATAATAAATATTATTAAATATTTATAAAACAATAAAATAAATATAAGTAGAGACTAAGAAAAGTAATCTTTCTCTAGAGGTCAAATTCTGTGGTGTTTGTGTTTATTGACCCTGTTTTGCTTATATTTCCAGTGGAAATGAGTTTGATGATGGTGGAAAAGTGAAGATTTGGCACCCATCTAAGATTAAAGACTCAAGTTTATCATTACATAGCAACATTTAAAATGACTATTACCTTTTAAAGTAAATTTGTAATGATGGGAAGACTTTCTGGAAAAATCTTTTCATATAAGGGAAAAACAAAGATTTTTTTAACTAAAAAATCATAATGGTGATAAGTAATCCAGGTTCTTGGGCAAGACGTCATCAAAATTTTGACAAAGTTAGAAACATTTTTGCAGGGAGGGGAGTTTTAGGGGGGAGAATGGCAGATGCACAAGAGATGATTATTAAAAACTTTGATGATCCTTAGTATTAAAGGTGATTCAATTATAGAAATAACTCCTAATATAGTAAATCATTGAGCCACCTCACTGAGTACATTTTTGTCTTGTTTTATTTCATTTTTATAGGTGCTCTGACTAATTTTTGCATGATAAACTGTTGCTGAAGATAATTCTAAATGGCCCTGTGGAGTATTTTAAATTATAATATAAATTGATTTTCTTAATTGAATGATGTATCTCCTTTGTCTTAGTTTTCTGTTGCTGCATAGAAAATTGAACAAATTTAGTATTGTAAAACAATACCCATTTATTAGCTGTAGGTCAGAGGTATGGGCACAGCATGCCTGGGTTTTCTGCTGAGAATCTCACAAGGCTAAAGTCAGAGTGTCATTTTGGCTGCAGTCTCATTTTAGAGGTTGGGATCCTCCCCTAAGCGCACATAGTTTGGGCAGGATTCAGTTCCTTGCAGTTGTGGGACTGAGGTCTCTGTTTCTTTGCTGGCTGTCACCCAGAGGCCACTCTTAGCTTCTAGAAGCCACCCACATTCCTTGCCATGAGGTTCCTTCCATCTTCAAAACCAACAGCAGAGTATTTCCCTCTCATTAAATCGCTCTCACACTTTGAATCTCTTTTGCAAGAGCTCGATCCTTTTAAGGGATCCCTTGATCCATTAAGCCCACTCAGGATAAATTCCCTATTTTAAGGTCAAATTATTTGGAAACTTAACTACATCTGCAAAATCCCTTTGTGATAGGAGTTCTGCCTACCACATCTCTCCAAACTGAACTCTCCATTTCCTTCAAGCTCTAATCTGCTGCCAGATAGCTCATATTTTTTTTCTAAATCCAAATATAATTATGTTGATCAACACCATCACCAACGTCATTTCACATGTAAATGCAAATATTTTTCTGGCTTTCATTTGTTTATCCTTATGGTAACACACTTAGCTATTGTTTCTTCAAATATTTTCTGCCTATCATATCTTCATACTTAGTCCTCAAGTTTCATTTACCTAATTTTAGTAACTTTTTAGACCTTTCTTACTTCCAGGCTCCCTCATGCTTTGGATGCTTATTTCTCCAAACATATTAGCTACCTCTCCACTATACAAGTGTATTATAATTTTAGGTTCATTAAGATTCCAGCTTGGCCATCATACCCAAGAAACTTTCCTATCACCTTGCCACCATCCTTTGGTCTGGGACAGATGTCTTGTCTCTGTGATCCCATAGGACTTGTGTGAATCTCCTAACATCATTCTGCACTTTAGTTGCCTGTTATTCTCTCTACCTCACTGGACTGTAACTCTCTTGAGGAAAAACCTTTCTGAACTTTCTCCCATATCTCAATTGTTGTATTCCTGGTGTCAGACATAGTGTCTGTGACCAAAATTTGTCGAATTCATGAAATTTTGACACTTTCCAATTGTTTACATCATGTGTATAAAACACAAATAAATGGACTATTCTGTATTCTGGTTATTTCAGTTGCCTTATGGATTAGATAAGATCACTTCCACAGAGCTAATGCAATAGCTGGCTAAGTAAATGTTTATTATGTTTGTACAACTGGGAACAGGGTACTAATTGCACCTTTATTTTGCCCAGTTAGTTAGTAGAATAGATAACGTTGGAACCTGGATCAAAAAGGACCCCATAAATTCAACCAAAATGACGCCACAAATGCATAATTAATGAGGCAAAACGATAAACTTTTAATGAAGTTAAAAACTCAAATAGATGTTATCTTTGTTTTAAAATATTGGATTTATCTTGGCTGCAAGATATCCTTTATATCCTAGGTTGTATTTCCTTTTATTTTAATCTATTACTTTAAGAAAGTTTCCAGGGTGAGATAATTCCTTTAAGAATTGATTCTCCTAGGTCTACCAGGCACACGAAAGCATTTATATAGTTTCTTTTATCAACACTGATTAAATACTAACCTTTTTTTTTTCTTTTTAGTGAATGGCAAATAAATAAGCTCTTAATTTCTTCATATGTTATGCACTGATTGTACCTTTTTTTTTTTTTTTTTTTTTTGCGGTACGTGGGCCTCTCACTGTTGTGGCCTCTCCCATTGCGCAGCACAGGCTACGGACGCGCAGGCTCAGCGGCCATGGCTCACGGGCCCAGCCGCTCCACGGCATGTGGGATCTTCCCGGACCGGGTCTCCTGCATCGGCAGGCGGACTCTCAACCACTGCGCCACCAGGGAAGCCCCGATTGTACCATTTTATAGGCATTTTATCATGCATGTGTAGACATTGAAGAGTTAGTATTAGTTTTGCTAACAAAATATTGATCCTACAATGCAGATAGTACAATTATAGAAACAATTCTTAAGAAAAGTAATCTATTGAGAGAAATGAAGTCCCCATCATCAAATACAACATACATACACACACACACACACACACACACACACACACACACACACACATACACACACATCACCCAAATTAAAAATATATGTATATTTTTAGGGCAAATTTTCTTGTTGATACTGAAGAGTGAGAACATGCCCCTTTCTGCTGAATCATTTCAAGTATAAGCAGTTGTATTTGTTTTTTGGGGGGAAATGCTTTAAGTATTAGCGTGTATAAATTAAGTAATAAGAAGTAACTCATCCGGTGTTTACACAACACTTCAGCAAGCTATAGTAACACAATCATATAAACCCATTGCACAAGTGTAAAAAAACAGTTTACACCTGGCTTCTCTTTGAATGTGTTATCAAGTCCTTCATTAAATGAAAAAAGTCAACACTACTTTTTCACTCAGAAGCATGCTTTAAATAGCCATTCCTTTCTACATTCCACTTTTAAGCAATTGACAGTTTGCATTAGTTATCAAAAGCTTGTGTTCTTAGGAAAATTCTAAGTAAAATAAACATTTATAGGTGACTTTCACACATCTGAAAATATTTGTTTGAGAATTGATCATGCCTTTTAAACGTGGTGAATCTGACAAAAAATTTCTTTTCTCTTCTATATCTCATTTTTACTTATGAGTATTAAAGTTCTCCCAAAGATTATCTTAATTGTCATACTTGCTTTAAAAATAACTTCTTTGGGGGCTTCCCTGGTGGAGCAGTGGTTGAGAGTCCACCTGCTGATGCAGGGGACACTGGTTCGTGGCCCGGTCTGGGAGGATCCCACATGCCTCGGAGCGGCTGGGCCCGTGAGCCATGGCCGCTGAGCCTGCGCGTCCGGAGCCTGTGCTCCGCAAAGGAAGAGCCCACAACAATGAGAGGCCCGCGTACAGAAGAAAAAAAAAAAAAAAAAAAAAAAAAAACTTCTTTGAATTATACTTTTTATAATTTTCTTTCTTCAAATAGTAATAACTTTACCCTTGAATCTTACACTATTACAACAAGGACAAGATTTTTCTTCCAGGATATCTTCACATGTAATTATCAGTTATTTCTTGCCTTGATTTGTTAAATTGCATTCAAATAAAGTCTATTTTAAAACTCAAATTTTAAAAATTCCATGTGAGAAACGTTAGAAATGTGAAATTTATATTGATCTTCTTCTGACCCAACAAAAAGTGAAATGCTAGCGCTAGTTCTTAGTCTTGACCATTTACTAGAAATACCTGGGCAGCGGGGCTGCAGGAGACTCCTTATATTCTGGTTGCACCTCAGGACAATTGCATCACATTGAAGTGTGGGAACTTGGCACCAATATTTTTAAGAATTTCTAGAAGTTTCCAATGTGCAAGCAGGATGGGGAACCACTACTCTAACTTGGTGGTTCTCACTTTTTTGCACATTAGAATTATCTATGGAGCTTTCAAAACTTCTTTTAAAAAATCCAAACCATACTCCATACCAATCAAATCAGGTAGAGTGGACATGAGGATCAGCAGTTTTTAAGTGTTCCAGATAATTCCAATGTGTAGCCAAGTTTGAGAACTAGTGCTTTGGATTGAAAATCAGTTTAGATATATTTGTCTTTTGTATTATGTGTTGTGGTTTTATGAGATAGGGAGGTGGTGGGAAAGATGGCAGGAAGGGAAAGAATGATCACTGCAATTTTAAGAAATGCTCTTTTGTAGATTCTGTCTATTTAAGAGCAATTTAATTAAAACTTAACTTGTACTGTAGGTGAAACACATGTAGCAGAGACTTTTGCATGAAAACAAAATAAAAGTGTTTAATGAAGATCTGAAAAGTTTAGGAGAGGAGCATGTAAACCACTATGTAAACCACCCTTTATATTTTTCACAGATGAAATACATAATAAAGGGGACAGACATATGCTAAATAAAGCAACAGTTCTAGAACTTTTATTTTCTTTCCTTATACATTGTGCCCTTTGTTGAAAAACTAAGTGATAGATGGTTTATTTTTTTATATCCTTAGGTTGTATGAGATGTACCATTTTCAAAACCTGTTCTGACATTTTAGTCTGAATTGAGCTTGGATTCTTCCAAGTTCTATTACCATATAGATTAAGTTTCAATCCAAGTTTTAAACTTTCAGTTATGCTTTTTCAATAAGCATTCCAAAGAAAAGCTACAGTCAGGTCAATTTCTTAAAATGTTCTAGAAAAAAAAAGCCAAAATAATCATGAACTTTCCCCCCATAATCATTATGTTTATTCCTACATATGTCCAAATAATATTTTATGTAGTTCATAGTCAACTGTAGACATGCCCAATATTTTCTTTGTGCAATTCCTTCTGCAGCAAGTAAACTGCCAATTCAATACAATTTAAAAGATATATAAATTCTAAAATATGGAACAAATTAAATTTTGAATAAGTTTTCTTATTCCTTGGTGAGAAGGGTTGTGAAAAATATATATTGAAATTTGGAACAAAAGTAAGAATTTTACTAAATAGCTCCTTCATGTTCTTAAACTCCTGTTTCTACATGTGTCATCAAAATCACTATCTAGCCCTCAAGGGGTGTTATATTTTATTGAAGTGAAGATACTCTCTGCAAGGCTTCTATACCACACACACACACAAACACACAAACACACACACACACACACACACAAACCACATAAAGTTTTCCTAATAATCATTTCTCTACTGGCTTTTTGAAATTATGAGAGTAATTATATTTCTACTCCCTGATTTTGACCATATTTCAATGATCAAACATTGTAGAAACAGGATTGAAACACATCCATGCTTTAATCAACATCATTCTCCCTGCTGGAGCTATCATTTGCATCAAGGTCAAACATATGAACTCAGATTGAAAATCATTCAAAAAGCTAGAATAACTGTGGCAAGGCATTTAACCAAGACTCTACATGATCAGCCAAAAACAACTGTGTCTTTCACTCTTTTTTGGTGATTTTACTCACACACCCCTAGGTTTAAATTGGATTGGTTTTTTGGAGATAAGTGTCTATACCTTATGTACAGACACTTAAGTGTCTGATGACTTCCTAAAGCCCTGTTGAGCACATGACTCAATGAATTGGGAGGAGTCCTCTATGTTAGAAAACCTATGCTTTCATGTCAATGGAAACTCTTGCTATGACCTTAAACCTTCTGTTTGATCTGCTGTGGAGCCCTAGCTGAATCCCTGTCTCAACCATGAGGCATACTGAATAAAAATTATTGAAATGCCATGCTTGTGGAACAGTGTGTAAATCTTTGAACTACTGGATGAACGAACCTTAAATTTAACGTCTCTGCTTCCTGATCTTTAAAAAAAAAATAGCTATCAGAGATGAAACTATTTATATTGCCCTTGAATATATACTTTAGGAATTAGCCTGACTCAATCCAGTCATTTTGGAAATGTTTTTATCAGTAGATAGAAGATGAGTTTTGACATTAGCCAGGCATAAGTATGAGCTTCATCACTCACCGGCTCTCTAACAATGGGTAAATCATGTAATTTCTTAATGCTTTAGTTTCTTCATTACAAAATGGAAATAATAAAACTACCTAGGAGTTTGTGAGATGCAGTTAAATAGGACACAGTTTGTAATTACCTAACGTAGTAAATTGCACACATTAGACACCAAATTAAAATGACCTTTCCTGCTTTATAAATGTAAGGAAAGAGAAGTCTGGATCTGAGAGTGGGCTGATTTGAAGTGATAAAATAAACAATATCAGAGAGGTAAAAATAAAACCTATATAAAACTAATATATTTTTCAACTGTTCTATGTAATTGCATTCCCTTGCCTTCTTTGACCCACTTTCTACTTGTTTGTCTCACTCCTCTGGAGGATTGTATGCACGTCTATTCAGCCTAACCATCCCACAGGCACAGATGCATACTCTGGCTTTCATGTCTAAAAATATTTTAAAACAAATATATGCAGTTTAGATCAAAATATATACATAATTGTTTATAGATATTTGAGAAATATATTTTCTCAAATATCTATAAGAATATCTCTGAACAATGTACATTTACACTCAGTAGCAATGGCAAAAATGTGATAAATCAAGAAAACTAGGAACCACCCTCACATTTCTGACTTATCAAAAAGCACATGCACTCATGCTTCTGATGTGCTGACATAAACACATCACCACAATGTTTCAAAGATGAAGGTGTGTGGTATAGCAGTCTTAGTGAAAAACTTATCAGTGCACTTATTAAGAAACCCTATTAGGGCCATTTCAATATAGCTACTATTTTACTTATTATTTTTGAAATATTTATTTACTTATTTGTCTGCTCTGGGTCTTAGTTGCATCATGTGGGATCTTTGCTGCAGCATAAATGACATCGTTCCCTGACCAGGGATGGAACACAGGCCCCCTGCACTGGGAGCACGGAGTCAACCATTGGACCATCAGGGAAGTCCCTATTTTACTTATTGATAAATAAAAACTAATATTCATTTTTTTTCTTGGAAAAATTTGACTCAAGGATATTGTTAGATTTATCTAGCTTTTATTATAGACATTGGCGTGCACCATTCATATTCTTGGAAATTTTTACTCAGAATAAGGTGAAAATCACTGTATTAAAAGAAAGTTTGTTGACACCTTCAAGATGGCGGAGGAGTAAGATGTGGAGATCATCTTCCCCGACACAAATACATCAGAAATATATCTACATGTGGAACAACTCCTACAGAGCACCTCCTGAATGCTGGCAGAAGACCTCAGACCTCCCAAAAGGCAAGAAACTCTCCACGTACCTGGGTAGGGCAAAAGAAAAAAGAAAAAACAGAGACAAACGAATAGAGATGGGACCTGCACCTCTGGGAGGGAGCTGTGAAGGAGAAAAAGTTTCCACACACTAGGAAGCCCCTTCACAGGTGGAGACGGGGTGGCAGGAGGGAAACATTGGAGCCACGGAGGAGAGCACAGCAACAGGAGTGCGGAGGGCAAACCAGAGAGATTCCCACACAGAGGATCAGTGCCGACCAGCACTCACCAGCCCGAGAGGCTTGTCTGCTCACCCTCCGGAGCGGGCGGGGGCTGGGAGCTGAGGCTCGGGCTTCGGAGGTCAGATCCCAGGGAGAGGACTAGGGTTGGCTGCGTGAACACAGCCTGAAGGGGGCTAGTGCACCACAGCTGGCCGGGAGGGAGTCTGGGAAAAAGTCTGGAACTGCCTAGGAGGCAAGAGACCATTGTTTTGGGGTGCACTAGGAGAGGGGATTCAGAGCACCACCTAAACGAGCTCCAGAGACAGGTGCAAGCCACGGCTATCACCGTAGACCCCAGAGACGGGCATGAAACCCTAACACTGCTGCTGCAGCCACCAAGAAGCCTGTGTGCGAGCACAAGTCACTATCCACACCTCCCTTGCTGGGAGCCTGTGCAGCCCGCCACTGCCAGGGTCCTGTGATCCAGGGACAAGTTTCCCAGGAGAACACACCGCACATCTCAAGCTGGTGCAACGTCATGCTGGCCTCTGCTGCCGTAGGCTAGCCCCGCATTCCATACCCCTCGCTCCCCCACGACCAGAGTGAGCCAGAGACCCCTAATCAGCTGCTACTTTAACCCTGTCCTGTCTGAGTGAAGAACAGATGCCATTAGGTGACCTACATGCAGAGGCGGGGCCAAATCCAAAGCTGAACCCCAGGAGCTGTGCAAAGAAGAGAAAGGGAAATATCTCCCAGCAGCCTCAGGAGCAGCCGATTTAATCTCCACGATCAACTTGATGTACCCTGCAACTGTGGAATACCTGAACAGACAACGAATCATCCCAAAATTGAGGCAGTGGAGTTTGGGAGGAATTGTTGACTTGGGGTTGGCTTTCTGAATCTAACTTGTTTCTGGTCTTATGTTTATCTTAGTTTAGTATTTAGAGTTTATTATCATTGGTAGATTTCTTTATTCATTTTGTTGCTCTCTTTTATATATATATATATATATTTCCACTTTTTCTCTTTTTGTGAGTGTGTATGTGTTTGCTTCTTTGTGTGATTTTGTCTGTACAGCTTTGCTTTTACCATTTGTCCTAGGGTTCTGTTTGTACGTTTTTTTTTTAGTATAGTTTTTCGCACTTGTTATTATTGGTGGATTTGTTTTTTGGTTTGGTTGCTCTCTTCTTTCTTTCATTTTTTAAATTACTTTTTAATTTTTATTTTAATAACTGAATTTTATGTTTTTCTTTCTTTCTTTCTTTCTTTTTTTCTCCCTTTTATTCTGAGCCATATGGCTGACAGGGTCTTCATGCTCCAGCCAGGTTTCAGGTCTGTGCTTCTGAGTTGGGAGAGCCGAGTTCAGGACATTGGTCCACCAGAGACCTCCCAGCTCCATGTAATATCAACTGGAGAAAATCTCCCAGAGATCTCCATCACAAAGCTACGACCCAGCTCCACTCATCAACCAGCAAGCTACAGTGCTGGACACCCTATGCCAAACAACTAGCAAGACAGGAACACAACCCCACCCATTAGCTGAGAGGATGCCTAAAATCATAACAACATCACAGACACCCCAAAACACACCACCAGACATGGTCCTGCCCACCAGAAAGACAGATCCAGCCTCACCCACCAGAACAGAGACAACCTACCCTCCACCAGGAAGCCTACACAACCCACTGAACCAACCTAGCCACTGGGGACAGACACCAAAAGCAATGGGAACTATGAACATGAAGCCTGCAAAAAGGACACCCAAAACACAGTAAGTTAACAAAGAAACACACAGCAGACAAAGGAGCAAAGTAAAAACACACCAGACCAAACAAATGAAGAAGAAATAGGCAATCTACCTGAAAAGGAATTCAGAGTAATGGTAGTAAAGATGATCCAAAACCTTGGAAATATAATGCAGAAAATGCAAGAAACGTTTAACAAGGACCTAGAATAACTAAAGAACAAACAAATGTTCTACATTTGTTTGAACTACACAATAACTGAAATTAAAAATTCTCTAGAAGGAATCAATAGCAGAATAACTGAGGCGGAAGAATGGATAAGTGACCTGGAAGATAAAATCGTGAAAATAACTACTGCAGAGAAGAATAAAGAAAAACAGAATGAAAAGAATTGAGGACAGTCTTAGAGACTTCTGGGACAATATTAAACACATGAACATTCTAATTATAGTGGTCCCAGAAAAAGAAGAGAAAAAAGAAACGGACTGAGAAAATATTTGAAGAGATTAGAGTTGAAAACTTCTCTAATATAGGTAAAGAAATAGTCAATCAAGTCCAGAAAGCACAGAGAGTCCCATACACGATAAATCCAAGGAGAAACATGACAAAACACATAGTAATCAAGCTATCAAAAATTAAATACAAAGAAAAATTATTAAAAGCAGCAAGGAAAAAACAACAAATAACATACAAGAGAATCCGCATAAGGTTAACAACTGATCTTTCAGCAGAAACTCTGCAAGTCAGAAGGGTGTGGCAGGACATATTTAAAGAGATAAAAGGGGAAAATCTACAACCAAGATTACTCTACCCAGCAAAGATCTCATTCAGATTTGACAGAGAAATTAAAACCTTTACAGACAAGCAAAGCTAAGAGAATTCAGCACTACCAAACCAGCTTTACAACAAATGCTAAAGGAATTCTCTAGGCAGGAAACACAAGAGAAGGAAAAGACCAACAATAACAAAACGAAAACAATTAAGGAAATTTTAATAGGAACATGCATACTGATAAGGACATTAAAACTAAATGGATTAAATGCTCCAATCAAAAGACACAGACTGGCTGAAAGGATACAAACACAAGACACATATATATGCTGCCTACAAGAGAAAACTTCAGACCAAGGACACATACAGATTGAAAGTGAGGGGATGGAAAAATATATTCCATGCCAAAGGATATAAAAAGAGAGCTGGAGTAGCAATTCTCATATCACAAAAAATAGACATTAAAATAAACAGTATTAGAAGAGACAAAGAAGAACACTACATAATGATCAAGGGATTGATCTAAGAAGAAGATATAGCAATTGTAAATATTTATGCACCCAACATAGGAGCACTCAATACATAAGGAAAATGCTAACAGCCATAAAAGGGGAAATTAACAGTAACACAATCATAGTAGGGGATTTTAACATCCCACTTTAACCACTGGACAGATCATCCAAAATGGAAATAAATAAGGAAACACAAGCTTTAAATGATACATTAAACAAGATGGACATAATTGATATTTATAGGACATTCCATCCAAAAACAACAGAATACACATTCTTCTCATGTGCTCATAGAACATTCTCCAGGATAGATCATATCTTAGGCTACAAACCAAGCCTTGCTAAACTTAAGAAAATTGAAAGTGTATCAAGTATCTTTTCTGACCACAATGCTATGATCTAGATATCAACTATGGGAAAAAATCTGTAAAAAATACAAACACATGGAGGCAAAACAATATACTACTTAATAACCAAGAGATCACTGAAGAAATCAAAGAGGAAATAAAAAAATACCTAGAAACAAATGACAATGAAAACACGATGACCCAAACCTATGGGATGCAACAAAAGCAGTCCTAAGATGGAAGTTTATAGCAAAAAAATCCTACTTCAAGAAACAAGAAACCTCTCAAATAAACAACCTACCTTACACCTAAAGCAATTAGAGAAAGAAGAACCAAAAAAACCACAGAAGTTATCACAAGGAAAGAAATCATAAAGATAAGATCAAAAATAAATGAAAAAAAAATGAAGGAAACAATAGAAAGGATCAATAAAAATAAAAGCTGGTTCTTTGAGAAGATAAACAAAATTGATAGACCATTGGCTAGACTTATCAAGAAAAGAAGAGAGAAGACTCAAATTAATAGAATAGAAATGAAAAAGGAGAAGTAACAACTGACACTGCAGAAATACAAAGGATCATGAGAGATTACTACAAGCAACTTATGCCAGTAAAGTGGACAACCTGGAAGAAATGGACAAATTATCAGAAAAGCACAACCTTCTGAGACTGACCAGGAAGAAATAGAAAATATAAATAGATCAATAAGCACTGAAATTGAAACTGTGATTAAATATTTTACAACAAAGAAAAGCCCAGGACCAGATAACTTCACAGGCGAATTCTTTCAAATATTTAGAGAAGAGCTAACACCTATCTTTCTCAAACTCTTCTAAAATACAGGAGAGGGAGGAACACTCCCAAACTCATTCTTTGAGACCACCATCACCCTGATACCAAAACCAGACAAAGATATCACAAAGAAAGAAAACTACAGGCCAATATCACTGATGAACATAGATGCAAAAATCCTCAACAAAATACTAGTAAACAGAATCTAACAGCACATTAAAAGGATCATACACCATGATCAAGTGGGGTTTATCCTAGGAATGCAAGGATTCTTTAATATACGCAAATCAATCAATGTGATAAAACATATTAACAAATTGAAGGAGAAAAACCATACGATAATCTCAATAGATGAGACAAAGCTTTCGACAGATTTCAACACCAATTTTTGATAAACACCCTCCAGAAAGTAAGCATAGAGGGAACTTAATTCAACATAATACAGACCATATATGACAAACACACAGCCAACATCGTTCTCAATGGTGAAAAACTGAATCCATTTCCTCTAAGATCAGGAACAAGACAAGGCTGTCCTCTCTCACCACTATTATTCAACATAGTTTTGGAAGTCTTAGCCACAACAATCAGAGAAGAAAAAGAAATAAAAGGAATCCAAATCAGAAATGAAGAAGTGAATCTGTCACTGTTTGCAGATGAGATGATACTATGCATTAGAGAATCCTACCAGAAAACTACTAGCGCTAATCATTGAAATTGGTAACGTAGCAGGATACAAAATTAATGCACAGAAATCACTTGCATTCCTAAACACTAATGATGAAAAATCTGAAAGACAAATGAAGGAAACACTCCCATTTACCACTGCAACCAAAAGAATAAAATTCCTAGGAATAAACCTACCTATGGAGACAAAAGATCTGTATGCAGAAAACTATAACACATGGGTGAAAGAGATTAAAGATGATAAAAACAGATAGAGAGATATACCATGTTCTTGGATAGGAAGAATCAACATTGTGAAAATGACTCTACTACCCAAAGGAATCTACAGATTCAGTGCAATCACTATCAAACTACCAATGGCATTATTCACAGAACTAGAACAAAAAATTTCACAATTTGTATGGAAACACAAAAGACTCCAAATAGCCAAAAGAATCATGAGAAAGAAAAACAGAGTTAGAAGAATCAGGCTTCAGGACTTCAGACTATACTACAAAGCTACAGTAATCAAGACAGTATGGTACTGGCACAAAAACAGAAGTATACATCAATGGAACAGGATGGAAAGCTCAGAGATAAACCCACGCACATATGGTCACCTTATCTTTTTTTTTTTTTTTTTTTGTGGTACGTGGGCCTCTCACTGTTGTGGCCTCTCCCGTTGTGGAGCACAGGCTCCGGACGTGCAGGTTCAGCAGCCATGGCTCACGGGCCTAGCTGCTCTGTGGCATGTGGGATCTTCCCAGACTGGGGCATGAACCCGTGTCCCCTGCATCGGCAGGTGGACTCTCAACCACTGCACCACCAGGGAAGCCCTGGTCACCTTATCTTTGATAAAGGAGGCAAGAGTATACAATGCAGAAAAGACAGCCACTTCAATAAGTGGTGCTGGGAAAACTGGACAGCTACATGTTAAAGAATGAAATTAGAACACTCCCTAACACCATACACAAATATAAACTCAAAATGGATTAAAGACATAAATCTAAGGCCATATACTATAAAATTCTTAGAGGAAAACATAGGCAGAACACTCTATGACATAAATCACAGCAAGATCCTTTTTGACCCACCTCCTAGAGAAATGGAAATCAAAACAAAAATAAACAAATGGGACCTAATGAAACTTAAAAGCTTTTACACAGCAAAAGAAAACATAAATAAGACAAAAAGGCAAACCTCAGAATGGGAAAAAATATTTTCAAATGAAGCAATGGACAAAGGATTAATCTCCAGAATTTACAAGCCTCTCATGCAGCTCAATATCAGAAAAACAAACAACCCAATCCAAAAATGGGAAGAAGACCTAAATAGACATTTCTCCGAAAAAGATATACAGATTTCCAATAAACACATGAAAAGATGCTCAACATCATTAATCATTAGAGAAATGCAAATCAAAACTACAATGAGGTATCACCTCACTCCAGTTGGAATGGCCATCATCAAAAAATCTACAAACAATAATTGCTGGAGAGGGTGTGGAGAAAAGGCAACCCTCTTGCACTGTTGGTGGGAATGCAAATTGATACAGCCACTATGTAGAACAGTATGGAGGTTCCTTAAAAAGCTAGAATAGAACTACCATAAGGAAGCAATCCCACTACTGGGCATATACCCTGAGAAAACCGTAATTCAAAAAGAGTCATGTACCACAATGTCCATTGCAGCCCTTTTTACAATAGCCAGGACATGGAAGCAACCTAAGTACCAATTTACAGATGAATGGATAAAGAAGATGTGGCACATATATACAGTGGAATATTACTCAGCCATAAAAAACAAAATTGACTTATTTGTAGTGAGGTGGCTGGTCCTAGAGTCTGTCATACAGAGTGAAGTAAGTCAGAAAGAGAAAAACAAATACCGTATGCTAATGCACATATATGGAATCTAAAAAAAAAAAAGTAGTTTTGAAGAACCTAGGGGCAGGACAGGAAAAAAAATGCAGATGTAGAGAGTGGACTTGAGGACATGAGGAGGAGGAAGGTTAAGCTGGGACGAAGTGAGAGAGTGGCATGGACATATATACCCTGCAAATGTAAAATAGATAACTAGTGGGAAGCAGCCCCATAGTACAGGGAGATCAGCTTGGTGCTTTGTGACCACCTAGAGGGGTGATATAGGAAGGTTGGGAGGGAGACACAAGAGGGAGGAAATATGGGGTATATGTATAACTGATTCACTTTGTTATAAAGCAGAAACTCACACCCCATTGTAAAACAATTATACTCTAATAAACGTGTTAAAAATAATAATAACCTAAAAGCTTTTGTATGGCAAAGGAAAAATATTCAATAGAATTAGAGGACAACCTCAAAGAATTAGAGAAAATATTTGCAAAACAAAAACAAAAAATAAAAAAGTTTGTTGAAATAGATTTAGGTATCTTTTTTCCCCATCTCATAATCATAATGTTTCCTGTGTAAAGACTTCTGACCACTCTTCATCCCTAGCCTTTGAGGACTTCAATTAGAACTATGTATGTAACTGTTCAGCTCTATTACCTGTATAAATACTTTTGTGACACCACAAAACTATTCTATGTACCAATTATAACTGTAATGCTTTTTGGTCTCAATCCTTAGATTTCTGCTCTTTTCTTTCACTTTAATTTTATTTTGAAAAGTATTGAATATCAGCCTTCAAATGGTCATATTAAAATGCTTCATTCTAATCATGGGAAAAACATCAGACGAATCCCAGCTGAGGGACATCCTATGAAATACCGAACCAGTACTCCTCAAAATGATGAAGGTCGTTAAAGACAGGAAACAACCTAATTGTCCATCATCAGATGAATGGATAAAGAAGATGTGGCACATATATACAATGGAATATTACTCAGCCATAAAAAGAAACGAAATTGAGCTATTTGTAATGAGGTGGATAGACCTAGAGTCCGTCATACAGAGTGAAGTAAGTCAGAAAGAGAAAGACAAATACCGTATGCTAACACATATATATGGAATTTAAGGGAAAAAAATGTCGTGAAGAACCTAGGGGTAAGACAGGAATAAAGACACAGACCTACTAGAGAATGGACTTGAGGATATGGGGAGGGGGAAGGGTAAGCTGTGACAAAGCGAAAGAGAGGCATGGACATATATACACTACCAAATGTAAGGTAGATAGCTAGTGGGAAGCAGCCGCATAGCACAGGGAGATCAGCTCGGTGCTTTGTGACTGCCTGGAGGGGTGGGATAGGGAGGGTGGGAGGGAGGGAGACGCAAGCGGGAAGAGATATGGGAACATATGTATATGTATAACTGATTCACTTTGTTATAAAGCAGAAACTAACACAAAATTGTAAAGCAATTATACTCTAATAAAGATGTAAAAAGAAAAAAAAAAGAAAGGAAATTCTGAGAAACTGTCACAGTCAAGATAACATGGTTACTTAATATAATGCGGTATCCTGGATGGGAACCTGAAGCAGAAAAAAGAAGATTAGATTAAAAATAGAATAAAGGTATGGATTTTAGTTGATAATAATGTATCAACATCATTTGATTGTAACAAATATACTATACTAGTATAATATGTTAGTAATAGGGGAAACGATGTGGGGTATATGGGGACTCTATGTACCATCTTTCCAATTTTTCTGTGAATCTAAAACTATTCTAAAATAAAAATTTAATTTAATGCTGCCTTTTTGCTATTCATATGGGTATTTGGTGTCAATTTGAAGTCTTAAAATAGTGTTCAGATTCAAAGCAACAAGTGGTTATTCATCATTCAGCATGGAAAATTTCCTTGCCCTTGAAATTTACTATCTTGTGCAGATAATATGTATATATAAGAAATATTTAAAAGACCAACCCAAGAGCAATGTACAATTAAGGGATAAAATGAGGAAATAAGACCCAAAAAATCTTAGCATTGAGAGGTAAATGTGCTAAAAAGTGAGAATTCTTAGAAAGTACTTTAGGGAGGTAGAGCAGCACTGTCCAATAGAACCTTCTGTGATGATGGAAATAATTCTGTGTGTAGCCACAATAATAATACGTAACCACAAAACATAAGTGGCCTCCAAGCACTTAAAACATGGCTAGTGTGATTGAAGAACTAAATGTTTTATTTTACTCAATTTAAATTAGTGCAGGTTAGCATATGAACTGAACACAAAAGTCTTTTCAGTGCAAAGATGCATTATAGTTAAGTGAAAAACACTACATTTGTGGAACAGTAAGTAGATCTTTGAGTTATTGGATCAACCAATGCTAAACCCTGGCTCACATCTGTACTTCTGATTTGAGCCAACTCATTTTCTACGTAGCCCAGATTTAACTGGCATTTCTACTATATGTAGCCAAAAGTACCAAAACTTATCCATGAGAATTAAATGAGAAAGTAATATGTGAAGTACCAGTCGTTACCTAGTAGATCCTAGATTCTCAGCAAATGACACTCCTTCCCTTGCTCTCCTCTTTAATCAAGTCACCTTCCTTGTATCCCTTGCATTTGTGCTTCCATGATTTTGCTCCCAGCATGTTCCCTTCTCACCCACGTCACCTATTCGAATCCTTCCCACCCTTTCAGTCCCAGCTCAACTGGAGTCTTTTACAAAGCTAATCAGCTCATGAGGAAGTCTCATCTTAGCCTCTACATCGCTTGCACCCAATATGCCTCATCTGAGTCAATACCTGTCCTGTCAACAAAGTCCTTTCGAGCAGAAGCTAGAGGGTCAGTTGGAGTCCCTGTATGTTCTGAATTGGAGTTGAAAGTGAAGTTCTTTTTACTTTCTCTTCTTGGACTTGGAAGGAGGGAATCCTAGAGCTTCTGCTGGTTATGAGAGAATGAGACTTCCCTGTAGATGAAAAAAGATGAAGGAAGGAGCGACAAAAGCAGGGGTGAGAGCATGCAAGGTCCAGGTTCTAAAAATTGCAGATTTTCCCCACATATGCCCTTGTCCTTTCAGCTGTTCTTTTAATCCCCTCAACTGCCCCTACTTATTCAATAAGCCCTGTTTTATCTTAAATTATTTAACATTAGATTTCTGTCCAGATACTCAATTTGTGTGTTTCTCTTCATGCCAAAATATTTAGAAAAATGTGTTTATTTTTACTTTCTCTACTTCCTTACCTTACCTTCCTTTTTATATTTTACCCACTGAAATCAGGTTTTTATTTTCACCATACTTCTGAAGTCACTTATATAAAATTTAGGTATAATATCTATCTTCAAAATCTAATGTTAAATTCTCAGTCCTTCTCTTAACCTCTTAGCAATATTTGAAACATGTTTTTCACTTGGCTTTCAGGATATTATACACATCTGGCTTCCTTTTTACACACTTGCTGCTCCCTTCCAGCTCTTTGCACACTCTTTTTCTTCCTTTCCAACTTCAAGTGTTGAAGTGCTTCAGAGTTTGGTCCTTGCCATCTTCTCTTCTGCATCTTCATTCATGACCTAATGACTTCATCCAGTACAACCTCAAGTAAGTGCCGATGACTCCCAAATTTATGTCTCAGCTCTCATCTGTAGTCCTTCTTCTGACCCCTAGACTCACATCAGCCTACTGGACAGCTCCACCTTGATGCCAAATAATCTCTCATATTTAACACGTTCAACACCAACCTTTTGTATCTCTGCCTCCAAACCTACCAAGTAAATGGCACAACTGTACCACCATTCACCAACTGTTCAAGTAAAAACCTGGATATCATCTTAGACTTTTCTTTTTCCACCACTCTCACATCTAATATATCATCAAGCCCCATTAGTACTATCTTCAAGAATATACCCTACAGCTGGCCTTCCCATCCCCTCTATCACCAACACTTTTCAAGCCTCCAACCTTCATTTCTTAGCCAATTACTATAGTGTAGTCTCCTGGCAAATTTTCCTACTATCCTCAGACTCCACCACCCTTAATTCTTCACATAGCAGACACTGGTAGAAGAATCTCTTTAGAGAATATGTGTTATCATTCTCTTGTTCAAAACCCTTCAGTTAATTCTTATCAAACTTAGATTTAAATGTTCTAGTTTTTCCTACTCTTTGTAAAATCAGATTCTATATTCTTCTCTGACTCAGTCTTGCCACTGGAGTCCGTCTCATTGTTCCCTCGGGGATGTTAATCTGCCTTTTCTCTGCTTGGAACATTTTCCAGCAGGCTATCACACAGTTTCTTCTTTCACATCATTCACGCATTTGCTCCAAAATCTCCTTCACAGAGAAGCCTCCCCTGACCATTGTATCTAAAATACATCACCTACATTCCTCATTATCTCTTCCTCTAAGCTGTTTTATTTCCTCTCCATATTTCCAGTGATTACCAGAAATTATAGTGCATATTTGCTCATGTATGAATTATTACAATCTCCTTTAAAAGAATGAAAGCTGCATAAGGATATGAAACTTATGTGGCTCATGACTTTTCCTCATTTCTAAGGACAGAGCCTAACACCTAGTAGATGATGATGATAAATATTTGCTGAATAAATGGTTAAATTCTGATGTTAAGCAGACTTAAGAATAAAAAAGTGCTACTTTGTGATCCATCAAATGGGGACTGGAGGTTTCCTTCATGCAAACAAATTAGTCTGGTGATTTTACAACATTGGTAGTTTAGATGGTTGACTCAATTCTTAAAGGCTGGGGTCAAGGTTATTACATATTGGCATAGCTATCGTCTCATTCGCGGTCTGGTTCTCAGTAGGTGCTCAGTGAATTTTGATAATTGAAGGAAAGCAAGCAAAAGCTCAAATTAATTGACTGATCTTAGGCTTAAACAACTGACTAGATATAATTCTACATTTTATGTCGTTATTGTTAGTGTCTGGAGAAATGGTAGCCCAGAAGAGAAGAGCATGCATGACGGGTAAGAGTCTTTGATGCTAAGGGTAGAATGGAAGTTAGTGGGATGTGACAGAAAGAGAGAGAAACCTTCTTTGAACCATCTGAGTTTAAGTCAAATGGGAGAGTAATGAAGATGGGCAAATGGAACTCTAAAGTTATTTTTATTAAACCAGTTTGCTTATATGAATAACAATGAGTTTTCAAATAGTCACACTCAGAATTACCTAGTCTTTCCACTCACACTCAGAGTAAATAAATACAGAATCTCAAATTGCAGCTCTACCCTCCCAGAACTTAGGCAAAGAAGCATATCATATGCTCCCTGCAGGCAACTGACTCTATAACCAGTTTTTTTTTTTTTTTTTTTTTTTTTTAACATCTTTATTGGGGTATAATTGCTTTACAATGGTGTGTTAGTTTCTGCTTTATAACAAAGTGAATCAGTCATACATAAACATATGTTCCCATATGTCTTCCCTGTTGCGTCTCCCTCCCTCCCACTATAACCAGTTTTTACCAAAAGATTTCCCAGTTGGAATTCAGTTCTCTTCTTCAAAGGAAAAGTGAGTGAAGGAATGGATAAAGGCTATGGGTTTTATGCTAATGAATGTCACTCCATATGGAAATACAATGAAAGGGGTACAAAGGATAAGCCCCAAATAATGGAAGACAGAATGATATTCTGGCCTATAGAACTTGGAGATAAAAATAGAGGTTCAAGTGATTTTCCTGTAGTGAACCGACTAGGACACAGAAATGTTTTACTATCAGTGAGAGGAAAGGAAGTCAGAGATCCCCTCTGGAATTGTTGATGACTCTGTGATCTGAACACTGTCTTTTGAAAAATTCTATGTACCAATTATTGATGTCACAATACTACAGTGGTAACGCCACAAAACAAACAACCACAAAACTTCAGCAGTAATCGACAATAATTGTTCATTGTGCACATATCTGTAATTAAGTGGGGGGTCAGCTAAGGGGCTCTGCTAAAGTTGTCTGTGCTTGCTCAGATACCTGGAGCTTAGCTGGCTGTTTGGCTGACACAGCCTGGCTTCGGCTGGGGTGACCAGAGAAACGTCGCATTTGTCATGTGCTATTTAAGTCTAGTAGGCTGACTCAGACTATCTTCTGGCAAAGGCAAAGACTTAAGAAAGAGTGTACTGGAACATGTAAGACCTCCTAATGTCTAGGTTCAAAACAGGAACACCTTCACTTCTGAATCATTCCATGGACAAAAGCAAGACACATGGCCAAATTCAGAATAAAGAGGTGGGGATATATACCCTTTCCCCTTTTCAAAGGGACTGCATGGTCACAAAGCAAAGGGCATAGACATAGGAGGGGGTGGGGTGGGGGGAGTATTGGGGCCATGAATACAGTCTACCACAATGTAGGTTTGAAGCAGTGACTGGATTTCTAAAATCTAAATAATGCCAGAAGAAAGATACACAAATAGCTAGACTACAGCTGACTTTTCCTTACCCCTAACATTTATAACATATCCAGTGTACTCTCATCATTATCTCCTGGATAATCACTGATGTATGAGCAGAGCATCAGATATATTGTTTAGAAACAACTTTTTTTAATTGTAAAGAATTTGTCACCATATAGCCATTCACTATAAGATGTTGAAACTACTTCTTAGAGCAATGGGAACTCAATATTCCTGGTGATGTCTAATGGAGAGGTGATCATACTCAAGGTCAGCTTATTTAGAATAATATAAACCAAACCCAGTGAGTTAGGAAACTACCTACAGGTCCAAAAGAGGGGGTTGCCATTGAAACACAGGCTGTACAGGAGTGAGACACATTGTATGGTCTGGTTGACAGTCCCAGCAGAAGTTCAGTGGCTCAGTTGCAGGAAAGATAAGTTGTGTCCAAAGGGTTCAGATTCACATATGTGAAACCAGGGAACCAGAATATCTATGCCAAAAAGAAACTGGAGAATCTTTAACAGCAAGCATTGGTATCTCGGGTACCCCCAGACCTAGCTCACATGTTATTAATCCCTTCACCTTCCAGGTGACCTGTTTCCTAAAAAGTCTCAACACAAACATTTTAGTTAGATTTTACTTAGAGATACAGAAAAAGGGATGCTTGACAAGAATTTTAACATATGAAGATTCAATTTATATGCTAAAATTAAAAATGCACTCATTGTAGGTGAGACAAGAATACAGAAAAGAATGTGAAGAGTTAATAAAAGGAGACCTGGGGAGGGAGTGGGGTGGGTGGGGAGAGAGAAAAGGAAGGAAGGAAGGAGTATGGATTAAAAAGAACGCAGAAAGGGGCTTCCCTGGTGGCGCAGTGGTTGAGAGTCCGCCTGCCGATGCAGGGGACACTGGTTCGTGCCCAGGTCTGGGAGGATCCTACATGCCGCGGAGCGGCTGGACCCGTGAGCCATGGCCGCTGAGCCTGCGCGTCCGGAGCCTGCGCGTCCGGAGCCTGCGCGTCCGGAGCCTGTGCTCCACAACGGGCGAGGCCACAACGGTGAGAAAGAACGAAGAAGAACAAATAATAGGTAGAGGAGTCATATTAAACTAGGACATGAATTCCTTTCTTTACAAACATGAAAAGTAGGGTCATACATCAGCCTTCTTATTGCTTGAATTTTTCTTATTCATCATGATAGAGAGGAAAAATGATGGCAAAAGTTTTAGGAAAGTGGGTATCAGGGGAACTTAAGCCACCATTTTGTCTGAGACTGATTCAGAACTTGAGTGTGCATTTTACAAAACCAATACACTATATATATATATATATATCCATTGGGTCAATAAGTTTAATTCCAGTGAATGTGTTTTATATTAATGAGTGTGTAGAGCTAGTGTATAATGAAAATGTGTTATGCTCATGAGTATATATTTTGGATATGCATTGCAGTACGGTTTATGGCATCAATGGGTTAAATTACAACTTGCTTACTTTGTTCAAATGAAATCCAGCTAAAACTGTCAAAAGTCAGGGCCAAGCCATTTGAATAGATAAGTGATAAAAATAGACAAAAACTGCAGTTTTTCCAGTGTATCAGCAATATTTACTCTGAAAACCTATTTAAATAATTTAACCGTTGCTTATGTTGTAAGTAGAAAACAGCTAGGTTTATAATATATTTTTAGGCCAGAGAATGCAATTGAAATTCTTTAATGATATCTGTCTAGTCTGCCCCATCCAATTCACTTTCATCTTAGAAAAAAATTACTTGGGTCAAAAGTCATTGGTTTAAGTCCCAAGGTATATTATGAAACACAGAATGATAAACTCAAAAGCCATTATCAAGTTTCTGATAAAGGCTTTTGTGACAGAAATTCTAATTTGGTAGTCAGGGTTATTAATGAATATTGTGGAGATTTAGGGTCTCGCTGCTACACTTGGACTGCTGATTCAGTAGAAATACGTTACAACCCAGTTATTCTGGTAAGCTGCCCGCATTCTTTCTCTGTAGCGTTACTTTGGCTTAGTTCTACCTAGAGAAATTATTCTTGAATGCAGCTCCCCAAGAACGTCAATGTACTTTCTCTTTCATGTATTTTCTTGGAAATGCAGCCTGTTGAAAGAAACAAGTGCCAACTTTTAACTTAAACTTATTTCACATAAAATCTATAAAGCACCCATCACTTTGAAGATTGTTATGGGTTTTATATTTCACTTTAGTAAACCATGTCCTTCCAGTAAGTTTGATACTATTTGCAAGTTAATCCTAGACCTACAAAATACAAGTAGAAGTTGACAGGACCTTAAACAGAATCAATTTTCTCTTCAATAGATGTGTAGATCAATTGTGATGATAGATGTAGCCTGCCATTTTTTTTTTTTTTTTTTGCGGCAGGCGGGCCTCTCGCTGTTGTGACCTCTCTGGCTGCGGAGCACAGGCTCCGGACGCGCAGGCTCAGCGGCCATGGCTCATGGGCCCAGCCACTCCGCAGAATGTGGGATCTTCCCAGACCGGGGCACGAACCAGTGTCCCCTGCATCGGCAGGTGGACTCTCAACCACTGCACCACCAGGGAAGCCCCAGTGATATGTCTTGTTACTCCCAATGTCCTTCACAGAGCCCTATCATGGAGGATGTTTAAAGTGTTTCTTGTTAATATCGTCTCCTTCTCTTCTGTGAAATTTAGTTGCTCTATGCTTTATATCACAATATTATTATGGAAAATTGAATTTTTGGAAAAAATCTGCTGAAAATCATATGATACGTTATAAAGCCAAATAGAAATTTTCTCAGGACTTGAGGTCATTGTGGAATGTTAGTGCCGCTGTATTTCTTCATTAGAACAAATTATTGAGAAGTGGCTGAATTGCCATAACTTGAGTTTCTTCTCTCTATGATTTCCTGAACTGACATTTTAAATATGAACCTTTTTTTTTTTTTTTTTTTTTTTTTTTTGCAGGACTGCATCTATTTGGCTAGTCCTATGGTGAGATTTGATAAGTGCTAGAAAATCTATCCTGTTTCCAAATACTTTCATCACAGCGCTCAAAATGACTATCATGAAAAGTTCTGTCTTTGAGGTTAAAACCTTCACTCCAAAATTTGTTTTGAGATGTAAGTACCCTAAAAAAGAAGTTTATTTATCTTTTATCTGTCCTTAATACAATTATAACTTGTCAAATAAATATAGAATAGAATATAACAAGCAAACCTTTTTGAATAATCAGTTTATTGAAGAAAAATTTGCATAAAATTATTTCACTCACTTTACTATATAGTTTGATGAGGTTTTTAAAATGCATAACTGTGTAATAATCACTTATAGAACTTTTCCCTGAATTGTGTCTTTGTATGTGATTCTTTGCGTGGGAGCCATTTCCCTGGCTTCTCTTTATTTCTTTTCATCACTGGTTTTCAGTAAATTGATTATAATGTGTCATGGTGTGGTTTCACTTGTATTTATTCAGCTTCAGTGCTTTTTTTGAATGTGACAATTTTTCAAATTTGAAATATTTTTATTATTCTTTCTTCAGATATCCCTTCCCCCTCAGACTCCAACTTCCTTCATATAAGACAGCTTGATATTATCTCACAGCTCCCTGATAAACCAATCCCTGTTTTCATTCTTTTCTTGCTTTGTTCTTTATTTTGGATACTTTCTGTTTGTATGCCTTCAAGTCCACTATGTTTTCTTCTACAATTTCTAATCTGAAATTAATTACATCTAATGTATTTTTCATTCAGATATTATATTTTTAATCTTTAGAAGTTCTAAAGATTTCACTTTTATATCTTCCATTTCTTATGTTTTCTTAACATCTTTAAATCTGTTTTTAAGGTTTATATTAGATGCTTAAGGCATTTCTGTCTGATCACACCATCATTTCTGTCAGATCTGGTTCTGCTTCTATTGATTTCTTTTCTACTGGCACTGAGGCATATAGTCCTGCTCTTTTACACGCTGGTTATTTTTTATTAGATGCAAGAAATTGTGAATTGTGAGGTTTTGAGTGGTGATTCTTTTCTTTGAATAGTTTTGAACTATTTTCTGGCCTAGAATAAATTTGATACTTTCAAGGTATGCTTTTCAACTTTTCTATTGAAGTTTAAAAAAAAGCCTTTATGCTTCCGAAGACTCTACCCAGTACTGCACATATCATGAAGTTTATTACACCTGGCTGGTGGGAACACACATTCTTCCAAGCCATAGCTCCAGAGAATTTCCAGCTTACTACTTTCAGTTGGTGTTTTCCTTGGCTTCATGAAATTTTACTTCATGTTTTATAAATTTCTATTCAATCAAAGACTCAAGATGACACTTTTGCAGACCTCCAAAACTCTGTGTGTGTATGTGTGGGATCCCTTTGTTTTGGGATATTCTGCCCTATGGATTTTAGCCAATTTCCTCTCTCAGCTCTGATCTCAGTCATCAATGCAGCTAGATACTAAACCCTGCTTGAATTCCTCCTGGATGCACTGTAATCTCCTAACTTCCCCCCTCCCCCACAGTGTAAATTGGGAAAATGTTAGGGTTCACCTCATTTATTTTCTAACCTCAGAGATCAGAGTTGTGCACTACCTCTTGTTCAGTGTGTGAAATTGTTTGTCTTTTGTCCAATTTTATAAATGTATTTGACAGAAAGGTAATTCCCATAGGAGTTAATCTTTCATGGATAGTAGTGGAATTTCAGGTGAGTCTTGATGAAAGTGAAGGAAAAACTTCTCAATGAAGGAACTTGATCCTAAGAGATTAAACTGAGTAGAGAATTGAAACAAAGAATTCTGGGAAACCATAGTATAACAATAAAAGGCACTTATGGATGAAAGAAACAGAGAAAAATTTTACTAACTGCCCAGTTTTTCTTATAAGAATATTCTATTTTAGTTACATCCATCTCCACGGAAAATCCTACAAAGCATTCAGTAAAGCTCTGTAAGAAATCATTATCCTCTTTCCAATTTCTGAACTTCTGCAGGGCAGGGAGTCTAGGGTTGATCTTAAGAAAACCTAAGATTGGGTTCTAGTCTTTTCTTCCACTCCTTTCCTGCTGCCGCAGGCTCAGCGGCCATGGCTCACGGGCCCAGCCGCTCTGCGGTATGTGGGGGGTCTTCCCGGACCGGGGCACGAACCCGTGTCTTCTATATGGGCAGGCAGACTCTCAACCACTGCACCAGCAGGGAAGCCCAACTACTGCTGCTTTTTTTTGAGCTATGTTTTTCACCCAGTTTGCTGTATCATCTCTTTGTTGTCTTGTTGTCTCTAGTTGCAGTCAAGATGTACAACAGCCTGCCAAGGTATATTACTACTAAGCTTCCGATTACCACACTTAAACCTATTTATTTTCTAAGAATATGCTATATTTATATTATACTTTTGCAAATGGCTCTTCTACACATATTTGAAAAAGCAAAATAGATATTATTTTTATAGCTTCAAATACCACCCATATATTGAAAATTCCCAAAGCAATACGTGTATCCAAGATTTCCCTCCTAAATTTCAATCCCATATATCCAACAATTTTCTGGACACTTCCACTTGGACAAATTTAATATGTGCTCAAGTGAATTCATCACCTTTCTTTGCCAGATGTACTGTTGAAGGCAACTGCCTTTGTGGATCAAGACTAGAAAATAAGGACAGGAAGGGCAGGAGATTGATGGATCTCATTACAAACATTTTAATACATTTTTAAAAACCATATGCCGATTACTTTTATAGAATTTTTTAAAAGTTAGAAATAAAAAATGAAAAAGGAAATCTTATCTCCTGTCCTGAAAAGCAAGCACATCTCAAGTGAAATTAGCATCTTGACCCTAAGAAGAAAGAGAAAGTACTCTGTAAAGTGTTGAACCCCAAACACAAGAGAGCACAGAGGGAGGGGATATTTTCTCCTGCACTTCATGCCTGCTCTTTCTCCTTCCATAATAGTGTAGCATCAAATAAATCTGCTGGTTGTTTTTTTATTTAAATGATAAACTAAGTTTCACAGTGAGGAGACAAATCTTACTATTTTTTACATAGTCTATTTAGTAATAAACTTGGACAAAAAAGAAAATGTTCTAGATTCTTCAGTAATAAATCATACAGCATGATTCCTAATGAATGATGGGCAATGATGGAAACATTTCTTAATGTACGATGAGGTTGATTGTTTTCTCTCCTTTCGGTTATATAATTAAATTTAAAACATCCCTGCAAGGTGACGGGAATTATACTTTTAATTTTTTAATCTAATGTTGAGCATATTCAATTAAGGCTGTCAACATAGCAGAGTTGATTTGGTACCTGATATTTGGAGACCTGTGATTACAGCCCTCAAAGAAAAATTATGCTCTGGTTTAAGAGGAAGATTTGTATTAGAGACACAAGGGAAAGGTTGAAGATTAAGTTGAGGAACTTAACTGTTCACTCTCAATTTACCTGCTTCCAAAGACCCAAATTAAGCAACTAAGTATATTTTAAACCACATGTGATAATTGATTCTGTTTAGTTTAAATGGAACAACATTTCCACTATCTGATTTATGACTTCACTTCGAGATATTTCTGGTATTATATTGCTTCAAATAGTCTAAGAAGAATGGATAGATCATCCTGAACCATTTTCTCCCTGTAATTCTAAGTTATAGCAAATGGTACATCTTAGTGGTCAGACCTTATGACTTGATTTAGTGATATCGTGCCTTCTCCTTTAACTAGTTTTTTACAAGCTCACATACTTGTGGTCACTCTACTTCTGCCCCTGAGACTTGACTTCCACATAGTAAATGCTTCTGAACTAGTTATATTTTCTTAAAGTTTATTCTTACCAATATATATTCTTTTATCTTTATTCCTCTGAAGCAAATCAGTGTAAATGGACCCAAACATTTGCCATCTTCTTTTAAAAGGGCCTGGCTTATTACGACAAAGGTTTTATGCTGCACTTTGTAGTTTCCATTGGTACATTCCTGTTTTTACAGTGGATTATAATGAAAACCAACCATATGTTTGATATTTATCTATTACATTTGAGAGTCAAGACCAGTTATTTTGTTTTATTTCAGCCTACAAATAAATGACAGTAGAAATTCATTTTCAGGATTCTAAAGATTAGAAGAAGCCAAATACTGGATTTTTAAAAAAATATCTTTAACAAATTATCATCTATTTAAAAAATCACCATGGCATTGTAATAAATGAAGAATTAATTATAAAAATACAGAACTGAAATGTTTGCTATAGGGAGCTGGAAGTGTAGATGAGGAACAAGGTGGATGTAGAGAGGGGTAGGAGCAAGGCTTGCTTTTATGTCATTGTGATTTGTGAACCCTATGATGCAGTACCTATCTTAAATAAAAAGAACGCCTTGTGATGGTGGCTTTATCCATCGCCAAAAGGGCTAAAAAGGCATAGTATAAGTGTTCACTCAGTAGCCCAATCTGTGTGACTCAGGCAGGGTGTTGTCTATTTTAATGATGATTGAAAGTGTTGTACAAATTGCACAGATTTCATGAAACAAAGATAATTTACTACAGAACAGGAGATTCTCCAGATGCACAGGCTGAGGAAATATTTGAAAAGGAAAGACATAACAAGAGGAAGAAGATGACTCTGATGGATGTTTTCAAAAGAGCTGTCACATCACAGCTCTCCTTTGGTTTCTGCAGATGCTGTTAGAACTAATCCTGATGATGAGTGATTTTACTTCACATTATCTGCAGATCAACAAGGATTCTCTGGTAAATTAAGTTTTTCTTTCTTTCTTTCTTTCTTTCTTTCTTTCTTTCTTTCTTTCTTTCTTTCTTTCTTTTCTTTCTTTCTTTCTTTTTTCATTTTCATTGAGCACAATGCCTTTTGCCATTTTTGAGGGAAAAGAAATAATACTGCAAATTCAGCTCTACAGTAAAGGATTTTCAATACAATTATTTTTTGCTTTTGGTTTATTAAGTATTTAGGATTTATTTTTGCTCCATTTTTAGTTAAAGCCTGATATTTTAAGCTATGTAAAATGATAGACATTTAATATTTTCTTCAATTGACTTTCATGATATATTTTTAGATAATAAAAATTTGGAACAATAATATTCATAAACTTTTAGACTACTTATCATATATCTATATTATGTAAATGTATTAAATGCCACAATATCTTCTTTATTCTTTTTTTTTGTGTCCGTCAGAATTCAAGCCATCAAATCATAGAAATATTAAACTACAGCAGCAATATTAATCCTAAACACTCAGAAAAAGTATTGGTTTAATGCAACGTAGCACCCTGACAAAATATGTTAAATTCTAGTTTAGATTTATACAGAACATTAGAGAACACCAAGTTGGAAATCACTCATTTTTCAAATAAGGAAATTTAGTTTGATAAAAATCTAGTAATTTTCTCAACATCACAGAACTAACCAGTAGACTGAGCAGCAGAATGAGATAAATTTAATATTATTTATGTAAATTACTTAAATATTTTGGAACCAATATTTTTAACATGGTAGACTAAATGTAAGTACAATACCTTAGACTGTCCTTACCCTTCATTCACGTTTAAATCATGTCATTTGGTGCCAGACTGGAGTAATAAACTCTACATTTGTTGAAGTGTTTGCTATTGTTTCTGGCAATAAATTGCAAGGAGGACATGAGTGGGCAAGGCCAAACTCTACTTCAGAAATTTTCAAATTATAATGAACAATTTTTCATTCTTTCTCAGAATGTACACAGCATTCATGAGAATTTGTGGACTAACCAGATTCTTTACAAAGAAGGTTTTCAAAATATGTAACTAGAGGTAAGATTGCCAAATAATTCTAAATGAGGCATTAACAGTATTCTTTTAGCTCTAAAAAATTTTTGTGTTTCAGTTTTAATTTTTCCTCATGCTAATTAGATGAGATTTTAGAAACAACCCTACTATGTTCTATTTCTCATTTAATTGACACATCAGATCTTTATTCATGCTTTCATGAGGCAAAGAATGGCCATTACAGCTATTACAATGATGCCTCACTGCCGGGGTCCATACCACAGGGCCAGTAGACATAAATCAGTTTATGAGTCATAATATGCTTGTGGTAAGTAAACTCCTCTTCAACTGTGTCCCATATGTACCTTGTTCTGTGTCAGGAAAAACATCAAGAAAAACTTCCACAAAGCAAATGTCATCCACATTATAAGCCTAATCTGACTGGAACATACACATTTTTATCCTGAGGAAATAGCTTTCCACAATATGAATGATTGTCATGATAAAATTCCCATTATTATGGGCCACACCCTCGCACTAATGAGTGTACTACTGGATTTAGAAATATTAATAAATTGATAGATTTAATGTCTCCAAAAAATGTATTCCTACATAGAACTTTACTGTCAAAGTATGTGTTTGAGTACATAATCCAAGTATAAGTAAAGTTATTGTGAGTTTCTCTCAGAATCAGAACTTTCTAATTAATACACTGAACTTATCCCAATGCAGCTAAGAAATAAAAAAAAGAATTCCCAATCAAAAATCTAAAATATACACCTTCACTATGTTTGAAGAAAGTGAACAGTGGTATAATTTGATAGTCTTAGGAAGAGACAATTTTTTATTGGAATATACAATTTGGGGAATTTTATAACAATAATTCTTTTTAAAAAACAGATTGCTCAGTTATAACACTGTTCCTTTAAAAAAAATTACACACACACACATATACATGCATTCATTTTCAAATACTTCCACATATCTCCACACAATGAAACCTGTTTTGATATAAAATTATTAAGGATCTAGCTTCTAAAGAGACTTAGAATTTTTAAATTGCAAAAGTCTGAATCTTGTAGGGTAAATCAGACTTGGCAGATGGGTGGAAAGAGAAGAACAACACACAAAGCCAAAAGAAATGCCTGGAATGTAATTGACATTTGGACTTTGTGCAAACACATAGGGTGATGCCTGCAGAGGAGGCTACAGAAGGAGAGAGTATAATAACAAATCAAATTTTGGTGTTTTAAATTAAAAAAGCAATTTTATAACAATGTGAAATCATCGTGAATGTAGTTTACAGTTTGGTCAAGAAAGTTCACTGTAAGTGTTCTCAGATATTTCTCTTGCTCTTATCACCTTAAGTAGTCCTTTGCCCAGAATGGGTTGTGTTTATAAGTCATGAGATGCTTCTTCCATGACTTTAATGGCCTCTAAACTCATGTGAAATTTATATGTTTAAGTCCTGTCCAAAATGAATCACATCTGTTTTTTTAGGAACTGTGGCCAATTTAAAATATTCAATACAAAATGAGAACTAAAAATGCTTTAGCTGGCTTACTGATGCAGAAGAGAAAGATATGAAAGGATATACAATTTGACATTATGGACATTATCCCATTATTTCTGCAGTTTTAATATAGGAATAAAGTACTAAAACTGAAATTTGAATACATGTCACCAAGTGGTAGAGCTGTTTCAATCATAACTGAAGTGGAGAAAAACATTTTTTCTCTCTTATAACAAAAATGAAATTCTTCATTCTAACAAGCAAAGTTTTCAGAGACCTGATATTATGGAAACTGTCCTTAATTATAAGAAAGCTTATTATACAAATAAGATTGTAATAAATCAGGCAAAGTCAAACAGCCTTGAAAAGCTAGGATATTTACCTGATATTTACCTAGGATATTTTGCTTTTTTTCCCTTCTGTTTATTCCATATAATTCTTTGGAATATCTTTGTTATTTCCTGATTCTATCTTGTTCATAGTGTTTCATTGTACAGGAATTGAAGACTGAAGAAAATATTGGATAAGATAGTCTGTGTTAAGAAATATACGCCAACATATATAAAGGATAAGAAACAATAGACATTTATTTCTTATACCTTTAGTAGTTGAAGTAAGGGGCTACTTTTCAGCTGGCAGCTCTCCTCTTGTGATAGTTCAAGGAGCCACACTCTTTTCATCTCATGACTGCCAATCCAGAGGCCACCCAAACAAAACTGATGTAATGACAAGGAGGAAGAGAATGATTGCACTTGGAAATCAGAAAGAAATTCTAAGTGGAGGTCTTAGGTTGTGATTTGAGGAGTGGATGGTATTTCAACAGAAAGGGACGCAGGGAAATGGCACCCCAGAAATCACTGTGAACCAAGGAAAAAAGAAAAGCATGTTCTGGGAAAGATGAATGTCCTGGGTTGACAGTAATACAGGGTTCATGAAGGAGAATAAAATGAGGGTCAAGTCTAGGAAAAGTTGTAAGTGTCAGATCATGGACGACCTTGATGTTCTGCCAAGCTTTTGTTACTTACACACACACACACACACACACACACACACACCTGGGAGGAAAATAACTTGATGGTAGCGTGAGGAAAAGAGAGGTGGGAGAGAAACCAGTTAGATCGCTACTGTGAAATCCAGGAACTTATTAAGTTCCTGAATAAGGCATTGGCTAAGGCATTGGCTACAGAAAGGGAAATGGGTGGTTTTATTTGAGAAAAAAATTGAGATTTAGAAATACCAGGTCATAATAGCCAAATTGTTGTTTTCGGGAATAAATGAAGAGAGAGGAAATTGAGGAAGTGGCTTCTGGTTGATTAACTTGAGGGTAGTGGCGCTGAATAAACCATGGTGGAAAACAAAGGCCGTGGGGCTGACTGAGGGAAAGAAGACGATAGGCACAGTTTGAGATATTTTAGCTTTGCTGTATGAGCAAGACACGTCTTTTACACTCAGAGAAGCAGATGAGGGTGTAAGTCTGAAACTTAAGAGGGAGCCAGGGTTTGAGACATAGGTCTCCTGGGGATTATTTGGGAAGTGTGAGTAAAATCAGTTAGGAAAGGACTGTCAAATAGGACATCAATCAATTTTAAATCACCTAGGAAAGCAGTTCCACTGAGCAATCATGACCTTCTCATGCCAGATGTAATTTTTTTATTTAACTCAGTGAGAGATGAGAAAAAAGAAACATCAACAGACTTGTTAGAGTGAGGTTTTTAAAATATGCCCTGATATAATTTCGGGGACAAGATTAAAGTAGGGTCTTATTTTCTTTTTTATGTATTCATTTTACTTTTTAAATAATGAAAAGTGGATCACTGTCAATAGTTTCACTTAAATATTGAAGAACAATTTGGTCCCTTCATGAATAAAATGCTAATGAATCATAACAGGGTCACATGTCCATTACTGAAATGATCACAGGCAAGGGGAATAGGATTACCCCTTGGACCATCATTCTCTTCCTGGAGAAAGAGTGGAGTTCACCTCATCAAGTTACCTAGCTGTGTGTGTGTTGGGGGTGGGATAGTATTTACCTAAAAAATCAGGGTGCTCTTGGGGAAAAAAAAGAAGAGTGATATTGGGAAGGCAAATGTAGTGTTAATTATGTCATGATTATCTGGTTAAGTGAATAAATAACAATAACAAGTCTGCATTTCAACCCTTATTATTGAATATTCTAAAATGTATTAGTTCTTACTCGAGTGAATAGACTTTATAGAAGATTTTTGTCCCCAGGGTTATCATTTTGGATTGGCAAGAATCATCATTACAAAAAAATACACATATAAAAAGTGTAGAGAATTGAACTGAATACATCAGGTATATATTGGATTTTAATGAATTTTTACTATGTATTTAAATATCTTAATGAATTTTTATGATATATTTATAATATTTTAAGAATATAAGTACACAAGGGAGGAATGTGGTTTGTTGTGTTCACTGGTGAATGTCCAATGTCTAAAACAATACCCTACACACAGTAGGCTCTCAATAAATATCTGTGGGATGAATAAATGGGGAAAATATTTATATCACCTTAGTTGTATTTTTTATCTTTCTCTGAAAAAAGAAAATTCTCTCCAAATATTTTATATTTGATTATTTGGTATTTAATTGGCTCTGATTCTGCTATTCTTTTTTGCAATGTTCTTTCTAAATTTAACTATATGTGACCTTCTAATTTGCCCTTCAACTTCAGTTCTGGGTTTAGTCATATTGGCTGTTTTCTCTTCTTGGCTTTCAAATATCCTGGTACAGTTTGTTTTGAATGGGTAGAACCACATTCTTTTTGATAGCCAACTTCCTTGAACTACACTTCCTAAGAGAAGCCCAAGGATTCATTTTACTAGTTTTCAAGCTTGATACAATTAGCTTCCTAAAGTTAATCTTCTTAATCTTGCTGACATTTCCATTCCCTTCCCTTAGGGAAAGGAATTCAATTTCATCTACTTGTGATTGTTTCCTCAAGGTTCCCTTCTACTATTAGAAACCCATCTAATTTTTTCCCTGTGAGTAAGTATCAAATCTGATGTCTGCCTTGGGAAATGTTACCTTTGTCAACGTAGACCATGCTATGAGATTTCATTGCTTCCGAACTTCTCGGTCATCAGTATTCTCATTTTGATGTGTACCTGTCAACACTTATCTTTATTTAAAATTTCTTTAAGTTGACTAAAAACCTTATTAAACTGTTGTTTCTTAGTTTAGTGATTTACATGATTTATATTAGATTTAGGATATAGTTATTTCGTGTGTTCTTACCATATTAACTTTAATCCAATTATTCATCCCAAATAATCTCATTACTATATTTTTATTCTGGATTTATGAAGGCATTAATTTCACAAATAATAATGTAATTCTCTCTCTTTCCTAAGCCCATCCTCCAGTTCCAAACACTATCATACTAGTTGTCAGGTATTTTAATAGTATCACAACTCCAAATACTCTTGATTAATTCTATCATTCAAAAGTTACATCAGAGCATTTTGCATAATTGTATGATTATTTCCTCACAATGGAATGTGATATAATAAAGAGATATTTTAAATGTTGTGTGATAGTCATTGAAGCACATAAATGTCACTGTTCACAGTGAACATTACATAAAAAGAAATACACCAAAGACAGTGAACAAATAATGATACAAAATCTTCAATTTATTTGTATTAGAAAGAAAAAAATAAGTGATAAAAGATTTGGTGCAAGCCTAGGGAGGAGTTAAATGAATGACTACATCTGTTTAATGGATTAAACAAGAAGCTATTAGATGACTAAACAAGATAAGAAAATAATCATTTTATAAAAACTTAAAAGCACCTCACATGATTTTTCATTAATTCTTTATATTTTTTCAGCTAGTATATTTTGAGTGTTACTATGTTTGAGTTCAGAGAACACAGAGATAAATACCATGTAGTCCTTGACAAGAAGGAGATTACAGTCTTGGAATGAGAGAGAGTTATATTAAAAGGCTTTGTTTTCTCTCTTTTATTTCACGTCTATGATAAAAATCATAATGAGTACAATGAGAATGCAAAGAAATTTTGATAGAGGAGTCAGTTATCCTTAGGAATATAAGGAAATGATTCAGGGGTAAGAATACCTATTTGTACATATAAGTCACCTTGAGTAAGATTATGCTGACTGCACAAAGGCCAGGGTACTCCATTGCTGTATAGCACATCTCAAGCTTAGAGTGTGAGAGTAGAGGGTTAGAGAGATAACCTCAGGCTACCCTGTGAATATTTTCATTGGAAGTTGAGTCTCTGAAGCACAGAAACCTTTGGTTCTTTATATAGGGTTACCCATGCAAATCACTAGGGCATAGGATTGGAGGATGATTAGCATCTTATTGGGTCTTCAGACTATGAGAGGGTGAAAGATAGATTTAAGGTGAGACGTTTGGGGCTAGAAAGCCACTGCCAACTTGAAGGGACAGAGATTATAGCATGGATTTAGCATGTGGGAAACAGTCAAATAATTTCCTTTGGGGATAATTTATCTGTGTATCATGCTCATCAAGATACTTCCCCATCTATCCCAGTATGTCCTAAATGGGTGTGTTCAAGTTAACTTCAATGGAATTTTCTACTTGTTTTTAACAGTGCATATTAAATTCCTTAAAGAAGAATTAAGATAACTCTTATTTGCTCTGGTAATTTTTTAAAAGTATGTGTTTGACTTTTATGGAAGGTCACAAGGAGAAACCATCTTATGATATCCATATTCACATGAATACACTTTAGTATTTCCCAAATTAAAAATGAATTATAGGTGCTCCTAGACTCCATATTTTGTCTATTTTAGTTATATTCCCATCTCTCTCTAACCCTGTTCAAAGCAAACCTTCTCAAAAGCGTTATCAATGCTTGCTGTCTCTCCTTTCTCAGCAACTATTCACTCTTCAATCTATACCAATCTGGCTTCATCCCCAAGCATGACCCTTAAGATGTCATTTAACCTACTTTTGCCAAGGTCGCTTACAATCTTCAGGATGCCTACTCCAAGGAACATGTCTATGTCCTCATCTCACTAGACTCCCCCAGCAGGACTTGACAAGGTTTGCCATCCCTTTCTTCTTGAAACACTTTTTTTTTTCTTTTTTTTTTTTTGCGGTACACAGGCCTCTCACTGCTGTGGCCTCTCCCGTTGCGGAGCACAGGCTCCGGACGCGCAGGCTCAGTGGCCATGGCTCATGGGCCCAGCCGCTCCGTGACATGTGGTATCTTCCCGGACCGGGGCACGAACCCATGTCCCCTGCATCGGCAGGCAGACTCTCAACCACTGCGCCACCAGGGAAGCCCCTGAAACACTTTTTCTTCTTGGCTTTATTGACATCACACTGGTCGTAACACCCATCTTAATCAATGGGGTGGTAGATTTATATTCTTCTGTTTCCCATGGTTCTAATTTTCTTTTTCTACTTCTGTTTATAGCTAAGCCTTGTTTGTGAAGTATCTTAAATCCTTGTGGGAAAAGGAATGTATATAATTAAAATAAAAACTAAATATGTAAGTAATAATATTGGCTATCTTATAGTTAAAGGATGCCATAAAGGAATTAAAAGAACTCATAACCATGGACATAGTCAAGTAAAAGTTGCATGTCTAAGTATGTTATCTAAAAAGATATGAACTGTCAATGCTGTCAAATAAAGAACGTTTGTGTTTATGTACACACTACTTAAAGATACACATAATTCTTACAAAATAAGAAACTAGAGCTATGAGGGCAACAATAAAAATAAAACTGGAGAAAGCCTAAGAGACTATATAGTGTTGAATTCTCACTCAAGTAAAATGAGTCAATTTTCTTAGGGAAAGGCCCTCATTAACCTTGAGATCCAGTAGCAGCTGCTGTAAAACATTCCTAACCAGAATACATAGAACAGCTTATCACTATGGGCCTGTGATGTAATCACAGAAACACTGGATGTGAGCCAGAGCAGGTGGATTAAAAATTATGGTGTTGCACCTTAGCTGTCCAGGGGATGATTAGGTTAGACCTTCACAGGCAAAGGAAACACTGCACTTACAGAGTTATTCGAATAAATGTCTTGCTTTTGAATACATTTCACAGGGAGATTATAATATAAACCAAATAGCAAGTGATTGAGAATTGGCAAATGGAAAATTTTACCTATAAATATATCTAAGTAAAGGTGAATTCTACTGATTTTCTAAAAGAGTAGAACTGCAGTGCTGAAAGCTTTTATTGTGGCATTTTATTCTTTCTGAGAAGATTACAGTTGTTGCTGCAGTCAATGGTGAGATCCAGATCATAGTGGTGGGACATCAGAGGCATTTGAGACCCTTATTATGGTGGTTATTTTAAAATAATGTTCATAAATTGTGAAATGCCAAATAAATCAAACACACACAAAAATGGAATTTGGTTATTACAGTGGATAGCCTATATGGTGAAATATTTTGCAGCCACTTAAATATATTTTAGGAGAATATTTAATGCTTTAGGAAATTGTTCATAATATTAAGTGAACAAAATAGGTAATAAAAGATATTTACAGGGCTTCCCTGGTGGCACAGTGGCTGAGAGTCCGCCTGCCAATGCAGGGGACATGGGTTCGTGCCCCGGTCCGGGAAGATCCCACATGCTGCGGAGCAGCTGGGTCCGTGAGCCATGGCCGCTGAGCTTGCACATACGGAGCCTGTGCTCTGCAATGGGAGAGGCCACAACAGTGAGAGGCCTGCGTACCACAAAAAAATAAATAAATAAATAAAAAGGTTTTTACAGGTCTTAATCACTTGTGTATACACACAAAATAACTTGAAAATATATACTAACATATCAACAGTGGTTATTTGTGGGTAGTAGTATTATGGGTTATCTTCATTTTCTCTTTTGTGCTTTACCATGTTTTCTAAATGTTTTACAAAGAGCATATAGCATGTTAGTAACAAAAATGTCAATGCAAAAAAAAAAATACAAAAAATTCTTTGTAGAATTTCTTCTATTTCTCACTGTCTGAAGTCTCTCCAGGTTTAGTAACCTATGGATTCACTGTAAAATCTTTTTCTCAACCAAATATTCAATGTATTCCTGAAAGGCCTATTACAAATTTGACTGTCTTTGACTTGGTGATATAGCCTCAGCTCAACCCTCTCCATCTCTCATTGATGACCCTACAAAGCAACACCGTGTGCTTGGAGACCATCAGAAGTTTCAGTGCAGATTGAGCATATTCACTTACTTAATTGAATTATTTCTCCTTGACACAGCCAGTAGAAACAGAAGAGCCAGGAATAAAAAAAGAGTGTTGAGAAGATTTAAGCAATCATTCAGCACATTTCGTATGAAAAAAAAGAAGAATGATTTATTTCCTGAGAAAGGAGCAGCACCCTGTACTGGAAGACTGTAAAGGAAACTTTGTGATTACAGATACTCCGTAATCACTCAACAAGATCCGGAACCTGTTGTCACCTGTCATATGTCCAAAGCATATGCTATCCTCTTTGTTTCCATTTCTGCTTCTTTTTTCAAAAGGGTCTCACATAATAAAGAACTGAGCATCGAGAACATACACAGTTTACCTCAACTGTTTATATTTAAGGTGTGAAAAATAGTAGAAAACCAAGCAGGTAGCCATGGTTAAGAGAGTGAGAACAACTGGTTTGGGAAGCAGAGAACTTACATCACAGCTGAAAGCAACAAAATGCCAGTTGTAACCTGCTGAGAAAATAACAATGGCAGAAAAGTAAAAAGCAAAACAAAACAAAACAAAAGAATCTGGCTGTATTAGTTAGAAATAGAGCAGCTTTTCTGGAACAGAATTTATACTGATGGTGAACTTAAGGAAAAGAATTAGTATACATGCCAGACTGAAAATATAACTCAAAATAGTATCTTCTGGGCTTCCCTGGTGGTGCAGTGGTTGAGAGTCTGCCTGCCGATGCAGGGGACATGGGTTCATGCTTTGGTCCAGGAAGATTCCACATGCTGCAGAGCAGCTAGGCCTGTGAGCCATGGCTGCTGGGCCTGTGCATCCGGAGCCTGTGCTCTGCAATGGGAGAGACCACAGCAGTGAGATGCCCACGTACCGCAAAAAAAAAACAACTATATATATATATATATATATATATATATAAATATATATATATATATAAAATCTTTAATAATTGATAAATAGAAAATAGTCCTTATTTCACACATGAACTTCTTCTTCTGCCACACTGTACTAATTTTACAGAAAGTTAATCATCAGTAAATCGCCATTGCATATGATAGAAATTTTGAAAAGTTTCAAGAATCAATACTTTATCTTGATAGTATTATCATATGCTCAAACTTTACTTCTTTATGGAGACCTTAAAAACTATGTACCTTTGACAAGGATGCCCCTTCCAGTCAGGTATTAATTCATTTATTCAACAAATATTTTTGTACACTTACAAGGTACTGGATATCATAATTGGCTCTGAAGACAAAGATGAAAAAGTGGAAGTTTTTGTTATGAATCTCAGGGTGGAAGAGGAGATCATGAAGTAAAAGATAATATTATGTTACCATATGCAAATACAAGGGTCAGAAAGACGCGGTGGATTGTAGTGGCTAAGTACGTTGATTCAGAAGCCATTCTCCTGTGGTCAGGCCCTTTTTTTTTATCACCCACTTCCAATTTGGGTACCTCTGGACTTAAACCACTTTTTGGTTTCCTCACCTATAAAATAGGGATAAAAATAACGCATCTGCCTATTATAATCTAAATGAGGCTTAAATGAATAAATATGATTCATGTATATGTAAACCAAGATATGTAAAGAACAGTGTCTGATATGGATTAAGCATTATGTGTATATTAGTTAATGCTATAAAACAGAACAAAACAAACCAAAAAAGAACAAAGTAGTAGTGGATGAAGAAAGGAGAGAATGCTTTTGGGAAGAATTTGTCAGGAAAAGATTAACACAGGAAGACTCTAAAGATGATTGGGGGGAAGGAGCTTCATGATGGCGGAAGAGTAAGATGCAGAGATCACCTTCCTCTCCACAAATACATCAGAAATACATCTACATGTGGAATAGCTCCTACAGAACACCTACTGAATGCTGGCAGAAGACCTCAGACCTCCCAAAAGGCAAGAAACTCCCCACGTACCTGGGTAGGGCAAAAGAAAAAAGAAAAAACAGAAACAAAAGAATAGGGATGGGACCTGCACCCCTGGGAGGGACCTGTGAAGGAAGAAAGGTTTCCACACACTAGGAAGCCCTTTCACTGAAGGAGACGGGGGTGGCGGGGGGAAGCTTCGGAGCCACGGAGGACAGCACAGCAACAACGGTGCGGAGGGCAAAGCGGAGAGATTCCTGCACAGAGAATCGGTGCTGACCAGCCTGAGAGGTTTGTCTGCTCACCCGCCGGGGTGGGCAGGGGCTGGGAGCTGAGGCTCGGGACTTGGAGGTCAGATCCCAGGGAGAGGACTGGGGTTGGCTGCATGAACACAGCCTGAAGGGGCTAGTGTGCCACAGCTAGCCGAGAGAGAGTCTGGGAAAAAGTCTGGAACTGCCTAGGAGGCAAGAGACCATTGTTTTGGGGTGCACGAGGAGAGGGGATTCAGAGCACCGCCTAAACGAGTTCCAGAGAATGGCACAAGCCGCGGCTATCAGCGTGGACCTCAGAGACGGGCATGGGATGCTAAGGCTGCTGCTGCAGCCACCAAGAAGCCTGTGTGTAAGCACAGGTCACTATCCACACCTCCCCTCCCAGGGGCCTGTGCAGCCCACCATTGCCAGGGTCCCGGAATCCAGGGACAACTTCCCCAGAAGAACACACGGCACACCTCAGGCTGATGCAACGTCATGCTGGTCTCTGCCGCCGCAGGCTCGCCCTGCACTCTGCACCCCTCCCTCCCCCGGCCTGAGTGAGCCAGAGACCCCTAAACACCTGCTACTTTAACCTTGTCCTGTCTGAGCGAAGAACAGATGCCATCAGGTGACCTACATGCAGAGGCAGGGCCAAATCCGAAGCTGAGCCCCAGGAGCTGTATGAACAAAGAAGAGAAAGGGAAATCTCTCCCAGCAGCCTCAAGAGCAGTGGATTAAATCTCTACAATCAACTTGATGTACCCATCTCTGAAATACTTGAATAGACAACGAATCAGCCCAAACTGAGGAGGTAGACTTTGGGAACAAAGATATATATATATTCTTTCCCTTTTTCCCTTTGTGTGAGTGTGTATGTGTATGCTTCTGTGAGTGATTTTCTCTGTATAGCTTTGCTTTTACCATTTGTCCTAGGGTTCTGTCCATTCTTTTTTTTTTATTATTATTATTACATTTAAAAATTTTTTCTTAGTAATTATTTTTATTTTAATAACTTTATTTTATTTTATTTATCTTCTTCCTTCCTTCCTTCCTTCCTTCCTTTCTTTCTTTCTTTCTTTCTTTCTTTCTTTCTTTCTTTCTTTCTTTCTTTCTTTCCTTCTTTTCTCCCTTTTATTCTGAGCCATGTGCATGAAACACTCTTGGTACTCCAGCAAAGTGTCATGGCTGTGCCTCTGAGGTGGGAGAGCCAAGTTCTGGACACTGGTCCACAAGAGACCTCCGAGCTCCACATAATATCAACTGGTGAAAATCCCCCAGAGATCTACATCTCAACGCCAAGACCCAGCTTCACTCAATGGCCAGTAAGCTACAGTGCTGGACCCCCTATGCCAAACAACTAAAAAGACAGGAACACAATGCCATCCATTAGCAGAGAGGCTGCCTAAAATCATAAGGCCACAGACAGCCCAAAACACACCACCAGACATGGAACTGCCAACCAGAAAGACAAGATCCAGCCTCATCCACCAGAACACAGGCACTAGTTACCTCCACCAGGAAGCCTACACAACCCACTGAAACAACCTTAGCCACTGGGGACAGACACCAAAAGCAACAGGAACTACGAACCTGCAGCCTGCGAAAAGGAGACCCCAAACACAGTAAGTTAAGCAAAATGAGAAGACAGAAAAACACACAGCAGATGAAAGAGCAAGGCAAAACCCCACCAGCCCTAACAAATGAAGAGGAAGTAGGCAGTCTACCTGAAAAAGAATTCAGAATAATGATAATAAAGGTGATCCAAAATCTTAGAAATAGAGTAGAGAAAATACAAGAAATGTTTAACAAGAACGTAGAAGAACTAAAGAGCAAATAAACAGTGATGAACAACACAATAAATGAAATTAAAAGTTCTCTAGAAGGGGGCTTCCCTGGTGGTGCAGTGGTTGAGAGTCCACCTGCTGATGCAGGGGACATGGGTTCGTGCCCCAGTCTGGGAAGATCCCACATGCCGCAGAGCAGCTGGGCCTGTGAGGCATGGCCGCTGAGCCTGTGCCTCTGGAGCCTGTGCTTCACAATGGGAGAGGCCACAACAGTGAGAGGTCCACGTACCGCAAAAAAAAAAAAAAAAAAAAAAAAAAGTTCTCTAGAAGGGAACAATAGCAGAATAACTAAGGCAGAAGAACAGATAAGTGATCAGGAAGATAAAATAGTGGCAATAATTACTGCAAGGCAGAATAAAGAAAAAAGGATGAAAAGAATTGAGGACAGTCTCAGAGACATCGGGGACAACATTAAATGCACCAACATTAGCATTAAAGGGGTCCCAAAAGAAGAAGAGAAAAAGAAAGGGACTGAGAAAATACTTGAAGAATTTATAATGGAAAACTTCCCTAATATGGGAAAGGAAATAGTTAATCAAGTCCAGGAAGCACAGAGAGTCCCATACAGGATAAACCCAAGGAGAAACACACCAAGACACATATTAATCAAACTATAAAAAATTAAATACAAAGCAAAAGTATTAAAAGCAGCAAGGGAAAAACAACAACACACGAGGGAATCCCCATAAGGTTAACAGCCGATCTTTCAGCAGACACTCTGCAAGCCAGAAGGGATTGGCAAGACATAGTTAAAGTGATTAAGGAGAAAAACCTACAACCGATATTACTCTAGCCAGCAAGGATCTCATTCAGATTTGACAGAGAAATTAAAAGGTATACAGACAAGCAAAAGCTAAGAGAATTCAGCACCACCAAACCAACTTTACAACAAATGCTAAAGAAAATTCTCTAGGCAGGAAACACAAGAGAAGGAAAAGAACTACAAAAATAAACCCAAAATAATTAAGAAAAAGATAATAGGAACATACATATCTATAACTCCCTTAAATGTAAATGGATTAAATGCTCCAACCAAAAGTTATAGACTGGCTGAATGGATATAAAAACAAGACCATATATATGCTGTCCACAAGAGACCCACTTCAGACCTAGAGACACATACAGAGTGAAAGTGAGGGGATGGAAAAAGATATTCCATGTAAATGAAAATCAAAAGAAAGCTGGAGTAACAATTCTCATATCAGAAAAAATAGACTTTAAAATAAACACTATTACAAGAGACAAAGAAGGACACTACATAATGATAAAGGGATTTATCTGAGAAGAAGATATAACAATTGTAAATATTTATGCACCCAACATAGGAGCACCTCAATACATAAGGCAAATACTAACAGCCATAAAAGGGGAAATTGACAGTAACACAATCATAGTAGGGAAAGTTACACCTTACTTTCACCAATGGACACATCATCTAAAATGAAATAAATAAGGAAACACAAGCTTTAAATGATACATTAAACAAGACGGGCTTAATTGATATTTACAGGACATTCCATCAAAAAACAAAAGAATATACATTCTTCTCAAGTGCTCATGGAACATTCTCCAGGATAGATCATATCTTGGTGACAAGTCAAACCTTGGTGAATTTAAGAAAATTGAAATCTTTTTGTTGTTGTTGTTGTTGTTGTTGTTGTTTGCGATACGCAGGCCTCTCACTGTTGTGACCTCTCCTGTTAAGGAGCACAGGCTCCGGACATGCAGGCCCAACGTCCATGACTCAGGGACCCAGCTGCTCCGCGGCATGTGGGATCTTCCTGGACCAGGGCACGAACCCGTGTCCCCTGCATTGGCAGGTGGACTCTCAACCACTGCACCACCAGGGAAGCCCGAGAAAATTGAAATCTTATCAAGTATCTTTTCCAACCACAACGTTATGAGATGAGATATCAATTACAGGAAAAAACCTGTAAAAACCACAAACACATGGAGGCTAAACAATACACTACTTAATAATCAAGAGATCACTGAAGAAATCAAAGACGAAATCAAAAAAATACCTAGAAACAAATGACTATGAAAACACGATGACCCAAAACGTATGGGATGCCGCAAAATCAGTTCTTAGAGGGAAGTTTATAGCAATACAATCCTACCTTAAGAAACAAGAAACATCTCAAATAAACAAGCTAACCTTACACCTAAAGCAATTAGAGAAAGAAGAACGAAAAAACACAAAAGTTAGCAGTAGGAAAGAAATCATAATGATCAGATCAGAAATAAATGAAAAAGAAATGAAGGAAACGATAGCAAAGATCAATAAAACTACTGGTTCTTTGAGAAGATAAACAAAATTGATAAACCATTAGCCAGACTCATCAAGAATAAAAGGGAGAAGACTCAAATCAATAGAATTAGAAATGAGAAAGGAGAAGTAACAACTGACACTGCACAAATACAAAGGATCATGAGAGATTACTACAAGCAAATTTATGCCAATAAAATGGACAATATGGAAGAAATGGACAAATTCTTAGAAAAGCACAACCTTCTGAGACTGAACTAGGAAGAAATAGAATATATAAACAGACCAATCTGAAATTGAAAATGTGATTAAAAATCTTCCAACAAACAAAGGCCAGGACCAGATGGCTTCACAGGTAAATTCTATCAAATATTTAGAGAAGAGCTAAAACTTATCCTTCTCTATCTCTTCCAAAATATAGCAGAGGTAGGAACACTCTCAAACTCATTCTAAGAGGCCACCATCACCGTGATACCAAAACTAGGCAAAGATGTCACAAAGAAAGAAAACTACAGGCCAATATCACTGATGAACATAGATGCAAAACTCCTCAACAAAATACTAGCAAACAGAATCCAACAGCACATTATAAGGATCATACACCATGATCAAGTGGGGTTTATCCCAGGAATGCAAAGATTCTTGAATATACACAAATCCATCAATGTGATACACCATATTAACAAATTGAAGGAGAAAAACCATATGATCAACTCAATAGATGCAGAGAAAGCTTTCGACAAAGTTCAGCACCCATTTATGATAAAAACCCTCCAGAAAGTAGGCATAGAGGAAAGTTTCCTCAACATAATAAAGACCATATATGACAAATCCACAGCCAACATTGCCCTCAATGGTGAAAAACTGAAACCATTTCCACTAAGATCAGGAACAAGACAAGGTTGTCAACTCTCATCACTATTATTCAATGTAGTTTTGGAAGTTTTAGCCACAGCAATCAGAGAAGAAAAAGAAATAAAAGGAATCCAAATCAGAAAAGAAGAAGCAAAGCTGTCACTGTTTGCAGATGACGTGATACTATACATAGAGAATCCTAAAGATGCTACCAGAAAACTACTAGAACTAATCAATGAATTTGGTAAAGTAGCAGGATACAAAATTAATGCACAGAAATCTCTTGCATTCCTATACACTAATGATGAAAAATCTAAAAGTGAAATCAAGAAAACACTCCCATTTACCATTGCAACAAAAAGAATAAAATATCTAGGAATAAACCTACCTAAGGAGACAAAAGACCTGTATGCAGAAAATTATAAGAAACTGATGAAAGAAATTAAAGATGATACAAATAGATGGAGAGATATACTATGTTCTTGGATTAGAAGAATCAACATTGTGAAAATGACGCTACTACCCCAAGCAATCTACAGATTCAATGCAATCCCTATCAAACTACCACTGGCATTTCTCACAGAACTAGAACAAAAAATTTCACAATTTGTATGGAAATACAAAAGACTCTAAATAGCAAAAGCAATCTTGAGAAAGAAAAACAGAGCTGGAGGAATCAGGCTCCCTGACTTCAGACTATTCTACAACGCTACAGTAATCAAGACAGTATGGTACTGGCACAAAAACAGAAATATATATCAGTATAACAGGATAGAAAGCCCAGAGATAAACCCACGCACATATGGTCACCTTATCTTTGTTAAAGGATGCAAGAATATACAGCAGAGAAAAGACAACCTCTTCAATAAGTGGTGCTGGGAAAACTGGACAGCTACATGTAAAAGAATGAAATTAGAACACTCCCTAACACCATACACAAAAATAAACTCAAAATGGATTAAAGACCTGAATGTAAGGTCAGACACTATCAAACTCTTAGAGGAAAACATATGCAGAACAGTGTATGACATAAATCACTGCAAGATCCTTTTTGACACACCTCCTAGTGAAATTGAAACAAGAATAAACAAATGGGACCTAATGAAACTTAAAAGCTTTTGTACAGCAAATGAAACCATAAACAAGACCAAAAGACAACCCTCAGAATGGGAGAAAATATTTGCAAATGAAGCAACTGACAAAGGATTAATCTCCAAAATTTACAAGAAGCTCATGCAGTTCAATATCAAAAAAACAAAAACCCAGTCCAAAAATGGGCAGAAGACCTAAATAGACATTTCTCCAAAGAAGATATGCAGATTACCAAGAAACACATGAAAGAATGCTCAATATCATTAATAATTAGAGAAATGCAAATCACAACTACAATGAGATATTATCTCACACTGGTCAGATTGGACATCATCAAAAAATCTACAAACAATAAATGCTGGAGAGGGTGTGGAGAGAAGGGAACCCTCTTGCACTGTTGGTGAGAATGTAAATTGATACAGCTAGTATGGAGAACAGTATGGAGGTTCCTTAAAAAACTAAAAGTAGAACTACCATATGACCCAGCAATCCCACTACTGTGCATATACCCTGAGAAAACCATAATTCAAAAAGAATCATGTACCACAATGTTCACTGCAGCTCTATTTACAATAGCCAGGACATGGAACCACCCTAAGTGTCCATTAACAGATGAATGGATAAAGAAGATGTGGCACATATATACAATGGAATATTACTCAGCCTTAAAAAGAAACGAAATTGAGTTATTTGTAGTGAGGTGGATGGACCTAGAGTCTGTCATACAGCATGAAGTAAGTCAGAAAGAGAAAAACAAATACCATATGCTAACACATATATATGGAATCTGAAAAAAAAAAAAGTTTCTGAAGAACCTAGGGGCAGGACAGGAATAAAGATGCAGATGTAGAGAAAGGACTTGAGGACACAGGGAGGGGGAAGGGTAAGCTGGGACAAAGTGAGAGAGTTGCATGGACATATATACACTACCAAACAAAAAATATAGCTAGTGGGAAGCAGCTGCATAGTACAGGGATATCAGCTCGATGCTTTGTGACCACCTAGATGGGTGAGACAGGGAGGGTGGGAGGGAGGGAGACGCAAGAGGGAAGAGATATGGGAACATATGTATATGTATAACTGATTCACTTTGTTACAAAGGAGAAACTCACACACCATTGTAAGCAATTATACTCTAATAAAGATGTTAAAAAATTAATAAAAAATAAAGATGACTGGGAATGTCTAAGAATGAGAATCTGGTCTAAAATTATTATATGTCATAGAAGTCCTTTTTAAACAACAACAAGAAAAAATACTAAATGCATACAAATTTTAAAGTAGTTTTAGTGGGTGGGGTGGATGTTTGTGTGGGGATCAGGATTTTTTTACAGTATAATAAATGATAAATGATAGAGAGCATGTAAGTAAAGGGAACACTCTTACACTGTTGATAGGAATGTTAATTGGTGCAACCACTATGGAAAACAATATGGAGGTTCCTTAGAAAACTAAAGTTGCCATATCATCCAGCAATCCCACTCCTGGGCATATATCCAGACAAAACTATAATCCAAAAAGATACATGCACCCCCTGTGTTCATAGCAACACTATTTACAATAGCCAAGACACGGAAACAACCTAAGTGTCCATCGACAGATGAATGGATAAAGAAGATGTGGTATATATATATATATATATATATATATATATATATATATATATACACCATGAGATATTACTTAGCCATTAAAAAGAATGAAATAATGCTCTTTGCAGCAACATGGATGGACCTAGAGATTGTCATACTAAGCAAAGTAAGTCAGAAAGTGAAAGACAAAAATACCATTTGATATCAATTATATGTGGAATCTAAAATATGACACAAATGAACATATCTACAAAACAAAAACAGACTCACAGATAAAGATAACAGACTTGTGGTTGCCAAGGAGGAGATGAGGGAGGGAATTGGGAATCTAGGATTAGCAGATGCAAACTATTATATATAAGATGGATAAACAGCAAGGTTCTGCTGTATAGCACAGGGAAATATATTCAATATCCTGTGATAAACCATAACGGAAAAGAATATGAAAAAGAATATGTATGTATAACTGAGTCACTGTGCTGTACAGCAGAAATTAAACACAACATCATAAGTCAACTGTACTTCAATAAAATTAAAAATAAATTATTCTAGGCCAAGGCCATAAAAGTCAGTTTTAAGTAACAATGAGAAAAAAGTACTAAAATGAATAAAAATTTTAAATTAGTTTTGGTGGGTGGGGGAGATATTTGAGTGAATATCAATTATTTTTTACAGTATACGTAGTAGTGCATATTACAGCCGACTCTCATACTGTGAAAATCTAAGGCACAGGTTAATTAATTTTCACTACCCCATCTTTATAATGAATTTCTACCCTGCTTCCAAACTTCAACTTTCTTAATTAATTGAATCAGATATTTTCAATGTTACAGACACTTGACCAGTAACTAAGTAAATATACTCACTTGGCTTCTAAATATGTCTGTGACTACTAATAAGTCCTCAAAAGAGTAGCCTATTGTTAGTAAATTGATAAGAATTGGCCCCAAGAACGTCAAATGAAGATTATTACATTGAAAGTCCTTTGAGGGCTACTATTGTGTGTTTTTCATCTTAATAGTACACTCCACAAACACAATATGCTAGGTATTGTATTACGTGCATGTTAAGACAATAGTTGCTGGGTGAAACTGGAGCCAGACGTGGAATAGGTGTTAGAAAGCAGAGTATAGGTTATACTATACTGTTCTTTGGAGTTATATTGATAAGTTCCTTATATGTGTTTTACTACTGTTATCTTTGTTCAATTATTTCCAGTTATTTCATTGATTGTGGGATTGGGCATAGAAAACTAAAAGAGAATAGACCTTAATTTCGACCAACAGCTGGTGGTTACACACGTAATTAATGGGGAAGACTGTTTACTGGTATTTATTTTAGAACCGATCCCATCCCTGCCAAAGAAAATGGCCGTGCTGAAACTTCACATTTTCAAACAGCCAGTTCAATTGGCTCTCATGAATTTGTTGCAGTAATAAATTTACTTAATTTTTTATACTGCATATGTAAGAGTCGGAATTTATACAGGGAACAGAGTTTTATTTTCATTTGATAATAGTCCTCTGGTTTCGATACAGATTAAATGAAATCCATGGCATATACTCTGGGCTATGAAATTATATGTCTTTATATATATATATTTAACATGTTTTTCCATACTGTTGAGGCATTTCAGTAGCCTAATAGATACCACAAGCTAGTCTAATGAACTCCGTGGGTGACTTCATGCCATAGTCTATGAAACTCTGACATTTTCATAATTAACCAAAGTCTGGGATCCAGTTCTAAGCTGGTCTTTTGCCCAAGCATGCAATTTGTGAATGTGATTAAGAAGCTGAATTTTATTTTTGAGCACTTGGCTTCAGTTCCTAGAAGCCATCCTACTGAAATCATTTTGTTTCTAAGCATTTCCTTGTGGAGGGTATAATTTCCATAAAACAGTATGTTTTTAGAGATATTTCAGTTCAATAGTCTATATAATGCGATTCTCTCTGTACAACATTCCCTTGCAGGCCTGGTTCTTCTTCATCTTCCAGATTTCAGCTTAAATATCACTTCCTAAGAGTCCTTTCCTGAGGGATCTATGTAGCTTCCACCAGAACATTCTCTACCTCAAATTTTTTTAAACCATTGTAACATACTTACCATCTATGTCTATCGTTAACATATTTTAAAGGCCCCGAATATACGGAAACTGTCAACTCCTATTATTGTTTTTCCTGTGTAATTCAGATAATTGTTTATTGACATTTTGAAGTTGTTTCTTTTTCCTGACTTTGTGGAAAATTAGAAAAGAGTAATGAAAACAAAGCAAATTTGTTCTGATATTCTTGCCTGAATATATAAGGTCAAAGAACTTAAACAGCTAGCCATTTATTTACACTTAGTTATATATTGAAGTTTATAAGAAGATTTTCAACATAATAAATCTTCTTCAAAGTCCCTGATAGTATTTTTTTAATTTATTTATTTATTTTTTTTTTGCGGTACGCGGGCCTCTCACTGCTGTGGCCTCTCCCGTTGCGGAGCACAGGTTCCGGACGCGCAGGCTCAGCGGCCATGGCTCACGGGCCCAGCCACTCCGCGGCATGTGGGATCCTCCCGGACTGGGGCATGAACCCGTGTCCCCTGCATCGGCAGGCGGACTCTCAACCACTGCGCCACCAGGGAAGCCCCCTGATAGTATTTTTTTAAGTACTACTCTCTTCCTTAATGACTCCTCCCCTGATACACCTTAAATTGATTATTGATACCGTCTTCTACCACTTCTGAGCATGGTGTGGAATTCTTTCTCTCTCAATCCACCACTCTATAAGTCACCATACATATCTGTATATATTTATGTGTACATAAATATCTATCATATCTGTGATACCTGTAATAAGTACTTATTTATACCTATTTATTTGTAATTATCTATCATATATTTATCTGTCTACCTATGTGTCCATTTTCCTTTATATTTAAAATAGATAACCAACAAGGACCTACTATATAGCACAGGGTATATTCTGCTCAATATTCTGTAATAATCTATATGGGAAAATAATCTGAAAAAAGAATGGATATATGTATATGTATAACTGAATCACTTTGCTGTATACCTGAAACTAACACAACATTGTTAATCAACTATGTTCCAATATAAAATAAAAATTTTTAATAAAATAAAATAAAATTCTAATCAGTTCCTTCCTTTCCATCTTTACCACCTTTGCCACTTCTTGGATTCAGGTCAATTTTTTGGTCCGAGATACTGAATTCAACCTCCTGTGTTGCCCCCTCCAGTTCATTCTACCATTACAGAGGGATTTTTTTCTAAAAGTGTATCTCTTCTGCCTAAATTCCTCTATGGCTCCTGAACGTCTTTAAAATAAAAACTAACATCTTAGGTCCATGTATACACAATTCTTCATGATGTTGCCATTGCTATTTTTCAGTTTTACTTTTTCCTTCTCCCCAATCTGAGCTTAAATATAAAAATGTAGAACTGTTTGTAATGCCTGAAAGTACTCTTCTTTTCTGTGTCTCTGGAATATTTGTGCATTTGTTACTTTCTCTCTGAAATAATCTCAGTGCTTTCCTTATCCCAGTTAACTACTGTGTGTCCTTCAAACTTTGGCTGAGCTATAGTTTCATCATAGATTGAAAATGAGTTTTCAATCCTCTCATTTCAGGTAACTGCTTCCTATTTCCATAGTGTTGTGACTATCTCTGTCAGTATTTATTACTGTATATTTATTGCTTTTTTTTTCTGCCTCTTCCACAAGGCTATGAGCTTGTTTAAGAGAAGGATTATGTTTTTATATAAATCTCTGGTATATAGCATAGTGTCTAGCCTAAAATTTATGATCAACATTGTATATGAATGAAATAAAAAGTAGTTATGGAACCGAGAACATTGGCTTCTATTTGAAAAAAATTCTGCAACTGGGAAAAGGAGATGTAAAAGTGATTAATACATAAAATTTTGCCTCAGGTTCTACTTACTGTGTTTCAGGAAATGTTCTAAGTGTTTTTCATTGTGGCTGCATTTGGGCAGTGCAATTATCCCAAGCGATGAATACTATTATTATCCATCTTCATGTCAGGACATTGAGACACAGAGGAGTTTATTTACCTAAGGTCATACATTTTCTTAGCCTGAGTTCCTCTGAAAGCACAGTCTGAGGCAAAGAGTTATGTGCTAAAATTTTATTAGATAATGCAAAACCAAGGACACAGGAATTAGGAAAAAGGGACTGAGACTGGGAAAGCGAGAATCAATATAAGGTAGCATTACTGAGCTGATTGGCACTTACCATCAAGTGTAAATGTCTGGGTTTCTCAGGACATCTTCTGAGAGGCTTTACATTGAATGCATCTCAGGACTGTCTATACATTGAAGAAGAGGGAGGGGGAGAATTATTCACGGGTTATGTGTCCCATTGGTCAAATGTTTTTCCCACATTTATTTCTGGATGGGGCAAGCACAGGATCCCCTGGCACTGTAGGTCTTTTCATAAACAGGAATGCACCAGAGGAGGGCACTGCAGGGGCGAGACTCTAAGTAGAGTTGATTTGCTTCCTCCTGAAGCCATTTGAATCCCACGTGTAGACTGTTACAGCAGCAATGGCTAGGATGGAATGGCAGCCAAAGGCCCTGTAGAAGGTATGGCTGAAAGGATCTGCAAACGTATGTAAGAAAAGTCTGATATGTCTCTATGGTAAATGGTGAAACCCTAATTCAAGTACTGGCAGTCTGAATCTAGATCCTATTGTCAGTGTTACCCTTCAGCTTGGGCAACAGTGGCCCTTGCCCAGTGCTTTGGCAGGACATATGTCACAGAGACACACACAAAATACAATTATTAAAGAAAATGTGGATGCCTCTCTTTCTGAAACAGCACTACCACAATCCAAAACACCTGCTCTCTTGACTGTATACTGCTTAGACTGCAGAAAAATGCTTCTGCACAGTTTTTTCTCTGCATCCTATATCCAAACCCATTATTGTCAGTCACTGGGCTGCTGACATAGAAGACAGACACTGACTTAAAGTATGGGAAGGATGTGATCAGCTGAAACACGTAGGTGAGGGGAAAAGACAAAAAATTGCCAAACACTTCTCTCAGATAGCATGATTGTAACAAATTCTTACCTAAAAAAATATCATTTTTCAGTGTTCCAATTTTCATTATGGGGGTTTTCAAGAAGGTGCATCATATTTGCAATAGTTGTATGTGACATGTAAAGTTATTCTCTATGTGGCCATCTGGGTTACTACTGAATGTTAGAATAATGAACGGTTTTATTTTTATAAAATAATTTAGTAGGACTGAATTCATTTTTTTAATCGAAGTATATTTGACTCACAATATTACATTAGTTTCAGGTGTACAACATAGTAACTCAATATTTTTATACATTATACTCCAAAGTTACTAAAAATATAGACTGTATAAAAGTTTAAAAATTCAGTTGTATATAAAATCTAGATATTAAATTATATTTGTCCAGTATAATTTGTTTTGCCTATAACTTTAGTAGATAATATTGAATGTTTTAGAGGAAAATATAACTTTCTGAGACATGTATGAAAGACAATTTAATTAATTTAATTTTTACATTTGTTTCAATGTATATTTCTTGATGAAAATAACTCAAGTATTATGAACTCTGAATATAATTAAATGCTATTATTTTAGTTCTTTACATCATTAGATGTCATTAGAACACAAATCATGTAAAAATCTTGGTAATAATAGCATAATTCATGATTTTGCTGAAAGGCACAAATAAATTTATGGGATACAATTATAATAAATTATGAATTATATATGTTTACTTTATACTTACCCAGATATCCTTAGTCAATCAACAGACTCAATCATACAAAAACCAAATATAACTTTCAAATATTTAGATATAGTGTATGTGTGCCCTAATTTGCACTCATGCCCCAGACTTCACAAATAGTTGGGGTGGTTTTGCCCATGTTTATAATAAATGCCTATACTCTGCTCTACCATACTTCACTCCACTCCACTCCACTCCACTCAGGTAAAGTACATTTCTCCACTCTACTCCTTCACTACACAGCCTCTGTATTGTTTCAGGGATTGGGCCAATTGAGCAATTCATTCCAGTTGAACAGTGCTTACTAAATTGACAAACCGAAGACATCATTTTAGCCCTGTTAAACTATTGGTAGTGTGTTTAAACATCCATATGCAAATATGAAAACAATTATAGATGACAAGGACTAAATATTCCAACTCATAGTACAGTACACCATAAAGCTTTTAGCTATTGAGAAAAGCCCTATTCAAATATCAGCCATCTCCTAGACTCCACACAGAATTTTATTTGTCTTCTTAATTCCTCCTGCTAGAGAAACCATGATTTTCCTCTTCCCTAACTGAGTGAATAACTCAGGTAAATTGTCTGATACTATAAATTTCATAGAGCATTTGCTTATTATCTTATTTCTGTATAAGACAAAATGCTTTGTGGACTTGTAGAAATTTTATTGGGTAGTGCTAAAAACATTCTTAAAGGATTGTAGTTTTACTGATTTTTATATATTCTCTTTTGAATGGATTTCCAATAAGGGGCTTCTGAGGAGACAGAAGTAATAAAATATTATACCATTTTTACCTCAAATGCTACCCCATCTCTGCTTTTCCCTGTTGACATCATAGGCTCTGGGCAGTACTTTCCAAAGCCACACTGTTGATTTGTTACTTAGCTGTTGTTTTTATGTTTGTTTCCTCCATAATTATAATTTTGGCATGTTGTGCTCAATAAAAATTGGAAGATTATAAAATATTTCATTCTTCATCTCCCTGTAAAGGCCAAAGGAGAAGATATAGCTGCTATACAACTATCTTGAGACAGCACTCTTACAGTTATAAGCCCATCTTAAACCACAAAGTAACTTAAATGTGTTTTTGTTTTTCTCAACAGCTTTATTTTCATCTCTTGAATGTCTCATAGAAATCTCCCTTGATGTAAATGTAGATGTTTTGTATTTCAATATGGTAAAGATCTTTTTGTTTTTCATCTTTTATATGTAAAAATAAAACAAAACCTCCCCATTTCATCTTGGTTCTTGCAAAACAATTGATTATTCAAAAACTCTATCTTCACTTACAGGCTATCAATTTCTTATAACATGCTCCAAGTTAAATTCAGAAATATAGATTACAGGTTTTAATATAGTCTCTGAGGTTTTCTACCAGAAATTTAGTATAGTTAGCTCCATTTCCATGAGATAGCAAAGCCACTCATAGGTCACAGTACTTTAAGAGTAATCCAAATATTCACTCTCAAGTATTCATACAAATAGACAAAGTATTGGCATCATAATTAAATATTTATAAAAAATCTGCTCTGCTTTTTGTGGGGCACAGATGTATTCTCAGAGTTAAATGCTGATATGGGAGGGAATCAGTTGTCTAGGCATGACAGATTTCTCAACGCCAAGCAGCTCCATGGTCCCAGAAGATGTTCTTATGAACTTGACCTGAGTCAAATGACACAAGCAGGACAGCTGGGAGGACAAATCACACTAGTGAAGGCAGGGAATCTCTCACCCTTCTGGCTGAGTTAGTTCTATAACTTGTATTTGCTACTACAAATATTTGAAATTGATTACGAAGTCATGACATCCAGACAACATATTTCTTACAAAATCATGTTTGTTGCCAGAGACCTAGACAAATTTCCTGTTTCAAGACATATTAAAGCTCATAATCATGATGATTTGTGGCACTCAATTCCCTCCCCAAGCTACAAATAATCAGGATATTTGGCCTAGAATAAGAACTTTTCAAAGTAAATTAAATAATTTCTTTGGAAAATTTTAGAGCAGTGAAAGTGTGTGTGTGTGTGTATTGTTGTTGCTGAGGCTGCTTCTTTATATATCTCATTTATTTTTAGGTTATAAAACAGCTTAACCTCTAAGATTAATATTTACCTAAAATAGCTATTATTGGAATTATCTAAAGTAACCTCTTTATCCATGGGGAAAATACTGCATACAAACAGGTTGTAGTTATATGTCTTAGAAAATTTTTTTTGAGAGCTGAACGTCTCCTACTAAGGTCAGACAGCTTTTAACATCAAGTGATATAATTAAATGGCTGTGAAATATTTGGAATGCAAGTTGATACTTTAAAAATTGCAAATGAAAATATTGTAGAAGAAAACAGCTAAAATCAGAATGTTTTAATGAACTCAGAAGTAAAGGGTAGGCAATGTAGAGTGCGAAAACTTGAAACAATATGTTTCTAGGGCTAAGGAGCAGTTTTATTTAAAGGAGTTTGTGGAATATGGCAATTTACTCAACTGTGGTAGATTATTCCTGTTGTGGATTTTAATGTATGAGAAATGTAAACTGTTTCATGATCCAGACTATATGTTACATTCCAGAATCTTTATCCATTCCATCAAACATCATGAGTACTTACTACACTGAAAATATCCACCAAATACCGGCTTCTCTCCCTCTGAGACTTGCATACAGTAAATCCTTCTACTTTTAGGGCCTATTCCTCATTCTTTTTTTCAGTCTAGAAAACTCCTTCTCATCCAGCAACAGCCAACTCCAAAATCACCATTGTTTGAAGCCTGCCTTGACTTATTAGGCAAAGTAAATTCATACTTCCATTAATCAACTATTTACAATTATTTACTTATAGATATGAGTTTAATTATTAGAAACCCCAAACCTCAATGTCAAACCATGTATTCCATAATTGCAGAGAGTTTGTGTTCTTTTCTATATCCTCAAAACTTTCACACTATATTTCTATGTAATAGGTAATTGAATCACATTTGTTGACTCATTGCTGTGCCTCTATACACATTCTGTCTCTCCATCATGTATTTCTTGGTCTGTGTCTCCCACTCTCCTCTCTCCTTCTCTAGATTTCCATCCACACCTTCATCCATGCCACCACAGGATGTGACTTTTAGTTCACCAACTCATATTAAGATATTCACATGAAAGACTTTTTTGAAAATCAGTTACAAAATTCTGTTATCTAGTTTACTTTTTGAGGTTGCAGATAAGACAGTTAAAAAAGACAAGTGATAAACTTATTCTTTAAGATGATATCATCTTGACCACACAGAGATAAATATTTTGCAATATTTATTCTAGGGGACAGAAGGTGCATCAATCTAGAGGTACCATGGAGCTGCTGAACCTACACTCTCTTCCTCTACAATATCCTGAATGCCATCACTTGATGCCTCAGACCCCCCAAAGACAAGTGAGAGTACACATGTCAATTTGTACATTAAATTTCTGTAAAACTTGACTTCCTTCTTCTTAATTTTAATATAAAATAAATGAAAGTTTTGTTATATCACATTGAAAACCGTTAGTTGAAAAACTTTCTCTTTTAATATCTATATTATGCTCTACAAAGAATTGTATAGGGCTTGTGTTGAAAACACCCTATACTAAAATATAGAAGAGAATTTAGAGCAAACACAAATTTTCCCAGTGATTTTTTTTTTTTTTACTCTCCTGTGGTTACTATTTTTTAAGTAGCTTTATTCGAGATATTCACCTACCATACAACTCACCAAAGTGTAAATTTGATGGTTTTTAGTATATTCACAGTTGTTCGATCATCATCACAATCAATTTCAGAACATTATCTTCATTCCACAAATATTCTGTACCTATTAGCATCCACTCCCCATTTTCCCTCAACTCCTCCTTTCCCCTGTCCCAGGCCTAGGCAACCACTAATCTATAGTCTCTTTCTAGTTGCCTGTTCTGGATATTCCATATAAATGGAATCATAAACCATGTGGTCTTTAGTGAGCTTCTTTCAGTTAACATGTTTTCAAGGTTCATCCATATTGTAACATGTATCTGTACTCTATTCCTTTTTATAGCCTAAGAGTATTTCATTGTATGGATATATCCCATGTTATTTATGCATCAGTTGATAGACATTTGGGTCCCTTAAACTTTTTAGCATTTATAAATAATGCTTTTATGAATATTCATCTACAAGTGTTTGTATGGACATATGTTTTCATTTCTTTTGGGTATATACCTGAGTGGTATTACTGAGTTATATGGTAACTATGTTTAACCTTTGGAGGAACTGTCAAACTACCATATTTTTTTTTTACATTTTTTTCCCACCAGCAATGTATAAAAGTTCTAATTTCTTCAGATCCTCACCAGCAATTGTTATTATTTTCTTTTTGATTATAGTCATCCTAGTGAGTGTGAAGTGATAGCTCATTTTGTTTTGATTTGTGTTTTCTTGATGGCTAATGATGTTGAGTATCTTTTCATATGCTAATTGCCCATTAGTGTATCTTCTTTAGAAAAATCTCTATTTAGATACTTTGCTCACTTCTAATTTTGATTATGTTTTTATTATTGAGTTGTAAGCATTCTTTGTGTATCATAGTTGAGTACCTTAACATATATATGATTTGCAAAATTTCTCCTATTCTATGGATTGTCATCTTACTTCTTTGATAATGTCCTTCAAAGCACAAAAGTTTTTACTTTTGATGATATCCAATTTATCAATATTTTTCTTTTGATGCTTGTGCTTTTGGTATCATACTTAAGAAACCATTTTCTAATCCGAAGTCAAAAATTTCTATGCCTAGGTTTTCTTCTAAGAGTTTCATAGTGTTAGTTTTGATAGTTAGGTCTTTGATACATTTTGAATTAATTTTTTTATATATGGGGTGAGTTCTATTTGTTTTAAAATGTGCAGAATGATAAAAAAATGTATTTGGTTTTTATTCCTGGTTTCTGACACATAGCTCCTAAAATTCTTGAAATCTCCTGAGTGACAGGAGTGTCTATTGTATGCTAATAATATCACTGATGACTAGGGGCTCCTGGATATCTTCAGGATTGGGCTGGTCTTCAGAAAGACCAAAGCATGATTAGAGACTTGGAACTTTCAGCCTCACTTCACAACTTTCAGGAAAGGGAAGGGGTTAGAGATTGAGTTCAATCACTAATGATTGATGATTTATTTAATCATGTCTACCTTATGAAACCTCACGGGGTTCAGAGAATTTTGGGGCTGGTGACACACTGATGGCTTTGGAAAGTCATGTGCCTTCAGAGAACATGGAAGTTCCATGCATCCACCTTACTCACCTGTACGTTGCCTTATTCATCTCTTCCATTTAGCTATTTCTGAGTTGCATCCTTTATAACATACCAGTGAACATAAGCAAAGTGTTTTCCTGAGTTATGTGAGTTGTTCTAGCAAATTATCAAACTTAAGGATAGGGCTTAAGTTTATTTATTTATTTACTTATTTATTTATTTATTGCTGGTTGGCAAAACGTACAAGTGGGCCCTGGAATTTGTGTCTGGTGTCTGAAGTGGTGGCAGTCTTGTAGGCTTAAGCCCTTAAGTAGTGGGGACTGTGCTAATTCCAGATAGTAAGTGTCAGAATTAAATTGAATTGTTGGCTACTCAGCTGATGTTGGCAAATCAAAGATTCACAGAATTGCAATGCTGTTTTGACTGTTATTAGAAACCTTCCTCTCTTCTCTCTCACTCTCTTTCTCACTAACATAAATTAAGTACCATGGTAGAAACAGTAATGCTTAACAAAATCCATTTTCTCTCTTATGCTTCCTAGCCCCAATGCAACTAAGGGTTAATGGATCTTTGAGCAGCTCAGCAGTGAAAATCCCACATACGATTCTTCAGTCTCTCTTTCCTGCTGCTGAGACTTCAGAAGATATTTTTGAGATGTCATACTGGCCGTCAGATCAGTCCCTGAGTGATTATGTGGTGTAGAGGTCTCTGCTGAGCTATGTTAGATATATAGCATGAACAATGAATACACTTCTATCTTGTTAAACCATAGTTTTTGTTTTGTTTGTTTTGGCTACCACAGGATGTCATAGTCTATCCTAACATAGGTCCTTCTACTAATAATTTGCCATTAGCTCTTCAACTCTTAAGAGGTAGAATAATTTTCATGGAGTAATTTGGTGAAACTGCTTGCCTCTGCTTATTTAACAGAATGACCTTAAGAGTATAATTTTTAGATTACAAAATGTCTTACATGAGTTAGCATAATTTTTCTTCATAGTGTTCCTGAGTTAAGCGGAGTTGTATTAATATTCACACTTTAAAGATAAGGATACCAGGGTTTAAAATGGTTAAGGAAATTAATCACTTAACATTGCATGACTAGCCAGCAGCAGATTTGTCTATTTCCTTCTGGTCAGTACACTTTTTGCAATCCTGAGCTTTCAAGACTTCTAGGGCCTTTCTTTCTATTGTTTACTCATAATTGTCTATGTTTCTGGATAAAATGAATATTTCATGCTGTTTGATGATTTAGCATATTTCAAATAAATAATACATTCAATAACAATATCAGTCCAACAGATAATGATTAGATTTTTCCTCAAGCTTTTTTGCAAAGGTTATGTATACATAAAACATTAAAGAATCAAGTGTGATCATGGGCCATTCAATGTAGCTTTAGAGAAATTTTATTTTTTGTAATTTTATTTCTTGTAGTGTTCTTATCTGGCTTCAGTATTAAGGTAATGATGGCCTTGTAAAATGAGTTTGGAAGTGTTCCCTCCTCTTTTGTTTTTGGTAGAATTTGAGGATTGGGTTAATTCTTCTTTAAATGTTTCAAAGAATTCACCAGTGAAGGGATCTGGTCCTGGGCACTTTGTTGTTTTTGTTAGGAGGTGTTTGATTACTCATTCAATCTCCTTATTATTGGTCTGTTCGGATTTTCTATTTCTTCATGATTCAGTCTCGGTAGGTTGTATGTTTTTTAGAAATTAATCCATCCTTTTCTTATCCAATTTGTTGGCATATAATTGTTCATAACAGTCTCATATAGTCCTTTGTATTTTTGTGATTTTCAGTTGTAAGATCTCCTTTTTCATTTCTAATTTTATTTATTTGAGTTTTCTCTCTTTTCTTTAGTCTTTTTTTGATAAGGTTTGTCAGTTTTATTGATCTTTTAAAAAAACCAACTCTTAGCTTCATTGATTTTTTTCTATTGTTTTCTAGTCTCTATTTCATTTATTTTTGCTCTAACATTTATTATTTTCTTCCTTCTGCTCGCTTGGGGCTTTATTTGTTCTTTTTCCAGTTTCTTGAGGTGTAATCCTAGGTTGTTTATTTGAGATCTTTCTTTTATCTTAATGTAGGTATTTATCACTATAAAATTCCCTCTTAGAACTGCTTTTGCTGCATCCCACAAGTTTTGGTGGTATGTTGTGTTTCCAAGAAATAAAAGGCATTCAAATTGTAAAGTGAGAAATAAAATTGTCTCTGTTTGCAGATGACATAATCTTATATATAGAAAACCCTAAAGACTGCACCCCAAAACTGTTAAAACTAACAAACAAATTCAGTAAATTTACAGGATACAAAACCAACATGCAAAAAACAGTTGTGTTTCCACACACACAAACAACGAACTATCTGGAAAACAAATTAAGAAGACAATCCCATCTACAGTGAGGAAGTGATGGTCAAGGGGTACAAAGTTTCAGTCATGCAAGATAAATACGTTCTGGAGACATACTAAGTAGCCTAGTGCCTATAGCTAACAGTACTGTGTTGTATACTTAAAATTTGCTAAGAGAGTAGGTCTTATGTTGTGTCCTTATCTCACACACACACACACACACACACACACACACACACACAATAATAATAATAATATAGGAGGTGGGAGGAAACTTTGGGAGATGATGGGTATGTTTATGGCCTTGATAGTGGTGATGGCTTCGCAGGTGTATAATTATCACCAAATCCACCAAGTTGTATACCTTAAATATGTACAGCTTTTTACATGTTGATCATACCTCAATAAAGTGGTTTAAAAAATAAATTATGCAGTTTAATAATTCTAGTAAATATTACATTACACTTAAACTTTGCTACAGCAAAGCTCATTGGGTATGGCACATTATCATCTCCAGGTAAAACTGTGATATAAATTATCAAGACTGTGTTCTTTTATAAAGATTGCATGACAGCAACATTGAGATGAATTTATGGAAAAAAAGTTTTGTATGGTAACGCCTTACCATATCACTACTGCGTAGGACATGGGTTCCTCTTACCCACCCATCGACCCAAATGGTGAAGAAAACAAAATGTAATTAGTTTTAGGCATTCCTTTCTAGAAGGTTAAGTATTCATGGTGTAGTTGTAAAATATTGTGTCATCATGCAATATTTGAAGGACTGAACTCCTTATAAAATATTAAATATTGAAAATATTAAATCTAATTTGTAAAGTTTTTTCTTCCTTTCCAAAGATATATATGCACAATAGTTTATATACTTCACTGTTCTGAGATTTATTCAATACTGAGGTGCCACGTGATGGCAATCAGTGCTCCTCTGGCAAAGGGATTTCCAGGCAAGGAGGCCAATGGGTTTGACAATTCTCTTACTTAATGAACCAAGAAAATGCAATCACAAGCCTAACCCTTGAAAACATAAGTGTGATGTATTGTGTCCAAAAACCATGTACAGTGACATGTTAATAGTTGGGACTCAGTGAATTAAATAATGCATCTCTACTGAACTGATTCTCAGAATGTTTAATGTGCTAATGTGTGTTTTGAATTTCTCCAAAGAAGATAAAGTCAAAAATGTCTTTAATGTTGTTTAGCAATACAAACTTATCTTTGTGGAATTTATTTTGAAGGAATGTGATTTGAGAAATATAAGTATATTTAATATAACTCTGAGCTAGGAGTAAGAATGCCTTAGATCCTTGTTAGCTCTGAAGCCCGGGCAAGCTATTTGATTTCTGGACTTCAGTTAATAATACTCCTGCCTGTGTCATGAGGAGGGCTAAGGAGACCACAAGGTCCAGGGAGTTAGGACCGTCCATAGCCATCATTATATGTCTATCACCAAACAGTACAATAAATATTTATTGAAGATTTCAATAAAACAGCATATTTATATTCATAATACACATACATAACTGGATAATTATCAAGCACTTGATAAATATAAAATATTATTTCATAACATTAGAATGACTCATCTCAACCAAACATAATTTCTAAAGTTTTATGTCTGCCATTGTAATTTTGGGTGACTCAGGATTTTTATTCCTATTGTGTAGAGTCATATAATTAGCCCTGTATAATGAATATTCTTAGTATCAAATATTGTCTCAATAATAATCTTGGAAGGAGAACAGTAGTAGTATGTAAAAAAATGAAGGAAATGAATGATAGGGAGAGAATTATATTATAGAATGCTATTAGCATTGATCCTGTGTAGTTTTTACATAATTTCTGTTTGGCTCAAGAATAATTACTACAGAAAATGAGATGAAACATTTCTGTGGCATAACAGATTACTGACAGTGACATAACTATTTTAAGTCACTAAAAATGAATTGAGTTGGTGACAGTAACAAAGCTTAGAGTCAAAAGAGTGTCAGGCCTGGGATTTTTTCTCATACGGCTTTTCATTAGAATAACTCTTCATGCTTTTATCACTTCCTTCACTGCTACTCTGTCCTCTTCTACTAGTGACTTACGAATTTATTTGCACTGTTAGATATCTCACACAATATTTATTTTAATAATCTTGACTTGAAATCTTGTTTCAATTTTTCAAAAAAGAAAAATTTATGAAAATAATAAGACCTCTAAGGCCCTACATTTTGAACAAAGCGTTTGAGCCAGTTAGAAGATTTTCGTAGATTCATCACTTCAGCCTAAGTAGAACTGCCAGCCAGGTAGTGTATATGATGTTCCCAAGAAATTTTTTATTTTAACCAAATCACTGACTGTATCTATTACCAATTCAGAAGCAGGTCTGTGAGGGCAGCATGTATTTATTCCAGATATAAATCCCTGAAGAAATCAGCCATATGTGCATTATACCCACAGGGATGTAACTGACTGATAATTTGTACAGAAAGAAACAAAAAAGTATTTTTGAAAGTGAGAACACAAATTAACATCTGATTTCAAAGGTACACTTACATTTCTTTACTTCACATAAATTATAATTCATGAGAATGGAAATTGAATATTTCAGAGAAGAGGAAAAATAATATCACATTGTTTTTTTCCTGATCCAAAGCCGAAGTAGACTTGTGCAGCTGTGGAAAAAAAAAAAAAAAAAGGCGTTCAAAGACTCTCAACAGGCATGCTTCAATAAGATATCCTACTGTTCTAGAAAATGCCTCAACAGAAAGGTCAATTTTTAAGAAATCCTTCAAAGGAATAAACCAAACTTAAAAGAAATTTGTCTGGGATCCTAGGTAACCTTCCTTCGCCCCTTCTGAGTTGATTCTGTTTCATGTCAGAGACACACCAGACAAGTGGATGTGAAAGGAAAGGGCAATTCGAGCCTTACTGGCTGATCCCTGACAGCCATTCTTAGTAATGTTTCCTCCATTGTCAACACTTCAAATAGAAACTATAATATGGATATTGCCAGTGAGAGATTTGGAAAATGTACCACAGCAATGACTTACCCCCTCTCACTGACCACTCCCCGCCTCCACCACCAAGAGTACGTCAGCGCTTATCAAGAGACTGTAAGAGAATTTTTAGGCAAATTAAGAGTCCCCTCCCTGCCTCAAGAGGGAGGGGGTATGGGGATATATGTATAAGTATAGCTGATTCACTTTGTTATGCAGCAGAAACTAACACAACATTGTAAACCAATTATACTCCAATAAAGATGTTAAAAAGCAAAGAGTCCCCTCCTGCCTCATTGTTACCTTATTCAGTGGCATCCTGGTATTTCACAACAAAGCCTTTGATGATAAGTTTTGATGGAGCATTCCAACTCCAGAAAGTATGTTAGGGAATTTTAAACGGAAGCTATTCACTCTTAAGTTTTCAGTAGATTCAGGATTTTCTTTGAATGTTCTAGCGTCGACAGGTGCCACAGGTAACAAACTAGAATTTTGTGTTGGTTTTAAAATGTTAAGACATTTTAAAGGAAAGACAATTTTTCTCCATATAGCAATAGTGTGCCTCAAAAGAAATACATAATTTCGACTCTTAAGTCACTGCTATTTCTGCCACATCATGCTTCCCAGTACCACCGTGATGATTTTTCTCTACACTATTATAAATACTGGAAATTTGCCACATTCTTTGCTCTTTTGGTTCATTGAACTATGAGCTTTAAATGCATTATTTAATATACAGTGGTAAAAATTTCCCACACTGTTTCAGGACTACAGCTCTTAGAGTATGCAGATATATACATATCTGGAATCTACATATCTACATATCTATATTCCAATATTTCTACTCCCACCCCCATTCCTTTCTACTCTCATTCAAGAAAGAAAGCCCACTCTGCAAAGGCTAAAATGAGGTGTCATATTGTACCTGGGCAACTCTAACCAACTTCTAGTCACTCCCACTGACTCTATTCTCTTTTTCAATCTCAGACAAATACCACTCCCAGACAAATATTTTGAAAACTTAACTTTCATTGCTTAATCCCTTGATGAAGAACCCGCCGTGGCCTCTCATTTCCCACCATATCATGTTCACAACCATCAGCCTGACTGCAGCTCTCTGCATAAATAACGGAGCCACAACCTATGGCCCACTCTTCTAGAACAAACAGCAGTCTTTCAGGAAAAAAAAAAAAAAAAGTTTTCCCTGCTTTCTCCTTTTCTTGTTTATATTTATTCCCAGTCCTGTGATTTTGCTATTGCTGTCACTCCCCAACCTGGACGTTTTTTGTTGCTGTTGTTCTTGAATTGTTTAAATAAAACTATTATTAATGACTCACCCTTTCCATGAAGACTTCTCTGGATATTCCTGAGAACAGGACAGAGCATCCCTCTCTCTAATGCTACAGTTTCCCTTAGAGTGAGTCATGCAGAGTCGGTCACTTCATTATGGGCTAAGGTTGCCATGACTGTTAGTTTTCTCTTTCTGTATTTATGGTACCTCTTCATGGGACCATAACTAATAATTATCTTGGTTTTTTGGTGACTACTACTGGCTATATACTTAGGAGGACCTCCATATGTATTTTATTTTAGCAAAGATGTGACTTATTTGAGAAGAAAAGTAGGGAGAAATTAATCTCTCCCTCTCTCTCAATCTCTTTCTGTTTCTTAACAAACCACACAAATTTTGGGTCAGGCATACAAGAGTTCCCCAAGTAATTTCAAACTAATTACTAACTAGTTTCTAAAACCCTCTATGTCTCAGTTTCCTCTGAGATAACAAGAAGAGCATCTGACTTATGCTTTATGTAAGGAGTAAATAATATAATCATATATGCGAGGCCATTAGCACCATTCCTGGCATATAGTAGGTACTTAATAGATGGTGTTTTTTTTCTAATTTAGGAGAGAGAGAGACTAATGATTAAAAGAATAAGCCTTAAGAAACACAAATCAGGCTTTAAATTCTAGCCCTATCATTTATTAATTTGCTAAGGTCTCTAAACCTCTGTGTTTCTTATTTTTCTCCTTTCCAACATTTGGATAGTACTTTCTGTAAAACATTGAGGTGATTGCACAGGTAATAAAGATGTGACCAATATGTCAGCAAGCATGATGTGTGATCACTGAATAAAGTTTAATGAGATAGTGGGAGAAAATATAACCTCCTCGTGTCCCTGGAGGGAACACTCAGACAGCTTTCTGTGCCTTTCCTCTCATTATTAGGTAAAAGGAGATCCGACTATTACTTTCAATTGAAACACAGGCTCAATTCAGTCACCAGAATGTTTAGTCTGATAGAGCAGTGAAAATTCCAAACCTGATTTAACATGCAACTTAACCCCTCAACCAGCTGGCACCTGTTACAGGCTGGGACTTAACAGTGGTGCAAGGGCTCTGGTGCTTCTCCCTTCCAGCTCATCATCTTTCCCAGTCCTAGCTTCATTTTGGGATCAAAGATGGAGAGAGGGAGAAGAAGTAATACCTGGGTGGCTTTGTGCTTTCTGGTCATCAGATAGTTAAAGCTGGCAGCTCTTAGAGAAATGTCACGTAAATGATCACAGCCGATGCTTCAGGGGGCTTTTTGAATGTTTTCTTTAGCCAGTCTTTCTCATGGTTCTCTTAGTCCCAGCAGATGCATTTCTACTCTAGGCCCTTGACTCCTGTTTCAGCTACTACTCACCAGCTGAACATCCTTCCCCTGGGGTCTTCTCATGCCTCCAGAAGCCCCAAGACAGACCTCGGAAGACCTAAGATAATTCTACACCAAGGCTCTCTTCCGGATGGCCCACAGCCAACTCTCATGCATCATCCCCTGTTCTAGCAAACTAGATCATGTCGCTTTGATTGCCTATTTAGCCTCTCAGCTTATAGATTTCCAAGTATGTGTTGTATCTAAGCCGTAGTCCATTGTAACTTTCTTAGGCACGAATAAGATGTCAGTCCTTTGTGTCCCCCTTAAGTCCTTGTCTTCCCAACCACAATAAGGGGGGGGGGGACTCACAGCAAGGTAATTGCTCTCTCTGAAGAGATACCTACACACATCTTTTCTCTCAAACTTCTTTTTAGACTCTTGATCTGGATGAAGGGTCCAAGACAGAAAGAACAGGTTCTTATGGCCACTTCCAGCATAATGTTTTATATGGAGTAGGCAGGCTGCCTCATGCTCACTTTGGTGTCCTAACATCTATGCTGCTATCTGTCTTGTTGTACCTCAGTCAAAACTGAGAAGGAAGGAAAACCGAGGAGGAATCCTGTTATTAGTAACAAAGCACAGAGCAGTGCCTGGCACCAGGAGTGGCTGTATAATCTGCTGAGCCAGTACAAAATGAATCTTCAGGTCCTCTTGATCACAAATTATTAAGTTTCAAGATCACACTAGTAGGGCATTAAACTGCCCATCCAAGTGGGCGGTCCTGTGTGATAGCACAAGATAACTGCCCATGAAGTTGGCCCTAGAAAACAGATGGTAGAAATAGTCATTGTCATTCGTCCTTTGGCTCCAATCCCACATAATCCCACTTTGCTCAGATGTGCCCGCATGGTCCTAGCAGCACTGAAATCTTACTGATAATCCATTACCAAAGACCTCACTGCGGCACATTTGTGCACGGTTCAGAGCTGATTTCATGCTGAAACAAAAGCCAGTCCATTTAGATCAGGACCAAAAGCAACCAGAATTAACTGGTTACTTCCCTGATAAGGAAATAGGGACTCATTAATATCCTTTGTCACTTATGTTTTCTGATTCCATGCAGTTGAAAAAAGCAAAGATGTGTGAAATGCTTATAAAGAACTACCACCTAGACTAGTAGCCTCTTTGTTTTAGCTTTGAGAAAATAATAGCAGAGCAACGAGACAAAAACAAAGTCCTATAATCAGGAATATTGAGGATGAAAGGACAACATGCTATCCGTCAACGTACCTAATATGTGTCATTATTTCCATTAAAGTATTTTGTGTTGGGAGAAAATAAGACATTTCTTGGAAGGGGGCAGTTTGCCTTTCTGATTCAATGGCACAGAATTGAGCATCCCCGAGGGAAGGTTCAGCGAGCGCTCACACAGTCAGCACCGAGATGCAGACACTGCAGATACCATCCATCTCTCTGACACATGCAGGGACTCATTGTGTGGCTGCCAGACACGGTGGCTGAGATGAGAATGTTACAGAATACAGAAAAGGAAACCGTGTTGTTGAGCTCATTATTGCTCTTATCTGTGAATAGCTCCATAAAGCAGTTCTGAGGAGCATTATTCCGAGATGAAGCAACAGAGATTCAGTCTGTGGCCATCATAACCCAGGCAGGCAGTCAAGGAGTTAAGTGAATGATGCCTGGGGAAGGTAGAAGCTCTAGGTGTTTGCAGTGAGGAGGGGATTGCATCTTTTTAGAGCAATAGTTTTGATGCAGACACTGAGTCAGATCAGCCACCTCTGGAGATTGATGATATTCCAGCCTCTCCCATTCCTTGAATTCCAAACCAAAATAACAAAGAGTGCCCGATAGGAAAGACATCACTGTCATCATTGGAAAAGGCAATTAAAATGGTAGAGTGTGTGTGTGTGTGTGTGTGTGTGTGTGTGTGTGTGTACATGCATGTGTTTATAGTGGGAGAGTGGAGTGCAGAGTGAGAAATTCCAGTTACAGTTCATGTCTGGGGCTCTTCACTGATTGGAAGAGAAAACAACAAGGAGAAAAATATAACAGTCATCTGGAAAAGGCAGACAAGGGCAAAGCGCTTTGCAGAAACAAAGCAAAACAAACATAGCAAAAAGGGACAGTGTAGGGTCATTTGGGGTTCTATGACAAGGAAATGGTTTAAGCCAGTCTCAGAAGAGGAGCACTGGGGACTGGGTCATAACGGCACCTTATCACATCTCACTGCCATTTACAAGGATTGTAAGGTTTCCTGCTGTGCCTTGGGATACATGATCTGATCTGTGACTTCTAAATCTGCATGATATTGATTCTTGGTAAAGGGATATCGTACTGTGTAAGGATCCATACCTCCTGCTGCCCACCCCTCCACCTTTTATTTTAAGCAAGACTTGTTTCAGGAAAGAGGGCAGTTAGTACAAAACTCTATCAGAAGGCGTCTCAACCTGTCCTCCAGTCTCCAGCCAGGAACTCCCTGGAATGAGGCCATGCAACTCTTCTTACTTGTTAGGCCATGGCCTATTTTTCCAGGCTGTTGTATAAGACAAATCCATTGCCTCATTTCTCATAGCCTCTATACAAAGGAAAAAAGCAGACAGATCTTCCCAAACTCAGACAGAATATTGTGCACAGCCAAGTGGGCTGAAAAAAAGCACACTGCCAAATTGGCTAGCACAGCTCCATGCCCTGCTCTCTTTCCAGAGTTTCAGCAACAACAACAAAGATGCTGGACCCCCCTCCTCCCCATACATGAAAGAGAGAGCTCAGATGCTTCTGTTTGGATAGAATCGGGATTCTGAAAAGCAAGCAAGAGATGTTGCCGTCAAGCCTCAATGCTCTTCAGAAGTATCGGAGCGAGGTCTGGTAACCAATGTTTCTTAAAAATCAAATCTGAAGCAGAAAAACTTCATGTCAGAGAGATGAACACTGAAATGACCTAAATCATTGCCACGTACAGGACAAGGCATTTACACACACAGAAGGGTCCTGGGTCAAGTTCAGCTTCTAAAGGATTGTCAACATTCCTAACAAGCATGCTACGATCATTATAATCCCAATAAAGAGTTAATAATAGCCCTGCTTTATGAGTTGACTTAGTTTCAGGCACCGTGACAAGCTCTTCGCATAGTTTATTTTATCTCCTTTTCACCACAACCCTGAAATTATTCCAACTTTACAGATGAGAATGCTGAAGTTCAGAGACGTTCATATACTTACTCCAGCTAACAGCGGCAGTCAATACTCAGTGTCAGGATAGGCTGATGCGAATGTTTCCTATTGTGAAACCACTTCTCATATACTTCAGCTGCTCTTAAAGTGAACAATGATGGGGTTTTCATTCTCAATGGCTTCATCAGTACTTATGGTGTGTAGAGTAATAAACTTCCATGACAGATGATATTTTTACCCTTAGAGAATTAAAAATCCCTAAAAGGATCTTCTTTACATGAACTTAATTTTGAGGGGACAATATCTTTGAGATTATCAACAACTAAGGAAGAATTAGAACAACTGGAACAGATCTTTCCTTGCCTATCCAAGTGATGGATCTCTCTTTCTCTGTCTCTGTCTCTCTGTCTCTGTCACTGTCTCTCTTTGTTGCTGTCTCTCTCTCTCTTTCTCATTCATTCATTTGATCACAGAACTTCTTATGCCCATGCTATACATCGTGAAGGCCAACTCCCATCTGCCCTCTTTTCTCATAGCCCAGTAATGAGGCATTCAGACTGTAGGGACCACATTCCCAGTGTCTGCAGGGCCTCTGGTGGTGGCCAGGAGATTGGAAACTCTACGGCTTCAAAACAGTCCATCAAGCCATTCAGCTGGTGGCATTTCACATAATGCTACATGATTAAAGACCATGAAGGTTAAACATTCTAACCAGACACATATGTCTAGCAATGGTCTTTTGAAAACCTTCATTCTAAGGAACCATCTGGACATTCCAGGTGATCTCCATGCCTACTGATGGGGGTCCACTCTATCATACATAATAGTGTGTGTAATCCAGCAGAGAGTGTATTTGATGGCCCCTTTTGTTTTAGCTTCTTTAAGAAGAGAGCCAAAGACTGACTTCACTTTCATCAAAAGAATATTGTTACACATAAATAAGAATGCCCTGGCTCTTAAAGAGTGTTAGAATTTAGAACTTGTTCCTGAGCAGTGTAGGGATTCAGTTTCTAATTGTGACTCTGAAGACGAAGAGAGAGGATTCTGAGAATAGATACTGAAAGTGCCAAGGGATAAGTTTCAGCTGGACCCAAGGAATACCCTCTAACTTCAAGAGCAGTTCAGGATTTGATTAGATTCCTTGGCTCTCAGAGAGCAAGATATTCATAAAATCTGAGAGTCAGACGAGATCTTAGTAGTTGTCTCTCCAGTACACTATTTATACAAAGGAAGAAAAGGTCAGAAGCCTGGGAGCTTGAAGAATGAACCTCACTCAGACTCCTGGACTTCAGATTCACAGGACAGACCATTTTCCTCAAAAACAAACTGGATATGTTCAAAGAGAGACTGGATTAAAATCTGTTTGGAAGGTTGCAGTGATGATTCAATGTTTAGATAGGTAAAAATGGGTCAAAGATTATTTTCAATTCTAACAGTCTATGATATTGCAACTATTGTACCTGGGATAAATGGTATAATCCTGGTAGGTGATAATATACTAGATAACCTTCTTAAGACTCCTCCCTATACTAAGAGTATACACAGTCAGAAACAACATCCATGATTACAAAAAAACATTAGGATACATTCAACAAAAATTACTTCAACATATATATATATATATATATATATATATATATATATATATGTATATATACATATGTATGTATACATTGCATATATGTAATTTTACCCAGATCATTTTAATAAAATACCTAAAGAAGCATTGTGCTAATACGGTGCTCCCCCATCTCTCTTTCAGGAGGTGATTTCTTAACACATATTTTTTACTATGTAGTGTAAAGTCTTCCAAAGAATGTTGAATTTGATTGGAAACTGATTTGTGAGACACAAAATGGAATTTATAAAATGTAATGCTTTGCGGTGGACCACAGCATTCATCCATTTAATATTTGCAGTTTGGAATCTTCAAAACAAACTCTAGAGGCTGCTGCCATTTTGTGATGTGCATTTTGCTAAGTAATGGACATAAAGGTCAGCATGCAAAAAAGAGTCTCTTAAGCAGATAAATGAGATTGCTCAACTAACACTTTTGCTATGATTAAATTGAATTCAGCCAAGAATTTTCGAACTTCTATTCTTTGACATTATCAACTAAGCAGTATTTCTCATTAAGTGTCTGAAGTGTCACTTCTGTCATGCTTTGTTCCATTTTATGTGGACAATTTTATGCTGTATTAGCAGTCATGAATTTGAGGTTTCTTGAACAAATACAAACAGTCCCTGTGGAAGTCCAGGACCTGATATTAATTTTGTAATAAAAGAAGAAAGAATTTAGAATCAAAGAATATAATCTTGTCAGAGTTTCGCTGTTTATATAAACATACATATCATGTTTTTCATTCTCTTTTCCTTGAAAAGTTATTTATATGACTCTATTTGTACGTAAATTTGAATGGATGACAAAATCTTGCCAGTACTTCTAATGTTTACTAGAGTCCCATATCCTGACACTAGAATGCTGACTAAACTTAATATATAATGTTAATTTCTACTTAAATATCTTTTTTTCCCACTATGCTATGTCTTCCAGATTTTACCTATTTTTTTCATAAACTGAGCACAAACTTATGTTCTATATATTTTTTAAAATCTTGATTTTGCTAGCTCAGGTCAGATTTAATTATACTTGAATGAGGAGCTACCCTAACCCTGGCTAGACACATGGTATCAAGCGTAGGGAGAAGGACCAGTGTCATAGACTTAAAGCCTGAAATGTCTGATCTCGACTGTTTTACACCCCACTCCTAGTTCTTTTTCTGAAAATGCTATTGGTTGTTAATATCACCAACATCTCCATTTATATTCTTACTTGTCTCTTTACCTTAACTCCCTTCCCTACTTCCATTTCATCGTGCAATGCCCAGAGAAAGTGTGACTACATCAAGTTCAAAAACAAACTCATATCACTGCCCTCTCCATTCCCTCCAGCTGAGAAATAGAACTTAGACCCAAATGTATTTGATATTTTGGAACCTATTCAAAACACAATGTAAACTCCAGAATGTCTGTTGTCACTGAAAAAGTTTACTCTGTAAGTGATAAATACAGAAGCTATGGCCATTCATCCTATAGTTTTACAATTTTAAGGAGGAAAAAGTCATCATTATTTACTGGCTGTAAGGACACAATTAGTGCAGGGCAGCAACATGTTTTTATGCATTTGACTGTGCTTGTATCTTCTATTATGACTTTCTGTTTGTATATTAAAGTGAGAAGTAAGGATGAAATCATTTGGAGGTTTTTTTTTTTTTTCTTATGTCTAATATCAGATCACATTATATCTGAATAGAGCTGGACCCTGGTTGTTATTTAACTAATGATCCAAAGGATGTTGATAGCATAGAAATGTCCCCCTTTGGTTTCTTTATTTTTAAAGTAAAAGGGTGATTTAAAATAAAACTTTAAGTTTTTGATATTTCAAATAATTACTATGTAAAATAGAACTCAAAATGGTTAATTTAATTGAAATGTCTAAGCCTAACACTACTAGACCTTTCAAAAGTGGATGGCTTAAGCAAATACACAGATAATGGTTTAATTATATGTATTCTCTCCCTCGACATTGGTTCCCCTCGGTAAACAATGGCTCAAAAGCCATCAGCCAAACAGAAAGTGAACTAGTTTAGAAAGTGCTGAATGCTTCTATTATGCATTATTTTAGCTGGGGTAATGAATATTGTATGATCCCTTAATGTCGAGGTAGTTCTGTACTATTTTGGTGTCTATTATTCTTAGAGAATCCTTAAGTAATGCAATGGAGCTAAGCTTAAATGCTATTTTGCTGTTTAGGTCATTATTTTTCCTTTTTTGTCAACACCTTGGATTATATGAAACCCTGCAGAGGCACTTTAAAGATACAATAGAAGCAATGCTAACTTTAAAGTGAATCTTTCCTGGGAAGAACACAAAGCATTTTCAGTCATGATTTCTAATTACAGTATAGATGACTCAAAAATTGCCAAACATTTGATTCCTCAGAAAGGCACCATAAAGAAGTATCATGTTATAGATGAGGAAATTTAGGAATCATAAGATTAGATGACTTGCCTAGAACTAAATAAATATATATAACAAAATATATATTTATTATATATATACATACACTTATATACCTATATATAGCCAAATATATATATATAACTAAATATATACTACAACTAAATATATATACACATAACTAACTAAATATATATATATATATATACGTAACTAAAATATATACATGTATAAAAGGAAAGAGAACTAAAGAGTAATTTTCTATTTTGTTCTAGGAATTGAGGTAAGCAGGTAAATGTTTCATAAATGATACCTCATTGACCCTCCTCCTGTTGATATATTTTTCCAAGCACTAAACCCTTACAAAATTTCAAGCCACTTTTACCAAATCAGTTCTACCACAAAGACCATTTCCCATCCATACCTCAGAGTCAGCCATCTTCCCTACTAACCAGAAAAAGCATGGAAGCTGCAATCACATTTACTTCTCTCCATGAGTCACTTGGGAGCCTAAAACCTTTCTGAGGCCCCTGAGCTAGTAAGAATTCCACTTACATAGCCTCTTTTTTCCCTATCTCTGCTCCTGGCTTTTTCCCGATGTCTCCTTTAGTCACTGCCACATCTATTAACAGCTGCTTAAATGATACCCTCTTCAGTTTATTATTTATTTAACCCCCTTAACATCTTCCTGTAACAGCCATATTAATTCAGGAGTTCCATCTTTGAGGACAGTGGATTAGTTAGCGTCTACACAGCCACCTTCTTCCTACAACAGCTAATTCATCATCTTGCTACACATGGTTGGACCTCCTCCCGCCTGATTATTGTGTGTGGGTGCCAGTGGTGATCATTCTTTCCTGACTTGATTTTCTACATTTTCTGGAACTAGTTTGCTTGTTTACTTTTCCCAATATGCATCCTTGCTTACACAGATGCAGATAAAATTATATCTATATTTCAGAGACAGATATGAATACAATTTTATGAGAACTCCTTTACAGTTCAACACCCCCAATTATTTTGAAATTAATAGAATATGTACACATCTTACTATAGTCATTTTTTCCCTTATATTACAAAAATGTTTTATGTGTTTAATGTTAACCGGAGCACTATTTGAATTTAACTATCAAAGCAAAGTTTTTAAACATTTATTTCCTTTTGACCAAAATCAAATGTTTGATATTTAACTTGTCACCGTTAGCTCTCTACTATGTTTGGAAATCTAGTTTAGACTGATCTCTTTTTCTGTCTTCAGAAGATAATTGTTTAAAGAAAAATTGTCCCTTTCAGGGGAGTGGTGTGCAACAGATCACCATCCTGATGTTAAATTGGCAGGTGAGTAATTCTAGAAGCAGTGTGCTTTATTTGATGACAGATTTTAAAGTCATAGACTGCTGTTTCTCTGTCATTTTCTTTCTTTTTCCTAATGAGATTTAAAAATTCATTCTCGTCTTCTTTTTGATCTCAGTGATTTTCTCTCTCTATCCCCCATGTTACATATTGTCACTCTAAGCCATGTGTTTAAATGACAGTGTTCCCCAAAGATAGAGAAACTTTAATTTTTTTGTTGTAAAATTAGATTTTATTTAAATAAACACTAAAGGAACTTTTATGGTTCATTAGTCATCCTTTTCCCCTTTCTCTGTTTCTTATTCCATTCTAGCTTTGGGGAAAAGTAGTATGCTAATAAGGATTATAATTAGACAAGAATACATGGCTAGAGTATGCTATTACAAAATGATGCTTACATATTATTTCTTTTTGACTGGTAGCTAAAACAGCATAGAGTGATTCCTAGTAAAGGACCAGATGAATCTGCTAGTTATCTTTATTTTAGTAGAAACAAGCTCCCTGAGAAAACACTTTCATCCACTTCCCATCACAAAATAGCACAGTGAATATAAAGAAACTTACTGCTGTAAATCAAGTCCTGTATTTCTTTTACATTTTGCTTTTCCCATTGTAGTTGTTGTTACTATTGTTTTATCACAGCAAGTTTCAGTATTAAATTTTAATCCTTTAGAGGAGCTTCAATATTATGCACACAGATATTTAATACCTCTGTTTTGAATAATCTTATAACTAGAGCTGACGTGCAACAAGTTTAATAAGAAAAATAATCAAGAAGAAACATAACAGACAATTGGAAACATCCCCCCTGAAGATCACGTACAACAATGTTTTATACATTCTATAAAAAGTTTACAATATTGCTTACAATTTTAAGTACCAATAGAGAGAAGATCCGGGTACAATTGAGCTATAACTTATTCAAATTACAGTGTCATAATTCCATTACATTTTTTGGCCCTTTCATATCACTCCAAATAATCCTCACACATTTAACAAGGTCTCAGACTTTGTTTTTCAAGTAAAGTAAATCCAGGAAATTCAGAAAGTTGCAGTTAGCTTAGTTTGATTACAAATATCTGTCGTTGGCAGGTACTAGGGTACTGTTTACCTATGTCCCCAATTTAGCACACTGCGGTAGCTATAAATTGCTCCACTAAGCAATCAGATAAAATTCGATCATCTTGAAACATTTTTCAAGTTTTGATTTTAAATTTTAGTGTAACTTAGCCAACCATATCTTTTTTTAATAACTTGACAATTTAAGCTTAGCAGAAGTTCTGTTTGGGGAAATGTTACCATCTAAGGAAACTCCCATTCTGATGTTAGCTATTAAATTTTTACTAAGGTGTTGTCAGTTCCAGTTCAGTAAAATAACTTCAAGTTTATATAACTTAAACTCAAAGTTAGTAATATAAGACATGTTGCTCAGAATTTGTTTTATTGCTGTAATATAATATTCACAGTCACCCTGAGAAATGTGTTCTTTGATCCCCACTAAAGAGGTATGAGGCTTAGAGAAGTTAAATAACAGGCCCCAAGGCAACGCCAGCTGCTATGGGGTTTACCCAGGATTTGATTTCAGGCTATTCTGACTCCAAAGACATTAGTCCAGGTTAAATGCAATTGATGTCTCTGCTTTCCTCTACTCATTTCTGTTTTTGAGAGAACTGGTCAACCATGAAAAACCTCTCCTATGTACTGTCATCTACAGAGATTTCTCTCTTCTAAAATATATCAAGGGCAGAGATTATTCTTAGTTTTTTTTTTTTTTTTTCTTGCTCCCACAGTTTCAAAGCCTAGGCTTTGCACAGTGGGAATGAGGTTTGTTTTGCAACTTGACCAAAATGCCTTAAGCAACTAATACTAATTTTTCTTAAGCAGAGAGGGGGTTAAATGTATCTAGGAATTGTAAATGAATTTAAATAGAACAACATTCCCAGGCTTACTCTCTTTTGTTTTTGTTGTTTTTAGCAAAAACAGCTGAATCAGAATTAAACTAGATATGCTTCTCTAGTTCATGAATGTGCCCCTCACTTGTGAAAGGAGATAAAATATTACCAGAAACCTAAAAGAAGAAGGAAGTCAGCTGCCTGTCTATTGAAAATGGGATGTAGCTGACTCATTTGAAAGCTTACTAGGAGGTTTTTTTTGTTTTGTTTTTTGGATTTTTTTAATCACATAAATTAGGTGGGTGACTATTGTTGCTATAGGTGCTGTCCTGGTGCTTTCCAGATATTTTGTTAGAAGGCAAGCAGGGATCTACAATTATGGGGTGACCCATATCTGTCTTTTATGAGGGACATTTGGAGAGAAAACCTGCTAGCACTTGCTGTTGGTTGGGAATCACCACAGACCTTTCAGTGTGGATTCTAACCGTGGGATACCTCAGCAGGATACCAGCTATTTGGTTCCTGGAAAATGTACTATAAGTTTAATGTTTTCATTCTGCAATATATATATATATATATATGAAATTTATTATTTGGGAACCACAAGAAAGAATTGCATTTTATAACTGTCCAGATACATAAAATTGAAACAAAAACTTTACCCCAAAAAACTGAAACTCTTTCTTAGCCAATGAATTCTTTCAGCAGTTTTCTTTAGAGGGAACAGGATAATGTTTAACCCATAATCATGCTTTGGAATTTGCCAACTGTCCTGTCCCTTTGATCACTACAAAGAGAAATATGTTCCTGTCTGGTTGAAAGAGAACCAGAGACCCTGTACTTTGGTTAGAGATGCTTGGTCATCAGATTCATAAGTGAAGTTGTTTAAAATGCAAAGAAATGATGAAAAAAAGAAAAAGCTGTTGGAAATTCAGGAACTCATACCTGAGGTAGACATAAAAAGAATACCTTTTCATAGCACATTTTTTTTATGGGTACTGTAAGACAAGGGTTAACAATATACTTGTGACTCAGAGAAATTAGTTTGTCCTTAGAAATATTAAATGTTAGATTCTTTCATGCCACTGAGGAAGAAATTGACCACAGCTGTTCAGGGGATAACTTTGGTGATTATGAGAAAAAAAAATTAAACTTTCAAGGAAAAATTAAGAAGGAAAGTTCTATATATGCTTATGTTTTCAGAGATTCTGAAATGATCAATCTGTTTGGATGAGCATCAGAGAACTTTTAAGGGCACCAGAGCATCTTGTCAGCAAAGTGAAATACAAAGACTTAGATATTGTGAAGAATCTCTTTGATTTGAAATCTCACTTCCTGGATAAAACTCCATGAAGAATGTTTGACTTGACTAGTTTTTCAACCTTTAACACTTTGGTATCCTCCAGGTAGAGCTCAGCTCTTCATGGGAAGAATGTTTAAAAAATTCAAGTTTTAAAATAATTCATTTTTCCTCACAAATTAAAAAAAAAACTTATTCATATAATGAAATTAGTTAAATTTTGGAAGTTGGAGCAAATAGAAGCCAGTATAAGGGCCTAAAATAGCATAAAGCAGTCTAGAAGTAAACTGTTAAATGTTTAATGTCTCTCTAGATTTCTTTTCCTCGATCTTTCTCTGACCCTCATCTGGATGGATATTTTTACTAGCTGTTCACTCAAATGTGTATTCAAAATACAGTTGATCCTTGAACAACACAAGTTTAGACTGCGTGGGTCCACCTATATGAGGGATTTTTCAATAGATGCGAACTACAGTACTACGTGATGCCCACATGTAGTTCCATGGATATGAAACCATGGATATGAGGGACAACTGTAAATTTATACATGAATTTTTTACTTCAGGGAGGGTCAGTGCCCCTAACCATTGCATTGTTCAAGGGTAAGCTGTACAAATATATTGAATTCGGAAACAAAGAGAAAAACCTGTAGCATTATTGGCAAAAGTGTAGTTATAACTAAACTAGCTATCAACATACTCCAGAATAAAAGTTTGGGAGAGACCTTTTTTTTAGAGGGGGAAAAAATGGCAGAGCTAAATTATTATATGCTTGTATTATATTAGTGGGTTCTACTAAAAATTTTAGTAAATTTTAGGTGAATTATGACCTACTCTTATTATACAACGATTAGAAGTTTCAGCACAGTTCTGAGAAAAGCGGATTTCTTGTTAGCCTCCTGTTAGCTACTGTTACTCAACAAATAATCCTGTAACATTGCAGCTTAAAACAACAATCATTTTATAACACCTCATAATTTGTGAGTCAAGGATTTAGTCAGAGCTCAGCTGGTTGATTCTTCAGATACATATGGTAGTGACGAAGGTCACCCAGTGCTATTCATCTGGCAGATGGGCTTGTCTGCAGGGTACAAGACAGCTTCATATGCATGTCTGGTGCTATAGATTGAATCTTTATGTCCTCCCAAAATTCACATGTTGAAATCCTAACCCCAGTATAATGGCCTTTGGAAGTGAGGCATTTGGGAAATGATTAGGTTATGAGGATGGATCCCTCATAAATGGGATTTGTCATCTTATAAAAGAGACCTCAGAGAGCCCCTTCTGCTATGTGGGGACAGTGAGGAGGTGGTCATCTATAAACCAGGAAGTGGACCCTCACCAGAGACCAAATTTTCTGGTGATTGGACTTGGACTTCCAGCTTCCAGAACTGTGAGAAATAAATTTCTGTTGTTTCTAAGCCACCCAGTCTATGGTATTCTATTATAGTAGCTCTACTGGTCTAAGACATCTGGCATCTTGATTGAGATGAGTGGAATGCTGCATTCAGTTGGAACTCCACCACCTGTTATGACCTCTCCAAAATGGTAGTTTCAGGGGAATCAGATTTCTTCCATGGTAGCACAAAGTTTGCAAAGAGAGTGTTCTGAGAGAAAAAAAGCAGGAAGCTTCCAGTTTCTTAAGACTTGGGCCCCCTAACTGGTACAAAATCATTTCTGTCATATCTGTCAAAGCCCAGGGAGGGCTTCCCTGGTGGCACAGTGGTTGAGAGTCTGCCTGCCGATGCAGGGGACACTGGTTCGTGGCCCGGTCTGGGAGGATCCCACATGCCTCGGAGCGGCTGGGCCCGTGAGCCATGGCCGCTGAGCCTGCGCGTCCGGAGCCTGTGCTCCTCAACAGGAGAGGCCACAACAGTGAGAGGCCCGCGTACCGCAAAAAAAAAAAAAAAAAAAAAGATTCAAGGGGAGAGGACATAGGTACTACTTTTTAGTTGGAGGCATTTCAAAACTTCGTAGCCAACTTAATTTTGCAATGCTGTGGTTACTAAAATCAAGTAAATATGCCTTTTCAAAATCTACATATTCTTAGCAATCTGATATGGAATCCCAAATAGTGACGTATATTATTGAACATATACTTTTTGTTTTTCATTTTTAAATGTTCCTAATTCTATAATAACTAAATACAGTGAGTAGATCTTGTCTGGATCCTGAGTTGAGATCAACTATAAAAAGAAATTTAGACAAAAGAGGAAATTTGAAATATTAACTGGGTATTGGATATGGACTGAGTCTAAATAGTTTCTTTAGATGTGGTAATGTCACTGGGGTTGTGTAAGAAAATATCCTTATTGTTATTTTAAAGAAATATATTAAATTATTCAGGAATTACATGAGATTCTTTTGAGGATTTGTAAAAATATGTCATTAATAAAGGTGCATAGATAGATGAAATTAATATAGCAAAATATTGATGATTGTTGAGGCTGCTAATGAGTATATGAAGGCTCATTGTACTCTATTCTTGTGTATGTTTATAAATTTTCTAACAATAAAAAGTAAAAAGAAATGTTTTACTCTTTTAATAAGAGTATGTTTTACTCTTATTAAATAAACATAATTAGCACTGATTCATTGCTTAATGGAAAAATGTTTTAAAAGCCACAGCACATTTTTGAAGTTAGAGTTCTTGTTGAGTAATTCTTAATTTACTATGCATGTTTTGTCTTAGTGTATAGTTCTGGATTTTGTCTACTAACAGACACCCCTGAGTCTGTTCTCAGCAGCTTATTTGTATTAGTTTTTATCATTAATATAAAATAATTTTCTTCATAGATATTCATGTCTTCCAAGTATTTATTCTTTTTTAAATTTTATTAGAGTTGATGTACAAGGTTGTGTTAGTTTCAGATGTAAAGCAAAGTGATTCAGTTATACATATACATATGTTCATTCTTTTTCAGATTCTTTTCTCATATAGGTTATCACAGAATAGTGAGTAGAGTTCCCTGTGCTATACAGTAGGTCCTTGTTGGTTATCTATCTTATATATAGTACTATGTGCATGTTAAACCCAAGCTCCTGATTTATCCCTCCCTTACAATGTTTCCCCTTTGGTAACCATAAGTTTGTTTTCAATATCTGTAAGTCTGTTTCTGTTTTGTAAATAAGTTCATTTGTGTCATTTTTAAATTAGATTCCATATATGAGTGATATCATATGATATTTGTCTCTCTCTGACTTACTTCACTTAGTATGATAATCTCTAGGTCCATCCATGTTGCTGGAAATGACATTATTTCATTGTTTTTAATGGCTGAGTAGTATTCCATTGTATATATGTACCACATTTTCTTTATTCATTCCTCTGTCAATGGACATTTAGGTTGTTTCCATGTCTTGGCTATTGTAAGTAGTGCTGCAATGAACTTTGGGGTGCATGTATCTTTTTGAATTATGATTTTCTCTGGATATATGGCCAGGAGTGGGATTACTGAATCAAATGGTAGTTCTATTTCTATATTTTTTAAGGAACCTCCATACTGTTCTCCATAGTGGTTGTACCAATTTATGTTCCAACCAAGAGTAGAAGGGTTCCCTTTTCTCCACATTCTCTCCAGCATTTATTGTTTGTAGATTTTTTGATGATGGCCATTCTGACTGGTGTGAGGTGATACCTCATTGTAGTTTTGCATTTCTCTGATAATTAGTGATGTTGAGCATCTTTTCATATGCTTTTTGGCCATTTGTATGCCTTCTTTGGAGAAATATCTAGATCTTCTGCCCATTTTTTTATTGTTTGTTTTTTTGATATAGAGCTGCATGAGCTATTTGTATATTTTGGAGATTAATCCCTTGCCAGTCACTCCATTTACAAATATTTTCTCCCATTCTGTGGGTTGTCCTTTTATTTTGTTTATGGTTTCCTTCATTGTGAAGAAGTTTTTAAGTTTAATTAGGTCCCATTTGTTTATTTTTGTTTTCATTATTCTAGGAGGTGGATCAAAGAAGATATTTCTGCGACTTATGTTAAAGAATGTTCTGCCTATGTTTTCCTCTAAAAATTTTATAGTGTCTCGCCTTACATTTAGGTCTTTGATCCATTCTGAGCCTATTTTTGTATATGGTGTTAGGGAAAGTTCTAGTTTCATTCTTTTACATGTAGCTATCCAGTTTTCCCAGCACCACTTATTGAAGAGACTGCCTTCTCCATTGTATATACCAGCCTCCTTTGTCATAGATTAATTGCCCATAGGTGTATGGGTATATTTCTGGGCTTTCTATCTTGTTCCATTGATCTATATTTCTGTCCTTGTGCCAGTATCATACTGTTTTGATTACTGTATATTTGTAGTATACACAAGTATTTCTTGAATACCTACTCTGGGCCAGGCATGTGCTAGGATCTAGAAATGGAATTTTGAATAATAACAATAATAAAACAGACCTAATCACTACCTTTAAAAAGTTTATAATATAGTGGAAAAGGCAAATATTTAAGGAAAAAACCCAACAATAAAATTGTATTATCAGAAACTATGATGTATGTTTTGTAGAAAAGATTATATTACTTTGAGAGTAAACAACAGGGGACATGGCCTTACATAGGTGGTTACTAAGACTTGACAAGGAAGTGATTATTAATTTAAATCTCAAAAAAAGAATAACAGTCAACTGAAAAAGGAGTTGGTATATTCCATGCAAGGGGAAGAATGTGTGCAAGAACATTGGAACCAGAGGAAGCCTGGTATATCTACAAAGTAAACTGAAATAAAGCATATTCACCTAGAGTGTTGAGAGACTGGGGAAGAGGAAGCCAAAAGCATAGGCAGGTTGGAGGTGTATGGAGCCTGGTAATGCTCTCTCCCTCCATCCCTCCCTTCCTTCTTTCCTTCCTTCCTTCCTTCTAAAAACCATGAGAAGCTTTGAGAAACCATGGAGAATGATGGATGGAGAATGAAATGATCATGCTTTCAGTTTTAAAAGAAACTTCTCACAGGGTAGAGAGCAGATTTTAGGGTGAAGTGAAGGAAGAGTAGATTCAAGGAGGTTACAGCAGACATGGAGACAGTTTAAGAAGAAAAATCAACAAAATTTGGTGACAGATTAAATATGGAGAATAAATGAAAGGAACTGAAATTTCAGTCCTTGCTGTCTACCAATATCTATTATCTCCTGCTTAATAATACTCATTTTAACTGAAAAAGACTTAAGTGTACCAGGCACAATTCTAAATACTTTATAAATATTTTTCTGTGAAGTAGATAAGATTATGTACATTTTCCATATGAAGAATCTGGTACAGAGAGAAACAAAATTCCTTGCTGAAGAGCACACAGTTTGGTCAGTGGTAGACCAGGGATTTAAAGCCAGGCTGTCTGCCATTAAGAGTCTGTAATCTTCATCCCAAAGCATGTTAGCCCATTTGGATTTTAGCTAGGCTAATGGTCAATCATTTCTCAAATTACAACTCTCTTGCAGTTTGATGTGTTCTTGTGATTAAGCTCTGGTCAATGGCATGTGAGCAAGGGCCATACATGCTACTGTTTGATCATGTGTTTTACTCCCCTGCCTTTCCTCTTTTCCTACTGAGAGATGGTCAGCATTTGAAAAATTGCTTTGAACCCAAAAATGGAAGTCATATACTGATGATAGCAAGGCTTCCCCAACAACTTATTTATTCAGACCACTTATTTAGAAACCATGTAAAAGAGAAATGTGCTTCTATGTTAGTTAACCTATGATAAATTACATATTCTTTGTTGGAGCAAATTAACCTGTCCCCTACTTACTATAAAGACTGCTGTAGATAACTCCTCACTTTCTGAAGTGTAGAAATGGAGACACGATGAGGTTATCCACTAAGAGAGGAAACACAGAAGAAGAGAGGGTTTGGAAGAGGAAACGATCATATTATAGTTATGTTAGTTACAAGCGTGTTAATTTTGAGATAACTTTAAAGCATTCAAGTAGAAATGTTGAGTAGGTAGCTGTAGGTATGGATCTGGAGCTTAAAAAAGAGCTGGAGATAAACTATTTCATTGATACAATTCTGAAACCAGCTGGGCATTGAATGAAAAAAAATGTATATATATTTTTTGTAATAGCTCATAATAACTTCAAGGGCTAAAAGATAGGCTTTTTTCCTCTCATTTTATTAATTTCTGAATTTATCTGTATAAAATTAAAATGTATGAAATACATTTTAAAATTATGAATGTTTAGAATAAATGATCCATTCAGTCTTATATTTATGAAGAAACACTTGTCTATAGCCTCTGAAAAGTTAGCTTAGTAACCTTGTGTCAGAAAAATTACCAGGTTTAGGGAGGTTAGATTATTGGTAATTGTAGCAGTTGTCTACTGCTTCATAACAAATTATCCCCGAAACTAGCAGCTTAAAACAACAAACATTTGTTATCTCATACTTTCTGGGGTCAAGAGTCTGGGCATAATTTAGCTGGGTGCCTCTAGTTCAAGGTCTCTCATGAGGCTGCTGTCAAGCTGTATGTCAGAACTACATCTCAGAATTCAACTGGGGCTCAAACATCTGCTTCTAAGGTCTCTCAAGTGGTTATAGGAGAACTTCAACACTTTGCAGCCTGTTGAATTGAGGGCTTCATTTCTTCAGCATTCTACATGGGCCTCTCCAAAGGGCTGTCAACAACAGGGTAGCTTGTTTCCCCCGGCTCAAGTAATATGAGAGAGAAGAGAGAGAATATTACAGGTGGAAGATACAGTCTTTTAAAACCTGATCTTGAAAGTGCCATCCTATCACTTCTAAAATAGACAGATTAATAAAAGCAGAGGGTAGAATGGTGGTTACCAGGGGGTGGGAAGAGAGGGAAATGAGAAGACATTGATCAGTGAATACAAAGTTTCATTAATGGAAGATTAATAAGCTCTGGAGATTTAATGTACAACAATGTGACTATAGTTAAAAATACCATATTATATATTTGAAATTTGTTGACAGTAGATCTTAAGTGTTCTCACCACCCAAAAGGCAACTATGTGAAACGATATATTAATTAGCTTGATTGTGGTAGTTATTTCACAATACATACATATATCAAAACATCAAGTTGTATACCTTAAATGTATACAATTTTCATTTGTCAGTTATACTTTAATAAAGATCAAAAGAGAGATAAGAATTTTAAAAAGTGAATCAGTAAATCTAGCCTACTCAAGGGGAAGGGATTATACAAATCTATGGATACAAGGAGGCATGGATTATTGGGGGCCAATTTAGAGGCTGTCTGCCACAGTAATCAAGATATAGAAAACAAACTTTTGGTTACCAAAGGGGAGAGGAAAGGGTGGAGGGACAAATTAGGGGTATGTGATTAACAGATACAAAATAATATATATAAATAGATAAGCAACAAGTATATACTGTGTAGCACAGGGAATTATACCCATTATCTTGTAATAACCTATAATGGAACGTAATCTGCAAAAGACTGAATCACTATGTTGTATACCTGAAACTAACATAATATTGTAAATCAGCTACACTTCAATTAAAAAAAAAATTGGGAGTTTGGGATTGACATATACGCACTACTCTATTTAAAACAGAGAACCAACAGGAACCTACTGTATAGCATAGGGAACTCTGATCAGTATTCTATAACAACCTAAATGGGAAAAGAATATGAAAAACAATAGATACATGTATATGTATAACTGAATCACTTTGCTGTACACCTGAAACTAACACAACATTGTTAATCAACTATACTCCAATATAAAATAAAAATTTTTAAAGAGTCCCTAAAAATATTAATGTAAAATTTATGAGAATATATAAAGAATATTATATATTCTTTATATTATATTTAGAATATAGTTTATAATATAACATGTGGGTTATTTACTCCTTAATTGGAAACATATTACTTTGGGAGTTCAGCTAAATATATATGCATGCATACACTCCCCATATGACAAAATGCGGTATGAGAAAATACTATATTTTTTCTTACATGGAAATAAGTCAAATAATGCCTTTGTATTTGACACTGCAAATATTCTAGGAATAATAAATATTAATAATATCATATTTAATAATTGATGTCTTAGCTTTCACCAACAAAACACTTTTATTCTTAAGAAATGGGAATTGAAATATTGTTTTAAAATATGCATCAGTGAAGAATGTAAAATGCTTTTACATCTCATACTTGTTATAATAAAATTCAAAAGGGGGTAGCGATGATAAACCTCTACAAAGCTTCCTGAAAAATTCATTGCAGATATGATCCCATTTGTTAGGTATTAAGATTAATAAAAAAAGCAATTAAATTAAGATAATTAACACAAAATACAGTGTTCATGCTCGGTAGGGTTAATTTACACTGTATTATAATTGAAAACTGACATCTTCTTACCGAACATACTAACCAAGGGCTTTTATTTCATCTTGAGAAGATAACATATCAGTATAAATCCAGGGATTAGAAAACTCTTTGCAATTACACAAATTGCTTTTCTAATATTGTGTCAATTTAAATGTTACATAAAGATAGAGCAAGAAAACTAAAAAGTCAAAATAAATAATCATTTAACTGCTAGGGAAAGTCCATATAAAGGGCATTGTATTACTCTATCAAGAAAATATCAAAGATTTTCAATACTTTATTGATCAGCTCATTTCCATAGTGTGAAACCTTGTAAACTATTGAAATAGGTGAAAAAGAAGAGCTACATTTGAAAGTTGCAAATAAATATTGCTTTAATTCTTGGGTCAAGATACAAATATAAAACATTTGCTGTACCATTGTTTTGAATGTGGATCGTCACATCAAATTAAATTTATATGGTGAGGTAAAATGCACTTCTCACAGATGCATAGAAGTTATTCCTATATGTCATCACTACTGTTGTCTAAATTTGTAGTCTATCAATGGTCATGTTTAAAATTATTGCTGTACAATTTTTAAAAAAATCAATTAAGAAATATTTGAGAAGATAAAGTATTGACTGGTTAGGTAGAGGTAATTGACTAGCCAAAAGATTCTTGGGTCAGTAGAGAATTTCTCATATTTTGTGTAAGATGAGCATCAGTTTGATATATAATATCCACTAGTCACTTGTCTATTAGATTCCAACAAACATTGGTTAAGCACTTAGTATGTAACAGATATTATAATAAGCACTCTGGCATACAGTGATAAAAACAAAGATAAATAAAAGATAATATTAGAAATGATCCAAGAAACACACCTCAGATAATGTCAGGAATCTAACCTCAAGTACTGTATAATACAATATGAAAGTTATTTATTTCCCAGTTTGAAACTGATACGACTTTTTGGAGCCAAGAAACTACTAAGAGAATTTCCCTACATGAGTCAAGGACACAAGTTCTCTTTCTCCTCCTAGAAATCATGCAACAACCCCAATGATAATAAAAACCTCTCTAAAACTGCATTTTCAAGGAAATTAGGAAGCAGAATTGAAAAGTATGTACTGAGGAGAAGGTATATAGAAGAAATTGCAGGGAATAATATGTGAGTTATAGACTTGGTCAGTGGCAGCATATTTCAGGAAGCACAGCAAAAGTATCTTTCCTGAAGGTGAGTGGCTCACTGTGAATTGTGAAACTGTATCCCTTCTTTGCAGTAATCATGATATGGGAACAAGTATGAACAGTACTGATGGCAAACCTGCTCTCCACCCTGACCTGAATGGTTTGGATGAAAGGAGAGGAGAGAGAGCTAAAAAAAAAAAAATTCCCAGAAGAGAAGTTTTAGCAAAAAGTAGTCTGGAGAGATAATTGTCAGCAGAGGAGAGATCATTTGGATTCTGAAAATTTTAAGACTACTCTGAAATATCTAACTCTACAGAAAATTCCTGAAAATAGCTTGTCCAGGAAAACTCCAACACATTCAGTGAGGAGTAATACAAAAGGAACTAGAACAGCATCTATACAAAGATAATATACAAAATGAAGCATAAAACATAAAGGTTTACACCACAGAGTAAACTCATTGCCATGGTGCCTAAGAAAAATGTGAACAAATATTATATTTCAGCATGAATTGGAAAAAAAAAAACACCTCATGAAACAAAAGTCTCTATAACATTATAACATTAGACTAGAAACAGATAATGAACTCAGGTAAGAGATGTCAAGAAACTGTGTGGACTGAAACATGAACTGTCTTATCTTAGAAAAGAAGTAGAAAAAAATAATTGCAGAAATAAAGGAAAACATGAAGGCTGCAAAGAATGGTTACTAAAAAACACTACTAAGTAAGATAGACAATAGAAAACAGGGAAATGAAATACAAAGACTTTAAAATAAACTATTAGCTATTTAGATTTGGTGGAAGTGTCCTCACTATATGCGCCCCCAGGGAAGCCCCAGAATTTCATTTTAAGAGGATAAAAATATTTTGGAGATGGAGGGTGGTGATGATTGCACAACAATGTGAATGTACTTAATGCTATGAACTGTACACTTAAAAATGGTTAAAGTGATTTATGTTACATATAGTTTACTACAGTGAAAAAAATCATGAAAGAGGAATCATCTTTTCATAACAAAAAGGAACATCTTGTATTGTAAAAAACTGACCCAGAGGACTTCCCTGGTGGCGCACTGGTTGAGAGTCCGCCTGTCGATGAAGGGGACACGGGTTTGTGTCCCGGTCTGGGAAAATCCCACATGCCACAGAGCGGCTAGGCCTGTGAGCCATGGCCGCTGAGCCTGTGTGTCTGGAACCTGTGCTCCGCAACAGGAAAGGCCACAACAGTGAGAGGCCCGCGTACTGTAAAAACAAACAAACAAACAAAAAACTGACCTAGAACAGGCCAAGGCATGGTCCATTAAAAACTTTGGAAACTAAAGATAACGAGACAAGCAACAGCCTCACAATACTTATAAAGGGAAAAACAGATCAAACTAGTCTCAAATTTCTCCACAGAACCTGTCAATACCAGAAGTCAGTGGAGCAATAACTAAAACATACTTAAGGAGAGAAAGCATAATCATGGATTTTATATTCAGACAGCCATACTCAAGTATAAAAGTTACAGATAATTGTTTAAATGTGCAAGAGACATGGAATTTTATTCCCAAGAGACCTTTTTAAGAAAACTACTAGAGGAAGAGACTTCAGATAATTAAGGAAACATTGGTGAAAACATAACAAGAGAACTGGCATAAAGCATTGAATGTATTTAACTGCAAAGCAAATGTGAAGATTAGGGTTAAGTCAACAGGCAAAGGAATATTCCCTGACAATAAAGAAATAATAAAAGAAAAAGTAGGAAAGAGATGACAGGGAAAAGACTGGAAGAAGAATTTCTTGATTGTCTCTTCTAAAATATTTGGGAACCAAAGAATATCATTTACAGACGACAAATAAAATACAAATATGTGAACCATAATACTTGTAATACTATATATATATATTTCACCATTACCATAATAATATAAAAAAAAAAATCAGTGGTTAAGACAATAACCTTTAATTCTCTGAAATTCTCCAGAATCTGCTGCTTGGCTGGGACAGCTCTGCTTCAAGAAGCATGTCTGTGGGTCCAAGTCTTCTCCACACATGGTTATCATCATTTGGCGGACAGTGGACTAGGTAGCCAGGCATGATTTTATGATTATGGCAAAGGCTTAAGAAGCACACAGACCTCTTGAGTCTTAACATTGAAAAACATCCTCTCAAAATAGGTGAAGGTGAAGGAAGTCAAAAGGAACAAACTTCCATTCATAAAATAACTAAGTTATGGTGATATAACGTACAGCATGGTGACTACAGTTAATAGTACTGTATTGCATACTGGAAAACTGCTAAGAGAATAAATCTTAAAAATTCTCATCACAAGAAAAAAAATTTTTTTAACTATGTATGGTGATACATGTTAACTAGACTTATTGTGGCAATCATTTCACAATATATGTGAATATTGAATCATTATGTTGTACATTTGAAGCTAATATACCTCAATTTTTTTAAAAAGGTAAAGTAGTTTTTAAAAAGCCCTCACTTTTCTGAGCTCATCTCTTTACTGTAGTACCTTAGATGTAGCTAAAAGCAACCAAAATATGCTTCTGACATTATGCCTGGAAATATCTTGCCCAACCTTGCATTCTACCCGAGATCACAGATCCTTGGGTATGTTTAAATTTTTTCAACTTATAGTAAGTGACAGTTTTACCAAATGTTTTGTCACTGTGTAACTTAGGATGTTAGGCTGAAAATGCCCTCTCAAAGATGTTCACATCCTAATCCCAGAACCTATGACTATTTTACCTTGTTAACAAAAGGGTCTTTGCACATGTAATTAAATTAGGGATCTTGAGATGAGAAGATTATCCTGGGTCATCTAGCTGTGACCAAAACAATCACAAGTGTCCATATAAAATAAAGGCAGGAGGATCAGAGTCAGAGAAGGTGGTGTGATGACAGAAGAAGCAGAGAGAGATTTGAAGATACTATTCTGTTGGCTTTGAAAATGGAGAAAGGAGTCCTGGTCCCAGGAATGAAGACAGACTCCAGAAACTGGAAAAGGCAAGGAAAGAGATTTTCCCAAAGAACTGCTCTTAGGAACCAACCCTACCAAAATCTTGACTTTACACTAGTGAGACTGATTTTGGACTCCAGAACTGTAAGATAATAAATTTGGGTTAAGTCATTAAATGTGTGGTAATTTGTTATAGCAGCAATAGGAAATCAATATACATAGGTTATCAATTTCCCAAATTTGTAAAATTATTTTCTCACCAATTTTTCCAACCTCTTGTAATAAATATGACACAAACATTCACTGAAGAATAGAGAAAATTAAATGGCTGCCCAGCAAGTTTTGCTGACTGTCTCATCTAAAATACCTGAAAGCTAAATATATTATTTAAATTTGGCAAGTCAAGTGATATAAGTTTGTGCATGTTTAACAGTACAAAGGTAAGGAGTAAGACAAATAATCAAATGTTGGAAGAGACAGAGAGTGGAGGGACGTGAGAGAAAAATGTACCAATTTTCTTATTATAGGAAACTAATAAACACTGTTTAAATCAATAAAAAGGGTGTTAAGGTTATAATTATAGCAATGGGAAAAAATATTCTTAAGCATTAAATGCATGTGCACACACACACACACACACACACACACACACACACACTATACATAAACCAAAATCAAAGAGATCCATAGTGAAAATGTACAAATAACACTGGGAGAAAAAACCCAAAAAACATAACAAGATAATGTGAAAATAAAAAAATAAGAGTACACTAAGCAAATGCAAATCAAAAGAAGGAGAGGCATAATTTCATTATCAACTAAGGTAGAACTCATGGTGAAAACAAAAAGTGGTACCAGAGGGGGAAATTTACAATTATATAAGGTACAGTTCACATGAAGATGTAATAGTTATGAATATCCGTGTACCAAATAACATAACACCATTATTCCGAAAGCAGAAATTATAGAATATTCAAGCAGAAATATACTAAACACACCAGCAGGTAGATACATAGTCACTCAGTTTAACTCAATCCAGCAAATATTTATTGAGCTCCCATTAAGTACTGGGAATTTAGCAACTAAAGAAATAGACAAAGACTCCTTCCTCTATGTATCTTGTATCCTACCGTGGAGAGAGGAACAATATGTGAAAAAAAGTAAAATATACAATATGGTAGAACATGATCAATTCTACGGAGAAATTAGAGTACTGGGGACATGGGTTTCAATTTGAGTAGAGTGGGCAAGAAAAACATCAATGAGATGGTGATTTTGAACAACGTTTTGAAGGAGCAATATTTTGTTTAGATAAGGGAATGTGGAGAGAGGGGGTGATGGGAAGTAGGTAAAAGAGGCAAGGAGTGAAAAGTGTACTTTTCACTCTACAGCTTCTATAAATTTTGAACAATGTGGCTATAATACCTTTTCAAAAACATTAAAAAATTAAAATATACTATTTAGAGAACTAGGACAATTTGGGGAAACAAACTGAACATGAGACAGAATATTGGGTTTTGGTTCAGGTTCAGTTACTAACTTGCCTGTGACTGTGGATGAGCCACTTAATCCCCTGGGTTTACTTTCTGGATCTGCAAAAATGGTGGGCCTGGATTAGACGATCTTCAAATTCCTTCCCCCTTTAATATTCTGTGGGTCTGTGATTTAATACAGTGTTCACCAAACTGTGGCTTAGGAAAATAGTTTTGGAGTCTAGCCATTATTCATCCTTTTTATCAGCACCCAGTTCTCTGCTTCCCTGCAACAGACAAATAATGAATAATTGTTTTTTCAAATCTAAAATTATATAATTCAAATTGCATAAAGAATAAATATTAGAAAATTCATGAAACAGCACCTTTTCAAAAGGATTCAAAACTAAATGACATCAGAAAAAAAAATCCCTAAAAATATAATACCAGACTATCCTTTTAGGCCTCATCATCACCATCATAAAATCACAAATATATTTTAATATATATTTAATATAAATCTACAAAAATTACCTTTTTATTCTTTTGTAGATTGCCATAGCCTTTGGGTAAGCCCCAGGAAATTTTCTGTTCATCACGAGATTAAGCTCAATTAGATCTGTGGGTGAAATATGCCTTTCTCTATGTAATTTGGCAATTCATAATGTTATATGATTTATGTTAATCTTATAGTTATGTACCTAAATTCTGACCCCTGTCTCTGAATTTTATGGAATTAATTTCTTAGAGCAAGATCTTACTTGCTTGGTAACTTCCACAGCATATTTTACATAACTCTGTACAAATATATGCTCAAATATGGTTCTATCTTGACAGATTCATGATATGAGGAAAGATATGAAGTGGAAGGTCATGAGTAGACATTTTAGAGGATGACTTCTAAATTCTCCTACCTTGATGAAATGAGCACATGATAAAATTAGGCTAAGTATGCAAAGTCTCTCCTGTCCACTAGGTCAACACCTCTTCCCAAAGAGAATAAATGTTCCAAGTATGAGATCTTACCATTCACACAGTGAAAATATTTGCATGGTCACAAAATAAAATAATGGTATTTTTTTGCTCTCTGATCCAAGGGGGATTTGATACCCAGATATTTCCCTTAACAGCAAGGGAAGGATGACTACGGTTTTTATAAATAGACCGTCTCAAAATGCAGATTGAATGAAGTTCCTTGAAAGCAAGACTGCAACATTCACTACAATCTCCATATATCCTCTGGAAACATGAAATATGTCTGGTGTGCCATTTTGGTAGAGTATCTTACTACATTTCTTTTTTCATTAATCTAAATGTACTCTTTGTTTTCTATGGAGACTTTTTGAAACTGTCTTTCTCGTCTAAGAATTAATAAAACCATTTCAAATCTTGCACTGCACTTGGAATCAGCATCTCTAAAATAAATGGTCCCACATATTTGATTACAAGTTTATACACTATCTTTTGTCCCCGTACATGAAAATATATGTTTTGAGGATTTTTTCACCAGTACCACCTAATAAAACTGTATAACTCCCTAAAATCAGACTGACAGCAGTGAACATTTTTAAGCCAGAGAGGGATCATGTTATAAAAAGTTTCAGTCAGAGCAATAAAACTGCATCTTACTTGTTTGTAGGTCCAAAACAGCTGTTTCAGCATGTGCGCCAACAGAAGTTTGGGAGTCTCTACTCAGAAGAGTTCTGTCCTAATTATCCTCAATTATCATGGATATCACCTGGTTTGAATTTCTTACTGTTACTCCTTGACTAATTTTCCATTATAGATGTGTGTTTACATGTAGTACATCATTGATATGTAAAATGTATCTAAATATTCTCTTTATATTTGTCTTCTCTATTCTTTTTTATTGTGTTAAATTACCATACTATTGCTGTGTAAAAACCTATTATGGCTATATCCAAACTAGAATAATGTTGTATAATGTTAGTACAAACAATTTTTTAAATATGATACTGCAATAATGATTTCACAAAATATTCATTTTTCTCAGAAATTTATATAAGATTTTCGCTAAAACTAAATGAAAGAAGGGCCTCAATTTGTTTAATTATTTTCTTTTTCTTGCTCCCAGCATACAGACATATCAGAAAATTGAACCAGTAATATCTTTATTTAAATAAGTAGCTTTGTAGGGAAAATGCTTTAAGAATTGTAATTTGGATTAGCTGTTCTCAGGAAATTGAAATCCCACCAATTAAAAAACTATTGTTTTTTCAGAAATAGCTGAAATTGAAATGTTATTTTGCAGTGATACTAAAACTGGGCAGGAATTGATATAAGAAACAAAATCAGTCATTTTCCAAAGTAGACAAAAAGCAAACAAGAAAAATTGAACTAAGTTAAAAAATATGAAATATTATGTTAGATCTATAAATGAATCATAACATTAGTACAAGATGGACACAAGCTGAAAAACATATTGTGGTAGATACACCCCTAAAATGTTTCCTTATTTTCCACCTCAATAGAAAATTGTCATAGTTTTGTTGCTCAAATGATATTTATGTGGGAAATCTTTATGATATATATTTCCAGGCATTTTAAAATCTAAACCTCAATATCAATACCCTGTTGTTTCCAGAGGTGATATAACCTTTGGGATATCAGTACATTAATCATTTTTTTTAATTGGGGTATAGTTGTTTTACAATGTTGTGTTAGTTCCTACTGTACAGGGAAGTGAAGTAGAGTTCCCTGTGCTATACAGCAGGTTCTCATTAGTTACTTATTTTATGCATATTAGTTAGTTAGTATGTATATGTCAATCCCAATCTCCTAATTCATCTCACCGCCCCCTTTTCCCCCCTTCGTGTCCATATGTTTGTTCTCTATGTCTGTGTCTCTATTTCTGCCTTGGAAACAGGTACAGATGAACATTAATAGTTTTTATCACTTAAAACAATTCAGTACTTCCTAGGATCTTGGATCCAAAAATTGATAAGCTATCTTAGCTAAATCATAGCTGATCACCATTCACTGGTTTTGTTTCACAGGACACATGAATTAGCAAAAGACTTCAGGGGACTCTACATTATCTAAAAGAGAACATAGTTTGTCTGGAACATCTTCTGCCAATCATCGAATTCACCTGAAACCCGTAGGGCAAAAGGGAGTACGTTCTTGAACGTTCCTTGCTTCTGAAGTTGCAGAGGTGGTCTGTTGTTGACTGAGGGCCTCTAAGTAGCCAGATCAGAACAGTTTCTGAGACCTACAGGAACTTCTTCCAGCCTACTTATTCCCAATTCAACTGCTAAGTGCAAGACTCTGGATTATGTGCAGTGGAAATATGTAGACAAAAAGCTACAGATCTTGCCCTGAAGGACCTAATAGTCTGAGAGCAAAGTTAATAATTCTGTACAAATATCTGGATAAATGGTGAAAACTAAACTCACCCAATTTAGAGCCATCCTCATTCTACTTGGAATAAACCCTGGGCTTCTCTCTCACATCTCTTGTTTTAGTAATGGTATCTCCCAAGGCAGATACATGGCAACCTTCCTAACTCTTTCTTCCATCTTTCGCTCTCTATCCCAGATACCCATGTTTTAGGTTGAAAAATAGTTTCATTCCCCTCCACCAAATAACTATCTGACCAGTTCCCCTCATCCCATAGCTTTCTTCAGAAATGCATATCTGATCATATTCCTTCTCAGCAACCAACAAGCTGAGCTCCAAACTCTTGTGTGTAAAAGATAAGGTTTTGGTCATCTCATTCCTCACTGCCTCTCTTGTCTTACCAGTTTCCTCTGTGCAACTGAAGTTACAGTCATTTGGAATTGTTTAGTTGTCCTCAGATAAGTTACTGGACATGTGCCTTTGCACATGTTGATCTGTCTGGAATGTCCTATACCACCCCATTGTATACCTGATGTGATTTGCTGTGAACTCTCCTTCATCCTTTATTCTCAGTCCAAGCAGTTTTCCTCCTGTAATATACTTCCTAGTGCCCTAAATAATAATATAGACATTTATTCATATAATAGCATCTGTTGTTCTCTACGTCCAGAGCCTTTTCAACAGGATGTTGTATTTTTTCTCATGTCTGCCTCAACACTGGATGAACACCTTGAGTGTAGAGATAGCATGAGTTTTTTTTCATTTTCATATCCCAACTCTTACTGTAATACTGGACAGACAGTAAATTCTCAACAAATATTGAATTGAAAATACAATTATAAAGTAATAACCCACGGACTTCCCTGGTGGTGCAGTGGTTAAGAATCCACCTGCCAATGCAGGGGACAAGGGTTCGTATACCTGATCCGGGAAGATCCCACATGCCACGGAGCAACTAAGCCCGTGAGCCACAACTACTGAGCCTGCGCTCTAGGGCCTGTGAGCCGCAACTACTGAAGCCTGCATGCCTAGAGCCCGTGCTCCACAACAAGAGAAGCCCCCACAATGGGAAGCCTGCGCACCGCAACGAAGAGTAGCCACAGATCGCTGCAACTAGAGAAAGCCCGCGTGCAGCAACGAAGACACAATGCAGCCAAAAATAAATAAATAAACAAATAAATAATAATTATTTTTAAAAAGTAATAACCTAAAACTGCATGCGAAAAATGCTATAATATTTACATCTAAGTTGACAGAGTACATCAAGCTGAGATAATCAGGAAAGGCTTCCTGGTATGTTATACTTGAGTCAAACAAAAGAATGAATAGAATTTATAGACATGGAAATGGAAGGGTGAAAATGCTTAGCTTGGGGAATTGCATGATCAATAAGCAGAAAATGGAAAAATATGTCCTGTCAACAAGGAACTGGACTCTACAGAGAATGGGTGCAGGATAAAGAACTATAATAAATAAGGTGGAAAAGTATGCTTGGAGAATAGATTGTTAGAGATTATGAATATCTGGTTAAAAAGTATTAGTTCATGTTTTTTCTCTAGGAAATAAAATACGAATATATTGAAGGAGTGCTGTCTTATGCACAAAAAATAAACACATATATTCTGTCAGGAAAAGGAATGATAACTTAAGTAGGAAAGTTAGCTTAGGAAAGATATTATAGAAGCTCACATACGTGTTTTTCTCTAGAAAATATGGATGTATTTCAGGATAAATAGATGATACTGATATAGCCATAGCCATAGATATAGATACAAATATAGAAAGATATAGATATAGATCCTGACATAGACATTGACCTAGATATTCCAGCAAATTTAAGACATGAAATAGTAGGGTTTGACATCGTATAGAACTTGGATAATTGCAATTCAAAGTATATAAGATTCTAGGAAAGACAATCTACATAATTCAGTATCTGTTGGCAGAAATGGTAGTGGGGGAAAGGGAGGAGAGAGGGCGGAGAGAAATGAATCAAAGAACCCACTGATTTGGCATCTTTTATCTATTAAATTGTACTATGAATTTGCTTTATTTGCATAAAGCCAGACAAGTTTACTGAAGGTAGGGCCCTTCATTATCTTTTTTGAAACCCTACCACTCAACCTAGGGTGTGGTCAATTTGGGGTACTCGAACAAAATCGAATTGATCTGACCAGAGCTGAACAGTTAATGCAACCTCCTGTCTACAGCTGCTGTCATCTATGGCATTTGACTATTTTTTTTTTGAAATTTGGATTCCCTGGGCCATGGCAAGGGCATATCTATATTAGATTTACCTGTCAGTGGTTTATCCTACAAATTCTGGTCACATATCAAATCCATATACTGTCTTTCTAAGAACTGTTCTTATATAGTTCAATGACCCCTGCTGTTTAATCTTACTACACATGGAAAAAAACCTGCCAGCTTGAGGAAGCACTGTTTTATTGTAACAGTAAATACACTGTTTTATGCTAAACTTAGTGAGATATACCATGCTTGCCAACAAATTACTCTTAGGAAAAATAGCAACAATTGTGTATCCATCTAAAGCTCAAAAAAATACTGTATTTACCTTTCAATAGTGAAATGTACATTTATAAAACCAAGGGAATTAAGACACTTAATCTTTTATGCACTCTTTATTAAGTTTTCTTTGTGAAAGGCAAGCTGTGCTGTTTAAAGTATCACCTCAAGAAAAAAGGAATTCCAAAAATATGTGTGGCTACCACTTTAAAAACTTCTATTAGCTATTTTTATTTATAAGCTTGTTCCCTTTTCCTTATAAATGGTTTTTATTAAAATTTAGACACCAATAAATTACCTCCTGATACATACCAATCTTGAATACTGCCTGTTGTCTAGAATAGCTATTAAAGCTTTCTAAATATCCTTATAACTTCTAGGGAGATATGGGGACTGTCTTTTAAAGCTGATGATTTTGGTTTTTCTTCCTTTCTTTCCTTGGCAAATTGTAAAGTAGCTGGAGTACATTTGGCCAATAATGATCTAGTTTGAATTTTTTTTAGTCAATTAATTTATTTTTATTTTTGGCTGCATTGGTTCTTCATTGCTGCGCACGGGCTTTCTCTAGTTGTAGAGAGCAGGGGTTATTGTTCGTTGCAGTGCACAGGCTTCTCATTGAGGTGGCTTCTCTTGTTGCGGTGCAGGGGATCTAGGTGCACCAGCTTCAGCAGTTGTTGTGCGTGGGCTCAGTAGTTGTGGCGCACGGGCTTAGTTGCTCCGCAACATGTGGGATCTTCCCGGACCAGGGATTGAACCCGTGTCCCCTGCATTGGCAGGTGGATTCTTCCCAGGCCACCAGGGAAGTCCTTAAAATTTTTTAAATATCATAGTAGTTTTTAGGGAATTGTCTTTCAGCTATTTGGGGCATTGAAAAGAAACTTGTGAACTACTGTTCACAGTGTCTATATGTGACAGGATCTATTGTTTCTACAGTTAATTCAGTCAAAGAAACCATTTGATCTGAATGTTTGACCAAATGAGCAGCGGTTTGACTGAGCTGACAGCCATCATGGCGGCTCTGGTCGTGCATGTCCACCCAGGCTTTGTTTGTAAGCTGGCAGTCTCTGCACAGAGAATACACAGCATATGCCAGGTGGCCATGTGTCTGAGGCAGAGGGAAGGGAGAACAAAGCTAAAAAAGCTTCTTGGACAGAGATGCTTTAAGCCAGCCGACTGCCAGTAATATATTAAAGAGAGAAGAAAATGCAATGATGCCTGACTATACTCAACAGTAAACAACTCCAAGCCTGAGATTCAGATCACAAATCTTCCTCTGCTGCTGACAAGCTCAGCTTGAGCATGGCTGCAGGAGACAAAGAAACCTGCTCCAAGAAGAAAACAGGAAAGGAGATCCTCACACTGATTTTAATCTACCCCAGATGCAGGTTTTAGGAACCTCTTACATTATATCCACTGTATTTTTTTTTTCAAACAACAACATTTATTTCTCACAGTTCTGGAGGCTGGAAGCCTGAGATCAGGGTGGAGGTCCCTTCAGTTTCTGGTGAGGGCTCTCTTCCTGGCTTGCAGACAGCCACCTTCTCCCTGTGTCCTCATGTGGCCTTTGCTCAGTGTGTGCCTCTCTATTGTATTCTTAGATCACAAAACTTTTCTGTTGAAGGTGAGGATGGGGGGGAAAAAAGTTCTAGAATGGCAAAAATAAGAACTTCCTGTTTATCTCTTTCCTCTTTATCTCTACCCTCTATTTGGCATTTGCATTGGCATTTACTTCTCACCACCATCTTCCCCACAAACTTCGGAATACAGGGGGCAGATGCTAGATGGCATCTCAGAAGTGTTCCAAAATATTATTTTGGAAAGGAAGTAAGATGGAATAGGTTCCCTACAAAGTGGAATGAATAATTGATCATATAAATACAGTATTGCCCTTATTCCCTGCATTATGCTTTAGGATAAATAAAATGTTTTCTCTTCTGCATCATTTTCCCTTTGCTCATTTATTGAGCAGCTGCTATGGGCTAGACAGTGTGCCAGAAGACTGACCTTCAGTATTTCTAGTCTTCCCAACAGTGCCACTAAGCCCCACTGTGTTCATCTTACAGATAAAAACAATGACATTCAGAGCAGTTGGTTAACTTGCCCAGGCTCACTCAGCTAATTAGTGTGAGAGATTTAGAAACCAAGGTTATATGACTCCAAAACCGTGCAAATCAGCTTCATTCACAAATAAGTCAGTTTGCAAGGGTCTCTCAGGTGCCCTATACTTCTACAAGTTGTATCATTTAATCAACACAAAATGAGGGCTCTAATGGAGTATTGTTCTATTTCTGACACTAGAATGCTAAAACTCTCAGCTCTAGTGACCCAAGGTCACACTTTCAGGTGACCCAAGGCCGGATCAAATTCAAACATGGGTCAAACTCAATGTATATTTCACTCCTAGTCGGAAAGTTCTGTTGACCTGAACTCAAGTGAGTTTAAAGAGCTAGTTCCTCTCTTCTTGAAGGTATTATGCCATTTTGAAATTAACAAAATGGATGCAAATTTGAATGGATGTTATCATCGTAGGACTTTGTGGTTTTGAATATTTTGTGCACTCTGCCAGGAAAGTATTTATCTCTATTATATCTGACAAATTCCTTCACAGTTTAGTTCTGATGTATGTTTTTTTGAACACACTCTTTAATTCAGAAAGGCAGAACTAGTTGCTCCCTTGCTGGTGCTCCAACAAACACTGTATCGAACCTGTATTAGAGTATTTTGCTGTGTTGTACTGAATTGTTTGTCTCTGTGTAGGGCTCCTCCAGGCAACCTGTGATCTCTCAGAAAAGACGTTTTTTTTATCATGTTGACCTTTGAGCTTCCAGTACTCAGGTCAGTGTGCTACTGCAGCAGATATTAAAAACATTGGCTATGAGAGTATATAATTAAACAATATAAGAATGAACAACATAAGAATGAAAAACCATCAGAAAAATATAGGTGTAGATCAGCATGGAAAAAGAAGAAATGCCATTTATATTGAAGGGACAGAATTATATTACCCTGTATCTGGCTTTTAAGGCGATTTGGCTGAGTTAAAAATCCTATTTTCTGTAGAAAAGCCTTACCTGAGCTGCCAATATCATCTAAGATTATTAAAAGAAGGATTTTAAAGATCTAATTTACTTTTTGTCATGCACTGCTTGCTATTTGCATTCCACTCTGGTTGAACATTGAAACGAGACAAGCCTTTATCACCTTTGTGTCTGGTCACGTCTGCTTCCTAGTCTCCCTTGCTAGCCCAGCGCCGCAGTACCAGGCTGTAAACATAGCAGCAAAATGGTTCAGGAAAAGAAAAAGAAAAAAAAAAAAAGCTGCTTTGGTTCACAATTGGATGAAAATATATTTAATGAAAACATTTCTATCAGTAGTAGGCTTTTTATAGACTCTTTTCCTTATAATTAAATTTTCTAAAATGCAGACATTTGGCCTTAAGTATCTCATGGATGTAATATTGGCACCAGATCAGTACAGCTTGCTTGCCAAGCTTAAAAGGGAAAATATAATGGGAAAATACTGTAATTTTATAGTTCTTGTAAAAATGAGGAAATCACAGCCTGCACAAAAACCCCAAGTAGTATGTCCCTAAATCTGCCCACAGAGAGACCGAGATATATGTTTTCTTCGTTGAGGATGACCCTAGAAACCTACTTGGGGTTTATTTTAGTTTACCCTAACATAACTATAGATCCATCTCAGCAAACAGATGTGCAGAACATGAACTTTATGTTCATTGGCTCAGGAAATGTAGCTGAGAATTTAAACTGATTTCCATTTTTATTATGTAGTATGACTTTCGCTTCTTTGTTCTCCTATAACAACTTCAATCCCCCTGAAAATACCCTAACTGATAGCTTCTAACAGGGTTAGATTGTGTGAGCTGAATGTAGACTTGTTTATGACTGCCTTATCCACACATGCACCTGACATATTTTCTCTCAGTGGATCAACAAATTGGATTTTTCAAGAGCAGGAGAAAGGTACAAGCTCCTTCTAATAAAGTAAATATGATACCACTTGTGTATAGAAGATCTTTTGAACCAAATTAAAAGCACATTTTTGAGGCATTAAGCATAGGAATTTCAGCATCTACAACCTTGCTAAAGAATAAATTGCACCAAGCTCCCCAGTGATGGTAAAGAAAACTATGTCTGAGCATGTGCCCTGGCTCTTCTTTCTTTTCCCATAGAACCCATTTACCTCTCCCCTCAGACCTCTCTGTGCTTGTGATAGTTAATTTTATGTGTCCACTTGACAGGGTGAAGGGATGTCTAGGTAGCTGGTTACATTATTTCTAGGTGTGTCTGTGAGGGTATTTTAGGAAGAGATTAGCATCTGAATCAGTAGACTGAGTAAAGCAGATAGATGGCCCTCCCCAATGCAGGTGGGCATTATCCACTCCACTGAGAACCCAAAGAAAACAAAAAGGTGGAGGAAGGGTGATTTCACTCCTCTGCTTGAGCTGAGACATGTGTCTCCTCCTGCCCTGAGACACTGGCACTCCTGGTTTTTGGGGCTTTCAGACTTAGACTGGAACATATACCATCAGGCCTTCCAGCTCCTTCCAATTTCAGGCCTCTTTAGACTCCAATGGAATTATACCACCAGCTTTCCTGGGTCTCCAGCTTGCAGATGGCAGACTATGAGACTTCTGGGCCTCCATAACCATGTCAGCCAATTTCTATAATAACTCTCTTTATATAGCTATATATTTTATTGGTCCTGTTTGACTGGAGACCCCTAATACAGTGCCCCTATAGGTGATTGCTATGACTGCCATGTCCTTGCAGCTCTCCTTGGCTGCAAGGACATGGCAGCCTCTCTGTGTCCTTGGCTTTCCTGCAGGCATACCTTTAGTTAGGTTTGGCCAATAAGAGCATCAGAGGAGAGGAGGGTGGGAAGAGAGAAAATCTGTATATACTTTTTTTTCCTTCTTGCTTTGGTGTCACAAGTGTGGCTGTGGTGTTTCCCTCTACAACTAATGTTTTCATCAGAGAGTCTTCCTCCATGGTCCTCACTCTAGTGGTCCGCCATAATTCTGTGTCCTTCTTGTATTCATTGGTCCTTGGAGTGACTAATCCTCCCTAATATTACTAGAATTTGGGTGCCTCACCAACTCGTGTTTGCTCTCCTATCCCTGCTCACAACTCTATATATTGTATTTTTATTAAAAACTCTTCCATGTCTGGACAGCAACATATAAATCAATGAAGTTAGAACACTCCCTCACATCATACACAAAACTAAACTCAAAATGGCTTAAAGACTTGAATATAAGACATGAAACCATAAAACACCTAGAAGAGAACAGAAGCAAAAGATTCTCTGACATAAATCGTAGTGATATTTTCTTAGATCAGTCTCTCAAGGCAAAAGAAATAAAAGCAAAAGTAAACAAATGGAACCTAATCAAACTTATAAGCTTTTGCACAGCAAAGGAAACCATAAACAAAATGAAAAAGCAACCTACGGACTGGGAGAAAATACTCATGAACGATGTGACTGACAAGGGATTAATTTCCAAAACATACAAACAGCTCAGACAACTCAATATCAAAAAAACACAAACAACCTAATCAATAAATGGGCAGGAGACTTAAATAGACATTTCTCCAAAGAAGACATGCATATGGCCAACAGGCACATGAAAAGATTCTCAACATCACTAATTATCAGAGAAATGCAAATCAAAACTACAATGAGGTATCACCTCATACCAGTCAGAATGGCCATCATCAAAAAGTCTACAAGTAACAAATGCTGGAGAGGGTGTGGAGAAAAGGGAACCCTCCTAGGCTGTTGGTGGGAATATAAATTGGTACAGCCACTATGGAGAACAGTATAGCAGTTCCTTAAAAACTGAACATATAGTTATCATATGATCCAGCAATCCCATTCCTGGGCATATATCCAAAGAAAACTCTAATTCGAAAAGATATATGCACCCCAAAGTTCATTGCAGCACTATTTACAACAGCCAAGACATGGAATCAACCTGAATGTCCATCAACAGATAAATAGATAAAGAAGATATGGTATATACATACAATGGAATTATTACTCAACCATAAAAAAGAATTAAATATTGTCATTTGCAGCAACATGGATGGACCTAGAGATTATCATACTAAGTGAAGTAAGTCAGACAGAAAAAGACAAATATCATATGATATCACTTACATGTGGAATCTAAAAAAATAATACAAATGAACTTATTTACAAAACAGAAACAGACTCACAGACATAGAAAACAAATTTATGCTTACCAAAAGGGAAAGGGAGGGGGTGATAAATTAAGAGTATGGGATTAACATATACACACCACTATATATAAAATAGATAAACAACAGTGATTTACTGTATAGCAGAGGGAACTACATTAAATATCTTGTAATAACCTATAATGGGAAAGAATCTGAAAAATCTAAAAAGATCATATATATATATATATATATATATATATATATATATATATATTTGAATCACTTTGCTGTATACCTGAAACTAACAAAATATTGTAAATCAACTATACGTCAATTAAAAAAAAAAACTTTTCTTGTGAACCGTCTAAGACAAATCCAATGTCTTGCTAGGATCCTAAATAATAAAGACAGCAACATTTTTTAAGTTAGTGGTCACTTGAATGAAATAACCCACTGGATAGCCATGGAGTGATTAATGGGCTTCCAGTAGGAGGGTCTTTGTGAGCAAAGTTTCCCAACTGCCTTCACCTTTAACATACAGCAAAGACTGAGAGCACATGAAGTGACTGAAGTCTGCATCCTCTAAGGAAATAAAAGAGCTGTCAAAAACTTCCCAGGTTCTTTAAGGAAACTGGTAGATTGAGTAGAAATTATTTCATATCAGTGGATGCATAAGGGGCTGATTTGTGAATCTCCTGGCTGGGACACAACTTCAACTCAAGGAGGAAGAGGATAGAGAAGACCCAACAGAACGTAACCCTCTGTAACTCAAAATGGCAATGACAAACTGGACTGCAGAGCATCTTAGCAAAAGAGAAAGTAAATTTTCCAAGGACATCTTTGTGCCCAGAAAATAAGGAAGTGCTCAAAAATGATCTGAACATATCAGAGTGATAAAGGACTTAGAGGAGCTCCCACTAGCCAAATCAATACCATTTTGAGCTCAAAATACGTAATGATAATTAACTCATTGAATACAATATTGAAATAATAAAGGGGTCAGAGGTGGGGAAGGAAGGAAATAAAGAAAGAAGGAAGGAAGACAACTCTTCCTTATAGTAGAATACCAATTAATAAACATATAATAATGAAGTTAATAATCAATCTTTAATAATTATGGATGCTAAAATAGTGTGTGAAAATGGATTTAAAAAAGAGGACATTTCAGAGGCTCAAAGAAACTCACCATAAATTATTTCTTGATTGCTAAGGGAAAAAAAAAGCAATTTCACCTTGGAGAAACCTAGCAAATACTACCTTAGTCAAAGGATCAAAGTCAGCATCTTCAGTATAGGACAAAACACCATCACGTGCCTCCTGATATGATGTGTTAAGAAGAACATAACATCATTTTTGTGATATTCTTGCCAAGGCTGAATGAATGATTCCTCTATTAACTCAGTGATCTTCATGTAAAGAAATCATCCTCACTTTTATGTTGCTTATCTCACAGGAATTTCAATCTCATGTTTTAGAAAATACATACCTGCCGAAATGTTGTGAGAGAGGACTCTTCAAAGACTGTTGGAATTCCAAGAGGCTGTGCCTGAGGGCACAGCCACAACACTTAAGACTTCAAGAAGAGTGTAACTAGAAGAGGGGGCTTGAGATATGACAATTAAGAAAGAGAACAGAAGTAGAAGGCAGGGTAGACTGACAGAAGACCAGAGTTCTACTCAAATCTTTTTTCTACTTGCTTTCACTATTAATGTTCGAGATCTTCTGCTTAGATATAATATTTGATTTCATTTAAAATCTATGGCAAGTCCACTAAGCATTTTTTTCCTATTTTTCTTATTTTAACCCCTCTATCTGTCAGGCATATTCCAGGACCCCATTTATTCTATCAGATATTCAACCTATCCACTTTTTTTTTTTTTTTTTTCGGTACGCGGGCCTCTCACTCTTGTGGCCTCTCCCGTTGCGGAGCACAGGCTCCGGACGCGCAGGCTCAGCGGCCATGGCTCACGGGCGCAGCCGCTCCGCGGCATGTGGGATCTTCCCGGACCGGGGCACGAACCCGTGTCCCCTGCATCGGCAGGCGGACTCTCAACCACTGCACCACCAGGGAAGCCCTATCCACATTTTTAACTTACTCTTGATTTCTTTATTATTATTTGAACGGTAATGTCTCGTTCAATTCTAGATCCTAGTTTTTGGTGAAATTCCTTATTACATCAGTATTGATATTGTCAAGAGGTTTCTGCATTATTTTCTCACTGCAATTGTTTGAACATGTTGTATATTATTCCTTTAGTTTGAATGTCTATTTTTGAGTATGGACACCAACTTGGCTACTACAAATTCTGGAATTCTTTAACTTAACCCCACACAAACCAGAAATACGTTTTAAATAAAACTAGAGGGAGTAAGATCATTCAGATGTCTTTTTTAAAAATAATGAAATCATATAAGACATTGCTTTATTTCCACCTTTGGACTTAGAATAAGAGGTACAGTCATATATTAGAGGGCTTTCTTAACAAATACTGAAACATTTATAAAAATATAATGGTACATACAGTTTTTGAATTACTACTTGATGATTATGCTTAGAGTGAGGTTATGAGATGTTTTTTAAACATGATTCTTTCATGTAAAATAGATATATTTAAGTAAGTTAAATATATTTACATAAGTACAAGCATACCCTTCTTTAGTAAAGACTACAATCAAGGAAGATTTCAAATCAAAAAATTTGGAAATACAGAAGCAGACATCATGAGCTTGTTAATTGTATTCTAATATAGAGGTTATTCAGGATTCCTTTATTTTTATTATTCTTTTTTTTGAAACTGAGAAATCCTGAAGGACTCAGGGACTTCTCCATGGTGGCATTTGTATGCCCTCATCCCTGCAGATGTCCTTGCCCACTCCCTTTCGCACACAATGTTGATCCCTAACTCTTCCTCCCCAAGAAAAATTCTTGCCTTTTCTAAGAACCATTCTTGACTAACTTTCCTCTGAAGTTAGCTGAACTTCACCTGATCCTCTCTGGTAAACCTTATAAAGCCTTCCATCCTCCTTCTCAAGCTAGATTTTTCCTTGAAAGCCTCCTCATGCCCAACAGTTTTTAAATTTGCCTGTACTAATGAATGGTATTCTGGTTACTTTTCTTCTGCTAAATATACTATGTGTGTCTGTATATTGGTACATGCATGTGTGTGTATTTATAATAAAAGAGTTTGTCACAGTGCTTTAAAGTGAATGAAGTGTTTAACCTTAATTTTCTATTTAATCATTACAAGGAAGGATAATCCCTCCATGTCACAGAAAGGAATGTGGGTTCAGGCAGGATAAGGTGGGAATATGGCAAAGAAGAGAAGGACGTTCTGCAAGTACTGGGAAGATGGCCATCAAAGCCCCTAAGATAGGGACTTTAGGAGTAGGATGAGGTTTAGATAAAATGTGAGTTCAATTTGGACATCATGCATCTGCAGTCACTCCTCTGAGATATCTAAATGCAGAGGTTAATAGTTTGATGTATGGTCTGAGGCTCAATAGTCAGATCCCAAAGATCGGAAATCATCAAAAAGATGGAAATTGAAAATCTTGGCCTAGGGTAATCCTACTATGCAGATTAGTTTAAAAAAATGAATCAGTGCTTCCCTGGTGGTGCAGTGGTTAAGAATCTGCCTGCCAATGCAGGGGACACCGGCTGGAGCCCTGGTCCGGGAAGATCCTACATGTCGCGGAGCAACTAAGCCCGTGAGCCACAACTACTGAGCCTGCGCTCTAGAGCCCATGAGCCACAACTACTGAGCCCGTGTGCCACAACTTCTGAAACCCGCATGCCTAGAGCCCATTCTCCACCAGAGAAGCCACCGCAATGGGAAGCCTGCGCACCACAACAAAGAGTAGTCCCCGCTCGCCGCAACTAGAGAAAGCCCGCGTGCAGCAACGAAGATCCAACGCAGCCAAAAATAAACAAACATAAACATAGCCCAAGAAATTTTAGATCATGTAACACTCCACAGATATATACATAAGATTTCAAACCTGGTATCAGTGTTCTACTAAATCCTCTTGCAATGGACAGAGTAAAGGGGCAACAATAAAAAGCTTGGAATCATGTTTATATGAACAAGTCTACAACATGATTAATCATCAAAATTAACTTTCCTACAAGTTATAAAGATTCTCTGAGTTGTTACATTTCCTCAATAAAGTTATGATATTTAACTTCAGAATTTGTGAAATGGCAATAAGTATACTCGTTTAAGTTATGGACTCAGAATCACTAAAATTACATACGATTATATCAATTATTTTTCATTTCCTGTTCCAGTATCTCAGCCCACTTCAAAAATTTGGCTCAGGATTGAATTTGCTAATCATCCCTTAAGAGACTAACCTTCCATTTTGGGGAAGTCCGAATCCCTGACAAATAATCTAATTAACTGATTAATCAATTTCATAATTCCACCAATTCCCAAGCCAGGATTTAGATGGCCCATTTGAAAAGAGGTCTTCTTAATATTGGAATTGTTCTACTGACCCCTCTATCCACTTACTATATCCTTTATTAACCCTTCAATTCTCCAGTTGCTTGCTGTTGAGATATTGGGTCTTTTGTTTTATTTCCATTTTCCATCATATAGATTGCGGTAACTTTTCTCAGACTTTATGGTGAATTTTGTTCTCTTCCAGCAAATCAACCTAAAAAGACTGCAAATATTCCCTATAAATAATTAGTCATACTATTTGCAGAGTATACCTCAACCAGCAGTTAGTAATCACGATCTCTCTCAGATGCCTAAGGCTAAAGATTATATCCTGATAGAGGACAGTTTCCATATAGGAGACTTACCAAAGAATAAGATTCCTCCTCCAGAATGCAACAAAATGAATTTTTATAAGAACTCTTCTTTTAGGCTACAGCATTATTTCAACATCTCATTGATTTTTTTCTTTAATTTTCATTAATTTCAACAAATCACTCATTTGCAAGATTTTAAACTCCTTTCTTTTCAGATTGTAAAGGCAAAACAGTTTCACAGAATTGTGTGCTTTTTCTACAGAATCCTTTTATCTCATTTCATTTTGCAAAGCCTCATGAAGTCTGTGTGCTAATTTTGCCAATGGTTTCCATCCAGACCCAATCAGACAAGGTCACTCAGATAATGGTCAAGTTATATCTCTAACCGTTATTACGGTAGAGTTTCTAGCTCTTTGTTAATATGTATATGCATTTCCTCCAAAATTCTGCTTGCTTAACAGGTTCGTGTTTATTCTGTATGGCCAACCTAAGGGAGTAGAAAAGCCAGAATTATATTTCAGACTTTCCCAACTGTCAGTTTTGTACTCAAACAAACTAGTCATTGCTGTCCCTCAGAAGGAAAGCTGCGTCTCACATATAAAGAGCCTTCCTCTTGGAAGATTCTGTATCTTAAAAGGTTGTTTTGAAATGTTGATGTACCATATAAGTAAAAAAATCCTCCAGGCAGATTAAATGCATATATAAATTTATAATAGCCCACTAACTCCAGTTGGCAGAGTTATAGCTGTAGGATAAGTGGCAAAACACTTTCCAAAGAAGTTTGGAGACTCTTTTGTCTTTCTGCCAAGTCCTCCCCACTGAATCTCGCGCCCTGACTAATGCATATGCTTGTTTGTGTAAGGTTCCAGGAAATGGTCTTTATTGAGGCTGGTAGGTGAGAAGAATTTCAGCTGCAGCCTATTTGAAGTCTTGACTTGGACGGGTTTTGGCTTCTGCTATATTTTTAATGGCTGTCCTGTTGTATCTACATCAACATTAACTCAATGGAAGTCCTGCAACTTTTAATTCATATTCAGTAAGCTCAAATATGAAATATGTTTTACAAATTTACAATGTACACCATGAAACAATACATACATATTGTTTAAAAATAAAAAATAAAGGAATAAAATTCCCACTTAATCAACTGCTTTTAATCTTTGCTAGTAATTACTTTAAATAATATTCTTACATCTAAACTTTTTAAAATTGATCCATCAATATTAGAAAATATCTATTTGCTCTCTACTATGTAAATGAAAAATTAGAGTTCCAGAATTCCTTCTAACTCTTCCTACTGACCCTCCCACTTCTATCAAGCAATTTCTTTCCTTCTATATTATCAGTGTTACTATGTGTCGTTCATGGATGCTAAATATTCCATTACATAAATAAACCATAATGTATTTATTTATTTTCCTGCTTATGGATAATTGGGTTGTTTCCTGTTTGGGACTACTATGAATAAAGTTAAAAAATATTACTGTACCTGCTTTGTGTTGCCATAAGCATTTATTTCTATTGTATATGTCACTTGGCAGAATTGGTTATGTGTATATTTAGCTCTGGTAAATACTACCAAACAATTTTCTGACAAAGTGATTACCAGTTGGAATATTAGTTATTAATTAAGTCTTAATTAAGTCTTAATAATATTCTTAATTAATTTTTACAGTTCTATTTGATTCATATCCTCACTAACACAATATTTTCAATCTTTTAAAATTTTAGTCATTCTGTTTGAGATAATGTTATTTCATTTTCACTAAAATTTGCATTTAGCTGATGACTAATGATTCTGACTACTTTTTCATATGCTTACTGGTCATTTGGATATCCTCTCCTGTTTAAGTAACTGTTCAAGTATTTTGTTCATTAAAAATTGTTTTTCTCAGTGATCTGTTGGCATTCTTTATATGTCTTGCGTATGAGTCCTTTGATTTTGTGTGTGTGTGTATATATATATATAATAAACTATTTTCTCCTATTTGTTAGTTTGACACTATTAATATTAAATTTTAATGAAAAGAATTAACTAATTTAAAGGAAGTCCAACTTATTAATCTTTTCTCTTATTGCTAATAATTTTGTCCAATTTATGAAATCCTTCTACCACAACATCATAAAGGTGGTCTCCTATGACTTCTTCTAGAAGTGATTTTATTTGGCTTTTCACATTTATGTATAAAATCTACTGCAAATTCAACTTTGTGAATGGTATGAGGGAGGGTACAGCGTAATTATTTTGTTGAAATAGGTATCCAGTTGATTCAGTTCTTTATCAAAACAACTATCTTGTCCGCACTGAATTGCTTTGTCATCTTTGTGATAAATCAAGTGACCATATGTGTGGGTCAGTTTCTGGATACTCTATTTTGGTCTATGATCTATTTGTTTATTTTTATATCAACATCACACTGTTTTAATCATTGCAACTTTATAATAAGACTTGATCTCTGTTAGTATAATTCAGCCAGTTTGTTCTCTTTTACAGATTGCTTTGCTATTCTAGGTCCTCTGCATTTCAATACATTTTAGAATTAGTAGGCCAATCATCCCTCCCCCATTAAAAAAAAAAGAAAATATCTCTCTGTTATTTTTTTGAGATAATATTGAATATATAGATCAATATCAGAAGAACTTACATCTTAATATTGAGTCCTCCAATGCAAGAATATGTTCTATCTCTCCATTTATTGGATTAAATATTTTTTTCTCAGCACTGTTCGGCTGTTTACAATGTAGAAAACGTGGATATGTTTCATAGAAATTATTTATGAATATCTGGGGGTTTATTTGTCCAATTGTAAATGGTATTTATTCATTTTTTCTTAATATTTGCTGCTAATTTATAGAAAGGCAATTATTTTTTGTATATTGATTCTATGTCCAGTGAATTACTAAATTGACATTCTTTCTTTCCATACATAACCTTTAAATACATACTTGAATTTCCGTGTAATATCTATAAAAATTTTATATTTTTTCATATAAAACTACACTTCAAAGGAACAAATACACTCTCACCCTCTTCCCATAAAGGGGAGACAGAAAATACCAACAACCATTGATTTCCAATCTGAGCAACAGTCAGAATATTCACCACTGGGAAATGGTGTCTACTCCTCACAGTCCAACTGGAACATCCTGTAATCTAAACACTAAATTGTGAAGTAAACCATCATCAGAAATCTTAACAACATACAATAAAGGAAAAGGAAGAGAGAGAAAAGTGATTGATTAATATTTACAAATGTGTACATATAAGTGATATACACAACCGTATATTACATGTACATATACAGCAAGCAAGAAAGAAAACATGCAAAGCTGCTAGAGTTCTCTTTATCATAACTGGTCATGAAATCTTAGTTGCTATATGTAATTTCTTTATTTCACTATCAATTCCATGTACCCTTTGTGCTCACCTCACTCTTCACCTGGTTACCTGAAGGACCTTAAATCATTTGGTCCTCAACAGACCCACAGACATAGAAAACAAACTTATGGCGAACGAAGAGAGGAGAGTGGGATAAATTAGGAGGTCAGAATTAACATATACACACTACTATTGGAAATAAAATGGATAACCAGCAAGGGCCTACTATATAGCATAGGGAACTATACTCAATATTTCGTGATAATCTATAAGGGAAAAGATTCTGAAAAAGAATATATATAATATATATGTATACAACTGAATAACCGTGCTAGATATCTGAAACTAACATGACATTGTAAATCAACTATACTTCAAAAAAAATAATAAAAAAAATAAAAGCAACAACTAAAAAAATGCATATTATAAACCCTAAGACCAGTAAAAAATAAGAGATATAACAAGAAGCCAATAGTAGAGATAAAATAAAATCATTATAAAAACTAAGCTGATCCAAAAGAAAGTAGGAAAAAAGAACAAAGAACAGATGAGACAAATAGAATATAAGATGGTAGATTTAAATTCAATCAATAATTTCATTACTATAGATGGGCTAAAGAAATGAACATTCATAGTGGGGAAAGCTGAGGTGTGAGAGGCTGGGGATGCAGAAGGTATAGGGGAACTAACACTCTGTACCTTCCACTCAGTTTTGCTGTGCACCTGAAACTGCTCTCAAAGACAAGTCAATCAAAAAAAAAATTAACCCCTCAAAAAAAGAAAGAAAGATCTAGAAATGGGCTCACACTTATAAAATTCTCTGCCCTTCCATATATCCTATCACTGCAAAATCACCTGGCTTGACACACATGGCATGGGCCCTAAAGGCCCCGTTCCAGTGGTAATCGTGAGACATGATTCCGGAGGATGCAGGATATAGTTTGAATCAGCCATCAGTATGTGGCTCTACTTCTCCAAAAGCCAGAAACATGGACCTAGGAATGAAATGGGAGAAAGGGAAGTGACCACTTTCACTGTTTGCTATATTTTTTGATACCTCTTCTTACAGCTGTGAGCTCTTCTGAAAATGCCTCCAACAAGGGACTAGGTTGGAAGCTGAGACTGTCCCCTGACCATTTTAAACTCCAGATGTCACCAAACCAGTAGATCAAGTACTGGCTGGGAATGATTGACTTTGTTTACCAAGGAGGGATTGATTTTTTGTTATCTAATTAGGGTAAGAAAGACTTTGGTGAGAAGCTGAGGTTTCCTTGGTGTGCCTCTTAGTACTCCCATATATAAAGGTAAAATTAATGAAAAATTACAAAAACTCCCAAATCAGGACCATTGCGATTTAAGACATGAATTCTAATAATATTTGTAGATTCTTTTGGGTTTTCTAAGTACATAGTCATGCTTTCTTCAGATAATGACAGTTTAAAGCTTTCTTTCCAATCTCCTTATTTTCTTGCCTTATTGCATTTGGTAGGCCTTCCAGTACAATGCTGAATAAAATTTAAAATGGTGATAATTGTTTTCCACCTCTAGAGAAAAGGTAACAATACTCGCTATTAAGTAATATGTTCACTGTAAGTTCTTTTTTGGATATATTTTATTAGATTAATGAAATTCCATTCCACTTCTAATTTGCTCAGCAGTTTTTGTCATGAATGTATATTGAATTTTAATGAATGTTTTTTCTAAATGTATTTAGATGATCATATTGTTTTTCTCCTTTATGGTGTTAGTGTGGTGAATTATACTGATTGATTTTTTTTTAATATTAAAAGTCAACTTTGCAATCCTCTGATAAACCACACTATGTTACTATTTACCAGATAGATACATAGATAGATAGATTCAGTTTGCTAATATTTTGCCTAGAACCTTTTGCAAAATTGTACATAGGAGATTTTGGCTTGTACTGACAATTTTCTTTTATTGTAATGTCCTAATCAGGGTTTGCTAGTAAAGATATGCAGCTCCATGTAATTTTTGAAGCATTCTTCATGGAACATGGTGATTTAACAGCACAATCTCTGATGGCCTGGGTTCTAATTTCAGCTCTCTTATTTACTGGCTGTGTAAAAAAAAATTATTGACTATATTAAATTTTTAATTGACTATTAAAATTTACCTTCATATGTTAAATAAACATAATAATAGTATTTACTTTATAGGGTAGTTGTGAGAGTTAAATGGAATGATCTATGTATTGTATTCAGTACAGCACCTGGCACAGTAAACCCTCAAATGTTAGCTTTTATATAGATGATAAATAGATAGTTGATAGGTACACAGATAGATAAGAGGTAACACACACACACACACACACACACACACACACACACACACACACATACAGTTGACTGTGTCAGTTGGACTGTAAGTATAAGTTTAATCTGTAATTTTGATTACCAAATCTGAACTTTGGTATCATGACCTATTTTTATTATCTGCCAATGCAATATTTAAAACCTTTTCTTAAGTTTAGTGGAAAAAAGAACTCTCACTTTAAATGTAACTTACACTGTGCATGTTTAAGATGGCTACTAACTCTGCTTTGATCTGTCCATTGTTTTAGCCAAGGTTCTTCAGAGAAAGAACCAATAGGGTGTGTGTGTGTGTGTGTGTGTGTGTGTGTGTGTGTGTGTGTGTGTGTATAAATGTATTTATTATAAGGAACTGTCTACTGCAATTATGGATTCTGGCCAGTCCAAAATCTACTGGAGGCTCAGCAGGTAGAAGTCAAGGAAAGGTGATGTCTCAGTTCAAGTCCAAAGCCTCTTGCTGCAGAATTTTCTCTTGCTTGGGGGAGGAAGGCCTTTTTGTTCTATTTAAGCCCTCAACGGATGGATGAGGCTCACCCACATTATAGAGGACAATTTACTTTATTCAAAGTCCACCAATTTAAATGTTAAACTCATCCAAAGACATAGAAATACCTAGAATAATGTTTGACCAAATATCTGGGCACCCCGTGGCCCAGCCAGTTTGACACCTAAAATTAACCATCACATCTATTAACATAAAACCATGCAATTCTGATTTCAGAAAGAATCTGGTTCTGGATTCTAGTTACTGATTTCCAAGCTATAAAATATATTTAGGGGTTTTGAATATTTATTTCTTATTTTAATGGGATTTAGAAAAATAGAGGAGTTAGATATGTATACTCAGTACACCATCTTGAATTGGAAGCTTCTATTTTATAATCTTGGTTAGGGAAGAAAATGGTTTAGAAGTATAGCATCTGAATTATTATTATAATTTGAGGGTGACTGATAGACTCCAGGAGACAGAGTAATTGTGTCTTTTTATTTAGGTAACGGAAGTGAGATTTTAATTATATTAAAGCAGTTGCACATGTAGCTAGAGGTTCGGCTACATTCTTCATGTTGGAAATACAAGCTCCCCTGCCCATAAGTTTCTCTTCTGTGGATGATGGTGACTGAGCTAGATGAGAACGGTGACGATCATTTTGGATCATAGAAAGGTCAACTGAGGTCCTGCTCAGGGTGAGGGGGAAGTGTGCTTTATTCCTTGTGGCCCAGAATTGACTGCCACAAACTAAAACTCAAATGTGTCAGAGTTTTAGTGGTTTTTTTCTTGAATAATTCTCTCTTAGCAATCTGTGATCTAACATGGACATTCATCTGCAAATATATCAGACTTACATGAATCAAATGTCAGTTCCAGTCATGTCTGGGATCTGACCATCCCAAGTAAGATAGAAATTCAGGACTGCCTAAAGTCCTATCTTCACAGCTTCCAATATTGATAAGATAATAAAACACAGATAATAATACTATGTTAAGTTTTGCTTCAACTTATGTGAAAAGTGGGAGGCAATAAACATATATATGCATATCAGTGATTGTCCCTTGGGATAAAATATTGGGAATCTACAATGGGAGAAAGGTTTATCTTTCATTAAATACCTTTTTACACATTTGATTAAATTTTGCCATGTACATATATTTTTTAATTAAAAGTTCCAATTAAACAAGTCACCTTCTTATAGAGTTAATATTTTTTAAAAATAAATTGAGGTGGTTATTCCTTCTGTGAATATAGCTGTGGCCAAATGAGATAAGCCCCTAAATTTTCTACCCAGAGAAGCAAGAAATAGCAAAAGGAACATATATGAGTAGACAATACAAGGTCCTTGATACCATTTGTTTCCAACCAGTAACTTTTTCTTAAGTACCAAGTAGACATGTAGGTAAGTTTCATGACTCTTCAATAAAATTGAAATCATAGAGGTTTTAATTCCTGGAAAGGATTTCAGAATACATATGCTTCTTTAATGCAATTGAGTTCTTGTGGTTTAAGTGGAAAAGTACCTACTGCAAGGTCTACTTCACATCTCAAGCAGCTAATTTATTCATCTGGGTGGATCTAGCTTAAATTATTGAGAAATCATCAAAACTTCGTATCTGGGGCTTCCAAGTAAGCAGAAATTTGCAACTGGATTCACGTCTAAACTTTAGTAGCTTTGTTTTACTGAAAACAATTAAGTTGTTTACATTTCAATATCGTTTTATACGTATTTATTTTTTCTATCTAGCCTACTGGAATAAATGACTCTCAAGATAACCAATGAAATTTCAAAGCTAGACCATTTGTCTTGCTGTAGGAATTTCACTTAACAAAAATTGTCCCTAAAATTTTATTGAAATCCTTCCAGGACCAATAGAAAGAGACGCCTCTTTTTGCCTATGCTTCCAGGATTCCGATGTAAAACCGCTGCCATTTGCACTGTACGCTAATGACAAGCTGGATGTTTGCATGAAAGCCAATATGTTCTTACACTGTTTTTTGAGACAAGTAATAATCAGTCTGTCATCAATGTCATGCTGCAATCAAGCTTTGACAAGGTTTGCAAATAACTTGAAAGGAATTGCTCATCCCTGAACACTGCAGATCAAAACCAGACCTGAACAAAAACTAAAAGTCTTCTGTGTGTCAGCTGCACAGTCTCTGGGAACGTGCCATGCATAAGCAGTAGCAGCAGCAGAGGAAACAACGAATCCACCACCCCACCCCCCATGTCAAATTTTTTATTGACAAGAACTTTTCTCAGCTACCGATCCTGGGAACGCACTATTCAAAACCATGAAGTAGCCACTTGAAATGCCCAGCCTGACTGGAAGTACTAGTTATCTTATTCCTGAAAATTAATGGAAACGCAAGTAATACATTCATCCTAGGCGTGGTGTGTATTCTTAACTCATGGGCTGGAGCAGGTAGGATGGCTGATCAAACTTGGCACTGCCATCAGTGAGAAGACTGTGTGCACATGGGATTGAGGCACTAATTGCTTTCTTTTCCTCTCCTCCCCTCCTCAATCCTTCCCACCCGAGAAAGGGGTGAGATGTGTGTTATTTATTCACTGCTGTCCTGACACTTGTTAATCTATAAGCTTTCACAGTCATAAGAAACAAGTTCAACTTATATAACTGAGAATAAGTTAAACTTATACAACTTTGGAAGCAAGAACCTTTGATGGAAAAAAGGGTGTTTTTTTTAGAAGTATCAGCTGGTCACAGGTCTGCTCAGAGCTTCAAAACTTGTTTGTACTTCTTGTTTGTATAAATAGCTGGACAGCCACATGACATATGGATGTAAGCATTCACGAATTATGCCTAAAATATGAGTAGGGATTTGAGATGTGAATTAACTGTTGATTTTATTTTAGCATAAGAGAAGAATTTGGTTCAGTTATCTTGTTCTTTACAAGGAACCTTAAAAATAAGGTGCTACTGAGGGAGCATAAGACATTCAAAGTTAAGTGAAGATGGTAATGAAAGGATAAAAAGCAAATGCATCATAAGTAAAAAGTCCACATTCCAAAAAGAAAGGATATATACAACATATTTAAGATTATATCTTATGGGATTACAATCATTTGAGACTATAGGCTATATAGTCCTCAGAAGAATTGTCTAATAAAGTTTTCATTTAATAAATATATGCTGAGCACCACAATAATGGCTCAGTACCATGTTAGATATGAGAGATAAGCATGATGTATACGAATGAATCCCTATATTTTCAAGGAGTTTACAGTCTTGTTAGGGAGAAGACACTAATGTACACCACCGTGTAGCCATGAATCTTTGAAAGTGCATAATATAAGCACTGAAATATGAGACAAGAACCACTCTTGAAATAGGCTGAGGACTTGTAAAAAATATCCGTAGGCAATTTCTCTAAGTCATTGGCATATCCCAAACTTTTACAGTCTTCTGAGCTTACTTGTTACCATTTGACTACAATCCAAGCCCCACCCTCATGAATACAGGAAGTCCAGACCATTTCAGCTGTTTCTGAAACATTCCCCGCAATGTGGACTGCACTTATATACCTAGACTCTCGCCTGTCACCTCTCAATTTTGACTGCTTAGCTGGCATTCTTCAGCTATTGCTTCTGTCCATCCTGTTATTGGATCTCTTTGTTGAGCTCGTTCTGTCTGTTCAATTTCATCCAGAGACATGGATGTTATGCTCATGGATACATACTTCGGCTTCCCTACAACAGTTTACCTGTGATTGTGTTGGTTTAACAAATTGAACAGAAGTCTTAAGGACTGCATCAAGGATTTACAATGCAGAAAAATAAACTTAAATTGGTTATAAAGTAACTCGCCTCCTGGAGGTATTACCTATGCCTGCTCTTTTTTGCCCAAGCCATATTGCAAGACCCTTCTATCTTCCCCTGGAATCAGAGACCCTTCTCTCCCAACTACCTAGGTCTCCAGCATCCTTCCTCTGGTTTCCTCACTGCGAATCCCAAAATCAGTTAACATGACAATACCTCAGTGGTGTGGCCTGTGCTAAATAAAGGCAGATTTTTATATAATTGGTAAGGCCTTTTAAATCCTCTCATCTCAAACATGTCTTATAGAGTAAGCTTTGGGTCTTGTTAAGATTAGTAACTCTCATGCACTGCAGAGGAAAACAAAGACTTATTTCTAGGCTTCTAGTAATTTGATTGGCAAGACTAGATAGACCCTGAAACTACCTGTTCTTTACACTAGTCATTAATATTCAAATGAGGAAAAAACCTAGATACTATTTGTTGAATTCTGCTTAAAAATGCAGTACTGTTTATCCATTTCTTGGTATCAGTCACTCAAATACACTACAAATCCACCTTACATTTCAACAATTGCTGTGTATTTGTAATTGTTGAAAGAATTCACACAGCACAGAGTATGGTACTTCCTGTGGAAAGAAAGAGTTTTAAATCATTATCCATGTTATGGTTGGAACCCAGTATTTTAATACTTAGTTAATTTTTAAAATAATAACATTCCTGAAAACTCTACGTTCTTATGCAATGACAAAGTTCAGTGTAGCAAAGTTTGTGTACCATTTAACAGAAAAGTTTTGCAGCTCCCGATGTATAACATTGGGGTCTGTAAATATATTTAATCTTTCTCTGTTTCCTAGATTCACCTTTGTTTCCCTTTCCATGATAGCACTGAAAAATTAAGTTAACCTAGAATTCTCACTAGAGAACTCTCTCCCTTATGGAAAACTAAACCCTGATTGTAATTAGATATTTTGGAGAATCCATAGGGAAGTCATATTCTAAAGTATTACTTATGAGTCTCTTTTAACTTGTGTTGTGCTTTTCAATTCCATTTCAAATAGCTCAGCAAACTTTCAAAAAATAGTAAAGAATACCAATTGTTTTAGGACACTCAGAGGTAATTGGGCACAGAATCAAGTACAGAGTTCTGTGGCAACATCCTTGAGACCTCCTGGTGGACTCACATTACTTCATTAACTCCCTTGTTCAACAAATATTTACTAAATGTCTGCTAAAGAAGGTGTTGTGTTGGGAGTTAATGAGTCAGTGATGAACAAGAAAGCCAAATACTGACCTTCAAGGAGCCTATAAAATAATCAGAGAGACAAATGATGACCAAGGACACAAATACATGAATAAAATAAGGACACATTGTACTGAATGCAAGGAAGGAGATAAAAACAACGTATGATAAAGTGAAAAGAAGCTCAAATGTTCTTAAACATATGAAAAAAGTCTAAACTCAAAAAATATGAAAATAAATATAAACTAAAACTACATTGACAGCGTTGTTTTACCTTCCTTATTGACAAAGATTGAAAAGTTCGATAGCACATTCTATAAGTAAGAATGAAAAACAAAAGGGTATTTTGATCATTACCATAAATCATGTTGTATGAAAAGTAATCTGGCAATATCTATCAATATAAAAACACATAACTTTTGAGGCTTATTTCAGAAATAGCAATATGGCCTATACATATTTTCTCACTTATGCAAAATTGTGTCATGTACAAAGTTATTTATTGTAATGTGTTTTTAGTAAGCAAGATTGGAAAGTATCTAAACATCCGTTAACAAAATACCAGTTTAATAAATTATACTACATATATATATATATATATATATATATATATATATATATTACAATGCAATGTAGCCATAAAACAGAATGAGAACACAGTTTTTTGTTTGCAGATATGGGCCAACTATAAAAGTGTTAAATAAAAATAATTAAGAGTATACAGTTTGCATACTATGCTAAAAAGAATGTATGTTTTTGTTTGTATATGCCTAAAATAGCTCTGAAAGTGGAGAGGGAGAGTTTTTTCAATGTACGCATTTCCTTTTGTACCTTTAAAATTTTGAATTATTTGAATATATTATCTTTTAAAATATTTAAATATTGTTATAAAAATAAAAATTCCTAGTAGTGTCTACTGTGGTATTCATATTATTAGCTCTATAAAATGTAGAGTCCAAGAGCAAAGTTTGTGAAAAATGTATTATGTCAAACTTAATCTCCCAATTCATCCCTTAGGTTTGACATAAATGCACTACTATGTGTAAAATAGATAGCTAAGTGGGAACCTGCTGTATAGCACAGGGATCTCAGGTTGGTGCTCTGTGATGACCTAGATGGGTGGGATGTGGTGGGAGGGAGGTCCAAGAGGGAGGGGATGTATGTATACATATAGCCGATTCACTTCACTGTACAGCAGAAACTAACACAACATTGTAAAGCAATTATACTCCAATTTTAAAAAAGTATTATGTCAGATCAACTAAAATAATACACAGTAGAATCTATTAGATTTAAGGTGCTGTGATCTTGGGATATAAAATTAAAATATAAACCTTCAAGAGAATGCACCTCAGTGAAGGAACTGGATATTTCCGTAAAAGGTAAATGGTGATAAATGTGATTAGTAGGAGTACAAAGACTTTTCAGTATACCTTTCAAAATTCTTCCAGAGTTACCATGAAGTATTGGGTTTAAATAATTACTAAAAGTTTCTAGTGTATTATGTATAAAATACTGTTTATTTAACTAAACTCCTAAGGTATTGTGGGTCATACCCTTCAAATATTATTGGCATACATGTGGTGAAAACTATTCATTCAAATCGAAAAGGAATCCTAAAAAAACCTGCATTAAGCACTTATTTAATTATATCTATTATTAAGATTATACAACAACTTCTTCCAGTCAGCAATCTGTTTCCCACCGGAATTACATAGAATACACTCCAAATAACATGGTTAGTGGATAAATTAACTATTTTTAAATAACTCGATCTGTTTTATTTCTTTTCTACTATTGACCATTTCATTTTCTACTCATAATTTTATTAAATGGTTTTGAAAGTACAAGATGCAACTTATATGTGTAATCTAAAATATGACACAAATGAACTTATCTACGAAACAGACACAGACTCACAGATATAGAGAATTTACTAGTGGTTGCCAAGGGGGAGGAGGATGGTGGAGGGGATGGGGTGGGAGTTTGGGGTTAGCAGATGCAAACTAATATATAGAATGGATAAACAGCAAGGTCTTACTGAATAGCACAGGGAACTATATTCAATATCCTGTGATTAAACCGTAATGGAAAATAATATGAAAAAGAATATATATATATATGTATATATATATAACTGAATCACCTTGCTGTACAGCAAAAATTAATACAACATTGTAAATCAGCTATACTTCAATAAAAATTTTTAAAAATTAAAGTACAGTGATGCATACAAACCACATTTTTGTTATTATTTTTTAAACATGTGCAAGCTTGAGATTACTTAAAGATCTATAGTATCCCCTAAAGCAAGATGAAAAAAAGTAAAACCAGACATGAGTATTCAAAACAGAACTACAAGATTAGAAATCTGAATGTCATGAAAAGTGATACAATAGCAATAATATGTAATCAAATTAATCACTTATATTTCCCCTTCTGAGGAGTGGATCCAGAATTTGCATATCTTCAAGTGTATATAATCAGGGAGTGGCTTTTTAAGAATAAAAGTAATATATGTACAAATGTAAATTGAGATACAAAGCCTTGAAAGGAGGCCTTGCAAGTGAGAAACCCTGGAGCTTCAGCTTCTTTTGCTTCATAGAAATCCCCTCTGCTTTTCTTAGCAAATAGAATTTTCCTTAAACTTTATTGTCTGGTTTAATCTGAATATTTATATGGGGGAGGAGATGTAAATAACAATAAAGTCATAGGTAATTGAAAAAAGTTTTCTTTCTTGCTATCTAGATTACACTTCCATTTTTTTAGGTTTTCTTCATTTGACAAAGAAAGTAAAATTAAATCTGCTATATCAGATTCAGACCAGACCAGAAATTTCCACTCACAGAACATAGCATCTTGCAATCCAATTTACATACTGTTCTTTTAGCCCACGTGTGGAAATTCAACAATGATTTTTTTCATTCCTCACAAGTGGTTTGTGGTAACAGTTCTGACAATTAATTCTCCCACCATCAAGCATTTATTAGTATGAGAGCACATAGCTCTTTTCTAAGAGTGCCCCTCCTTTCAGTCTTGACTGCAAAGATATGCTGAATTTCCCCTGATAGTAAGAAAAAAACAGATATTTCTAAGCTTTCTCTCTTTCTCTATGCTGGGTCCAGGAGTGGGAACCAGATTCAACTAATTCTGGTAACCACGTTATCTAACTCCCATAACAGGGAAAATGATGGAGGAAGAGAGGAGGCAGAAGTTCTGAGAAGCATCCCCTGGTTATTGTTGCTAGGGCAACTGCTACTTGGCATCCTCCAAATAGTCATCGTCTGTCACACTTGGGGTATAATTCACAGGCATGCAACACATCTAAGTGGATTGGGGGGAAAAGGGTGAGGGAGGGGATGAGGATTCAAGAAAATAAATAATGAATTTTAAACAGGCATATAAACAAATATGCATGCCTAATATTTAGAAGAGAAAGGGTGGGCATAAGAGGAATACAGTTTTGAAAATATGAGTGTCACTGCTAAATATTAATGGTTTTCTTATTACACAAATTAGTTAGCCTCTACTCCTTCACAATAATTGTCTACCCATCTGCCTCCTTTTATGAAAATCTTTCTTGCTCCAAATACTAGTCTTTTGTAGTATGACTTCAAACTGAATATATGCAAAGATTTATATATCATTTTCCTTTTTACAGTCATCAAGAGAGCAAAGAACAAAATACTTTTTTATTGTTTACCAGAGTGTCTGACTCAGAAGCTAGCCTGGCTTTGTTATAGGAGAAGATACAGTGTTTATTACCTAAATAATCATTAACACAAACAGACATGAGCCCTGAAATATGCTTGCTAAATCTAAGTTGTGCATTTGTTTTTCTTGTGTCTTCATTTCTTACAGCCAGGTTATCTGCTTAATCTTTCTAATCACTGTTGCTTTTCTTAACATTAGAGGAAAGTTATTTTATACATTGTGGAAAGAAAGAGGTACATTGCTCCAGTTTATACAGCAAAAAAGAAAGCCTTAAAAATATCTGTCATCAAAGTCACATAAAGCCCCGGCAGTTTCAACCTCCTCTTAGCTTTTGCTGGTGTCAGCATCATAAAAATGTGAAAGAAACTCATATCAATGTACCACATTTACAAAATGAGTTTAATAGCAAATGCATTTTCGGAAGCAAGTGGGAAGAAGGAGAAAGAATTTTAACCAAATTGTGATTAATAAATTTTTTTAAAAGCATGGTGGATTAAAAAGCAAGGAATAAAAATCAGAAAAAGCAACTGTTGGTAATGGCATCACCAAAAGCTTTTCTTTTCCCTTTAGAGAGAATTGTTAAAGTCCTCCTATGAAAGTCAAATATATACTTTCATGTAACCAAAATAATAAAACTAGAAACCAAAGCAAATAAAGAAAAAAATAATTTAATAGTAATTTAAAGTAAATTAAGGCTTAACATTGCATGTTGGTTCATACAAAACCAGCCAGACTTCAGTATTATTTTACATGTTTATTTTTAATAGAATCACCCAAATTTTGTGAACCAATACACTCACTGCTTGGAACTCCAGGGAAAGGATAATCACACAATGGTAGCCATAATAATAATAAAAAAAAGATAGTTTACTTTTGCTAAGCATTTAGTGATTCAATATTTTAGAGGTTATACTCTATATAAGGTTATTATAAAATATTGACTATATTCATTGTGTTGTACATTACATCCTTGAATCTTATTTATTTTATACTTAGTAGCTTGTACCTTTTAATCCCCTTCACCTATTTTGCTCCTCCCCCAACCCTCTCCTCACTGGTAATTACTAGTTTGTTCTCTGTATCTGTGAGTCTACTTCTCTTTTTTTATATTCATTCATTTGTTTTATTTTGTAGATTCCACATATAATGAAAACATACAGTATTTGTCTTTGACTTATTTCACTAAGCATAATAGTGTCCAGGTCCATCCATGTTGTTGCAAATGGCAAAATTTCATTCTTTTTTATGGCTGAGTAATATTCCTTTGAATATATATATATATATATATATATATATATATATACCACAAATTCTTTATGCATTCATCTGTTGATGGACACTTAAGTTCCTTCCATATCTTGGCTATTGTAAATAATGCTGCTATGAACATTGGGGTGCATGTATCTCTTTTTTTTTTAAGAAGATGTTGGGGGTAGGAGTTCAGTAATTTATTTATTTATTTTTGCTGTGTTGGGTCTTCGTTTCTGTGCGAGGGCTTTCTCTAGTTGTGGCAAGCGGGGGCCACTCTTCATCGCGGTGCGTGGGCCTCTCACTATCGCGGCCTCTCTTGTTGCAGAGCACAGGCTCCAGACACGCAGGCTCAGTAGTTGTGGTTCACGGGCCTAGTTGATCCAACGGCATGTGGGATCCTCCCAGACCAGGGCTCGAACCGGTGTCCCCTGCATTAGCAGGCAGATTCTCAACCACTGCGCCACCAGGGAAGCCCCACATGTATCTTTTTAAATTAACGTTTTCTTTTTCTTTGAACATATACCCAGGAGTAGAGTTGCTGGATCATATGTTAGTTCTATTTTTAATTTTTTGAGGAACCTCCAAACTGTCTTCTGTAGTGACTGTATCAATTTACACTCTCCAAACTCTATACTAGAGTTCCCTTTTCTCCACACCCTCACCAACACTTATTCCTTGTTTTTTTGACGATAGCCATTCTGAGAGGTGTGAGTTGATATCTCACTGTGGTTTTGAATTGCATTTCCCTGATTATTAGTGATGTTGAGTATCTTCTCATGTACTAAACATTTATTATCCTCCAGACACTATCATGTAAACTTGATAGGGTTAACTCATTTAACGCTCACATACAGTTATGAGGAAGTCACCATTAAATTATTCTTACAGTACAGATTATGGAATTAAAGCTCAGAGAAGCTATGTAACAGGCTCAAGTTTGCATAACAAGGAAATGACAGTACCAAGACAGAACCTTTGTTTTTTACATTAGTGTTACATACTATAGGGATCTGATTGGATGCCCAGTCTCCATGTGGGCCTGTGATCTCTTTTCACCTGGAGTCGTGTTTCTGTGATTTTAAGATGCAGCTTCCCTAAGTAACCACCCACCTGTTTATGGTGGATGATTCTGATTGTCCTTTCTTCTGGATCGCTGGTTCCTACCCCAGATCTCTTTTTGCACTTACATTTGCACAGAAACAATATTGCAGGTGGAAGCAACTGAGGGTCTCACCTGTGTATCCTCAGCCTTTCCCTTCCCCCGGGATCCTCTACTGGCAACATGTTGCTTAGGTAGGTATCTAATCCTTGGTAATATCTTCTACTACTTCCCACCATGTTGCTTTGATTTAAACACCTTGGATATTTGACCACTTGCATTTGCATTTCCTGTACTTTGTACTTAGGGAGTTGATTTCTAGAAAGACACTACCTCCCTCCCCAAAACACACACACACACACACACACACACACACACACACACAAGCGAATACTCTACCTCTTGATAATTCTTATGCTTATTTCTCCATCATGCAGAATAGAATTGTCCAGTATAACATGACCTGTACCCTACTATTAAAGATAAACCTCTCATGAGAATAAATTCTGAGAGAGCAATGAGTCTTGCTAATTTCTATATCTGCACCCCAGACAAATACCTAGTGCTATTCCTTATGCACAGAGAATTTAAATAAGTGATTGTAATTTAAATGGGATCATATACCAAGAAACTAGCTTTTTAATTTACATTAATGAGTATACTAATCAGTATAGGCTGGGCTGTGCAATAACAAGCACACCCAAACCTCAGTGACTTTTCCTAAAAAAAGTTTATTTTCTACTCACCTTGTTCATGCCTTGTCGGTTAGCGTGGGGACTGTGCTCATCATAATTATTCATGTTCCAGGGAGAGAAAAAGAGAGAGAAAGAGAAAGAGACTAGATGGATCCAAACTATAATTTCACTCATAAAATCCCCCAATAATGAATACAAGTTTTACTTCCTTTAAAAAGGGTGTTATCAAGATGCAGTCTGTTCAGATTTTACTGAAAATCACTCAGTGGAAGATCAGATTCCTATCTAGTGCCACAATTCACACATGGTGTAGGGAGTCAATGGTTCCAAGATTATCTTCCCAAAGAATGAGCAGATTACAAGAGTCACAAAGGATAGGAGACAGCTCTTTCTTCACCCAATTATTACTTGCTTTAGAAAGTAATGAGAAGACACTGGGACTTCCCTGGTGGTCCAGTGGTTAGGACTTCGCCTTCCAGTGTAGGGTGTGCAGGTTCGATCCCTGGTTTTGGAGCTTGGGTCTCACATGCCTTGTGACCAAAAAGCCAAAACATACCACAGAAGCAATATTGTAACAAATCCAATAAAGACTTTAAAAATAGTCCACATCAAAAAAAAATCTTTAAAAAAAAAGTAATGAGAAAATACTGCAGATATTCTAGAAAGAAGAAAAAAGTATAAGATCAGCCTATGGTTACTTTCATATAGTCAGTCCTGGCTATTTGACTTTCCTGCAGCATGAGATTTACCTTTCCTTTGAACTTCACTTCTGCTTTATAGATTATTTCTGAAATGTGGACCAAGAAATTCAAGTACTCTAGCAATGATTTCCCAACTTCAGAGATTCTTCCAAAAGCATTCCTCTGTCCTGTATCCTGCCTTACAGTGTACGTCTATATTGTGTTTACTCCTGGACATTCAGACATAACTGAGCATTTGGGGGAATATAAATGGGACAAAACTGAAAGCATCTATTTGCATGGAGAGTAAGAATACTCCTAGGAAAGAGTTATTCTTAAAGTACCATGGATCTTGGAACTACAACTTTGACCTAGTTATGAGACCTTAGTTATCGGAAGAGAATAGAGATTCTAAGCACAGTGCAATGGCTCTTGTAAAAATCTGATGTTGGCCCACACCTTTGCACGCACATCCTTATGTTTGGGAGAGAGAAGTCTAAAAGTGTACTAAAAGGGTAGGTTTGCTGAACTCTGTCACACACCAGTGCCCAAGAAACACTGTTTGAACCTCACAAAAAGGAGAGAGATTTTTCTAAAATCTCTTCCATAATTCCCACACAGTGTTTGGATCCCACTGGACTCAAGGGACCACTAAAAGAGAACCTCTCTGTCCAGCAGAGCAATGAAAGAGACCACCACATTCTGAAGTGGAAAACAAGTCACGCCAGTGCCTGCTACATCAAAAAGAAGGATAGTGGCTGCTTTGCTGGCAGAGGAGAGGCAGCCATCAGAAAGAAGTTTCTAGATCTGCTAGTTCATAGCAATGAAGGTGCCCACCACACTTAGAGAGCAGCAGGTACACTCTCTATGACTGGTGGAAGCGGAGCAGTCATCAGAGGATAAACTTCTCTGCCTAAAATAGGGGCAAGGAGAAGTGGCAGAGCATTCTAGATCTGAGGACCCCCAGTCTTGGACAGTGGCCATAGCAGCAAGGAACGGCTATGCCACATAGAGCAGATTTTGGCATTTTTCCAGTTAGTTCCCCACATGTGTGCTTACTTCACAACATTTGACAGATCTTTGGAGACTAACATATATGAGCCCAGAGTCTTTGCAGGAAGGCAAAGTATATGCATTATTAGTAGATGAAGGTAATCATCTTTCTTATTAATTTAAACATGTATATGACCTCATGTATACTCATCAGTTGGTGAGGCTGAGAAAGTTCAAATTTCTTAGTGTCACTGTTTTCAAACATACAGGTAATTTTGTATTAAATTATGCTACATATTTGTTAATGGCAGTTCCAGGAGCAATTTGATTTCCCTATAAATTGTTTGCAAAGCATACCAGAGGATGGAAAACTTCTAGAAAGATTATATTTTGAAAAACTGATCCAAAACATACCATTTAAATTGTTCTTAGCTTAAGTCACAAGAAGCAATCCTTCCTTACCTAAATGTTTTGTGCTTTCCATGATCTCTCTTTCAATTATTTTTTGCCCTAGCAATTTATTTTCTGAAATGTTGACAATGCTTTAAAAGTATAATTCCTCTAATTTTCTGCAAAGAACATGACAGATCAACAGTTGTTCTTGAGTTTTCTTTGTTCTTTTTTTTCTATGTGTGTCTTTGTGTGCATGTGCATATGTTCATGTGCTTGCTTGCATCGAACACTTCTAGCAACATCTCTTAAAGAAAGCCACAATTCCAAATAAGGGGGTGTGAAAAGAATTTCTGAATTCTTCGTGAAGTAGAGTTTGAAAATAAGCCCTCTCTACAGTGTAAATTACATCCTGAGGATTTGTACATACCGGGAGCTCAATAAACAGTTGTTAAGTAATGGAATCACATTTTTATAAATTTAATTAGGGATTAAATTGAAAGCTCAACTGATCTGTTATCCAAGATGGTGCAAAAATTGTTTCTGTGGTTCCCCAACTTGACAAATTCAGTCTCTAGAACCAAGAAAAAGGATGGGTCCCACTATACCCTTAAAGCCTTGATTCCAATTGTATATCTTTATCTGGAGAATTCCTACTTATATCGAATTGAAAACTTGCCTCTCTGAAACATCACCCATTATGCCCAGTGATTTTCTATGAAGTATCGCAGAGAAAATCTACTACTTAACCTATATAAGATAACCTCAAATATTTTAAAGCAGTCATTATTTACCCTCTCAGGGACTGCTTTTCAGTTTAATATCTCCAATTTCAACCACTATTTCTATACCCTTCACCACCTAGGCCATTCTTCCTTCTATTTCATCCAATGGGTCATAACCTTGTTAAATTTTAATCCTTAGAATTAAATGCAAAGTTTCTGATAATAACTAATCAGTATTCATGATTCACTCTTTCAATAAACATTTTATGAGCACCTATTATAAGCCAGCTATTACAGTAAGGACTAGTGGTTAAACAAGACTGGTAGCCTTTACCAGTCTTAGGAGTCTTGGAGTCAAAGATCATGCTGGGATTGTGGCAGAGATAATCATATTAATACCAAATTACAACTGTGGTAAGCTTACAATCAGAATCGGGATGAAATGTCTTTTTCTGGACATTATACTACAGAAATCTAATATTACGTTGGTGTTTTTAACGTCCACATAGAAATTGTAATTAAAATAAACTAGTGGTCATTCACATTTTTGTATAATTTTCTAATAAGGTCAGCCATAAAAGTACACACATCTGGTGTTGAATTTCTCAGAGTGTGTGAAAGAAGCAAAACCAGAAAAGGAAAAGCCTAAGGGAAAACATGATAAAACATCTCTAGATTTCTGATAATTTGTAAAAAGAAACATATGCTTAAACAGAAAACAAAAATAAAACCTCAGAAAACATATACTTCAAAGCAAAGAATTTTGTTTTCCCTTGAGACAACACAGCTCAGTGGACAGAAAACTGAAATTAGAAAACTCGATATCAATCTATATAGTTTAGGCTAAAATCACTTACTCTCCTTGAGGCTTAATATCCTTATCAGAAATATGGAGCTTAAAATTTCCCTTCTTTCCTGATTATCATCAGGAGTGCTAATTCATAATAGCATAATGATAATGTTTGAGAATAAGATGAGATAATGTATGAAAATGAGTTAAAAATAATGAGACACAATGCAAAGGTAACTATTTGTTTTTACAGAAGAAGGGGGGAAATTGTAATTACAGCCAATACAGAATAGCAGGTGTTGACTTATTCTCTTACCATAAACAGCAATAAAATGGTGTTGTCATGCACAGATAATGCAGAGCTGTGATCCTTAAAAAGAGGAACACATGCCAGGTAAACTCCATATTTACCTCAGCTTCTCATCTGGGGACAATTTCCAAACTGAACCAGAGAGAACAGAGACAAATATAGAGCAACAGTATCGCTGAGCAGAGAAACAGAGATCAGAAGAATTTGGAGCTGCTAAGGTAGCTGAAATTTATGAGAAAGAATCTGAGGAAGAGAGAGATAGGTAGAGAAGGACATCCAGAAATCTACATGGGGTCTCTCTTGATTCTTTTATGAAGTACTAAGTTGCATTTGCACAGGGTGTGGCATCATGGGGTCTGAAAGAGATATAAATGGAAGCTGAATAAAAATTCTAGAGGTTTCTCAGTTCTGAGAGTACTGGAGTTCTAACCAGTCAGAGTAGATAATCATCACTAAAAAGCCATTGACTTTCAGACTTCAGAAAGACCAAGTTTTAGGAGTAAGACCATTCTACACATGACTAATCCTTGACAGGATCAAGCTGATCTGTTAGTAAGTCAATCGTGCCAGAAAAAAATTTAATATTCTTTAAAAGAGACTACATAATTTGGATTTAAGCAATCTAACTTCCACAGTGTCTAGTATACAAACAAAAATACTAGACGTTAATAAACAGAAAAATAAAGAATAGGCAAACAGTAGACACAAGATGAAATGGAAAAAAAAATCACAGATTGGGCACTGCTGAAGAATATATCAGTGAATTGAAGACAGGCCGTAAAAACTGTGCAAACTGAAGCAAAAACTAAAAAAAATGTAAACACAAAAGGCCTCACTGATGTGTAGGTCAATATGGAGCACAGGTAAATATATGTAAAAATATTTTAAAAAATTAGCCCACGTATCCAACAAACATAAAAAAGAAAACAAAAAACACAATTTGGGTGAACACAAAGGAAAGCACACTTAGGCATATTATTGTGAAATTGCTAAAGCTCAAAGATAAATAGAAAAGCCTTAAATGGAGCCAAATAAAAGACACATTATGTACAGGAAAAATATAACAAGAGAAATCATGACTTGTATAGGAAACTATACATTTCAGAAGACAATTGAACATTTTTAAATGCCGAAAGTTTTTTAAAAAAAATGTCACTCTAGAATTCAATACATTGCACAAAAAATTCCTTCAAAAAAAAAAAGGAAAAAAAAAACATTTTTGCTAAACAAATGCTGAGAGAAGTTTTCACCAGTAGATTTAAAATTCAATATTGAGGGCTTCCCTGGTGGCACAGTGGTTGAGAATCCTCCTGTCAATGCAGGGGACACAGGTTCGAGCCCTGGTCCGGGAAGACCCCACATGCCGCGGAGCAACTAAGCCTGTGCGCCACAACTACTGAGCCTGCGCTCTAGAGCCCATGAACCACAACTACTGAGCCTGCGTGCTGCAACTACTGAAGCCCGTGCGCCTAGAGCCCGTGCTCTGCAGCACGAGAAGCCACAGCAATGAGAAGCCCGAGCACTGCAACAAACAGTAGCCCCCGCTCTCCACAACTAGAGAAAGCCCGCGTGCAGCAACGAAGACGCAGCACAGCAAAAAATAAATAATAAATAAATTAAAAAAAAAAACTCAATGTTGAAGGAAGTTCTTTTGAAGGAACAGGTACCATATAAAAAATCAGTTTGAAGGAATGAAGAGAAGGAATGATTAATATGTGGTTAAACATGAAATATGCTTTTATAGTTTTTCTTAATTTTTAAAAGACAATTGACTGTTTAAAATAAATATTAATAACAATGTATTTTGAGGTTTATAACCTCAAAATAGGTAAATGGTATGAAACAATAGCACAAAAATAGAAGTATAAAGAGAAATATATTGTCATCAGATTCTTACATTAAGAGGTGATAGAATACTACTTTGAGGCAGATAGTAAATTAAAGATGTATCTTTCTTTGAAAATAAAAATAAATGATGGAGGTGTATTTAAATATGTAATATAGGAGATAAAGTGAATTTCTAAAGGTCCATTTTAGAATAATCTAACAGAGGGCAGTTTATTTAATGAGCCAGGAACCTCCTGATACCAAACAATAGGGAAAAAAAGAAATAAAGAACAAGTGGCACCATACAAGACAAATAACAAGATGAAAACTTAAACCCAATCACAGTCATAATTATATTAAATGCAAATAGACTAGATACTCCAATTAACAGATAGATAATATGCAACTTGCCAGAAACACAAACAATGCTCAGCTCCCAATACAGCACCACTCCAGGAGAAAACCATCCACTTAGTGTCAGTTTGACAACTTTAGACCTCCTTCACCCTGAGTGATTCATCTTGACTGGAATTGCCATATTCTGTATACCTTTGCCTTTTCTGCTTCATAGAACCTCAGCCAGCACCAATATGTATGTGCTTACAGAGTATCATTTACAAGCACAAACACTGCATGAAACCAAGGGACTTATGTTATAGCAAGAGGTATGGCTATGGGTATACAACAATGGGATCTACTGGTCCTGATGTATACAATACCTCCCAGAAGCTGCCAGAATGACCTTGCAATAGAATGGCTTAATGAAGTTGCCGATGAGGCACCAGCTCAGATGTGTTACTACGTGTGAATGAGTACCACTCTCAAGGATGCAATATATATGCTTAATTCACGACCAATGTATGGAGCTGTATCTTCAATTAATAGATATCATGAGTCCAAAAAGCAAGATGTGAAAGTGAAAGTGTTTACCTGTTTACCATCACTTTTCTTAGTCCATTCTCCTGGTCCTTGCAACACTGAACTCTGCAAAGGTCTTTGGAGATCCTGTTTATCCAAATGGTTAACTTCTTCAATTGTGCCAACAACAGTCTCAATAGATTTTATTCTCTGGCTACTGCCTGGGCACTCTGAACTCATGCCAAGAAACCAGCAGAAACCCAGAAGAGTCCCTGACTTGAAGGGGTTAGTCCCTGGTTATCACCAGGAGACACAGCTGCTGTTACACAATGGAGAATAAGTTTTGCACTCAGATGACATACTTGAATATTTTTGGTGCCTCCTTTGCACAATTTTATCAGTTAATGAATAAATGTAGCGGCCACATCCAAAGGATGGCATGGTGACGGGCTCTCGGTACCCTCAGATAAGAGGTTCTTTATTATGCTACCAAGTAAACGTCTTAAAAGATTTGAGTTGCTAGCCAAAGGTGAGAGGAATCTCTTGAGGATGGAGATGATGAATATCAGTTGTGGCTAAAAGACTCACCTGAGTGATAGAGGCTATAGTTCATCCCACTAAACTTTCTTTTACACATTTCCTCTGGGAAATGAGGCCCACCAGAGTCCTGACGGATCTGTTCCCAGGAATTTTATGAATTAAGTGGATCCAAGTGGCACAAAGGATGAAATATAGTAAATGCAGTCCTGTGCAACCCAGCACCTCAGCCCTTTAATACTAAAGGAATTATTCTCCTAGCTGCTGGAAATGTTGGCAGATAGCTGTCAGATGTGAGCTCTTCAGCGAATTGCTCTCAACTAAAGAGAACCACCTCATCTAAGGCTATACCTCCTCCTCCTGTGACCTAAATTCAACAACTGATTGAAACAGGGTCATAGAAGTCCAGTCACTTTGCTCTAGTTCAGAACTTTTAAGGTCTATCCTAGATTTTGATATGTATTCCCATCAGATCAGTTGAAGCCTTTGTGGTGACTGCATTTTTTGACCAACTTCTAACTAATCCCACTTTCATGGCTTTCACCATAGGTTTATCCCAAGAGAACATGCTGCAATAAACTTCCTGCAAGTTAATCTGTCTCAGAGTCTGACCTGTGACACCTATAAACAGAAAACTGTAAAAACTTTGCTGAAAATAAATGAAAGAATATTTAAATAAATGCAAAGGTACATTAATAAGTTACAAGACTTAATATTGCTAAGGTTTCAAATATTCCAAGGTGTCCTTTGAATTCAATATAACCCCATTAAAATTTTTGTAATATTTTTGGTAGAATTTCACAAGGTGATTCTAAATTGTGTATGTAAATAAAAAGTATTTAGATGGTCTAAAACAATCTTGGCAAAGATAGATTTAGAGGATTTACGTTTCCTGACTTCAAGACTTTGAATAAAGTACATTAATCAAAACAATTTAGATTGGTATAAGTATGAACAGATAGATTCGATGAAACTAAAGAGAGAGTTGAGAAACAGACCCAATTTGTACACTCAATTAATTAATTTTCAACAAAAACACTAAGTGCAATTTAATGGAGAATAAAAAATCTTCCCACCAAATGATGCTAAAACAGACATTCATGTGGAAAAAAGTGAACATCACTACCTTATTTCATACAAAAGAATTAATTTGAGATGGATCATAGATTTAAAAGTACACACCAAAGTCATAAAGCTTGTAGAAGAAATTATTGAATAATTTCCCAAAACACTTTGTTTCTTAGGTAGGACACACAATGCATTAATCACAAAAAGAACAAAAAGATAAATTGGATTCCATCAATATTAAAACAGTTGCTCATATAAAACACTTTAAAAAGTGAAAAGCCTTGGGGGAAATATTTAGAACACTTGTGTCTGGCAAAGGAATTCTATCCAGTATATATAAAAACCTCTTACAATTTAATAACAATAAAGAGCCGAAATTTTAAAAATGAGCATAACACTTGAATAAACACCTCACAAAGGAACCTAAGGAAGATACACGAAAGGCAGATAAGCATGTAGAAAGGTGCTCTGTTTCATTAGTGATCAAGAAAATGCAAAGTCAAACCATAATGAGATATCACTTCACACAAATTAGAATGGCTGCAATTAAAATATTTGACAGCCTAAAATATGGGATCTTGGAGCAACCAGAATTCCCATACACTGCGGGTGGAAAACTATTTGGCTATTTCTTACAACGTTAAACAAATACTTATCCTTTCATTTAGCAATTCAATTCCTTGGTATTTACCCAAGTAAATGAAAACATGTCAAACGAAAGATTCCTAGAAGAATGTTCATAGAAGGTTTATTCATAATAGCCCAGAGCTAAAAACAATACAGATGTTCAACAGTAAAATGGATAAACAAATAGTAGTGTATTCACACAATGGAATACTACTCAGTAATAAAAAGAATGAACTACCGATACACTCAAGAACTTGGACGATTCCAAAAAATATCCCACTTACGTGAATTTCTAGAACAGACAAAACTAATGCATCATGATAGAAATCAGAAAATAACTACCTCTGAGGTATTAATTGACTAAGAAGGGCAAGGAAAAAAAATCCTGAGGTGATGGAAATGTTCTATCTTGATAGGGGTGTGAGTAACACAGGTGTATTTTTCATATACTCTACACTCAAGATTAGTGTATCCCACTATATAAAAACTATACCTCAAAAAAGATTAGTGTATCCCACTATATAAAAACTATACCTATATAAAAACTATACCTCAAAAAATTTAAAAATAGGAAGTAAAATTATATGTCAAGAAAGTATTAAGGGGCAACACATTGCAACATTTCTGGGAAGGTCAAGACCAAATTATAAGTTGGTCGTTTTTAGTGACCACATAATTCAATTTTATCTTCTCTTCCTCCTTGTAAAATGTCCTTCTTTTTCTCATCAGTCAGGAGATAAATAGTTGGTGAGCATCCATTATAGACGAGGCGCTGTAATCTCAGGTTTCCTGTATCTGATATGTCACGGCAGATAGCGAACCAGTTAATTAAGTTACAAGTTGTTTTAATGTAATATGTTTCCTTTTCTTTACCATTTGCAAGAAGATTGGAAAAATTAATAGGGAAGAAAAAATCAACAGTTGGTAATTTTTCAGTCAGTGATAAAATGGTTGGGAAGATATTTTTTTGGTTGGGATATCCCTAGCCCCCGTGAAAGGACTGGAGTCTTATATTCTTCATGTTGAATCCTTTCCATCTCTCAAAGAGTTTGATGGAAATGAAAAAAACAAAACAGATCCATTTCACAGTAGTTTTACTTCACTGTGTCATGTAGAGCATGCTTCCCGGCAGTTGAAGTGTCATTGGAAAAGCTTGATAAATATGTGGATTTTGAGCCCTAATCTTGCAGATTCTATTTTAGCAAGACTCTGCAGTCAAGTTCTTAAAATAGTATTACAGAGAGTTAGATTTTAGAAATAAATATACAAAGACTCTTTGAAGAAAAGAGAAAGTTTTATATGAGAGATTGCTATAGACTGTTTGTGCCAACCCCAAACTTCATCTATTGAAAATTAACCCCCAACCTGATGATATTTGGAGGTGGAGACTTTGGGAGGTGATAGGTCATGAGGGTGGAGCTCTCATAAATGAGAATTTGTGTCCTTATAAAAGAGACCCCAGGGAGATCCCTTGCCCCTTTCTACCATGTGAAAACACAGATGGGCAGCTATGAACCAGGAAGTGGGCCCTCACCAGAAAATGAATCTGCTGGCACCTTGATCTTGGACTTCCCAGCCTCCAGAACTATGGGAAATACATTTCTGTTGTTTATAAGCCACGCTGTCTGTGGTATTTTGTTATAGAAGCCCAAATAGGCTAAGACAAAGATCATCATAGGCAAAAAAGTATAGCTGTATGAATGATTTCTCTCTTCCAAGGATTTACACCTTCCTCTTGGTTCTTTTGTCTTACTTCAGTCTCCATGGACACATGGTTGTCTCGTTACTGCAAGACCCAGACATGGACAAAAGCTCCTTTCCCATCTTGCTCCTTGCTTAACAAAGAAAAGCTAAACATTTGAAAATAACTTCACTAAGAACTAAGGAGCAAGTAAAGGAAAATAAAGAAAATACAAAGTTAGAAAAGGCTTAGCCTAATAAAACACAGATTTCCGATCCAAACATAGCTGAATTGAAGCCACAATTTAATTGAAGCCACGGTCCCATTTACCAACATTCAGGCCATGGTTTTACTTCCTCCAACACATTCTACTGATTAGAGATTTGCTTAGGTTTGAAATAAAAACAAAAAAAGAGCACTCCTTTTAAACTTACAAATTACTCCTCAGGGAGGTCAAACCTATTGTAAATTTTAATCAGATAATCTTGTGTTGTTTTGCTTTTTTTCCTAATACAAAGCTGAGATAATTGGAGAGGAGCAGGGTTAAATAGTCAATTTTGGAGCAAGAAACACAGCAGGGTAACAGGTCAGAGTGTGATCTTTTAGCAACTCCTTGTATGCCCATGCTAGAGATCCAAAATGTTCTTTACAAAGGAACTTATCCTTCTTTTTTCAATCAGAGTCTCTCTTTTAGTCCTCCACCTTGAAAGATGCTTCCTCTAATCTTCTGGATTTTTAATTCTCTTTGCATGGCCCCCTTCTGACCAGTGACCCAGTTGGCCAGTCTGTGACTTGGCTGTAAGTTACTCCCCTGGAAGGTTCCGCTCATTTGATTGGCTTTAATCTCTACATTCTGGCCTCTCCCCTGATCTTGGCCTAGACTCTAAAAGCACTGCACTACAGCCTAGTGTGTGCTCAGGGATCCTCCTTGTCTGGAAGTTGACTCAGATGCGTGAGGACATAAACTATAGAACTCTGGGTGAGGAGTGCTCTCAGGGCACTCAGTATGTGAGTAAGGATCGTGTGTGGGGATTCTAAGTTGAAAAGGAGCAAAGGAAGTGAAGGAAGAGACTGATAGAATTTTGTTTGACCCTGGGAATTACATTAGCTTGCAACACATATCAAATCATTTTGCTTTCTCTAATGACATGAACGCCAGAGGTTCTGACCCCAGGGATATTTAAAGTAATACTTAAAGATAATTAATAGATTCGTTCTGCTTTTCCTCTGTTACCTTGAACAGACCTTCTTTTTCTCATTCTCAAGATATAATCCTTGGCTTTTTGCTCTTTCCTCTCTCTGCTCTATATAAATCATTCTTCCATTTACACATTTTCAAATTCTGTCTCTATGCTTTTGATTTCTCACTGTGTAATGTATATTCAGTACTATTCCTTCTACACTCTATTTTCCTTAAAAATAAATGTTACTTGACCTGTGGCTTCCAATAGCTACTTTCTTCCTGCTGATAGAATTATTTGCTGACAAATTTATTTGAAAGTCTAGAATTATTTGCTGATGAAATTATTTAAAAGACATTACATCCAAAGCACATGTTTTCTTTTCCCTGGTTTCTTACATACTGCCATCTGGTTTCTGTCCCTGCTCTATTTCCATCTACAATCTCTCTTAGACCTCTTTGCTACATTAAAAACTATGAAGTCTGCTTCATTAAAAACCATGAAAAAATTTTAGTAAACTTCCCTCCTTCCTGAGTTGCCAAGACCAAGTGGAGCAGGGGTATACAATGAAGAAAAATAGTACTAGCAAGTCTAAGTATAAATTGAAAGCTGCTCCACTCCCAATGAAAAATAACACACCTTTACTGAGGTCCTACTATCTCCAAGACACTTTATTTAAATGCTAGAGAAATAAAGGTGGAAAAAAAGGATGGGTTGTTGACTTCTTGTGTGATTGATGAGTTATTGAAAAGAATTCAAGAAATTATAATGTGAGTTTTTTCTGAGTGAATGTGAGTTCTAAAACTCCACTTGCAAAGGCCTAATAGATGTTTCATATACTAACATGCATGTTGAAATGCATGTTGAGCAAGTCCATTCTTACAGTACATGTAACTGCTCTTTTCTACCAATGAAGAGAGATTACATGTGTGACTTATGGCAATAACAAACAAGGTATGAACATCCTAGGAGATACTTGATAGATTTCTCTTTGGGTTTATAACTAAGTACAGGTATGATTTTAGAGAGTCAAGTTGACACTTTCTGACATTTACAAATAGTCATTGAATTACATTATTGATTAAAATATCAATAATTACTGGCTTTTTATTAAACTGTTTATGTTTTGTTTTGTAAAATCCAATTATAAAATTGAACAAAAGTGTTAAAAACTATTATTGAAAGAGAAAAGATATAATGTAAAAAATTACTAAATAAACATAACTGCTGCTCAGAAAACAAACAAAAACAAAAAATATAAAGTTTTGAGCAAGTTAGTTTAAAACAATTAAGCCTCAACACTATTGTCACTTTGGGCCAGACCATTCTTTCCTGTGAGAGGCCGCCCATATTGCAGGGTATTTAACAGCACATCTGGCGTCTACCTACTAAATGCTGGTAGCACCCCTCTTCTTTCAGGAATGATAATCAGAACTGTCTCTAGACATTGCCAAATGTCCCCTGGAGGGAGCACAAACTTGTTCCCAATTTTGTACCACTGGTGTAGATGGGATCACATAAGATGGAGAAGTCCAAATCCTGTTTTTAACATATAGAAACAAAAAATAACATTCAGGGGGCTTCCCTTGTGGCACGGGTTTGTGCCCCGGTCCGGGAGGATCCCACATGCCGCGGAGCGGCTGGGCCCGTGAGCCATGGCCGCTGAGCCTGCGCGCCCGGAGCCTGTGCTCCGCAACGGGAAAGACCACAACAGTGAGAGGCCCGCGTACCACAAAAAAAAAAAAAAAAAAAAAAAGCACATTCAGAACACATAATTTTTATTTTATGATAATTTCCTATTGTTAAATTTTAGAAATGCATTTTCCAATTTTAGGTTTTCAGAAAATGTTTACAATGAGGACACATCTCACTAAGCAAACTACTTCAATAGTTATTAACACCTCTTTGTACATTTACTGCTTTAAACCACATAGTTTTTCCACATTATGAGATCCTTTGACATATTGAGGTAAATTTTAAATAATCTTAATTAATCATATAGGACTTTATGAATCTGAACTGTGGGCTGTACCATTATCTATATATTTTAAAATAGCATAATTTCGGCTTCTGTTTATGCTTTAAGTTCATTACAATATTTTTCATTTATATCAATTTCAATAGTGGTGTTATGATAACCTCAAGAAATTAAAATTTTCAGTTACTTGTAAAGGTACCACTTTCTCACAAAAATAAATCTGGATATAAAAATAAAATAGTGAAATAATTATCCTACCTCTGACAAATGGGGGAGAAGTAGTTATTCATTAATATTGCTTTTGTAATAATAGTGGTAATGATGTACATTATACTTTTAATTTCATTTTCTGGTCATCACCGCGCTAGCTCTAAGTCAGGCTCTTACCCCATCCTTAAAGAAACAGCAGGAGTGATGGTTCTCAGATTTTTCTGCCTCAACTTTTTTCAATTAGTAATAATAGCTCAAAATGGCTAGGATTTTCACTGGGATGAGGGGGGTGGATTAAACACATGCTCTGCCAGGAAGGGGTTCTCAAATTCTCACCTGTGGTTGCACATGAGTACCTCTTTGATACTGAATACTGATATCTAGATCTCATCCCTGGGGAATTTAATTTAATTTGTCTGGGGAGGGGCCTGGCCGTGTTATTTATTGAACTCTCTGAATAAGTCTAATATATAGCCAGGATTGAGAAGCATTACTGGAAGAGAATAGAGCTCAACTATGAAAAAGCTATGTGTAGTTTAAAAAAGTCCTTTGGTTAAGTTTCATGGACCTCCTTTTTTTTTTTTGATTAATAGTGCTCTTTATTAAACTATATTTATAACATGCCATTTAGAAACTAGCACAATGCAAGAGTACATGCAGCCATTTCTATAAGATGTATTATTAGTAGGAAGTGACCTCATATTGTCTTCTGACAAAGTCCATGGTTGAAGGATGAGCTGCACTGTAGGGTATAACTGGTGTAGCGCTGCTTCTTTCTTTTGTTTTTATTAATTTTTATTGGAGTATAGTTGCTTTACAATGTTGTGATAGTTTCTCCTGTACAGCAAAGTGAATCAGCTACACGTATACATATATCCTCTCTTTTTTGGATTTCCTTCCCATTTAGGTCACCACAGAGTTTCATGGACCTTCTTTAAGGGACCATCCCAAGAATGAATTGTCCATGAACCAAAGATGTCTCCTCTCCTCTCCTCTCCTCTCCTCTCCTCTCTCTCCTTCTCTCTCTTTCTCCCACTCCCACCCCAAAGATGGAACCCCAATTAAAAAGGTACTTTACAATGCAGCATTGGAAAGATTCGCATGGAATAGGATGCTTTCTTTAACATTAGGATTTAATCTGGGAAGATGAGGCCCAGGGTCGTTACCAAAAAGAAATTTCTCAAAAGAGTGGGGACAAACACAAAAGCCACTGTCCCTGAGGATGGATTTGGGGAACTTCTCTGGCCCATAGATCTATCCAAGACACTGAACAGTTTCTGCCTTTGTGAGCTATGTATTCTAGACACTGAAAGTCACTCTGAGAGCCTGACTCTACTAGCTGCCATGTCAGCTCCCAATCCTATTTTATGTATGCTCCAAACTACAAAACATCTTCCTTGTAGGACTGTGTGGCTGCAATAAATTTGGTTAATATTTCTACATCTCTTTTATCATCTGTAAAATAAAGTAAATAGACTAGATAATTACCAAAATCGATTCCTGCTCCAATAATTTACACTCTTTCTTTGCAAGATTTTTTGCAAAGTAATTATTGTTATGAGCTTTGAAATCCCAATGACACATATTAAGTTAAATTAAAAGGTCTTGGATATTTCTCTGCCTTCAAAGTTAATCATGGACCCTCATATTCTCCTCCTCCTCTTCTTCCAGTTCTGTTTTGCTTTGGCATTTCCTTTTCTGAGATAGTTAAGGCAGGGAGATAGACTACTAACTTTCTATAGAGGGAAATTAATGGGCTTAGTGTGAAACACAGAAGATAGGGAGTAACAACTGAAGTAACAAAAAAGAGAGAGGAGGAAATGAGATCATAGACACCAAATGCACATAATTCTTAAAGATAGGAACTTGCACTAATGAGGTGTCAGCAAGGTCAAGTAGATAAGTACTAAACTTAGAGGTTTCTGGTTACATGGGCATTTGAGTTTGTAAATGGATTGCGCACTCTCCTCCAGCCCCCAACCTCAGAAAGCTGCCACAATCTCTCCTGCTGCTTTGACAACTCCCCTTAGCCCTTCTCTTCCTGCAGAGAGTCATGAGTAATAACCCCAAGGCCCTGCAAAGATGCCCCTCACCCTCACTGTGGGCGGGTGCTGTCATTCAAAATATACCCAAATTCCGTGGAGAAGAAGACATTATCACAGCATTGCAATCGATCTCCTCACTGCTAAAGAAGTTAAATCCACGTGACCTATATTCATGTACAGATTAGCTCAGATGGAAAAATGAAGGCTAGTGACAGTGAATCATGCTGTAAGTACAGGAGTTCATAAATAAATAAAATCCCTCTGGGTAGAAAGCTCAGAGTTGAAATAAAAATGATAAAATGAAAAAAAATATATATAAAAAACATAAAACTTTGGGGGAACTGGTATAACAATTTTTTCCAATACCTGTAAATATATTTTTGCCCTGGATAGACCACCTGAGGGAGGTTGCACCAGTAGCTGAGTGACAGATACAACCTGAATTGGGGGACTTAGATAATTCTGTTTTGGTCAACTCCTTCAAAAAATAAAATACGCTAATTGTAAAAAAGTTTCAAAATTAATGACTAAACAAAAGCCAATCCCTTATTTTAGCCCCCCAATCCTAGTCTCTAATAGTAACCACTGTTACAAACTGTGACACTGTGTGTGCCAAAGTCACACACACACACGTGTGCAGTTGTCCCTTGAACAGCATGGACTTAAACTGCATGGGTCAACTTACACGTGGATTTTTTTCAGTGGTAAATACTACAGTACTATACAATTACTGTGCAGAAGTTTGACGCCCCAACTACTCCCATTGTTCAAGGGTCAATTGTATATACATGTGTACGTATATATAGACACGCATATATTTCAAATATGCTTATATTTCACATATAGCTACTAATATAAATGTGTATTTACATCTTTACATTCACATATGCTTTTGATGTAAATGCAATCATATTTTCTACCTTGATGAACATTTCTCCTTTTTTAATTCAATATAGTCCCACTTCCTTGGGTTCGATCCTGGCTCCATCACTTAGTACCTGTGTAACTTTAAGATATGTTCAAATTCTCTGTGCCTCAGTTTTTCCACCAAGAAACAGATGTAATAGTGGTATCTACTTCTTAAAGTTGTAATGAGGATTAAATGAAGGACCATATAACAAGATCTTAGGATAGTGTTTGCACATCAAAGTGCTGTAAGAGTGTTAGTTATTATTTTGATAATCATCATCAATATCATCATAATCATCTTCATCATTACACATATGGATGGTGTGGTACTCTGCCCAGATCCCTTCTTCAGGACACTTCTGATGACTCATGACCATGCCCCTTACTGGTAGTTACCCACACAGAACTGTTATGAACAAAGTTATGCTCACATTCCAGGGTATAATCCACAGCTAATGACTGGCTGATATGAGGACACAAATGCTCAGCCTCCTTAGCCTTAATTGGACAATTCTAAAGGGCCGTCCCAGATCCAGAGCTCTCTGTAAGCTTATGTGACAACTTCTCCCTTTGCTCAATCCTGTTTTCCTCACTCACTTTATGCTTACAGATGTAAGTCCTGAGATCACTCACAAACTAATGTGCTGCATACAATTTCCTATCTCAGAATTTGAACTGTAGATCAACCTGTTCTTTGAGGACTGCAATTCATCCTGCTAACCCTTCCTCTGTAAGTTTGTCTAGGAAACTTCATGAGTCATAATCTTGAAGAAGCCCTTCCCAAATGGAGTGAACTCAACCATAAAGTGTAAGGAGATCTGAGCAGCGCAAAGAGAGGACTGCAGTGTATAGTATGGGAAATGGCCCAGAACCCTCATCAGGGCCATAGAACTCACTCTTGGAAGCTCATAATATCAGCTGTTGACAGTTTTAGCTCAACTCCAAACTAAGAATCGCCCTCAGTCACAAAGAATTCCCTTGCCCAGTGTTCCATCTCAAGGTAGAACATGGCCAATGACTGTATGGTGTGGGAATACAATCCCCCTTCTCCACTTTACCACATTCTGTAGAACTCTGAAGGACCATCCAAGGTCAGGGTTTTTGGTAATATCAATTACAGCCTTAGTTATACTTACACTGCAGGTCAGATTCTCCTGTACCTAATCCTGCGTTTCTCACTCTTTCACTCCCCAGTAAAAATTCTGGACATGTCTCTCCATCTCAGAATATGTTTCCAGGGAACCTAAACTAAGATATCATATCATGAGTATCTTTCTATGCCAATAGATAAATATCTGTCTCATTAAAATGCCTGCATAATTTTCCATTGTATTTATAATTTATAGTGGCATAATTTACATAACCAGCAAGTTAGGTCATTCTTTTTTTTTTTTTATAAGCTAACCTGCTGATACCCAAAGTTTATAATAATACAAAGACTTGCAGGTCAATTTTATTTTAAAATATTAATACAAAATTCATAAATCACATTGGCAGAAATAATCTCACACAGTAAAGTCATGGATTAAGTTCTGATGTCATCTAATAAAGCAAAAATAAAAGATAGCAAAAATTACTCTTTAAAAGTCTCTATATTGCTTTTAAAGTACAGCGTATATGGATTTGTGTCTATAACTTTGTGCAGTAATATGTGTTTATAAATGTTTAATGTATACAGCGTTTCCTCCAACACTGGAATAATTTACTGCTTCTTTGGGTGAACAACAGATAAAGTCATTGGCTTGGTATATAAGAACTATGTCATATGTTAAATACTTTAAACATTAGAGTCACATGCAGCATGTTGAGAGGCTGTCATTCAAGAGAAGTACAGGAGAATTGGAACCTACTGAAGAAAGAGAAAATTAATGTTTCTTATCCCATGGTCATTCTTGACCACGCTCTTATGTATGATGGTAAGTGGAATCATTTCAATGTCTAAAATAATATTTTATCTTTACTCTATTTTTTCGTTTTAACTCTTAGGATTTGTCTGTCTCTTTTCATCAACCTCTCTATATACATATAGTTGAATTTATGTAAGTTCAAAGCAATCGTGAAATATCCTTATTGCACTTCAGAAGAATACACCTTCACTGCCTACTGTAAATTATTCTAGGAATGCAAGGGTAGGGAAATATTTTTAAATCTATTAATATATTGAATATGGTGAATATATCTATTTACCATGATATTACATCATACATTATTAAAAGGTAGGTTAAAATATGTGACAGAAAGCCACATAACAGAATCAAAGTTCCATTACTGACCTTAAAAATTGATAATACAATTGCCAACAGATGTGATGGATTTATGAGTAATATTTATTTATTTTCACATCTTTATTGGAGTATAACTGCTTTACAATGGTGTATTAGTTTCTGCTTTATAACAAAGTGAATCAGCTATACATATACATATATCCCTGTATCTCCTCCCTCTTGCATCACCCTCCCTCCCACTCTCCCTATCCCACCCCTCTAGTTGGTCACAAAGCACCGAGATGATCTCCCTGTGCTATGTGGCTGTTTCCCATGAGTTATCTGTTTTACATTTGGTAGTGTGTATATGTCCATGCCACTCTCTCACCTCGTCCCAACTTACCCTTCCCCCTCCCCGTGTCCTCAAGTCAATTCTCTACATCTGCATCTTTATTCCTGTCCTGCCCCTAGGTTTTCCAAACTTTTTTTTTTTTTTAGATTCTATATATATGTGTTAGCATACAATATTCATTTTTCTCTTTCTGACTTACTTCACTCTGTATGGCAGACCCTAGGTCCATCCACCTCACTACAAACAACTCAGTTTCGTTTCTTTTTATGGCTGAGTAATATTCCATTGTATATATGTGCCACATCTTCTCTATACATTCACCTGTCGACGGACACTTAGGTTGCTACCATGTCCTGGCTACTGTAAATAGAACTGCAATGATCACTGTGGTACATGACTCTTTTTGAATTATGGTTTTCTCAGGGTATATGCTCAGTACTGGTATTGCTGGGTCATATAGTAGCTCTATATTAGATTTTTAAGGAACTTCCATACTGTTCTCCATAGTGGCTGTATCAATTTACATTCCCACTAACAGTGCAAGAGGGTTCCCTTTTCTCCACACCCTCTCCAGCATTTATTGTTTATAGATTTTTTGATGATGGCCATTCTGACTGGTGTGAGGTGATGCCTCATTGTACTTTCAATTTGCATTTCTCTAATGATTAGTGATGTTGAGCATCCTTTCATGTGTTTGTTGGCAATCTGTATATCTTCTTTGGAGAAATGTCTATTTAGGTCTTCTGCCCATTTTTGGCTTAGGTTGTTTGTTTCTTTCCTATTGAGCTGGATGAGCTATTGTAAATTTTGGAGATTAATCCTTTGTCAGTTGCTTCATTTGCAAATATTTTCTCCCGTTCTGAGGGTTGTCTTTTCATCTTGTTTATGGTTTCCTTTGCTGTGCAAATGCTTTTAAGTTTCATTAGGTCCCATTTGTTTATTTTTTTTATTTCCATTTCATTAGGAGGTGGCTCACAAAGGATCTTGCTGTTATTTATATGATAGAGTGTTCTGCCTATGTTTTTGCTAAGAGTGATACTATCTGGACTTATATTTAGGTCTTTAATCCATTTTCAGTTTATTTTTGTGTATGGTGTTAGGGAGTGTCCTAATTTCATTCTTTTACATGTAGCTGTCCTGTTTTCCGAGCACCACTTATTGAAGAAGCTGTCTTTTCCCTTGTATATTCTTGCCTCCTTTATCAAAAATAAGGTGACCATATGTGTGTGGGTTTATCTCTGGGCTTCCTATCTTGTTCCATTGACCTATATTTCTGCTTTTGTGCCAGTACCATACTGTCTTGATTACTGTAGCTTTGAAGTATAGTCTGAAGTCCAGCAGCCTGATTCCTCCAGCTCCATTTTTCTTTCTCAAGATTTCTTTGGCTATTAGGCATTTTTTGTGTTTGCATAAAAATTGTGAAATATTTTTGTTCTAGTTCTGTGGAAAATGCCATTGGTAGTTTGATAGCAATTGCATTGAATCTGTAGATTGCTTTGGATAGTAGAGTCATTTTCACAATGTTGATTCTTCTTATCCAAAACATGGTATATCTCTCCATATGTTTGTATCATCTTTAATTTCTTTCATCAGTTTCTTATAGTTTTCTGCATACAGTTCTTTTGTCTCCTTAGGTATTTTTATCTCTAGGTATTTTATTATTTTTGTTGCAGTGGTAAGTGGAAGTGTTTCCTTAATTACTCTTTCAGGTTTTTCATCATTAGTGTATAGGAATGCAAGAGATTTCTGTACATTAATTTTGTATCCTGCTACTTTACCAAATTCATTGATTAGCTCTAGTAGTTTTCTGGCAGCATCTTTAGGATTCTCTATGTATTGTATCATGTCATCTGCAAACAGTGACAGTTTTCTTCTTCTTTTCGGATTTGGATTCCTTTCACTTCTTTTTCTTCTGTGATTGCTGCGGCTGAAACTTCCATAACTATGCTGAATAACAGTGGTGAGAGTGGACAACCTGTCTTTTTCCTGATCTTAGAAAAAATGGTTTCAGTTTTCCACCATTGAGAATGATGTTGGCTGTGGGTTTGTCATATATGGCCTTTATTATGTTGAGTTAAGTTCCTTCTGTACCTACATTCTGGAGTGACTTTATCAATAATGGGTTTTGAATTCTGTCGAGAGATTTTTCTGCATCTATTGAGATGATCATATGGTTTTTCTCCTTCAGTTTTTTAATATGGTTTATCACATTGATTGATTTGCATATATTGAAGGATCCTTGCATTCCTGGGATAAACCCCACTTGATCGTGGTGTATGATCCATTTGATGTGCTGTTGGACTCTGTTTGCTAGTATTTTGTTGAGGATTTTTGTATCTATGCTCATAGATGGCCTGTAGTTTTCTTTCTTTGTGACATCTTTATCTGGTTCTGGTATCAGGGTGATGGTGGCCTCATAGATTGAGTTTGGGAGTGTTCCTCCCTCTGCTATGTTTTGGAGGAGTCTGAGAACAATAGATGTTAGCTCTTCTCTAAATGTTTGATAGAATTTGCCAGTGAGGCCAACAGGTCCTGCACTTTTGTTTGTTGGAATATTTTTAATCAGTCTCAATTTTAGTGCTTGTGCTTTGTCTGTTTATATTTTCCATTTCTTCCTGGTTCAGTCTCGGAAGGTTGTGCTTTTCTAAGAATCTGTCCATTTCTTCCATGTTGTCCATTTTATCGGCATATAGTTGCTTGTAGTAATCTCTCATGATTCTTTGTATTTCTTCAGTGTCAGTTGTTACTTCCCCTTTTTCATTTCTAATTCTATTGATTTGAGTCTTCTGTCTTTTTTTCTTGATGAGTCTGGCTAATGGTTTATCAATTTTGTTTATCTTCTCAAAGAACCAGCTTTTAGTTTTATTGATCTTTGCTATTGTTTCCTTCATCTGTTTTTCTTTTATTTCTGATAAGATCTTTATGATTTCTTTCCCTCTGCTAACTTTTGGGTTTTTTTGTTATTCTTTCTCTAATTGCTTTAGGTTGTTTATTTGAGATGTTTCTTGTTTCTTGAGGTAGGATTGTATTGCTATAAACTTCTCTCTTAGAACTGCTTTTGCTGCATCTCATAGGTTTTGGGTCATCCTGTTTTCATTGTCATTTGTTTCTAGGTATTTTTTTTTTATTTCCTCTTTGATTTCTTCAGTGATCTCTTGGTTATTAAGTAGTATATTATTTAGCCTCCATGTGTTTGTAGTTTTTACATATTTTTTTCCTGTAATTGATATCTAGTCTCATAGCATTGTGGTCAGAAAAGATACTTTTTAATTTTCCTAAATTTACCAAGGCTTCATTCCTAGCAAAGAAATCAGGCAGAGCATGTTTGGGATGTCCTTTTGCTCTGATCCTCATTCTTGATGGCCCATCCTCACATTAATTCTGAGCAGATATTTGTCTTAACTATGCCTTGACTTCCTGGAGACATTCTCCCTGCATCCCTCTCCAGTTCAGGAACCACATATATGATTGTCTCTTCAATATCTCCATTTAGATAGTTCAATATAGAAAAATTTTCAAATTATATATCTGATTAAGGATTAATATCCAGAATATAGAAAGAATTTCTAAAATTCGACAACAACAAAAATCAAATAACCCAATTCAAAATGGGCAAAAGACATGAATAGACATCTCTTCAAACAAGTTACACAAATGGCCAATAACACATACAAAGATGTTCAACATCACTAATTATTAGAGAAATGCAAGTCAAAACTACAATGAAATACCAGATCACACCCATCTGAATGGCTACTATCAAAAAAACAGAAAGTAAAAAGTGCTGGCAATGATGTGGAGAAACTGGAACCCTTGTGCACTGTTAATAGGAATGTAAAATGGTACAGCCACTGTAGAAAACAATATGGTGATTCCTCAAACAAATAAAGATACAACTGCCATATGATCTAGCAATTCCACCTTTGCTATATACCCAAAAGAATTTAAAGCAGAGTCTCAAAGAGATAGTTGCATACCCATGTTCACAGCAGCATTATTCACAAGCTAAAATGTGGAAGCAACTCCAAGTATCCATCACTGGTTGGATAAAGAAGGAAAATGCACTATATACACACAATGGAATATTATTCAGCCTTAAAAAGAAAGAAAATTCTGACACATGCTACAACGTGGGTGAATCTGGAAGACATTATGCTAGGTGAAATAAGCCAGTCACAAAAAGACAAATACTGTATGATTTCACTTACATGAGGTACTTAGTCAAAATCATAAAGACAGTAAGTAGAATGGTGGTTGCCTGAAGATCTGGGAAGGGAAGAATGGGGAGTGATTGTTTAATAGGTACAGAGTCTCCATTTCACAAGATAAAAAGAGTTATAGAGATGGGTGGTGATGATTATTGTACTTTATGAATGTATTTCAATATGATTGAACTGTATGCTTAAAAATGGTTAAGGTGTTAAATTTTATGTTCTGTGTATTTTACCAGAATAAAAAAATTGAAAAAATACAAGTAAAAATATAGCAATATTTGATATTCATGATTTACCATTTTCTCTGTCCTCAGTCTGGTCTTCTGTATTTCTCTGATCTCTGAACAATGTCACCATGCTTCCATCTACAAAGAGGAGAAATCTAATATTCATCCTTGAAATTTCCCTTTTTTTCACCTTTCATATGTAATCCACTACAATGTTTTAAATTATACATTCTTGTTTCTTTGGAACACCTGCCATCTCTCCCTACTGATGCAGTTTATGTGAAATCATCAAAATATTAGTGTGTTGTAACTCAGTGCAGTATTAATGAATTGTTACATCATAAAATTAAGCATGAGCACTTTTCAACTCCTCAGGTAACACCCTTCAGAATAATTTGGAGCAATGAATCATTTTTGGATAGAAACAAGCCATATTATAAAAACAAAATAACCATTTGATATGACATATGATTCCCTCTGAAATTGTTTGTTTTAGTTATGTCTTAAAAGATAGTTGAAGAAAAAGGTAATAAACAATGAAGACTGAGCTTTGATCATTATATCTTTAAAAATTATCTTTCTATACATCTTTATACAGATATAAAACTTTTTTTATAGAGGTGAACATAGAGGTGAATGCTACCTCCAGTATTTTCCAGGAATGATAGGCTACAAAATAAACACCTCATGAAAGGGGTTTGGTCAAAGATGCACATGGAATCACAGACACAGTTACCTCGAAAGGACACCAAAACAGAAAGTGAAAGTGTGAGTGGTATATGTGGCTGCAATTTTGGTGTATGTAATATTAACCACAGTCAAGGTTGGAAAACATATTTGTCTCTGACCCTGTCAAAATTCACTTTTTAGAGGCTTTCCATTTTCATATTTTAAATTTTGAATGACTGACTCCTTTACTGCTGTTAATTTATGTGACACTTTTGTAAATATTTATTCTATAGACTTCTAACTGCCCATGTGACACACATGTTTTTAGATTTAAGATGTTGACTTTTTTTTTTCTTTTTTAATTTGAGAAAAGAAAAAAACAAGAGCTGGATTTAATCCCTGCTTCAACATTTTTTGGATGTACAACCTTGGTAATGTAGCTAATGAATGCACTTCTCTGAGCCTTGGTTTCCAACAATATAGCTGGAACAATGGGACTACTAATACCTACCTCAAACTGGCTATTGTGAGGGTGAAAATATAAAAGTCACTTCACACTCCTTACCACTTAGGCAATCAATAACTAGTAGCTCTTAATAGCATTAATATTGAGCTTTCAATCACAATTTGCTTACAATCACAGGAAAAATTATCCTGTTTAATTTTGCAAAGCCAATTAAATATATAGAAACAAAATGAAATACAGGCTGAGGTAATTTATTATTATTATCATTATTATCTATAGAAGACAGTAGTTTCTAAGGTCATGATAAGGTTTGGTTGTCAAAGAAAAGTGGTTGGGACAAATTATATATTATGATGAAGTGGTGAGAATTCAAATTCAACAGCTTATGGAAGATAACTAATAAACTAAATTTGAATCTGAGATGTTGAAATTGAACAGGTCCATGGAGACAACGTCAACCAACCTTCTCCTTTTCCAGTCTGTAAGGGCTAAGCCTACAAAAGTTTGCTGATTTCTGACAGCAACATAGCAGTTAACAAAAGGGAAAGTAGAAACTACATTTTTTAAACTCCCAGCTCAATGCTCCTTCTAATACTGCGTCATGCAAATGAAGAGAAAGTTAATTCCCAAGTTATTTGCTTATCTTACATACAGAGTACATTGGATAGAAGATGTCTAGATTATTTCGGAAATATCATCACAGAGACATAAATGGTCAGTTACGCTTACAAACATCTTGGAGAAACTTAAGTGGTTAAATTTCTGGGATAAAACTTATCATTTAATTGCGTGTCCTTACTGAGTTAGGTATCTGGAAAGAAACATAAGCCCCATCCAGCACACTGTTTCAGTGAGCATAGTGACTCCATAACATAAATTCAGTTTTTTGTGCTTAGTGTGAAAAGCTAACTGACCATGAACCTTGCCCTCTAAGAGCACATGGTCTAATGAGGAGGAAATCCATATGCAATTCAATAAGGAAGGTGCTGAGATGTGGGTATGCAGAAGATGTTACGAAAGTATACGGCAGCAATATTTACCTGTGGTCAAATGATCACTTATAACATAGACTTTCAGGTCAAGAAATTAACTTTTAAAAATAACCAGATGCGGGCTTCCCTGGTGGCGCAGTCGTTGAGAGTCCGCCTGCCGATGCAGGGGACACGGGTTTGTGCCCCGGTCCGGGATGATCCCACATGCCGTGGAGCGGCTGGGCCCGTGAGCCATGGTCGCTGAGCCTGCGCGTCCGAAGCCTGTGCTCCGCAACTGGAGAGACCACAACAGTGAGAGGCCCGGGTACCGCAAAAAAAAAAAAAAAGAAAAAAACAGATGCTTATTCAGATAATAACAAAATTACCATCACCTTAAATTGTTTCTATCAGCAAAAAAGGCCGTTGGAAAGTAGTACTCTGTTCTCAAAAAAACAAAAATGTGTTGATATCATTACCATAACCTTTCATTATTCTATATTCCTTGGAGAAAACAGAGTAAGAATCTGTTTTCTAAACTTCCAGGTAATATGATTTATATTCCTACCTTCAGAAAACACACAATTTCAATCAAAAAGGTTATTTTCCGTACTTTCCCTCTCTGAAAATATGAAAAGAAATTCCAAGCAAGTACAAAAAAGGAAGCCAGGCAGCTGTTTGGGCTATTACTGAATAATTATGATGCTCATCACTATCATTTCCCTTTAATGTTAATTTAAAATATGCTAGGCACCGTAAAGCACACTGGTAAATACAGCATTTTAAAGAAACTTTGGACTGAAATACATAATACTTTATTTGAAAGAAACAAAAGGAAAGAAACCAGATGCCACAGCATAATTTCCTCTTGTTTTGAGGGGAGTAGCAATCAATTATTCTGAAGTAGAAAAAGTAGTGAATGGAATGGATGTTCTGGAGTCATACTGAATCAGCTATACCTCATGAAATCACTGCAATAACAAATTTAATTATTTTTCCCCAAAGCCAACATTCTAGCCTTCTTGTAGGTTTCATGCTCTTTACGAATCTCTACTTTTATTACAAAAAAAATAACCGTTAATGACACTACATAATAGCTAATAATATTGCTACATCGCCTTACTGTATTTCAGGTCAATGAAGTGTAACAAAATATTAACATTCATTCATATCAAAAGAGATTTTATATGAGTATTTTTAAAACTTTTGTTTTTTTATACTTTCTCTTAATTGAAGCTTTTAGAATCCATCAAAACATTAGAGAACTTACAGCAAAATCAACATGTGAGGGTCTAAACTCTTGAGTCTAAATATTTTTACAGGGAAATTCATTTTATTTTATACTCTTAACACTCACCATGTACATTCTTATAAAAAGTCTTGGTGATAAAAAGAAACAAAATTGAGGTATTTGTAATGAGGTGGATAGACCTACAGGCTGTCATATAGAGTGAAGTAAGTCAGAAAGAGAAAGACAAATACCGTATGCTAACACATATATATGGAATTTAAGAAAAAAAAAATGTCATGAAGAACCTAGGGGTAAGATAGGAATAAAGACACAGACCTACTAGAGAATGGACTTGAGGATATGGGGAGTGAGAAGGGTATAAGCTGTGACAAAGCGAGAGAGAGGCATGGACATATATACACTACCAAAAGTAAGGTAGATAGCTAGTGGGAAGCAGCCGCATAGCACAGAGAGATCAGCTTGATGCTTTGTGACCGCCTGGAGGGGTGGGATAGGGAGGGTGGGAGGGAGGGAGACGCAAGAGGGAAGAGATATGGGAACATATGTATAACTGATTCACTTTGTTATAAAGCAGAAACTAACACACCATTGTAAAGCAATTATACTCCAATAAAGATGTAAAAAAAAAAAAAGTCTTGGTGAAGGAATTGAATATAAAGAAACAAAAACTGATTAAGGAGGATTTCCACCAGAAAAAATCCAGGAAATGTTTTCATAGATACAGACATTGCTAGCCCTGTATTATTAGCATGGAGGGAAGATTGGACAAAAAGGAACACACCTTAAATTCAAAGGGGAGGAAAAAAATGAGAGGGTAGAAGATAGCACATAGGCCAATTTGCAAACTGAGTTCTGTTTTGAAATTAAGATTTGAATAAAGAGGAAAATAATACTTTTTCTCAGAGAATTCATTCATTAATTCAACAATGTTTGTGAAGCACCAACAGGTGCTACACACTGTTATAATTTATGTAAGTACAGGAAAGAATAAAAACAAAATCCCTGTTTTATGGACTTTATATTACAGTGGATGGAAAGAAACAATAAACAAAACAATCCAATATATCAGGGAAGAAAAATAAAGCAAAGTCTAAGAATCAAGAGTGTGACCAGGAGTTACGTAATGTAACTCCTGGAGTTACGTTATGTTACTTTTCATAGTGTGATCTGAGAAGGCCTCTCTAAGTATATACTTAAATGAACGGAGGGAGTGGAGCTCATTGATTTATGGAGCAAATGGAGATTAAGAGCTTCCCTTATGGGAACCAAAATAATATAGAAGTATGTATGTAATAATTTTCAAATTAGAATACAAATAAGGGACAAGTAAGAGGAAATTTCAGTATTTGATAAGAAATGGAAATACTCATATATATTTATATATGGGAAATACCCATATACCTATACTTATATGGAGATTTAAAAATTAGGTCATGGATAAAATTTAGATTGTGGATAAAGCAAATTTTTATAGAAGTAATAGTAGAATTAATATACACATAGATACATTAAAGCAATTTAGAATTAAATAAAAAGTGTATTTCCCAATATAAATGGATATATGTATATAAGTTTATATATATAAATAAAAATAAGGGATATGTATTAGATATAAATGGATATAAAGGGTACATTTTCATGCTTTCAGAACCAATGATTATCTTCCTAATAGGGATATGAAGATTAATTCTTGAAGGGTGTGTGTGTGCTGATCTGTTTTTAGACCAATTTTCTCCTATCCTCTCGACAAAATTTAAAATATATGTTATGTTTTCATCTTGAAAAAAACATGCAGTGTGAGGCTGAGAGACAGAGAAGCATGTTCTCAGCAGCTGTGCAATGCTAGCATGTTGTGAATATTCAACAAATATTAAGTGGCTTTGAAATATGAATTGATGGATAATGAATCACTTTAGGGAATTATCCTGCCAAAATGTTTTGGAAAATCCATGAAACATTTGACAAATCCAAAGAATCCCAAGATTTGCTTTTGCTGAGGTTTATTTGTTTATTTGGGGGGATGGGGAGACAGGTTCTGATTTTTCATCTGACTCATTAGGTCCTTCTGTTAGAGTGCAATTCATGTTCAAATCATATTACTTTAACTTTTGTTAAGCAATTGATTTCTTACTGGTTATATAATTGGAAAAACAGAACATCCAGAAAAAAACTGCCTCTTTTTATTAAGTACAGAAATAAAATTAATTAAGCAGAAACTTAATTATAGTAATGGGATTGACCCTGAAGTGGAGAATGAGTACCAGGACGGGACACAAATATTGCATTTACAGAGTTTATAAATAACAACATAATCTTATTTAGCATTCACTTAAATAAGGGGGAAAATACACAACTTATAATATATTTTGCTTCTATTTTCTTCTGATTACACTCAAATTAACTGTTAGGATCTTTGCTTAAGACCTATTTGGTGATTTTAACATAATTCCTTGAAAATTATCTCATTTTAAAAGCTAAGAAATTTTAACTCATTTCTTAGCCTCTTAACATACCCTGACACATTTGTTCTGTGTTTACCCATCACTATCATTATATAAACGTTTTCACAATGCCTGTAATGTGGAAAAGTGTATGGATTAGTCAGGATTTTTAAAGTTGCAAATTACAAAAGCCAGCTGAAGAAAAAAGAGGGGACTTCTCATTAGAATACAGGGATCACTAATAGCAGTTAAAGAAAATAATGCAGCCAGATACCAGGTAGGACTGCAAGAAGCATTAGAAGATAATTGGCAACTGGGATGATTTTCTCACCGCTTCTTGATTCTGCTTCTCTCCGTGCGTTTACTTTATCTCTCTGTTCTTGGGCATACTGCTACTCTTTTCCTATTCAATTCACATGATGGCAGAAGAAGAACTGAGACACAATATACGGTAGAATTCAAGCCATATTAGAGAGATGGACTCTCTTGACCCTAAGTCCTAATTCTCAAGGAAGTGACTTGGACCCAGACCAGGTGGGGTCTCCAATTATTTCTCAATTAACTCTGGGCAGGGATTCTAGGTGCCATTGTATAAATATGGCTAAGTGCCACTAGTATGGAATGAGGAGATCTGAAGTAGGTGGGAGTAATTAAGTGGTTCATTGTAAGTTGAGAGACACCCAAAGGAGTCTGCTATGTTATACAAGTGATATTTTATTTAAAAGTCTCCTTCTCTAGTACTTTACTCTTGATATCTACCATAATTTTTAAGACAACATCTTTTCACCATTCAAAATCCAGTACCCACCCCACCTCTTAAATCCTCATGTTAATGGAGAAATGATTATCCAATAAAGCAATCCTCCTAGAAAAAAAATACCTATACGCTGGAAAAATTACTGTCATAACTACCTGAAAGTTCTGAAGACTGAAGTACCATAGGGAGATTTCAGAGCAGAGCCGAAACTTGGGGAAAGCCATCAGACATATTGAGTTCCTCATTTTTTTGCAGTTCTGTCCTGCGGCAGCCTCAGTCACAGTGGTGGTAGTGTAGGGATGATTCAAACACTGATAGAGAGCCCACTGGCTTACTGGCTGAGGAAATAGGGCAAGAAATACAGAGCGACCAGAGTTACCAGAGAGTGAAATGGAAATCAGAAAGGAGAGAGCCAAAGAAAGAGTATTTCAATTTCTATGTGTAAACTCAGCCTAAGTCTCTGGCTGAGCACTGAACCACATATTGAACTGAAAAAAATGGAAAGTTACACGTAGCTATGGTTTAAGAAACTGATCTGAGATCTAAGCAGCCACCCACCACAGGCATGCCTGTTTGCACTTTGAGTCTAACCAAGTTAATTGCCTGCTAAAACAAAAGCATCAACACTTTTTGGAGCAATCTAACAGAATCCAGATTCTCCACAGCCTGATATTCAGAATGTCCAGGATACAGTCCAATATTATTCACATATAACTAGCCAGGAAAATGTGATCCAGTCTCAAGGGAAAAAAACTACAAACAGACGCCAACCCTGAGGTTAACAGATGTTGGAATTGTTAACCAAGTACTTTAAAGAAGCAATTATAATTATGGCCAGTGACATAAAGAAAATGAGACTTGTAATGAATGAAAACATAAGGTATTTTTGCATATACTGAGAATCGGAAACTTTAGAACTGAAAATTTCAATATTTAAAATTAAAAAATCCACTGGATAGGCTTAGAAGAAATAGAGATAAAAGGGTCAGTAACTTTGAAAACATATTAATAGAACACATCTAATCTGAAGAAAGCTATCCCCTACTACATACTTATTAATTTAAAGGAAAACAAGAGTAAATTTATAGTGGAGAAAATGGGAGATACCACTTTTACCAAGTGATAGAGTTAATATCACCAGTAAAGAGACAGAGTGATAACTTCCACCTCTTGATGTGATACACTGAGAAGAGTACAGCATCACGTCTAAGGTTTTCTTTCTGAAAAAGAATAATCTGAACTTAATCACAAGGAAACATTAGGACAAACCAAAAATGGGAGGGGCTTTCCAAAATAACTGGCCAATGCTCTTCAAATGTGTCAAGGACTTGAACGACAAAGACTGAGTTGCTTCCAGAATAAGAGAGACTTAGGATACAGGACAACTAACTGCAATGTGTGACCCTGGATTGATCAAGGTCCAGAAAGAGAACATTAATAGAGCAATTGATAAAATTTGAATAAGGTCTGTAAATTAGTTAAATAGTATTGTACCAACATTAATATTGTGATTTTGCTAATGGTATCTGGCTATGTTTGTATTGTTAAGAAATCTCTTTTCTCCAAATTTTTAATTTCAATCCAATCCCAACCAAAATCCCAGGGTGTGTTTGCAGAAGTTGACAAGCTTATTCTAAAATTTTTATGGATATGCAAATAAACAAGAATAGCCAAAGCAATATTTAAAAAGAAGGAAAAAAATTTGAGAACTTCAATGTTCTGATTTCATGACTTACTATAAATATATAGTAATCAAGAGAATGTAGTATTGCAGAAAAAAATAGACAGATAAATGGAAGAGAAAGAGTCCAAAAATAGATCCAAACATAGCTGGCCAAATGATTTTCAAAAAAAAAAGTACAAAGTCTTCTCAATGAGGGAATAAAATGCCTTTTCCAGAACAACATTGCAACAACTGGATATTTATTTGGGGACGTGAACATTGATCTTTACCAACACTATATTCAACACAATCCAAAAGGATTTCTATAACTTAGTATCAAAACTAAAAAAACTCCTAAAAGAAATAAGGGAAAAATCCTTGTGTCCGTGAGATAGGTAAATATATCTTCGATAGGACGTAAAATGCTCGATTCATTTTTAAAAAGGGATAAATCAAACTTGATCAAAATGAAACTCCAAAATGGGCCTCAAGTATATGTTTATGCAACCAGGGAGCTACCCCACCCCAGACTTTCTTTGTAATTCTTTCCATCTTGGAGACCTATTTTTCCAAAAACCCAACTTGGTAAATGCTGCCAAAGCATTTTTTGCTTGTTCCTGACAAGACGTAATTTTTTTTAACTAGCTTTATCTGTACATTATGGTGCTTTACATTAACTTCCTTCTAAGCGTAATGTTTAGAAAGGTTTCTTCCTACTTGATACACATAACATGGTCACTAAGGTTAAACCATATGGGAGTCATTTGGACTGAACATACAGAGACTGGAGTGAGACAGAGAAGGATAGATGTTCTATAGGTTTGTTTGTTTGTTTGTTTGTTTGAACACTTAGCATAACCCATGTGCCTGTTTTGTGGTACAGATGAAAGTTCAAAAGTGAGGACTAGAAAAAAATTTCAAAGGAGAGAAGGTTGTTCTCCTCACTGAAAAACCTAGGAATACAGCAGTCAGTGATTTCAGGACAGTCTGTTAGGAGAGTAAAAACCTGAATTAGGTCTTTACACAGTTGCCACGTACTCTTAAGAGAAAATTTCTAGCAAACGGCAACATGTTGACCAGAATCCTCATTACACCCCTGACACTCTAAAGGTATTTCTCAATTATTTGGCTCTATGGCAACTCACAAATCCTTGTAATTCTTGTAGCTATGTATGTAATTTTGACTCTCTTTATGTTAAGACATCAGAACACAGGAGTTTCTGTTTTTAAATAAACAATTTGAATGTCACAGAATCCTGCTGACTACTTCTTATAAGGTTCTCCCTACCCCTTGCTTAAAAGCTTTACACTGTTTTCCTAAGAGCAAATCTATTCCAACGCTAAAAGGTTCCAATTAGATATGAAACTCCAAACCCATGAATTTTGAGAGGGTTCTAAACTTGCCAAAACAATTTCTCATAGACTTGATACTTGGATACACACTCCCACTGCATATTTAAAAGCCTTTACTATAAAGGTTTCCTATAACAAAAGGGAGATGAAAAGATACAGTAATTATTCATGGAACATATTCAAGCCATCATTGCTGATGAAATATGATATCTATGACATTCCTCCACTGTAAATGAGGCAGTGATTCTGAGGAGTGCTGTTAGCTGCAGAAAACCCATTTTTATCCTTATTAACACATAAAACAATAGCTTTCATCTCAGAGTACTCTGCCGCTCCGTCTAAAACAAAACATACTAAATCTAAACTCTTTGGGAATAAAATTTAAATCGCAAGTCTCTTTCAGCTTTGCAGACTTTCAACTCAAGTGGAAATTTGGGGTGCCTTTCTCCTAATGATATGGCCAAGGCAATATCTTTCCCACCTGGTAAAGAAAAGCCAATATTCTAGCAGCCAGATGCCCTTCAGTAGGTGGACCTGGACAGGGGAACTGGGTTAGAGGAAAGGCTGATTTCTAAGTGAGGGCTGACCTCGTCAGTCTGGAAACTATGCTAGCAGTTTCTTGTGAGGACTCTGAGGCAGAGATGGCTCTCATTGCTTGCTGTGTTGTAAGCCGTCACATCAGCTCCGAACTGGAAACGGAGCACTGAAATTAGAGTGAAGCACGTACAATACCTCAATGCAGTTTGCAGCCTGCAGAGTGAGTGCTACCCTTGCGTTCATTCTGATAAGACAACCTTGAGATGGCATGTAAATATATCCTGATAACCACAGAAATGCTGGTAAATGGACAAACACTTGATCAGAGGAGTTTCACCGCTCACTGTGTTATGCTGTCCAGAGAATCTGTCTTTGCCACTGGCACTCCTTTAGAAAAAGAGTCAAGCGGCATTGAATCTCTCGGTTTAATAGGCCTCTAAGCTGCCAGTGCAATTATTAAGGCTTTCGAAAGTGGCATGGGCAGCTTCAGTGCCCAGGATCTTCCCTTCAATTTTATTACAATGAAGCTAATGTAAAAAAGTTGTGGGGGAAGATGACAAGTTGACACACATGCCATTTCTTCTGTACCATCTAGACCTGATACTACGTGATTTTTCTTGCAAGCGATGGTGCTGTTAGTCTTGACCTCAACAAATTTAGAAAGCCTGCATCCATTTTAGCCACTTGCTGAAAGCACACAGAACTGCTGAAGATAAAATTTCCAGGAATATATTAAAAACAAAACTGCTAATTCAGCCAAATTTCCTGCACATTTGGAAAGCCTATAAAACAGCAGGCCAATGGTAATACACAGAGAGAGAAGATAGTACAACTAAGTAAAATCTGTTGTTTAAAAATCAAGGTTTTGAAAATTAAGGGAATGTTTACATGATCGCCAATTATCTTTTAATGGCCACAGTGAGTTTTCCAACTTACCTTGGAGTTATTTTAACATTGAAAATTGAGATCGCAATTTGCTGAATATATCAGTTTTATTTTATTTTTTCTAAGTGGAAGAAATAATTTTGTAAATAAGGTTAGGATTTCTGAGAAACCACCACATGTTCCAGTTTTAGAAAAAAAGCCATTCCAAATATTCCCCCAAACTATTACTGATATCAACAAGTAATATGTGGATTGTTCAATACTTTTATGTCTTGTTTTAGGCACTGAGTTTATATAAACCATTTCTACCTACTCCTTGCTCATTTCCAAATATCCTCATGGCTCAAAAATATCTTGCTCAATTATCTGCATACAGTATGAGGAACCCAGCTCTTAGCTTTTCATCCCAATCACATTTACGACTGTAGGTTGTAGTTTCTTAATAAACTCACTGTGTTTATTCACCTGATACTGTTCTTGGCAAATAGTGGTCACAGAAAAAAGTGTTTATTTAGCAGAACCAGAAACTACATTCTTCACACAATTTATTTTGGTATTTAGTCTGAAAAAAACATTTAAAATGCAAAATATATTCAATTATTCCACAGAGAAGAAAATACCAGTTTAACACCTGTTGTTACTGGCACAGCGCATTTAACCACTTTCATTTCTATCTTGTACCTTTCTTGAATGTTCTTGAATGTTGTACCTTTCACTTCTATCTTGTACTTTTCTTGAATGTTTTGTGTATGTATATGAATTGCTCAACTAGTTTGAAATAAGTAACTCCATCAAATATATATTTTTTTCTATAACCCAGACCAGAACTAGACACTAATTCTGTTGAGTTGGCCTAAAATCAAATTAAGGAATTTGGGGTATCCTTCATGACAGGTAGCCTTTGCCATTTAAGTAAGCATCAACAAAATATGTTGGTCACTTGACTTGATACTCCATTTTTTTAAAGAAGAATTATTGTAATGAGATATTGAGCCTGAACCAAAGGAAAATTACCTATTAACTAGCCATTCTCTGTGAGTTAAGGATTTAACATCTTCACTTACCTAAATAGTACTTCTATGTGATTAAGAAGTTTTCAAAAAATGTTCTCAAGAAACATGGGAAGAAAATGCTGGAAATAAAGAGAAGTATCTTTCTGTGAATTGATTAACAAACAACATAGATTAAGAAAAGGGATTATTGGTGAATTCAAATTCTGAAGAATACTAACAGCAATATATCAATGTTCTTTATGTTTAAGAAGTTGATGAAAATGAGGATATTTTATAAAGTAAGAGCCTAGATTTGTAAAATTTGGCTTTTCTGCAAAAAATAAGTAAAATTGTCCTAATCATGAATGGATTTACTATTCTAGATACCAGATTGTTTGTTGAACTGACAACATTCCATCCAGGAATATTGAAATAACCAACAATACCATATAGAATTAATATTCCGCTGGGAGCCCACAGATCTGTTTTATAACACTGGTCCCTGTCACTAACTAGTTGTTGAGTTTGCATAGTCATTAATCCCTGGCCCATAATCTCTTTTGCTGTTACTGAGTTATCAGATCAAGTGATCTATCAGTTCTATTCTATCTTTAAAATTCTCTGATCTTTCAGAAGACTTCAATTCTGCTCCGTAACTAAGGGTTTCCTTTAAGTATTGTTAAAGGTTATGTTTAGGATTGTGTTTTTCTTTCTTTATAACTATTATATTAGCTGATTTAGCAAAGATGTTTGTGGATAATTTTGTCTAAAAGTAGATAATGGAAAAATAAAAGATATGAGAAATAGATTTGTTTGGGGATCACCCACGTTTATGAATAAGGGTACATGGGTTAAGTGTGTGCATTTTGTGCGTTCTTTTGTTTGTTTTCTTTGCTTCCTGCCTTTTGGCTCTTTAGCATTTCTTACTTACAGAAACTTTAAAACGCCCCCCAAACCACATTTATATGAAAAGATTTTTGGAGCATTATTGCTAACCTTGATTTGAAGCTGCAGTTTACAAAATCTTCACAGAGCCTATTTTAATGAGGTTTCCAGCTTTAATAAAAAGAGTGTGGTTGCTTAACTGAAATGATCTGCCAAAACTTTCTTAGGTTCATCCATGGTTACACTGAATATTAAAAATATTGAATAGATTGAAGCAAGAGGATAAGCTTTCATCTAAAAGGCAGAGCGGTTGCTCCAAGCCTTTATATTAAGAAGAAGCCCTCTCAGGGCTTATGTACAAACAACTCATAATTCTTAAGTAACCTTATTTACTACAGGTATAATTTGTGGTAGTTAACATTTTGTAAAATTGAATTTGCTTTGGTTTTGATTAAAAGTATTCCATACTCCGTGAATAAAAGAGCTCCAGTAAAAATGATGAAGATTTTGCAACTTGCTAAAAGAAACTAGCTTTTGCTCTTAAATTCTTAAAAAATATGAAAGCATATTTATTTCCAGATGGAAGATAATTAACACAAAAAAATTACTTTATCCATAAATATGTTTCCTTCTTAAATTTCAATAAGTTCACCAAAATATATAAATTCCCTTGGAACAAATCAAATTGGTACTGGAGAAAAATTTAAGTATTGAACCAGCTATTTTTCTTCCCAAATCCTGGGAAAGATGGGTAGTATAAGTTAAGAAATATGTCTTTGTTATTCTCATTATTTCTTTGTGCAAGATGTTTGTTAGAATGAGAATCAGGATGTCTACAGACAAAATTATGTGACAATTTGCATAGTTATGTTGCATATATGTGAGACTAGTTATGAATGATTAGATTGTCATTCAAATTTAGAATGTCTTTATTTTAGAGAAGCCAGTGACTATGAAATGAATGGAATTGTTTGTGGCAGTGAAAATATTTTGAAATTGCAGAACTAGACTGCCAATATCAAAAGGACTTAGGCTGAGTAACATTATTTACCTCTATCCATTAATGATAGGAGCTAAATAAAATAATCCGCATAAACACAACAGTATAAGTCACCACTAAGTATGGTGTAACTTAAATTATTTCTGTTCAAGGGCATTTAAAGTGTCAATTAATTGCTTCCATTTCAAATGCACACTTTTTCCCCAATTATCAAATTAAAATTTGAGCTGAATCAGCGAGCACAATGATAGTTTAATTATATTAATCCACATGAAATAAACAGTGAGGGAGTGTTTGTGCAGATGGGCACCTGAGTCTGTCTCCTCCAGGCAAAGTCAATGACAAGTATCATTCTCTTGGTAAATAAAATTGCTTTATTTTACTGTCACTGCAGCATCCCTACTTTTTAAGATAGGACAATGGGTTGAGATAGAGATTTAAGGGAATTACAGAAGGAGAAATTGCAGACGCAGATGTATTTTTTTTTTTTTTCCTAAGGGCACCAGGTGTTTTAAATGCCACCAGAAGGGTGCTCCAGGCAATTCCGTGCTGTCCAAGATAGCTTGGCATAGATTATCTGAAAGCTTTTGTGTCTTTTCAGCTTTTGATTAAAGGCCAGTGTCAGGACTCCTCTGGGCTTTTGCTTGGTACAGTAAAGCCGAGGGATTTTTTTTTAAGCTGCTGCCAAAAAGATGCCAGTTAGGATAATTACATTTCAATTTAAATTGGTAATTTTATGAAAATTTAAACCAGAATATGTGTCGCCCAAATCTCCTCACTTTCATTCCTCCCAAACATGCACACACACACCCCTCTTGTTTTGGGGGAGACAATGACAGCAGCCCACCAGAACCTTCCCATGACCCAGAGCTATGTGCCAGGAATTAAACAGATGAGAGAAAATTGAACAGAGCCTGTTTTCTCGGTCCAAATTTATTTTCTAGCTTGGATTTATCACTAGTGTACATTGGAACCATCCCAGGGCATCCTAGCTTCCAGTATCTTTTTCCCGTGGACGCCAGCAAAAGAAGCTTTAGACCATAACCGTCGTATTTAAGACATTGTTTTCCATTCACAGTCAAGCTTTGTATTTGTGAACAGGATGTAGAAAAGGAATCAAACCTACTTAGAGTCTCTCACCCTCTTGGTGAAAGGAGTGGGGACACAAGTGGCTAGATGAACCCTGAATTTTCTGTCTGCCACTTTCTTTTTCCAGGACACATACGCCAGCTTGGCGGCACCAGCAAAGTGGAAGTAATGTTCCTTTGTTTAGAATGCAGTGTGTACGAACATTTACATAATAAAATACACACACAAATAACAGATGGTGAAGAGCACTCATATCGCCACATGTTGTAAGCACGATACTGTTCCTTGATGATCTCATTTCTCTTATTTCTGCCTACAGATGTCTACCAGCTATTTAACCTCAGGGGTTATTCAGATGGTGAAAAGTTTGAAGACAGGCACAAATCTGTCTGTAGAATTTGCCTTTTCCATCAGGTGTAAATGCCCTTTCTTCCGGGTAGAGTTATCAAGACACAAAAATGTTTCTTTGATCTAAAGGGCTGAATAATAAACTCCTTTCTCCTGACACTTGTTGGGCAGATACTGTCTACCAAAGAGAACAATAAATACTGTCAATATGCTGACTTTGAAAGAGGTCTTTCCCCACTGACCTTTTGTTCTGAGCTGAAAGTGGCTTATTAATAATCTTGGTTATTAAAAGAATAGCCTGCTTTGATAGGCTATTGGAGAAGGGCCTTCCGAAATGAGTGGAAGTGTCCCAGATGCTGTTTGCTCACATGTCCAATCTGTAATTAGAGTTAAGCCTTGAATGTGTGGTAATAGATACGTTGTATAGAATTAACTGCCACTTCCCTCCCTAATTTACACTTCGATAACACTTTTCCTCCCAAAAGCACAAATTACATTCCTTTGAATTAACTCCCAATGTCCTTTATTAAACTACATTGAGAATGTGCGTTATTAACCTATTAATATATGAACACACATTATGCAAAAGCATATAATCATTAATTAAATATTGCAACGCATAAGGAGACAGCATTATCATGCCCATTTTACAGAAATGGATGCATGTTAAATTATCTGGGCAATGATTTATCCAGGAAAAGAACCCACGTTGATCTGTCTAGGATTTATGTCCTTCCAAGAGGACATATTTTTTACTAAATTATTTTATTACTTCTTAAAGTGAATTATAATCTTCTAAGCAACAACTGTTAAAAAAAAATGATGCACTTAAACCAATTAGGACTTTTGATATAGCTTTTCCTTTTTTAAAAAAATTTCGGGGCTTCCCTGGTGGCGCAGTGGTTGAGAGTCCGCCTGCCGATGCAGGGGACATGGGCTCCTGCCCCGGTCCGGGAAGATCCCACATGCCGCAGAACGGCTAGGCCTGTGAGTCATGGCTGATGAGCCTGCGCGTCCAAGAGCCTGTGCTCCGCAACGGGAGAGGTCACAACAGTGTGAGGCCTGCATACCGCAAAAATAATAATAATAATAATTTGCCTAACATTAGTATCTTAAGAAAAGGACAATGGACACTGCTCAAAATGGCTGCAAACAATCTTATGTTTCAGTGAATATCTAGAAAATAATATTCAGAAATAGGTTTGGTGACTGGCTAGAATGTGGATGAAAACAGTTTAAAGATCAGAATGCTTTTTGGAAAAGGAAAACAAACAAACAAACAAGAGTGTTCATTTAGCCATATTCCTGAGGGCTGATTAAGGGTACTTGATGACAATTGAACATAGGCATATTCCAGAATTAGCAGATGATTCATTCACAACTGGAAGGAAAAGTAGGGGTTACAGAATAAGGAAAAGGACGGGAGAATAAAGAGAGCAGAAAAGAACAGATGTTGGATTGTTGGACAAGGTGATAAAAGGGCCTTCTCCTTTACAAGGAACTTCAGGCAAAGGAAGAAAAATGAAAGCGCAATTAAAAGCTTGTAAGAGCAAAAAAAGAAAAAATGTTGATAATCTGACAGAGTTTACCATCAAGCACTACATTTGAGTAGTGTTATAATTCCCAAGAATACACCATGCACTTATGCAATTGCAGATGTTATGGGGAAAAAATAAATCTGTGTTTCTGAGGATAGGTATCAGGTAAATGACTTCACTTGTTTTATTTTAGTCACCTCATGGTGGCTTTTCCTATGTGTTAAGTAGCAGAAGACTCTTCCCTAACCTGGCTCTTCCCCCATCTTCTGCACTTCCCTCGTTTTGTATATTCCCACATGCTTCTGTCACCAGTGCCTCAGTGTACCATCCTTTCTTTCATCTGGTATAGCCAACAACTGGGATAAAACAGTCATGGTAGACTGTTGCTTTTGGTATATGCCTAAGGCAAACCATCACCAGCCATTGATCGATACAAGAGATGAAAGAAACCATGGGCCGGGACACTGATGTGCCAAATGCTAGATAAAATGTCAGTTCTCAGCTTCTGCATTCTTCTTCTATGGCACCTTCTGAAAAAATAAGCAAGGAGAGCTAGACTACTAAGGGATGTATATGAAACTCAGCAGGAATTATGTACATTCCAAACCACACACTGGGATCCTCCATTAAATTTGGAGTTGTTCCAAGTTACAAATGAAGCCAATCATCTTTTCCCTCTCCTCAGAGTTTATAGGGGTACCTAGAAGGAGCAGAAATTTGCCCATTAGTCTCTTCTCAAAAATTTGACTGCAAGTACCCTTTACCCAGTCTGCAGCTTCTCTTTTACCACCCTCTTTTCTCATCGTCTGGTCCATCCTCTCGACCTCAGTCTCAAAGAAAGGAGGTTCCATAACTAACATGTGCTGGTTGAGAGGCCAAGCAAATGTGCTAATTGCTTGCATGTGTGTTAATTTATTTACTCCTTTCAACCATGTCCTGGAACAGGTCTCCTTATTCCCAATGAGAAGGAAATTGTAATAATCTGTGAAAGCTTGAGTTCAAGCACAGGCCTGGGAATGATCATATTACCTCTACCTTCCTGCTGCAGACTACCCTTCCTACACCAGTGCTTCTAGCATAGTCATTCCCTATGAGAAATCCTCAGTAACTCTTCCGTTTCCTTAAGATTGCTATATGTAGGCATCCTCCTGGAATGCCTTGAACTCTTGGATATTGCACTCCAAACTTCCACACAACTGACTATCTGGGTCATGATCTGCTGCCTCTCTACCTCTTTTCCAGGCTCTCCTCTTCACTTTAATCTTCCCTGCTTCTCCTGGATTCCAAAAGCATTTATTACAAACATTTTCTGTACCATCCACTTTAGCTGCTTATTTCATAATTGCCTTTGTAACTTCAAGATAGAGATGGACTTCTTTTTTAAAAAAAAAAAAAAAAAAAGATTTCCGGCTCCTAAGACTGAAAATTTCCTTTGGTTAATAACAGTTGTTTTTCTTGTCATTATGATATAAAGTTTTTGAATTGCAAAATAAAGCTATGGAATTTTCACAGGTGCTTGAACGGAACTCGATATTTTCACATTGCATTGGTCTGTATAAAGATGAAATGTTTTACTTAAATGACACAAACTAGTGGCTAGTTATTGTCTGGTGACAGGAACTATCCCATATTCTAGATTACAGTTTGACATGTGAGTGTGTACAAATACACACACACACAGAGGAACACAAAAATATACAACCCAAAATATCATGGATTTCTGCAACAGAAATAGATATAATAGGAATTAATAGAAATGAGTTGATTTTATTGACACTTTATTTGTACTTGATCTTAATCAAGGACTTCTTTATTTGTTTTTAGTTTCCTTCTCCTTGGTTTTTACTTCTTAAAATATGTTCTTGGGCTTCCCTTGTGGCACAGTGATTGAGAGTCCGCCTGCCGATGCAGGGGACACAGGATCGTGCCCCGGTCCGGGAAGATCCCACATGCCGCGGAGCGGCTGGGCCCGTGAGCCATGGCCACTGAGCCTGTGCGTCCGGAGCCTGTGCTCCGCAACGGGAGAGGCCACAACAGTGAGAGGCCCGTGTACTGCAAAAAAAAAAAAAAAAAAGATTCTTAATTTCTTTCCTTGGTATCTTTTCTTGGTGATGTTCCTTTTCCATCATTTATTTCCAGTGAAGCCTTCTCTAAATCCTGCTTGATCTAAATTTCTGGAGCTCTGCTGGCAATCACGTTGAAAAAGTAATGTTTGAGGTTGAGTGTGGCTCTGCTGCCCAGTTGTTACTTAACATAGCATCAACCTATGCTGACCACTACTCTTCATTTGTTTCTATGTTTTTTATATAAAATAATGACTACCTATGGAAAATTGTAGCTCTCTCCAATGTAGACCCCAAGATAAAACTTGGAAACTCAGGCTGAACTGAATTCGAAAATTAATTTATTCTTACTGCCTTGCCTTTGCCACAAATACTGGTAGTAAATCCCATTCTGCGGTATATCCTCATGCAGAGACTTGAACTCCAGCAGTGTTATCAGCACCGTAGAGTTCCTTTGCTTCCAAGCATGCACCTTGTGCTGTATATTTCAGATTTGCTCCCTCCAGATCAATTCTCTACACTATCCCAGCTTTTTCTATCCTTTTCTGTACCCAAGATGAACTCTACAGATCACATCCTTCTGCCTTTCTTCCTCTGTACTTACATTTGGTTCAGCTATGGAAGACAAGGGAAGGGAAAGGAGAGGGAATCAAGAGTATTCATTCTCCCGACTCCCTACATGCTTGACTGAGGGTTAGCAGAGGCTGGGTTCCTCTAATCAAAAGATATTGTTTGGTAGAGGTACCTCTCCCAGAGTTACTGCTCTCATAGGCTTTCAGTAACTGCTTCCTCTCATCCCTTAGTCTCAGGAGTGATGATAAAGGCCTTCCAATATTGCTAACAGTTAGATCCTTCACTAGATCTCATCAGTTACTCTAGATGCTCCTTCTCTGTACCATGCTAAAAAATCTGTCCATAAACTCATTTCTATCACCCCATTTCTACTGTACTATCTGCTTCCTTCTGGAACACTGATTGATACTTGCACCTTTTCTTTAACATACTCAGTTTTCTGTCTCACAGGCCTAATTCAATAACTGAACATTTATGGAACTAATTAGTAATAGAATAAAAATTTTAAAATATAAGTATAACTGCAATTTTAAAAAAATCACCTAACCTAAGCCACAAGACCTATACCTATCACTCCCTCATTTCATCCTCCTGAGACTCCACTAAGAATCCTTCAAATGTTGTGTTCTCTCTTGTTTTAGACAAATAAATTGTTCTGCTTATTGCAAAAAGAAAAGTAAGAATAATCTTAAAGCTTGAAGATGTAAGCTGAAATTTTAAATTTATATTCATTTAAATAACCAAGCATTACATTCTTTCTGCAAAAACTTCTATTAAAAATGCCACACACATACCTAAAAGAATGTGAAAGCAATAAAGCATTTCATAATTGCTATAAAGTGGCTGAAGTATTTTCCACTTTGCTATAAAGTGGCTGAAGTATTTTCCACATTAGTAGCTTTAAAACTGGGCACGGGGAGGAAGGGGAGGGTGGGATGAATTGGGAGATTAGGTTTGACATAAATACACTATTATGTGTAAAATAGATAGCTAGTGGGAACCTGCTATATAGCACAGGGAGCTCAGCTCAGTGCTCTGTGATGACCTAGATGGATGGGGTGATGGGAGAGGGAAGCCCAGGAGGGAGGGGATATATGTAAACATATAGGTGATTCACTTTACGGTACAGCAGAAACTAACACAACATTGTAAGGCAATTATATACCAATAAAAATAAATAAATAAATAAATAAAATGTGAAAAAATCCAAATCCCAAAATACATTCATGTTAAACAAAAAAAGGAGTAGAATCATGTTTGACATCTGCAATTTAGCTTTCTCGAAAATATCTCACCTACATTCTCCCCATTTTTTCAGAAGAATCAAACACAAAATATTCCCCTCCTCAAGAGAGATAAGTGACTCTCTCCCGTCATCATGAATATCATCTTAATAACTATATGGTTGCTCTTAAACTTTAAAGGGAGAATGTCTAAAGAGAATCAGGTTTCTAAACAAATATCTGCATACTTTAGTTGTAAACAGTTGGAACTAAATACACTGTGTGGTTATTTTCTTGAAGACATACTTTCAGCCCTTGAAAACTTTCTCATAGACTGAATACTGATGGCTTCACAGATTAAATATTTTTCAAGGATTCACCTACACTTTTTCTTTTCATCCAAGAATAATGAAGAACATTGAAAATGCTTCATGACAACATGGAATTCTTTGAAATAGTTGCACTAACTCAAAATAAAATGCTGCTACTTCACAGAGACAAGTATAAAATAGGAAAGAAAAATAAGGGAACTCTTTCTTAGGTCTACATTATTTATGAGGTTTGGGCCTCCTCCCACTATATCAATGTAAGAAATAGTCTTTAATATGCCACCTCTTTCTTCTTCATTCTCTGAACTGGTTTTTTCTCTATTTGCTCCCTCTAGATTCACAGTCTGCCCCTCACTGCACTTTGCTTTGCCCTAGGGACTACCACCATAAATTGTAGAACCTAGACATTGTTGCTCTCTGGCTTCTGCCTAACAAAAAGTGAGAGTACAGGGGACACCAGCAGAGAATACCCAGGGTATTTCTCCCCCGACTCCCTTCATGCTTCAGTTCCATGGTTTATCCATTGGTTGTGTCCCTCTGACTGCAGTCTTTCTAGGCAGTGTTTCTCCTGTCTTTAACATCACTTCAATAATACTGTTTTCTCTGCTTGCCTTTTCAGGCCTGAAGGCAGTGATGGCCTCTCACTGTGTAAGACCCTGGGTTCCTCAATATCTCTTGTTGGTTCCTTTAAAAGAATTTTATCAGAGTGAGCCCTACTTCAATTCAGGATGCTGACTTCAACTTTCAACTCAGGATGCTGATACATCCCTTTTCTTTTCTCTTCTATTCTTTCCCTTTCTTTTCTTTTTTAAAATCATGGTAAGAACACAACATGAGATCTGCCCTCTTGACAAATTTTTAAGTGCACAATACAGTGGTGAGGATAGGGACAATGTTCTACAGCAATCTCTAGAACTTATTCATCTAACATACCTAAAATCTTATACCCATTGAACAGCAATTCCCCATTTCCCCCTACCCCCAGCCCCCAGCAATCACCATTCTACTCTGTAACTATGAGTTTGGCTATTTTATATACTTCATATAATTAGAATCATGCTGCATTCGCCCTTCTGTGACTGGCTTATTCCACTGAGCCTAATATCCTCTAGATTCATCCATCTTGTCAATTATGGCAAGATTTCCTTCTTTCTTAAGGCTGAACAATATTCCATTGTATGTACATATCACATTTTTTAAATCTATTCATCTGTTGATGGGCATATGATTTGTTTCTATATCTTGGCTAATATGAATAATACTGCAATAAACAAGGAGGTACAGATACCTCTTCAGTATCCTGTTTTCAACTCTTTTGGCTATATATCCAGAAGTGTGATTGCTGGATTATATGGTAGTTTCACAACATTTTACATTTCCACCAACAGTATACAAGGGTTCCAATTTCTCCACATCTTCACCAACATTCCTTACATTTCTTTTATAATAGCCATCCTAACACGTGTAAAGTGATATCTCATTGTGGTTTTGACTTGCATTTCCCTAATGATTAAAGATGTTGAACATTTTTTCACCTATCTGTTGGCCATTTGTATGTCTTCTTTGAGGAAGGAACTGTTCAAATCATTTGCCCATTTTTAAATCAGGTTATTCATTTTTCTTTTTTCTTTTCATTTTCTTCTTATTAAGTTGTAGGAGTCCCTTATATATTTTGGATAGTAACATCTTAACATATAAATAATCTGCAAATATTTTCTCCCATTCTGTAGGTTATCTCTTTTATTTTGTTGATTGTTTCTTTTGCTTTGCAGAAGCTTTTAAGTTTGATGTACTCCAGTTTGTCTATATTTTGCTTTTATTGGTTGTGCTTTTGATGACATGTCCAAGAAATTATTGCCAAGAGCAATGCCATGAATCTTTTCCCCTTTCTTCTAGCAATTTTACAATTTCAATTATACCTCTTTCAACCATTTCACCTTACTTGTTCCAGGTACTAATAAGTTCGTAGTACCTGGTCACTATTCACAGTATGCTGTAATGGAATGATGTGGTTTTTTTCCACCTAGGAGTATGGAAATATAAAGGTGGAAGTACAGTGGGTGATCAACTACTCAGGTAACAACAAGAATTAGATTATTTTTTGCCAAGATGGATCTCCTGATATTCTTAAATTTTCAATATATGCTACTACCTATTCACTTGCCCATCAGGTTCCCTAGCTCTTATTGCCTTAATTTATTGCTATGGTTAAGACTTAAAAGGATGAACTGCTTTATATAGCCTGAATATCTAACAGCTGCCAAAATGAATAAGGCAGCACTGCAATAGATCCATAAAAGTTTCAGTGTCTGGAGAGTAGGTGTTCACAGTAGAATTTCAAAGTAGAATTTGTCTCCTACCCTCTCTTCTGTTCCTTTCTCATTGTCTCCCAACCCCATTTCCAAGAAATATGTATGTGAAATGTAAGAAAGTAAACAATCTCACTTGAAAAGAAAATACATTGATGAGAAAATATGGCAAAGCCATATTTTGGGAGGAGGAGCGGTAGATCACCATGGGACTAGAGAGACTGCATTCTAAGTTAGTCTTTACTATTTGTTTTCAAATATGCTTTGTCCTTTTGATAAACTTTGGTAGGAAAATGAAGTCTACTAGGACTACAGTCATACAAATCTTTCTGGTCTCCTTTTTATCTCTAAACACAGTGAGGTCACAGGAGCCTAAGGGCTTACTGTTACTGCCGTGAGTCCAATGTAGACTTGCCATATATACCATTAGACCAGTGATGGTGAGCAAATTCTCTTCCTCTTCAGCTCAGCTCAGAGCTCCTAGATAAGTAACAAAGACAAGACCTAAACTGAAGATATCTGGAACCAGCAGACTGGTAAATCAAGATACTGGTCAGGCCAGAACATACTGCAAGAAAAAGGAAAGGCAGATCCCTAATATGACTTTTCTAGAAAATAAAATTATTCTCCATATTATTAGCATATGATATTTTCCTCTTTCTTGTTCCTTGCCTGTGCAATATGCTGAGGCCCCTAAGCTCTTCTATTTAATATTTTCTCACTCATTGATGTTTGCATTATCAATTACAATGTGTTGTTTTCTGTGCAGCATCTACAACATTATTGACCTGGGAACTTTGAAAACACAATAACACAACTTTTTTTCCATAGATTCACATAATCTTAACTAAGCCCTCCAAAGTATGAGAAGGTTATAAACTGAAAATATAGTAAAACTGAAAATATAGTATATCAACATCTATTATTAGAAGAAGCAACATGTAATATTTAAGAGCCCATGTTCTGGAATCATGTTGCCTCTGTTTGAATCCTGGCACTACTACTTAGTAGGTTTGTGACTTAGAGCAAACTACTTAACCTTTGTGTGCATCAGTTTCATAATCTATAAAATGAAGGTAATGTTAATACCTGTCTCAGTGTGTCATTATAAGGATTAAATTGGTTAGAACAGGGCCTGATAATTGTAAGCAGAGGGGGAAATATGATACAGAAGACCTTGGACCAACCCACAACACTAACATTATGATTGGCTTCTTCAGAATAAAGACTGAAGCCTTAGCCTAATTTTGTCTGATGGCACCCCGAACTTCTAACTTTAGGGAAAATGTTAGAATAAAAGTCTTGAATATGTTTGTGCTACCTGAGAATACCTGCCAGTGCAACCCTAGATCAGGGAACATAGGAAGAGTGAAGCTGGGGAGCTCACAGCCATGAAGTATATTCCGGCATCTTCCCTGATTTCCTATACCCATTATCAAGATCCTTATAAAATATTTATAAATATTTACAATACATTTATAAAATATATTTAAAATTAAATAACATTAACATCCTATACATGACATATTTATAAGTATATATTTAAGAATTTATATATAAAATATTTATGTACTTAAAGGCATTTGACCCCTGAACAATTGGGGTTGACATTTCCTGGTGTGCCATGCTTACTCCTGAGAGAATCAAGGAACAGCAGACCCAAGTTAAGAACTCATTATACAAGTTGAGGTAGTGCTTCTCATTTTCCTCCCTCTTCTCCTCCAGCCCCACCAAGTTATAAAAAAAGAACTGGGGCCATTGTACACTCTTCTTATTCTAATACTGCCTGATCTTGAGAAGGGGTCAATTGCAAAGGATCATGTGAATTAAGTTTGGAATAGTGAGGTGAGCTCATAGAATCTGTCTTGGGAAGGATTCAATTTCATAGTCCCTGTTGATTTACTTAGGAGATATGAAACATGGGAACCTATGAATGGCTAGAAAATACAGAGTAGCAGATCTAAATTGGGAGAAATAATTTTTCCCAAGGAATAATGTCTTAAAAACTGAGAAGCTGGAGATCATTTGTAAAGATTGAAAGTGAGCTCCATAGCCTCAACAAGGACATTTAAAGAGCAATACATAGAATACTTTGGGTGTATCAGCTCAGAGAATAATTTAGTTTCATTGTGTATTTCTGGAAGAGACTATAGACAAAAGTTTTAATATTTTGAGATTTGTAGATTAGCCTGCATCACAGAAGACAAAGTAAATGAGGTGGGGTGGAGGGGAGGGGAGAGAGAGATCTATGTTGGATAAAATTAAAATGCATGGGATAACATTCAAATTTAAATTGGGGTATAAGCTGGAGGCATTACATTTGTGTACGTGTGTGTGTGTGTGTGTGTGTGTGTGTGTAGCTTGATTTCTTTTACATTGAGTATAATTGCCTTTTTAATAATAATTCTTTTTAAAATGTCTAATAAAATGTAAGAACATTTTCCAAACCAAGTGGGAATAACAGAAAAAAGTAAAATATAAGGAAAATGTATGAGTTCTAGAGTTCACTCGATTTCACTGTGTTCTTAGCAAGCACTCAAATATCAACAATAATGGCCAGGGCTCAGTTTCATTGACCCTTGCAAGGATAGTATCAAGATTATTACCTGGTATAAATTGAGAAGACCACTTGATCTATCAAAACAATGTCCTACCTAAATTACTTGCAGATTATTCTGGAGCAACCAGCTGGAAAGTGCCCTGAAATAAATATAATTTAGACTCATTTACACTGGAACTTAATGTCAAACCAAGGTAGCATGTTAGCAAAATGCAATCACTTTTCCAAAATATGAGGAAATATATTGAAGCTTGAATATTATGAAAGGTGCTTTGTGGAGGTATGGCTACATATCCCTCCAAACCATATAAAATAGCAAACCAAATGTCTGATCAAAATATAGGACTTTTGGAAGACATACAGACGGACAATAGGCATATGAAAAGATGCTCAACATTACTAATTATTAGAGAAATGCAAATGAAAACTGCAATGAGGTACCACCTCATACCAGTCAGAATGGCCATCATTAAAATCTACAAATAAATAATGGAAAGGATGTGGAGAAAAGGGAACCCTCCTACACTGTTCGTGGGAATGTAAGTTGATGCAGCCACTGTGGAAAACAGTGTGGAGGTTCCTCAGAAAACTAAAAATAGAATTACCATATGATCCAGCAATCCCACTCCTGGGCATATATCTGGACAAAACCATAATTCAAAAAGATACATGCACCCCAACGTTCATTGCAGCACTGTTTACAATAGCCAAGACATGGAAGCAACCTAAATGTACAGTGACAGATGAATGCGTAAGGAAGATGTGGTATATGTATACAATGGAATACTACTCAGCCATAAAAAAGAATGGTTAATGCCATTTGCAGCAACATGGATGCAACTAGGGCTTATCATACTAAGTAAAGTAAGTGAGAAAGAGAAAGACAAATACCATATGACATCACTTATATGTGGAGTCTAAAATATGACACAAATGAACCTATCTATGAAACAGAACCATGGACATAGAGAACAGACTGGTGGTGGCCCAGGGGGAGGGGGTTGGGGGAGGGATGGCGTGGGAGGTTGGGGTTAGCTGATGTAGGCTTTTACATATAGAATGGATAAGAAGCAAGGTCTTACTGTATGGCACAGAGAACTATATTCAATATCTTATGATAAACCACAATGGAAAAGAATATAAAAAAAGAATGTGTGTATATATGTGTGTGTGTGTGTGTGTGTGTGTGTGTGTGTGTGTGTGTGTGAGTGTGTGTGTGTATAAGCGAATCACTTTGCTCTATAGCAGTAATTAACACAACACTGTAAATCAACTATACTTAAATTAAAAAATAAAAGTCAAGCTGGGTCTCAGATTTTGATATGGCACACCTCAATGCCATGAAGGAATGAAGCACTCTCTTCTAAGGGCTGAAAAAAAGAGTCCCAAGAACACTGTATCCAGCCAAGTTATCACTCAGTCATAAAGTAAAGCAACAGACGTTTTCAAAGACCAAAAAGCTCAGAAAATACAGCACCTTTAAGTTCCTTGTAGAAAAATCGACTTGATCATGAACCCAGCCAACCAATAAATGAATGAAAATTAAGAAACAAAACTAAATAAAATAAACCTCAGGATTGGATAAGTCATGGTAAAAATATATATATTTTTTGAAGTTCCATCACACTAAGAGACAACCTCTACTCCTTTGGTCTGCATAGTTCCTTTCTCTTCATACAGAGCTACATAAATTGCTAGTGTATCCCTGGCATTACTTTTCAAAACCCTATTCCAAGTTTGAATTCCCTTGTTGTGTCCTTTGTGTTACATTAATAATAGGCCTAACAGAGAAAGGAAAGAAAAGGAAAGAAAAGGAAAGGAAAGGAAAGGAAAGAAAGGAAAAGACAGGGGGAAAAAGAAAAAAGAAAAGAAAAGGAAAGATATTTCAGCTACTATCATTGAGAGGTAAAAATTATACACTGGGATTTCTAGGTAAAATAATGATTTGGTTGGAATTCAGAAACAGAAAAACATGAACTCTAGATTATATCTGGTCACTACTAGCTGTGTAACCTCTTTGACTGTCATTTTCTTTTGGAGGATGATACACTTTATGGAGATTTTGTGTGACTTAAGTAAGTAAAATTTGAATAACATGTCCTTCTTATAGTAGGAACTCAATGAGCACTAGTTCTCTCGCCTAGAACCAATTAGAAGACACTGGCTGGATGCATGCTATTCATGTCCACTACTTTAGACCATAATGAAAGGAAATGTATAATGTCTAGCTGGGAAACCATATAAATTTAAACAGAAAATAGATTTAGGCAGTTTGATAAAGATCTCGTATTTAAAAATGAATAGACTGCTAATGTACATATATTAAATTTTGCCATTAAAACTTAAAATTCTCTCTTATTTTCTAATTATATTTACATCTGGCATTATAAATTTTCATTATATGTACTGTGAAATTGGGAGATTTCATTTAAGTATCAACATTTATTTCCTATGTAACATAAAAGTGAACATATTACAGGAGAGGAGGAAAACGTTTCTAGTTTTCTAAAAGAAACATGCCAGTCTAAAAAATATATATGATCAGGGTCACCCTTAGAACATGTAAAAGCAGCAAGATTACTGCAGAGTTCATTCTTCAGGAATCCTTTGGTAGTAGTGCTTGGCAGTGACTCAGACAATGCAAGTGAAGAGGGAAGAGTACACGGCTTCATCAAATGATGCAAGAAAAATGAAGACACTCATATACATCCAGATATGCCACAGTCCCCAATTCCCATACCACCAAAACTGCTAAGGTGAAAGAGTAGAAACTTCCATTTCTTCCTTGGCCATACGTGTGGTTTGTTTTTGTTATTTTGCTTTGTCATATATTTTTAAAGTATCTCTTTATATTCAAATATGTAAAGATAAATTTTAATATGTTGAGTTCCCAAACACAATCATTCTTGGCACTAAGCTATAAGGCTTGGAAAAAAAAAAAAAGAAGAACTTTACTTTGTAGCCAATTACTCAGATATGCCCAGAAAGAGAAGGCATGGTCAGCACCCGTCTACATGCACATCATACCTCTGAGAATTATCTTGTTATTGGAAGTGATAATATAAAGATAAAAACCAAATTAAGAGATTATTACTTTCATTTATCCACAATTCCCAGATATTTTAATTTCTGTAACAAAATAAAATTTATGACATAAATTGATTATTATTTAGATGGCTAAGGAGTAATTTTTTAGGATAAAAATAATGTTACAGCTGAAACTTTATATTCATCTTTCATGTTTGTGTTGTATACCAAATACTCACTTGCTCAACAGGGTAACTCAATAGGAAAGATCTAAGAAATGGTTTATATCCATATAACATGATATCACAAGTACTAAGTTGTGGAATGGGGTGTAGTAAAAAGTGGATATCTGCTAAATCTATGATGATCGAACACTATATAATGTTGACATTAGCTACCTGAGTCATTTGAAGTCTTCTCACAGTGAGTAAAATTGTTATCTCTCCAGTAAAGCACGAAAATACTTCTTCAAAAATAAACAGAGAAGTTATGTAGAACATTAAAAAAAAAAACAAAAAACTCTCAGGGAAGCACCAATAAGAAACAATTGAGAACTAATCAGTGACTGAGTACAAGCAGGAAACAAGCTGAATGAAGAAATCATGTTATGTCAACCTGAAAAACGAAATAGTCAGTTATTTTACCAGCAAAATGAGTTTATTCAGGAATAGCAGAGGAATTGCAATTTGCAAAATGTAAACTATGGTGAACAATAGGCAAGTCCAAAGAGACAAAGGGAAGGTCAGCTTTTACTAAGGATTAGAAGAAAATTGGGGAGCGTTGTTTGAATACAATTTATTGGAGAAGAACGAGTTCAAAGTTGTGGTGGTTTCTTATTGGCTGCAAGAGGTGGTGAGTGCTTTGTTGCTAGGCTAGGGAAGGATCCTCCTTCTTTTTCTTAAAAACAGGAGATGAAATTCTTATGTGAAAAATGCACCCCCCGCCCCTACTTGTACCAGAAGAAAAGCAACATTCTTATCACCATAGATAAGAAGTTGAGAGTGAAAGAATTTTATACAAAGAATGCTATACAAACAGACCTTGCTAAAATAATTCTTATCTTCCTTCTTCCTGCTGGTTATGCAGGCTGTAACAAGTGATATATATGTGAGAAATGCCCTTTCAGGGCTTCCTGACTCCATTTTAAATGAGGTTCCCTTTATTTATTTTCACAGTTATTATAATAGAAATTTCCAAATTGTGTAAGAAATATTGGAAAACTGAAAAGCCCCATGAGTGAGTCATATAGATTCAGTGAGTCACTAAGCCACTCTGTGATTCTTTCCTAATCTATAAAGGAAGATACAGATACCTACTCTTTTGCTATGTGACAGTTCTGTGATGTTCAAAGGAGATACTGTGTAAAAGTACTTGATAAATTATGATACTGTCTTCAAATTTTTTCTGCACCTTCACCTCTTTCTCTGTTAAATACAAAGTAGGGCAACTAAATTCTCCAGTCTTTTCCTTCGCTTACCTTCTTCATATTTGATTTTGAAAAATTCTACATTTTGGAAAAATTCTACATTCAGAAGCCAGTGCTTTCTGCTCACCTACTCTGTGGAAATAATTTTTCTGCTACTTACATGAGGCATTTCGTTTCAGATATCCTATAGGTCTTTAGGGAGGTTGTAGAACTCAACTTTTTATGGCTCTAAGCCTGGGACTATTCCCAAATCTCAACTTCAGTTTGAAAAGCATTTTAGACAGGTGAGCTACAAGAATAATTTGACATTATTTGGCACTGTGGGATAAATTGCAATTAGATCCTATAAGACCCTACACACTGCTATATGTGCCAGTGAGGGGCACCAGATATTCATATCAGATACACCTAACCTGGAGTAACCATAAGTAAAGGAAATGGAATGAAAAGCTCAAAATTGCTGAGGACATTCTTTAGAGCAGCCCCTAAGAGAAGTCCTAAAGCTAGGTACTTACTTATTATAGCCATTTTATGATGTAGGCATTCCATCCCCATATTACTAAAGATGAAACCAAGACTAGGAAAGGTAAAATAATTTACCTAAAGTTTGTAAAGACGGTGAACAGGAAAAGGGGATTTGAACTTTTCTGTAAATGTGTCAAGTAAATGTATCCAGTTTAAAAAATGTAAATGTATATAACTGAATTTTATAAATTACATAATATTTCCTATTAAAAATGGAGATTTGGAGATAATTCAACAGATAGAAGATTTTTTTAATAAATTATAAAAGTTATACTTAGGAAAAAATGTAATGAAAATCTTATATGACAAAGTTGTGATAGCCAATTAGAGACGTTCAATTGAATAAAATGTTATAACGAAAATTCCTACTGTAAATACTAGAAATTGTGGTGATTATCTGTAAGATCCAGGAAGGAAAAAGTTTTAAATCAAGACATTTTACCTGGGTTCCATAGACTTTGTCACACTTGTAATGGCACTAAAATTTTATACAAAAGTTTGTGTTTAAATATCCTTTGTTCTGGAGAGAGTTTGTAGCTTTAGTCTCAAAATGTTCATCATCCAAATAGGGGCAATACTTACTTTTGCAAAAGGAAAAAAAAATAAAACTACTTTTAGCAAAACACTTAGCAGTCCCTCTTTCCTTTTCTAGTCTCCTGTTAAATATTTTAAAGTAGGCAGTCAAGCCATAGAGAAAATGGGAGGTTTATGCTTTTTAATGAAACAATTATGTTAACCATTTAAAATTAGGCCTGGTTTTCTCCCATGGGGTAGAAAGTTTACTTAACAACAGAACCCAGTGGAAACTCATTCATTTAACAATGTAAAAAGTCTGTCTAGATGGTTTCAAATATGAGCCTAATATGAAAATTCAGTAATAATTAAATCTAAGGAGTAAAATAAATCTGGCTTTTCAGTCTGTCACATAAGAAGCTTGGAAGTTGGCACTCCACTTAATAAAAAGTAAAAACTGAACAAACTGAAAAATCAACAACTCTTCTTAGATCCTCTAGAGATGTGAGGTCACGGGGCAAACTGCTGTGTCCAAAAGAGAGATAGACAGGCGGATCGAGCCTCACAACTTACCGGAATAGAAACCCACCAGTAGAAACCTCCACGGAAACTAGTACTGGGGCGAAAAACCTGAACTGTGGCTGAATTATTGGAGGCTCAGTGTGGGCACGTCTGAAAGTTCAAAACTCCAGGGTGGATCAGTCTTGGGGAAGCATCACATTTTGAGTTTTACATTCAGTAGATCTATCTGGTTTTCACATTAAATATCACAGACAAGTCCCCTCATATTTCAGGCAGGAGGAAGGAAAAAGTAACTATTTTGAAATAAGCCAGAGCATTCTGTTCTTTTCAACAAAGCCTGTTCTCAACAGAAGGTATTTTACCAGAGCTAAACCTATTGGAGTTTTATCACTGCCTAACCGACCTGGAAGAAAGCCAATAACCAACTGCAGATTCTTCTAGACATCCTGTTCCATCTAAAGGATGGGAGATAGAGGATGGAGGGAACTGAGAAGCACTCATGAAGTTCACATCCCAGAGACTCATGCTCACCAAAAGATTGAGACCTACTCATAGTAAGTACTATAATACTATAGAATGATTCCCCTCCCTCATGCCTTATCACCATGTCACTAAAGGCCTTTTTACCAGAGCTCATTTTACTCAGTATGTCATGTCCAGCTTTCAACAAAAAATTACAAGGCATACAAAAAGGCAAAAATCACAATTTGAATTTTAAATAATTATGATTAATATGCTAAGGGCTCTAACAGAAAAAGTAGACAACATGCCAGAACAGATGGTTAATGTATTTTTGATTCTAAGATAGAATCAAACATAAATGCTATATATCAAAACCATTATAACAGAAGTGAAGAATGACTTTGAAAGTTCTCATTGGTAGACTAGACACTGCTCAAGAAAGAACCTCTGATCTTGAGAATATGTCAACAGAAATTTTCAAAACTGAAAACAAAAAAGAAGAAGATAAAATAAAAAAAAGTCTTTTTTGCAAGAACTATGGGACAACTCCAAAAGGTATGACACATGGGTGTAGCAATACCAGAAGGAGAAGAAGGAAGGAACGAAGGAAGGGAGGAAGGAAGGAAGGAAGGAAGGAAGGAAGGAAGGAAGGAAGGAAGGAAGGAAGGAAGGGAGGAAGGAAATGAAGGAAGGATGGAATAGAAGAAAACTTCCTTGATTTGATAAAGAATATCTAAAAATACTTCTAGCTCACATCATACTTAAAGGTGAGAAACTAAATGCTTTCCCACTAAGATCAGAAATAAGGCAAGAATGTCACATTTCACCACTCCTTTTCAACATTGAACTGGAAGTCCTATGTAATGCAACAAGACAAGAAAAGGAAGTCAAAGTTGTACAGATTTGGAAGAAATATCACTGTCTTTGTTTGCAAATGATATTATTGCGTATGTAGAAAATTCAGACAAATCAATAACAAAAAACTTCTGGAACTAAGAAGTGATTATAGCAAGGTTGTAGGATACAGGTTCAATATACAAAAATCACTCACTTTCCTATATACCATCAATGAACAAGTGGAATTTGAAGTTAAAAACACTACCATTTATATTAACATTCCCCCAAATGAAATACTTGGGTTTAAATCTAACAAAATATGTACAAGGTATACATGAGGAAAACTGCAAAACTCTAATGAAATAAATTCAATAAGCACTAAATAAATGGAGAGATATTCATGGTCATGGAAAGGAAGATTCAATATTGCCAAGATGTCAGTTTTTCCCAAGTTGACCTTTAGATTCAGCATGATCCCAACCAAAATCTCAGCAAGTTGCTTCGTGGGCGTCAATAAACTGATCTAAAATTTATAAGGGGAGGCAGATGACCCAGAATAGCCAAGACAATAAAGAAGAAGAATAACAGTCAGAGGACTGGCACTACCTGACTTCAAAACATACTATAAAGCTCAGATAATCAAGACAGTGCTGTCTTGGTGAAAGAATAGAGATATTGATCATTAGAACAGAACAGAAACTCACATAAATATAGTAAACTTATCTTTGATAAATGAGCAAAGTTAATACAGTAGACCAAAGACAGCCCTTTTCACAAATGGTGCTGGAACAACTAAACATCCATATGCAAAAAGTGAATCTAGACACAGACCTTACAAACTTTACAAAAGTTGACTCAAAGTGGATCAAAGACCTAAATGTAAAATGTAAAACTGTAAAACTCCGGGTCTCAGGATGACTTTAGCTTCAACACCAAAGACATGAGTCATGAAAGAAATAATTGATAAGCTGGACTTCATTAAAATTAAAAACTTGTGCCCTTCAAAAGACACTGTCAAGAGAATGAGAAGACAAGCCTCAGACTGGAAGAAAATATTTGTAAAAGACATATCCGATAAAGGGCTGTTAATCTAAAATATACAAAGAACTCTTAAACTCAACAAAAAGAAAATGGTTTAAAAGTGGGCAAAGGGGGGCTTCCCTGGTGGCGCAGTGGTTGAGAGTCCACCTGCCGATGCAGGGGACACGGGTTCGTGCCCCGGTCCGGGAAGATCCCACATGCCGCGGAGCGGCTGGGCCCGTGAGCCATGGCCGCTGGGCCTGCGCGTCCGGAGCCTGTGCCCCGCAACGGGAGAGGCCACAACAGTGAGAGGCCCGCGTACCACAATAAAAAAATTTTAAAAAGTGGGCAAAGGACCTGAAGAGACACCTCGCCAAAGAAGATATACAGATGGCAAAATAAGCATATGAGAGGATGTTCAACATCATATGCTATTAGGAAATCATAAATTAAAATAAGAATGATTATAAAAAACAATGATATACCACTATTAGAATGGCCAAAATCCAGAAAATTGACAACACCAGATGTCCTTCAGTGGGTAAATAAATAAATTGTGATAGATCCAGACAATGAAATATCACTCAGTGCTAAAAAAACATGAAAGAACCTTAAACTCACATTATTAATTGAAAGAAGCCAATCTGAAAAGGCTACATACACTATGATTCCAATGATATAACATTCTGGAAAAGGCAAAGCTATGGAGAGAGTAAAAAGTTCAGTGGTTTCCAGGGGTTAGAAGGAAGGGAGAGATGAATAGGAAGAGCACAGAGGATTTTTAGGGCAGCGACACTATTCTACAGGATGCTGCAATGAGGGATACATTTGTCAAATGTCAAAACCCGTAAAATGTATTTGTCAAAACCCGTAAAATGTACAACACCAGAAGTAAACCCTGATGTAAACTAGAGACTTGTGGCTGATAATAGTGTGTCATTGTAGGTTAATCCATTGTCACAAATGAACCTCTTTGGTGTGGGGTGTAGATAGTGATAGGGGGTATGCAGTTGTGAGAACAGAAGGTTTTAGGAATTCTCTGTATTTTCTACTCAGTTCTGCTGTGAATCTAAAACTGCTCTAAAAAATGAAGTCTATTAAAAAAAAAAAACGTATAAAGTGACTCTGCTAAGTAAGGTAAAATGTAAGTCTAGGGACAACATTACGAAGAGGAACTGAAGTGGATCCTGAGCAGCAGGGCTATGCTTGGAACACTGGAGGAAAAGAGGGAAGAGATTACACTTGATGTGCAGCAAACACAGAGGCGATTCTCTTCAAAACAAATGAATCTGACAAGACCATCAAACTCTGTAAATAACTGTAATAGTTGTAAAGCAAAAGATGTTTTTTCATAGTCTTGGTGTAGAAAAAAACGATCAATCTTTTACATTACGATCATGAAATCCTAGCAAATTCATAAATGGTGGAATGACTATAAAGGAAATCAATGAAACTATGACCATACATAGACCTAAATGTGTATGAACAGCCCTGTTATTGCACTTTGATTCATCCTCTATAATTGTTTCTCAGTTGTTTCTCTGTTCCTCTGACATCTATGGCTTTGATGTCCTTTCTATTCTTAATGAAAGTTTGCATAAGATTTCACAGTAGAAAGCTATCTTGAAAATAAGGAAGGGGTTTGTCATCAAATAATCCCTTGTAAAAGTATTGTTTAACCTTATCATATATTTGTAAAAAATGACTTGTTTTTTCAAATAATTTCCAAAAATTGTAACAGCAAAAACCTAAGTTTTCAAATATCAAAGTAGTCTCACTATATTACTTTCTCAGTAAGAAGAGAGGATAACAATATTTATAAGGTGATATACACCTTTATTGTCTATAATGAGAACTCTGAAGATAAGTAAAAATTAAACTGGCAATAAAAGGCAGAAATTTAGTTTAAGTCAAGAAAAGGGGAAACTGTAAGTAGGCTTTGTAAAGTTGTAATGAGCCATATACAAATATAATTGAAAATAATCTTTAGATAGTCTCAGGATAAATTTCATAGCCATAAGTATACCAGTGCATTTTAAAAATCACAACTATATTGATGTCCCATTGAACTAATTCCATTTTCTTATTCTCACTTCAAAGTTTGCTACAACTTTTGCATTTTCTTCCTATTAATGACTTTGTCATCTTCTTTTCTGGGTTGTCTACTCTCGTTTATCTTTTTCTATGTTATTCCTCTCTCAAAACATGACTCAAAATTTAACAGCTCAATGAATAATTTTCTTCTCATTGTCTTCTGACATTAACCACTCTTTTACTTTGCATTTCACTCTTCAATTTACTCTTTTTACAGATGTTTGTCAATAAGTTGCTCTGTGTGTGAGATCTAATAACAATGATTTGTACTTAGCTTTGAAGCGTGTGGGTTTTTTTTTTTTGCACTTATGTATGAAGAGATCCTGAGAATTTATAACATTTCAAACTAAGAATTCATCATTTGGAAGGTTGCTCAACAATCCTATTGTTCTCTGCTTAAAATGTATCTACTATGTATACTATCTACTCCCGTTCTATTTTCTAGTTTGAGTCAGTCTTTTCTTCCATCCTTGGGTGACTATAATGAAAGATTTCAGTGTTTAAAAGCCTAAACTAGAGGTGTACTGTAAATCTTCACATCCCTTGTCTTTTACTTCTTCTAGGCTTCAGATAGTAAGCAAGCAGAAGAGTCAAGAGAGAAGGTAAGAAAATCAACACATTTGCCTAGATCTCAACAGTGGTTATCAAAATACAAGATGGACAGTAGGTTTACCTAATGGCAAGAGCTGACATTTGATGAAGAAACATGAACAGATTGGGTACAGTTGGAGAAAATCTTTTCTAAAATTAGCCTAAAGGTATTCTATGATTACTAATAAGTGTCATAGAATCCGGGTCTAAAAGTAATATAATGGAAACTCTTTTTAATGGCATCCTGTTCAATGGGATAGAAAATTCATACAAAGCACTTATTTGACCCAAATTAAGAACAACTATAATTTTTTAGACTTTTCTTTAAAAAAACTTACCAAGGGAGATAAAAGGAGTAATGTTTACATACAGTTTAACATATTACCTTAATAAATGTTTTGTTGATGCACAAAGGTAGATTCAGAGGCTAGTTTATAATGTTGATTTAGAGTTGAACTTGTCATAAGAAAGTAAATGAGATGTTGTGTCATACTATATCTTTTAATTCCACTCCCCCTCAGCTGGTAAAGACTGGTTTTGGAAGAGGAAGGGAGAGCTGAGGGGAAAGTTGGGTCTCAGAAGAAGAAAGGCTGAACTTTTGGAAAGAATAGTAATGTCTAATATTCACATATTTCTTAAAATTATATTTTGTTATTAGTTTGAATAGTTAATACATTGACATGTTTCAAAATTCAGAAGATACTGCTATCTTTTTTTGCTTTTTTATACAAACACTATCTCTATTTGCATTGAACTGATTATTATTTAATAGCAAATACTGGAGTTCATATATCAGTATAATAAAATTTTTCTTATTCTTTTAAATGGCTTTTTGAATATGTGCAATATATTGACTCCATACTCTAAGAATGGACTTCTCATTGTTCTGAGTCTTTTGACCCTTGCAAAAAAAGTTATTCACTGAATAGCTGAGTATATATATAATTTTGTCTATAGGCAAATTTAAGTATAGCATAAAGTCCTAGAAGTGGAATTGCTGGGTCAAAATTGCATATTTTTAACTTTGGTAGATATTGACAAGTTATCCTTCTAAGAAATTATATGAATTTAAACCTTCACAAATAATACACGAAAGTGCTTTTTTTATACATCTTTACCAGCATAATGGAAAATTAAGACTAAGGGTCTTGGCCAAACTTCTAGATGAAAGTAGTACAATAGAATAGTTCTAATTTGTAATTATCATATAAGTGTCACTGAGAGTTTTTTCATGCTTTCTAAATCATTTGCAATTTCTTTTATGCTATCTTTTGCCTATATTTTTTCTTGGTTGTTGGAATTTTTCTTGATTTGCAAGAGTATATCAATGAGTCCAAACTTTTTTTTTTCAATTTGTAATTTTCCTTTAGGAAAATTTTCCTTTAGGTGGTTATTGCTAAGTAGAACTTTTTATAGGAACTGAAATTTATTTGTTTATTTATTTATTTATTTGAGAACCATCCACATTCTGATATTTTTAAGGATCGCTTTTTTCCCATTTTTTTCTTAGAATTTTTATTAGTTCCCTTAACAAATTTAAATATTTAACATTTTGGAGTTTATTTGGCACAAGATATAAGGGCTAGCACCAAGTTAATTTTTTTCAAGATTGTTACTTTTACCCAACACCAATTTTTGATAATCTCATCTTTACTAATTAGAAGTGATAGCTGGTTATATATTAAATTCCCAAATGTATGTAGGCTTATTTTTAAACTTTACATTCCTTTCACTGGTATATATCTATTTCAACACCATTACTTCAATTTAAATTATTGTAGCTTTTATATTAAGTTAAAAGTGTATGACAGGAGTGTTCATACTGCATTGGTCTTTCAATTTTCCAATTTCTTTTTCTCTTCTGTTTTGCCATATAAACTTTACAATTAAATTTTTGAATTTCTAATATTTTTATTGGGATTTCTTTAGATTTATAGATTAATTTAGGGGCACTTAGTCCTTTTTATGATGTTGAGGCTTTCTTTACAAGAACATGGTCCATAATTTCATTGATCAAGACACATTTTACATCCCAGAGTTTTCTTTATATACATCTTGGAAATTTCTTTTATTCCTAGGTATTTCATTTTATTTAGCGGTTAATTTTAGTATGAAATTTTCTTCTGTTATAGATTTTAACTAGTATATTGTTTCTATAAATGATTACCATTGATCTCTCTGTATTAATTTTATATCAGATACATTTCTGAATTCTTTCACTCTATGCTTGCTCAGTTGTTTCTTCAAAATCCTCCAACTATAAAATATAAAGTCAAAAAAATAATATAATTTTACATTCCTCTCAAAAATGGTATATTTATATTATTTTCATGGCTTCTATCTGAATTGACTATTACTGCTGAGGTATGGATGCCTTTTCAAAGCAAAAACAAAATTTTAAAGAAACCCAAGTAAACAAACAAACAAAAAAACACAGTCATTAAAAATATAATTGATAAATTTCAATTCCTAAAAAAAGTTCAGAATAGCAAAATCAACCATAAAGAAAGTCACAAGACAAATTTAAAAATAAGAAAAAAAAATTTGAACTAATTATCATGCTCTTATAAATCAAGAAAAATGCTTAAAAGTTATAAGGGTATAGTTCACAGAAAAGAAACTTATTCTAAACATGAAGATATGCCCAATATCACTTTTCACATGACAATTACAAATTAAAACTACCTATGATTTTTAACCTAACATTTGGCAAAGTTCAAAAGTTTTAATAAGGATGTAGAAAAACAGTGCTTTCACATATTATAATAAAGTAATAGCCATAACATTGATTTTTTTCCTCTCATTTGTAGGGAGATAATTCCAGATCTTAGGTTGAGATAGATAATATTTTACCACTTTATAATATTCATCTATTACATTTTATTAAGAGTTTCTATGGATATTAAATTTTATCAAACACCTTGTGAGCACACTTGCTGATTATCTGCTATTCATTACTCCATTACCATTACAGTAATGAAGATATCATATATCAAAGACTACAGAATAGAGCTAAAGCAGTGCTCTGAAGAAAAGTTCTAACAGTGAATAATTACATTAATAAATTAGGCAGTAGAACAACTGAAGATAGTGCATAGACTATCCCTTATGTTCAGGCTTGATACTGAATAAAAAATGTAAAGAACACATTATCTTCAATAACCTCAAAGGACATTTTTCCCACAGTTGATATTATGCAGCTGTTACTTAGAGTCTCTAAACTAAATTAGTCATTTTTTTATACTCCAAAACTACCTGGAATTCCTTCCCTTGAGTTTATAAGTTCTTTAGAGTAGGTTCCCGATAAATATGATAGAAATAGTATATTAACATGAAACAATTATAATACATCATCTACTGATTCAAGGTTCAAAACTTATTGAGTTGATTTCCTACTTGCTCAGACCTATGAAATTGGAAAGCTCATTTTCCCCTGGCTCATCTCAATGAAGCGGCCCTTTGACTTTCCAGGCTTAGACCATTTGCCAGCCCTACACTATTCATATAACTGCGTTTTTAGCACAACCGTCTGCCACTACAATCACTCCTGTTCTTTTGCAGCCCAAAGTCTAGGTAGCAAAACCCTTTTGACACAGAAGTTTCTAAGTAAAAAGTAGCTGGTGAAGAGGGTATAGCTTCTCTGGATACACTGATGTTGACATAATCTTATAATATAATATATCCATGTGAAGTGTAATAATCTGGGTTTTACTGTCCCTAAAGGTTTAGCACTCTTATATTCAGATATTTATTATCTTTGTTGGTTTTGGGTTTTTCATTTATTTGTTTTCACCACATAGAATTCCCTCATGCCTCTGGTGTGGAAAGGAAAGTATGAGAATATCAGTCAGTACTTTCTGTTATATAATAATCACCCTGATGATTTACAGCACAGCTTACTAAAGAAGAGAAAAAGCATTCATAGTAGCAGGTTATGAGTAATAAAGGCCTAAATTTAGAGTAGACCTAATATTATTGTCTTGCTGTGAATGATACTGTTTATGTGAAACATAACTGATCAAAGCTACACCTATTCCTGAATAATTCCTAATTGATGTTCCAAATGATTGAATAGTTGGCTCACTCTCTATTAACAAGATGCTATTGAGCAACTTGTTTTTAGATAAATCTTTTCATCTGTTTAGTTTATGAATGATGCAACAAGTTCAAATGGTAGAAATAGTATATTAACATAAAAATCATTATAATATATCATCTACTGATTTGTTAAGATGTCTAAGACTCCTCAAACGGAAAGAAAGCAATTTCTTGTGGTTTATCTTGCTTTTAGGTCTGCTATTGTCTGGATTTAAGCCATCCATCACCATGTCTGTTTTAAAAGTGGAGGCTTTTAAAGGATCTAATGATAAATGCCTAATATTGATATTTAGAATAAAACTAGGAATGTAACCTCATTTATCTAGTTCATTTTATAATTGCACAGTGTATGTCATTCAAGTAAAACCTAATTATAACTTCTGTTCTAATTTCCAAAGACTTTTCTAGCATGAGATATAATGTGTTTGTTTATCCAAACCAGGTGATCAAACACACTGAATAGACAAGAATTCCCTTCAGGTGCAGTGCACCCTGTTTTCATACTGATTTCAAAGGTCTGTTGTAGATCCTTAACTTGAGAGAGTGGCCAAGATAGCAGAGTAGAATAAACAAACTCAGTTGCCCTCATGAGCACACCAAATCACAACAATCTACAGAACAACCATTGTTGAAAAAGACTGAAACCTACCAGCTAAAGACAGAAAGACAGAACCACAATGAGACTGGTAGGAGGGATGGACTCATGATATAATCAAATACCATGACCCCCCTGGTAGGCGAACCACAAACTGGAGAATAACTATATTACAGAAGTTCTCTCACACGAGTGAGAGTTCTGACCCCACATCAGGCCCCCCAGCCCGGAGGGTCTGGCACCAGGAAGAGGATCCTCCAGAGCATTTGGCTTTGAAGACCAATAGGGCTTGATTGCAGGAGTTCCACAGGATTGGGGAAAATAGAGACTTTACTCTTAAAAGGCACACACAAAATCTCATGTGCACGAGAACCAAGGGCAAAAGTGGTAATTCGATAGAAACCTGAGCCAGACCTACCTGATGGTCTTGGAGGGCCTCCTGGGGAGGCAGAAGGTGACTGTAGTGCACCCTGAGGACATAGATACTGGTTGTGGATATATCCAGGAGCATTCATCTGCATGCGCTCTCCTGGAGGCTGATAGTTTGGTGCCAAGACCTGGCTCCACCTAACAGCCTGTAGGCTCCAGTGCTGGGATGCCTCAGCCCAAACAACAAATTGGGTGGGGACACAGCCCCACCCATAAGCAGACAGGCTGCCTAAAGTTTTCCTGAGCCCATAGCCACCTCTAGACACACCCCTAGACTCAGCCCTGCCCACCAGAGGATTAAGACCTAGATCCACCCATAAGGGGGCAGGCACGGGCCCCTCCCACCAGGAAGCCGGAACAAACATCTAGACCAGCCTCACCCATTACGGAACAGACACCAGAAGCAAGAAAACCACAGTCCTGCAACCTGCAGACTGAGTCTGCAAACACAGGCCAGACACTAACCTGAAGCCAACTGGCCACTGGACGTTGGGACACAAGAGGGAGGGAAATGCAGTGCAAGGATGCATAGGACGTCTCCTACAGAGGGCCACTTCTCCAAGGCTGAGAAGCATAACCAACCTGCCACATACATAAAAATACAAATAGTAATTTAGACAAAATGAGGTGACAAAGGAATATGTTTCAGACAAAGGAACAAGATAAACCTGCAGAAGAACAAAGTGACATGCAGATAGACAATTTACCCAAGAAAGAGTTCAGAGTAATGATCGTAAACGTGATCAAAGAACTCAGGAGGAGAATGAATGCACAGAGGGAGAAATCAGAAGTTTTTAACAAAGAATTAGAAAATATAATAATAACAACCAAATGGAATTAAAGTATACAATAACTGAAATGAAAAATACACTAGAAGGAAGCAATACTAGACTAAATGAGGCAGAAGAATGGATCAGAAAGGTGGAAGACAGAGTAGTGAAAATCATTGCCACTGAACAGAAAAAAAGAATGAAAAGAAATGAAGACAGAGAAGGAAAAGAAATAAAAGGAATCAAAATTGGAAAAGTAAAACTGTCACTGCCCTCAGATGACATGATACTATACATAGAAAATCCTAAAGACACTACCAGAAAACTACTAGAGCTCATCAATAAATTTGGTAAAGTCGCAGGCTACAAAATTAATACACAGAAATTTGTTGCATTTCTATACACTAACAGTGAAAGATCAGAAGGAGAAATTAAAGAAACAATCCCATTTACCACAGCAACAACAAAAAAATAAAATACCTAGGAATAAACCTGCCTAAGGACACAAAAGTCCTGTACTCCAAAAACTATAAGAACTGATGAAAGAAATTGAAGATGACACAAACAGATGGAAAGATATACCATGTTCTTGGATTGGAAGAATCAATATTGTCAAAATGACTATACTACCTAAGGCAATCTACAGATTCAATGCAATCCCTATCAAATTACCAATGGCATTTTTCACAGAACTAGAACAAAAAATCTTAAAATTTGTATGGAGACACAAAAGACCCTGAGTAGCCAAAGCAATCTTGAGAAAGAAAAATGGAGCTGAAGGAATCAGGCTCCCTGACTTCAGACTATACTACAAAGCTACAGTCATCAAAACAGTATGGTACTGTACAAAAACAGACATATACATCAATGGAACAAGATAGAAAGGCCAGAAATAAACCCACACACCTCTGTTCAATTAATCTAAGACAAAGGAGGCAAGAATATACAATGAAGAAAAGACAGTCTCTTTGATAAGTGCTGCTGGGAAAACTGGATAGCTACATGTAAAAAATGAAATTAGAACAATCTCTAATACCATATACAAAAATAAACTCAAAATGAATTAAAGACCTAAATATAACACTGTATACTATAAAACTCCTAGAGGAAAACATAGGCAGAACACTCTTTGCCATAAATTGCAGCAATATTTTTTTGCATCCATCTCCTAGAGTAATGGAAATAAAAACAAAATAAACAAATGGGACCTAATTAAACTTAAAAGTTTTTGTACAGCAAAGGAAACCATAAACAAAATGAAAAGACAACACATGGAGTGGGAGAAAATATTTGTAAACAATGTGACTGACAGGGGATTAATTTCCAAAATATACAAACAGCTAATACAGCTAAATATCAATAAAAAAAGAAACAACACAATCAAAAAATGGGCAGAAGACCTAAAAAGACATTTCTCCAAAGAAGACATACAGATGGTCAACAGGCACATGAAAAAATGCTCAACATCACTAATTATTAGAGAAATGCAAATCAAAACTACAATGAGGTATCACCTCACACCAGTCAGAATGGCCATCATTATAAAGTCTACAAATAATAAATGCTGGAGAGGATGTCAAGAAAAAGGAATGCTCCTACACCACTGGTGGGAATGTAAATTGGTGTAGCCACTATGGAGAACAGTATGGAGGTTCCTTAAAAAACTAAAAATAGAGTTACCATATGATCCAGCAATCCCACTCCTGGGCATATATCTAGAGAAAACTATAATTTGAAAACATACATGCATCCCAATGTTCATTGCAGCACAATTTACAATAGCCAAGACACAGAAGAAACCTATACGTCCATCGACAGATGAATGGATAAAGAAGATATGGTATATATATACAATGGAATATTACTCAGCCATAAAAAAGAATGTAATAATGCCATTTCCAGTAACATGGATGGACCTAGAGATTATCATACTAAGTGAAGTAAATCAGACAAATATATGATATCACTTACATGTGGAATCTAAAAAAATCATATAAATTAACTTATTTACAAAACAGAGATAGACTCACAGACATAGAAAACAAACTTATGGTTACCAAAGGGGTTAGAGGTGATGGGGATGGGGAGATAAATTAGGAGTTTAGGATTGACATAACACACTACTGTGTATAAAATAGGTCAACAAGAACCTACTGTATAGCACAGGGAACTATACTGTATATCTTGTAATAACCTAGAATGCAAAAGAATCTGAAAAAGAATATATATGTGTATATATATACATATATGTATACATATATATATATAAATTAATCACTTTACTGTACACTTGAAACTAACACAATATTGTCAATTAATTATACTTCAATTTAAGAAACAGTCTGTAGCTATGTTCAGAAAGATCTAGTATTTGAGGACACTAATTATGGTGTCTGTGATTAAGAACTGCAGAATTACAAACCAACTCTCTAAATATGCAGAACCCTGAAGATATAATAACTACTTTATAAGACTTTTTCAATACCTACTTATTAGATTTATATAATATTATTTGATCCAGGATATTTCTATATTGTAATAAAAATCACAAATAATGTTCTATATGAACTCAACTGATTAAATAGTAATTTCCTAATCAAAATGGTGGAATTTAGGAAAGGTTCTCATGGCTTTAGAGGGTGATCCTTTAAGAAGAGAATCTAAATCGCAGAATATGACAAAGACACAACAAGCTTTCATACCATCTCTGTGTTTCCTAAGACTCAATAGTGAAGAAAAGCAAGGAATTGATATATCTCAAGAATAGAGTTAAGGGCCACAATAATATTTCACCACCCCAGGCAGGGGAATGCAGACTCTGGTAGAGGACACTGGTAGATGTTGTCTCCAAAGCCATAGCTTCAGAAAGCTCAATCATTTTATGCACAGACGTAGATGAGACAGAACTTCATTTCCCAATGGGGATTTAGCTCCTTAGAATGAGGGTATAGAAATAAGTATCCAACTAAAAATAACACCCAGTCTTAAAATAAGATTTTTGTCTTTATTTCAAGTATAAAATAAGTAAAACTGTACTTTTTAGTGTCAACATCAATATAGATAACTTGATTTGAGGAATCTACCTCACTGGCTGTTAGATTTTCAGATTCAGGGGGGAAAAAAAAACCCTCACTGAGCAGGATACGGCACTTATCAATATTGGGAGATGAATTATGGCAGAAGAATTGCCAATGGAGCAAAGGATGAAGAACAGAAAAATGATATGCTCCTCAAACATTATTCTTCCATTCTTCCCGCGGTACGCGGGTCTCTCACTGTTGTGGTCTCTCCAGTTGCGGAGTATAGGCTCCGGACGCGCAGGCTCAGCGGCCATGGCTCACGGACCTAGCCGCTCCGCGGCAATGTGGGATCTTCCCGGACCGGGGCGCGAACCCGTGTCTCCTGCGTCGGCAGGTGGACTCTCAACCGCTAAGCCACCAGGGAAGCCCTATTCTTCCATTTGACTTATCCTTTTAGCTTGCCTTTTGCTACAGTTTGCTGCAAAATTCAAATCTATATCTTAAATCCATAATTGTTTTTATGAGAAACAAGTATATCAAGATCTCTTGAAATAAAATTATAAAATTCTCAGCCTTTTATATAGTGCATCAACTCATGTTTAGTTGCCTTTTACCCTATAGATGATCATATTGTATACAGAGGGTCCTGTTTATTGTGACTTTCCCAAACTAGCTGTTATGTTATCCTGGAATGTCCCATAAACATATTTGTAATGAGTACAGTTTTTCATTCTCACATGCTTAATTGTACACACCAAATAACTTCTAGTAGTTGTCCTAATATGACCTGGAAATATATAACATCTTGATCCATGTTCTCATTGAGCATTTATTTATACTAGTGGCATGTCAAGGACACAAAAGTTCCTTCTCATAGAAACAAAAACCACATCCAGATGGTCAAAGTCTCTTCCAGGAGAGTATGGTTGACAAAACACAGACCAATGCATGCCGCCCCCCACCCCCCCAAAAAAAAGAAGTCCATTCTTTGTCAAAAGAAGTCCTCTAGCAGAGAATCAAAAGAGGTCTGTGGCATCAACACAACCTACCTGATGTGTCTTTTCCCTCTTCCTGGTGTTTGGACAGCTTTTTGACTGTTGGAAGTACCAGGTCTCTTGTTTCCAAAGAGACGCCTGTGTTGGCCTGTCTTTCAGACTCTCATGTTGCAAAATCTGAAATTCTGTTGCAATAAACACCAGATTTCAAAGGAAAAGCAATGGAAATTGTGCAAAGATTAAACTTCATTTTTATAGCAACAGTTAGTAGTAGCATGATTATGTGTCTAAACAATGCCTGCTATTCCAATATAATATTAGATTGAGAAAGACCGGCAGTTTCTTTGTGTAGAAGCAAGCACTGATTTTGAGGGTGCATTTAGAAAAACATATTTAGGCTTAGGGGAAACAGAAGGTTGTCTTTTGTATAAACACAATAATTGTATCCTTTGAATCCCTCCTGAAGGAACCATATGCAAACAGATAACTTTAGATATTGCATTATTCTACACTACTCCCCAGCCAGATGTAGTTAAAAAGTGATTGGGCATAATGAGGGCAACCTTGACACACACATGAGCAATATGCTTCACAAGATAAAAATTTTTAAAAATCTAAGTCAGATGAGAGCACAGTATTTCAGGAATATTTTTTTTCTCATGATGCTTATTTAGTATGAAATTAGGAATGGTGACCTCCAATAACACTACTGATGAATTTGCTTTTCTTGGTCTTCTTTCAAGGGCATCTTCATTAACATTATAATATCTGTCATTTTCAAGGTGCAAGACACAATGTTTAAAGAAGACATAGGAGTTAAAGTATCAAAGTGTCAGAGAAATGCCCGTAAACTGCTGGTAAAACCAATAAGAATATGCCCAGGGTACTAAGGAAACTAACACTTTGGTTAGGGTAGAAAGCCCTTAGGGTAGAAAGTCCTTTCAGCTCACTAATTTTCTTCTAGGCCTCTTTTCATTCTTTCTTGGCTTTATAGAGCCAGGGCTGCTACAATCCAATTGCTATGGAAGTAAAAGCTCTCAGATTGATATCTTCATCACAGAATTGCAGGCCATAACGAGTAATCACTTCAGCCAACCTATTTTACAGATGAGGAGGTTGAAGCTCTAAGAGTTTAAGTGATTTGCCCCAAAGGGATGGCTGGCTGTGTCAAAATGGGGAAGAAAATCCAGATCTCCTAATTATCAGGTAAGAGCACCCTTTCTAGCATACTACAGTTAAAAGTTCCTGAGTGAAGATTTCTTAAAAGGTCTACAATTAGATTGGAGTTGGCAAAATGTAAACTAATTCTATAACAAATGGTGCAAATAAATTGGAGGCCTGGCTGTGTCGAGGTTGAAGAGTACATATGGCGGTTGACAGGATGTTTTCATAGTAAATGTTTATCCTGGGTGGCTGGCTGACATTGGCATTCAGCAAAGGTGAATTTATCATGGAACACGATTCCTGTAAAAATGATCTTGAGCCATCTTATAATAGTTGCTCTAGAACCAACCGATTCTCAAACAGTGGTCAGTACAGATGCCATGGGTTAGATATATTTTCCCTCAGAATTCACTCTCCCAATTTTTCTTTTTACAGTACCTGACACAAATTAACTATCAATGACTTTTGAGAAATGATATTGTTACTTTTATTTTTTTCTAGTTTCCTAATCTTCAAGCAACTATCAAAGCTTTTTGATATCTTTATTTTTGCTAGACTGTCATCCCAGGGATTGTCCATTGGACTTTCATGTCTTCCCTTTCCCCAGTATAAGAGTAGATGCATGGAAGTGAGTATAATCGTACTGGGGTGTTGGGATGAGCATGGCGACCATCCATAGGACACATGCAGGACACTCTGTGAAAACAGGCCAAAATGTCAATCAACTATAACAACTCATGGCAGGATTGAGTTTCTATTACTAGTTTTTAAAAATAATAGTAAAAGATGCTTTTGGTATTTTTCCCTCTAGAATTTTTGGATAGTTGTAAGGTATAAACAATTAAGACTTATTTGGGGAAAAAGAAATGCAGATATTCATAGATTGTGGTAGATCATAATGTACTGAGTCAAAACTGGGACCGAAAAATGCAGAATTCTGGACTATAAATCTTTAACCTTGGATTTTCCAAAAGAGTGAGTTTAAAATGGTTTATTTATACATAATTTATAAATACAAATTGCATGGCGTTTATTAATTTAAAATAAAAAAGAATGTATATTCTGTTCATGAATGAATCCGTGTTATAAACCGGTCAAAATATGAATTGGTATTCCAATTAGAGCAAACCCAATCCAAAGATTGAACTATTTCAGAGGCAGTGACCACTCTGAGATGAGGCCCTCCTGGTGGAACCATGGTAAATGATTGCTTTTACAACCCATAGCCCCCATTACCCATTACTCAGATAATGTCATATTTTGTAGTAGGGAAATATGTTTGCATTGTCAGTCAGGAAGGTTTAAAAAGTCACACATAGCTACCAATTAAAATTGGCTACCATCCTGGGATATCCCAAGACAGGGGCTGACATTTTAGCCTGTTGCAGTATAATGTAACTATTACGGTTCTGAAATATTCATCAACTGATTATTTCCCTGATAGAATAATAAATCAATAAGTACAATAATATTACTTATGGATCAGGGCAGAAATAATATGCATTAGTCTTACTTTAAGAAAGGTGCAAATTGTTCTCTTGAATATATTCATCCAAATAAAGACCCTTTTTTTCAGTTGCTTGACATGCTTTCCTTGGTTAATCTCATCACACAATTGCCATTAATGACAGGAGGTAAAAGGGGGTGTTCTAGGGATCACCGAGACTCCTCTTTTGCACGATGTTCTTCTGCGAGCCTACAGAGATTATGCAACCTGGAGATTATGAAGACAAGGATGGGTAAATCAGATCTGGCCTTGACCCTGACTTTAATACAAAAAGCTACATATACATTTTCATCTCTGAGCCTCGTTTCCCCACCACTAAACAGGAGATTATAATAGTACCTGCCACATTAGGCTGTTCTAAGTATACCATGGAATAATACATGTAACACAACTGGCAGAAGACCCAGTTCATAGTAAGACTTCAGTGAATGTTAGGTTTTATTTTATCTATCTATCTATCTATTTATTTATTTATTGTATTTTGATTATTACAAAAGTGGCCCATGTCTGATCTTCCCCATTTTAAGTCAGAATATTTTTTGATTATTGAGCTGACATGCTTGAGTCTTTCATCAGAGAAGGACAGTTTTCACAGCAAGATGTGAAAACAGCGATTCTGCAAATAATTTTGTGAATTGTAAGTCACGAAAAGGGAATACATTTCAACGCCCCTGCCCCCCCCCCGCCGCCCCCCCCGGATCTTGTGATATTGATGTGAAATAAGCACCAGACTGGTAGTTAGGGATTTGGGGCCCTAGTCCTGACCCTTTTGCTAAATTTCTGAGTGACTTGGTACAAGTCATTTTGGGGCCTTAGTTTCCTAAATTTACTTAACAGTAAATGGACTATATGGTCATTGTCAGCTCTAACATTGTGTGGTTGGGTTGCAAAGGACTATGAAGTTGGAAAACTCTTCCTTCACTTAGTACATTGAGAACTTTGCTAATTTGGGTATATATGTCTTAGAGAGGGTGCCATGGAAGCAGTTCCTATAATGGGAATTCTTGTGCAAGTGATTTCTCATGAGAATGTTCCCAGGAAAAATGTGCTCATTAGGTAAGAGAGGAGGGCTTATATATCCCAACAATAGTCCCCTGGATGCCTAAGGTTGGGAGCGAGGTGGCTCCAATCCTATATCTAAGCAGCAGTTCCTGCAGCAGCCAGTAAGAGAAATTATTGGAGATCCAGAAGTGGCACCAATAGCTTTTAGTATATTACGTTTTGATGTACTGCATATTTAAAGCACTTGAACTTATGAAATAGCTTTCTATAAATCAGCCTCTCCAATATAAGGCATCACTGCACATAACTCTGAGTTTCTTCACTATATCTTTACCGGACAAATGCTAGAACATTCTAAAATTGTCCGCTTGATCTTTGCTAACTTATGATTACCAAGTTCACCTTCCCCTCTATTTTCCCAGGGTCATAAGACCTTACTCTTCCTACTGATCACAAGGTAATTTGAGGGGATGCTCTTAGGATGTACTCTTTATTTTTTTAAATAGATCTTTATTGGAGTATAATTGCTTCACAATACTGTGTTAGTTTCTGTTGTACACCAAAGTGAAACAGTCATATGCATACATATGTCCCCATATCCCCTCCCTCTTGAGTCTCCCTCCCACCCTCCCTATCCCACCACTCTAGGTCGTCGCAAAGCACTCAGCTGATCTCCCTGTGCTATGCGGCTGCTTCCCACTAGCTATCTATTTTACATTCGGTAGTGTATATATGTCAATGCTACTCTCACTTTGCTCCAGCTTCTGCCTCCCACACTGTGTCCTCAAGTCTATTCTCTATGTCTACATCTTTATTCCTACCCTGCAACTAGGTTCATCAGTACCATTTTTTTTTTTTAGATTCCATATATATGCGTTAGCGTATGGTATTTATTTCTCTCTTTCTGACTTACTTCACGCTGTATGACAGACTCTAGGCCCCTCCACCTCACTACAAATAACTGAATTTCTTTTCTTTTTATGTCTAAAGTAATATTCCATTGTATATATGTGTCCATCTGTCGATGGACGTTTAGGTTGGTTCCATGTCTTGGCTATTGTAAATAGTGCTGAAATGAACATTGTGGTACATGACTCTTTTTGAATTTGGTTTTCTCAGGGTATATGCCCAGTAGTGGGAGTGCTAGGTCATATGTTAGTTCTATTTTTAGTTTGTCAAGGAACCTCCACACTGTTCTCCATAGTAGCTGTATCAATTTACATTCCCACCAACAGTGCAGGAGGATTTCCTTTTCACCACACTCTTTCCAGCATTTACTGTTTCTAGATTTTTTTGATAATGGCTATTCTGACCAGTGTGAGGTGATACCTCATTGTAGTTTTGATTTGCATTTCTCTAATAATTAGTGATGTTGAGCATCTTTTCATGTGCTTCTTGGCCATCTGTATGTCTTCCTTGGTGAAATGTTTATTTAGATCTTCCACTCATTGTTTAATTTCATTGTTTGTTTTTTTGATATTGAAGAGGGACGCACTCAGCAGTCAGCTGTCCACACCTTGTAATACAAGAGTACATCCTGGATGTACTCTTGTATTATAAAAGTACATACATTTAAACCAAAGTAGGGTGTGGACAGCCAACAGCTGAGTGCTTCCCTCTTTTCTTCCTGAAAATGCAATTTAAATTCTGCAACACTGTTTCTTTTTCCACAGCAAGAGTCAACTTCATCAGAAGTATACTAAGAAGTGCCTTTCAGAAGAAAATGGGAAACCCAGAGAGCAAGTGCAAGTTTTTCCTTTAAAATAAGAAAAGAAGCTGAGACATAGATGTCCATTTTTGAAATTAAAAAAAAAAAGCTGTTTTTGATTCTAAGATTACTATTTATTTTACTGTAACACATTATCTAGTAAGAGGTAATGTGGTGTTACAGTGGCCACTAACTTCCAAAGTTGCTTGTCTGACCACCATGGCCCAGTATAAACTCTGGGAGAATATGACTCACTTTCTTTTTAGGCTTCTAGAATAGTATTTCCCTGGTTTTATACTTCCTTTGAGATAAATCACACTTTTTTTTTTGACACTCCTGCATTGTTTCCATTAGAATGCCTCTCTCTCAGCACTGATTTATTTCTATCATTGAAGCAAGAAAGAGTAGATCACATAAGTTAAGAAGATTTTGCATGTAAAATGAGTAACTGATAGATTTTCTAACAAGGGAGAATTAATCTCAAACTTACATCAGCTTTTAGATATAATATACCCTGAGAAAACCATAATTCAAAAGGACACATGTACCCCAATGTTCATTGCAGCACTATTTACGATAGCCAGGACTTGGAAACAACCTAAATGTCCAATGATAGTTGAATGGATAAAGAAGATGTGGTACCTATATACAATGGAATATTACTCAGCCATAAAAAGGAATGAAATTGGGTCATCTGTAAGATGTGGATGGACCTAGAGTCTGTCATACAGAGTGAAGTAAGCCAGAAAGAGAAAAACAAATATTGTATATTAATGCATATATGAGGAATCTAGAAAAATGGTACAGATGAACATATTTGTAGGGCAGGAATAGAGACGTAGACAGAGAGAATGGACATGTGGACACAGTGGGGAGAGGGGAGGGTGGGATGAATTGGGAGATTAGGTTTGACATAAATACACTACCATGTGTAAAATAGATAGCTAGTGGGAACCTGCTGTATAGCACAGGGAACTCAGCTCGGTGCTCTGTGATGACCTAGATGCAGGGGTGGAAGTGGGGAAGGGAGGCCAAGAGGGAAGGGATATAGGTATACATATAGCTGATTCACTTCATTGTACAGCAGAAACTAACACAGCATTGTAAAGCAATCTTACTCCAATAAAAAGAAAAAGATCTAATATATCCTATCAATGAAATTAACATGAAGATTTTAAAGAATTTAAATTCTATCTAAATGTGTATGATTTAGTTCTGATTTGTTTTAGGGGATAGACTTTATTTAATATGTATTCTTCGACTTATGTAGGTTTTTCTTTTTTGGGGGAAAGGGGGCATTAATTTACATAAAGGATGTAACCATTATTCAGTTTTAGAGTGTATTTAAAACTACTTTAAAGCTTTAGAATATTAGCAATGAATTCCATTTCATAGTCTACGAACAAATGTGAATTTCACAGTTACTTTGATGTTTAGGGTTTGTTTTCTGGCTAGGACATTAGTGATAAGTTGAACGTTTGCCCTATATGGTTAATTCTTTCTTGACTATGTTATGTTTTTATTATGTCCTGTCATATTAAAACAATGCCACTTTGCAATAGTAGAAAGTGCTAATACCACAAAATGAATTGTGACAATGATCCTGTGTTAATACTCTATTTTCAGGCACCTATAAAGCAGTCATGCACATTTGTCCAATATTGAAATGTAGCATAAATCACAATCCAAAAGCAAGTTTTATTTTTCTTAACCCTCAGTCTCTAAATGAGAAAGGAAAAAAAAAAAGAGGTATTTTTCCCCATCAGAGCACACTCCAGAAACAAATATGCTACATCTGTTTTAGCTGGCATGGACCAGGCCCTGTAGGATAATGCATTACTTTAGATTTCAAAACTGACAAGCCTCCAGAGTAGTAAGTCTCTGTGCTGTAAAGCAGCAGACATCATGTGTAGAGATTTTATTTTCCAGTGACATTTTATTTAGAATTTTTCACTGGATGAATTGAGCTTGCGAGTTTATGAACTCTACTGAAGCAATTATCTCCCCAACTCAGAGGGAGCTGTTGGAATTCCTCACGTCATTACCATGTGGCCAGCAGGTTCCCTCATCACAGACCATCACAGAGGGCATTTTTGTGGTTTATTCGGAAGACATTTTCATGCTAAATCTTATTTTTCAATACTTTGCAACTTCTTCAAAAGATTTTGTTAGCTTTAATGTGGAATTTAGAGCAATGTATCCATTTTTTGAGAGATTGATGCAAAAGAAAAAGTGTTCCGAGGGTATTTGCTGATGGGATAATATGAAATTAGGCCACGATAAAATATAGTCAAAGCCCAACATTTTAAACCGAAGAACCATGTGAAAGAATTGAATTCAGATATTTAGATGCTGAAGAATACACTGGGAATATTTTACATTCACAAAGGATTTTCTTTCTAACCTCCTTTCCCTACTTCATCCATTCCCCAAACGCAAACATGCACACATTCTTTTGAAGTATGGGAAGGTGAAATCATAGCAGGCATGCCTCTCAGTCTATGCCTGTGGGCATGATTTTAAACAGAAAGCTTGAGGGGATTTATTTCTGTTAAAATGCACAGACAGAACCATGTTTAAAAAATATGCACAGCCCAAGAACTCAATAAAAGCAGAGTCAATATATGTATACATATGTGTAAAACATATACAAGAGCTTACTAATATAAATATATATTTATGCTACTGGCAGAGATGGGCAATTAAACAATGTGCAATTTGGTGTGTAAAACTGAGGTCCAGTCAACAGCTGTGAGTGTATTTGAGGGTAAAACTGCCAACTTGCACTATAACACAATATGCTTATATTCAGCAAATACACAGTACATGAAAGAAACAGAAGGAAAATCTTCTTTCTTTGCTCTATTTCAAAAGGAGATTGCTTTTTGGTATTGTTTTTATTACAGGAGAAAAAGCAATAATGATCTAATTGCCAGAAAACATGCATACAACATGAGACTTGGGAATCTGAGTTCTTGAAAGCCATATCCAGAGATTTTCTCTAATACCTTTATTTTCAGAGTGTTTTTCCCCAAGGGGACAAAATATTTCTACAGCCTTTATCTCATTAATCCTCACATGATCATTGTTAGGGAGTCAGGCAGGCTAGGACTTCTGTAGATTCCACTACTGAAATAGACAGACAATGGTTGCCAAAGTGACTTGATTGAAATTATAGAACAAGTCGGGAGCACAGCTGGTGAAAGAATCTGGGTCTGCTGTTTGCCAGAGCTTTCTTTTACCCAACAGAACATATTGCCTAAAGCTGAGAATCCCACAGTGTCCTCGATTACGTATTTTCAAATTATAGTTTACTTTAGAGATTCCTATTAAAAATCGGATATGACAGCAGGCCTGGAAATCATTTAGGAAACCCCAGGTTTCAAGCAAGTGGGAGATTTAAGAAGCAGAGCTGGAGGGATGGAATTCTAAAACATAGGTGGGGATGGAATGTCTAAACACTGTCTACTGGCTCTTTTAACATGGAGGGCATCATGCTAGGTGCTATGCTGGGTAATCAAAAAGATGCAGAAGGTATTCCCTAGACATTCATTCATTCATTTACTTTTACAAGGGGCTTCTTGTTAAAGCTTCATTTCTACTTTTAACTTATGGAGAAGACAAATTAAGAATAGGAAGACATATAGCTATTTTAGAAGCCCATGGGCAGCTTGAAATGAACTACCTCATAAAAGGAAGGGCTTCTCTCCTGGGAAAGACTCATGAGGCTCTCTCTCGTCTTACTAGGATTTTTTTTAAGATATAGTCTAGCAGGGATAGACTTTTCCCTCATGAATTATTGATACTCTAAAGCAGTTTTAATTGTTTTTCCTTTCAGCACTATATAGAAAAACCCAATAATGATTCTCACTGCAATATTAGCATATAATTTAAGCATGCCATAATACCAAGGGAAAGCATCTAATTTTCCTGAAACAATATGCTTCTTTAACTTCAAGAAATATGATTTAAATTAGTAATAAAGATGAGAAGTAATCTAACTTAGGTTATAAAATTGCTTTCTGTGCTGAAATATTTTGTAGGAAAATAAGAAAAGAATACATTTGTGTAAGATTTAATTTAATCATTGGGTAGCGCGATTGAACATTGAAATATGGAATTTGTAGATATAAGGTAAATTTCACTACAATATGAAGGTCTTTTTTTGGTCACAAATATAAAAAAATTAAGGAAAAAAAATTTAGAATATATAAACACGTGAAACACTTAAATGCAATATATATTAAAGTAATACTGTTTTCCTAATAAGCACAACATTTAAAAATATTTTAAGTAAATGTTCTCTAATACAGCAGTTGTCAAACTTTTGAACTCAAGACCCCTTTAATTTATTAAAAATTACTGAGAATGCCAAGTACATTTACGTAGATTATACCTATTATTATATACTCTATTAGAAATTAAAACTGAGAAAGTTTGGAAATGTTTAATTTACTAAAACATAAATAATAAACAGATTGCATGTTAACATAAACAATACATTTTTATGAGAAAGTTTGCTATTTTCCAAAAATATATATATAATTGAGAAGAATGGCATTGTTTCACATTTTTATAAATATTTTTATTGACTGGCTTAATTGGCTATATTTGCATATCTGCTTTTGCCTTCAATCTGTTCTGAAGTAATAGAAGTGCAGCTTCTGGAAAACTATTGTAAGCTAGTGAGGGAATGAGAGTAAGCAAGGCAAATATTAATAACATGTGGGTATTACTATGGAAAGACTCAGGCCTTATGGATCCCTGCAAAGGTCCCATGGACCCGCAGATCACACTTATAGAACAGTTGAAGAAAAGAGCCCCAGATTGGGATGTTGTAGACCTCATTTCTATTTTTGATGTTATATTGGCCAGATTTTTCACTTTGAGTTGAACAGTTCCATCTGCAAAATGAGATTATCAGACTATCTCTGAGGTAACGTCTGTGCTCTCATTGTCCTCAAAAACTGTCTTCATTATCATGTTAATCCATACCCACAAATAAATTTTTGTATATGACATTATCATTAGGAGTAAGGTTAAAAAAAGAAGTGTATAAGTAAATATTGATACATTGCATTATTTCTATGTGGGTGCTTATTTGGACTCTGGTGTCGATACAGCTTGTTTTATTGGAGAAATGAAGACAAATGATTAATCTCTACTCCCTTCAACCACTGAGGTAGCCATCAGGAAGTGGAAGACTCTCACTCCCACTATACGTGTGTCCTGGATATGAGCAGAGCTCTGTCTGGAATTAAACATGTTTGTGCACAAATCCCAGCTCTTCTAATTTTTTCTTGTATGATATTGGTCAAATAATGTAAACTCTCTAATCTTCATGTTTTTCAACTGTTAAAAGGTAATAATAGCTGGTAGGAATGCAAAATGCCATGGCCACTTTGGAAGACAGTTTGGTACTGTCTTACAAAACCAAGCATACTCTTACCATATGATCCAGCAGTCACACTCCTTGGTAGTTGAAAACATGCCCACACAAAAACCTACACACAGATGTAGAGCATCTTTATTCATATCGCCAAAACTTGGAAGCAACCAAGATGTCCTTCAGTAAGTGAATGGATAAACAAACTGTGATGCATCCAGACAATGCAATATTATTCGGCACTAAAAAGAAATGAGCTATCAAGCCATTTGACATGAAAAGACACGGAGACATTGTAAATGCATATTACTAAGTGAAAGAAGTAAAAGGCTACAGAATGCATGATTCCAAATATGTGACACTCTGGAAAAGGCAATACTATAGAAACAGTAAAAAAAGCAGAGGTTTCTGGGGGTTGGGAGCAGTGAGGGATGAATGGACGAAGCACAGAGTATTTAGGGGGCAGTGAAAATAGTCTGTGTGGTACCATAATGATGGATACATGTCATTATAAATTTACCTAAACTCATAGAATGAAGAACACCAAAAGTGAACCATAATGTAAACTGGACTTTGGGTCGTTATGATGTGTAAATGTAGGCTCGTCAATGGTAACAAATGTACCACTCTTGCGGGGGATGTGGATAATGGGGGAGGTTACGCAGATATGGAGGCAGGAGGTACATGGAAGATCTCTACCTTCCCCCAAAGTTTGCTCTGGACCTAAAACTGCTCTTAAAAATAGTCTTAATAAAATTTTCTTAAAATTTTAGAAAAGCTAATAATAATAGTCAACCATCTTACATGATTTTTTTTTAAACATCTTTATTGGAGTATAATTGCTTTACAATGGTATGTTAGTTTCAGCTTCACAACAAAATGAATCAGTTATATATATACATATGTTCCCATATCTCTTCCCGCTTGCGTCTCCCTCCCTCCCACCCTCCCTATCCCACCCCTCCAGGCTGTCACAAAGCACCGAGCTGATCTCCCTGTGCTATGCGGCTGCTTCCCACTAGCTATCTACCTTACGTTTGGTAGTGTATATATGTCCATGCCTCTTTATCGCTTTGTCACCGTTTACCCTTCCCCCTCCCCATAGCCTCAAGTCCATTCTCTAGTAAGTCTGTGTCTTTATTCCTGTTTCATCCGTAGGTTTTTCATGACATTTTTTTTCTTAAATTCCATATATATGTGTTAGCATACGGTATTTGTCTCTCTCTTTCTGACTTACTTCACTCTGTATGACAGACAGAATTGCATCAGATAATCCTCATAAAGCACTTAGCATAGCATAGTACCTAGCAAAAAAATCAAGCACTCAAAAACTATAATGTTATTTTCACAGACATTTCCTCCTACATCCCCTTTGTTACCAATGTTTGGTGTATTATTATTATTACTATTATTATTCTTTTCTATTTTAACTCTTCAGAGAATCTTTTTTTTAAGCATGGTTGTGCTCAATGCAGTAAACCTTTAACACAAAGCAAAGGAAAAAAACAGAAACATCTATATTCACAGTGCAAAGGAATGACCACTCAATATTTCTACGGGTACTTCTAGTCTTTTTTTATATTACGTTTATATTTATTTTCAAATAATATTTTATTCTACATGAAGAATGTATAGTCCATTTCTCCCTCTTATTAATATGTTGTCGACAATTTTCCATGCCAAAATATTCTACTACAATGAGATTTTTACACTCAATTGAAATATCATAAGGATGTTCATAATTTACTCAATTATTTTCCAGCTTAGGTAAATCATTCCTGGTCTTCTACTATTGTGATAAATGCATCATTATTGACTAATCCTAGTACATATTTCTCACCTCCTGTAGAATTCCTTTGAGTGTGTCACTGTCTTAAATAAAGATATAAAAGCATCCAAATACTTGGTTTTTTGTGAGTTTATGTCAAATGATTTCTTAGGCTTCGGTTTTAAGCCTCATTGTGGTCTCTCCGTAAACTCTCTCTCTCTGAGTCATCTCATCTATTCCATTAGCTTTATTGTCTCCCAAATTTATATATCCAGCCCTGAAATTTCTTCTGAGATCCAGACTCATACATCCATTTCCCTACCTGATGTCTCTGTTTGGACGTATCAAAAGCTCTTAAAATGTAATATATCCAAAACTGACTCTTCATTTTCCTCTTCCCTTAAATCTTTTCCTCCTTCATTTTCCTTCCCATTAATATCAGCAAAACTTTCTTCTAAGTTGCTAGCATCAGGAACATGGAAATGATTTGTGGTTCCTACCTTTCTCTCCCTTCCGGTAATCAATCCTTCTTAAGTTGTCTAACACAATCACTTTTCTGTATGTCATTGCTTGTGACTCAGAAAAACCTGTCAGTTTTACAGAAGAAAGGGACTTAGCTTCGTACAATCCAAGGTCTGCAATTCTACTTCTTTTTCCTAATGTCATTTTCATTTGGAAATATCCTTAAAAGTTTATAGATCATAAGGCTCTCATTTTCAGGAACTATAGGGATACCTAATAAAACAGGTAGATCTATTGTCAAAAGGATGGAAAGATGTGCAAATAAAGAAACAGAAACAGATTTGGCATGGCTTAGAGAACAAAGGGCCTTGCTTTGATGTCAACATTTATTTGAAGGAGTCTGAAAAGTGTATTGATAAAGAAGGTAAATGGAATGATAATGATTTTCTGGTTTGGATGAAGCTTCATGACCTTCTGTTAATTATACTGTTCAAGAAATATTTAAAAGTCTATAATTTTCTTTTATATGGAAAAAATAGGTAGAAATATTCTTTAATGATAAACTCCATACCTCACACTTTCTTAGCTTATACACTCCAATCCAATCTAAATAAATATTCAAGGTTCAACACTAGGAAAAATGACATATTCCGGAGGCATGAGGAAACACAAAAGTTCTCTAGCCTGACCAAAATTTGATAAGATCCTTTCATTGTATGAATGTTAAATATTTCCTAAGAAAGCAAATTGGTATGGTTTTGCCTTCCTCAGGAAGGGACTAATAAAATATACTATGATTTCTTAAGTTTAAAAGAGATAAGTAAAAAAACTGAATTTTTGTGCTTTAAATGTGTTGTCCCATAAAGAAAAAGAATCTTTCTCTGCATGTTCAGGAAAAGTCAAACTGTGATGCTAAAGGTTGATTTCTAGACATGAAAAAATACTTTTAAATGACCATTAAGCTATTAACAGTCATTAAATGAACTAGTGAAAGCTTCTTTGTTCATATTTAACAAATAAATATGGAAGAATTATAAGCATTCTCATTTGTGTACTATCCCTTTTAATCAAGATAACTCTTTCAATGAATTACATTGGCTTATTGATTTTTTCTTAAATGAACTATGCATCTTTCTTGCTGCAATGAGGAATACAGTATATCAGTTAGCTTTTAATGAATCACAAAACACCTCAAAATATAGTGGCTTCAAACAATAATACTTTTACTATTTTATATGAGATATGGATTAGGTGAGCAGTTTCTCTTGTCTGGCTATCTCAGTTGAAGCTGGATGCTCTAGGATGGCCTCAGGCAGTTGGCTCAATGTCACCTGTGGTGATGAGATGACTTGGCTATCATCATCCAACAGGCTAGGACTGTTGATGTGGTCATAGTTGCAGAGTTCCAAGTACAGAAAATGCGAACAAGTTCCAGTACACAAGTCCTTTAGAGTTTGTGCTTGTATCATATTTGTTAGTATCTCATTGGCCAAAGCAAGTCACATGACCAAGCCCAGATTCAAGAGCTAGATTCAAGAAACAGACTCTACCTCTTGATGGGAGGAGCTGTAAAATCAGAATGCAAAGAGATATGCTAAACAGATGGAAAATTTGTAGCAATTTTTGCAATCTACCACAGACTGCCTTCTGGCCACAAATTATTCTTACTTTGTGTAACATATGCTCACCCTTCCCAGATGCCAAAAGTCTGATTCAGTTATGCCATTTATGGCATCTGGCTTGAAGTTCAAGTTCTCATGATCTGCTTCTTGTCTAGATGTGGATGTGGCTCACTGGGTGCAGCTGCTCTTCATCCAGACAATTGTGAACTAAAAACATAAGTTATCTGCTGCCAATTAACCTAATAGGGTGAGAAGGGAGCAAGAGAACTGCAATAGTCGCTTCTAATCAAAAGGAAAGGAATGGGAGGCCCAGAGAAGTCCTTGGTCTGAACCAATTCTATAATCCATCCAGGCACATGTTAAAAGGTTCCCCAACTCTGGGTCTGGGGATGTTCCTTGATTAGAGTCCATTTCTGCTCCCTGAGAGTAATTTGTCCACAATCCTCTGAGTCTCTTGGCTCCACCTCTAGGGTTTTCATCTCTTCAGGTAAGAAACGTCTGTGATTCTCATTCTGATTTCTACCCATAAAATGTTAGAAGCCCAGAAATCTAACTTCTTTTTGAACTATTGCAATCCCCTTTCATCCAAGCAGGCAGTTCTTTTGTTAGTACAATGGTCTTTAAAACTTCATGGATTGCCTATGAATCTCATGCACATCCACTCCATGTGAGTCCTAAAATTCTCTACTCCTAAAGTTTGCAACCACATTTTTTCAAGGCAGGGCTCTCTCTACTTTGGATGTGGCAAGCTGCTGTAGAAAAAAAAAAATGTCCTTAGGATTATTAGGAGCCTATTTGTCTTGCTAAGCACTCTTATGTTTAACTTAGAACTTTTACAGGTATTATTACAAAGGGTCTTCTGTCCAAGTTTCTGTAAATGAAAGTTTTGCAAAATGTTCTACTGTGTCATAACATGGTTCACCATTTTTTTCAGTCTCTACTAACAGTTGCCTCATTGTTTTTCAACCTCCATCTACAGCCTGAATCCAAAGCCAATATTATATATATACAAATTGTTATGGAAACAAAACCTAAAGTGGGCAACACTCTCTTTCAGATACCAGTTTTTACATCATTAGCTTTTGCTGTGTTAAATATCTGCTTTAAACAATAACCACTTATAACTTTTTATGATTCTGTGGTTTGCCTGCTGGTTCTTCTTCTCTGGTCTAGCAGTCTGGTGCTAGAAATTTTTAGATAGCCTAGTTCACATATCTGGCAGTAGGTTTGATATCACTTTGGGTGGGGGGGGGATGATTTTGGCATGAGTCTCTCATCATCCAGCACATTAACATGGACTTATTCAGTCATGGCAAAATACCTAAGAGTCACAAGGGGAGTTCTCAGTGTGCAGTGTTTCTCTGGCTTCATTTTATGTTACCTTTGATAATATCCATTTTTTCCCAAAGCAAGTCACATAACCAAGCCCACATTCAAGAGGTGGAAAAATGAATTCCACCTCTTGATGTATAGAGCTGCAAAGTCATACTACAAAGAGCAAGATGAATAAAGGGGTAGAATAATCTCTGGCCAGTTTTGCATTCTGTCACAGCAAGCATGTTAAGACTTGGTTACAATTTTTTATGGCAAGTCTCATTGTTTAAAATTAACTAAATTTCCTATGCTAGGTTTACAGGGAAGATCAATTATTATTATTTCCATAAATTATTTAAGGTTATGAGGATATAAACATATGTGTTAAACTAAATTGAATTATAAATATTGATGTCTTTTAAAGACCTCTTGTGAACTGGAGACAGTCAAATCGTGTGAACTTAGTTACTACACCTACCCTATCTTGATAAAGTTGTAAAAGGTTATCTCTCTGACAAGCATTTGATAGTTTGATTGTGTTGCTCTGTCAGACTAATTTAAAAATAATTTCCAAGATTCTTAATTTTAGTAAAATAAATTTGTACAAACTGAAATAAAACACTTTTCTCATTGTAACTGGTTCTGACCACTCAAAATTCAAGAAAGATATTTCACACACAAACCTGTTATAGATTGTAACCCTATAAGTATAGAATAATAATTATATAGAATAATAATGCATATTAGTAGTTGTTGTCTGAAAAACTGTCTAGAACAATGTTCAAAAGCATTCAAATGCTTTTACTGAGCTTCTTTACTTTTCATGGTACAATGTAGTTACTTGCATAACTATAACCTACTTCCCGCCAGTATAGAATCAAATAAACAAAATATGTAAGAAAGAATACACTTAAAAACAAATCTTGTTAATTAGTTATAGCAAGCTCACAAATTAAAAGGATAGTGTGGAAATAAGGCACACAAAATTCTTTTGAAAAACTCATCTGTACCTATTCTATGACTTATAAGGTCCTACCCTTATATATAGTAAATAATATCACTTCCTGGAAAATCAGGAACATTAGCAAACTTGGGGAACTCAACAAAGGAGAATTTCCCTACAGTTAAATGTACTGCAGGTGAAACCCGATAGAGGCAAATGGAATGGTTCTTGGTTCCACTTTTTGGAATTCATGAACCAACAGGAGTAATAAAATTATTTCTGGCAAATAAACATGATTTTTTTTAAATGTCACCATGGGTTTTACAAAGCTAACAGATGGAAGTAAATTCCCTCACCTCAAAATTGCATGGCTCTAGCTAGGTTGAACATTACAACAAGGATGTCTTTAAATATTTATCAATCCTCGAGTCTTGTTACACTTATCAAAATAAAGCAGTTCTATAGAGCAGTAAATAAAATTAATACTACTGAATCAAAAAATTGAAAAGCAGACATTTTTAGTCAAATATGTGCCTTTTGAGAAGAATTCTGACCACAGTGAGACCCCGGTCTCACCCCCTTTCTACCAAAATTTCTCAAAAAAGAATTTCAATCATTTTGAAGGTATGGTTCATGATTTAGAGGTAGGCTTTGAAAAGCTGGAGCTTTCTCTCATCAGCCTATTCTGCAAAGGTAACAGAGTAGCGGAGTTATTCTTAAATCCCTGTTTCCAGAGACAGGCTTCCAACAAGAGAAGATGTTGTTAACACTAAAATCCAGGAACCGCTAGTTTTGTTTTTTTAATAAAATTGACCCCAAAGTCATCCAATCAGAATTTTTGATGGTCAAATAATAATTTGAACTATACATTCAGCTTCTATGAGTATTCTGTAAGCCTGGTTGAAAGCTAGATTCCCTTGCATGACTTGGTTACAAAAGCCTTTACTCGGCAATCAGAATTACCTAGGAGGATTTCTTATTTTCAATATTTAAAAATGATTTATTTTAGTAAAATGTTAGTCTCTCATTGTAGTTGGATGTGTCTGTATACATAAATATAGATATGGGCACAATTTCTGTTTATATGAAAATCAACCCAGTCTGACATCTCCGCCATTTCTTCCATGATGACTCCCACTTTGCCAATCTTGTTGCAGGAAGAATAATGGCCCCCCGAAGATGTCCACATCCTAATCCCCAGAACCTGTGAATATGTTAGGTTATCTGACAAAGGAGAATTCAGGTTGTAGGTGGAATTAAGGTTGCTAATCCGCTGACCTTGAGATGAGGAGATTTCCCTGCATTATTTGAGTGGGCTCAGCGTAATCAAAAGTGGGAGGAAGAAGAGTCAGAGAGAGATTTGAAGAAGCTACGCTGCATACTTTGAAGGTGGAGAAAGCAGCCGTAAGCCAAGGAATGCAGGTGGCCTTTAGAAACTGGAAAAGGCAAGGAAATAGGTACCCCAAAGAGACTTCAGAAAGGATCACAGCCTTGCTGATATCTGAATTTCAGCCCATTGGGACCCATTTCAGACTTCTGACCTCAAGAACTGTTAAGATAATAAGTGTGTACTGTTTTAAGAACTAAATTTGTGGTAATTTGTTACAGCGGTTATAGAAAGCTAATACACTCCCATATTTACAATAGTCATAAGAATAAAAGCCAAATTCCTTCCCATATCCTAAAAAGTATTGCATAAACAAGCCTCTCCTTCCTCTCTTGCCTCATTTTCCCACTCTTCTCTTGGGTTACTCGGCTCGGGAAACACTGACATTCTTTCATTGCTTTAACCTTGCCAACTTCTTCCACCCAAGTCCGTTGCACTTGCCACACCTTTGTCTATAGCATTCATTTCTTTGCTCTTTGTCAGACTGGCTCTTTCTCATTCTTCAAGTTGACTTTAAGTCACATTCTTCAAATGGTCTTTAAAATAAATATCTTAGGAGATATGTGTGTGTGCATATGTGTGTGTGTGTGTGTGTGTGTGTGTGTGTGTGTGTGTGTATTATTGATTCTGTTTTTCTGGGGAACCCTGACTATGCAGGAGGGGAAAGACACTCTTCCACCTCTTGAAGGAAGGAACACCAAATGTCTACAAGGAAGGAAGAAAACGATAGTAGCCATCTTTGGAGATATTTTAAAATAAATGCCACCTGTGTAAAATGGTTTTCACTTTTCTTTGACAAGCCACAGCACCCAGTGCTCTTCTGTTATGTCTTTAATTACATGCACCTATACTTTGATTACTTTATCTTTTCCACTGGGTTTTTAGTACTTTAAAGGTAGGGATTGTGTCTCATGAATCATTATGTTCCTAGTACCTTACTTCAATACCTTAATAATACTTGTGGGATGAATGAATGGCTGAATGGAAAATGTACCCTATATTCATGAATATTTTATTGAATTTTTATAAACTTTATTAATTCCCTCTTGATTCCTAATTATTTACCCAATACTCGCCCTGACAAATACATGACACTATTTCTCAAGGACAGCATGTCCACCTTCAAGATAGCCAAATAATCCAGAACAATATGGAACCAGTAATATACCATTATTGCTGTGCAGTGTCTGTCCCTCATTTGAACAAAGGAAGATAACCCAGTTATAATTAACAATATCCCATAGAACATTTGATGAGTTAAATTTTAAATTATAAAATTGTTTTAATACTTAGAAATTTAAAGAGTCACAATCTGCTTACAATTTAAAAATCTGTTTATGAAAGAATAACATATTCCTTCATACTGATTTTGTGCTGAATGTGATTCTTTTGTATTTGTAAATATTTAAATATTCCAGAGCTCATAACTCCTGCGGTGTAAGGAAAACCTGGGTATGTTCTTCTTATAAAGATTGTCACTAGGTTAAAATCCCTCACTCCAATTTCACTCTCTCTCCTCATCACTGTTTATGAACCCTGCATTTCTAACAAAGAAATGACAATTTCAGAGCTTAGGAAGGGCCTAAACTTTGCTTTATCAAGGACAATACTGGCAAATTTCCAAAAACCTGGAGGCCATGGCTCATCTGCAAATCATGTACATATATTTGCATGAATTTTATTTTGATTAGTAGCCTCAACCCATGATGGTACTTAGGATGAATGAAGCATTTTACATATATGAATAAATGAAGACAGTTTAGTAGTCTTACTGCTCATGGCCGTTTTCCCTGTTCCTCTAACTCTGACTCTCCTCATCCATCCCCTTCTTGTTATTTCTTCTCTTTAAATCTAGAGTGGGTGTTGCTTTTCTTTTTTTAGCATATTGATTCTATATAAATGGTGAGAACAAAGAAGACCTGCTTTTGTGCTTTATTGACTCATTCAGCAGATCTACTATGACCCAAATCATTGTGACTTTGTGATTTTTGCAAAGTTCTTCATCTTAACTGGCATTAATTGTCATCTCTTTTGGGCTGAGTCAGTGAAGTATACAAACCTTGATAATTGTGCAATTTTCTTTTGAAGAGCTTGTCCCTAAAGACTCCATAACCTAAAATATAACTTTAGCGACAAATATATTAAAAGTAGTATATGAAAGTGCTAAAAGTGAGGAAAAGGTGAAGAGCTACTCCATTAATACTTTTTATTTCCTGTAAACTTTAAAATCCCCCTGAATGTAATTGTGGGTGTGTGAGTGTGTGCACGTGTGTGCATGCCTTTCCATGTTTGATGTGAGGTAGAATAAGTTGGTAGAGGACAACAGAGCGTCCTTAGTTGGTCGAGATAAAGAATGCTGATGATGGCATAAGATGGCTACTATCAGAAAAATGAGGGGAAGAAGACCTTGGCTTAGCCAAGTCGTAGAAAATTCTAGACAGCACAGGAGGTAATAAAGTGGTGGTGACTAGTTTATAGATCAACCATGTAGGTCTCTAAACTTTATCCAAAAATCCATATTCATTTATTGCAGTAGATGAGTAATAAAGAAAATGATTTCTCTCTCTATATATATATTCTATGTATTTCTTGCCTAGAGAATGGAAGGCAATCAATTCTAGATTTGGGGAAATATTATTTTTTCTTCCTTACCTTGCTGCTTCATTCTGTATTCTTTTCTCTTTCCTGTTCTTTTTTCTCTTATTTTATTCTCCTATGATCCAACACATTCAAGTCCATTCTAGTGTTTCAGTGTAGTCAGGTTTCCTACAATAATATATTCATTTTTTTATTAGCTATTATTGAGTAGGGCCTAATTCTCATTTACTTATGAGAAATAATATTTATGTATTCCTCTTATGTTTGGAGCAATAGAAAACATAGGATATTACTTCAGAATATGATTAATGTCTTCTATATATAGTTTATAAGGATGGAAATATGGTTCTAACTATTTAAGATTAAAATCTACAATATTACAGAGAATTAAATTAATGTTACAAAGTAATAGAAATATTATTAGAAATAATGCCTAAGGAATTCTGCTTAAAATAAATTTGGGGGTTGAATCCCTTAGGGTTTGATCAGAGAAGTAGAACCACATGGAATAAGGAATTTATTATAAGGATTAGATTTTATACAATTATGGGAGCTGGTAAAAGGTCCATGGAAAGGCTTGTCACCTGTGTCAGATGCTGTATGTAAGTCACAGCTGGTTATCAGGGTCGACAATTAGGAAGGAAAGCTGCACTGGACAGATTGGGGATCAACTGGAGCCCATTCAGATAAACTGGAACCCAGGAATTTAAACCGGAACTCACACCTAATTTTCTTCTAACCTGGCACAGGTGACCCACAGGATAACTGGTGCCCTTTGCCACAGAGCTGTTAATATACTTGCTCCCAAACTTGGAAATACTGAAGTGGAAGATCCAGTAGAATCTGGAGGGCTCCTCGGCCTGGCTGCTATGTTATCAAAAAGATGAACTAGCAAGTTCACAGCAACATGAAAAAGCTGCAGCGGATCTGGTGCCCTACACTGACTTTCAGAAAGTAGAGCCTGCTGACTCACTTTCACCTTCCAAATCCCATGCAAATTTCTCTTGTGGGACACCCTGACCTAGGACCATAGCAGAAGGACATTTAGAGAAATGCAGTTTCAACTTAACCTAAGTTGACACAATCAACAAGCACCGCAGTCAACCTCTTGAGCAGTTCTAATATATAGGTACCTCTTTGAACCACACTCAACGTTTAAAGACAATACTTAAATCATGCTTCTGGCAAATGTGATGCAATCTCCCTTGTACAATTAATCATATGGCAACCTCTCCCAAGAAGAAGACACAAGTACCTTTATCCATCTTTGGATTATGTTCCTTCTTCGAGTTGAGCCCCTCTTGCCTTTTGGTCATCCTATAACTTAAATATTGAGTTTGGGAAGGTGATTCTTCATAAGCCTCGAATGTTTGTGCGTGTCTTCAAAGGCCTTAACAGCTAATTTCTTTGGACTGTGTTTTCAAGGATGTTTGGAAGATACAGATATCCATATTCTAGGATAATAAAGGTAGAAGTATGGCTCTTCCCAGAGGCAGATTGCATTCTAGAGTAAGAAAGATAATGTTTCTCTCCAGTGGGGAATATGATCAGGCTGACCAACAGCTCCTTTTATAAGATCTAGGGTTCCTAATATCAGTGTTCCATTCCTATATGTGTGTAATGCAATGAGCAAGCAACACTTACCTCTCATCACATCACCCTGTAGAAACTGGGGCTTGAAGAGCTGGCACAAGGCTGTTATTCTGGCTAGTGTTACTACTGTGAGTGAAAAAACTGTCTTTTGTCTCTAATCCAAGCATCTTGTGTTTTCTGCCAGTAATTATGAAACCAGCTAGACTATTAGCATGCAAGTAGGGTAAAATCTTAGACCCTGAAGAGTTTCTGATGACACTGAGATATCAAGCTGCAATTTAAAAATAGTTACGTTACATAATAGGAAAATAAGAGAGAAGGAAAAATGTTCAATATACATAGGAAATATCAATATTAAAATAATGAATTAATATTCATAACTATTACAATCCTCATTTCTATACTGGACTCATACTTGTAGCTGGTATGTATGATTTACTTCTTCCTTTGGCAGTTCTGTATCCCCTTTGTCCTCAGAAAGCACTTCAGTGGTTGTGTTCCCTTGTCAGGGTGTGTCAAACCCTCATTCTTTAAGGATTGGATCTTTAGTCATTGTGCCTGGTTTGGTTGTAATTTTCTGTTGACTTTAATCATAGGACATGAAATTGTAAGAGGACCCTCAGAAGATCTCCTGCATTTCAGATATAGTCTTCTTTATCTCCGTTGTATAATAGCAACTCAATTTTCCTTTGATAATTATGATCAGTAACTCACCAAGAGAGTCAACCCCTTTTGGCCTATTGATTAGCTAACATGAGGAGGTCAAAATGGCCAATCTGCATGTCAGCTTCCAGTTTAATGGAACCATTTCTATGTCCCCATGGAAGCATTCCTTCCTTGGGAACAAAACTAACAGAACCCACAGTTGTGAGTACAAGAAGTAAATATATTCACTAGTGGATCACTAGGCATAATAATAAAAGGAGTTACTCACATTTTCAACCCTTGATTCCTGGAACCATCAATCCTGCCTTTTGGGGGGGAAAGACATCATAGAAGAAGCACACAACACATCCTGGAAAACATTAGCCCAGCCCTCACAGGGTGTTGTCACCCAGCTGGTGTCATAACTGAATCATCAAAAGTCCATTTAAGTATTTTACCAGTTAACATGGTAAAGCTAATTAATTCGAAGTGCGTTAGCCTCTTGTCACGTTTTACTTGATGTAAAATGAAAGTGTGCTTCAGTGTAAACAAAGAACTGCTCCTTCCCTGATGGAAGAGTACCTGTATAAACAACTTAATCCCAGGTGGTTGGCTGATCGTCTGGAACTGGTGCCATAATGGAGACTCAGTTTTGTCCTCTGCTGCTGGAAGATTAGGCATTCAGAATGGCTGTTGCCATATTGATCTTGGTAAATGAGAGTCCAAGTTGCTGAGCCCATGCATAACCAGCATCCCTACTGCCATGTTTACTCTCTTCACATCCATTGGGAACCCACATAGGGAAAGAGATGACTGGCATTCACAGAATAGGTCATTTTACCCACTGAGTCTCCTTGGTGAGTATGCCTGCCCATGGGACACAAATATCTTCATAGTGCATTTCCATTCCCATGTGTTTTCCTCAGACATCTTTGTCACCACTTTTCCAATCATGTTCCTTTGAAGTCTCTGAGAATCTCTCCTTCTAGGCAAAAATGACAGCAATTGTCCTACTTGAAGTTCTACCTCCAACGGGTTTTCTTGTACCGCTATTCTTCAAGACCAGGAATAGTGGTACAAGTCTTTCTTGTACCACCATTCTTACTCTCCTTTGCCAGTTTAATGTAATTTACATACTATTTTTCTGGCTACCAGTTAGTTCAATCATCATGAATTTTCATGTAATTACTATTTGGATTTGCTCTCTGTGAATTATGTACTCGTGCTCTACCCAGGGTTTTATTGATAACACACCTTGTTCTTGTCAATTTTTTAAATATTTTGGATATTATAGACATAATACTTTGTCACCTGTTTACAAATGTCTTTTCTTCCTACCTATGTTTTCTCTACTTTTTCCTAATAGGATTTTATCAGAATTTTACATCTTAATGGAAATGGTTTTGCCTATTATTTTTCTTATATAGCTTCTTGCTTTTCAGCTAAGAATTTCTCTCCTCTGACTGTATATGTATTATCCTATATTCTTTGGAAATATTTTAACTGTTTAATTTTATTTACATAAGGTTTTAAAATCTAGAATTATTTTGTGTTTATAGTATAGGAAAGGTCCATTTTTATATGATCTTCCACAGGTTATGAAGTGTTCCAGGATTATTTATTAAATAGTTTGTCTTCTTTCAACTACATTGAATTACTACCATAATTATTTAAGGATACTGTATTAAATTTTTGTTGATAGTGGAGTCAATTACTAGATTCTCTATTCTGTTGTGATCTATTCATTTATTCTTATATCAGTTCCTATTATTTTTATTACAGTATCATAAGTGTATGATCTGATATCTAGAAAGGCAAGTTTCCCTTTGTTGATCTTCCTTATGATACTTTTCTTGATTAAAGTGTTTAGTCTTCCATATAATCTTTAATATTATTTTACTCAGTTAAAATAAATCTATTATAGAGTATTTGTCTTTCTCTCTCTGACTTATTCTACTAAGCATAACACCCACTAGGTCCATCCACATTGTTGCAAATGGCAGAATTTCATTCTTTTTTTGGCTAAGTAATATTTCATTGTGTATATATACCACATCTTCTTCACCCATTCATCCATTGTTGGACACTTAGGTTGCTTCTACATCTTGGTAATAATAAATAATGCTGCTATGAACATTGAGTTCATGCATCTTTTCAAATCAGTGTATCACTTGATTATAAATACTTAATTTTAAAGACCATGTTTTGTATTTGTAATATGAAGAGCATTAAGCACAGAATCCTGTGATTACTGACTAATCATAAAGTAGTTAATACATTTGGCTAGAGATTTAGGAACATTAGAAGTATGTTTAGATAGGGACAGAGAAAATAATATTTTATTGGTGATATTATACTAAAGTATATGATCCTTATATGCTTCTATTTTGTTCACAGAAATATTCCTAGTGTCCAGGGCAGTGATTGGCCCAAAGTAAAGACTAAATACATGTCTGTTGAATAAATAATGATGTTGGAATTTTGAAAAATTTGAGGCATGAATTGGAAAATCACACCATGAATAATTAAATCTTTTTGGGGGGCCAGTGGGGGACTACAAATCTCTGCCCTATTCCTTTTCAATACCAGGTACCAATGTCAGGGAATTGTACAAAAAGATAGAAATCGTAGTTGCTTCCCTCTGCAAGTTTACTACCTTTTCAGATAGACACATACATATACATACATGCACCCAAAAGCATACATGTGCAGTTACATAACAGCATGTGAGTTATTGAACATGTACATAAAACCTGCGCACTGCCACATGAATGAAGAGTGCCCAGAAGTGGCTCCAGTCCTGTCTGTGGCACATTGTCTGCTCTGCTTGCTGCTTCTCAGCTATGTGTCTGCATTCAGGTGTCATATGCACCCAAAGGGCCAAATATACACAGTCAGCAGAACACGCTGGGATGGAGACATATTGTATCTCCTCATGAAGCCAAATTTATTAGAATCCCAGATTGAAGATAACATAAAGATGCAGCAAACATTCCTCCCAGAAAATCAAAACCAGAACAAACTAAAGGACCATGTTGTTAATCCATAGGATGTTTATGAAAGATAGATATGTATTTACTAAAACTCTAAGCCCTTTGGTTAATTTATATACATGTTATTTTTCACTTATTCTTCAAGTCGAACTCATTTCAAAACAATAGAAAATAAAAAGAGAAAAAAATGTTTTATTCTTTCTTATCTTCTTTCTATATATGTGCTGCCCATTTAATTCCCGTTTTAAATTCTTTTGTGATCGTCATGAGCAGCGAGGAGTACTTCTCTCTAATATAATGTTCTGTACACTGTGTCCTGCCTATAACATAGACTGTTTCATAATAGTGATCTATTATGATATAAATAATTGTCTGAAATTTCAGTACACAAAGCCTGAATCTGTGAAAGTACAATTACATTGCCTAGGGACATAGCAAACTTAAATGAGACCTGGTTTGAACCTAAACATCTATTTGAAATTTGACCAGCAAACAACCAACATTGAATGGAATAGAGGGATGTACAAAAAACACAATCAGCCTGCACTGTCACAGAAAGCCCCTGAGATGGTTCTGAGTTCTCCAGTAGGTGGATATCTACTGTGTAATCTGCCCAATTCTACAGCTTTCCCACAAAACACCTTTTTAGATCAAACTGTGACACAAGGATAAATGTCATTTATGTGGAATATTGGTTTATTTATAAATGAAAATAGTAAACATTTAATGACTTTAAGCTGAAGTAAAATGTGTGTTGAAGTAATCATATTTTAGGGTTGCTATTCTATCTAGAATCCACAGGCATGCAGAAAACATCATCTCAAGTTTTGAAAAATAACACTTTGATGCATATAGCTTTAAATAGCACGAGGGCATATGTTTCAGTACAGCCAACCTCTGCTTACACAGTGGATATAATTACCAAATCCTGCTTTTAGAATGCTGACTACTGCTAGCATGCCCTCAGGACTTGTAAAGAAATGAGAAACCAGAAGCGAGAAGAAGCCAGAATCTAGAAGAAGTTAACAATTATCTAGGCTTCATTTTAGAGGTGACCCTAAGAAGTTGAGAGAGTTGTCCTATGTCACACAGGTCATGAGAGACAAAGGAGGAACAAGATTGGGAATCCCAGGAGAGTGAGTTTTCCAACAGGAATGAGTTTGCTAGAATTAAGGGACAATCAGATTTGGAATAGGCCCTCTTGGTGGCAGTCATTGGGAGTGAGGCAGTTTGCCAATGCCAGACTTATGACAAAAGTGAGTTTATTTTCAAGAGTAGCTTCTCTTTCTTACTTTCTTTTAATGACCTTTATTTTTTTTTAATAAATATTGTGTCCAATATGACTACAAGTTATCCAAAGGGAAGATCTTCCAGTTCTCTGGGTGAGAAATAAAGTCAGGTGCACATACACCCATACTAGCTAAGTTAATATACATCTAGCAGCTGATAGGTTTTTTTTTTAACATCTTTATTGGAGTATAATGCTTTACAATGGTGTGTTAGGTTCTGCTTTATAACAAAGTGAATCAGCTATACATATACATATATCCCCATATCTCCTCCCTCTTGCGTCTCCCTCCCACCCTCCCTATCTCACCCCTCTAGGTGGTCCTAAACACCGAGCTGATCTCCCTGTGCTATGCAGCTGCTTCCCACTAGCTATCTATTTTACACTTGGTAGTGTATATATGTCAATGCTACTCTCTCAGTTCACCCCAGCTTCCCCCTTCACCACCCCATTTCCTCAAATCCATTCTCTATGTCTGCATCTTGATTCCTATCCTGCCCTAGTTTCACTAGTTCTAGTTTCACTAGAACCTTTTTTTTTTTTTAGATTCCATATACATGTGTTAGCATACGGTATTTATTTTTCTCCTTCTGATTCATTTCACTCTGTATGACAGACTCTAGGTCCATCCACCTCACTACAAATAACTATTTCGTTTCCTTTTTATGGCTAATATTCCAGTGTATATATGTGCCACATCTTCTTTATCCATTCATCTGTCAATGGACACTTAGGTTGCTTCCATGTGCTGGCTATTGTAAATAGAGCTGCAATGAACATTTTGGTACATGACTCTTTTCGAATTATGGTTTTCTCAGGGTATATGCCCAGTAGTAGGGATTGCTGGGTCATATGGAAGTTCTATTTGTAGTTTTTTAAGGAACCTCCATACTGTTCTCCATAGTGGCTGTATCAATTTACATTCCCACCAACAGTGCAAGAGGGTTCCCTATTCTCCACACCCTCTCCAGCATTTATTTTTTCTAGATTTTTTGGTGATGGCCATTCTGACCGGTGTGAGATGATTCTCATTGTAGTTTTGATTTGCATTTCTCTAATGATTAGTGATGTTGAGCAACCTTTCACGTGTTTGTTGGCAATCTGTATATCTTCTTTGGAGAAATGTCTATTTAGGTCTTCTGCGCATTTTTGGCTTGGGTTTTTTGTTTTTTGATATTGAGCTGCATGAGCTGCTTGTAAATTTTGGAGATTAATCCTTTGTCAGTTGCGTCATTTGCAAATATTTTCTCCCATTCTGAGGGTTGTCTTTTTGTCTTTTTTATGGTTTCCTTTGCTGTGCAAAAGCTTTTAAGTTTCATTAGGTCCCATTTGTTTATTTTTGTTTTTATTTCCATTTCTCCAGGAGGTAGTCAAAAAGGATCTTGCTGTGATTTATGTCATAGATGGCAGTTGATAGACTTCTGAGGAAATAAGAAAGCATAGAGAAATTCTCCTGCAATCTAATCCAAACTGTTTCTTTTGCCTTGCCAACATTCTGCTCTGCCAAGCTCTCTTATCATAAATACCTTCACCAAGCAAAAGTGACTAACTAGAAACTTGTGTTGTCTTCTTTAGCTTCTCTTTCCCCTCCTCTATCATTTGGTCTGAAAATATAGTCTAAAAAACATTGAAAATCATTTCAATCTTTTGTCTTATAAATTATCCTGCATTGCATAACCATTTATAAACTTCCTGTGTAATTTTTTCTCAAAACTATATGTTTAAAATGGAGGTGTTGGGTTGAAAGTTAAAATCACTTAAACTATGGTCAAAACATCTATAAAAGTTTCATCTATTTATATTTCTACTAACAATACATGAGAGGACTTGTCAATCCACCAGACATTCACATACGCACATTAGTACAGTATATTTTCTCTCATCATGAGTGTTTGACCTATTTTTCTTTATTTAATGACATTGGATTCTTTTTCACATCCTTTTTTCATTTTTTTCTAAATGTCCATCATAAAGAACTAGTTAAATATATTACTGTGTAGCCTTTTAATAAGGCAGTCATTACTAAAAGTCGGGCAATTCGACATGACCTAACATGGGAAAACCTCCAATATATGTTGTTAAATTTTTTTAAATATGTCAAATAGTGTGATAACATTCGAACATTAATTTTCTCAGAAAATTACATTCTTGGATGTGCAGAGAACATCTCTGGAACTATATACAGAAAACTGGAAAGCAAGGCTGCCACTGAGAAGTATAATGGACTAAGAGACAGGGCAAGGAGGACAACTTTCTTTTACATAATATGTCACTTGGTAACTTCTGATTTATTTTCATTTTTACCATATGTATGTGTTAGCAATTTAAATAAAAATAGTAAGATCTTAAAACTGAAAAAAATAACATTAAGTGGAAATAGTAAGGAGTAAGGGAGGGTGAAATCAAAGAGCTGTCAGTGAGTCATTCCCTAAACAGTCAGTGGAGGCTGAAAACACAGTTGGCTGTAACTGTCAATGAGCAGCCAGAGGTATGATCATGACCTCCTGTGTTGGCATCCACCCCTTTGGGTGACTGGTAATTCCATTTTCTCCTAGTAGATTTTCCCTCTCCCTTGCAGGTACTCTGAGGCACATAACCAGTACAAAGAGTTTTTAGAAGGCCCGGCTAGTAGTGAGTCTTCCTCAGAGAAGCAAAGCACAACACAAGAACAAAACAAAACCTAACTCATGGGCAATAATTTTTGCCATCATGAGTTCCTAGGGATCATGTAACACTCTGGAATATATTCTTCCATAAGATGAACATCATAAATATAATATGAGCTATTTACTTATGTATTTTTAGCACAACAGAAATAGTAAGAATTACAAAGTATTTCCAACATGACTGGAAAATGAAATCGTGTGTAATCCCCTCTTACAGATAAATCAAATGTTAGTATTTTGGTTTTTCATACATATAAATACATACATTACATACTTTGCATGCTCCATATGCTTTTTAAATTTTTGCATGCATATATATATTAACTTTTGTATATTTCATGCATCTATTTTTACATACTCAGGATAATACTTTTTAAAAATATTTTTACAAATAGTTACAAATAGTTATCGCAGGGAATGCTTTCAGAGGAAGTGAAATATATGTTGAGGTCAGAAGTATTTAGGATTATTCTATTCTCTTTAAGTGTGATTATTGAGGAATTTTCTTACTTTGGACAGGGTTTGACAGGCTTTAATATTAGGTTATGCTAGCTTTGTAAAAGCCATTTGAAACCTCTCCATTGTGTGTGTGTGTGTGTGTGTGTGTGTGTGTGTGTATGTTTAAAAGAATTTAGAAAGCACTGCAATGAAAGTTTGTATATAATATTCTCCAACGCTGTCTAGGCCCAGAAACTTCTAGGAAGGTAGATTTTTGACATAAATGTTATTGTTATATTTAGTTATCTATTCCTTCTTGGCTTCATGTTAATAATACATGTTTATTCATAACCTATCCAATTCAAGGAAATTGTCAAGTGTATATTTTTAATCTCTTCAGTTTTCATACACCCTCTTCATTTTCAAATATTTGAGGAGTAGGGTAATGAATTGCTTTTGTTCTTTTATACCTGATTTCAACTGTACGTTTAACTGACTTGTTTTCTAGAACCAACTCTTGAACTTCACTTAAAATTAAAAATTTACTTAGATTTATAATTATACTCCTTGATGCTTTCTGATTCTATTGTTATCTTTATTACTCACTTGCTCCTAAGTATTAATTTTCTAAATTTAAAATTTATATGCTTATTATTTTCTTCTTTTATTTTTAAATAATGAAGACTTTCAGAGATAGATTGCATTATCGATCCATATTGAACTTTATTTCATAAAGCAAGGATATATTATACAAATCTCTAAAGCCTTTAAAATATTTGCAATTTAAAAATTATGCTTGCAGCCACATAAAATGTACTAGCCATATCGATTTTAGAAAAATCTCTAAAGGTCTATAAACATAGCAAGTATAAATCATAACACTAATATAATAAATTTGATGTAAGATGTATAACAGTAAAACATAATAAGGTAATAAATTATCAAAGGTATACCTTCTAAGACTTTAGAAGAACATTTGGAGATAAATTTTACTGTAAAAAGGAGACATTCAAGATGCCGGAGGAGTAAGATATGGAGATACATCAGAAATACATCTACATGTAGAACAACTCCTACAGAACACCTACTGAATGCTGGCAGAAGACCTCAGGCTTCTCAAAAGGGAAGAAATTCCCCATATACCTGGGTAGGGCAAAAGAAAAAGAAAAAAACAGAGACAAAAGAATAGGGATAGGACCTGTGCCACGGGGAGGGAACTGTGAAGAAGGAAAAGACCCACACACTAGGAAGCCCCTTCACTGGTGGAGATAGGAGGTGGTGGGAGGGAAGCCTCAGAGCCAAGGAGGAGAGCACAGCAATAGCGGTGCAGAGGGCAAAGCGGAGAGATTCCTGCACAGAGGATCAGTGCCAACCAATGCTCACTAGCCTGAGAGGCTTGTCTGCTCACCTGCCTGGGCGGGTGGAGCTGGGAGCTGAGGCTTGGGCTTTGGAGGTCAGATCCCAGGGAGAAGACTGGTGTTGGCTGTGTGAACACAGCCTGAAGGGGGCTAGTGCACCACAGCTAGTGGGAAGGGAGTGCAGGAAAAAGTTGGGAACTACCTAAGAGGCAAGAGACCATTGTTTTGGGGTGTGCGAGGAGAGGGGATTCAGAGCACCGCCTAAATGAGCTCCAGAGACTGGCACAAGCTGTGGCTATCAGCGCAGACACCAGAAATGCGCATGAAACCCTAAAACTGCTCCTGCAGCCACCAAGAAGCCTGTGTGCAAGCACAGGTCACTATCCACACCTCCCCTCATGGGATCCTATGCAGCCCGCCACTGCCAGGGTTCCATGATCCAGGAACAGCTTCCCCAGGAGAACACACGGTGAGCCTCAGGCTGGTGCAATGTCACTCCGGCCTCTGCCACCAAAGGCTCGCACTGCATTTCGTACCCTTTTCTCTCCCCGGCCTGAGTGAGCCAGAGCCCTGTAATCAGCTGCTCCTTTAACTCCCTCCTGTCTGAGCGAAGAACAGACACCCTCAGGCGACTTACACACAGAGGCAGGGCCAAATCCAAAGCTGAAGCCCAGGAGCTGTGCGAACAAAGAAGAGAAAGGGAAATCTCTCCCAGCAGCCTAAGGAGCATCGGGTTAAATCTCCACAATCAACTTGATGTACCCTGCATCTGTGATACGTGAACAGACAACGAATCATCCCAAGTTGAGGGGGTGGACCTTGGGAGCAACTTTAGCCTTGGCATTTGCATTCTACATCTAATTTGTTTCTGGTTTTATGTTTATCTTAGTTTAGTATTTAGAGTTTATTATCATTGGTAGATTTGTTTATTGATTTGGTCGCTCTCTTCCTTTTTTTTTTATAGTTATATGTATTTTTTTCCTTTTCTCTTTTCGTGAGTGTGTATGTGCATGCTTCTTTGTGTGATTTTGTCAGTATAGTTTTGCTTTTACCATTTGTCCTAGGGTTATGTATATCCATGTTTCTTTATTTTTGTTTTTTTTAGTGTGGTTCTTAGCACTTGTTATCATTTGTGGATTTGTTTTTTGGTTTGGTTGCTCTCTTCTTTCTTTCTTTTTTTATTACTTTTAATTTTTTATTTTACTAACATTTTTATTTTATTATCTTTTTTGCTCTTTCTTTCTTTCTTTTTTTCTTCCTTTTCTTCTGAGCTGTGTGGCAGACAGGGTTTTGGTGCTCCAGCCGAGTGTCAGGCCCATGCCTTTGAGGTGGGAGAGCTGAGTTCAGGACACTGGTCTAGCAGACACCTCCCAGTTGCACATACTATCAAATGGCAAAAGCTCTAGCAGAGATCTCCAGCTCAGCAATAAGACCCAGCTCCACTCAATGACTAGCAAGCTACAGTGCTGGACACCCTATGCTAAACAACTAAAAAGCCAGGAACATAATCCCATCCATTAGCAGAGAGGCTGCCTAAAATCGTAATAAGGTCACAGACACCCCCAAACACACCACAGGATGTGATCTTGCCCACCAGAAAGACAAGATCCAACCTCATTCACAGAACACAGGCACTACTCCCGTCCACCAGGAAGCCTACACAAACCACTGAACCAACCTTAGCCACTGGGGGTAGACACCAAAAACAACGGGAACTATGAACCTGCAGCCTGCCAAAAGGAGACGCCAAACACAGTAAGATAAGCAAAATGAGAAAACAGAAAAACACACCGCAGATGAAGGAGCAAGGTTAAAACCCACCAGACCAAACAAAAAGAGGAAATAGGCAGTCTACCAGAAAAGAATTCAGAATAATGATGGTAAAGATGATCCAAAATCTTGGATATAGAATGGAGAATATAAAAGAAACATTTAACAAGGACGTAGAGGAACTAAAGAGCAAACAAACAGTGATGAACAACACAATAAATGAAATTAAAAATTGTCTAGAAGGGATCAATAGCAGAATAACTGAGGCAGAAGAACACAGAAGTGACTGGGAAGATAAAATAGTGGAAATAAAAACCTCAGAGCAGAATCAAGAAAAAAGAATGAAAAGATTTGAGGACAGTCTCAGAGACTTCTGGGAAAACAATAAACTCAACAACATCCAAATTATAGGGGTCACAGAAGAAGAAGAGAAAAAGAAAGGGACTGAGAAAATATAGGAAGAGATTATAGTTGAAAACTTCCCAAATGTGGGAAAGGAAAGAGTCAATAAAGTCCAGGAAGTGCAGAGAGTCCCATACAGGATAAATCCAAGGAGAAACACTCCAAGACACATATTAATCAAAGTATCAAAAATTAAATACAAAGAAAAATATTAAAAGCAGCAAGGGAAAAACAACAAATAACATACAAGGGAATCCCCACCAGGTTAACAGCTGATCTTTCAGCAGAAACTCTGCAAGCCGGAAGGGACTGGCAGGACATATTTAAAGTGATGAAAGGGAAAATCCTACAACCAATATTATTCTACCCAGCAAAGATCTCACTCAGATTTGACAGAGAAATTAAAAGCTTTACAGACAAGCAAAAGCTAAGAGAATTCAGCACCACCAAACCAGCTTTACAACAAATGCTGAAAGAACTTCTCTAGGCAGGAAACACAAGAGAAGGAAAAGACCTACAATGACAAACCCAAAACAATTAAGAAAATGGTAATAGGAATATACATATCGAAATTTACCTTAAATATAAATGGATTAAATGCGCCAACCAAAGGAAATAGACTGGCGGAATGAATACAGAAACGAGACCCATATATATGCTGTCTACAAGAGATCCACCTCAGACCTACAGACAAAGACAGACTGAAAGTGAGGGGATGGAAAAATATATTCCATGCAAATGGAAATCGAAAGAAAGCTGGAGTAGCAATTCTCATATCAGACAAAATAGAGTTTAGAATAAAGACTATTACTAGAGACAAAGAAGGAAACTACATAATGAACAACGGATCTACCTAAGAAAAGGATATAATAATTGTAAATATTTATGCACCCAACATAGGAGCACCTCAATACATAGGCAAATGTTAATAGCCACAAAAGGGGAAAATGTGAGTAATACAATCATAGTAGGGGACTTTAACATCCCACTTTCACCAATGGACAAAGCATCCAAAATGAAAATAAATAAGGAAACACAAGCTTTAAATGATACATTAAACAAGTTGGACTTAATTGATATTTATAGGACATTCAATCCAAAATCAACAGAATATGCTTTCTTCTCAAGTGCACATGGAACATTCTCCAAAACCAATCACATTTTGGGTCACAAATCAAGCCTTGGTAACTTTAAGAAAATTGAAATTGTGCAAAGTATCTTTTCTGACAAAAACGCTATGGGACTAGATATCAGTTACAGGAAAAAAAAAACCTGTAAAAAATACAGACACATGGAGGCTAAACAATTCACTCCTAAATAACCAAGAGATCACTGAAGAAATCAAAGAGGAAATCAAAAAATACTTAGAAACAAATGACAACAAAAACACGATGACCCAAAATCTATGGATGCAGCAAAAGCAGTTCTAAGATGGAAGTTTATAGCAATACAATCCTATGTCAAGAAACAAGAAACATCTCAAATAAACAACTTAACCTAACACCTGAAGCAATTAGAGAAAGAAGAACAAAATAAGCCCAAAATTAGCAGAAGGAAAGACATAAAAAAGATCAGATCAGAAATAAATGAAGGAAAAAAATAGCAAAGATCAATAAATCTAAAAACTGGTTCTTTGAGAAGACAAACAAAATTGATAAACCATTAGCCAGACTCATCAAGAAAAAAAGGGAAAACATTGAAATCAATAGAATTAGAAATGAAAAAGGAGAAGCCAACAACTGACACTGCAGAAATACAAAGGTTAATGAGAGATTACTACAAGCAACTATATGCCGATAAAATGGAAAACTTGGAAGAAATGGACAAATTCTTAGAAATGCACAATCTTCAAAGAATGAACCAGGAAGAAATAGAAAATATAAACACACCAATCACAAGCACTGAAATTGAGATTGTGATTAAAAATATTCCAACAAACAAAAGCCCAGGACCAGATGGATTCACAGGCGAATTCTATCAAACATTTACAGAAGAGTTAACACCTATTCTTCTCACACTCTTCCAAAATATAGCATAGTGAGGAATACTCCGAAACTCATTCTACGAGGCCACCATTACCCTGGTACCAAAACCAGAAAAAGATATCATAGAGAAAGAAAACAACAGGCCAATATCACTGATGAACATAGATGTAAAAATCCTCAGCAAACTACTAGCAAACAAAATTCAACAGCACACTAAAATTATCCTGCACCATGATCAAGTGGGGTTTATCCCAGGAATGCAAAGATCCTTCAATATACGCAAATCAATCAATGTGATACACCATATTAACAAATTGAAGGAGAAAAGCCATATGATCATATCAATAGATACATAAAAAGCTTTCGACAAAATTCAAAACCCATTTATGATAAAAACCCTCCAGAAAGTAGGCATAGAGAGAACTTATCTCAACATAAAAAAGGCCATATATGACAAACCCACAGGCAACATCGTTCTCAATGGGGAAAAACTGAAACCATTTCCACTAAGATCAGGAACAAGACAAGGTTGTCCACTCTTGCCACTATTATTCAACATAGTTTTGGAAGTTTTAGCTACAGCAATCAGCGAAGAAAAAGAAATAAAAGGATTCCAAGTCAGAAAAGAAGAAATGTGAAAATGACGATACTACCCAAAGCAAACTACAGGTTCAATGCAATCCCTATCAAACTACCAATGACATTTTCCACAGAACTAGAACAAAAATTTCACAATTTGTATGGAAACACAAAAGACCCTGAATAGCCAAAGCAATCTTGAGCAAGAAAAACGGAGCTGGAGGAATCAGGCTCCCTGACTTCAGACTATACTGCAAAGCTACAGTTATCAAGACAGTAATATAGAAAACAGAAATATACATCAATGGGACAAGATAGAAAGCGCAGAGATAAACCCATGCACATATGGTCACCTTATCTTTTGATAAAGGAGGCAAGAATATACAGTGGAGAAAAACAGCCTCTTCAATAAGTGGTGCTGGGAAAACTGGACAGCTACATGTAAAAGAATGAAATTAGAACACTACCTAACACCATACACAAAAATAAACTCAAAATGGATTAAAGACCTAAAGGTAAGGTCAGACACTATAAAACTCTTATAGGAAAACATAGGCAAAACATTCTATGACATAAATCCAGCAAGATCCTTTTTGAACCACCTCCTACAGTAATGGAAATAAAAACAAAAATAAACAAATGGGACCTAATGAAACTTCAAAGCTTTTGCACAGCAAAGGAAACCATAAAAAAAGAAAAGCCTCAGAATTGGAGAAAATATTTGCATATGAAGAAACTGACAATGGATTAATCTCCAAAATTTACAAGCACCTCATGCAGCTCAATATCAAAAAACTAAACAACCCAAGCCAAAAATGGGCAGAAGACCTAAATAGACATTTCTCCAAAGAAGATATACAGATTGCCAACAAACACGTGAAAGGTTGCTCAACATCACTAATCATTAGAGAAATACAAATCAAAACTACAATGCGGTATCACCTCACACCAGTCAGAATGGCCATCATCAAAAAATCTACAAACAATAAATGCTGGAGAGGGTGTGGAGAAAAGGGAACCCTCTTGCACTGTTGGTGGGAATGTAAATTGATACAGCCACTATGGAGAACAGTATGGATGTTCCTTAAAAAACTAAAAATAGAACTTCCATATGACCCAGCAATCCCACTACTGGGCATATACCCTGAGAAAACCATAATTCAAAAAGAGTCAACTACTACAATGTTCATTGTAGATCAATTTACAATAGCCAGGACATGGAAGCAACCTAAGTGTCCATCGACAGATGAATAGATAAAGAAGATATGGCACATATATACAATGGAATATTACTCAGTCATAAAAAGAAACAAAATTGAGTTATTTGTAGTGAGGTGGATGGACCTAGAGACTGTCATACAGAGTGAAGTAAGTCAGAAAGAGAAAAACAAATACCATATGCTAACACATATATATGGAATCAAAAAAAAAAAAAAGGTTCTGAATAAGCTAGGGGCAGGACAGGAATAAAACCGTAGGCATAGAGAATGAACTCGAGGACACGGAGGGGGAAGGGTAAGCTGGGACAAAGTAAGAGAGTGGCATGGACTTATATATACTACCAGATGTAAAATAGATAGCTAGTGGGAAGCAGCACATAGCACAGGCAGATCAGCTCAGTGCTTTGTGACCACCTAGAGGGGTGGGATAAGGAGGGTGGGAGGGAGACACAAGAGAGAGGAGATATGGGGATATATGTATATATATAGCTGATTCACTTTGTTATACAGCAGAAACTAACACAACCTTGTAGAGCAATTATACTCCAATAAAGGTGTTAAGAAAAGAAATTGTACTGTAGCAAAGTCCTTTACTATATCCCTTAATAATGGATTTAAGCTTAAAGTTGAGATAATTTCTTTAACAAAAAATACCTCCAGTGAAACTGAATATTAAAATACCTCACAAAGGAACCTTTTAAAGTAATATTTTAGAGAGAATTCTCAATATAATCTCTTATTTCCATTTCTTCATTATTTTACTTTTATCTCCCCCCCCCCACCCTCCACCCAACACACTTCATAATGCCCAATATAAGTATAGCTTGGAAAATAACACAAAGGTGACATGGGAATTGTGATTGATGGGATACATCACTAAAGCTCTCCTTTGTTGAAATATAGCTATGAAGGTATTAATAAAACTACTGGCTTTCAACTGCCGAGTCATCATATAAACTGGTGCCAAGAGCAGCAGTGTGAAATGCTGTTTATTTCTTGGAAGATATTCAACATAATCCACTCCGGTCTTTAATGAGCAAGCAGATAAAGGTGGCAAGAACTTAACTACAGGATTTTATTTGGTAATATCAAATAATCATGTTAACTAAATGGGTCATTACAAAAAATAATTTGTACTGTTGCTATTTATCTACAATTTGTATCTACTTTCTTAATGTAGGTTCTTCATGGATTGGGGTAAATTTGTAAACAACTGAGTTTCTTCTCTGCAAGTAGCTATTTTCAAAACATATTTTGAAGGAGTAGTTTTCTCTTGTGAGTTTGAAATGGATGGTAAGCAGAATTTAACATAAAATGAAAGAACTTGTGATAAAAACATAAAGTTTTAAAGAAAGAATTTATCTTTTCTACTTTGGATTCTTACCTTTTCCTTCTTTTAAACAAGCAAAATTTGCTGGTTGACAGCAAAAATTTGAAGAAATAACCTATTTATCTTCTAAGAATCACTGTTGTATCATAATATTCCTGGAATTATGAAATGTGTGCTCCTATTACACCTAATATGAGATAGGTGAAATATAAATATTAATAGTCTTTTCTTAGCTTTTTCTGTTACTAACCCTCAGGAATTAAAAGGAATTTATTTGAAGGATGTATACATTAATTCTTAGGACCTGGGCACTATTACAAAAATGCATAAGCAATCATTAAATGTCAAAGCAGGTTTTCTGGCATTTTTATTCAGTAGAATTTTTAAAACATACATCTTTAAATGTGAAAGAAGAATGTTATTTAAATCAGGAGGGAGTGTCACTTTTTGGAAATGCCCTTGTCAAACAACTACTCTAAAATAGTACAGCATGTAATTCTGAAATGCCATAGACTAATAAGAGACATTCAAATCCTGCAATTCAATTCAGTTTTTACCTCTGGCCATGACTTCCTTTTCCATGGTCTTTGGTTTTGTTTCTTAATTCACATATGTGCATATTGACAAATTTCCTTACGTAGTAGAAATAACAAAGAGGAGATGGAAATGAACAGTAAAATAAGACAATGGGGAAACTTCTTCATTCACACAGTTATGCATTTACACTTAGTTTATACACAACCCAGTTGAATTATAATTTTTTTTTACTAATTTCAGAAAAGTATGGGAGAGGGAAGAGTAAGCTTCATGAAGTGAGAGATTAGCATTGACATATATACACTACCAAATGTAAAATAGATAGCTAGTGGGAAGCAGCTGCATAGCACAGGCAGATCAGCTCAGTGCTTTGTGTCCACCTAGAAAGGTGAGATAGGAAGGGTGGGAGGGAGACACAAGAGGGAGGAGATATGGGGATATATATATATATGTGTAGCTGATTCACTTTGTTATACAGCAGAAACTAACACACCATTGTAAAACAATTATACTCCAATAAAGATGTTTTAAGAAAAGACAAAACAGAAAAGTATGGGATCCACAAGCTAAAAATTGGACTCTGGTCAAGGACTTATTTCATAATATGTATAAGATTGTAAAGTAAGTAAGGTTGAGAATAAATGTTTGCTTAGTACACCATAGATTAAAGTATAACTTTGATGTGCACATGCTAACTACGGCTATATAAGTTTAGATAGTGAAATTCAAGAAAAAAGATGTTTAACTTTTCTAGCAAATAATCAAAACTTTAAGAAGGAATTGATATTTTAAAATCTAAGTCAACTAACCATTTTCATTTTGTTGAAAAACAATGTTTGTGTATGGATTTTATTATTTATTTATTTATTTTCAACGTCTTTATTGTTGCTTTACAATGGTGTGTTAATTTCTGCTTTATAACAAAGTGAATCAGCTATACATATATATATACCCCCATATCTCCTCCCTCTTGCGTCTCCCTCCCACCTTCCCTATCCCACCCCTCTAGGTGGACACAAAGCACTGAGCTGATCTCCCTGTGCTATGCTGCTGCTTCCCAGTATCTATTTTACATCTGGTAGTGTATATATGTCCATTCCACTCTCTCACTTCATTCCAGCTTACCCTTCCCTCTCCCCATGTCCTCAAGTCCATTTTCTACATCTGCGTCTTTATTTCTGTCCTGCCCCTAGGTTCTTCACAACCTTTTTTTTTTTTTTTAAGATTCCATACATATGTGTTAGCATATGGTATTTGTTTTCTCTTTCTGAGTTACTTCACTCTGTATGACAGTCTCTAGGTCCATCTACCTCACTACATATAACTCAATTTCTTTTCTTTTTATGGCTGAGTAATATTCCATTGTATATACGTGCCACATCTTCTTTACCCATTCATCTGTTGATGGACACTTAGGTTGCTTCCATGTCCTGGTTACTGTAAATAGAGCTGCAATGACCATTGTGGTACATGACTATTTTTGAATTATGGTTTTCTCAGGGTATATGCCCAGTAGTGGGATTGCTGGGTTGTATGGTAGTTCTATATTTAGTTTTTTAAGGAACCTCCATGCTGTTCTCCATAGTAGCTCTATCCATTTACATTCCCACCAACAGTGCAAGAGGGTTCCCTTTTCTCCACACCCTCTCCAGCATTTATTGTTTGTAGATTTTTTGATGATGGCCATTCTGACAATGTTTTTGTATAGATTTTAAAACAGAAAATTTTATAGTAACATCTAAGCCTAATTTTTTAGAATTTCTGTCATTGTCCAAAGATTAGATTCCTGACTTAACCACTCTCTTAAAGGAAACAGACTATTTAAATGGAATCTTTGATATCTTCTTCTCCTTGATATCCTTTAGTACAGCAGTCCCTGACCTTTTTGGCACCAGGGATCAGTTTCATGGAAGACAATTTTTCCATGGATAGGGGGAGGGGGGGATTGTTTAGGCGGTGATGCGAGTGATGGGGAGCGATGGGGAGTGATGGGGAGTGACAGATGAAGCTTTGCTCACTCGCCCACCACCCACCTCCTGCTGTGCAGCCCAGTTCCTAACAGGCTGCTAACCAGTACCAGTGCACAGCCCAGGGGTTGGGAACCCCTGTGTGAGTGAATCCCATTGCAGAAAGAATATAATCTAAATTATCAATCCATATTTTAAAGCCCTCATCTCAACATTTCCAAACTTATATCCCTCCACATATGTCTGCCCAACACCGACCTTCACTCTCAACCAAGGCCATCTAGTATCCAGAGTCTTCATCGCATGGCTTCCTCTCTGATTCAAGCCGCATCGATACCAAGCATGGTTCTATTCACTCTTAAAGGCCGACCTTAAATAACATCACCATGACACATTTTATTTCCTCCCAATCAGTCAATCACTCTCCTGGAATTCTATAGGATTTTTAAAAATCCATAATAGTAATATTTATCATATGCTGTTTCGTAGCTATTTACTTCATTGTTTTTGCCCGCTAATAAAGTTTGAATTTAGAAGGGCAAAGACTGCCTCTTTTTTATCTTTGCATCTCCTAAAAAACTTTACCCAGTACCTCTTGGCATATTTAATGCTATTTTTTTTTTTCAAAAAAAATATGAATCAACAAATATGTAATTTCCTTGGAAAGTAAAAATGTGTATCACTTTATGTTCATTTTTAGACTTCTTCTGGAAATAAGAATCGGGATTCTTGATTTTCAGAAATGCTTATTTTGAAAACAGAGATGGAAAACCATGGGCCAAATCTGGACCTCCCTCCATTTTGTACAACCTGAAAGCTAAGATTGGTTTTTAAACTTTTCAGTGTTTGAGAAAACATTAAAAGTAGAATAATATGCTGTAACATATAAAATTCAAATTTCAGTGTCCATAAAGTTTTTTTTAATTCACTATATTGAGTTATGATTGACATGTAAAAAGCTGTACATATTTTATGTATACAACTTGGTGAGTTTCAGGATAAGTATATACCTGTGAACCTATCATCACCATCAATGCCAATACCCCCCAATATTTCCCCCAGACCCCTTTGTTTTTAATATCATTATGTTTGTGTTTGTGCAGTAAGACCACTTAAGATCTGCTCTCTTAGCAAATTTTAAGCATACGATATAGCAGTGTTAGCTATAAGCACTATTGCTGTATAGGATGTCTCCAGAACTTATTTATCTTGCATAACTGAAACTTTGTATCCTCCCAAGGTGTCACTCCTCCAATCCCCTGGAAATCATCATTCCACTCTCTGCTTATATGTTTGATTCTCTTAGATTCTACATATAAGTGAGGTCATACACTATTGGTGGGAATGTAAATTGGTACAGCCATTATGGAAAATAGTATGGAGGTTCCCTAAAAAATTAAAAACAGAACTACCATATGATCCAATGATCTGACTTCTGGGAATTTATCTAAAAGAACTGAAATCAGGATCTTGAAGAGATACTTGCATTCCCATGTTCATGATAGCATTATTCCCAGTAGCCAAGAGGTAAAAACAAACTAAATATTCATTGATGGATGAATGGGTAAAGAAAATGTGATATATATACACAATGGACTATTATTCGACTTTAAAACAAAGAAGGAATATCTGCCATTTGTGACAACTTGGTTGAATCTAGAGGACATTATGCCAAGTGAAATAAACTAGACACAGAAATACAAATACTGTATGATCTCACTTTATATGTGGAATCTAAAATAGTCATAAATAAAGTTTTATTGGAATATAGCCCTGCTATGTTTAAGTATGACCTGTGGCTGCTTTTGTGCTATAACAGCAGGGTTCAGTAGTTATGACAGAGATTGTATGGCCCAAGGCACCTGAAATATTTACTATTTGGCTCTTTACATGAAAAAATTTTACCAATATCTCTTTTAGAGTATTTAATTTGCAGAGTTCATCATATGGATTTTCACTTTTATGTTTGCTATAATAAAACATTTGATTATTTGGGCCAGATTATGACCTTCTACTTGAAAGAATAAAAAAGTGATAATATAAAAACAAAACTGGACAGCCAACTTGTACTTGAAGAATTCTCTCCAAAAGTTATACCTTCAAAAGTTATATTATACCTTGAATAACTGAGTTACCCTGGTATTATAAAAGAGATTATAAAATGTCATCACTTTCACATAAAATATATTTTACTTATATATAAAGCCAATATTCAGGAAATGGTCACTAAGCACATACTATGTACAACGAGTAGAAGTGAGCAGTGAAGAAAAGGAGACAAATGTAAGAGAAATTCTAGAAATCAAGGTAACAACATTAGGAAATTGACTGGATGATGGACAATGAGAAGGGTAGGAGCCAAAGTTGTCTGACTCTTCAACCCTGGGTGAGTAGGAGGTTAGTTGTGCCTTTAACAGATGTAAAGTTCACAGCAAGTAAAACAATGTTGAGGAGCATAACAGTCAATTTAGGAGGTACCATTCTGGGGCACTCATGTGATATCCAGAAAGAGGTATTCGGGTGTTAAACAGACAACTGTAAATATGACACTCAAGCTCGGGATATACCTTTGGGTGTCATCCCCGTACACATAATAGTTGAAATCAATGCAAGTATAAAGACAAAGAAGAGTTAAGGAAAGAAATTTGGTAGAATGTATATAAGATCTGCTAAGAGTAAGAATTAATAGAAAAAACAAACAAGTAGTTGGAGCAGCAGAAGAGCATGATGAAATGAAATTTTCAAGAGTACAGAGGTAATCAATGTAGTATTGCTTGTAACAGAGAGGCTGAGGAAATGTAATATATAGACATGTCACTGGATTTAAAAATGAATTTGAAAAAGAATAGATACATGTATATGTATAACTGAATCACTTGCTGTACACCTGAAACTAACACAACATTGTTAATCAACTATACTACAATATAAAATAAAAAGTGAAAAAAAAATGAGGATACCATTGGGAGTACAGGCATACCTTGAAGATATTGTGGGTTTGGTTCCAGACTACTGCAATAAAGCAAATATCACAATAAAGGGAGTCACACAAATTTGTTTGTTCCCCAGTTCATATGAAATTTATGCTTATACTATACTGTGCAATAATGTTATGTCTAAAAAGATGTACATACCTTAATTTAAAAATACTTTATTGCTATCAACACTCCAGTGAGGTATCAACCTCACACTGATCAGAATGGCCATTATCAAAAAGTCTACAAATCATAAATGCTGGAGAGAATGTGGAGAAAAAGGAACCCTCCTATACTATTGGCAGGAATGTAAACTGTTGCAGCCACTATGGAAAACGGTCTGGAGATTCCTTAAAAAACTAAAAATAGAACTACCATATGATCCAGCAATCACACTCCTGTGCATATATCCAGAAAAGAAGAAAACTCCAATCCAAAAAGATACATGCACCCCAATGTTCACAGCAGCACTATTAACAATAGCCAAGACATGGAAAAAAGCCAAGTGTCCATCAACAGATAATTGGCTTAAGAAGATGTGGTATATATGTACTATGGAATATTACTCAGCTGTAAAAAATGAAATATTACCATTTGCAGCAACATGGATGGACCTAGAGATTATTATACTGAGTGAAGTAAGTCAGAGAGAGGCAAATATTATATGGTATCACTTATATGTGAAATCTAAGAAATAATACAAATAAATCTATTTATAAAACACAAACAGACTCACAGACATAGAAACCAAAGTTATGGTTACCAAAAGGAAAAGGGGGTGGGGAGGGATAAATTAGGAGTATGGGATTAACAGATACACACTACTATATATAAAATAAATAACAAGGATTTACTGTATATAGCACAGGGAACTACATTCAATATCTTATAATAACCTATGATGGAAAAGAATCTGTAAAAGAATACATATATCTGAATCACTTTGCTGTACATCAGAAACTAACACAATATTGTAAATCAACTATAGTTCAATTTTAAAAAATACTTTATTGCTAAAAAATACTAACCATTATCTGAGCCTTCAGCAAGTCATAACATTTTTGCAGTAGTAACATCAAAGATTACTGATCACAGATCACCATAACAAATATAATAATAATGATAAAGTTTGAAATATGGCAAGAATTATCAAAATGTGACACAGAGACACAAATTGAGAAAATGATACTGGAAAAATGGTTCTGGTAGACTTGTTTGATGCAGGGTTACCACAAAACTTCAATTTTTAAAAGACACAATAGCTGCAAAGTGCAATCAAACAACGTATGCCTGTACTACCCTAAGACCCAGGGAGGTAGGCTCCCTCACATCACTAGGGAGCCCTTGGAATGTGGTTCCACTCACACAACATTGTGGTAAAGAAGACACAAGCAACTCCTTCTCTCGATATTTGGCCCTCAGCTCTGGAAATATGTGATCAATAACCCCAAATACTGACTTTAATTACCCCAGAAACACTTCTGATCAGGGCTCTATGTGCTCTAAACAATGGCAGTTGAATCTCGGCACTGTCAAAGTCTGTGGGTTGTGCTACTATCAAAGATGGGAAAGGAGGTTGGGAGGATTTGAATGACAGAGAGCTTAGGAAAGGAAAATTCAGAAACTAAACTTTTCAAATCTTTCCTCTCAAATCTCATAAATGCAATAAACTCTTGCTTTATGAAATGTGGTTTCCCAGTGGTGTCGATATTCATTTTCTTCTTTTTTCATTATATTCCAGTTTGTGTGAGGTGCTTACATGTTAATGCTGTATTTGCAGCAGTTGTAAGTGATTGGGGAACATTTGACAATAGTGCATAATTTACTGCTCTTAAACTCTTATATAAGTGGGTTTAGAATAATATGCTTGAACAATAATATCAATTTTTATATTTCTAGGTAGGTAGACATTGAAGTCTAGAATGGCTAATAGTTATATTTTTATGAAGTATTTTTATTTTTAAAAAATTATGATTTAATTAAAATTTCCAATTTTTAAATTTTCTAAATTTTTAGATTTAAACATTTTTCCTTAAAATGTTCATATTTATTAATTATAACTTTCTCTTTACATTTAATAGATTATTTTTTATTTTGGAAGAAAAATACATTTAACATTTAATTAATTTTAACTTTTCATTCTTACATGTACTTAATATTTTTACTAAAATATGTTCAAATTTTATCAATTTCTAAATTAAATTGTACTTAATTTTTAATCTCTCTGATACTGAGAACGAGTACAAGTTGATATATTGATAGAAATAGAAAAGCAGAACTCAAAAAAAATAAAAATCTGAAAAAATAAAAGAAACAGAATATATTTAAAGAGAAGGATTACTTACATTTTTTAAAACAGGAAATAACAAAAGGGAGCTGACTTCTGTAGAGCATGATTTACGCAAATCTTACAAACAGAACATTAAAAATTTTTATTTTAAAAAGTTGTAACTGCTGATCAAAACAATGAGAATGAGCAATATAATTATTCTTATCAGATTCACAAGTGGAACAGGCTTAACAAAATCAATGCAACTTCTAAATATTTAATAAAGATTTTACTGCTGATCAAAATGATGAGATTGAGGAAGATAATTTTTAATATCAGATCTATAACAGTGCAACTCTTGCCTGCTATTTAAAAGATAAAAATTAGTTTTATAAAAACACAAAATTGCAAAAAAGAAAAATTACACCACTAGTTTTGGTATGTTTATTAAATTATGACCCTGGAAAATGACTTTTTCACCTTTTCACAGTATGAGAATGGTTCTAGCTAAACACAATCTGACTCAACTTAAAATTTGAGAATTTTCCATTGGATGAACACAGTAGAAAATTCAATATTTCATTAAACACCCAAATTATTTCAAATGAAGAAAAGACATACAGAACTTCAATATCATATTTCAAGTTGTTGTCACATTTCACAATTTTTAAGATCAGTTTTGGACCAAGCTGTTACTGGAAAAACTTTGATTTTCAATTAAAATAATGTGAAACTTCACTTACACAGAAAAGAAAAGCACACATTTAATTACTAGAACTGAAGTAAAAAGGGATGAATAAATAGCAAATGACCAATAGTATTAAACAAGTATAAATAAACAGTAATATAAAATATTATGTTATTAAAGAATATGTAATTTGGTCAATAATTAGCTAATCATAATGATGCTTTTCAAACCACAAACAGCACAGTGATTATAGAAAACAATAAAAAGTTTCTAGTTCAGTAGAAATCATTTCAAAATTGATGTTAAAGTGGTCAAACATGTGAGATATATTTTAAAAGATAAAATATTATCACTATTTAGAATTGACAAATCAAAATCAGATTATTAACTTAATGGATAATAAAGTGAGAGAAGAAACTTTACACTAAATTTAAAAGCAAGTATTATTTATCTGTTCAGCCCGATTGTACAGGAAAAAATATATAAACTGAAAATGACATTTATTGGGCATATTATTGAATTATCAGAGGAAGAAAATAGGAAGCTGGAAATTAATCAGTATTTCACTGTTTTTACACTTGTTATTTTTAAAAAGTAAACGTTTTGACTTGAAGAACTGAAGGAAACAACTGGTATTTTGAGCCTTGGGTAAAAAGATTATGGAGGCAAACAGTATGATATTGTCATTAGAATGATTGATTAAGGAGGCTTTAATACGAAGAAACAAAATTGAGTTATTTGTAGTGAGGTGGATGGTCCTAAAGTCTGTCATACAGAGTGAAGTAAGTCAGAAAAAGAAAAACAAATACCGTATGCTAACACATATATATGGAATCAAAGAAAAAATGGTTCTGAAGAACCTAGGGGCAGGACAGGAATAAAGACACAGATGTAGAGAATGGACTTGAGGACACAGGGAGGGGGAAGGGTAAGCTGGGACGAAGTGAAAGAGTGGCATGGACATATATGCACTACCAAATGTGAAATAGATACCTAGTGGGAAGCAGCCGCATAGCACAGGGAGATCAGCTTGGTGCTTTGTGACCACCTAGAGGGGTGGGATAGGGAGGGTGGGAGGGAGACACAAGCAAGAGGGAGGAGATATGGGGATATATGTATACATATAGCTGATTCACTTTGTTATAAAGCAGAAACTAACACACCGTTGTAAAGCAATTAGACCCCAATAAAGATGTTAAAAAAAAAAAAAGCTGCAACACTCTGCTCCTATGGCTGGTTAAAAGGCCTGAGTTAGTAAACGTTGTTTACTTCACAACCTATCCTATGGTCCCCTTACACTCTGCCAGCACCTCAGCTCAGACCACTCTTGACACCTACTGTCACAGACTGGCACCTTTGGAAACAGATTCCAAGATTTGTGTGCAGGAATTTTATTTGGACATGTTCGAGATCAGAAGCTATGAAGTGAAGAAGCAGAACCAGGCAGAGGGAGAATTTGAAGAGTGATAGAGTCACAGCAAAGACCTTAGCTGATTCTATGGCTTTGCAATTGGGATAGTTCTTCAGAGATATTCTGTATTGAGACATGGGGGCAGGCCTTACTACCTCTGCATGACTAATTACTGGATTGGGCTGTTCCCAGGTAGAGGGCTTGACTTTAGGTGGGTAGACTTTCTTCAGCTAAGAGCAAGGCTTAGATAGACAAGAACTCAACTAGAAACAGTTGGTTGCCAAGACTCCCAAACGCAGGAGAAATGAACATCTCGGTCCCAAAGGAAATAATCTGGAGAGTGCACCATGACATCTACTATAACCACAGTCTTTCAGGGCTTCCTTGAGAGCTTCTGGCCACTTCTAGCTGGTGCTGGTATAATAATCAGATTTACCTAAACCACATTCATCCTTTCTCCTTCTCCACGGTGGTAAAACAGTGAAACATGTACGATGTTAAACTAAGTCATCCCTTTGAGCTGTTTACTGTGTCTCCCAGAGCAGCTTGGCTTGGGCTCAATCTACTATATGCCATCTCCATATTATAAAGTAATGCTGCTGTGCATATCCAGGTTTATGATTGGGTCAGTCAGATAACATACAGTTTATCCTGGACTGTTTGATTCCCATGAGCACAGGATTTTACAAAGTCAAGCATTCATTTCCCACCAGAGCCCAGTAGCCCTAGAAGCTTTTCAAATGGAAATAGCTGATGGAAGAATAGGGAGCACATTGCATCACTCATAAACTGTAGATGCCTGAGCTGTGATTTCTCTTATTTGAGTTTGGAAGAGTTTCACACAACGTTGTGTCTGTCACAAATACTTTTTAAAAATCATTGGCTGTGTTAGGTTATTAGACTTAAGTGGTAAGGTGGCTTGAACAAAAACCAGCCTTGTTGCAGAGCTCTTTATTATTCAAGATCCAAGTCAATATTAGCACTTTTCCAGGTCTGGATAAGTAAATGGACTGAAGAAGGGTGACCAAGTGTAGTGCATATTGCCTCCAAAATTCAAAGAAGCCAACCAAACTATGTGTCCCTTTTATTGTGTTGGGCAGAATAACTTGTCTCATATTTTAGAAGAGTTATCTAACAATGAACCCCTAACCATGATGTGGCATACCACTGAACTTTTTCAGCATTTATCTCCCACTCTCTGGCACACATAAATCTTACTAGGATACTTACGGTGCTTGTTACTTCCTGTTCGCCACTTTCAATTAACATAATTTTTTCAAGGCAAAGAATTAAGATGATTTTTAGGCCACACCTCAGCTCACTCCCCAGAACTATTGAGCCTGAATCTTCATTTTAATAGAATTCCCAGGTACATTAAAAATTGAGAGGCACTGTCCCAGACTATATTATGTAGAAGAGCAGATTTGACTCTGCATTGAGGTAAAACAGGGTAAGTACACTTTTGTCCCTATTATGTAAGCATCACCATTCTATACATGAAAATTCTATTTCTTTTCCACAATCGTCCATATTTTAGTGTGAGATACTTAGCAAGATTGAGTATTTAATTGATGTTTACAACGAAACCCTGTTAATCTTCAGTCTTACATTCACTATGAATTGAGATGAAGGATTCCTTCAAAACTGCCAACAGGGCTTCTGGATCTTCACAGGTGTTCATAATTGTTTTTTGCTCATATTTTTGCTTTTCCTAAATTTTTGCTTTTTCCATCTCTAAGGATAAACCAAATCCAGAGAATCTAACGATCTCATAATTGCTATTGTTGCCGTAATTACTAGGTGCCGCAGCTCCTTGATCTTCCTCCATCTGTGCTTCATCTAATGATTTGATTTGATCAATTATAATGCAACTCTTTGCTATGAATTACCCATGTCCATTGCCTTTAGCAAGGAGTTGTTATCCCTGTGTTCTTTGCATAGATGAATGATTCATTCTAGAATTCTGTTTTGAGAATCTGCTTTCTGGAACTGTTGCCTGAACCAATTACTGTGTTAGTCAAGACCAAATACGGTAAAGCTAATAATCAATATGGTCCTAGTAAGGCACACTCTAACTAGGATATTTTGAAAAATACTGAACAAAGCGAAGCCACAAGGGGACACTGAATTACCCCAGGCCTAGTAACAATGGAACTATTAATACCTCTGGGAAAATAAAAGGTGGATGGGTAGAGTTCTTATCAGAATCCAGAAGTGAACAGTGTTATAGGCAAGATCACCTTGAAAGAATTAGTAACTTTCAGTTAAGGGTCATAGTGAGTCATAGGCACATGGTGGAATAAGTATACTGACTCCTCAGTCATTCCTCCCTCTTATCTAATTTAGGGTTTCCCATTGGCCAAACACAATAAGAAACTAGTGGACAAAAGGACCCATTGATTTAGTCCACTTAAGTCTGTCACTTGGGGCAAAGAATTGGATGCAAAAAGTGGAAAGTACACTTATAGAGGCAAACATAGCTATCTAGCACATCACGATTCAATATCAAACAAACAATGAGAAGTATAAGTGCCAAGAGTAGGAGAGAGTTAAGTTCTCAGCAGACCTTTTCCTGCCAGAAGTCAAATTACTACAGGAAGGGAAATTATAATCAGAAATTTGCTTGGTGAAAAGAGAAAAAAAGAACAAGGATGTTAATTAGATTAATGATTATAAACACTAATCTGATATACTCATCTTCACTATAGTGACATTCTTCATTCATTTTTTTTAACAACCAGATTTTGAATTTCTATTTACCAGGAAATCCTTAGTTACATATATATACATCCTTTCCATGGAGTCAGCTATTTACATGATAGCTTACTTTGTCAATCATCCCAAGACATTTCACAGATTTTATTCCTAGGTAACATCTTTTGGGTTCAGGACTTAATTGCTGTTATTTTCAGGTTTTAGTTAAAATTAAATGAGGAAGAATTCAAAGCACTAGATCAGCTCTTTAGGAAGCTTATCCAAATGGAAGTAAATATTTTAATATTATTATTATTAGATGGTACCTTAAAAAATCAGCATCATGAATATGCACATAATAGTTAAACATTAGATGGGTGGATAGATACATCAACATAAAGAGATTGAGCCTGATTACTTCCAAATGAGAAGGAACTTCTGAAAGACTGAGATTGACTACTGTAAGCAAGAAATTGATTATACAAAGGAAGAGGAAAGACCAAGTGAGGACACAGCAAAAAGGTGGCCATTTGCAAACCAAGAAGAAAGATCTCAGGAGAAACCAAGCCTATTTAGGTCTTGATCTTGGACTTCTAACCTCCATAACTGTTAGAGAATAAATTTCTTTTGTTTAATCTATGGTATTTTGTTACAACAGACTTAGAACTGAGAAGTGGGGTGCTACTGCAGAAAATATCTAAAAAAGTAGAAGTGACTTTGGAATGGAGTAATGGGTCAAGACTGGAAGAGTTTTGAGGTACATGTTAGAAAAAGCCAAGATTATCTGAAGAGATTTTTTGGTAGAAATACAGAAGATGCTTCTGGGGAAGCCTCAAGTGGAAATGAGGAACATGTTGTTGGACTCTGATGAAAGGGTGATCCTTGTTACAAAGAACTTGTATAAATTGTGCTCTAGTATTTTGTGGAAGGTAATAATCTGTGAGCAATGAAATTGGATATTTAGCTGAGGACATTTCTAAGCAAAATGTTGAAGGTGCTTTATTTCTCCTTACTGCTTACAATAAAATGCAAAAGGAGATGAATTACAGAAAGAATTGTTAAACAAAATGGAAGCAGAACTTGAAAACTTGGAAAATTCTCAGTCTATCCATAATGCAAAAAAATGAGAAAGTGTGTTCAGGAGAGAACACCAAGGATGTGGCTGTGCAATCATCTGATAAAGAGATTCTGGGGAAAAAGAGTATGGAGCCTCCTTAAAAAACTAAAATTAGAGTTACCATATGATCCAACAACACCACTCCTGGGAATATATCTGGAGAAAACCATAATTTGAAAAGATACATGCACCCCTATGTTCATTGCAGCACTATTTACAATAGCCAAGACATGGAAGCAACCTAAGTGTCCACCAACAGATGAATGGATAAAGATGTTGTGTGTGTGTGTGTGTGTGTATATATATATATATATATATATATAACAGAATATTACTCAGCCATAAAAAAGAATAAAATAATGATATTTGCAGCAACATGGATGAACAGAGATTATCATACTGAGAGAAGTAAATCATACAAAGAAAGGCAAATATCATATGATATCAATTATATGTGGGATCTAAAAACGACACAAATGAACTTATTTACAAAGCAGAAATAGAGGCATAGACAGAGAAAACAAAGTTATGGTTACCAAAGCGGGGGGGACTAAATTAGGAGTTTGGGATTAAAATTAAGAACTATATACAAAACACATAACCAAGGACCAAGGCTAAATTAGGAGTTTGGGCTTAAAATTAAGAACTATATACAAAATACATAACCAAGGAACTATATACAAAATACATAACCAAGGACAAAATACATAACCAAGAACTATATACAAAATACATAACCAAGGACCACACACACACACACACACACAACTGAATCACATTGTTGTACACCTGAAACAAAACATTGTAAATCAACTATATTTCAATGAAAATTTAAAAAAAAACAAAGAGATTGTGGGTGTGGCTCATATGTATGAGTCTTATGTGACTCTATCTGCCTGGATTCAATAGGCCATCTCAGCAGAAGAAAGGAATAGAGATGGGGTTATTTCAGTGGAAACACTGTCAATGTGGACTAAAGGGGACAGAGAGGGAATGAAACAAAGGAAGTCTGTCAGACTTCTGGGATTCTAAAGAATAGGACAATAAGGCTATCTGGCTGGGAACATGCTAAATCCTCAAGAAAATGGAAGAATGACCATGAAAGTGACACAGAGCTCATCAGCAGGGTTGCCACCACAGGTGCAAAGGGCACAGGTCCACAAGATGATGCTGTCTCTTCCATGGTGTCAGTGGAGCAGGGCTGTCATCCAGGGCTGAGGGGGCAACACTGCCATCCCAATGGGCCCAGAAGATGAGGCTACCATATAGTAAGCCTGGAGGACAGCACATTGGGGCAGAGAGGATTATCTTGAGCCTTAAAATCTAAAGGAATTTCCCCAGCTAGGTTTTGGACTTGCTTGGGAGTACATTCTCCTTTTTAATTTCTCCCTTTTAAAATGGGAATGTCTCTCCTCTGCCTGTCACACTATTATATTTTGTGAGCACATAACTTGCCTGGTTTCACAGGTTCACAGCTGGAGAAGAATTTTACCTCAGGATGAATCACCCATACTTGATTCAGTCACAGCTAAGAAATCGATCTTAGGAACCTCCAGTTTTTTATAATGGGCTGCAAGAAAGCCTGCTCAACCTTTGCCCTGGAGAAATGCATTATCCTTATTATACTTGACAACAAAGAAACCTGTCATCTGCTCTAGAGAAAAGACCCTTTCTCTATCTTACAAGGCTGTTTGCTATACAAACCTCTTGGAAAAGACAGTCATGAGAAAAATGTGAATACCTCTGATTCCAAGAAATTCAAAACTGAGAGACCCATGGAAAATTTTCTCTCAACAATAATTATTCAATATTTATAATTGAGAGCACTCAGGTACTTACTGAGCATAAGTAAATAAAGAAGCACATAGACCTAGAAATTAAATTGCTTATAAAATTATGTAACCTTTGATGTAAACAGATTGGGACCCTTATCCTACATAAGAAAATTAGTTTAGTTTTAGGCATGGGGAATATGAAGTGCCTATAGGACATATAATAAAACTATCTAGTGGGAAATTGGAAACTGATCCAGCTGTTGAAGAAAGATTAAAAACTGGTTACACCAACATTGGAATCATTCTTATGAGAAAGTCAACTGAAGCTTTCTTCTCCCCTTTAACAAGGTCTTCTAGCCCATGGGTCAGGAAACTAGACCTCTGGGTCAAATCCTTCCCACTACCTGCTTTTTGTATAAACATAAATAAAGTTTCATTGAAACACAGACACACCAAATTATTTATGTATATCATCTATGGCTGTTTTCACATCATACCACAATGGTAGAATTTGGTAGTGTATAACCTACAAAGGCAAAAATATTCACTATCTGGCTCTTTAGAGAAAAATTTTGCTGAGCCCTGTTCTACATTCTTGAATTTATGCTGTCATGCTTGACTCTTTAGATCCTTTCCTGACAATTTTTCCTCATCCAAGCCATTTGTGAAAGTACGCAAAACTCAGGCTTATTTTACAGTCTTATGTCTTGAAACCATACCTACTTTTTCTGTGAAGCTTTGAAGTTTGCCTTCCCATATTTGAGTTTACCCAAGTAATGAGAATCCAGTCAAAGAATGAGTTAAGTGTTATATTTGTGGTAAAAAATGCAATGATAGATCCAAGAAAGAAAAAAATTAATTCACATGGAAAGGATCTGGAATGTTCTCTCAAAAAATATGCTTTGAGGAGGGCCTTAAAGGATAGTTGGAACACTGACTATCAAAAGTTCAGAGTTGGTGAAGGAATTACATGAGCAAAGAAAAGGAGATTGTAGGAAACAAAGTGGATACTTAGAATAGCAGGGAACCAATCTGCAAGGTTAGGTCAAGGCAATAGGATATGAACACACTTTTTCATATTGTTTTGTGATTCTAACTCTGTAACTGCTGAAATGTCTGGGACATATTGTGTGTGCATTATGCAGAACAAGAAGGAAAAGGCAGAGTTAGCAAAAAGAAGTCCAAGATAACCTGCTGTGACAAGCAAAACAAATGAGAAGTTTGTTTGACAAAAATAGATTCTACAGCCCAGTGCCTGTTCCTGATGTTGACAGAGGCAGAGGAGATGGGCATAATATGGAGCATTTATCAAGGTGATGTCAAAGGATGGTGAGAACTCAATCTAGGATTAAGACTTACAAAGGGCAAAGAAAGACTTGAATGCAGAGGTCATTGCAAAAAAGAAAATCTATCATTAAAAATTTTTATCATAGTGGACTTTCTTAAATATGTCAAAACTTGAAAAGCTACCATGAAAAGAGGATGTTTGGGAGAATATACTAAAAATTTTAAAGGAATTTGAGGTAAAAATATCTTCCAGTTGCATCAGACTATGACAAGTAATGATTTCATTAACTCTACAGTTTACTGGTAAAATTTAGTCACATGGTTTTTATCAGCATTGCAAGTTCTGCATTAATATTTAATTCCCTTACTTTATATTTGTGTAGTTACCTTATACCATTTCTATATATGGTGGCTATGAATCTCAACCCATAAACTTGAGTGCTCAAGTGATAGTACCTTATTTTCTGTAACTCAGTTTTATTTCTAATTCCAAGTCCCTTTCCCTCAGTCACTCAGCTTTTCTCCAATCCCCAAGGCCATTCCATGGTTCCAGTATCTTGATTCAGTGCCAAGGCACTGTGGGAGGGGACACTTTCTATTCGCCAATCATCTCTCTTCACTGATGTCTCTTATTCCTGACCACATGGTTGCTTCAAGACCATCAACTCTCTCCAGCTTCCATTCTTGATTGGGAGACAGTTACTTTGAAAGGCTGCCTTTGTTTCTTACTAGAATCACCATGTAGGCAGTTCTCTTTAGAATTTGCGTGTCTCCCTCTAGAGAAGCATTTCCTGAGAAGCAGAAGATAATCTCTACTGTTTTGGGATTCACAGTCCTCTTTTCGTCACTTCATTAATGCCAAGGTAATTTGTTTTATGAGTCTGGGATAGAAATGACTCTTCAGAATGTTCTACCTAGCTCCTTCCCTTTTCCTTTCCTGTGGGAAATCAGTTGCTCAATGGCATGAGTCAGAAGCTTTTGAGCTGGAGAGGAATTTCATCAGCATAATGGGCATATTTTACAAAGCTGACAACAAGGAAACAGCTCATAGGATTTCAGGATTCGTTAAAGACAAGATAATTGAACAAATAAATAAATGCATTCAGAATAGTAGGAACTAGGATAATCAGAGTTATCCTTCTTGGACAAAAAAGGTACAAATATAAGAGAGAAGAAAACCTAGAGTAAATGTAAGGCATCAGTGTGAACTTAACGGTTTTTACTTATAAATAAACATAGATATGTGTACATGTGAGTTTGTGCACCCAGACATATATTTTTTTAACTGCCCTACAAGAAGTCTTAAAAGCAATGGCATATATGTGGAATCTAAAATAAGGGTACAAATGAACTTATCTAAAAAACAGAAATAGAGTCACAGATGTAGAAAACAAACTTATGGTTACCAGGGTTTAACCATAACCCCTGGGTCAAATCCTTCCCACTACCTGTTTTTTGTATAAACATAAATGAAGTTTCATTGAAACACAGACACACCAAATTATTTATGTATATCATCTATGGCTGTTTTCACATCATACCACAATGGTAGAATTTGGTAGTGTATAACCTACAAAGGCAAAAATATTCACTATCTGGCTCTTTAGAGAAAAATTTTGCTGAGCCCTGTTCTACACTCTTGAATTTATGCTGTCATGTTTGACTCTAGATCCTTTCCTGGCAGGGGGGAGGGATAAACTGGGAGACTGAGATTGATATATTCACACCACTATATATAAAATAGATAATTAATAAGGACCTACAGTATAGCACAGGGAACTCTACTCAATACTCTGTAATGGTCTATATGGGAAAAGAACATAAAAAAGAGTGGATGTATGTATATGTACAACTGATTCACTTTGCTGTACACCTGAAACTAACACAATATTGTAAATCAACTATACTCCAATAAAAAAAAAGCAACGGTACCCTGGAAGTAATGAATACACACCTGGTTCCCAAGTTGTGGATTCTAAATCCATTCTCCAAATTAAAAATCAAAAAACCTGGTTTTCCCTGGTGGTGCAGTGGTTGAGAGTCCGCCTGCCGATGCAGGGGATACGGGTTCATGCCCCGGTCCAGGAGGATCCCACGTGCCGCGGAGCGGCTGGGCCCATGAGCCATGGGTGCTGAGCCTGCGCGTCCGGAGCCTGTGCTCCACAACGGGAGAGGCCACAACAGTGAGAGGCCCGCGTACCGCAAAAAAAAAAAAAAAAAAATCAAAAAAACGTAGTTTCTTGGAAAAGTGGCTGATTCCAGGGCTTGAGCTAGGAAACTATAAGATTAACTTAGAACATTCTGTCACGACAGAAAGTAAGAGAGCTTATTCAAATGTTGATAGGGACATTTCGAAAGAACAGAGAAGTTGACCTGAAGGTGCCTTACTGACTAAATAAATACAAATAATAATTTGTTATAGAAATGGATGAGAAATCCCTGCCTCACAGTAGAATGCCAACTAACAACAAATAAAGAAGGAATAGTGGAATTGGAAAAATCACCATTTGGCAATCATCATAATAATAACTGATTCAGGAAAGATTCATCAATGGATGCTAAAATTAATAGATGAAGGTTTGATTAGGAACAGGATATTTACATTTACATGGTCTCAAGGTATCTTCCCACACAATATTTTTATTTACTTGTTAATCAACAAGTTACAAGAAAATTATTAATTAACCTCAGAAGGGAGAAATTTGGCAGACACCATTTTAAACAAGTGGTAAAAGTTAACATCACCAATTGTGGGACAAATTGTTTGCCCCCTAATGGGATGGACTGAGAAGAACACTGCATTACTTCTGTGATATACCTGCCAAAACATGCACAACTGGAAACAAATTATATGGAAACATCATAAACATCTATATCTTAAAGAAAAAAAAATCAAGGCCATGAAAAATAAAGTTGAAAGAACCTGGAACACATGGCCTCTAAATGCAATGTGTGATTCTGGATTGGTTTATGGACCAGAAGAGAAATGAGGAAAAGGAAAAAAAAAAGTTTTATTCTCTAAAGGGCTTATCTGGAAGACTGATAAAATTTGAATGTCTGGGGGTTGGACTATAGTATTGTATTCATACTAGAGTTATAGAGGGGAATACCATTGCTTTTAGAAGCCACATTGAAAAATTTGGGAGTTTTGGGCATTGTACCTGCAACTTACAAGTGTCTCAAGCCAAAAAGAGAGAGAAAAAAGAAAAAGTTGTAAAATGCTAAAAATTGTGGAATAAGTTGAAGGTTTGTAATAGTGTTCTCCAGAGAAATAGAACCAATAGGATATATAAAAGGAGATTTATTATGGTACCTGGTTCACATGATTACGGAGACTGAGATATGCCATGATATACCATCTGCAAGATGGAGAACCAGGAAAGCCAGTGGTAGAATTCAGTCCAAGTCTGAAGGCCCTAGAATCAGGGGAGCTGATGATGTAACTTCCAGTCTAAGTACAAAGGCCCAAGACTCAAGAGCTCAGATGTCCAACCTCAAGAATAAATGGATGTCCCAGCTGAAGGAGAGAGGGTAAGAGAGACTTCACCTTTCCTCCACCTTTTTGTTTTACTTGGGCCCTCAATGGCTTGGATGATACCCACCACTTTGGTGAGTGTGGATTTCTTCACTCAGTCTACTGACTCAAATGCTAAAGTCTTCCAGAAACACCTTTATAGACACATCCAGAAATAATGTTTTACCAGCTATCTCAGTATCCCTTGGCCCAGTCAAGCTGACACATAAGGTTAACCATCACAATGTTGTACTGGAGTTCTTTGTGATGTTCTTAAGACACTTCTGAAAATTTTAAATTATTTCAAAAGTAAAAGTTAATCCAAAATGAAGCTCTTGTTATATCTTGAAACCCAATCTCTCTTTTACCACCTCATTGCTCTTCTTAATCTTTTCATAGGGGCTAACAAGTTTGTAAAACAAATGCCAGAAAACCTCATAGAAAACCGTTACTTTCTAGCCTTCCACATAGCTCTTTTTGAAGTAAGGAAGGAAAATGAAAAATTCAGACACAAACTTCTCACATGATGCATGTTGTCACACAAGAATTATTTCCATTGTCTTAGCCATTATATAAACGAGTATATATATATATATATATATAGATAGATAGATAGATAGATATAGATATATATATATATCTGTAAAACCTATAAAAACATCAATTACTTGGTTATAATTTTCTGCACTACATAAGTTGTTCCAATTACTCTTAGGAAGTAGAGGTGTAATGAAAACATAAATTGAAAAAATGCTGAATAAACAAGTATTAAAGTCAGTACAGTTGTCCCATGGTATCTGCAGGGGATTGGTTCCAGGACCCCCCATGGATACCAAAATTCATGGATGCTCAAGTCGCTTACATAAAATGGCATAATATTGGCATATAACTTAAACACATCCTCCAACATACTTTAAGTCATCTCTAGATTACTTATAATAGTTAATACAATGTAAACATTATGTAAATAGTTTTTAATACAATATAAATGCTATGTAAATAGTTTCAACAAATTCAAGCTTTGCCTTTTGGAACTTTTTGAAATCTTTTTTCCAAATATTTTCCATTCACAGTTGGTTGAATTCAAGGATGCAGGACCCCATGAATACAAAGGGTCAAATGTATTTAATTAAATATGAAGCCAAAGCCACATAATAACAACATAGAATAAGCTTCAGGGTAAAAAAATCAGAAATTGTATTAAAATCAGTTGTTATTACAATTTTATCATTAAAATTTTACTAGTCAGAGTTCTAAAGTTTAACATGACCACGCAAGAACAATTATTTCTCAGTGTACTAAACAGCTAGGTTGCTCCTGTGGGCACACTAATGTGCATTATGAAACCAAACATATATCCACTTTCAACTGAGGTTACTGAAGAAACAAGACAGTTTTTGGCTCATCCTGTTACTATATATGTTACTGCTGCTGATGAAGTTATTCAGCATTGTGTCCTCTCTATAGAAAATACTCATCTTCTCTTTCATTTCTGTACTAAAAGATTTGTTTGATGGTGGTGACGCAATTTCATTGAAGCAACCCCACAAATTAAAGCTTTGTGCAATATTGAAGATGCCTTCTGATTATTTTAAGAAGTAAATTTAAAATAATAACCCTCAAAGTTAAGCAATTCTGGAACCCAATGTAAAGAACTTCAAAATTTGATACCTTCACATAAGCAATAAAAACACTGGATGAACTGTCAAAATTAACCTTTTCAGAAACCTAGAAATTAACCAAAGGTTTCCAATAATCCAAAGGCCATTTAACAGGAAAAAAAAGCTGAATCTTGGTAAGAACAGTGGTGAGATTTATGGCACTTTGACTTACCGTTTTCCCATTCTCTTTTCCCCAGTTCCATGATAACCTTGGAAATCAGCAAGCCACTCAAACAGGGTAGCTGTGAAAAACAGCAGAAAAAACAGTCAAATGGGGGAGGGGTGCAGAATGGGTTTGGAGTCTTCTCCAAAACTGCATCACCAGAGAACCTTTCGGTGTTTGACCTGTCAGGTAGCTAGCTCCCTGAAAAGTCCCATTCACAGGGCTTCTCTTCATTTGACTTGACTAAGAGAACCCTCAGTATAAACAGTATTTTCTCTAGGGCATTTATTAAAAAAAAAAAAAAAAAGTTGGGTAATTATTTGGGCCATTACTTAACATCATAACTGCCTGAATCAGCAAAACTAGTTGGGGCAAACAAAAAGCAGAACAAAAAACATGAAAGAAAAATCCAGGCAATTACACAATTAAAAGTAATAAAACATCCAGATTGGAAGGAAAGAAGTAAAATTATCTCTGTTCACTGATGATATAATCTTGTGTGAAGAAAATCCTAAGGATTCTATAGACACATGAGCACATACATACATACACACACAAATGCTAGTAGAACTAATAAATGAGTTCAGCTAAGTCACAGGATCAATATACAAAACCCAGTTGCATTTCTATATATTAACAACGAACAATCCAGACATGAAATTTTTTAAAAATTCCATTTACGATAGCAACAAAAAGAAGAGAATACTTAGAAATAACTTTAACAAAAAAAAAGTGTAAAAATTGTACACTGAAACCACAAAACACTGTTGAGATAAAGAAGATCTAAATAAATAGGAAAATATCATTTTCATAAATTGGGAGACTTGACAGCTTTAAAATGACAATACTCCTAAATTGATCTACAGATTCAACACAATCTCTATCAAAATCCCAACTACAAAAACTGACAAGCTAATCTTCAAATTCATATGGAAATGTAAGGGACCTAGAATAGGCAAAACAATCTTGAAAAAATCAAAGTTGGAGCACTCATTTTTCCTAGTTTGAAACTTACTACAAAGTTAAACAGTGTAATATTGATATGAAAAGATAGACATACATACACATATCTATATGTAATAGGAGTAGAATTGAGAGTAAAGAAAAAATCCCATTTTGTTAGATTTGACAATTTACTGTCAACTGATTTTTGAAATGGGTGCTGCAACAATTTAATGAGGAAAGAATATTTTCAATTATGAATGCTGGGATAAGTAGATAGCCAGATGTGAAAGAATAATGTTGGATCTTTATCTCATACCATACACAAACATTAACTCAAAGTGGATTATAGAAATAAATGGAAGACGATAAAAGTCTTAGAAGAAAACATAGAAGTAAATCTTTATTATCTTGTATTAAGCAAAGGTTTCTTAAATATGAAATCAGAAGTACAAGCAACATCACATGGTATTTGTCTTTCTCTTTCTGGCCTATTTCACTCAGCATAATGCCCTTAAGGTCTATCCATGTTGTTGCAAGCAGCAGTATTTCATTATTTTTTATGGTTGAATAATACTCCATTATATATATATATATATATATATATATATATATATATATATATACACACACATATTTTTTTTTCATAGTGGCTGCACCAATTTATATTCCCACCAGTAGTGCACAGGGGTTCCCTTTTCTTCACATCCTCATCAAAATTTCTTATCTCTTGTCTTTTAATAAAAGTCATTGTAACAGGTGTGAGGTGATAGTGGTCCAGCTTCATTCTTTTGCATGTGTCTGTCCAGCTTTCCCAATACCATTTATTAAAGAGGCTTTTTCTTATTGTACATTCTTGATTCCTTTGTCATAAACTAATTGACCATATATGTATGGGTCTATTTCTGGGCTTTCTATTCTGTTCCATTGATTTATGTGTCTGTTTTTATGCCAATATTATACTGTTTTGATTACTATAGCTTTGCAGTAGTTTGAAATCAGGGAGTATGATGCCTCCACTTCTGTTTTTCTTTTTGTTCTCAAGATTGTTTTGGCTATTTGGAGTCTTTTGTGGTTTCATACAAATTTTAGGATTGTTTGCTCTAATTCTACGAAAAATGCCATTGGAATTTTGATAAGGATTGTGTTGATTCTGTAGATTGCTTTGGGTAGTAAAGACATTTTAACAATATTAATTCTTCCAATCTGTCAGCATGGAATATTTTGCCATTTATTTGTGTCTTCTTCAATTTCTTTCATCAAAGTCTCATAGTTTTCTGTGTTCAGGGCTTTCACCTCCTTGGTTAAAATTAATCCTAGGTATTTTATTTTTTGATGAAATTGTAAATGGAGTTGTTTTCTTAACTTCTCTTTCTGATAGTTTGTTATCAGTGTATAGAAATGCAACATATTTCTGTATATTAATTCTGTATCCTGTAACTTTACTGAATTCATTAATTAGTTCCAACAGCTTTTTGGTGGAGTCTTTAGAGTTTTCTATATATAATATGTTGTCATCTGCAAATAATGACAGTTTTACTTCTTCCTTTCCAATTTGGATCTTTTTTTTCTTATTGTTGTCTAATTGCTCTGGCTAAAACTTCCAATACTATCTTGAATAAAAGTGGTAAGAGTAGGAATCCCTCCCCTTGTTCCTGATCTTAGAGGAAAGTTTCCAGATTTTCACCATTGAGTATAATGTTAGCTGTGGGCTTGTCATATATGGCCTTTATTATATTAAGTTAGGTTTCCTCTATACCCATTTTTGCTGAGGGTTTTTTTAATCATAAATGGAAGCTGAATTTTGTCAAATGTTTTTTTCTGCATCTATTGAGATAATCAAACGATTTTTATTTTTCATTTTGTTAATATGGTGTATCACATTAATAGATTTGTAAATATTGAACCATCCTTGCATCCCTAGAATAAATCCTCCTTAAACATGGTGTATGATCCTTTTAATGTCATGTTGAATTTGGTTTGCCAATATTTTGTTGAGGATTTTTGCATCTTTGTTTATCAGTGATGCTGGCCTGTAATTTTCTTTTCTTGTGGTGTGCTATCTGATTTTGGTAATGCTGGCCTCATAAAATGAATTTGGAAGTGTTCCCTATTCTTTTAATTTTTGGAATTATTAATTCTTCTTTGAATGTTTGGTAGAATTCACCTGTGAAGCCACCTGGTCCTAGAATTTTGTTTGGGGGGAAGTTTTTGATCATGGATTCAATCTCCTTACTTGTAATCAATCTGTTCAGATTTTCTCCTTCTTCATGATACAGTCTTGGAAGGTTGTATGTTTCTAAAAATGTATCCATTTCTTCTATGTTGTCCAATTTGTTTGTGTATGATTGTAATATGTAAAGGGAATCTAAAAAATTATTGAAAAAGTACTAGAATATTTCCTGTATGTCATGTAGCTCATCTTTGGCTTATGGCCAGTTATCTTGTTATATTATGTTGTTATAATTACTCTGTGAACATATAACTGAATGAATGAATATAAAAATCTCCATGCTTGTTACATTGCCAGTGGCAAATTCATGACACTTTCTATAAAGTTTTTCCATTCTGGAAATATATTTACAATATCACTCAGTGTAATATAAGCTATGTAAGACTCAGAAATCCCTAAGCAATGAATAAGGTAGAAGCATGGAATTAGTCATTATTTCATTCTGCTGTTGAATTTCTTTTTTAAAAAAAAGCAAGTTCCTTCTCTATGTCCCATATAAAAGGTATAACCATAGAGAAGGAACTTCCTTTAAAAAAAAAATCACTAATTAAATATTTTTTATGTTGAACTTTTTTATGTTGAATTTTTTATGTTTCTACTCCAAATTACATATAGAATGTTCGATTCATCTGTAATGCATATTCAGATCCCCAAAATAAATTCAAATGATATACTTGTTTGCATTCCTGAAATTGATTGAATGTGATGATAACCTTTGTGAGCAAATAATTACTGATAATATATTAATTGGAGACAAAAAATATTAGGTATTTAGTATCACACATGCTGCATCTGAACCCCAGGCTGTTGAGGTATCTGTTGCAAATCACCAAGACCAAAGTTGAACTTCGGCCCATACAAAGAAGACACATACAAAGCCAAAGTAAAACATGTCACCCAATATTCTTTGAAAACTTGCCAGGCATTAGCTAGGCCACCTGGATGTTCCAAAGAAGGTGTGAACTTTACAGTTTGCCTGAAACAAATATGCATACACAGAGAGAGGTATTCTTAATGTTCTTTACTTGAGTTAGCCTACATTGTTAAAACTTATTTTCTTGTAATGTCAAAAAAAATTGTGAATAACACCTGCCTTCTCTCACAAATCTGTTTTCAAGAGGCAACAAACTATTTAAATTGCAACAAAGACTCTTCAATCTAATCTTTCACTTTTTTATTAAATGAATTTTTTATTTAATTTTATTCCATTATTAAAATTGACTGGTTTACATCAACTGAGCTGTTGAAATAGTCACCTGTGTAAGGCAACTCGGATTCGGTTCTCTGTGTGTATTCACATTAAACACATGAAGAAATTCAGAATTATTAGTTGCTAGGTTTCCAGAAAGAAGGTGGAAAATGTGAATCTATGTGACTTAAATGGTTTTAATATACTTTGGAGAAGATACTTACTCTATGTCTTTTGTTTACCTTAAAACTTTGGAACCTAAATACCCACTTGACAACACTCTCTTTTCCTAACCTTACCCACTTTATGTAACTCTGCAAAATGCAGCATTGTCATTGACATCCAGGCAAGTTCTAAGCCTTGATGCATTCAGCAGTCTGCGGGGGCGGGGGGGGGGGGGGGCGCAGGGAGCAGGTTTCAAAGAACTCCATTCTCATTGGTTTCATCATAAACATATTTTATTTCCAACTCTGTCAATACTTAAGGCAAGGAGAGAGAAATTCTTCTAGTAAACCACATTTAAAACTATTTGAACCACAAAAGTGAACACACAGGGAATAGATCTATTTAAGTGCTTTGTCAATACCAGCTTTAGTAATAGCACTGGGCTTTATAAAATTTTTAGGACTTAGTTTTGTTGTTGCTGTTTTTGTTTTGTTTCTTTACAGAAGATTTGGAGCTAAGTTTAAGTTATTGTTATCAGTCTGAAGGTGGAGGTATTTTAAGTCTGAGTTATCGTTTGACAAGGGTTTGAGTTACAACTTGCCCCCCATTCAAGAGTGTCCTTTCAGATTTTCCTGTTCTCCCTTTTGACTCCTCCACAGTGTATACCCATTGTGTCTTACTGCATACCAAAACTCTTCCTGAGCTGCCATAATCATATTTCCTTTGGCATGGAACAACCCTGAAAAGGATATGGGATGAATAAAAAAACATTCATGAGTTTTTACAAAGTAAACCCAGGGGTTTGTTTGAAAAACAAACACTAAGTGTTGTTTCAGGAAAGTCTTGCCATTTCAGTAGAATTTGTAAAGGAAAAACATTTTCGACATCACTATCACGTATTGGGTATTGGGTTTATAGAGTCCTATCCAAACATAACCTTTTTTATTTTCTCTTTTTAAGGAAAAAGATGTATCTTCCGTACATACACAAATATATGTATATACACAAAAATATGAGTGTGTATTTAAAGTAATATTCCCTTAACAAAAAGAAGCATGAAACATAAACACTGAGTAAGTATATATGGATTAAATCAGAGTTTAGCAAAATAGTTCCCAGGGATTTCAAGGCTCTAAAAAAAAGTCTTCTTAACCTTATGGAAAACAAGGTTAGCTTCACACTGGCCAGTTGAGTCTCATAGTAAAGCACAGTGAAATAAGTAACATAGAAAAGTGGTGGGGAAATGGGTGTAGCTATGATTTACAGGAACTATAAATTCATTTATTAGAAAATAAAATCTTACAATGCAGAACCGACTAAAAGATTCATTGATCAGTTCTAATGCTTAGAATGGTCAGGCCGTGAAGTTTAGCAATTTTCTTCACACAAAAGGATTCTTCCAAAATTTGCATCCTAACTGTCTCTTAGTAAATCTGCATGACAACTCAAGTTACCTTCTCTTCCAAAACAACATGTTGGATGATTCTGAGCTTCCTCCTCTCTTACCCTCTACTACCCAGAATATTCATCTTTGCATTTCTCAATGGATAATATAGTTTTTTAATTTAACTCCGCTTTTTCTACCACACTGCTATCATTTTGAAAGAGTGGGTATGCCTTCTCCATTTTTGTATTTTCAGTGCATAAACTGTAGTAGTCTCTCAAACAGTGTTGGTTGACAATGCATGAGTGGCAACATGGGAGAAAGACAAAGCATATAGGTACTATGACTGATAGTGTGCTGGTCATGAGCCTACGCCTGTGCTAGACACTTAAGTATTTTACTGATTTGTTTTCCACATCAGTATAGTAAAGTGGCTATTTTACATATAAAAATACTCAAGTTTAACAAGATTAAATACTATGCTCTGGTCTTCACAACTGTAAGTGATGGAGTTTGTTTAAATGCACCAATTATTGGTTCCATAGATCACTGTTCTCTTCCTGAACCCTGCTGTCTCCCAGGGGTAGAGTCAACCTTACGAAGTAGATTAGAGAATTCAAAACCTCATAAGGTTCTACCGAGACTGCCAAGAAACAGCTTTACATCCTTAACCGTCCATGCTTCTGGTTCTCATTTATCTCCATGTCATCAAACACTACCTTTCTAAATATTTTTCACCTTTTGATGTAAGATAATTTTGTTGACTCGAGCCTGGATTCCCTCCTCTTTTGAAAGTTCATCAGAAGTCCATTCTTCTACTAGTTTTGAAACGACTTCTGGTGCAGAGAGTTGACTAATCATAGCCCTAATTTCGTGGTACATTATCAACACCTGCAATGCAAACCCACACCGGCTTTACTTATCATTCATTATGTTCTTGTAGCCCATACCCTTCCCTCTCCTCCCACAGGCAAACAGTCTATCGGGTTTAACATAATTTTGTTCATAGATGTTCTCCCAAAATGCATGTTTTGGTACACACATATTTTTTAATCTATACAAATTATGTTTTTTATATATATTATTCTTCTTTATTTTTTATGAACTCATTTTAAAAATACATCTTTGTTGGGCTTCCCTGGTGGTGCAGTGGTTAATAATCTGCCTGCCAATGCAGGGGACATGGGTTCGAACCCTGGTCTGGGAAGATCCCACATGCCTTGGAGCAACTAAGCCCACATGACATAACTACTGAGCCTGTGCTCTAGAGCCAGAGCTCCACAGTGAGAGAAGCCACAGCAATGAGAAGCCTGTGGGCACCACAATGAAGAGTAGCCCCTGCTTGCCTGAAGACCCAATGCAGCCAAAAGTAAATAAATAAAATAAATAAATGTATAAAAAAATATGTCTTTGTTGATATGTATACATTTAATACATTATTCCATAGTGTGCACCAAATTTTCTATCAGAACCACCCAGAAACACACACCCCTACCATTCTCATCTATCCTATTTGTCAAAGCATATCAAAACCAAATAAATGGGAAGGAAAATCAATTCAGTGTCACCTAATCTTTCACCAATGGAGATTAAAGTAAATTATATATGTTATGTTAATGAAGCACTTTGAGTGTGCTTACACTACACATTCTTAGAACATTCACATGTTCCTATTTAGACGATTTGTAGGAATATTGTGTGGTATGCAACATATAGTATGAGGTGGAGGCATTATTAAAAATCTAGGGTATTAAATAATATGAACTAGAGATGAATTATGGAGAGGTTACAAGGACTAAAAGTATTTTTTTAAATCACTGGTGAATAGGAACATTTACTTTAGAGACAAGGAACTATCATCATATAAACAAGTTTTATAGATTCTTTTTTATAATCTCCTTAATTTCATCTTCCTTTTAAAATGTAAGTTTATGGAGCACTATGATACAGACATTTTAATTCAATTTTGATAACCATCAAGTCTGAAGTTATTATACCGATTTACTAATCAGGAAACTAATATATTGAGTAATATGCAAAAAGTTGTAGCGCAAAGGCAAGGCAGGAATTGATTCAAACCTAGTGTTGAATAAACACAGACTTTAATCAGAACCATTTGACTCAAATCTCAACTATACAACTTATCAATTCTCTGACATTTGACAAGTTACCTACACTCTCTGTGCCTTAGTTCCTCATCTGTAGAATGAAGTTTTTGTTGTCTACCTAAGAGTTACTGTGGATATTAGAAATATCTGCAGTGTGTAGCACAGTCTCTGGCCCATAATTGGCACTCATGTATTTATTTATTTATTTATTTATCCTTACTAAGCTCACACATTTAATAGAAGAAAAATTGCATTAGAACCCATGTTCTGGGGGCATAAATTAAGAACTTTTCCCAGGTGACTAGTTACTTAGTAAATTAATCAACATACAATACCCTTAAAATATATTTCCAAAGCATCTGATGTCTAATCAAATACATCTTGTGTCTTTACTTGCTTTGGTCTATCTTCTCAATCACTACTGTGCAGAGTAATCTTCCTCTACCACCGATCTTCCTTCTGGCTTTTTGCCTTGATCATGTTAATAATTTTCTCAGGAAAGTGCCACACTAAAAACCCTTTACAGATAAGTCAGACAGAGAAAGACAAATATCATATGATATCACCTACATGTGGAATCTAAAAAAATAATACAAATGAACTTATTTACAAAATAGAAATAGACTCACAGACATAGAAAACAAAGTTGTGGTTACCAAAGGGCAAAGGGGAAGGGAGGGATAAATTTGGAGTTGGGGAACAACAGATACACACTACTATATATAAAATAGGTAAACAACAAGGACCTACTGTATAGCACAGTCAACTATATTCGATATCTTGAAACAACCTATAATAGAAAAGAATCTGAAAAAGAAAAAGTATATATATAACTGAATCACTTTACTGTACACTTGAAACATTGTAAACCAACTATACTTCAATAAAAAAAACAAAACAATGCAAAACAAAAAACTTTACAACCTGAACTCCACCTGCTTTCTAAATCATCTGCTTCTATAGCCTGGGCTCCAGCTTGGGAAAGGTCTGGTGTTTATCTTGCCTTCACTTTTACTTATTAATTCACTTGCCCCTACATGGCAATATCCCTGCCTCTTCATTTCAATTTCCATCCATTCTTCAAGGCCACAAAGACCTTTGTCTTCCCTTACCTTTATGTGTGTGGGACAGAGCTCCTTTGAACCTTTGAACTCTGGACAAAGTTTTTTCCTCATCTCATATGGCACTTATATAAAACTTCAAATTGCAGATATTTGGCTTTTTAACTCATTCTCCCTAGTTAATTAAAGCTTCATGAAAACAGGAAGTGTCTCACTCATTTCTTGTCAGCTATTCAACCTAGTATGCAAGACCTTATACACAGTTGGTGCTTATTTAATATTAGTTGAACATAATTAAATTAAAAGCTTGAAGGTTTTCATCCCTGGTCTTCTGGAACTGTGTTTCTGAAACTTCAACCTGCCAGGTAACTTTTTTAAAAGCGAAATTAACCTTCAAGAAGATGATAAAAGGGACTCCCCTGGTGGTCCAGTGGCTAAGACTCCGTGCTTCCGTTGCAGGGGGCATGGGTTTGATCCCTGCTCGGGGATCTAAGATCCCACATGCCACATGGTGCAGTCAATAAATAAATAAATAAATGTACTATTGAAAAGATAACATAGCAACACTTAAAAAAATAAAAAGACGATGATAAAAAAATGATAAATAAAAGAGTTAAACTTTCAGGAAACGGTGACAGCCTTTGTTTTCTTCGCCAGCCAAGACAGACTCAACCATGCAATTAAAAGCAAATGAAGTGAGCTGGGTTCCTTGGTGAAAAAAACGTTGAATAATATCTCACAGTGGCTCTACGTCACCACAATGCAGTGGGTTAAAGCATTTTCCACTTGGAATCCAGGGCAACTTAAAAGGATTATTGATTTTTTTCCTCTACTTATAAATGAGACTCACATATTAGGAGTGAGAGCTGCAGACACAACTTAATGGCCTTTCTCGTTGGCTTCTTTTTCCTAACATAAACAGAATCACTTTCAGTGGTTAAGAGGATATTAAGCAGTAAATCTTGTAATTGTGTGTATGTGACTGTCTGTACCTTGAGAGCAAAACTTAGCAGCAACGTTTTTAATTCTAAAAAGATCAGTTCTGTTCACTTAGCATTAGAAATCTCAACATCGAAATGTGTGCTTTCTCTTCCTGGTCTGGTGTTGGAAATTTGTTCATGCCTCAGCACTAATACACAGGTTCAGCTTGAAACAATCACTTTATTGAAGACATAAGAGCTTGCTTGACCTTGTTTTAGACATGAAGTTTAAAATAAACTTATTGATTCCTACCATGTTATCTTAAGGAGAAAGGTACTAAAATATGAAACAGTGGGGGAGCCCATATTAAAGTTGCCCCAAACAAAAGCTATGAGGTTGTTACTCATTAAAATCAGATTTTCTTTCGTACCTGTTGGATTTTGCCTTCATGATTTAATTAGGGACTTTCTGAAAACAAGTTGAGGCTTGATGGGCTTCCTATTTTTTTGGTGCTAGTTCCTTGCTCAGAGTGTTAAATTATTTGCTCTAGCTTTTCACTCTTTGGGAGTGACCTCTTTCAATCATTTCTTTCTTTGTTTCAGAAAGGTTTTCTATTTCTTCTTTCCTGGCTGTTCGTTGAGGTCTATTATCCCCTATAACTCTAGAATAGTCCCACACTTCTCTCCTTTGTGGTCATCCACACCTACAAGCCATCAGGGCCATTTTTATGATTTGAAAGGTACTGAGTAGACACTCTATCTAAACATACAAGCTTCTCCAACACACACACACACCACACAAACACACACACACACACACACACACACACACACACAGAGTCAGTTGTTATATCTGAAGTTCTCCCACTGAAAATTTGTTCAGTTTAGTTCAGTTTGTTCAGCAACAAATACATTGCACAGATTTTGTCAGAATCATTCTATTAGATACCAGAGTTACAAAGATAATATTCTGCGATTTATCTAGGACTGTGTGCCAAGCACAGAGGTAAGTGGTATGTGTATATATATTTATACTCTTTTCATCCTTACAACATCTCTCTGAGGTAAGTATTATAACCCACATTTTTCATATGAAGAAAGTGAGGTTCAGGGAGTTAAGTAATTTAGCTGAGGTCACAGAGACTCCAAAATTAGCAGGTTTTTTTTTTTTATTCCAAAGGGTGGGGTCTACCTGAAATTATTTCTATGAGTAAGAGAGTTGCTGTCTCAGTGGTTGATGGTCAGGGAGAAAATGGAAATAACTCTTGAGAGTTTGAAAAGAGCCCTCAATTTTGGCAAGGATACCATTTTTATAGATAAGAGCTTCAGAGAATTTTTTAACTTTGTAAGTTTACAAACATGATGTGTCAGTTATCAATCTGTAATTCTCAGCTTCAAATCCACCCTTCACAGCTAGCTATTCAGTAACAGAGATAGACCCTGTGTATTAGTTTGCTAGGGCTGCCATAACAAAGTACCACAGACTGGGTGGCTTAAAAAACAGAAATTTATTTTCTTATGATTCTGGAGCTTAGAAGTCTGAGATCAAGATGTCAACAGGGTTGGTTTCATTCTGAGGCATTTCTCCTTGGCTTGTAGATAGTTGTCTTCTCCTTTGTCCTCCCATGGTCTCCTCTTTGTGCATGTCTATATCTTAATCACCTCTTCTCATAAGGGCACAAGAAATATTGGATTAGGGCCATCCTAATGACCTCATTTAACCTTAATTATCTCTTTAAAAACCACATCTTCAAATACAGTTAATTCTAAGGTACCTAGGGTTACAACGTCAACATATGAATTTGGAGGGACATGATTCTACCCTTAACACCCTGTAAATATTTCTCCTTTTCAGCCTGCATGGTATTAAGCATTGACAGTAGAAGCTGCTGAAGGCACACTGGAGAAGGAGAGGTGTCTCTCTCTCTCTCCCTGGTTCTGGCATGCTCCTCTAGCTACGCTTCTTATCATGGGCAGCACAGCATCTGTGACATCAGTCCCTGCAGCAGGGGTGGTTTCTGTAGCACGTGGTTCCAGCGGCATCCACCAAGCAGCAGCACATGGCAACTCTCCATGGACAGCTCCTCCCAGCTTCCTCTTTGGGGGCTTTTTAGTGAAGAGTCACCAGCATGACACCTACCATGAAGAGTGTCTCCAGGCACCCTCTTGGGTGGCTATACAACAGAACATGCTGCTAGTCTGGTACTTCCCCATAAAATGCTGCACAGAGCGCTCTGAGATGTAGTGCCTCTCCAGGGCACTTTCTGCCAGCATCCTGGAGAGTGTTTTCCCAGCAAAAGCTGCTAACATGGCACCTCCCTGTGGTTGGCTTCCTCTGACCCAACCAGGACTCTCTTGGATGATCTTGCAGCCTCAGCAAACATGTCTGCCATCCAGTGAGCTATAGCTGCACCCTCTCTGATAGTCTGGATCTCAGTCCTGGGAAGAAAGGGTCTCCCAGATTTTTTCCTTCCTTAAGTATCCTTTTTTTTTTCCTAGGGGTACTTGCTGTTTCCTTTACTTGCAAGTCCTCTATTCTCTAGAGTATTTTACTCCTCACTAGTCAATCTCCTGTTACTCCAATCCTCTGTAATAATTCTTTATAATAATTTTTTTTCTCAAATTACTTTGCTATTTCTGTCTCCTAGTTATACTTTAACTGATACAACTGGTAAGCGGCAAACCCAGTACTCAGGTAATCCCATAAGAAAGAAAATTGCATAGGTGCTCTAAAGGTTGGAAAAGAAACTGTAAAACTACATTCTCTCCAGAGGATGATGTCATATATCTAGAACGCCCAACAGAATCTCCAGAAAAGCTATTAGAACTAACAAGAACATTCAATAGGCTAGCTATCTCATGCAAATCAATAGCATTCTTTATGCCTGCAATAGACATAGAAAATGTAAGAGAAAACAATAACAATCTATTCTTACAGTAAAAAAATTGTAAAGAACCTAAGAATTACTTAGTCAAAGAATAAATAAGACCATTACAAAAAACAAATAAAATAAATTGAAAATAAATTAAAATAAATTATTTAAATGACATCAATAAAGAGATATATGCATGTTTATAAACAAGATTAATAAACATAAAAAGTCAATCCTCCACAAATTAAATTCAATAAAATTCCATTCAGAAACTCAGAAGAATTTTAGGGGAATTTGAAACATATTTAATTTAAAAAACAATGATTGTTAAAGTGTTAAATCATCTGTGAAAAACAAAAGCAAAGAGTTAAGGACCGATTTTAACATATATTGATAAAACTGAAATCCAAAATAATTAAAATAATGTGGTATTACAGAACAGATAAGTAGGCCACTGAAATAGAATGCAGAGGTCAAAAATAAAACTATGTATATATAGGAACTTGATATGTTAAAAGTAAACAACAGAGCAAGGGGAATAGAATACACTTTTATGTAAATGACTTTGGGAGAGCTGGCACATTCTAAGAAGAAAATAAAACTGAACGCATGTCTTATGTACAAAGAAAATTCAAAATGATTGAACTACACATAAAAGGTAAATTTATAGAATCAGTAGAAGAAAACGTAGTAGAACATTTTTGTGACCTATGTCTGAAGAAAGACTTCAAGAAGCACAAATGATAAAGAAAACATGATTTGACTGTATTAAAATTTAAATTATCTATTCAAAAAAAGGGCACTATAAATCAAATTAAACACATAGATTATAGACCAAGGAAAATATTTGCAATATCTAATGGGTTAATAGCTGAAAGATACCAAGAGCACAAATAAAAATAATAGAAAATCCAATAGAAATTATAGACAAGGGATGTAAAGGCAATTCATAAAAGAAGATGCCCAAGCATATTACAGGATGCTCAAAATCACTAATAACCATAAAAATGAATATTAAAATAACACTGACATACCACTTCACATCTATCAAAATGGCAACAATTAGAAACCTACATAATACCAAGTATTGTCAAGGTTGTGAGGAGATGGAAACTTTCATGCACTGCTGGTGGGAATGTAAAATGATTTAATCATTGTCAAAAGCAATCTGGAAGTATTTTTAAATTAATTATGCATTTGACCTATGATACCATGATCCCATTCTTAGGTAACTATGTAAGAAAAAGTCTATACGAGGACATATACAAAGATTATCATCCAGATACTGCATTCATAGGAAATTAGAGATAAATTAGTTGTTTATTACTAAGGAAACCATTAATTAAATTGGGGCAGATGCATACTACAGAATACCATGCAGCATGTAGAAACAACAAATTCAGCAACATGGAGGTATCTTACAATTCAATAGACTTGAATGAATATAGTAAAAACAGAATGAAGTTATAGCACAGTGCCATTTATGAACATTTATAAACAACTAAGACAAATTTTAGGATAGAAGTCTTGTGAGACTATATATGAAACTTGTGCGAATAAATGCCTTCAAAACACAATAATCAAAACAGTACACTGCTGGCATAAAGACAGACAAATAGACCAATGGAATAGAATAGAGAGCCCAGAAATAAACACTTGGCTATGTAGTCAAATGATCTTCAACAAGGATGCCAAGACCACTCAATAGGGAAAAGCCAGTCAACAAATGGTGTCGGGAAAACTGGAAACATGCAAAAGAATGAAGCTGGACCACTATCTTACACCACATACAAAAATTAACTCAAGATGGAATAAAGACCTAAATGTAAGATCCAAAACTCTAAAACTCCTAACAGAAAAATATAGGAGAAAAAATTCATAATATTGGATTTGGCAATGATTTCTTGGATAGGACACCAAAAGTACAGGTAACAAAAGCAAAAATAGACAAATGGGACTATATCCAACTTAAAAACTTGTATACCAAAGTACACTACCAATAGAGTGAAAAGGCAATCTACAGAATGGGAGAATATATTTGGAAATCATATATCTGATAAGGAATTAATATCCAGAATATAAAAGAAGTCTTACAACTCAACAACAAAAAATCAAATAACCCAATTTAAAAACGGGCAAAGGACATTTCTCCAAAGATGATATACAAATGGCCAATAAGCAAATGAAAAGATGCCCAAAACCACAATGAGCTATCACCTCACACCCATTAGGATGGCTACTGTTAAAATATAAACTTTTTTTTTTTTTGTGGTACGCGGGCCTCTCACTGTTGTGGCCTCTCACTGTTGCGGAGCACAGGCTCCAGAAGCGCAGGCTCAGCGGCCATGGCTCACGGGCCCAGCCGCTCCGCGGCATGTGGGATCTTCCCGGACCAGGGCACGAACCTGTGTCCCCTGCATCGGCAGGCAGACTCTCAACCACTGCGCCACCAGGGAAGCCCAAAATATAAACATTTTTTAAAAGTGTTGGTGAAGACATGAGAAGTTGGAACACTTGTGCACTATTGATGGGATTGTAAAATCATGCAACTACTGTGGAAAACAATATGGAAATTCCACAAAAACTTAAAAACAGAACTATGATATGATCTAGCAATCCCACTTCTGGGTATATATCCTAAAGAATTAAAAGTAGGTACCAAAGAGATATTTGCACACCCATGTTCACAAAGGCACTATTCACAATAGCCAAGTGGAGGGAGTGACCCAAATGTTCATCAGTGGATGAATGGATAAACAAAATGTGGTATATACATACAATGGGATATTATTCAACCTTTAAAAGGAAAGAAATTCTGTCACATGCTACAACAAGGATGAACCTTGAAGATATTATGCTAAATGAAATAAGCCAGTCATAAAAGACAAAAACTGTATATGTGAGATACTTAAAAGTAACCAAATTCATACAAACATAAGGTAGAATGGTTGTTACCAGGGGAGGGGGGAAAGGGAAGTTGTTATTTAATGGATACCAAGCTTCAGATTTGCAAGATGAAAAAGTCTTGTAGATCTGTTTCACAACAATGTGAATGTACTTAATACTACTGAGCTGTACACTTTAAAAATGGTGAAGATGGTAAATTTCAAATAAAAAATTTCTGTATTTACCACAATATCAAAAAAAGAATGCCTAAGGGCAGAGGGGAATGGAGATGAAGAACATAAATGACAGAAACACAATAAAAAGAAAGAAATGGGTAATAAAACAAAACGCAGTTCCTTGCACAAATTAATAATGTTAAATGGCTATAAATTTATAAGTGTGATTAATTTAACCATCTCGGCAAGTGTAATAAAATTTAATGAAATAAAGTAAAACAAAACAAAATAAAATAAAGGGCTATAGGAGTAAATGAGATCACCTAAGGAGGATTTATAACTAGAGGGAAGACGGCTGATCACAATGAGAAACATAGTAGAAAAGAAATAGCAAGCGAAGGGACTGAAGAGAAATTAACAAAAAAGTAGAAGGAAAATTGCGGATGTATGATGTTGACTCCTAAAGAACAGGGGTCAGCAAAACTATAGCCTATGAGTCAAATCTGACCCTTCTTCCACTCTCTGCCTCTGAACTCTCACCCCACCTGTTTTTATACAACCTCTGAGTTAAGAATGATTTCGTCTACAACAGAAAAGTTCGAACATAGACTGTATGGAAGGCAAAATTTGAAATATTTATTATCTGGCTTTTTACCAAAAAAAAATTTGATGATCCCTGCAGAAGAAGAATGATTTTAAGAAAGTGGAATTGGTGAACTATGTCAAATGTTATTGTGAGATGGAATAAAATGAGGACAAAAATATAACCACTGGTTGCCTTGGATTGTGTGTACTGAATGTGAGCTTTGCATCACTAAATTACAGATATGTAAAAATCTAACCCTTTCCCCCAAATTTGAATTTTACCAACTCTTGAGCTACCATTCTCAAAATTCAAGATATAATCAATCACATATCCATTGTGTTTTCCACAGATTCTTCTGAGTAAATACTTAATCCATTTTAGAGTCCAGATTAAACCCACCTAGGAGTGATCTAAGTTCCAGGCAGTTTACTTACCATTCTAGAATTGAGGAGAAAGACTGCCTGGTCCACAACAACTCTCTTTTCTCCACTGACCTCTACCAAGATGCACATTCCTTATAGATCTTTGATGGTTAGCAATCACCTTTGGTACATTATCTATCCTTTAATCACCATGTTTGATACTAGACACACTCTGTCCTCATCACACCAATTATGATGTCAGTTCAAGTCTTCCAGGTCACTCAAAGTCCCTTTTTCACCCCTCCCACTTGGGCATTAGGAAACCTTAGTATGCTCCGTCATGTACCATACTGAGTAAGCAGAAATCTGTGACCGCTCAGCCATCTACTGACATTCTGCTATTCAAAAAGTTTCTCTGAGGACTTGAATTTACACCAGGCTACACCAAGGAAGCAGAGAACTAGTCCTTTCTAATTTTGTTCTACCAAAACTTATCAAAAATGTAGAGGAAGTGAGTGTCTGGGCTTGAGACTTGCTTAGAGATATTTTCCAAGGTCTGACTCTCCTCCTTTCCTCTGACAATTCTGAAGCTTCCCTCAGTTTTAACATCTCTTCCAGTGGAAGAAAAACTAATTCTTACCATTTTTTAATTTGTTTTAAATTCTATTTAGTATGGCAAAATAAGGAATGGAAGAGGTGACGTTATAGCATATTCCACACATATTTAAAAATTAATAAAAGAATATTTCTTTTAAAAAAAGAATATTACTTTAAAAATGTAATGCCCATAAACTCAACAACTTGGATGAAATGACAAGTTCCTTAAAAGGCATAAAATGCTAAAACTCTCCCAAGAAGAAATAGATAACTTTGATAGCCCTGTATATTAAATAAAGTGAATTTTTAGTTAATACTTTTCTCCAAAGAAAAACCCAGTTCCAGATGTCTTCACTGTTGAATTCTATGATGCATTTAAAAAGGAAATAACACAAACTCTTTTAGAAAACTGAAGAGGATGAAATACTCCTGAGCTTATCCTGTAAGGTCAAGATTACTCTGATACCAAACTAGAAAAAGACATTACACAATTTTAAAAATCAACAGAATATATCCTTCATAAATATAGATACAAATATTCTAAACAAAATTTTAGCAAATGGAATCCAACATAAGCATTTGGTAAATTATAACATTCATTTCTGACTAAAACTATCCATAATACAGATGGAAGGGCACTTCCTCAAACTGATAAAAGGTATCTATGAAAAACCTACAGTTAACATCATACTTAATGGTAAAGTCAGATTAGGAGCATAATGTGAATTGTGTTGATGTCAGGTTAAAAACTAAGACTTTATCCATAGACCAGAGAGATGATAAATTGATTTCCTCTCTAATACCAACTCTGATAAACTACATTGACGAGGATTCTGAGACCACATTCAGCCTTCATAAGAGAGTCTTGATACTAGAGTGCTGTGAGGTGGTATGTATTTACATGTTAATTTTGCTACAAGCAACGGGAAGTCACTGACTGTTAGTGAGTATGGGAGTTGCATCGATAGAAAATAATAGAATCTAAACCTTGAAGGGGCATACACACTTAAATCTGTGGTTTAGAAGAGTGTACTGATGAGAGAATGTAGAATAATTCAAAAAAGAGACCAGGGCTTCCCTCGTGGCGCAGTGGTTGAGAGTCCACCTGTCGATACAGGGGACACGGGTTTGTGCCCCGGTCCGGGAGGATCCCACATGCTGCGGAGCGGCTGGGCCCGTGAGCCATGGCCACTGAGCCTGCGCGTCCGGAGCCTGTGCTCCGCAACGGGAGAGGCCACAACAGTGAGAGGCCCGCGTACCGAAAAAAAAAAAAAAAAAAGAGACCAAATACGAAGCTATGTATTATAATATACGCCATAATGAGGTGCCTTCCTAAGAATATAGAAAGAGGTATATAAGATTGCTTATGCCTGTGAGCATCAGACAAGAGATATGCCAAACCATACTAAACAACCAGATGGTCCTTAGACTAAGACTTTATAGGAACTCAGTAGAAGATTTTGTCATAGCTCAAGAAATAATTATAATCAAAAGGGGGTAGCAATTATTATAATTATAGAAAGTGGAATGCCAACAAAGAAGGAAGTGTCAATCTATCCATAGTACTCTTCAAGGGAAAGGAGGTCCTGGACCATGAAAGGTATTGCCTGATACTAGTGACCACTGTGACTCTAAAGGTGATACAAATCCATTAGACTTTCACAGCTCCGTAACACTAGCCATTCACATCATCTGACCAGCTCATCTTCTCTGATTCTATTCCTACCACCAACTTGCTAATTATCTTTTGGTTTGCATGTAATTAACCTTTAGAAAGAGTATACTGACTAGTGAACTCTGATCTCTGGTCTGTTTGATTTTTATTATAACTTTTAAAACTAGCATTAAGTTCTATATATTCATTTATTATAACTTTAGCCAGTTAAGCCCCAGAGCCCTCTAATTTCCACCTGTATTAATTCTCATATTTCTAAGACTACAGAGCTGAGACCCTCAACCTGAATTGCAATGGGTACATGAAGATATTAACACTATAGAAATATATAGCTCTGTCTTACTGCTTACCTTCAAATTGTAACAGAGAATAACACATACTGGTTACATTGTAATATAAAGAAGTTAAAGGCAGAAGATATACCTAAGCAGAGTGAATACCTTAACACTAATTCTGTTGTCATATACCCCAAACACAGATAAAATTGAGTTACATAGCACTATAAGACTAATGCAGCTATTATGTTTAGAAACAAAAACTCTATCATATATTTGTATTTTAGAATTTAAATTGACAATTATAGAAGATAAGAAAACATTGTCTAGAAATCTGATGAAGAAATGAAATATATTTCACTTCTTTGCCACTCCTGGTATTGAAAAATGACATTTTTGAAAGGATAACTGTCTCACTTGAATATAATTATCCATTTTGCATTAAGTTTTAAATAATTTTGACAGGCAAATATTAACATATTCCCTTACAAAAATATCAAACATTTAAATTATTGTCTCCTTTAACAGTTCATATTCTAAAAAAAAAAATTATTTTTGCAATTCTACCCTATATTGGCTCTTTTATTTCCTGACTCCCATGATATATTTCTTTGAGTATTAATGCCTTCCACATATTAACCTCAGTTCATGTTTTCTGAAATTAAAAAATGTATATGAATAATATCAGGCATGTTTTTGGCATTTGTACATTTTGAAGCTTACAAATATAGTTCAAGATAAGAAACTGCCAGAGACTCCGGGGAAAACAGATAACAAACACTGAATTGTTTGCCATAGGTCATATTGACATCATGTACATTCACTAAGAGAGAGATAACAACATCCTGCTAAATCATTCTAGGAAAAAAGGACAAAAGCTTAATAAAACAATTAGTGGAATATTTTTTCACCTATTTAAAGGCTGATTATGAAATGACTACTTATTACCCCCAGAGTTGTTAGTATAATACCCAGAGAAAGAAGTATGAACATTTGTTTAGACAGTGGTTATAATCAGACCAGGGTCGTATTTTATGTGACTTATGAGGAAATCTTGAAATAGTACAAAGACAGTAAATTGATATCTGTTACACTTTTGTATGAAAAAATATAATATTATCCTCAGGAAATTTGGAGATAAAATTTAAAGTTCACAATTTACATAAATCTATGTAGCTTCCCTTTCTTCTCTTTAACAGTAAACCTACATATATGAGCTAACTTATAAGAGTTCCAAGAAATAAGAAAAAGATGAAAACTATACTAAGAAAAAAACTGTCTCATATCTGATTTTGAGGAAAAAAATTCCTCTCAAAGACCTAGTTTAGTAGCGGTAGACAGTACTATTATTTTAGAATTTGCCTGATGAGCTGGAGGTGTTGCAGAGGGGTGTCTACATCATGGGACCAATAAAACTCATGTTCTCAGATTCAATCAGCATTTAGCCCTCATAGTGTGGAGTACAAGTTTAGGGAGAACAAAAATACATATGCAGAAGTTCCACCATACCATGCTAAAGTAAAATTTAATAAAAAATAATGGGTGTTACATGGCTGGAATTTTCTCCACTTAATTTCCAGACTTATTATTCAAATGCTTAACTGACAGTTTGAAACCAGACAGCTAAAAACTCCATCTAGACATGTCATGAACTGCAAACCCATCATGCTGAAAATTAGATTCACTACATATTCATTTAAAAATTATTTTGAGAAGTTATTCTGTTCAAGGCAATCTGTCTTTTTCCCCTCCCAATTCTACTCCCTCTTTCAGAACACCTAAATCTCAGGGCAGTGGACTGAAGGCTAAGTATTTCTGTTTATATATACACCAAAGTTAGCTACTTTATCAAACACTTTTACTTCTTTATAAATATGGACACTATTCAGTAAATAATTGCACAAAATAACCTGCTAACTTGGCCTGGTGTCTTCAGTTCTCTCTACACCTTCTCGTTTCAGAAGCTTATTGCATTGGTATTGGTACAATATCCACAGGTCTCTATTTATATAATTGCTACAGTGGCTCTCCATTAGTGCCAGGGTTTTAGTTGACAATAATAGAATCAAAAGAATATAACTATCAAACACAGGAAGAGTAGACTTTGGTTTCAATCATACTAATTTTTTGGGTGATTGAGAAAATCACTGCTTTAGTGAGGGTATTTTAAAACTTTGGTTTATACCTAAAGACAGTAGGAGAATAAAAGATAATTGATGAATTCAGAGCATAAATTCTAAGTAGGGTTGTTTTGTTCCTTTTTAACTACCAAAACACATCTGTTATAATTTCCTGTCTCTGAACAAGCACACACACACACACACACACACACACACACACACACACACAGAAAATTACATGAATCACTTTTTTTTTTTAACTGGAACCTGAAAAGGTTTTGCTCTATTTAAGGTCTATGATACTTTACACAATTACATAATAAACCCTTTTTCTAGCTTAGTTTTCTTCCACTTTGCTTCAGGATAAATTGTAACAGTAACTATTTACAATATTCTGACCAAGATTTTAGAAAAATAAAAGAAAAGAAAAAGAAGAAAATGTTAGATCTATTACTTCATCTACCCAGGCTGCTGTAACAAAATACTATAGACTGGGGGGCTTAACCAACAGACATTTCTTTCTTACAGTTTGAGAGTCTGGGAAGTCTAAGATCAGATACCAGCAGATTCAATTTCTGGTGAGGACCCTCTTTCTGAGTTGTGGGTTATCACCTTCTTCTTTATTTTTTTTTAAATTTTTATTGGAGTATAGTTGCTTTACAATGTTGTGTTAGTTCCTACTGTATCGCAAAGTGAATCAGCTATTCATAGACATATATCCCCACTTTTTTGGATTTCCTTCCCATTTAGGTCACCGCAGAGCACTGAGTACAGTTCACCATGCTACACAGCAGGTTCTCATTAGTTATCTATTTTATACATAGTAGTGTATACATGTCAATCCCAATTTCCCACTTCATCCCACCCACAACCCCCCCGGTATCCGTACGTTTGTTCTCTACGTCTGTGTCTCTATTTCTGCTTTGCAAATAAGACCATCTATACCATTTTTTTTAGATTCCACACATATGCATCAATATATGACATTTGTTTTTCTATTTCTGACTTACTTCACTCTGTATGACAGTCTCTAGGTCCATCCACGTCTCTACAAATGACCCAGTTTCATTCCTATCATCTTCTTCTTGTGTTCCTACATGGTGGTGACAGCTCTGATGTCTCTTCCTCCTTTATACACGTGCTAATCCCATCATGAGGGCTTCAATAGATGAATTTCGGGAGACACAATTTAGTCCATATCAGTCTGCTTATAGTATTAATTTGATCATCCTCAAAATCACTTCAATGTTATTGAATGATATGGAAAAAACTGTCATATTTAACAAGGCCAAGTTTATTACAACCTATTTTTCCCCTTTATAAATCATTTTTCAGTAGAAGAAGAAATTTATAATACTTGTAAATCCATCAACACAGATCAAAATATTGGCAAAAATAATACCCTGAAAATATTTGTTATATTTACTTATAGTTAGTATGCTTTCTTTTGAAAATATTAAAGAAATTAATTTTGTATATTATAAGATTGTTTTTATCCATTTCTAATGATAGTAACTACTTGTAACTTGTAACTACTTCTATAAGACATGGCGCCACTAGTGAAAGACAAATGCATCAAATAGGAATATTATATGATTTAGGTAAGCTAGGCTGAAGTAGTAAACGGACGTCAAATTTTAGCAGCTTAAGACAATTCGAGCTTGTTTCTCAGTCATGGGTATGTGCCCCTGGCTGATGGAGACTCTTCTTCATGCTACAATTTAGGGACTCAGACTCTTTTCACACTGTGACTCTGCTATGCCCTCAGGGCTTCAATATTATTACCTGGCTTTAGGATGCACAAGAAAAACACTCTTACTTCTTAAAAGTTTTACCTGGAATGTGAACACATAATTTCTACTCACAAGGTCATACCCAGATTCAAAGGGGATAGACAAATACAGTTCCAGACTAAGAACAGCCATCATTCTACATCCTGAAAGGGTGAATACATTTTGCTGAACATTAAGCTGCCTTTTCCACCATTATGCTCTATAAGCATAGAAGCATTCATTCAAGAAATATAAGTTTTGGAAAAGAAAGAAAAAAAATTCTTAAAAGTCATAAACCCTTCTGGAAAATATATATTTGATATCTACATGTGGCATAGTTGTTTTATTTTGATAGTTCTTAAAATTGTTTGAAATCACTGCTTTGTTGACTAAGGACATAAATTTATTCATTTTAGTGTTTGGCCAAACAGAAATATTGCAGAAACATGTGTAATGGTGCAACAATATGACCCTGATTCATTCAGTTCCCTAATCATGATTTCTAAAACATTATCTACAGACGGAAAATATAAATGCACATCTGTTTCCTGACTCTTTTTATTTGTATATCAAAAGTCAATAGGTATCTAGGATCCTGACTATGTAAACACTGACATTAAAAACTAGGATGGAATACCAATGAATTTCTCACAAGTTTATTTACTAGTTACAAACAAGGAGTTTCAATATCTATGTTTCTAGCTGCAACCACTCACTCAAACTCCAAATGAATTTCCAGTTGATTAAATTCTCTAACAGTGTAATGTACTGTTTACTCAAATTTAATAAGTCTAACACTAAATGTATCTTCTTCCCCTTAAACTTGAAACTTGCTTCTCTTCAAATATCTTGGTAAGTGAGGCAATAATGAATTATTGGCACTCATGTAAGAGGTGTCAGATCCTCGTCAATATGTTATCAAGGAAAGCATTTTAGGAAAACAGAATCACACAGTGACAAAAAGCAAAGAAAAGAAAAGCAATGCAGCTACCAATACTGATCAAGATAGTTCTTCAGGCAGGCATGATTATTAAACAAAGAAGGATCACTAAACATTTAAACAGATTCAGCAGCAAGGAAGAGACGAAAGAATAACAAATCAAACTGATCCTATATAAAAGCAGCAATAACTCAAGAAGAGAAAATAGTTTCATGTAAAATCCAATGATTATCCTCAAATAGATCAAGAGACCATTGAATTCATAAAAAGAAACTGCTTGAGGTATAAAAGAATAAGAAAACAAAGAGTTCATAGAAATTAAAAATACAAGTTCCATTCAATCACCAAATTTTCTGAGTCTAAAGGACCATGCTAGTAGAATTTTGAGATAAAATACAAGACACTCAGCTAGATTTGAGTTTCAGATGAGCAATAAGCAGGGTTTTTTTTTAGTGTGAGTATATCCCGAATATTGCATGGGATATCCCTATACAAAAGGTCATTTGTTGTTCTTCTAGAGTTTGAGTTTGACTGGGTGTCCTGTATTTTTATTTGTTAAATCTTACAGTCTTATGTGCTAGAAACTTCAGGAGTGAGGGGTGGATATCATATGCAAAGAGCAACACAAAGAAACTGTAAAGAACATTTGTATTTTTTTGATGTTAAAAATATAATTTCCAGATTAAAAATTAAATTGCTGAGTATAAGAATGACATAGCTCAAGACTTCAGTCTAAAAGACAGGGTCAGGGAATTTTCTTATAAGTTGGATCAAAAAAGATAGAAATGAAAACCATGAGGGAAAAATTACAGGATATGGAGATTAGATTTTAAAAGCTAGAGGTAACAACAAGGAAAATGGAGAGAAAGAGGGTTTTTTTAAAGTACTGTGTTTTCAGAGTTCAAATATCCCCACAACTAAGGCACCTGTTTGATGCTAGTGGGGGACCCTGAAGCCCCAAGAGAAGGGAAGAGCCCCCAAGAAAACTGGTAGGGGGACACTGATGAGGGAGGAGAAGTGGAGGCCGGACAGGACCAGCACCCCTGAGGGGTGACTGAGACAGGGGAGAGTTTCCCATGCCTGGAGGGACCCTCAGGGGCTCCAATCAGGGGGAAGTGGGTCAAACATTTCCCCTACCCAATCAGCCAGGGAAGGCTGCCCAAATCTCGGCCAGATCCTAAACCCTCAGAGGTCCCCTCTGGGCTGGGTTGGTCCTGGCAGCATAGGAGGGAGGCCAGGAGAGAACAGGAGAGGCAGGAGGGGCTCTTCAGGACCAGAGGAGCGGGAAAAGAGCAGAGGGTGTTTGCCTCACCCACTTGGGCACTGGAGGCCTGCTGGGCTCCCAGGTGGGGTCCCCTGCCCTCTGAGACCAGAGGTGGGAGGCACACCTGGGCCCCTTCTGTTCTGTTAAGCCTAAGACTCACCCCCCACACCCCCCAAACCCCCCACACACACCCGCAACACCCCCTTCCCACCTTTTCGAGCCCTGTAGGTCCTAAGCATAGGCCCTGCCCACTGAACAGCCCTCACCCCTGCTTAGGCCCTGCCCTCCACAGCCAAGGTTTTTTCCACATTTTCTTTTTTCTCCTACTCTTTTTTTACTATTGTGGTTCTGTTTTTTGTTGTTTCATCTATATTTTTATATTATATTTTTTCTAACATAGCTGTTAGTTTCAGGGGCTAATTTTATTTTTTACTTTGTTATTGTTCTCCTTTTTTTTTTTTTTTTTGCTGCCCTACATAGCTTACAGGATCTTGACTCATGAACCAGGGGTCAGGCCAAAGCTCCTGTGGTGAGAGCTCCAAGTCCAAACCACAGGACTAACAGAGAACCTCAGACCCCAGGGAATAATCATCAGAGTGAGGTCTTCCAGAGGTCCTCACCTAAGCACCAAGACCCAGCTCTACCCAACAGCCTACAAACTGCAGTGTTGGAAGCCTCAGGCCAAACAACCAGTAAGACAGGAACACAATCCCACTCATAAAAAAAGGAAAAGAAAATGAGACAGCAAAAAAATATGTCACAGATGAAGGAGTAAGGTAAAAACCTATAAGACCAAATAAATGAAGAGGAAAGAGGCAATCTACCTGAAAAAGAATCCAGAGTAATGATAGTAAAGATGATCCAGAATCTCAGAAATAGAATGGAGGCACAGATTTAGAAAATACAAGAAATGTTTAACAAAGATCTAGAAGAACTAAAGAACACATAAACAGAGATGAACAACACAAAAACTGAAAAGAAAATTATACTAGAAGAAATCAATAACAGAATAACTGAGGCAAAAGAATGAATAAGTGAGCTGGAAGACAAAATGGTAGAAAAAACTGCCAAGGAGCAGAATAAAGAAAAAAGAATGAAAAGAATTTAAGACAATCTCAGAGGTCTCTGGGACAACATTAAATGCATGATAATTCTAATTATAGGGGTCCCAGAAGAAGAAGAGAAAAAGAAAGGTTCTGAGAAAATATTTGAAAAGATTATAGTGGAAAACTTCCCTAACATGGGAAAGGAAATAGTTACCAAAGTCCAGGAGGCACAGAGTCTCCCATACAGGTTAAACCCTAGGAGAAACACACCAAGACACATATTAATCAAACTAACAAAAATTAAATTCAAAGAAAAAATATTAAAAGCAACAAGGGAAAATCAACAAAAAAACATACAAGGGAATAGCCATAATGTTATCAGCTGATTTTGCAGCAGAAACTCTGCAAGCCAGAAGGGTGTGACAGGATATATTTAAAGTGATGAAAGAGAAAAACATACAAACAAGATTACTCTACCCAGCAAGGATCTCATTCAGATTCGACAAAGAAATCAAAAGTTTTTCAGACAAGCAAAAGCTAAGAGAATTCAGCACCACCAAACCAGCTTTACCACAAATTCGAAGGAAACTTCTCTAGGTAGGAAACACAAGAGAAGAAAAGGACTCACAAAAACAAACCCAAAACAATTAAGAAAATGATAACAGGAATGTACATATCAATAATAACCTTGAATGTAAATGGATTAAATGTCCCAACCAAAAGACACAGATTGGCTGAATGGATACAAAATCAAGACCCATAAATATGCTGTCTACAAGAGACCCTCTTCAGACCTAGGGACACATACAGACTGAAAGTGAAGGGATGGAAAAAGATATTCCATACAAATGGAAATCAAAAGAAAGCTGGAGTAGCAAAACTCGTATCAGATAAAATAGACTTTAAAATAAAGACTGTGACAAGAGATAAGGAGGAACACTACATAATGATCAAGGGGTCAATCTAAGGAGAAGATATAACAATTATAAATGTTTATGCACCCAACATAGGAACACCTCAATACATAAGGAAAATGCTAACAACCATGAAAGGGGAAATTGACAGTAATACAAAATAGTAGGGGATTTAACACCTCACTTACACCAATGGACAGATCATCAAAACAGAAAATAAATAAGGAAACACAAGCTTTAAATGACACAATAGACCAGAAAGATTTAATTGATATTTAAAGAACATTCCACCAAAAAGTGGCAGAATACACTTTCTTCTCAAGTGCACATGGAACATTCTCCAGGACAGATCACATCTTGGGCTACAAATCAAGCCTCAGAAAATTTAAGAAAATTGAAATTGTATCAAGCATCTTTTCTGACCACAATGCTATGAAATTGGAAATCAATTACAGGAAAAAAAAAACTGTAAAAACCACAAATACATGGAGGCTAAACAGTGACCTACTAAATAACCAAGAGATCTCTGAAGAAATCAAAGAAGAAATTAAAAAATACATGACATGAAAACACAATGACGCAAAACCTATGGGACACAGCAAAAGCAGTTCTAAGAGGGAAGTTTATAGCAATTCAATCTCACCTCAAGAAACAAGAAAAGTCTCAAATAAAAAATCTAACCTTACACCTAAAGCAACTAGAGAAAGAAAAACAAAGAAAACCCAAAGTCAGTAGAAGGAAAGAAATCATAATGATCAGAGCAGAAATAAATGAAATAGAAATGAAGAAAACAATAGCAAAGATCAATAACACTAAAAGCTGGTTCTTTGAGAAGATAAACAAAATTGATAAACTCTTAGCCAGACTCAAAAAGAATAGAAGTGAGAGGACCCAAAACAATAATATTAGAAATGAAAAAGGAGAAATCACAACTGACACGACAGAAATACAAAGGATTTTAAGAGACTACTACAAACAATTATATGCCAATAAAATGGACAACCATGAAGAAATTGACAAATTCTTGGAAACGTACAATTTTCCAAGACTGACCAGGAAGAATGAGAAACTATAAACAGACCTATAACAAGTAATGAAATTGAAACTGTAATTAAAAATCTTCCAACAAACAAAAGTCCAGGACCAGATGTCTACACAGTAGAATTCTACCTAACATTTAGAGAATAGCTAACACTGGTCCTTCTCAAACTTGTCCAAAAAATTGCAGATGGAGGAACACTCCAAAATTCATTCCATGAAGCCACCATCACCCTGATATCAAACCCAAAAAAGATATCACAAAAAAATAAAATTATAAACCAGTATCACTGATGAACATAGATGCAAAAATCCTAAACCAAATACTAGCAAACAGAACCCAACAACATATTAAAAGGATCAAACACCATGATCAAGTGGGATTTACCCCAGGGATGCAAGGATTCTTCAACATATGCAAATCAATCAACGTGATACACCATATTAACAAATTAAGGAATAAAAACCATATGATCATCTCAGTAGATGCAGAAAAAGCTTTTGACAAAATTCAACACCGATTTATGATAAAAACTCTCCAGAAAATGGGCATAGAGGGAACCTACCTCAAGATAATAAAGGCCATTATGACAAACCCACAACAAACATCATACTCAAAGGTGAAAAACACAAAGCATTTCCACTAATATCAGGAACAAGACAAGGATGTCCACTCTCACCACTCTGATTCCACATAGTTTTAGAAGTCCTAGCCATGGCAATCAGAGAAGAAAAAGAAATAAAAGGAATACAAATTGGAAAAGAAGTAAAACTCTCACTGTTTGCAGATGACATGATACTATACATAGAAAATCCTAAAGATGCTACCAGAAAACTACAAGAACTGATCAATGAATTTGGTAAGGTTGCAGGATACAAAATTAACGTACAGAAATCTCTGGCATTCCTATACACTAACAATGAAAAATCAGAAAAAAGAAATTAAGGAAACACTCCCATTTACAATTGCAACAAAAAGAATAAAATATGTAGGAATAAGCCTACCTAAGGAGGTGAAAGACTTCTACTCAGAAAACTATAAAACACTGATGAAAGAAATCAAAGATGACATAAACAGATGCAGAAATATACCATGTTCTTGGATTGGAAGAATCAATATTGTGAAAATGATTATACTATTCAAAGCAATCTACAGAGTCAATGCAAACCCTATCAAACTACCAATGTCATTCTTCACAGATTTAGAACAAAAAATTTTACAATTTGTATGGAAACACAAAAGACCCCGAATAGCCAAAGCAATCTTGAGAAAGAAAAACGGAGCTGGAGGAATAAGGCTCCCCAACTTCAAACTACACTACAAAGCTACACTAATCAAGACAGTATGGTACTTGCACAGAAACAGAAATATATATCAATGGTACAAGATAGAAAGCCCAGAGAAAAACCCATGCACATATGGTCACCTAATTTACCACAAAGGTGGTAAGAACATACAATGGAGGAAAGACAGCCTCATCAATAAGTGGTGCTGTGAAAACTGGACAGCTACCTGTAAAAGAATGAAATTAGAACACTCCCTAAGACCATACACAAAAATAAAACCAAAATGGATTAAAGACCTAAATGTAAGACCAGACACTTTAAAACTCTTAGAGGAAAACATAGGAAAAACACTCTTTGACATAAACAACCACAAGATCTTTTTTGACTCACCTCCTAGAGTAATGGAAATAAAAATAAACAAATGAGACCTAATTAAACTACCAAGCTTTTGCACAGCAAAGGAAACCATAAACAAGACAAAAAGATAACCCTCAGAATGGGAGAAAATATTTGCAAATGAAACAATGGACAAAAGATTAATCTCCAAAATATACAAACAGCTCATGGAGCTCAATATCAAAAAAACAAACAATTCAATTAAAAAAATGGGCAGAAGACCTAAATAGACATTTCACCAAAGAAGACATACAGATGGCTAAGAGGCACATGAAAAGCTACTCAACATCACTAATTATTAGAGAAATGCAAATCAAAACTACAAAGAGTCCTCACCTCATACCGGTCAGAATGGCCATTATCAAAAAATCTGGAAACAACAAATGCTGGAAAGGGTTTGGTGAAAAAGGAACCCTCCTGCACTGTTGATGGGAATGTAAATTGATACAACCACTATGGAGAACAGTATGGAGGTTCCTTAAAAGACAAAAGATAGAGCTATAATATGACCCAGCAGTCCCACTTCTGGGCATATACCCTGAGAAAACCAAATTCAAAAAGTGTCATGAAAAAAAAAAAAAAGTGTCATGTACCACAATGTTCATTTCAGCACTATTTACAATAGCCAAGACATGGAACCAATCTAAACGTCCATTGACAGATGGACACATATATACAATGGAATATTACTTTAGCCATAAAAAGAAATGAAATTGAGTTATTTGTAGTTAGGTGGATGGACCTAGAGTCTGTCGTACAGAGTGAAGTAAGTCAGAAAGAGAAAAACAAATACCGTATGCTAACTCATATATATGGAATCTAAAAAAAAAAAAAAAAAAAAAAAAAAAAGGTACTGATGAACTTAGTGGCAGGGCAGAAATAAAGACGTAGACACAGAGAATCGACCTGAGAACACAGGGGTCGGGAGGGGGAAGTGAGAGGTGCAGTGAGAGTAGCATCGACATATATACACTGCTGAATGTAAAATAGCTAGTGGGAAACAGCAGCATAACATAGGGAGATCAGCTCAGTGCTTTGCGATGACCTAGAGACGTGGGATAGGGAGGGTGGGAGGGAGGCTTAAGAGGGAGGAGATATGGGGACATATGTATGCATATGGCAGATTCACTTTGTTTTACAACAGAAACTAACACAGTATTGTGAAACAATTATACTCCAATAAAGGTCTATTAAAAATAAAGAAGAAAGTACTGTTTTCATTTTACATAGTGAAAAGTTAGTAGAAACTTTCTAAATTTGAAAATCCTTAAATAAATTATAAATATATTTTAATGTGTTTCAAGAAACCAGTGAATGAATTTATAATGATAATATATCTATCAAGGTGGAAGAGAAAAAATGCTAAAATAATTCTCTTTCAAATGGGAAGAATATAATGTCTCAAGATAAAGGTATTTATTATTTAGTCCTGTAGTGAAATATTTAGTCTGGTTTCCTCCAAAGCAGGGCTTCAGACTAAGGCTTTAATAAATGTAGTTTATTTGGGAAGTGATTCCAAGAATGAGCAAAACAGTGAGTGAAACAGAGAGGAATGAAAAGCAAACATATGAGCAGGTTATTGAGTTGGCTACCATCACAGGTGATTAAAACTCAATTCTAATGCGTTTCTGAGGAACATTAGAAAAATTAGTTTACATTAATCTCCCAGGAAATGAAACAGGAAAACATTTATCCATCCACTCCCAGGCCCATTGGTAAAGCCAACATGTGTTCTATCTAATGTCAACACAATCAAGAATCTCATCAAAAGCAAAAGACCTCAGGCAAGTGAATGTGTACAAACTGTTCTTTCTATGTGAAAACAAGTTGAATTTAACCATCCACTGATTGGCATTATAAAGATTACATTCACCAAATTAATAGCTATAATATGAAGTACTAGAGGTTGTGTTTATATTTTTTACTAAAGATACCATATCCAATAAAGGAACTGAGAGTACCATTTGTTTAATGCTCTGTTATTGCATCCTAATCTGTCATGATCAATTTGTGTTTGCAGGGGCCATAGAGGAAAATTAAATGGAGATATGATGTTGCCAACTCCTCTCTCCACAATCCTTTCAATCACAGTAGCACTAATCTATGTAGTTCCTCTGGGGATGTATTGTTGCTTCTGATTTTCTGTTTTTGCTGGGAAACAGGAAACAGATTAAGGGGTATCCACTTGACCCTTCCTACAATTATGGCACTTATTTCACAGGTCAGGAAATAAATTTTAGAGTTCTGCCAGTCATAAAATATATACTCAGTGGCCATGGAAATATCCTCGGAGTAGATACATGGACCATTGAACTCATCAAGAAAGTAACTTGAGCCAGAGTGCCATTTATATCCTGGACTCCATCAGCTCCCACCTTATCCAGAGGACCATAATGACATTTTGGGTCCTCTGATATCAGTGTTATCTCAGATTTTTATCCAAACAATCATCATAGAGTCTAGTTATTACCCTTTCCCCAGAATAGCTTACTTGGTAAATAACTATAGCCAGCTGGGGAAAAATTAGAATTTCTCTCAGAAATTAATGTGTTGATGTTGCAAAGACTTTTCTCAGTGGAATCTGGCCTCTTTTCAATCAATGGGTGCTGGGTGTGTGAATTGACTTACATCAGGAAACTGGGTGAGGCACTGTGATTTTTCCATTGCAGTGTCTAACTTCAGACTTCTGCTCACCAGACATTCTGTTTTTGTTGTTGTTAAGATAAGTCAGATAGTACTATATTTAACTGATGGAATAACATGTGCTATGAGACACCGTAATCTTTTAGTTTTACCCAGAAATCGTTCTGAGACAAAATATCCTGATTGTTTTTCTCTAGCATGCAGACTCTTTCTCTAGCACAGAAAATTTAGGGAAATCTGAGCATTCAGTATTCTCAATTCTGCTGCACATTTTAGTAATTGTATCTAATTTATCTCTGCAAACTTTGTGTTTCAAGCTGGCGTCCACCATTCTTGAACCCCATTATCCTTGATTCTTGGGAGCCCAGTCTCATAGCATCATCTTCTACTCCTAATCTCAACCTCCAGATGTTAACTACAACTAATTCTCCAAGAAGCTAGTATAGTTCTCACTAGTACATTTCTTATTGTCTAAGCAAAGAGAACATCCTCTGGGACCTCCTGGGAAACAGCCAATAGATAGGTTCTCTGGTCTCACATAATGAAACCGTTCAAACATTCCCATTTTCCTGAGCTTTCTGGCCCCTTGCTTATTACTATGTCAAAGTTGTCCCAGTATTTCCATTTTATCATTGAAGATCATTGTTATATCCAATGTATAGGAAGCCATTCTGAGGTATATTTAAGCAGATTAAATACAATGAGTATTAAACAATTAATTAAAACAGATTAAAGCAATGAGTTCTTCCCTACCCAGGCTTATAACTTAGGATGAATTCTAACATCCTCAAGATCCCACACATTTTCCTCTGGTTCCTGATGGCATATGTTAGCCAAATCTTAAGATTTCTTTAGTTTGTGAGCTCTTTTCTCCCATAGCAAGAACTTTATTTTCTATCTATTTTCTCTTATCATGATGGGGACTGGCAAGGGCAGAAGTTGCAGACTTTACAAAATATCAAGTTTTGAGATGCTGTTTTTCTTGAGGCTTTTACAGGTTCTCCAATCAAGAGTAGTCTTTTTTTCCCCTCTAGTATGCAGATTATTTGCTGGCACAGAGAACTAAGGGCAACCTGGCTGTTCAACAGTGCCAAGTTTGCCAGTCCTAATGTCTTCTTCCCACGATTCTAGCTCACCGTCCCTTCTTATCAAGGCCTTGTCTCTGACACCAGGCAACCATTAAGGCTATGCATTCTTTACTGATCTGCTATACTTACAATTAGATGCTGGGCCTAATTTTTCAGAAAAATTCCCTGCAAATACAGGTGAAAATGTCCTTAGAAGCTGCCATATAGCAACTCTGGTTTTGACAGTATGCCTAGAGTTGATCATTAACTAAAATGAACTAGTCATTTTCTTTTTTCAGTGCATCCAAAGTAGTTTCCAGTAACCAGACAGCTCCACAATCCTTAAACTGTCCCTTGTCCCCTTCCATTCAAGTGCAATAGTTTCTGCATAACCCAATACTTTCTCTTCTCCCTACACTTTCATTTAAATCCATCCCAGGTGTGTGATTGTGATGGTTAATTTTATGTGTCAACTTGACTAGGTAATGATGCCCAGATATGTAGCCAAACATTATTTTAGATGTTTCTGTGAGGATGCTTTTGGATGAGATTAACATTTAAATTTGTGGGCCTTGAGTAAAGCCAGTTGCCCTCCATAATGTGGTTGGACCTCATCAAATCATAGCAAAGACTGACCATCCTCAAGTAAAAAAGAAATTCTGCCAGAAGTCTTTGGACTTAACTGTAACATTGAATCTTCCTAGCCTGCCAAACTTCGGGCATAAATTGTAGCAACAGTTCTTCCTGGGTCTCCAGTCTGCCAGTCCACCCTACATATTTGGAATTGCCACTCTCAATGATGTGAGCAAGATTGAAGAATACGAAGTCCTGGGTCCTAGTCTCCACCCCCAACAGAAATTATATATGAATGAGGGTGAGAGAGAGAATTTGTGAGAATTATGGAACCCAGGGGAAATGTTACAACACACCAGTGGAGCAAAAATAAATGAGAAAAGCTGCATCAAAATGGGTAAGAAGAGTACTTTATCCATATCACTTATCCCTCAATCTACCACAGCACAGTGCCGAAAAGGAGCCCCTGGGGCCACAGTTTCTGCTATAGGTGAAAGAGAGACCAAGGTAGACATCCAACTTCCTCAGCATTTGACACTGCCTTAGTGGCTCACTTATATATAAATTCATGCAGAACACTAGGGGATTTGTCATGGCTAGCTTGCCTGAGGGGAGCTAGGAACAAATAAAAGGATCAGAACTTTCAGCTGCCAGCAAGTGTGAATCTTGGCACCAGCCCACTGACCTCTACCAGTAGCTTTGCCAGCGCTGCCAAACTGAAGTCCCTCCAAGTCCTTGCCAGCTTTACCCAATCAGAGAGCCTCCCCTGGCTCTGCAGATGCCAAAAGGCCAAGAACTCCCAGAGCCACCCCACCCAGTGATGGAGGCTATCAGTAGCCTGTGTCCCACAAGGGAGCCCTGTCAGCAGCCTTGCAACTAAGTGGACCCCTTACTAGGCATACCCAACCACAGAGTCCTGTCAGGAGCCCTTTCAGGAACCTCAGGATCACATAGCCCTGCCTACTGGCTCTGCCCAACCGTGGAGCACCATCAGGAGCCTGATCTCACCACAGAGCCTTGCCAGCAGCTTCATCTGACAAAGGAATCCCATCAGTAGCCTTGCCCAACCTTGGAATCCCACCAACATAACTGCAGACCCCTGTCTACTGGTTTTGCCCAACTGGCAAGGCTCCATCAGTAGACTCACCTCACTATGGATCCCTGCCAGTGGCTTGCCTGACTGTGGAGCCTCACTAGCCAGCCCCACCTGACTATGGAGCCCTAGCTGCAGGCTCTGACCAACTGTGGAACACTGACAGTGGGTTCCATCTGACCATTAACCCTAGTAACAAGTCCCTCACAACCTTAGAATCTGATCAGCAGGCCCCATTCACTGACCATAGCCCCCAGTAATAGGTTCCACCCAATTATGGAGACTGCCAGCTAACTCATTCAGAATCCTAGGCCAGATGATAGGTGAGTGCCTTCTGCTGCCAAAGCCAGCCTGTAAAGTCCAATGCAAGGAAACCAATGCAAGGATACAAGGGTCAGGAAGAAGCAGAGAAACATGACATCACCAAAGGAAACTAATAAAGCTCCAGTAACTGACCCTGAAGAAATGGAGATCCATAAACTACTTGATATCAAAATAGTCATTTTAAGGAAGTCCAGTGAACTTCAAGAAAACACAGATAAACAATTAGAAATCAGGAAAACAATGCATGAACAAAATGAGAAGTTCAACAGAGAAATAGAAACCATAAAAAAGACTGAACAGAAATCTTAGAACTGAAGAATACGATGACTAAACTGAAAATGTCAATATAGAACTTCAGCAGCAGACTCTATCAAGTAGAAGAAATAATTAGTGAATTCAAAGATGTCATTTGAAATTATCCAGTCAGGGAAGCAAAAAGAAAGAAAAACAAAAAAGAGTGAAGATAGCCTATGAGACTAATGAGACACCTTCAAGAGAAACAATACACACATTATGGGAGATCCAGAAGGAGAAGAGAGGGAAAGAGAGGGCAGAAAGATTATTCAAAGCAATAATGACTAAAAGCTTCCCAAATCTGCAGAGGGAAATGTACATCCAGATTTATGAAGCCCCAAAGTTTCTAAATAGGTTGAACCTGAAGAAGTCTATACAAAAACCACATTGTAATTAAGTTATCAGAACTCAAAGAACCTAGGGGCAGGACAGGAATAAAGATGCAGATGCAGGGAATCAACTTGAGGACATGGGGAGGGGGAAGGGTAAGCTGAGATGAAGTGAGAGAGTGCCATTGACATGTATACACTACCAAATGTAAAATAGATAGCTAGTGGGAAGTCACATAGCACAGGGAAATCAGCTCAGTGCTTTGTGACCACCTAGAGGGGTGGGATAGGGAAGGTGGGTGGGAAATGCAAGAGGGAGGAGATATGGGGATATATGTATACGTATAGCTGATTTACTTTGTTATACAGCAGCAACTAACACAACAATGCAAAGCAATTATATCTCAATAAAGATGTTAAAAAAAAAAGTCAAAGATAAAGAGAAAATCCTAAAAACAGCAAGAGAAAAGTGATTTATTAAATTCAAGGGAACCCCATGAGACCATTAGCAGATTTTTCAGGAGAAATTTTGCAGACAAGGCAAGAGTGGGTTGATACATTCAAAGTACTGATTTGAAGGGAAAAAAAAACACAACTGCCAACCAAGAGTACTGTACCCAGCAAAACTGTCCTTCAGAATTAGAGAAGAGATAAAGATCTTCCCAGGTAAACAAAACCTGAGGGAATTCATAACCACTAGACCTGCCTTACAAGAAGTGGATTTGCAAGCCTCCATAATTGTGAGACCAATTCCTCAACATAAATCTCTCTATGCATACACACATCCTATTTGTCGTTTCTCTGGAGAATCCTGACTAAAATAGATGAGACTCAGTATTTTTATGCTACAACAGGACTGGAGAGATCTTCATTTTCTTAAGATCAGGGACAGGATTACTATTCCTTTTTTAACAGCAAATGATCCTGTTCCAAATTCCCATACAGAGTGTGTGCTATTATTCCTAGAACTAGTTGTCTTAGCATGGGTTCTCCACAAATCACAGCCTGGGGCAGGGTTGTGTGTGCATGTAATTTATTTGTTAATAAGCTCAGGAAGTAGGAGTTAGTCATAGGGGTTGTGAAGGAGGAGAGTAGGAAAAGCTAATACAAGGATGAACAATGAATTTGGCTACCACTTCAGGCAACTAGTGTCCTTTCCTGCCAGATCATCTAGCAATTTTTATGAAATGAGTCAGTTAGGTATTAACTCCCAGCTACTGTTGGCTCATAGTGGCCCTATGGGCTTGGAGTCCCCACACATCTGTGTTCCACATATGAGTGCTGAGTAGGTTCTCTGTAGCATCAGTAAGCCTTGGCACAGGGAACAAGTTAGCATAGGGCCAAGATGAGATGCTCTCAGATTACATCTGCATGAGGCTAGTGGAAACCTGCACAGAACTGACTGCCAGAGCAGAGGCTGGAAAATGTGGGGGATGAGATGTTTTGAAGCGTTATACAAGAGGAGTCTCTACACAGATTGTAAGCCTCCAGAGACCTAAAAGAGAATCAACTAAAAATGTCTGAAAATGGGAAGTTGGACTGAGAGGTATGATAGGAATAAGAAGGAAGATATTTAATTTTCATTTTATTTCCTTTTGAATAATATGATTATTTTTCATCACAGGAATATATTACTTTTTAAGTTAAATAGTAATAACAAACTGGCAAATAAAATATGATTCACTTTGTATCATTCTTTCAAAGTTTCTCACTTACTTTGGATATAAAAATCTAAGCTCTGCATTCAGAATCTGAATTGATGTTTCTCTCCAACCTCATTGTTTTCCCGTCCCTTCTTCACACCTTACATACTTCACATGTAATACTTGGCATTTTTCAACTGTGCCATGCTATCTCTTATTTTCATACTTTACACATGTGATTTAACCTCAGTAGAATGTCTTTGTCATCATTACATTTAGATGATGATAACAGTAATAATAATAATAAAATTAAGGATATGGTTTATTTTTAACATGCCAGGCCAGGCACATTTTTAAAATGTAATTCCTGCATGTTTTTCCAGTTACATTCCAGACAAAGCTTCTTCAAAGCCTCATTTCCAAACTAACCTAGATTTGATAACTTCTTCTGAGACCCCATAAAATCCTTTGCATACCTCTCTCAGAAAAATATATTTATTCCACTCTTTGTGATTAGTTCTTCTCTATTTCTCTCATTAGTTTGTGAATACTGATATCCTTTAGAATAGAGATGTGTGATCTTGATTTGTCTAGCACATAGCATAATGTTAACATTGAAAACTGCATACTTTAGCAATGTCAGCTTATAATTGTAATTATAGTTTATAGCCACCTTGATACTAAATTACTTTACTTTTCAGGGTACGTAGAGTTTTAATTATTTTCTTTTCCTCCTTATGTCTGTATAGATGGGTCCTTTAATTCAATAACTATGTAATTACAGTTTCCTTAATACTTACATAAACTTATTTTAACCAATATTTTTATTCCACTTATTTATGCATTGTTGTAGAAGTCTTCTTTGCAATTTCTCTTACGTTGACTTTCAGAATTCTCTTCCCTGACATTCCTAATTATGTTTGATAACAGTATATTAGAACTTTGATTATATCTGCATAATACCTAAAATGCATTCACTTTAGAATATTATTTTATAAGTATGTTAAGTATTGACTCAAAGAACAGCACAGAAATTTCAATAAAGATTGCACTATCCCAGTGGGAATAAATCTCTACTTTATAACCTAGAGCTATCTGAGTCAAAGTAATTTTCTATATATATCCCTTTATAAGTAATTACAATATTTTTATACTGTTCTACAAATATTAGAGGAAACACTTGAACTCTGATGACTTAACATTACTATAGGAATGAAACAAAAGAAAATGGAATCATATCAGCAGCTCTATTTAAACCCCATTCAAAGAAGTTTGGGTCATGTCTCAAACTGTGTCTGAAAGTAGATATTTATAAATTGCTTTGAATTATATAACACCTTTCTTCTCCCAAGGAGCTTATTCTGATAGTATTTATACTGTGGCATTTCAAATAATTGATTTGTTTCAGTGTGCATGTCCAGAGGCCCCAAGGACATGGCCATGTTTTTCACAGACCTAATAAGTAAAATTAAATTGAGGCAAAAACCAATGAAGGTAAGCTAATGTAATCTAGAGCGGGGAACGAAGACTCAGTATGTTGTATGTCATTCATCTCATGAACTAGTTTTCTGTGTGCTACAAAAATATTGAAGATATATAAGTTATTGAATTTTCTATTTCCATCCCTGGTCCTGTGCTGACTCAGTAACTGACAATGGGCAAGAAGTCACTTCACTTTTTGCAGCTGCAGTACATTTACTTAGTAGAAAATATGTTCTTGGTCAGTTGTGTTTTAACAGCATTACCTGCCAGACATGATAGTGGCTGATGAGATCATATTATGAATAAATTTAACTTCCTTAGATGGTGAGAAGTAGCAAATAATAACTCATATCTTCTTTAGTGGAGAAAAGAGACCTCCTGCCACAGCTCCACTGCAGGCAGGCCTACCCTAACGTTACTTGACCAATGAAAATTCCTTAGATTCTCTAATAAACCTTTGTCTCAAGAGAATCTTACAATATTGTCTGAGTCGAGGCACCAATGATCAAAGATCTTATCTAACATAAAAGATTTTGGAAGAGAAAGTGGTGTTAAAACTTCTAGTTCTCAGTAAGTACATTTAATAAGACATTGACACTGTCCCTAGAATTTACAGCTTAGCTATTTTCTATTCTCTGCCTGAATGTAACTCTAAAATATGGCTGAATTTAGCAAAATTAGGATTGTATGAAACACTGTAACCTGAAAAAAAAGACAAGCACATTTTTAAGTCACCATTTTTGTTGTTTCAGCCTGAATCTAGAGTTTATTTTTACCCTCAACAAAGTATTTGTTTTGTTTAATTTTAAGTAGATTTCAAAAGTTCATACATTTCCTAGGAGTATATGTCTCAGCATTATTATATGCTCAAGCTGTCAATGTCAGAATTAGAAAAGAAATGAGCAAAGGAGTATGATGTGCATAGGCACATTTATTTTGTACCAAGTTAATGGTGACTCAATCCCACTTGAAATGGAATGCAACTGAAATATTAACATAAAACACTATCTTCTACTTTTGGTAAAATATCAGCATGAATAAAAAGCAACATAATTTAATAAAAGATTTTTTTAACATAGTCTATTTTCTAAAGACTATTAGAAGACACAAAGAAGGACACTACATAATGGTCAAGAGATCAATCCAAGAAGAATATATAACAATTGTAAATATTTATGCACCCAACATAGGAGCACTTCAATACATAAGTCAGATGCTAACAGCCATAAAAGGGAAAATCGACAGTAACACAATCATAGTAGGGAACTTTAACACCCTGCTTTCACAAATGGACAGATCATCCAAAATAAAAATAAATAAGGAAACACAAGCTTTAAATGATACATTAAACAAGATGGACTTCCTTGATATTTATAGGACAATCCATGCAAAAACTACAGAATACAATTTCTTCTCAAGTGCTCATGGAACATTCTCCAGAACAGATCATATCTTGGGTCACAAATCAAGCCTCGGTAAATTTAAGAAACTTGAAATTGCATCAAGTATCTTTTCCGACCACAACACTATGAGACCAGATATCAATTACAGGAAAAAAACCTGTAAAAAATACAAACATATGGAGGCTGAACAATACACAACTAAATAACCAAGAGATCACTGAAGAAATCAAAGAAGAAAGCAAAAAATACCTGGAAACAAATGACAATGAAAACACAACTACCCAAAACCTATGAGATGCAGCAAAAGCAGTTTGTAGAGGAAAGGTTATAGCAATACAATCCTATCTCAGGAAACAGGAAATATCTCAAATAAACAACGTAGCCTTACACCTAAAGCATTTAGAGAAAGAAGAAAAAAAAAACCCCAAAGTTAGCAGAAGGAAAGAAATCATAAAGATCAGATGAGAACTAAATGAAAAAGAAATGAAGGAAATAATAGCAAAGATCAATAAAACTAAAAGCTGGTTCTTTGAGAAGATAACAAAATTGATAAACCATTAACCAGACTCATCAAGAAAAAAAAAAAAAAAAACTCAAATCAATAGAATTAGAAATGAAAAAGGAGAAGTAACAACTGACCCTGCAGAAATACAAAGGATCATGAGAGATTACTACAAGCAACTATGTGCCAATAAAATGAACAACGTGGAAGAAATGGGCACATTCTTAGAAAAGCACAACCGTACGAGACTGAACCAGGAAGAAATAGAAATAATAAACAGACCAATCACAAGCACTGTATCGAAACTGTTATTAAAAATCTTCCAACAAACAAAAGCCCAGGACCAGATGGCTTCACAGGCGAATTCTATCAAACATTTAGAGAAGAGCCAACAGCTATCCTTCTCAAACTCATCCAAAATAAAACAGAGAGAAGAACACTCCAAAACTCATTCTATGAGACCACCATCACCCTGATACCAAAGCCAGACAAAGATACTACAAAAAAAGAAAATTACAGACGAATATCACTGATGAATATACATGAAAAAATCCTCAACAAAATACTAGCAAACAGGATCCAACAAAACATTAAAAGGATCATAAACCATGATCAAGTGGGAGTTATCCCAGGGATGCAAGGATTCTTCAATATATGCAAATCAATCAATGTGATATACCATATTAAAAAATTGAAGAAGAAAAACCATATGATCATCTCAATAGATGCAGAAAAAGATTTTGACAAAATTCAACACCAATTTATGATAAAAACCCTCCAGAAAGTAGGCATAAAGAGAACATAATAAAAGCCATATATGACAAACCCACAGCCAACATTGTTCTCAATGGTGAAAAATTGAAACTATTTCCACTAAGATCAGGAACAAGACAAGGTTGCCCACTCTCACCACTATTATTCAACATAGTTTTGGAAGTTTTAGCCACAGCAATCAGAGAAGAAAAAGAAAGAAAAGGAATCCAAATTGGAAAAGAAGTGAAATTGTCAATGTTTGCAGTAGACATGATACTATACATAGAGAATCCTGAAGATGCTACCAGAAAACTACTAGAGCTAATCAATGAATTTGGGAAAGTAGCAGGATACAAAATTAATGCACAGAAATCTCTGGCATTCCTATACACTAATGATGAAAAATCTGAAAGACAAATTAAGGACACACTGCCATTTATCACTGCAAAAAAAAGTATAAAATACCTAGGAATAAAACTACCTAAGGAGGTGAAAGACTTGTACTCAGAAAACTATAAAACACTGACGAAAGAAATCAAAGATGACATAAACAGATGCAGAAATATACCATGTTCTTGGATTAGAAGAATCAATATTGTGAAAATGATTATACTATCCAAAGCAATCTACAGAGTCAATGCAAACCCTATCAAACTACCAATGTCATTCTTCACAGATTTAGAACAAAAAATTTTACAATTTGTATGGAAACACAAAAGACCCCGAATAGCCAAATCAATCTTGAGAAAGAAAAACGGAGCTGGAAGAATCCGGCTCCCTCACTTCGAACTATACTACAAAGCTACACTAATCAAGACAGTATGGTACTTGCACAGAAACAAAAATATAGATCAATGGTACAAGATAGAAAGCCCAGAGAAAAACCCATGCACATATGGTCACCTAATTTACCAAATTAGGTAAGAACATACAGTGGAGGAAAGACAGCCTCATCAATAAGTGGTGCTGTGAAAACTGGACAGCTACATGTAAAAGAATAAAATTAGAACACTCCCTAAGACCATACACAAAAATAAAACCAAAATGGATTAAAGACCTAAATGTAAAACAAAACACTTTAAAACTCTTAGAGGAAAACATAGGAAAAACACTCTTTGACATAAACAACAGCAAGATCTTTTTTGACCCACCGCCTAGAGTAATGGAAATAAAACAAAAATAAACAAATGGGACCTAATGAAACTTAAAAGCTTTTGCACAGCAAAGGAAACCATAAACAAGATGAAAAGACAACCCTCAGAATGGGAGAAAATATTTGCAAATGAAGCAACTGGCAAAGGATTAATCTCCAAAGTTTATAAGTAGCTCAATATCAACAAAACAAACAACCAAATCCAAAATTTGGCAGAAGACCTAAATAGACATTTCTCCAAAGAAGATATACAGATTGCCAGCACACATATGAAAGGATGCTCAACATCACTAATCATTAGAGAAATGCAAATCAAAACTACAATGAGGTATCACCTCACACCAATCATAATAGCCATCATCAAAAAATCTACAAACAATAAATGCTGGAGAGGTGTAGAGAAAAGGGAACCCTCTTGCACTGTTGGTGGGAATGTAAACTTGTACAGCCACTATGGAGAACAGTATGGAGGTTCCTTATAAAACTAAAACTAGAACTACCATATGACCCAGCAATCCCACCACTGAGCATATACCCTGAGAAAACCATAATCCAAAATGAATCACGTATCATAGTGTTCATTACAGCTCTATTTACAATAGCCAGGACATGGAAGCAACCTAAGTATCCATCGACAGAAGAATGGATAAAGGAGATGTGGCACATATATACAATGTAATATTACTCAGCCATAAAAAGGAACAAAATTGAGTTATTTGTAGTGAGGTGTATGGACCTAGAGTCTGTCAGACAGAGTGAAGTAAGTCAGAAAGAGAAAAACAAATGCCATATGCTAACACATATATATGGAATCTAAAAAAAAGAAATGGTTCTGAAGAACCTGGGGGCAAGAGAGGAATAAAGACGCAGACATAGAGAATGGACTTGTAGACACAGGGAGGGGCAAGGGTAAGCTGGGATGAAGTGAAAGAGTGTCATAGACATATATACACTACCAAATGTAAAATAGATAGCTAGTGGGAAGCAGCCCCATAACCCAGGGAGATCAGCTCAATGCTTTGTGTCCAGATAGAGGGGTGGGATAGGGAAGGTGGGAGGGAGATGCAAGAGGGAGGAGATATGGGGATATACGTATATGCATAGCTGATTCACTTTGTTATACAGCAGAAACTAACACACCATTGGAAAGCAATTATACTCCAATAAAGATGTTAAAAAATAATAAAAATAAAATAAATGTACTTTAAAGGGAACAAATAAATTACTATGGATAAGAAGCAGAGACTACATTCAAGGGAAGCATAATTATTCAAATATTTTTATTTAAAGATTTTGTTGGTCTAAATATCAATCATGTTTTAATTAACGTTTCATAAAATTTGTAGCTGTACTTAAAAAAAAAACATAGTCTATTTTCTATTAAAAGCTTTTTTTTTTTTAACATAGTCCATTTTTTTTTCCCATTAATTTAACAGTTCTGTGGGACTCTGCCCTGGGCCAGTAGCTAGGCTCTGATCTCACATGTCTAACAAATATCTGCAAGTGGAGGCAATAGATCTAATGTTACCCACCAGTTCGGTTTAGTCCTAACCTCTACTTCTAATTGCTCTGATGTCCTCAGGATCCCATGTGCCAAAATGAGCTTGTTTCACCGCCCCATGTGTCTGAATCAGTTTCCAGAAATAGTTTCTGCACTAAGCCTTTTTGCAAACACATAGGTTTGAAAGGAACTGTGTGTATTAAATTCACTTCTGCAAAGTTTACTGTGTCCAGTTATGAAGATAAAGATTCTGTAAGATTCTTCAGTTTGTTCTGTTAACTGTTTTATTTTCTTTAATAACCTTGGTATTAGTCTTCTACCTTAATAGATATATGTTAATGATATGGATTTTAAGGGGGGACAGTTCTCCTACCTGTGTGTGTTTCTCCTGTGATGTTCAACTGCACAGGTGTAGACACCAAGTATGTCGCAAGTTGGATTTAACCTAGGTTGTCTTCTACAATGGGTAGAATAGAAAAAAAGACCTTAAATGTATTGAAGGTATATACAACAGCATTAAAAATAATTGGTCACTTGATGCTTTCTAAATTTGAACTACTTGAAGCAGACTTCTCATTATGTCTAGGGTAAGAATAGCATTTAAAAAGTGATCTGTTTTTACTTCTGCCTCCAGGAATAAGGAAGTAACAGGTCTAAGATTTACCATACTGCCTTAAGCAACTAAAAAAGCCCAGCAAAATATTTTTTTTAAAAAACAGTGGTTTTCAGATATTGGACAATAGGCAGTACAGAACAATGATCCTTGGAGGGAACGGAAACAAAACAAGGTAAGACCTATGATTGCCCCACCCTGCTGTCTAGGGAAGTTTCCACAATACAGTACAGGGAAAGGGAACTGAAAGAGAATCTGCAGGTATTCCTGAGTTGAAAGACAAGTTCAGAGTCCAGAAAGGTCAAGATACCACAGATTTGTAGGGCGGAGAGACAGCTACACAAGAGCAAACCTCAGAAGTCTACAGAGAGTTCCCCTTGAGCTTCGGTTATGAGCATGAGCCTAATTCATACATTCAGAGTGGAGAGCTTCCTACATCATGGGGCACTGGGTAGAGTCCTTAGAAAGGTATTGTTTTAAGCCACACCTAGAGAAGATCAACTTGTTTCCAAGTAACTTACTGCTTCCCTGAATAAAGTCCAAAAAATATTAAAAGAAATGCAAATACTGTAGCACACCACATATAAAATTCACAATGTGACATCAAGTCAGGAAAATACCAGGAGTGCGAAGAAGCAAAAGAAGAATCTCTCAGTACAAACAGATGCAGAAATAACACACATGAAAGAATTAGTAGACAAGAATGTTAAAATAGTCACTACAAATATGCTTTGTATGTCTAGGAAAGTGGATGAAAGTGGACATGATAAGGAGAGACATGGAAATTTTTTTTAATTTTAAAAATCAAAGTCAAATTTCTAGAGATTAATAAAACAGCAAAATACACATTCTTTTGGAATATTTACCAAAATAGAAAATATTTGGGGCCATAAAACAAGTCTCGATGAATATAAAATTTTGAAAATATTAGAAGTATGTTGTCTGACAACAGTTAAATTAAACTAGAAATCAATAACATAAAGTATATGGAAAGTCCATAAATATTTTTAAACAAAACAACATGCTTGTAAATAATTGATGGGTCAAAGAAGAAATCACAAAGGAAATTAGAAAATATATGAAATAAAAATGAAAACACATTATATCAAAATTTGTGGGAGGCAGTTCATAGAGGGATAATTATAGCTTTAAATGCTTATATAAGAAAAAAAAACAGAAAAGGCTGAAATCAACATACTAAACTTTCACAATAAGACATTAGAAAAAGAAGAGTGAGTAATATTCAAAGTAAGCAAAATTTTAAAAAGAGCATAAATCAATAAACAAAGTATATATAACTATATATATACAGAGAGAGAGAGAGAAAGGCTGAGAGAGACAGAGATAGAGACAGAGAGATACAGTATACAGACAGAGAAAGAAAGACAGGGAGAGAAACACAAAGAGAAACACAGAGAGAAAATCAATAAAAACAAAAGCAGGTTATTTGAGAAGGTCAATAAAACTGATAAAATTCTAGTCAAAAAAAAGGAAAGAAGATACCTATTGCCAATATAAATGAAAGAAGGAAACTCACTACAGATGCTACAGACATTAAAAGAATATTATGAAAAATTGCATTGCAATTGTTTCAACAACTTAGATGAAATGAACAAACTTCTTAGAACAATGAAACTACTAAAGTTCATTCAAGAAGAAACAGACAACCTGAATAGCCCTATATCTATTTTTTAAATTGAATTTGTACTTAACAACCTTCCCAAAAATTAAATTCTAGGCATATATAAGACTTCACTGGTGAATTCTACTAAACATTTATGAAAATCAACGCCAATTAATATTTCTGCTCATTCTGAGACCAGTGTAACTCTGATACTAAAACCAGACAAAGAGATGAAAGAAAGAAAGAAAGAAAGAAAGAAAGAAAGAAAGAAAGAAAGAAAGAGGAAGGAAGGAAGGAAGACAGAAAGAAAGAAAGAAATTAAGAAAGAAAGAAAGAAAGAAAGAAAGAAAGAAAGAAAGAAAGAAAGAAAGAAAGAAAGAAGGAAAGAAAGATAGAAAGAAAGAAAAGGAAGAAAGGAAGAAAGAAAGGAAGGAAGGAAGGAAGGAAGGAAGGAAGGGAGGGAGGAAGGAAGGGAGGGAGGGAGGAAGGAAGGGAGGGAGGAAGGAAGGGAAGAAGGAAAGAAACTACATACCAATGACCCTCATGAACATAGATGAAAAATTCTTAAAACCTGATTTTAGAAAATGGACTTCAACTGTATATAAAAAGGACTATACATCATGGCTAAGTGGGGTTTATCTCAGAAATGAAAGTTTTATTTAGATTTTGAAAGTCAAACAATTCATCATAATACTCAAGACTGAATAGAAACATCATATGTTTCTCAGTAAATGCAGGAAAATGACAAAATTCAATATCCATTTATAATTTTAAAACTCAGTAAACCAAGAATAGAATTTTCAGTAAATTGAATAATTGTCTTCTAATCACTGGAATGTGTGAATATTATCTTATGTGATGAGGACTTTGCAGATATGATGTTTAAATGAGATTATCTTGGATTATCTGGTGGGTCATAAATGCAATCACAAATGTCAATGTAAGAGTAAAGCAGTGTGAAGATTTGGCTACAGAAGAGAGAAAGTTTTGTGATGACCTCGGAGATCTGAAGATGTTATATGACAGGCTTTGGAAATGGAGGAAACAGCTGTGAGCCAAAGAATGCAAGGATTGTAGCTACAGAAGCTGGAAAACACAAGATCATGGATTCTCCCCTAGAGCCTCAGGACACTGATGACACATACCCTGGTTTTGGCCCAGTGTAACTGATTTCATACTTCTGACCTCCATAACTATAAGAGAATAAATTTGCATTATGTAAGCCACCATGTTTGTGACAATTTGTTACAGCAGCCAAAGAAACTAATAGAGAAAGGAACTTCTTACACTTGATAAAAAAAAACATCTAAGAAAAATCAACAACTAACATATTTAATGATGAAAGGCTGAATCCTTTTCCCTTAAGATTGCAAACAAGGCAAGAATGCCTACTCTTACCACTTCTATGCAACATTTTATTATAGTCAGTTAAATAAGGAAAGAAAAAAGAAGTAAAAAGTATAGTGATAGAAAAAGAAGTGACACTATTTACAGAAACAGGTGGGTTTAAGTAGAAAACCCTAAAGAATCTAAAAAAAGCTATTATAACTAATGTGTAATGTTTGTAAAAATCACATGACTCAATCTCAATATTAAAAGTTTTAACTATATAGCAAAGAAAAACCCAGAAAATAAAATGGAAAAAAAATACCATTTACAAGAGCAACAAAAATATTAAATTCTCTGGAATAAATTTGACAAATGTAGACTATTTGTATGCTAAATTCTACAGAATATTGTTTACGGAATTAAAACAAATAAATGGAGAGATATAGCATGCTCAAAAATCAGAAGATCCAATGTTGTTAAAATACCAATTCTTCCGAGATTGATCTATTGATCAGAATTTTGCAAACTTTTTCTGTAAAGAGCCAAATAGAAAATACTTAAGGCTTTGCAGGCCAAATAATGATGTCTGCTGCATATTATTTGGTTTGTTTTTGTTTTGCTTTGTTTGTTACAACCCTTTAAAATGTGAAAAAAAATTCTTAGCTTGAGGGCAATAGAAAAACAGACTATAAACTGGATTTGATACATGGGCTATAGTTTGCAAACTCTTGCAATGAACCCTAATGAAAATCCCAACAGGCTGTCAAATGGGAATTTATATGAAAATACAAGAGTCCTAATATAGCTAAAGTTTGAAAAAGAAGAACAAGGTTGAAAAACTTATACTACCTGATTTGGACACTTATTTTCAATCTCCAATAATCAAGTTAGTGTGATAGTAGTATTGTGGTTAGTTGTATAAAACTAGATATACAGATCATTGGAACTGTAAAGGAAGTCCTCAGAAAAGATTTATGTATAAACGGTCAACTGATTTGGATAAGGATGCCAAAGCAATTCCACAGAGAATTGATCATCTTTCTACAAATAGTGCTGAACAATTTGGATTATTCTTTTGGGATAAGAAAGAAAAAAACATCAGTTCTTATCTCAGGAAAAAAAAATTAGGAGTAAATCTTGGGCTAGGCAAAGATTCCTAAATAGAGCACAAAAGTCATGAACAATAAAAAAATCAATAAAACATTAGATTTCATCAAAACATAAAACATTTGTTCTTTGTTAAGACACTATGAAGAAAATGGAACGACAAGCCACTAACAAGAAAAATATACTTGCAAAACATATATCTGACAAAGAACTTCCATCTAGAACAAGAATTATCGAAACGAGGCCCAAGGGGTAAGTTTGACCTGCCATCTGTTTTTGTAAATAAAATTTTATTGATACATGGTCATGCTTATCCATTTGTGTCTTATATGTGGCTGTTTTCATGATACAAGGCCAGGTTTAATAGTTGCAACAAAAATAATATAGCCCATAATGCCTAAAATAGTCACTCTCCGGCCCTTTAAAAAAAAGTTTGCCAATCCCTGATCTCAAATACATAAAGAACTTGTGTGTCATAATAATAAGACAAAGAATCTAATTTTCAAAAATGAGCAAATGATTTGAACAGACATTTCATGAATGCAGATGTATAGATGGCCAATAAACATGAAAAGCTGCTCAACATCGTTAGTTACTAGAGAAATGCAGATTAAAACCACAGCGAGATACCACTCACTATATGACCATGAGAACAGCTAAAATTAAAGACTGTTCATACCAGCCAAGCAAGTGGGGAGGGAGCAAATGGAATCCTCAAGCATTGCTGGTAGAAATGGAAGATGGTGTCATCACTTTTGATAATTTGATAATTTCTTAAATAGGTAAACATGCACCTGCTATACAACTCAGTCATTCTCCTCTTGGGAATGAAATAATAGGTCTATACAAAGACATCTTCCTGCATGCTCATAACAGTGTTCTATGTTAGATCCCCAAACTGAAAGTGATACAATTATCTATCAGCAGCTGAATGGATAGACACATTGTGATACATACACTGAATGGAATACTAGTCAGTAATAAAAAGAGTATATGCAACTCAATTATGAAACAAAAAAACAATTTTCAAAAATGAGCAAATGGATGAATCTCATAATATTTATGCTGAGTGAAAGAAGCTGGATAATAAAAAAAGTATGTATCATATTGTATGATATTTTATATAAAATTCTAGAAAATGGAAAATAATATAAAAAGACAGAAAGTGGATTAGTGGATACATGGGAGGGGGAGGGTGAATAAGGGGAAGATTACAAAGCAGGATAAAGAACTTTTGGGTTATTTTTTTTTTTTAATTTTTATTGGGGTATAGCTGATTTACAATTTTGTGTTAGTTTCAGGTGTACAGCAAAGTGAATCAGTTATACATATACATATATCCACTCTTTTTTAGATTCTTTTCCCAAGTAGGCCATTACAAAGTACTGAGTAGAGTTCCCTGTGCTATACAGTAGGCCCTTATTAGTTATCTGTTTTATACGTAGTAGTGTGTATATGTCAATCCCAATTTATCTCCCCCACCGTTATCCACTGGTAACCATAAGTTTGTTTTCTACATCTGTAACTCTATTTCTGTTTTGTACATAAATTCATTTGTATGATTTTTTTTAGATCCCACATATAAGTGATACCATATGATATTTGTCTTTCTCTGTCTGACTTACTTCACTCAGTATGACAATCTGTACGTCCATCCATGTTGCTGCAAATGACATTAATTAGTTCTTTTTTATGGCTGAGTAATATTCCATTGTATATATATACCACATGTTCTTTATCCATTCCTCTGTTGATAGACATTTAGGTTGTTTCCATGTCCTGGCTATTGTAAATAGTGCTGCAATGAACATCGGGGTGCATGTATTTTTTGAAATATGGTTTTCTCCAGATATATGCCCAGGAGTGGGATTGCAGGATCATATGGTAGCTCTATTTTTATTTTCTTAAGGAACCTCCATTATGTTCACCATAGTGGCTGTATCAGTTTACATTCCCACCAACAGTGTAGGAGGGTTCCCTTTTCTCCACACCCTCTCCAGCATGTATTGTTTGTAGATTTTTTGATGATGGCCATGCTGACCTGTGTGAGGTGATACTTCACTGTAGTTCTGATTTGCATTTCTCTAGTAATTAGTGATGTTGAGCATTTTTCAAGTGCTTTTTAGCTATCTGTATGTCTTCTTTGGAGAAATGTCTATTTAGATCTTCTGCCCATTTTTTGATTGGGTTGTTTGTTTTTTTGATATTAGCTTCATGAGTTTTTTTTTTAATGAAAATGTTTGTTATCTTGACTGTTGTAATGGTTCCATGGTTGTATACATATGTCAAAACTCATCAAATTTTATACTTTAAAAAGATACTTTGTTGTACATCAATTTCATCTCAAAGCTATACAAAAAGGGAAACTTTACTTGAATAATATTTCCATAGCCACAATTTCTCCAACATAGATATCATTCCAGGAGTGTTATTTGTAAGCGAAAAATAATTCTAGTGACATTCTGTCTAGCTACTAATATTGTCTGAGAAGCAGCAGCCTTCGCCTTGACTAACAGGTTGTCGGAAACACTGAATCCTTTCACTAGCTCAGCCACCGCCCCAGAGATTTTGATCAAAATATAAATTTTGGAAGGGTTTCCAGGTGACTTACATGCATATTAAAGTCTGAGAAACACTGTTCAAGAGACAACAGCTTTGGCTCAAATGAAAAGTAAAAATCAGTACAAATACCTCTCATTAGAGATGTCATTTAAAAGGTTCATTTACCATGCCCTGGATTACTAGATAATTCTAAAGTACTCTTTGAGTCTGATTCCACAGTCCCATGTTATTGCCTATTTTTTTTTTACCGGGACTGCCACCACTTTTCACCAATGTATTTTCCTGTAATATTCCCCTCTCATTGTAATCTTTCCATACTTAAGCATAAATGCTCATATTCTCATAGGGAGCACTAAGTATTTTTAATTGCTTTAAAATCATATTGGGAAAAAAAAATCATATTGGGATCTCTTGCCTCCATTCTTATCCAGGATTTCTGTGTATTGTGGTAAAATGGGACAAAGGGTGGTTTCAGAGGGTTAGCATCTGAGTCAAAATCTCTAAAATTCACTCCAGAAATTATTGACAGAAATAAATGAAAAAACTCAACCCTGTAAACAAATATCCACTTAATTCTTTTTTAAAAAAACTTTTAGTAAAATGAGTAAAACTCCAAGAAATGAGATAGAAATAAAGATTTGAAAAGAAACTCATAATAGAAAGCAAGTGCATTAAGAAAAGACCACACACCAGGGAAAATAATACCTTACTTTATACAATTTTTTATAAATTTTACTGTTCTTTCACACTCATTATTTCATTTAATCTTTTCTAAAAATGTATGGATAAGAAGTCAAATGTTATCATCTCCATTTTTCAAATAGTTATGTCATTTGTCCAGCCTCACTCAGCTGGGGATTCAAATCCAGTTGTTTCAACTTCAAGCCTGGTGCTCCCTCTACCATCCCACATCACACATATGAAATGTTCTTGCATGATCTCTTGCAAGCTTCACATACAAGCAGTTCAATTAAAGACTAAAACAAATGTCCCGAGGCATTTGCTAGCATGATGAGCTGAAATCTGAAAGAGTTTGATGTTAAAATCAAAATTGCCTTTAAGTTACAGAAGCATATAAACGCATCTATATCTCAAAAACATGTATTGTCTTTTTACCTAAAATGAAACAGCAAACAAGATAAATTTCATTTCGTTAAAAAAATATAACTTCTGGGTAGGGAGATTTCTTTTTTAATCTGGAGAGATTTTTTCCATTAAGTAGTTAATTCTAGTGAGTTCCAGATGTCGTCTTTTAACAGGCACTGTTCTCAGACTTATTTCTACTAACTAAAGAAATCTCCCCTCTTTAGGCAAATTTATTGTATTTCTACTACCTTTTGTCTTGGAGTCAACCATCTTTTGTATCTTTTTTTTTTTTCTTAAATGATGGTTCTCTATCTTATTAAAGGGCTTGACAGAAATAGATAAAGACAACACCTGGAAAAGAACATTTCTACTCCTGGGAGTCATCGAATTTCAAATTTAAACTTGGGGAAGTATCTGAAAAAAGCCCAAACAAGTACAGATCAAGCACAAAGAGAAATGTCCCCCTCCTCCTCCTTCTTGTTTAGTTGGTGGGGAGGAGATTATCTTGTTTTGTTCTGTTTTGTTTTACATTTGGTCAGCTGGCACACTGCACAGTAAGTTGAGTTTTTTTTTCCCCTTTCTCATTTCAGTTGCTTTTAGATGTGTCCTAAATTAGCTCTTCTTTAAGTTGCAGGGAGTTGGCCTCCATTCCCCAGACAGAACAATAGTTCCCCTCGGGTGAGAGTGCCAGCTACATATATTATCGGTCCCGTTCCCAGCAGGAACATTTCAGTGCCTGCTTAGAAAAATTAGTCACATGGATTTTAGATTGGAGAGGGGGTGGCTAGCTTCAGATATCATCTTTAATTTGTGAGAAAATTGAACTGTTTCTTTCTTTTCATGTCTCCCAGTCACCATTTTTGACTTTCATAGATGCTTCACCTTTCTTCATGAGAGTCAAGAATGAGCCCATCTTTGGAATGCTCCAAAAATTAAGGGCACATTTAGCCTGTTAATTCTTCTTAGTTGGCCCAATTCCACTTTAGCTAATTATATTCTGTTCCCAAAAAAAGAAGAGAAAAGAAAAGAAAAAACCTCTTCACATTTGGAGATGAAAAACATTGTTTTTCAACCTTCTCTTCTGAGCTAAAGCTCACCCCTCAAAAGCCCAGCATGGATCCATCTGAAGTTGCCCAAGTACAAATGCCTAGAGTGTGGGAGAATCCCAAAGAAGACAGCCATTCCCAGAGGATAAAGTGGCCATCTTTGTAGCCACCCCAAAATCAGTATACAAAGAAAAATACATGATTATCTGGCTACAGAAGTTGGCACTTTTCTTTAAAAGGCACACTTCTTTACCAATGGATAGTGATGTCATACTTGAGGATCCACACTAAATACCATCCAAGAGAAGCAGGAATTCTCTGGAAAAAGAAGGTCTGTTTCTTTTTTGAAAATGAAAAGCATTGCAAAGTAATCCAAATAGTCTAAGTCCTGTAGTTTCTAACCTCTTGTTTGATGTACTGTATGTGGCGAGCTCCAAATGTGTCCAGCATACTTAAGATACTCATTGAAATATATGCCTCATACCATGATGTTTCTTTTTTGCAACAATGTTTATAACAAGGGCTCTTAACTTTTATTTCAATTGAATGAAACAATGTGACATTTGCCCTTGTTATTTTAGCTTTATTTCAGAAGTTTCTAAAACATTTGTCTCTGCAAGATTCCCTTGATGTTAAGGCACAGGAAAGTGCTTTAGGCTCTGCTGACTCAACATTTACACATTTTTCTTCTAATGAAATATTTGTTTGCTTTAAAACCAAATGATGTAATGTAACTAAAACAATATAGAATTATACTAATTATGGTGTAAGTTGACAGATTTAGATGGAATCATACTTTGTCTGCTCTTGTAGTATATATAGTTATTATCTATCAAGTATTCACATGTAGATAGAAAATTTTCACACCAATTATCAAAACTCCAAACCAACTACTTAAAAATAAAAAAAAAAAAAGTAAATATCAAAAGGCTTACAGGTTTAGCTTGGATAGCACCAGCAGGAAGGGATCTGTGAAAAAATTCATTTTGCCACTCTTTGTGACTAGACAGTTCCCATGATTAAGCATTTTTAAAGGGTACAGCTTAACTTTAAAAGTCATAGGCTAAGGACTTCCCTGGTGGCACAGTCGATAAGAATCTGCCTGCCAGGGCTTCCCTGGTGGCGCAGTGGTTAAGAGTCTGCCTGCAGATGCAGGGGACACAGGTTCGTGCCCCAGTCCAGGAAGATCCCACATGCCGCGGAGCGGCTGGGCCCGTGAGCCATGGCCGCTCAGCCTGCGCGTCCGGAGCCTGTGCTCTGCAGCGGGAGAGGCCACAGCAGTGAGAGGCCTGCGTACCGCAAAATAAATAAATAAATAAACAAATAAACAAATAAATAAGAATCTGCCTGCCAGTGCAGGGGACACAGGTTTGATCCCTGGTCCAGGAAGACCCCACATGCCGTGGAGTGACTAAGCCGGTGCACCACAACTACTGAGCCTGTGCTCTAGAGCCCGTGAACCACAACTACTGAAACCCACGTACCTAGAGCCTGTGCTCTGCAACAAGAGAAGCCACTGCAATGAGAAGCCCACGCACCACAACAAAGACCCAACACAGCCAAAAATAAATACAATTAAAAAAAAATTCATAGGCTAAAAATAGGTTCATGGGAGGTTTGTGATTGCTGTCACACTTTTATATGTTCTAATACAAGTTTTGTATAGATGTAAAATTGCACTTATATCTGTCTCATAAATAACTTTAAGAGAAAGAGATGAACCATAATAGTAGGTGTTTTTCCCCAGATATCAGTGATGATAAGGTCTTAGGGGATATAGTTTTAGGTGAGGAGGAAGAGGGGAGACACTGGGAAACCTTTCAATTTTCAGTTAACATTAAATTTTCTTATACAAAAAAAAGAAAAAAAAAGACAAGTTACAAAAAAAAATCTTAAGCTCAATGAGAGGGCATAAAAGCAGTAGATGAAGAGTTAAAGATGATCAATTTATGAAAAAAAAATTACTAATTATATGTGAATCATATAAACTGCTCCTAGAAGTTGGCAGCTAAAGAACAGGGTTTTGTTTGTTTTTTGTTTCTTAAGTTGTTTTGCTTCTGTACCAATATCAAGTCCTTGACTTCAGCAGTTCTAGAATCTATGCCTCAGGAAAAAAATGAACTAAGTTAGCTGTGTTCATAGAAAGGAATTCAAAATGAATAAATGATGAGCTTATTTCTATTTAAGGATGAAAATTTTAGATACCTTTATTGGAAAATGTGAGTACCTTTGAAAAATACAGCTAATTTTTTTAAAATACTTAAAGAATATGGACAGAGTAAAAGCCAGGTCTTAAAATATTGAACTTAGATGTCACTCTGATATTTGAAGGAAGTAGAGTTAATAAAAGAAGGAGAATTAATAAAAGGAAGAAACATTTTTCTAAGTATGTAGTAAATTTGTGATATTCCTGACTCCAAGAAATAGAAAATATTCTATGCTCTGGGTGGGTATGAATTATTACATTAAATATACAATGCAAGCAATAGAGTTTAGTAAAATATGTTTGTGAAATTCAGTTGTAGTCCTAAGCCTTTTATATCTGTATTATAAAGATCAGTTACCATGCTCAGCTAAAGTATCTTAGTTTTATTCTCAAAGAAAAAATTATTTTAAAAAATAAGATTTACAAAACTACAATGAGGTGTCACCTCACACCAGTCAGAATGGCCATCATCAAAAAATCTACAACCAATAAATGCTAGAGAGAGTGTGGAGAAAAGGAACCCTCTTGCACTGTTGGTAGGAATGTAAAGTGATACAGCTACTATGGAGAACACTGTGGAGGTTCCTTAAAAAACTAAAAATAGCACTACCATACAACCCAGCAATCCCACTACTGGGCATATACCCTGAGAAAACCATAATTCAGAAAGAGTCAAGTACCACAATGTTCATTGCAGCTTTATTTACAATAGCCAGGACATGGAAGCAACCTAAGTGTCCATTGACAGATGAATGGATAAAGAAGATATGGCACATATATACAATGGAATATTACTCAGCCATAAAAAGAAACGAAGTTGAGTTATTTGTAGTGAGGTGGATGGACCTAGAGTCTGTCATACAGAGTGAAGTCAGAAAGAGTAAAACAAATACCATATGGTAACACATATACATGGAATCTAAAAAAAAAAAAAAATGTTTCTGAAAGATCTAGGGGCAGGACAGGAATAAAGATGTAGATGTAGAGAATGGACTTGAGGATACAGGGAGGGGGAAGCTGGGACAAAGTGAGAGAGTGGCATGGCCATATATACACTACCAAATGTAAAATAGATAGCTCGTGGGAAGCAGCCGCATAGCACAGGGAGATCAGCTCAGTGCTTTGTGATCACCTAGAGGGGTGGGATAGGGAGGGTGGGAGGGAGACACAAGAGGGAGGAGATATGGGGATATATATATACATATAGCTGATTCACTTTGTCATACAGCAGAAACTAACACAACATTGTAAAGCAATTATACTCCAATAAAGATGTCAAAAAAAATAATAATAAGGTTTAACCTAGGATAGGTTTTTTGTTTGTTTTTTGTGCTTTTTTTTTTTTTTTTTGAGGATTCTAGTGCCTTTTTCTATAGGACAAAGTTCTTATGATAATGGAAGAGCTGAAGAACCATAGGTGTTGGAATATAAAGAAATTGAAGATACTGAAAAACAGAAATTCCAGAATGCTATATAGACTCCACCGAATTTTTTTTTTTTTTTTTTTTTTTTTTTTTTTTTGGTACGTGGGCCTCTCACTGTTGCGGCCTCTCCCGCTGCGGAGCACAGGCTCCGGACGCGCAGGCTCAGCGGCCACGTCTCACGGGCCCAGCCGCTCCGCGGCACGTGGGATCCTCCCAGACCGGGGCACGAACCCGCGTCCCCTGCATCGGCAGGTGGACTCTCAACCACTGCGCCACCAGGGAAGCCCTCCACTGAATTTTTTATTACTCTCTTTTACCACTAGTCCTTAGGGCACTTTTTGAACTTGGAAGAATCCCATATACTTCACAGATATACTTTCTTTTATAATCTTAGCTACTAATCAAATTATAAAATGTCAAAACTCTCTCAGTAGCCCCCTACATTTTTAAGTTTCTAAGAATACATAAAATGATAGTCAGACTTCTGTTCCTAATATAAAGTGCCAACCTCCCTCTGAGGGACCAGAGTCTATATAAATTGGTTCTTAATATTTTCTGTTATTTTCTCTCTGAATCTCACTGTATATGACAAAATGAATTTCTAGTAAGACTAAATTTACAGAGGATCCTTGGTGACATTCTTAGTTATTTTGACCAAGAAATAGATTTTGTTTTCCTCTTACACTACTAGAAATTTTGACACAAAAGAACCCTGATTTTTGGGGTCAAGAAAAAAAAAAACTTCAACATGTATTGTCATAACTGTGAAAGAAGTTGCAGGTTATTTGGTGGTTTTCTTAGCTACATGTGACTCATAAAAATGATGTAATTTTGACAGAAGCAACAACTCAAAGGGTACAAAAGAGAATTTATAATGCCAGTGACCTCTGCTGCTAGATGAGTCTACAAATTTAGGAATTAAAATACCAAATTTCTTTAATAGCATTATAGTCACCCTATTCTTAATTTCACTTACTCGCTCAATTTTAACTGTATCACTTACGTGATTTAACACAATAACAAATGGAATTTAACACAATAACAAATGGAAATTTAACAGTGCCATTTGGGACATACTAAACTATCTTTCATGAGTGATGCAATTATTCTGAAATCTAACTGTACAGTAAATGATATACTTGCATGAATATTGGCTTGAGTATTTTGGCTTCAATTTTAACTTTTGTAATAGCTACGGCAAAATTTTCCTATCTAAAAATCTTAAAATTGAGAATGTCTTCATAAATGTTCAAAAAGTCAGGTATCTGGACACTTCCTGGAAGCAAATGCACCTTCCTCATCTATATGTAGCAGAGTTTGAATATAACAAACTTATTTAGGTTTTTCTTGATAAAAGATGTGGGTATAATTATTCTAGTTAGGGCTCTATCACTCTACCTGCTTGGCATATAGCATCCTGGGCCAATCCTCCAATATTTGGAGAATCTATGATGGAACATTTATAAAGCAACCCCTGATGTTCACGTGGGTTGATGTGATTCAATTGTTTCTGGCTTATAAAACTCAAGAGAGATTGTAATGAGGGTAGAAAATCATGGAGAACTCATACATATACAAGGATAGTGAATTGGCAGACCATAAAATTGGTATTTTAGGCAAAGTGATATCTTGGAAGAATGTATAGACAAGAGAGTAAAAGATGTAGTCAAATGACAAGCTCAAGCAGAAAAGAAGATTAAGAAGAAAAAAATGAACAAAAAAATGTAAATAAGAGGAAGGTGCTGGCACTGAGCATCCCAAAAGTAGAGGTAGCCAAAACCTAAGTCAGAGCAGTCAGAAGTACACTAGAAAAATGTGAGAAAGCTGAATTAAATTATGATATAAATTAATTCAGGAATTAGTCACTAATAATTTTCATTACATGTAATTGGTGACATCTTCTGCTCTACATTCCATGGAATAACTCTTTGAAGGAGAAAAGAGAAAGGGAAAACTAACATTTCCTGATGGCATATTATGAGCCTGACAAAGTGCCATATGGACAACATGCAGTCTTGTCCAATTCTCATGGTCATGAAGGGTGAGGATGCTTTGGAAGGTCTGGTGAGGTGGGAGATACACTGTACCCAGATTCATAAGAATGTCAATTCCCCATTAGAAACAAGAAGTGACCTGGATGCTTCTAATATGATGGGTCAGAATGTCCACTTCATTCCTGGAGTAGAATTAGGGAGAGGAGGGGTACCATCTGATAAACCCTACCTTTAGAAGTAAAAGCTGAGAACAGAAGTCTAATACAGACTTCAAGATGGCAGAAAAGAAAATAAGTTGGGATTTCTAGAAGAGGCACAAAAGCTATTAAAAAGTAACATCCCTTAATCTTTCTAATGTTCCCACGGCCTGTTTGATTTGTGATTTTTCATCTACTTTTATAAAATTACTGGCTTTAAAGCAAAAAAGTCCTTATCCTTTCAGTCATAAAATAGATTATTAGTTGGAGAACTCGTGTCTGATTCAATGTTGGTTGAGTAAAGACATTCCCAAAAGCAACGCAACAATACCACCAATCGAAACTTTAGGTTTTGTTTGCTACAATGAGAAAGAAAGGGAAGGAAGGAGGGAGGGAGGGAGAGAGAGAGAGGGAAAGAGAGGCAGAGGAAAGAAGGAAGGAAGGAAGGAAGGAAGGAAGGAAGGAAAGAAGGGAAGGAGGGAGGGAGGGAGGGAGGGGAGGAAAATAGGGCCTAGGACCAGAACCAAAAAGAATGGACTTGGGGTTTAAGACTTTGCCCAAGGCCTGAACAGAACAGTCCCTGAACTTGATAACCCATGAAGCAGACATCACATCACGTATCTTCTGAGGAAATTTAGGATCACAGAAATTTTGTGATCTGCCCAAGCTCACACGTCTAGCAAATGCTGGAGCTGGAATTTAAGCCCAGCTGTGATGGAGGCTTTAATTATGCTCCATCACAATGACTGGCAGATGAAAATTTTAAGCCAATAATAAGGAAATGGAGCCATAAAAAATAAAGAACAATAGGAATATATAGCAAAAAGTTACTTAACATATATTAATACAATCGCTGTAATTGAAAAAGTATTACAGAATTTAATGAAATATTACAGCATAAATATTTATCAGTCTAATGAAGTACAATTTGTATAAGAACAAAAGTTTTTTTAAGTGAAACATCTTAATTTAACATGAGAAAGAATGATAAGCATAAAATAAATTAGAAATTCTTTTGAGTAACAAGTTGAGAAGAACTACATTTTATTGTCACTTAGTGGGATCTGTGTTATACCCCTTTTTTTTTATTGTATTTGAGCCCTACGGGACATAGTCACTGTAGTTTGGGGAATACAAAAGTACAATGAACTAGGGTTCTGATCCTTAGCTTTTATAAGATCTATAATAAATCACTGCAAGGAATGTCTGGACCTAAGTTTTCTAACTTACAACAGTGAGGCACTTGGCCTAGACTAGTGGTTATCATATTTTGTTTTATTATAGAACTCCTTTTTCCAAATAGGTTCTTCAGTTAATTTCAGATAAGTAATGCTGATGAAACTGCAGCTTGACAAATACCAGAAAACAAAGGTTTTATTTTTTTTTCTTTCCTTGAGCTCCTAGATTTATGTTTTAGAGGAGGCTAAGCCTTAAAACATGTGGAAAAATGATACTAAAATGAAATATATCACAGCATTTCACATATTGTATTCCAAAAGTCCTAGTTCTTGGAAGCAGTGTTTTTAAAAGAATTCTCCGGCTAATAATATTGTTGAATGATGAACACTTCGTCTCCCTTTTGGAGAGTTACAATATCTATATCATGTTAAGAAACCAGTGAAATTCTGCAGGAAACAAACTTGCTTAAATTTCTTTATTCACCTGTAACACAAGTGACCTCAAGTCACTTTTTTTTTCTTCACCTGAAGTGAATGTCCCAAAAACCATGCTTTTTAATATCAATTACAAGCTCATGAATACCAAGAACCTTAGTTTAAACATCTTGACCTACTTACAGATTCTGAAATGGCACCTACTGTATAACAGCAAGTCAATGGATATTATTTCCATGAATTCAAAGTTGAATTCCATAAGCACAGAGCTAACTGGGCACAGACCATATTTAAAGTATATTTTAAAAGGGAATACAAAGGAAAGTCAAAGCTCATCATGGAAACGAAATCTGAGACAATGTAGATAAATATCTAAAATGGGGAAAATACCTTGAAAATACCTCTATCTCTCATTTTCTCTTTGGCTTCAAGCTAAGACTTTGTCCTATTGATTCCACTTCTCTCCATTTCTCATCATTTCCCTTAGCCAAAGTCAGGGAAAAATCTGAAGAAAGAGGAAATGCTAGAATCTCAGTATCTGCCCCTCACCTCTATCCTGCTCCTCTCCTAGACCTGGCCATACCCATCTAGGATACTCTGCTCTTGAACATCAGCTCTTATCCCAACTTCCATAACAAGAGCTTCTCTTCACTCCAAAGCTAGTGCCTTTGGTGAATCTCCAGTGTGACCCAAGTATGGTTTTCCACTGATATGTGGATTGATATTCTTTAAGCCCTTTCTGTACAGAGATGATCTTCCACTAACCATATGCACCTCTAAAATCACTAAGTGAAAGGAGAAAGGTGACATAGGAAAAACTGTTATTGCCTCATTTCTACAATGGCAATTAAACAATGAGAGGGAGACGTTTTGCTACTTTTAGAAATGGACAATAAAGAAAAAACTAACACTATTTCTTTTAATATTGAACCATGTTGAACAAAAACTTTACTTGTAAGCCATAGACAGTGCTGTGAAGTAGGCAAACCAAAGATGGGGGAGAGGGGGAGCAGAATGTAAGGACAGGATCCAGTAACAAAAAGTGAGTTTTATCCCCAACACTTCAGCTGTTTAAATCCCTAAACTAGCCCTGGTGGTACCCACCACCATTAGTTTGGTAAGCTGTCCCCATCCTCTTGTTAAGAGGTAGGAGTGTTGGGGAGACTTCTGTTATTCCATTGTACTGCTGCCAACCCAACCTGAAAATATGTGGTTTTTCAGAGAAACATTTCAGTATGTGCTGTTAAGTTTCATAGCATTCTTGAGGTAGTATTCTACTTTTGATATACAGTGTGATAGGTGAGCTGGCCTTGGGACTGTAACGCCAGCTGTAATATGATTCCCACCCTTTTGGAACACAACCTGTTCATGAAATAGAGATTGCATTTATTTTCAGGAAAGAAAAGTACTGAGGTTTCTCTAATCCAGAATAGTTTAAATATAGGAAATGTTCCAGAGAGGACAGCAATCAAAATGATGAGTGAGTTAGATTGTTTTATTCATGTGGAAATATAAATGAAGCATAAATTACCCAAGAGAAATTTGCTGAGGAAAAAATAATAATAATTTGGGAAAATTGTGTGATGGTCTATAGAATGTGAAAGGCACAGACCTCAAAGCAAGAGAAATAACTTAGTATGATTCAAGGCTTAGTAGTACCCATAATAGAATGTCCACAGAGTAAAGCAGAAACTGCCTCCCCTATTGAAAAAGTAGCAGATCTGAATGTGGTTTAGAAATCTAAACCTGGTAAAGACTTAGGAATAGACTCCAACAGTATGTAATACTCATGTTAAAAGGAGATAAAATCACCTAACTAGGAAACCAATAACTGTTCCTCTGCATTTTCTAGACATATCATTTGACTCATTGAGGTCATATTCTTTCGTAGATACTGGACTCAACCAATTTGTTACCAACTTTTCCCACCATTGGAAAAGGCTGTTGAAAACATTAATGTTTGGTGGCAAGCTACTTGTGCTTTCCTCTGGGCATCTAAAAAAATCAGTAGATGCATGACAAAAATTAAAGATCATAATTAACTTATTTCTAATGACAAACAAATTAACAATCTCACATATCCGTAACAGTCTTCAATGTTGTCAGGTAGAAATATAATGTGAGCAATACATGTAGTAATTTAAAATTTCCAAGTAGCTACATTAAAAAAAAAAAGTTAAAAGAAATAGGTAAAATCCATTTTACTTAACCCAATGTATCCAAAAACTTACAATTTTATCTTGTGACACTAGCCACATTTCAATGCTCAGTAAGCACATGTAGCCAGAATACCATATTGTACAGCTGAGGAGCCAGAGGAAAAGTAGAGAAATAATGCAAAAAAGAAAAATTTGTGTGTGGGTCAATGAAGGAACATTCATTTTGACTCAAGGTAATGAACATAATGATTATATTGAGCACTCTACAGGAAACTTCACTGAGAAGGGGAAGGAGGATCACAGGCACAATATGTGTGGGGTAGAGTGAGAATATCACCAAAATAAAAATGAACCTCCTTATGTGATTTTGAGATAGGTTAATTTTAGAATAAAATGACTTTCTTTATATTCCCTCTAAGTGATCAATTTAAAATATACCAATACGAGCTTCCCTGGTGGCGCAGTAGTTGACAGTTCACCTGCCAATGCAGGGGACACGGGTTCGTGCCCCGGTCTGGGAAAATCCCACATGCCGCGGAGCGGCTTCGCCCGTGAGCCATGGCTGCTGAGCCTGCGCGTCCAGAGCCTGTGCTCTGCAACGGAAGAGGCCACAGCAGTGAGAGGCCCGCGTACCGCAAAAAAAAAAAAATTAAAAAACCCCACAACATTTCTAGGACAGTTAAAGCTGTAAATTCAAAATACCAGTTGCAGGTGTTCATACAGAAATATACACACAATTTATTTTTTTATTCAATAAAAATTCTTTTAGCATTTACTCTATACTAGAAGCTTTCCTAGGCCCTGGGGATGCAGCAGAAACAAAAATAGGTAATATCTATGCTCGTTAGAAGCAGATATTCTGGGGTAGATACATAAATTCATTTGCCTACCAAAGCTTTGTTAAACTGTTTTTAAAGAACTTCCTTTCTCCATCACAAACTAATATGACCTATAGTTTGCTACCTTAAGGGAATGTACTCAATCTGATTGTCAGACTCAAGAAGTATGGAAACTGTTTTATCTATCATGTACATGCCAGAGTGCCTTATTATTATTTAATGATGGTATTAAACTGAATTAAATTGAATCAAGCTGAAATAAATAAAATTTAAATAAAATTGAAATAAAACAAATAAAATTTAAATAAATCAAATTTAATTGGATGTAATAAAATAGATGTTATTGCATTGCTAAAAAACCTAACTCAAAAACCAGGAATATCTCCATTAAAAATTAATATCATTTTTGGATTGGGTTGTTTGTTTTTGATATTGAGCTGTATGAGCTGCTTGTAAATTTTGGAGATTAATCCTTTGTCAGTTGCTTCATTTGCAAATATTTTCTCCCATTCTGAGGGTTGTCTTTTCGTCTTGTTTATGGTTTCCTTTGTTGTGCAAAAGCTTTCAAGTTTCATTAGGTCTCATTTGTTTATTTTTGTTTTTATTTCCATTTCTCTAGGAGGTGGGTCAAAAAGGATCTTGCTGTGATTTATGTCATAGAGTGTTCTGCCTATGTTTTCCTCTAAGAGTTTGATAGTGCCTGGCTTACATTTAGGTCTTTAATCCATTTTGAGTTTATTTTTGTGTATGGTGTTAGGGAGTGTTCTAATTTCATACTTTTACATGTAGCTGTCCAGTTTTCCCAGCACCACTTATTGAAGAGGTTGCCTTTTCTCCACTGTATATTCTTGCCTCCTTTATCAAAGATAAGGTGACCATATGTGCGTGGGTTTATCTCTGGGCTTTCTATCCTGTTCCATTGATCTATATTCCTGTTTTCATTCCAGTACCATACTGTCTTGATTACTGTAGCTTTGTAGTATAGTCTGAAGTCAGGGAGCCTGATTCCTCCAGCTCCATTTTTCTTTCTCAAGATTGCTTTGGCTATTCAGGGTCTTTTGTGTTTCCATACAAATTGTGAAATCCAAAAATGAGCAGAAGACCTAAATAGACATTTCTCCAAAGAAGATATACAGATTGCCAACAAACACATGAAACGATGCTCAACATCATTAATCATTAGAGAAATGCAAATCAAAGCTACAATGAGATATCTGGGCTTCCCTGGTGGTGTAGTGGTTAAGAGTCCACCAGCCGATGCAGGGGACACGGGTTCGTGTCCGAGTCTGGGAAGATCCCACATACCACAGAGCAGCTAGGCCCATGAGACATGGCCGTTGAGCCTGCATGTCTGGAGCCTGTGCTCCGCAGCAGGAGAGGCCACAACAGTGAGAGGCCTGCGTACTGCAAAAAAAAAAAAAAAAAATCTACAATGAGATATCATCTCACACTGGTCAGGATGGCCATCATCAAAAAATCTACAAACAGTAAATGCTGGAGAGGGTGTGGAGAAAAGGGAACACTCTTGCACTGTTGGTGGGAATGTAAATTGATACAGCCACCATGGAGGTTCCTTAAAAAACTAAAAATAGAACTACCATACGACCCAGCAATCCCACTACTGGGCATATACCCTGAGAAAACCATAATTCAAAAAGAGTCATGTACCAAAATGTTCATTGCAGCTCTATTTACAATAGCCAGGACATGGGAGCAACCTAAGTGTCCATCAACAGATGAATGGATAAAGAAGATGTGGCGCATATGTACAATGGAATATTACTCGCCATAAAAAGAAACGAAACTGAGTTATTTGTAGTGAGGTGGATGGACCTAGAGTCTGTCATACAGAGTGAAGTAAGTCAGAAAGAGAAAAACAAATACTGTATGCTAACACATATATAAGGAATCTAAAAAAAAAAATAATGGCCATGTAGAACCTAGGTTCAAGATGGGAATAAAGACGCAGACGTACTAGAGAATGGACTTGAGGATACAGGGAGGGGGAAGGGTAAGCTGGGACAAAGTGAGAGAGTGGCATGAACATATATACACTACCAAACGTAAAATAGATAGCTAGTGGGAAGCAGCCGCATAGCACAGGGAGATCAGCTCAGTGTTTTGTGACCACCTAGAGGGGTGGGATAGGGATGGTGGGAGGGAGAGAGACTCAAGAGGGAAGAGATACGGGGACATATGTATATGTATAACTGATTCACTTTGTTATAAAGCAGAAATTAACACACCATTGTAAAGCAATTAAACTCCAATAAAGATGTAAAAAAAAAAAAATTAATACCAAAACCAGATAAAGACATTACAAGAAAGGAAAACTATAGACAAATATCTCTCATGAACAGAGATGCAAAAACCCTCAATACAATATTAGCAAACCAAATTCAGCAATATATAAAGAGAATTACATATCATGATTAAATGGGATTTATTCCAGTTATATAACTGGTATATCAACAAGTGATATTCAATTAATGCAATCAATCATATAAACAGGCTAAAGAAGAAAACTTATAAAAAAAAAAGTATTTGACACACCCTAACGTCCAGCTACGATTAAAAAAAAAAAAAGAAAAGAAAAAAAAACACTTTCAGCAAAACTGGGGATGAAAGGGAAGGAAAATCCTCAGCTTGGTAAGTAGCATCTATTAAAAAAAACCTACAGTTAACATCATACTCAATGGTGAGAAACTAGATGCTTTCTCACTAAGACTGGAAACAAGGCAAGGATATCCTCTCTCATAACCCTTATTCAACATTGTACTAAAAGTTCTAGCAAACATAATAAGACAAAAAATGGAACTAAAATGTATACAGTCGCTGAAGTAAGAAATAAAAATTATCTTTTTTAGAGATGACATGATTGTCTATGTGGAAAATCCCAAAGAATCAACAGAAATCTCCTGCAATAAACAAGTGATTATAGCAAAAACCCAGGGTAGAAGGTTAATATACAAAAGTCGATTGCTTTTCTATATACCAACAATGAAAACTTGAAATTTAAAACACAATACCATTTACATTAGCACCAAAAATAATAAAATACTCAGATATATATCTTACAAAATATGTAAAGGATCTATATGAGGAAAACTGTAAAACTCTGATCAAAGAAATTAAGGAATATCTAACTAAATAGATATTTCATGTTCATGGATAGGAAGACTCAATATTGTTAAGACATTAATTCTTCCCAACTTGATCTATAGTTTCAAGGCAATACAGATCAAAATCCCTGAAAGTTACTCTGTGGATATCAATAAATTCATTCCAAAATTTATATGGGGAGATAAAACACCCAAAATTGCCAGTGCTATTTAAAGATGAAGAACAAGTTAGAGGACTGACACTGCCTGACTTCAAGACTTAAAGTTACCAAGACAGCATAGATTTGGCAAAAGAATAGATACTTAGATAAATGAAACAGAAATGGAAAAAAAAAGATAGTCTTTTGAACAATTGGTACTGGACTAATTGGACATTCGTATGCAAAATAATGAATATAGATATAGAACTTACACCTTTCACAAAAATTCACTACAAGTAGATCTTGAACTAAATGTAAAATGAAAAACTATAAAATTTCTAGAAGATAACAGGAAAAATCTAAGTGACCTTGGTTTGATGATGAGTTTTTAGATACAACATTAAAAGCAAGATTATTATAGAAAAAAATTAATAAGTTGGCCTTATTAAAGTTGAAAACTTTTGCTCTGCAAAAGACATTGTTAAGAAAATTTAAAAATCAGCTTCATGCAGTGAGAAAATACTTGCAAAACACATATCTGAAAAAGGACTTGTATCTAAAATATTCAGAGAGGTCTTAAAACTCAACAATAAAAAACAAACAACCCAATAAAAAATGGTAAAAGAATCTGAATATATACTTCATCAAAGAAGATATGCAGATGGCAAATAAGCATATGAGAGGTCCTTATTTTTCACTAGGGAGTTGTAAGTTAAAGCAACGAGGTACCTATTAGAATGACTGAAAATTTTTAAAGGTTGACAACAAATGCTGACAATGAAATACAGCAACAAGAACTCTTGTTTATTGCTGGTAGGAATGCAAGATGGAACAGCCATTCTGCAAGACACTTTAGTACCTTCTCACAAAGCTAAACATAGCGTTACCATATCATTCAGCCATCATGCTTCTAAGTGTTTAGCCTGAATAGAAAACTTATTAAGATATCTGCCCTTAAATGTTTATAACTATTTTATTTATAATTACCCCAAATTGAAAGCAACCAAGATGTTCTTCAATAAATGAGTAGGTAAACTGTAGTACATCCAAGCAATGGAATACCACTTAAGGATAAAAAGAAATCATCTACCATGCTACAAAAAGACATGGAGGAACTTGAAATGCATATTGCAAGTGAAAGAAGATAGACTGGAAAATGCTATAGAGTATATGATTCCAATTATATCACATTCTGGAAAAGACAAAACTGGAGTGACATGAAAGATCCCTAGTTGCCAGGGCTCAGGGTGATGGTGGGAGAAACAAATAGGTGAAGTACAGGGTTCAAATTAAAACATTTTTTAAATTAATAAATCCCACTCTTATGGGGCTCAAAATGACAGAGGAGCCAACTAAAAGAGCTCCCAAAGGCCAGAGCTGGAAAAATTGAGGCAATAAAATAAATAAATTAGTATTGGATTATAACTCAAAGGATAAAATAAATATCCATGAGTCCATCTGATATAAATAAATGAATAAATAAATAAACAAGTTCCCATGCAGAAGAATTCCACATAAATTATGTAGATACTCCACCCTAATGGAGGGGAACTTAACTCCCCATCCTTAAGTATGGGCTGCATATAGTGATTTTCTTCCAAGGAGTACAGTATGGAAATAAGGGGGAAAGAGTAGAGAAACCTGACAAACATTACTTCTGCCTGGTGACCCAGGTCAATATCAATGGTCATAAATCATGTAGATTTTATGCGCCCTTGATATGATGTAATAAAAATGACATGCTTTACCTCTGTGAACTTCCTCCCCAAAACCCATAACCCCAGTGTAATCATGAGAAAAACATCCAATTCCAATAGAGGGTCATCCTACAATATATCTAATGAGTACTCCCCAAAACTGTCAAGGTCATCAAAAACAAGGGGAGTCTGAGAAATTACCAAAGCCAAGAGGAGACTAAGGAGACATGACCCTAGAACAGAAAAGGGATAATAAGTAAAAGCTAAGGAAATCTGAATAAACCATGGACTTCAGTTAATAATAATATATCAGTGTTGGTCCATTAATTGTAACAAATAGATGATGCTAATGTAAGATATTAACAATAGGGGAAACTGTGTGTGGGGTTGGGGGGTGGGAGGAGGGTTACGGGAACTGCCTGTACTATCTGCTCAATCTTTCTGTAAACCTAATACTTTTCAAAAAATAGTCTATTAATTAAGATTCTAATATTCTGACTAACCCATTGATGCAAACTTTAATATAAGTAAGATCTATTTTTGGAACCAACATAGCTACTAACCGGACCATGGACCTTAGTGAGGCCCACTAAAATGCAGTGCCAAGAAGATCCATTCTGAAGGAATTTGGCATCTTTACTAATTTATTATGAAAACTACAATACTACAATTCTCTATGAAACCAATTCTAATCAGAATATAGTCTCCTCCATAGTCTTGCAACCAGCACTACCCTAGCCCTTCCTTCCCATTCACAGCTAATCTTGGAAGATTTCTCTGTATTCACTGTCTCTATCTCCTTATTTTCCATTCATTCTTTAATCCACAGTCATCTGTCTTCTGCCCCAATTGCTCTCCCAAGGTCAATAATGGTTTACCTAAACTAGTAGGCATCCACCCATTATCTCATTTTATTTTTTGGAAGTAACTGACACATTATCCATTTCTTTCCTTTTAAAATACTTTCTTCCTTTGTGTTCATCACATTTTCCCTTCCTGGTTTTCTTCCTACCTCTCTTGGATTTTCTTGGGGTGTGTGTGTATGTGTGTGTGTGTCTGTGTGTGTCTTTGTGTGTCTGTGTCTGTGTCTCTGTGTGTCTGTGTTTCATTCCTATTCTGTCCTTAAATGTTATTGTCCTTTAAGTTCAGTTAAGCTAATTCTTTTCACTCTACAATTACTTTCTTTGTGTGGTTACCTTTACTTTGAAGGTTTTAGTAACTACTATAGGTTGATATATACCAAATATCAATTTCCTGTCCAGGGCTCTCCTGAGTTGGGGAAAACATTATCCTACTTACACTGGTATCTCCACTTTGAAGTTCCACTCACGTATCAAAGTTAAGAAGTTCTAGACTAATCTATCATCTCCTTTTCCCCCAAACTCCTTATCCTCCTTATAGTCTCTATCTCAGTATACAGTATCATCATTATCTACTCAAGACAATATTGTAGTCATTATAATCAACTTTATCCTCACTTCCAATATTAAATCATTCTTCAATTTTTCTCAACATACCTCCTAAAAATTTCTCAAATTCATCAACATCTATCCATCCTGAGAACCACCATCCTAGTTCAAGCCTTCATCATTTACCTCAGTTCCTACAATAGGCTCACACTAGTCTCCATATCTCCAGGCTTTTTCCCTCCAATCCATTCCCCACTCTATCTCATCATTCCCTACTTCAAGACATTTTAATGATTGTCTTTTGCTGTTGGTTTGAGGCCCAAATGATTAAATTTTGCTAAAGGGTCCTTCATAATCAGGACCCTGCTTAAGGCGCATCTCCTTTTCTACTTCTTTCCCTACTCCCCTACTTCCACCACACACCTATGTCAATTGCCTCCAGTTCCTCAAACACCTATGCTGCTCACTCTGCCTTCATTATTACTCTACCTAACTCTCATTTTCACTAACCTTAACTTTAGTCTTAGGCCTAAATAGTTCTTCTTTCAAGAATCCTTCTCTGAATACTCAAATCCCTGATAGTAGCCTCTCCTATATATTGATACAGAGCCTTTTACTTTTGCTCTCAAAACCCTTGAGACACACACACACACACACACACACACACACACACACACACACACACACACTATTTCAAATTTCCTGATAACTTATCTCTACTGCTAATTAAACTCCAAGCTCTAGGAAGGTAATGAGAATGTCTATATTATTGATTACTCTCTTCCCAAGAATATCTAGGACAATGGCTGACACTGAGAAAATGTTTGACGGATGGATTTATGGATGGATGGTTGAAATAACTCAGAAACAACTTGAAATGTGGAAAATCTATTTAAACGTTTATATATATATAAAAAAAAAAAACCTCTCTGGACTGGGTTACGGCTTGCCTAGTGCTTTTGATTCTAATACATTTTCTCAGAAATAGCCTTCGTTTCTGTGTGTATGAAAAATTCACAAAGAATACCCACTGTATCCCAGGTTTAAAGTGAGGATTTAAAGTGAGGATTTTCCTATTATTGCTTTAGGTTGCAATAGTCACATTAATTACATAATACCATGTTTGAACTACACATGAATGGACAAGACCAAAATTCCAAGACATCAAAGGACTCAAGTTTGATAATAACAGCTTGGAAGCAATCAGAGAATGGTGAAGGAAAGAACTGTCAGCAACTGAAGGATAACAGTGGGAATTAGCCAGTACATATCATGGGGCTATGACTGCAAATTCAATATGGGCTGTATAAATAGCTATAGAAGCCAGAATGAACCCCTGGCTCACGTAGCCTTTAGACTTGACAACTGGACAGTCCAGGAAGACTTCAAAGCTTCAAGGAATAGACCTAGAGTAGATTAGGAAAGTTTGAGTATTAGTAACAGCAAATATATATAGAATAATAGGGGAAAGATCAAAGATGTTCTATCATGCTTATGCACAGGAGAGGATTGAGAAACAAAATATGGGGTGAAAAAATTGGGGAGTCAAAGATCCATAAGGTATCTTCTCCAAATCAGCTTTTTTCATTCAAAAGCAACAATAGCTAAATCATTTCAAAATGCTTTATTTTTACTTTTTTCTTTTGGTTATACTTAAAAGTAAATAAAAATCCTACGTAAAAACTATTACTAAATATTTTACTTTTAAAATGTATACTCGTACTGTCTTATGTTACAAAGACAAAATGACATTAATGATAAAGTCAATGTTAACACAATTAAAAGTAATAGAGTTTCTTTTGACTCCTACTCTAAAGCCTATTATATTACTCATTATTGGGCTTTTTGTAAATGAAGACTATCAAAGAGGTAATGGTTGTTGATATTTTATCTGTTTTGAAATTCTACCACTAACATTTTCCTTCACTGACGTTATTTCCACTTAGATTATTCACAAAATAGTTGGGTTAGGAAACAACTATATTTTATGTTTATCCCAAATGTTTTAGACACTCTAGGTCTAAAGATCCAAATTACCAAGTTGTTGCAAATCCTCCACTTGATCTTTTCTGTATAGATCTGACCTACCACATGTTCAATATCATTGAAAACCTCTTGAGTCCAGGAGTATGACACCGCTTTTCTTTTTTATCTCCCGTGTGTGGCATAGTAATAAGCAAAGGAAATTCTCATAATAAGTGCCCAAAAAGTATTTGTTTGGTAAATGAGTGAACCAGAAGGAAGAGAAATAAGTCCCTTAATCCTTATCTCACCTTGTGCCAGGTATTATGCCTAGATAAGAAGAATGGATTAGAACATACTTGACCACCTATCTTTACCTATAATAACAAGATACTGAACTGCTAATTTCTGAAAGGTGTGAGATAACTTGGTACATCTTTTTTTTTTTAATTCTTTTCTTGATTTACTTCTAGGAGTTCGACATTTTCTCATTATCTCTCTTTTCCTTCAGCCATTTGTGCATATACTTGCTTTTAAACCATAAAGTTGTTACAAACTTTATGGTTTAGAGTTCTCTTTGATGAAGAGGGCTGTACTCAACAGATTAATGATATTAACTTATTTAATAATACCTTATCTTTAAATAAATTATAAGAAATGCAGTTCATTTGTTTATTTTTAGTCCTCGACTCTGTACAGGTTGTTAATACATAGGAAGGAATCAGAGCAAACTCATTTGTGCCTCAGGAACTAGAGTTGAGCTCTTCTCCCAGTGCTGAATATTTATTTGAATTTCCATGCAGAGTCAAGTGCCAATTACATTAAAACAATCTAGACATCTTTAAAATCTAAAGACCCATTCACTAGGTAAGTTGGACTCCAACATTTATGGAAATAGTGATTTCACAGAAGTCTGTAGTAACTTGTTCCCTCACTTAGGGTGCTCAGTGAACTAAACAACCAGATGCAAAATTTTATGGGAAAAATTATATTAGGTAGCCATAGGTGGAAACATCTAACTTCTCAGCTGGTTTCTCCTAAATAAAGACAATTAAGTATCATGAAACAAAATCTATAATTAGGTTTATGTCCACCAAAGACTAATTTTAGAAAACAGGACTACTTGTTCATTTAAATTTATAAAAAATGAGAATTTGCTTTAGTGTTTAAGTTTGCTCCTTTAACTCTTAAATTCCATCAGATCTCATTCTTTGAATTTGAGTCTTGGGCATTTTTCTACAATTTGTTTAACTGAATATTCTCTGAGGGTAGATTGTGTGTGTGTGTGTGTGTGTGTGTGTGTGTGTGTGTGCACTTCTTTGATTTTGTTTTTACTCAATCCAGATACACTTCAACTAACTTCCTCTCCATATTTCCATTTGTTTTGTAAAAATAACTTAAAGCATGTGTATAAAGTTGAATGGAGTTCATTGTGGGAATACATAAGATTTTGGCGAGAAACTTCCCTTGGTTTTTATGAAATATTACATCTTTTTAAAAATTTGTAGACAAGTTTTTGAAGCTACTTATTCTTGGTTTATGGATATACTACCCAATTTTCTAAAATAGATTTATCTAGTTAATTATGCTCTGTTTATATCAGTTGTGACATTCACTGTCACTTCATAACATAATCTTTTAAATTTCAGCACATAAGAGGTCCCACATTAGGTACATTTATTCAAATCTGGGTACTGTGACAAGTTTTTATGACATTGCTACAGCCCATACAAAAAACCTTGAGTCCTACACCAGTTTTCCTTAAGGTTTCACATGGTGGTGGCTGCTGCTCCTCATTTAGATGTGAATGTTCAAAACTGTAACTTTTCCTTATGGCAAACTTGATCAGAAATTTTAAAACCATTATTTTAAAGGTTGTATTTTCTCAACAACTTATAAAAATGAATGCCTTGGGTAAACTTTACTACTGATTCATAACGTTTATTTTTAACACATTTTATTTCATGTTTTACATGAGCTTCAGCTAAGGCCTGAAGTCAGTCTCACAAGACTAAAATCAAATGCTGGCAGGGCTGTGCTCTGTTCTGGAGCCTCCAGGGAAGAATCTGTTTCCTATTCACTCAAGGGGTTAAGTGGCTGGCAGAATTCAATTCCCTTGCAGTGTGGATATAAGATCTCTGGGGTTTTTTTACATCTTTATTGGAGTATAATTGCTTTACAATGGTGTGCTAGTTTCTGCTTTATAACAAAGTGAATCCCTTATGCTTACCCTCTGAGGACTGTTATCAGCTTTTAGAGGCTGCCTGCATTCCCTGGGTTTTGGTCCCCTTCCTCTAACTTTAAAAGCCACAGCAGTGAGTCCTCATACTTCAAGTCTCTGCTACCTCTTCTTCCATCATTACATCACTCTAACTGACTCTTCTGCCTCACTTTTCTGACTTTCAGGACCTATATGACTATATTTGGCTCACATAGATAATCTGGGATAATCTCTGTATTTTAAGTTCCATAGCCATAATTTCATCTGCCAAGTCCCTTTGCTGTGTATCATAACATATACAAGCATAAGACTAGAGGGCAAAGATCATGAGAGTTAAAACTTTGCCTCTGTCAATGACATACATTCAAAACCACTTACAGAAGCATTGTGTGCAATAGTAAAAAATTAATGAAAACAACCAAAATGCATACCAAAGGGAACTGATTAAATTTATGGAAACTCATACAATGGAATATTGTTCAGTTGTAAATAAAAAGTGAGGAAGAGCTTTATTTTACCATATGGAATGTTCTCCAAGACTTTTGTTGTTGTTGAATTATAGTTGATGTACAATAGTATATGTTACAAGTGTACAATAAAGTGATTCAGTTTTTAAAGGTTATGCTCCATTTATAGTTACTATAAAATAATAGCTATATTCCCTGTGTTGTACAATATATCCTTCTTTGTAGCTTATTTTATGCATAATAGTTTGTACCCTTAGTCCCCTATGTTTATCCCTATTTTGCTCCTCCCTATTCCCTCTCCCCACTGGTAACCGCTAGTTTGTTCTCTATATCGTGAGTCTCCTTTTTTGTTATACTTACTTGTTTGTTATTATTAAGTGAAAAAAAAGGAGCAGAAGTGTAATATTATATATTATGTTATGGGATTTTTTTTCTATGAAAGAAAACAAAGGAAATAAAGATCATAGTTGTGTTTTTAAAAAAGGTATTTCAAGTGAAATTAAAAATATATAAAGGGTTTGTAACTTTCATAGATTACAATTTAACTTCAGCAAAATTTTGAAAAGATGGTTAAACAAATCAGTATGAATCTTTTTTTTTTTTCATAGTTAAAGGGCTTAAGCAAGAGAGGAAAACGGCTAAAATTAAAGTTAGACATGAAATTGCCTACAAAGAGAGCTGTATATCTTTTGCAGGTTCTAAACAAGTATATCACTTTCTCTTTCAGTTCCTTATGCATGCTATACATGAGTGGTTTGCTGCTGTCTAAGGATGTGGTAATAACTAAGAAAACTGCAGAATATTATTTTAAATTAGATTATCATGTTATTCTTTGGATCAAATCAATATTTTTGAGGTAAGTATATTATAAAGTTGAATTATAGTTTTAAGCCTCAAATGCAAAAAGATAAATTCAAATTCCAGCAAGTGGCATTTTTTGACACCTCCAAAATATATGAGGAATTTTCTACAATCTCTCTCTAAATAAGATTAAGTTTACTTTTGTTCTATTTATGTATGAAAGTATGTATTATATATGTATGTATTTTTGGTAACAACAAATCATGTTTCTTTGTTTATCTCTTATTGTCTTTTTGCCTGTCTCATCAATATTTCAGGCTCAATATATCCAAAGTCAGAAAAATATTTCCCTTTTCTACCCTGCCCCAGGTCCCAAGTTTATCTCTTTTTCTGATGTCTCTATTTCTGTTAATACATCAGTCTTAGTTTACTAGGGCTGCCATAACAAAATATCACAAACTGGATGACTTACACAATAGAAATTCATTTTCTCACAGTTCTGGAAGCTGGACAACTAGGATCAAAGTGCTGGCAGTGTTGCTTCCCTATGAGGCCTTTCTCCTTGGCTTGCAGACGGCCACCCTCCTGCTGCCTTTTCATGTGGTTGTCTCTCTGTGCTCATGCACCCCTGGTCTCTCTCTCTCTATGTCCTAATTTCTTCTTCTTATCTGACACCAATTGGATTGAATTAGGGTCCACCCTAATGGCCTCAGTTTAACTTAATTACCTTTATAAAGGTCCTATCTCCAAATACAGTCACATTCTGAGATACTGGGGACTAGGACCTTGACATATGAATTTTAGAAGAACAAAATTGAGCCCATAACTACCCCAAAATGCTAATCATCCAAAACTCAAATTCTTTCTGACTCCTCTCTCTCTTCCTCTTTCCATTCAAATAGGTTTTGTATAAATCCTTCTGTAACATTTTTCCCTACTCTCCATATCCACTCTGTTGGAAATTTCTTATCTAGACTAGTACTATAGGATGCTAACAAACTCTCCAATACTCTCTTACACATTTACTGCTAGATCTGTCTTTCTAAAACTTAGCAGTAATAATGCTACATCAACTCAACATCCTATGGTGACACCTAAATTACTGCCTAATAATAACTTAGACTGCTTTTTATAGATGACCTTAGATTGCCTTTTAAGGCCGTTCCTGATCTCTTTCCAAAGAAGTCTCCAGTATTATGTCCCTTGACTCTCTGCAGAATCTTTAGTCTTTAAAACAGTGTATTTTATATTGTGGGTTAAAAAACTATTGGTAAGTCATAAAACTAATTTCAACCAGCATTTGAGAAACCAAAGAATAGAATGAAATGAAATGGAATGAAATGGAATGGAATAGATCAGAATAATATTAAAAAGAATATCTAAACATTCATACATGTTATAAAGTTTTAGTTCAGACTTATTTTTCTTTCCCATCAAGCTATTCTTTGAGACTTTATTGAGCTTTTTATTTTATGCCTTTCTTTGAATATTTTCAAGAAGATACTATTACTTCATAGATAATTAGATTGTACAACATATTAATATAAATTACACTGATCTCCCAAGCAGTAATTGTTTTTCATGCACACAAGTACCTGCTTTCTGAAATCTTTCCTCTGACTACTGACTGGAAGGTGGGTTCAGAACCTACAAGTGTGCCACATGACAACTGTGCACAGCAGCATGACAGCAGTGAAAGCATTAAGAACACCATATTTCTCAGCATTATTAGATTTCAAAAACCTCTTAAGCACCCATCACTGGGCAATTTTTAACACTGAATGAACCTGAGATATTAGTCATGTACAAGTGTTACTGCAGGTACTTAAAGAGATTTGTGTTGGTTAATCATCAACAGAGCCAAAGTGCTACAAACCAAGGACAAAATGAAGGCCTAGGAATGAAAGCCTCTCTGAATACTAGGAACAGAAGTGAGGTCTGAGCGTTACAGCAAATAGTGGGATGGGAGGCCCTTCTTTAGCGGAATAAGGTAAGAACATAACAAAATCTCAGGTCCAGAGAAAGGAGAGTCATGGAGAACAGGAAGTTATTTCTGGGATGTTTTATTTTTGAAAGGAAAGAAAATTAAAGCAATGCCATATAATTAAAACTAATTTTAAATGATTGTATCTATCCAGTGATGTTGCAAACTAGCCTGTGATTGTTCCAGAAATAAAGTAGATGGAGCTGAGTCATCTCTCCCCTGGCAGTCCTTGTTCTGTCTATATATATAGACATATATATATATATATAGACATATATATATATATATATATATAAACATCTTTATTGGAGTATAATTGCTTTACAATGGTGTGTTAGTTTCTGCTTTATAACAAAGTGAATCAGCTATACATACACATATATCCCCATATCTCCTTTTGAGTGACACTAAAGAGATTAGCAAGGCAGAGAGAAGTTTGTCTCACACAAATCAAAACATGGGCATATGTTCAAAGACTAATTTTTTTCTTTTTAAAAATATATAGAGGGCTTCCCTGGTGGCGCAGTGGTTGGGAATCTGCCTGCCAATGCAGGGGACATGGGTTCGAGCGCTGGTCTGGGAAGATCCCACATGCTGCGGAGCAACTAAGCCCGTGAGCCACAACTACTGAGCCTGCACGTCTGGAGCCTGTGCTCTGCAATGGGAGAGGCGGTGACAGTGTGAGGTCCACGCACCACAATGAAGAGTGGCCCCCGCTCGCCGCAACTGGAGAAAGCCCTCGCACAGAAATGAAGACCCAACACAGCCAAAAATAAATAAATAAATTTATAAAAAATATATAGAAACATTGGATGAGGAATTAAATCTAGTTCAAGTCACACACAGATTGTCATTTGGACTTTGGTGGAATTGAAAGGGTTAGCCAGGCAAGATTTGTGCTGGAAAGACATTACAGAAAAAATATATATGTATTATGTTGTGTTCATTATTGTCAACATAATCAAAAGACTCATGCTCAGACATTTATTATTTTTCTCTATTTTAAACATGTCTCTAAGATCTTGCTTTCAATTTCTACTTTGGATCAGTGGTTCTCAAATGCATAAGAATCACCTAGAGAGCTTGACAAAAATGCATGCTTCAAGGCCATACTCAAGAAAATTCTGAAAAAAAGGTCTAGGATGGGACCCTGGAATCTACTTTTTTAAACCTGTTCCCTTGCCCTACATGGATGTTCCTTTCACCAACAAAGAATTTTATATCAAAGATGGTATACAGACCATATTTTCAGAAATATCACAGTAGATGCTGCTTAATTCCATCCCTTATGTACCTTTCTTAGCTATACAACCAACTTAAGATATTTACCAGACATGGGTATACTTCACCCTGACCAGGAAGAATATATGCTACCTAAAGTGTGTGACCTAAAAGGCACCAAAATTTCCACTATGGCTAAGAATAATTCTCTCCCTAGCCAGTCAATTCTCTTATTATTTAGTCTGGTTATTCCCTAGTAAGAATTATTAAAGGGCTATGCCAAAATATTGGATATCTTCAGAAGGTCACAATTTATCTGCCTGTTATCAATTTGGAGCTGTCTTCTAATAGTTATGCAAGAGTGATTCCTTACTGTATCATTAGTAACTCTCCAAACTATTTGCATCAGAATCACCAGAGAGAATTGTTAAAACTGAAGGTTTTTGGTACCTATTAAGACCTACTCAATCACAAACTCCTGGTCATGACTTAAATATATTTACTTAGGAATGTTTAACAAACCCCTAGACTTTCTTGTGCACCACTACCAATCACTCTCTATGGAAGATTCAGAAGATAAATAAATTGCAATTTCTATTGAGCTATTCTATCTACAACTTTGGAGCTAATACATAGCATTAAGAAAATGGGAAGTGGAATGAAAGGGAATGGGGGAGTGAGGGAAAACAAGTTAAATCTAAGGGAGATTCTGAAAGACAAGCCTAAATGTGAGGAGATTACTTGCAGAAATAGTCTCTTAATTTCACAGCTTTACTATCACACCCAACTGGGATTTTAGTCCTGCTTTCTTGAGGTGAAGGAAGGTATCAGTTTCTGGGAGAACTTTTGCCTCCCATCATACGTCAACACTGGTAATAAAATCTGCGCTGTAGCTGTGGTCATTTGGGATGATTTAGAAAGGACAGAGACAAGTCTGTCCTGTAGAACTTGAAAGATTTGATTCACCTGACCTTGAATATATACCATGATTGTCATGAATTTAAGCAAAAAAATAATCTTAAGCAGAATCTAAAGGAATTAATAAAGCACAGTACAATTTTTGAGAGAGGCAATGAAGGCTGATATTTATGGGCAGCATTGGATGGTATGGCCCCACCCATAAGTGATGACGTGCTCCACAGTAAAATAAGTGCTGTGAGGTTATTGCTTCAATACAAACAGGTTCCAAAGAGCCATGACACTGTGAGTAATAACAATATTGCTGACCTTTTCTCATGGTAGGAGAAATAAACTTAGACAAGAGTGATGTACTGACAATAAAAAATAAATAAATAAAGAAATGGTTCCTAGACCAGAACATAAAGAGGTGCTGCTTGGACCCTATAACAAATCTTCACATGTACATGTACAATAAACAAATAAGTAAGTACCTCTTCCTAACCCTATTATTTCAAGTCATCATTGATAATTGCTATTCTTCATATAGGACCATGAATTTTGTAACATATTTGTAATCAAATTGGTTATATAGACATGTGCCTATAAAAATATTTACCTGAGGGACCCCAAGCCCTAGTGGTTCCCAATTCCTTCCAAGTACATGTCTGTCCCTCCGTCTCTGTCTTTCTCTCTGCCTTCTGCTACCTGTCTCTCTACTCTACTCTAAGTTACATCTTGTAACCAGCACTGAGGCTGGAGTGGAGGACTCCATCTATGGTCTTATCTAGTGACTTTACCAAACCTTGATATGTATTTGTGGAGCACAATACATGGAACTCAAGAAATCATGTCCTGATTTTTTTAAAAAAAATAACCATTGTTGAAGTTTGGAAACTTACCATGAGGCAGCAGGATATACATAACTTCCTGATGAAGTTAGTCTTCTCTTTCTGATAAAGCTAATTAATTAATAAGTTTGCTGCCTGGATATTCAAAAGTTGTAACCAGGTGATTGGAATAGAAAGGGCTGAGAGACTATTTTGACATTATTTCAAGTTATTCTTTCATTGGAAAAGTATTGAGGTTGCTTGGAATTGTATATATGCTGGTGATGACTTCTGATTGTAAGATGCTAAAGGCTTCTAAATATTGAAAGTTGAGGGGGATTTTAAGCCATCATAATTTAGCTTTGGAAATAAACTTTGTGGAGAGGAAATTAATCATAATTAACACTGAGATAGCATAGAGAAAGACATCATCAATTCATGCCCTAGAGTGTATTTCTTGAAATCTCGCTTACGATGGTATTTTCTTCTAAGATAGATAAATAGATAGATAAATAGTTTGAGGTTAATAAGTACTCTATTATAGTTTTAATAAATATTTCTATGCATTTTTGTCAAAAATACCTGCTAGGCTGGATAGTTTTTTTTTACTTCATCACAATATCCTGCACTTGAGGAATAAAGAACTGCTAAGGTTATTGATTTAGTGAAAGCCATTAATTTGGCAAAGTGCTTTTGAGAAATCAATTAGTGAAGGTCTGACCTTTAGATCCAAACTGTTCTTATCAACCTATAAATAAATAAAAAGCTCCCTTCTGAGTCCCATGCTTTCTCAAACATAAGACCAGCCTAATTCCACCACCTAAATTTTGCTCTGGCATCCTCTCACATCTCCTGTCTTCGCAATCCTTACCTTTCTGCTCCCACTAAATTCTAATACCTGCCTCTGGTAAGAGTAAAAACAAAGGGTGCTCAGCAGAGACCTAGATAACCAATAAGTCAAGGTCAGTGGTCCCAAAGAAAGCCACTTTATGTTTCTCCTTAGAAGAATAAGGCTGCTGAAAAAAAAAAAAAGTAGATTTTACAAAATGGGAAATGGAAAACATATTGCGTGTATTTAAAATGAATGATTTGAATATAAAGAAAATCCCTTTCTCTCTCAGTTCACTCTTTCTCCACCATGAAGGCATGAAACTTTAGAAGGAGTCAAGAGGGCTATAAGACATAAGAAAATTTTCAGCTATTCCAAATCATTATCCATATGTGGATTTTAAAAACCATTACTCCTATGAGATTGCTTTTCATTTATAAGGCTCCATGGGGCATTCTTTGGTCTTATATCCTGTATTCCTCCTTTGTCTGGATGTTATAAAGCAGTACAGAAACTCCATAGTTCATTCTGATGAATACCTTTATTTACTTGGGAATATGATCTTCATCTCAGAAGGACTAGATGTAACATTTGATACAAAGGTCACCACTGCTATACTGCTTACAAATTATGATTTTTAATAGCCTTTCTGCTTTACTCTTTACTCCCACCACTCATATATGCCTAGCATGAAAAGATCTGTTCTTCTGACAGGTTGAATATAAAACACTAGAGTTTTTGTTTAAATGAAAATCATTTTCAACGGGGCCTCTCAGTTCAATTAATAAATATGGAAACTTGATGGAAGCTGTTCCTTGTTACTGCTATTATGTTGCTCATCTGGAAATACGGTATTGTCAAATATATTTTAAATTTATCATACCCTATGGTAAAATATTTTAGATGAAAATTTCCTGTCCATCAGAGAGTATGGCCAGTTTTCAAATATGTACTGAGAATAATGTAAGTCAGCAAGATGTGATGGCCACATAGAAGAAAACTATGATCCCTGCTCTGTCCTGTCTAGTAGAACTCTATGAGATGTTATGCTCTCACAAAATAATAATAATAATAATAAATTATTATTTTTAAAATTGTAACTAGACTGGTCCGTAGTTTTGCACATTCAAAGGTCTGTAGAAGCCAAGTTGACCAGGAGACTAGAGAGCATGTTCTCCATCCCACTGAGTATCCACTATTGACTCCAGCCAATATTTGTCACGTAGCAATGTGGCCCTTGACTTGCCAATTCTTCTGGGTTTTCCAAAATGTAACATCAGATTTCATATGTGAAATCTATCAATTTAGAAATATTGGCCAGTAACTCAACTAAAAAAAGAAAACATTCTATGAACTAAACCACAAGCATGTGCAGGCCAGATGTGGCTGGCAAGCCATCAGTCTACAAGCCCTAGTCTAATTAAATGATTTTAACCTTGCTTATTACCAGCATCACTCAATTATTTGTGGTTTCTGCATTTAACATTCATCCCTCTATCTGTCTGCCTCCCTCTTCCATTTAATTACTGTATGTGATGGGCTCTTCATCATTTTGATTCCCAGAAGATGCCTCCGAACCTATGGAAATGCACTTATCCAAGCTCATGATCATGATGAAAAGACAAGAAATAAGCCCTGATATAAATCCGCTTATACAGAAGGATACAACTTTGTGATGATGAGAAAACATAAATAGACAAGTGATTGAAAGAAAACATACTAAAATGTCTCCAGTGTATACCTCTGGGTAGTGAGAGGATGGGTATATTTTGTTAAATGAATTTCTGTGTTTTGGACAATAAATGTATATTATGTATGTAACTATTGAAAGAGTTTTCAGAGTATACTTCTCCTAGAAGTTAAGGATTGGGGATGTATGGGAAGAAGGAAATTAGGGGAAATCATATTTTTTCCAAAAAAGATTGACTGTGGTCATGCCTTTTCAAATACAATTTATCTCACTCATTTTTTAAAGTTACAAATGTTGTAAGAAAAAAAACTAATATTTACCAACAAATAGATGTCCAGTTCAGTTTTTTTAAAAGAGGTCAACCCACCTTGGCCACCTAACCTGTCCCATTCAGGTACCATAAAAGGAAGAAATTGCTCTTAGAGTCTGCACAGCACATCCTGCACGGATCTATCTTTCATGCATGTACCATCTGAATTTTTGAGGCCCCACATATTGCCATGCTTACCTCAAGGACCCGCTTTACTTTTATATGCACAGTTCACTTTGCAAGTGGAGAAAAATATGATTTGTCTGAGAATTTTCAAAAGAGAACATCCACAGAGTGGGCAGATCTATCTTGTGGAAAATGCCTGCATTGGTCATCAGAGTGCCTTCATTCCTTTAAGCTTCATCACATTCTTGCTAAAGTCAAATGCCTGCACTTTTGCAAAAGAATGTTATCATAGTGTGGCTGACAAGGTATTAATTTCCAAAATATACAAACAGCTCATACAGTTCCATATCAAAAAAATAAGCAACCCAATCAAAAAGTGGGCAGAAGACCTAAATAAACATTTCTCCAAAGGAGACATACAGATGGCCAAGAGGCGCAAGAAAAGATGCTCAACATCGCTAATTACAATATTAGAGAAATGCAAATCAAAACTTCAATGAGATACCATCTCACACCTGTCAGAATGGCTATCATCAAAAAGACTGCAACTAATAAATTCTGGAAAGAGTGTGAAAAAAGGGAACCCTCCTACGCTGTTAGTGAGAATGTAACTTGGTACAGCCACTATGGAAGACAGAATGGAGGTTCCTTAGAAAACTAAAAATAGAGCTACATATGATCCAGAAATTCCACTCCTGCACCTATATACAGAAAAGATACATCATGCACCCCAATATTCATAGCAGCACCATTTACAATAGCCAAGACATGGAAACAACCTAAATATCCATCAATAAAGAAGATGTGCCATATATATATATATATATATATATACACATACATACACAATGGAATATTACTCAGCCATAAACAAGAATGAAATAATGCCATTTGCAGCAACATAGATGGACATAGAGATTATCATACTAAGTGAAGTAAGTCAGACAGAGAAAGACAAATATATGACATCACTTATATGTGGAATCTGAAAAAGTGATATAAATGAACTTATTTACAAAACAGAAATAGACTCACAGACATAAAAAACAAACTTATCATTACCAAAGGGGTAGGGGAGGGGAGGGATAAATTAGGAGTTTGGTATTAACATATACACACTACTATATATAAAATAAACAGTAAGGGCCTACTCTATAGCAAAGGGAACTATATTCAATATCTTGTAATAACCCATAATAGAAAAGAATTTTTAAAAGTATATATATATATATATAGATAGATAGATATTGGTATATATTTAATATATACATAGGTATATATGTATGTATAACTGAATCACTGCTGTACACCTGAAACTAACACAGCACTGTAAATCAACTACACTTCAATTAAAAATAAATTTTTTTTAAAAGAATGTTATCATAGGCATTTGAAAATTTTTTTTTTTTTTTTTGCGGTACGTGGGCCTCTCACTGTTCTGGCCTCTCCCGTTGCGGAGCACAGGCTCCGGACGCGCAGGCTCAGCGGCCATGGCTCACGGGACCAGCCGCTCCGCGGCATGTGGGATCCTCCCGGACCGGGGCACGAACCCGTGTCCCCTGCATCGGCAGGCGGACTGTCAACCACTGCGCCACCAGGGAAGCCCCTGAAAATATTTTTTAAATAAATTAAGGCACACAGAGACTTATGCAGATAATTAGGCACATAAATTACATTGCATTTTCAAGTTTACTGTTGTATTGTAAATTTGTTTCTTATTAAAATTTAACCTTTTTATTGGAGTGAAACTGCTTTACAATGTTGTGTTAGTTTCTGCTTTACAACGAAGTGAATCAGATATATATATATATATATATATATATACATACACACATATATCCCCTCCCTCTTGACCTCCCTCCCTCCCCACATGCCACCCATCTAGGTCATCACAGAGCACCAAGCTGAGCTCCCTGTGCTACACTGCAGGTTCCCACTAGCTATCTATTTTACTACATGGTAGTGTATTTATGTCAAACCTAATCTCCTAATTCATCCCACCCTCCCCTTCCCCCTCTGTGTCCACATATCCGTTCTCTACGTCTATGTCTCTATTCCTGGAACTAGGTTCATCTGTACCATTTTTCTAGATTCCACATACATGTGTTAATATACGATATTTGTTTTTCTGTTTCTGGCTTACTTCACTCTGTATGACAGACTCTAGGTCCATCCACGTCTCTACAAATGACCCAGTTTCATTCCTTCTTATGACTAAGTAAAATTCCATTGCATATATGTACCACATCTTCTTTATCCATTCATCTGTCTATGGACACTTAGGTTGCTTCCATGTCTTGGCTATTGTAAATAGTGCAGCAATGAATGTTGGGGTACATGTGTCTTTTTGAATTGGGTTTTCTCAGGGTATATGTCCAGTAGTGGGATTCCGGGGTCACATGGTAGTTCTATTTTTAGTTTTTTAAGGAAACTTCATGCTATTCTCCATAGTGGTTGTATCAATTTACACTCCCACCAACAGTGCAAGAGGGTTCCCTTTTCTCCACACCCTCTCCAGCATTTGCTTTTTGTAGATTTTTCAATGACGGCCAGTCTGACCAGTGTGAGGTGATACCTCATTGTAGTTTTGATTTGCATTTCTCTAATAATTAGTGATGTTGAGCATCTTTTCATGTTCCTCTTGGCCATCTGTATGTCTTCTTTGGTGAAATGTCTATTTAGGTCTACCACCCATTTTTTGATTGGGTTGTTTGTTTTTTTGATATTGAGTGGCACGAGCTGTCTGTATATTTTGGAAATTAATACTTTGCCCATTGCTTCAATTGCAAATATTTTCTCCTGTTCTGAGAGTTGTCTTTTCATCTTGTTTATGGCTTCCTTTTCTTTCAAGATAACCCCTTCTATCTTACTTTCCCATAACCTATTCTCGTCTATCTTTTCTCTTTCTCCTTTTCCTTTTCTTTCTCCATTTTTCTCCCTGAAAGCTTCCAAAGGTAGCTGGGTACCTTTGGAAGGTACCCTTTCATCAAGAAAGATACACAGGGAGCTCTACTCAATACCCTGTAATGACCTATATGGGAAAAGAATATAAAAAAGAGTGGATATATGTATATGTATAACTGGCTCACTTTGCTGTACACCTGAAACTAACACAACATTGTAAATCAACTATACTCCAATTTAAAAAAAAAAATTAAATAATAAAGAAAGAAAGATAAATTTTTCCAGAAATTCTTGCAGACATTCACTTCAATATCATTGGTTAGATTATAACCTTTCAAAATATTAGAACTGTGTCACATGGCCAAACCTAGTTGCAAAGAAAGTTAGGAAAGGGAATATATACCTAGAGATACTGCTGAATCACACAAAATTCATGTTTTGTTAACAACAAGAAGAAGAAGATGATAGATATCAAATAAGCAAATAATAGTTTTTGCCACAGTGACTTATTTAAAGGGTAGCAAAAGCATTCCCTGATGTCATATACATTAACTCAACTAGGCTAACAGAGGACCCAGTATGACCCTTAGAAACCTATTTGAAGAATAAATTTAAATAATCTCCAATTAGCATAATGGTTGTGCTTAGTGAAGTGGTACTTTTGAATTGCTTTGGTGCTTTTGAAGAAAATTCTCTTCGTATGTAAAATTTTTTCTTTCCAAAATTTTTGTGCCATTGAAACAGGATTTGCTTTGCAAAGGTAAACTTGAGCCCTGGCTACTCATATTTTACCAGTTCAAAGCCATTAGAATGTGAATGTTCTTTTATTACTACACTGCTTTAAAACAAAGCATGATAATTTAGAGTGCTAAATTCAGGGACTTCCCTGGTGGCACAGTGATTAAGAATCTGCCTGCAAATGTTTGAGCTCTGGTCCAGGAAGATCCCACATGCCGCGGAGCAACTAAGCCCGTGTACCATAACTACTGAGCCTTATCTCTAGAGCTGGCGAGCCACAACTACTGAGCCCACGTGCCACAACTACTGAAGCCCATGCACCTAGAGCCTGTGCTCCACAACAAGAGAAGCCACCGCAGTGAGAAGCCTGCATACCGCAACAGAGTAGCCCCCACTTGCTGCCAATAGAGAAAGCCTGTGCGCAACAACAGAGACCCAACGCAGCCAAAAATTAATTAATTAACTAATTAAATTTAGAGTGTTAAATTCAGAGACTGAAGTAGAATTTTTAATAATACACAAACAGTACTAAAAAGACCATTGAAATGACAAATATTTTTATTTCAAATCCTTTATACAGGTATACCTTATTTTGCTTCACTTTATTGTGCTTCACAGATGTTGCATTTTTTACAAATTGAAGGTTTGTGGTAACCCTCTATCAAACAAGCCTATCGGACCATTGTTCCAACCTATTTGTTCTCTTCATGTCTCTGTCACATTTTAACAATTCTCACAATATTTCACAATTTTTCATTATTGTTATATTTGTTATGGTGATCTGTGACCAGTGATCCTTTATGTTACTATTGTAGTTGTTTTGATGCACCCCAAACCTCGCCCATATGAGAGTGTACTTAATCAATAAATGTTGTTTGTGTTCTCATTGGCCATTCCCCCATTTCTCTCCCTCTCCTCAGGCCTCCCTATTCCCTGAGACATGACAATATTACAATTAGGGCAATTAATAACCCTACAGTGGCCTCTAAGTGTTCAAGTGAAAGGAAAAGTCACACATCTCTCACTTTCAATCAAAAGCTGGAACTGATTAAGCTTAGTGAGAAAGGCATGTCCAAAACCAACATGGTCTGAAAGCGATGCCTCTTGTGCCAAACAGTTAGCCAAGTTGTGAACGCAAAGAAAAAGCCCTTAAAGGAAATTAACAGTGCTGCTCCAGTGAACACATGGATGATAAGAAAGAGAAATAACCTTATTGCTGATATGGAGAAAGATTTAGTGGTTTGGATAGACCATAAAACCAGCCACAATATTCCCTTCAGCCAAAGCCTAATCCAGAGAAAGGCCCTAACTAACTCTCTTTGATTCTTTGAAGGCTGAAGAGGAGAGGAAGCCACAGAAGAAAAGTTTGAAGCTAGCAGACTTTGGTTCATGTGGTTTAAGGAAAGAAGCCATCTTTATAACATAAAAAATGCAAGGTGAAGCCGCAAGTGCTGATGTAGAAGCTGTAGAAGTTATTCAGAAGATCTAGCTCAGATAATTAATGAAGGTCACTACACTAAACAACACATTTTCAATGTAGATGAAACAGTCTTATATTGGAAGAAGATGCCATCTAGGACTTTCATAGCTAGAGAGGAAAAGTCAATGTCTGGTTTCAATCTTCGAAAGAGAGGCTGACTCTCTTGTTAGCAGCTAATGCAGCTGGTGACTTTATAATTATTTTTTTTTTTTTTTTTTTTTTGCGGTACACAGGCCTCTCACTGTTGTGGCCTCTCCCGTTGCAGAGCACAGGTTCCGGATGTGCAGGCTTAGCGGCCATGGCTCACAGGCCTAGCCACTCCACGGCATGTGAGATCTTCCCGGACCGGGGCACAAACCTGTGTCCCCTGCATCAGCAGGTGGACTCTCAACCACTGCGCCACCAGGGAAGCCCAGCTGGTGACTTTAAGTTGAAGCCAATGCTCATTTGCTATTCTGACAATCCCAAGGCTGTTAAGAATTATGCCAAATCTACTCTGCCTCTCTCTATTAATGGAACAACAAAGCCTGGATGGCAGCACATCTGTTTACAACATGGTTTACTGAATATTTTAAGCTGACTATTAAGACCTACTGCTCAGACAAAGATTCCTTTCAAATATGACTGCTCATTGACACACACCTGGTCACTCAAGAGCTCTGATGGAGATTTACAATGAGATTAATGTTGTTTTCCTGCCTGCTAACACAACATCCATTCTGCAGCCATACATCAAAGAGTCATTTTGACTTTCATTTCTTATTGTTTAAGAAATGCATTTTGTAAGGCTATAGCTGCCTATAGTGATAGTGATTCCACAATGGGTCTAAGCAAAGTAAACTGAAAACCTTCTGACAAGGATTCATCGTTCTGGATGTCATTAAGTGTATTTGTGATTCATGGGAAGAGGTCAAAATATCAACATCTACAGGTGTTTGGAAGAAATTGATTCCAACTCTCATGGATGACTTTAGAGGGGTTCAAGACTTCAGTGGAGGAAGTAACTGAAGATGTGGTGGAAATAGCAAGAGAACTAGAATGAGAAGTGAAGCCTGAAGATGTAACTGAATTGTTACAATCTCATGATTAAATTTCAGTGGATAAGGAGTTGATTTTTATAGATGAGCAGAGAAAGTAGTTTCTTGAGGTGGAACCTACTCCTGATGAAGATTGTGTGAAGATTGTTGAAATGACAACAAAAGATTTAGATGACATAAACTTAGTTGATAAAGCAGAAACAGGGTTTGAGAGGATGACTCTAATTTTGAAAGAAGTCCTACTGTGGGTAAAATGCTATCAAACAGCATTGCGTGCTATAGAGAAATTTTTCTTGAAGGGATCAACGTGGCAAATTTCACTGTTGTCTTACTTTAAGAAATCGCCACAGCCACCCCAACTTTCAGCAAACACCACCCTGATCAGTCAGCAGCCCTCAACATCGAGGCAAGACTCTCCACCAGCAAAAAGATGGCAACTCACCAAAGGCTCAGATCATTGTTAGCATTTTTTAGCAATATAGTTTTTTTTTTCTTTTTCTGATTCCTGGGACCCTATTTGGACTCAGTGGAAATCACTGAGGGCTCAGGAATATGCTTTTTTTTTTTTTTTTTTGGCCACGCCACGCAGCTTGGGGGATCCTAGTTCCCAGATCAGTGATTGAACTCATGCCCCCTGCAGTGGAAGTGTGGACCACTGGATCACCAGGGAATTCCCAGCAATATAATAGTTTTATTTAAGGTATGTACATTGTGTTTTTAGACATAATGCTACTGCAAGCTTAATTGACTACAGGAGAGTGTAAACATAACTTTTACATGCACTAAGAAACCTAACAATTTATGTGACTTGCTTTATTGTGATATTCACTTTATTGCAATGATCTGGAACCAAACCCACAAGATACCGTGTCTGTGTTTTACAGGTCCTAACAACATAATTTTGACTAAATGGAAGTAATCAAAACCTGTGATGTTGAAAAGAGTATTTATAGGCCATAAACAAGCTATAGTAGAGTCTCACATTTCCAGAAAAATAATAATGGTGACTTCAACTAAGCCAAATTTCCTAATCTCCAAGATGGTAAATACAGTCTAGGAAGAAACTGCATAACTTATAGGCGCCCACTGTTGTTTTCTTTTCTAAATCTTCTGGAATGTACAGATGTCAAGAACCCAAAAGCATCTGAATCACTTTTTCTTTTTTCCAATTATGCCATGCTTCTCTGTTGTTCTCTTTCTCCTTTCAGGTTTTCTCTACCTTCTTCAGATTTCCTTCACCCACAGCCACCACCACCTCCCATCCTTCCTTTTTTCTCCTCATCTTATCAACCCCTCCAGCTGCCTTCCTTTGAAATTTCCTGAGGTTTGCTTCAGATCTTTCAGAAAGTCAGATCAGAATCGAGGGGAAAATATCTGGTTCCGTAACCCTGAGGGTGGGTGCTGTCTGAGTGTACATTATAATTTGGAGCTGGGCTGGTGTGTGAGTGACAACCTGACACACTATCTTACGAGCTTCATGATTTCAGTTTAGTTCGTTTTAGAAGAGATTTTCAGCTCTTTGACACTTTTTCTTACTCTCGTTTTGTCTTTTTTTTTCCCTTTTCAATTTAGTTATTGTTTATAGATATTTGATATCAAATGGTTTAAATTAAACTTAATTTATGGTGACAGAAGATTTTCAATTTTAGAAATTGGAAAGCCCTCTGGGTAAATGCCAGCCCCTTCTGTCCTCCCTGCCACCACACAAACGTATTCATCCAGCACAAAGCTGCAATAATAGATTCTGATATGGACTACAAAGAAGTGAGGGATTTTTCCAAATAAAACTACCTTTTATTATTTTTTAGGCCTCCTTATTTAGTCCAAGTATGTGTTATTAAATTAATCTTTAAAGTGCCTCTTTAAATAACTAACAATTCTCATTTCAACTGCTATGGCATAAAATTTAAATGCAATTATACACAAAGAAATTGCTTTCTTCCTTTGTACCTGATAATGACAAGGTCATAATCTGCCCTAAATCTATATTCTTTGCTTAGCCATTTGTGATATAGTTTATTGTAGGTATTAAGTGCTATTTAATGAAATAGCTTATAATATTAAGAAAGTGTTCTGTTCTCTAGAGGCAAAATGGTAGCAATTCAGAACTTTACGCAAAAGCTTTTGAAAAATAAGGGTTTCAACTTGGTTTTGGTATGTGAATTAGTTGTGTAGCCATCTGGATACTTTGCTGCTACACATCACTCTCCACATTGATGGATTATCAAAACAGAGCCTCAAAGCACAGCTTTGTCTTTCTAAGAGGAGTCTTAATTATGAGTACTGCATATTTGGGATTTAGTTTATTCCCATATTTATTCCCTTATGTAACACATGGAATATGCTTGTTTTGCTTAAGTTAGGAAGAAAAGGTCACAAAGAAGTAGGTTGTCATAACCAAGTCAGCCTGGGCTGAAGAACAGTAATCACTAAGTAAATGGCAATTCCTAAAACATACCAAATAATTAACAGGAAAAAGTAAGGCAGCGTCGAATGTCTTGAAAATTAGAATTCATGTGTTTTGAATTTTTCCGCCTGGAACTGTAAATGACCTTGGAGATAATCTAGTGGAGTGCCTTCACTTTGTACTGACTGAAATCCAGAGGGCAAAACGAGTCCACTGCGATCCCAAGCCAGTTCATTGCCTGAATCCAGACTCCAGCAAGGTTCGTTTTCCCCCTGTGACCTCCCCCTGAAGGTGTGGCCTGAGATAATGTCTGAACATTCTTCAGTAGATACTACTTGGACTTGATGATACATTCAATATGGTTTTAAAACTTGGCCCTTTTGTGTCATAGGTGGGAAAGTGAACAGCGGGAACATGAAAATTGTCTTAGGGTAGCTTTTAAGTGAAGGAATAGTAATATTAATGTGAATAAATATTCAATGCCAAGATGTTTCTGAAAATGTGTGTAATAAGTGTTCAAAACAAGTAAGAATACTCAATATTAATGTCTATGTTGGTTTATTACCTGCCAAATGTGAATTCTTTCCTCAAATACTCAGGAGAATTGGCTGTTGATTATTATTTGACAGGACACATTTTACCTGCAGCAAAATTCAACATTTTACTACCCGTAGCATTATTTGAAAGTTAATCAATATTTTTGCTAAAGTTCCAGGCACTAGAAGCTAATCATTTGCAACACTGCTGGATAGAAAGCATAAAATCACATTTACATGTTTCTGGCTCCCTTTAAAATGGTAGTTGGGTTATAATTATCAGGTAAGATTTGCTATTGAATCATGAGGTTTTGGATTAGCTGTTAGGACATGGGAGTTTCAGCAAACATTGATTATGCTTCTGATAATATTTTCCACATTTAATGAGATGGTCAATGTCAGGTTAGGTAAAAGAGTGCCTGAGAACTCTATTTTGGTTCAGAAAGGCAGAAAAAGGTGAAAAATGTAACAATAGAAACCATTCAAGAGACTAAGATCTGGCTTTTGGCTCAATTTAATGAACGAGAACTTGAAGAGGAAACTCATATACTAACAAAAAGATTCAAAATTATCCTGGTATCAGCAGACTTTCAGACCAAGAAAAGAAAGTTTATATGTAATTACTTTGAAAGAGTATGCATTTGCTTTGAGATAGTTATTCACCTTCATTTATACTCTTTGGACCTGAAATTCACAGGTGCAGGAAACTAGGATTACATTTTATGTTTTCCAAAATGCTTGCTCAGTAACTTATATAGAAGAGTTGACTGTAAATGCTTGTAAGAACTTAAAAATTGGATCATTTCCCTGATTATGTGTTTTAAAATTTGACTCTTACAAATAGCAAGAAACTATGATCACATTTCACAGAGATGACAAAGACAGGAAGCCAACATGCTAGCATGAAAGATTAATTCTTTAATCATGTCTTCTATTGCCTGTACACATGAAAGAATGCTCAACATCATTAATCATTAGAGAAATGCAAATCAAAACTACAATGAGATATCATCTCACACCAGCCAGAATGGCCATCATCAAAAAATCTAGAAACAATAAATGCTGGAGAGGGTATGGAGAAAAGGGAACTCTCTTGCACTGTTGGTAGGAATGTAAATTGATATAGCCACTACGGAGAACACTACTGAGGTTCCTTAAAAAACTAAACATAGAACTACAATATGATCCAGCAATCCCACTACTGGGCATATACCCTGAGAAAACCATAATTCAAAAAGAGTCATGTACCAAAATGTTCATTGCAGCTCTATTTACAATAGCCAGGACATGGAAGCAACCTAAGTGTCCATCAACAGATGAATGGATAAAGAAGATGTGGCACATATATACAATGGAATATTACTCAGCCATAAAAAGGAATGAAAGTGAGTTATTTGTAGTGAGGTGGATGGACCTAGAGACTGTCATACAGAGTGAAGTAAGTCAGAAAAAAGAAAAACAAATACCGTATACTGACACATATATATGGAATCTAAAAAAAAAAAAAATTGGTCATGAAGAACCTAAAGGCAAGACAGGAATAAAGATGCAGAACTATTACAGTATGGACTTGAGGATACAGGGAGGGGGAAGGGTAAGCTGTGACAAAGTGAGAGAGTGGCATGGACATATATACACTACCAAATGTAAAATAGATAGCTAGTGGGAAGCAGCCACATAGCACAAGGAGATCAGCTTAGTGCTTTGTGACAACCTAGAGGGGTGGGATAGGGTTGGTAGGAGGGAGGGAGAGGCAAGAGAGAAGAGATATGGGGATATATGTATAGCTGATTCACTTTGTTATACAGCAGAAACTAACACACCATTGTAAAGCAATTATACTCCAATAAAGAGGTTAAAAAATTAAATCAATAAAATAAAAATGTTGATATTCATGTTGCATCTATCATATATCAGCCAGACTCATCAATAATTCACCTCTTTAAACGATTAATAATAATCTAAAGCATTTCTTAACATAATGTTGACTTACATCTTAAACCTAATTCCCAATCCAACACTTTAATATAAAACTGAGCACTGGAATAAACAGCATTAGCTTTTCCTTGCTCAAATACCAAGGTTGGCTTTAAGATAAGGCAGTTTACCATTGTAACATATGATAATGTGCCTTATAAATATGCCTTTTTAAGTGATTAATGAAATGCTTATAATTGTAAATTAGATTGAGGCAGATGGATAGATAAATGAGTCTATATGAAATGTACTTCCTATTGCATTAAACTCGACCTTATTTGGGGCTTGGATAATAATAAGTTTTCAGGTAATTTGGAGTGATTTTCTTCCTGAGCACTGATCACACTCTCAATCAGCTTTAGTGACTGAAATGAGCATTGTTCTTTACTCCTACCCTCAACACATTAACTCAAAATTGATTTTTTTTTTTTTACCATTTTTCTAGAATGCTGCAGTCAGCAGGTGATCACTTCAGGAGGAAAACCAATATTTTCATTCCAGTTCTTTTTATTTTTCCAGGCTCCTAACAATGATGGCTGTGATCATATGTGGCCCACAAATTCACTATGGATGTTAGTTGGATTTCATCAGTGCTCCTCCCTCTTGTACCTCTTTTCTTAATAATCCCCTTGAGGCTTCAGCCTTCATCCATTTATTCAGCAAAATTGTAATAAGTGCTGGCTACACAAAACCAGGACATGATGGTTTAGAGGAAAGATGGTCCACATGGGAAGCGGATAAACATATGATTTAGTTGGATGAAATGTAAAGAGTATTGAATTGGTGGTTTGAACAAAAGGAGTAGAGATTACTTGAGTGGGAAAGAGAAGTCATTTGAATTTGTTTAAAAAATTGAACAAAATTTTGTCAGATTTCTCAGATTGACACAGCATTTCAGGCAAAAGGAAAAGTTTCAGCAAATAACATGGATTTTCATTCACTTTTCTTAAAATTTAATGTAAGTCAAATTATTTTATCACTATGTCTTTTCTGACATTGAGAAGTGCTAATTAAAAAATCACTCATAGGGCTTCCCTGGTGGTGCAGTGGTTAAGAACCTGCCTACCAACACAGGGTACACAGGTTCAAGCCCTGGTCCGGGAAGATCCCACATGCTGCGGAGCAACTAAGTGCGTGCACCACAACTACTGAAACTGCGCTCTAGAGCCCGTGAGCCACAACTACTGAAGCCCACGTACCTAGAGCCCGTGCTCCGCAACAAGAGAAGCCGCCGCAATGAGAAGCCCGCACACTGCAGCAAAGAGTAGCCCCCACTCGCCGCAACTAGAGAAAGCCCGCCCACAGCAACAAAAACCCAATGCAGCCAAAAATAAACAAATAAAATAAATAAATTTATCTTTAAAAAGTCGCTCATAGATGAGATACTTAGAATTAACAAAGAATGAAAGTCAGGAAAATAAAAGGGAGAGTAGATAGAAAAAAAATGTTCTTCCTAAAGCAAATCAAGATTAAAAAAAGCACTTTGGCTTTGAAATTGTATGCCTCTATCTGCCAGTGAGAGTAGCTTCTCAAATTCATTCTTAAGGAAGAGTTGAATCCAGCTCAGAGTGTGTGGCTATATATTTCTCTGTCTATTGTGAAATTTTTGTAACTTTGGGATTTTTCATAAATAGATCTCACCCTTCTTGGGATGTGCCTGCCATGTATATTTAAGACCATAAAATATTTGGGGAAAGCATATAAAGTGGGAAGGAAGGATGATAATGAGTTATATCTAACTGACAGAGTTTTCTCTGGAATAAATTCAAAACTCAGTTCCAAATGATAATGGGAAAGATAGTTCTTGAATAAAGACTTCGGTTTAAGTGTGGGCCTTTCCACATTCTTGTTTCAAGTCCTTGAACAAAGTACTAATTATATTCATTTTAAAAAAAGGAATGGATAAACAACAAAGTCCTACTATATAGCACAGGGAAATATACTCAATATCCTGTGATAAACCATAATGGAAAAGAATATGAAAAAGGATATATATATATGTATATATAACTGAATCACTTTGCTGTACAGCAGAAATTAACATAACATTGTAAAATCAACTATACTTCAAAAAATCAATTTTTTAAAAAAGGAAATAATTATACCTGTCATGCCCAACTCACTTGGGGTGGTCCATCAGTCAAAGTATTTATTATGCACAACTCAATGCACGTGCTAACTGAGCCTTGTTTTCTAATGGATAAGTGTGTTGCGTGTACAGTCTGATAAAAGAAATGCCTAGTACCCCACAAGTGGCAATAGCCCTCAAATATTCACCAACAACTAGCCTGATAATCCAGTGCACCCTACCCTATCATGCTTTGTACTGTCTTTTGTAAGTATCAATCCCTTGATCCGAACTTTGTCAGCGGTATCTCTGCCTTCAAAGACCAAATAGACGTATTTCACCATTTCTGCCCTTGCTGTCCATCTCATCCTCTGGCCAAGCACCCAACACCAAGGAAGGGATTATCATTGCATATTACTCTAGACTACATCCTAGTTGGGTAAAACAGGGACTGTGCTGCTGTGGGAACATAACATGATTGTGTACCTGGTATTGCAGGTCCTAAAATGATCATGCCCAGGTGCTCATTTTCTAATGGGTAACTTATGAGGAAGTGATCATAATTTATTGACATGATTGTTTTAAAAGTATGTACTTAGGGAGAAAAGAGAATAAACTAATTATAGATGAAGAGCATCTGAGAAGGAGGATAGGCTTTGGGATACAAGGACAAGGAAGATAAAGTGTCAAAGCACCAGGGAGAAGAAGAAAATTGGTGTGTCTGGGCAGCTGCATGCATTCTTCTGATAAGGACCACATAGGTAATTCCTACAATATTTTTCTCCAAGCAATTATTAATAATTTAGAAAAAATAAGATGGGTTAGGATATGAATTAGAGGACTAAATTGCTATGAAGAATTATAGTAGCAGCTGAAAAAACTGGAAGAGATTGTTGACAAGATGAAAGATGGCCAAAGGACTTTCTTTCAGAACCCTACTGAGATCGAAAATCTAAAGAGGGCTTACAGTTTTGTGATTTTTTCCAGCACTACTTGTCAATAATAGAATCAAAGACTATGACAAGAGACAGGTACAATGAAGTCAAAGGACAGATTTAATAAAGGATAATGATAGAAATGAGTAAAAATACGGGAACTGAGGACAGAGAGCAGTTTCTTGTCTCAAATTAGGTGACTATACATGCAGCTTATAAACTCTAAAGCCTTATGCAGGTTGGAGGTATTGTTTTTATTATTAACTGAAATACTGTATATATGTTCCCTTAAACCTCTTGGAAAATGATCATTGATAACAACAAGACAAGGAAAAACATACACAAGACATGTGCTTTCATTTCAATTCACCAAAAACTAATTATCTAGAATTAGACCTGAAACTCGCCGTGAAGAAGCTTTCTGTCAATTATGGGAGAAAAATATGTAATTAGAAATTTGAAAATAATATACTAACAGCTACATTAAAAGTGGAGAGAGGCACTTAGCCCTATCTTCCTAAAGGAGATGATACTGAGGAAATTTGGAAATGTAAGTAGAATTTAGTCAGAAAGCTAAAAGGACATTTCAGGCAGAGGGAACTGCATAGAAAGGTCTGAAGCCTAGAAAGAGCATTTAGTTAAATTACCAAATTGAAGAAAACAATAGTTTGCACTAGAATATTTGTATTATCTGTAAAATTGTGAAGCAAATATAAGAAGAAATACCTCGGATTACTGTTCAGGAAATCTTTGCATCCCCACCCCTTCCCTCTATGGACTTAATATATTTATCTCACTGTCCCATTGATTTTAGAATTAGCCATACAATTAACTTTGACCTATGGGATGTTAGAAGAAATGATGCAAGCAAGGATTTGAAATGTGCTTGTCTGATAGCTACGTGCTCTCTTGCACAGATGCCCTTGCAGTGAGAAGATTGTGCCCTAACTTTCCCACTGATCCAAGGAGAATGAGAGACATGTGAAGGAGCGCCATCCATCCAACACACTGTCTTGAGTTTGGAATCAAGACCAGCCTGGTCCAGCCTAGATCATTTCATCCCAAGCTGGCTGGTAGGCATATGAGTGAATTCAAATGATTCTTGTTTTAAATTTCCCAAGGTTAGAGTGAATGTTTTGTAGCAAGAGCTGCCTATGCATTGTTAAACATGGCTGTGTCTGTGTTGAAATGCTTTTTAATTTCTTATTTTTGCTTCACATTCTTTAAAAATTAGATGTTTATTTTTTAATGAAGATGACTTTAAAAAGTAAATCATATATGAAAAATATATCATTTATGATGTGAGACTCTCTCAAAGATATATCATTATGAAGTGAGTTATAATGTCTGCTTTCTTTCTGGTTAAACAATTGTCAGTGATTAACTTAATCTTGCAGACTGTGTTAGGTTGCAGTACTGTCATTCTCAATTGTATTTGAGGGCCCACATGTAGTAAAGTAAAATTCTTTCAGTATCCTAATACATTTCTTCTGAAGAACTGCTCTGGTTACTCCCTCAGGAAAAGACACAGTCCAGATAGGAAATAGAAAAAAACAAGTTTCTCTTCTCTAATATGGGAAAGGAAATAGTCAATCAAGTCCAGGAAGTGCAGAGACTCCCATACAGGATAAATACAAGGAGAAATGTGTCAAGACACATATTGATCAAACTATCAAAAATTAAATACAAAGAAAAAATACTAAAAGTAGCAAGGGAAAAAAAAAAACAAATAACATAAAAGGGAATCCCCACCAGGTTAACAGCTGATCTTTCAGCAGAAACTCTGCAAGCCAGAAGACAGTGGCAGGACATACTTAAAGTGATAAAAGGGAAAAACCTACAACCAAGATTGCTCTACCCAGCAAGGATCTCATTCAGATTTGATGGAGAAATTAAAAGCTTTACAGACAAGAAAAAGCTAAGAGAATTCAGCACCACCAAACCAGCTTTACAACAAATGCTAAAGGAACTTCTCTAGGCAGGAAACACAAGACAAGGAAAAGACCTACAATAACAAAACCAAAACAATTCAGAATATGGTAATAGGAACATACATATCAATAACTACTTTAAATGTAAATGGAATAAATGCTCCAACCAAAAGACATAGACTGGCTGAATGGATACACAAACAAGACTTGTATATATGCTGTCTACAACAGACCCACTTCAGACCTAGGGACACATACAGACTGAAAGTGAGGGGATGGAAAAAGATATTCCATGCAAATGGAAATCAAAAGAAAGCTGGAGTAGCAATTCTCATATGAGACAAAATAGACTTTAAAATAAACATTATTATGAGAGACAAAGAAGGACACTACATACTGATCAAGGGAGCAATCTAAGAAGATATAACAATTGTAAGTATTTATGCACCCAATATAGGATCACCTCAATATATAAGGCAAATGTTAACAACCATAAAAGGGTAAATCAACAGTAACACAATCATAGTTGGGGAATTTAACACCCCACTTTCACCAATGGTCAGATCATCCAAAATGAAAATAAATAAGGAAACACAAGCTTTAAATGATACATTAAACAAGATGGACTTCATTGAAATTTATAGGACATTCCATCGGAAAACAACAGAAAACACTTTCTTCTCAAGTGCACATGGAACATTCTCCAGTATAGAGCATATCTTGGATCACAAATCAAGCCTTGGTAAATTTAGCAAAATTGAAATCGTATCAAGTAACTTTTCAGACCACAATGCTATGAGACTAGATATCAATTATGTGGAAAAAAACGTGTAAAAAATACAAACACATGGAGACTACACAATACACTTCTATGTAACCAAGAGATAACTGAAGAAATCAAAGGGGAAATCAAAAAGTACCTAGAAACAAATGGCGATGAAAACATGATGACCCAAAACCTATGGGATGCAGCAAAAGCAGTTCTAAGAGGGAAGTATATAGCAATACAATCCTACCTCAAGAAACAAGAAACATCTCAAATAAACAACCTAATCTTACACCTAAAGCAATTAGAGAAAGAAGAGCAAAAAAAAACCCAAAGTTAGCAGAAGGAAAGAAATCATAAAGATCAACTCAGAAATAAATGAAAAAGAAATGAAGGAAACAATAGCAAGATCAATAAAACTAAAAGCTGGTTCTGTGAGAAGATAAACAAAATTGATAAAACATTAGCCAGACTCATCAAGAAAAAAAGACAGAAGACTCAAATCAATAGAATTAGAAATGAAAAGGGAGAAGTGAAAATGAACCCTGAAGAAATACAAAGGATCATGAGAGATCACTACAAGCAACTATATGCCATAAAATGGACAACCTGGAAGAAATGGACAAATTCGTAGAAAAGCACAACCTTCCAGGACTGAACCAGGAAGAAATAGAAAATATAAACAGACCAATGACAAGCATTGAAATTGAAACTGTGAATAAAATCTTCCAACAAACAAAAGCCCAGGACCAGATGGCTTCACAGGCAAATTCTATCAAACATTTAGAGAAGAGCTAACAACCATCCTTCTCAAACTCTTCCAAAATATAGCACAGAGAGGAACACTCCAAAACTCAGTCTATGAGGCCACCATCACCCTGATACCAAAACCAAAGATGTAACAAAGAAAGAACACTACAGGCCAATATCACTGATGAACATAGACGGAAAAATCCTCAACAAAATACTAGCAAACACAATCCTTTAGCACATCAAAAGGATCATACACCATGATCAAGTGGGCTTTATCACAGAAATGCAAGGATTCCTCAATATATGCAAATCAATCAATGTGATAAAACATATTAACAAATTGAAGGAGAAAAAACATATGATCATCTCAATACAGGCAAAAAAAGTTTTTGACAAAATTCAACACCCATTTATAGTAAAAACCCTGCAGAAAGTAGGCATAGAGGGAACTTTCCTCAACATAATAAAGGCCATATATGACAAACCCATGGCAACATCGTTCTCAGTGGTGAAAAACTGAAACCATTTCCAGTAAGATTAGGTCAAGACAAGGTTGTCCACTCTCACCACTATTATTCAACATAGTTTTGGAAGTTTTAGCCAGAGCAATCAGAGAAGAAAAAGAAATAAAAGGAATTCAAATCTGAAAATAAGAAGTAAAGCTGTCACTTCAGATAACATGATACTATACATAGAGAATCCTAAAGATGTTACCAGAAAATTACTAGAGCTAATCAATGAATTTGGTAAAGTAGCAGGATACAAATTAATGCACAGAATATGCTTGCATTCCTATACACAAATGATGAAAAATCTGAAAGAGATATTAAGGAGATACTCCCATTTACCATTGCAACAAAAACAGTAAAATACCTAGGAATAAACCTACTAAGAAGACAAAAGACCTGTATGTAGAAAACTATAAGACACTGATGAAAGAAATTAAAGGTGATACAAACAGATGGAAAGATATACCATGTTCTTGGATTGGAAGAATCAACATTGTGAAAATGACTCTACAACTCAAAGCAATCTACAGATTCAATGCAAACCCTATCAAACTACCAATGGCATCTTTCACAAAACTGGAATTAAAAATTTCACAATTTGTATGGAAACACAAAAGACCCTGAATAGCCAAAGCAATCTTGAAGAAGAAAAACGGAGCTGGAGAAATCAGGCTCCCTGACTTCAGAAAATCCTACAAAGCTACAGTAATTAAGACTGTATGGTTCTGGTACAGAAAGAGAAATATAGATCAATGGAACAGGATAGAAACCTCAGAGTTAAACCCACGCACATATGGTCACCTTATCTTTTGATAAAGGAGGCAAGAATATACAATGGAAAAAGACAGCCTCTTCAATAAGTGGTGCTGGGAAAACTGGACACCTACATGTAAAAGAATGAAATTAGAACACTCCCTAACACCATACACAAAAATAAACTCAAAATGGATTAAAGACCTAAATATAAGGCCAGACACTATCAAACTCTTAGAGGAAAACATAAGCAGAACACGCTATGACATAAATCACTGTCAGATCCTTTTTGACCCACCTCCTAAGGTAATGGAAATAAAAACAAAAATAAAATAATGGGACCTAATGAAACTTAAAAGCTTTTGCACAGCAAAGTAAACCATAAACAAGAGGAAAAGACAACCCTCAGAATAGGAGATAATATTTGCAAATGAAGCAACTGACAAAGGATTAATCTCCAAAATTTATAAGCAGCTCATGCAGTTCAATAACAAAAAACAAACAATCCAAGCCAAAACTGGGCAGAACACCTAAATAGACATTTCTCCAAAGAAGATGTACAGATCATCAACAAACACATGAAAGGATGCTCAACATCACTAATCAGAGAAAAGCAAATCAAAACTACATGAGGTATCATCTCACACCAGTCAGAATGGCCATCATCAAAAAATCTAGAAACAATAAATGCTAGAGAGGGTGTGGAGAAAAGGGAACACTCTTGCACTGTTGGTAGGAATGTAAATTGATACAGCCACTACGGAGAACACTACTGAGGTTCCTTAAAAAACTAAAAATAGAACTACCATATGACCCAGCAATTCCACTACTGGGCATATACCCTGAGAAAACCAAAATTCAAAAAGAGTCATGTACCAAAATGTTCATTGCAGCTCTATTTACAATAGCCCAGAGATGGAAACAACCTAAGTGCCCATCATCGGATGAATGGATAAAGAAGATGTGGCACATATATACAATGGAATATTACTCAGCCGTAAAAAGAAACGAAATTGAGCTATTTGTAATGAGGTGGATAGACCTAGAGTCTGTCATACACAGTGAAGTAAGTCAGAAAGAAAAAGACAAATACCGTATGCTAACACATATATATGGAATTTAAGGGAAAAAAATGTCATGAAGAACCTAGGGGTAAGACAGGAATAAAGACACAAACCTACTGGAGAACGGACTTGAGGATATGGGGAGGGGGAAGGGTGAGCTGTGACAGGGTGAGAGAGAGTCATGGACATATATACACTAAAAAACGTAAGGTAGATAGCTAGTGGGAAGCAGCCGCATGGCACAAGGATATCGGCTCGGTGCTTTGTGACCGCCTGGAGGGATGGGATAGGGAGGGTGGGAGGGAGGGAGACGCAAGAGGGAAGAAATATGGGAACATATGCATATGTATAACTGATTCACTTTGTTATAAAGCAGAAACTAACACACCATTGTAAAGCAATTATACTCCAATAAAGATGTTAAAAAAAAAAAAAAAAAACTACATGAGGTATCACCTCACACCGGTCAGAATGGCCATCATCAAAAAATCTACGAACAACAAATGCTGGAGAGGGTGTGGAGAAAAGGGAACCCTCTTGCACTGTTGGTGGGAATGTAAAGTGATACAGTCACTATGGAAAACAGTATAAAGGTTCCTTAAAAAACTAAAATAGAACTACCATACGACCCAGCAATCCCACTACTGGGCATATACCCTGAGAAAACCATAATTCAAAAAGAGTCATGTACCACAATGTTCATTGCAGCTCTATTTAAAATAGCCAGGACATGGAGGAAACCTAAGTGTCCATCGACAGATGAATGGATAAAGAATATGTGGCACATATATACCATGGAATATTAGCCATAAAAAGAAACGAAACTGAGTTGTTTGTAGTGAGGTGGATGGACCTAGAGACTGTCATACAGAGTGAAGTAAGTCAGAAAGAGAAAAAGAAATACCGTATGCTAACACATGTATATGGAATCTAAAAAAGATGAAAACAAATTGGTTCTGAAGAACCTAGGTACAGGACAGGAATAAAGACACAAATGTAGAGAATAGACTTGAGGACACGGGAAGGAGGAAGGGTAAGTTGGGACGAAGTGAGAGAGTGGCATGGATATATATACATTACCAAATGTAAAATAGATAGCTAGTGGGAAGCAACCACGTAGCACAGGGAGATCAGCTAGGTTCTTTGTGACCACCTAGAGGGGTGGGATAGGGAAGGTGGGAGGGAGACGCAAGAGGGAGGAGATATGGGGATATATGTATATGTATGGCTGATTCACTTTGTTATAAAGCAGAAACTAACACAACATTGTAAAGCAATTAGACCCCAATAAAGATGTTAAAAAGAAAAAACAAGTTTCAGACACAGGGAGATTTGATTTAAGAAAATTAGACAGTTCTCTTGAAGTGCACCGGACAATGCCTGGTGCACAGTAATAGATGACAAAGAAGTATTTGATTCATGTTCACAGGTATTCCTAGCATTCCCTTTAGCCAGTTTCAGAAAAGCTCACCTGAGTATTTTCAAGTTCATGCTCATTGGCATTTTAGTGGTGGCCCAGGTTAATCATGCTGTCTCTTCAGTGATGCAGTTAAGAGAACAAAAGTCAAGAAGGTTTTACCCTTTTGGATTTTCATGGAATTTTCAATGTCTGTTTTGATATTTGAGCACTTGGTGTGCTGTGATCTGTCATTTACGAGTGCTGCAGTGAATAAGTGAGAGCCATTAAACAACTGCACAATTTGGGGGACTTTTCACAGCCCAGTTATTGGACTCTGCAGGGAATCAATAAGGATTCAGCACAAGAAAAGAGACAGGTATTTTAATTTGAGTAATATTAATACTCACAAACTGTCATATTGTGGAAATTTTTAGCAGTGTGTAAGCTCTGAAACAAAGGAAGGAAAAGCCAAACAACCAGAGCTTGGAATTTCCAGGGTGTCTTCGATGGCTGGCAGCTGATGCAGTAGGTGAGCATCCAGTGTGGATTCAGGAGGAAAAAGAGCAGGACTGAAGGAGACATCTAGGGGAATCCCCAGTAAGTTCCTGGGCTCTCTAAAGCACATTTATACATTTATCCTATTAAAAAAACATTTCTACGAAGAGGCTGCTGTGTTCTGGTCCTGGGCTGTCAGCCAGCAATGTTTCTTTATAGAGGAAAGGACATTACACAGGAAGACACAGGAAGATATAATAAATCTATGGCACAGTCCTTGACTTCAGGGACACTTGATGAAACTATACACACAGGAACCTTCACTAAAACAATAACTGAAGTACACGTGGGGCGATAACATGTAAGTGAATTTAATACAGCTTAATACAGCTCAAAATTCATTTCTGAATCCTACAGTAATAAAGTTATCAAGAATATCAAGCCAGGCTAACCATGAATAACTCCTTGAAAGAAATTAATTTTGAGATGAGTTTTGACAGAGGTTAACCATAAAGATTGGTGTGCAAAACGGGAAAATGCACAGATAAGAAAAGCATATTCAGTATTAACTGCATGTCTAAAAGTGCTTAGACAAAATTATAGGGCACAGAGGAAGAAAAAGCATAAAGGACATAAAGTCAACCTGTGCCACCTCACAATTTGTTGATATAATTTCAAGTCTTTGTAGTGGCCATTGTGGGTACAAATATGGTATTATCTCTGCCAAATGTCGTCTCTACACCACCACTCCTGGAATCTAAGACCCATGCACAGTTTCACATGTACAACTGACTGGGAACAGAATTGAAGATCTCCAGATTATATGGCAGAAGTGGGACGTGGTGGGTGTCAAAATGAAGTAGTTGGAGCTCTCAGACTATTGAGACACTAATTTAACAACACTCCTGTTCCTTAATTATAGTTCACCAGTGAGATCCTTGAGAAAGGCAAGCTCGTATCTACTGACTAGGATATGGATGAACTGAAAATGCTAAATCACTTTCCCTTAATCCCCCCTAAAAATCCCTCCTCTCAGGTCCTCACCATGAAAATCAGCCTCAGCCACACGCATGGTAACCAAGAAAGTGAAGCGGGTCTAGAGTAGACAAATGAAATGAGTGTAAAGCTTGTTCCTGAGCTCATTCAGAAGACGTGCTAAAAACCTGTGAATAGATAGAATTTTGGTAAATCGTTTCCGTAATTCCAGTTTTATTTTCATTAAAATATCTGATTTTGTTTTTATATCTTTTTATTTTTCAATTGGCCTCCAGCATTTTGGTCTTTGCCTCTTAGCCACATAGTCAGAAAAAAAATCATTTGATTTTTTTTGAACCTGGAGAGAAATCACTAAAAGAATCCCTCCATAATGCTGACTCACTTATATATGCATCAAAGCATGAGTTTTCTAAAAGTAACACATATCTTTCTTTTCTTTCTTTTTTTTTAAAAAATTAGTAATGTTATCTTCTTCATGGTTGGGCTTCTCTAATATTAGCATTAGTTTATATTTATTAAAAGCAGATGCTTAGGGCTTCCCTGGTGGCGCAGTGGTTGAGAGTCCGCCTGCCGATGCAGGGGACGCGGGTTCGTGCCCCGGCCGGGGAGGATCCCACATGCCGCGGAGAGGCTGGGCCCGTGAGCCATGGCCGCTGAGCCTGCGCGTCCGGAGCCTGTGCTCCGCAATGGGAGAGGCCACAACAGTAAGAGGCCCGCGTAATGCAAAAAAAAAAAAAAAAAAAGCAGATGCTTATATTCTTCAACATTCCACAGTCAAACAACACATGAAGCAGAAAGTTGATAAGCATGTTTTTGGATAAGAAAATACTAGCCGAGCCAAAACAATCTTGGAAAACTGAATTGACTTTTTTACAGCCTCATGACTTTTGAAAATTCTATCAATCATTGGAAAAAAGCACCAACTTCCAACATTTTAGAGTAATATATATTCATATGCAAAAAGGATTTCCAGACAATTGCTTCAGGAAATCCAAATAGTGAGGTTAGAAAGACAGCAGTGGGGGGGATGGGGGGGAGTCATTATTCAAGAAATTTTGCAACAGTGGATACTGCTTAAAACATGACCACAGGGCTTCCCTGGTGGCGCAGTGGTTGAGAGTCCGCCTGCCGATGCAGGGGACACGGGTTCTTGCCCCGGTCCTGGAGGATTCCACATGTCGCGGAGCGGCTGGGCCCGTGAGCCATGGCCACTGAGCCTGCGCGTCCGGAGCCTGTGCTCCGCAACGGGAGAGGCCACAACAGTGAGAGGCCCGCGTACCGCAAAAAAACAAACAAACAAAAAAAAACCAACATGACCACAGAGTAACGGTAGCAAGAAGTCCAGTAGGAAAGGAGACAGAAAGGGAACATGGAAGAATGGAAGAAAGTTAAGAAGAATGAGTGAAGAAGTGAAATAATGAGACAGCAACAATGAGTGTCAGATTAAGGTTCTTTTGGAGAGTGGTTTTCCCAGCCAGATGCTCATCAACCCCCAGGATGGTCTCCCTGCAGGAACCTCTGCCACCAGCTCCCTTGCATGTTGCTGCTGCATTAGATTTCATGCCTCCTGCTCTGATGATGCTCCTCTCCTGCTTTATGGTTTAGAGAGCTCTTGCATTGTTGATCACTGGGCAGAATTCACACTCCTCATCTGGCAATCACATGATCCCATATACTCTACAAGCCCTTAATTTTTTAGTCAGCGTAATATAAAATTCTCTGCTTGTCAAGGCAGCCTTTTTGTATCTCTCCTTTTTTTCCCTCTTTCCCTTTGCCCTGGATTTTTGTACTCATTCCATGCTCTACACCTTTGATTTCTGTTTTCCACAAATGGAAATCTTGCTCTAATTTCAAAGAAATATGGAAAATAACAGTCAAATTTTCTCTCTGCTTCTTGATTCATATTCCTGAGAAAAAAAAAATGATCACCCCAGCTCACTGTGTATACACCCGTGGGAGAGGATGATGGCCAGGTTAGAGTCACGTGTCTATTTCAGATCCCATCTGCACTGGCTTGGAGGCAAGGACGGGTGGTGTGCATGGGCTTATGTATGTGTGTTGACAGAGTGTCCTGTATCTACATGGGCTGCTATTGAGTGGAAACTCTAACTGTGGGGCTCTCACTTAGATTGAATCTTGCCCATAACTCAAAATATTTGCTTTTTAAATTTCTGTACTTTGGCACAGGGTGTCAGCCCCCTATATGTTGCACGTTTTCAGTCAATAGAGAAGCTCTTTTCTTCTTAATCAGTTTGCCACATCTGGGTAATGATTAACAAATAAATTTAGTTCTTTCTATGAAGTATCGTATTCAGAATCATATTGAATTTCCATAATTAAAGAAGACATACATATTGTTTCTAGAGATAATAAATTTTGGCTGGATGTAAAACAGCCGTCAACCTTAATCTTGAAAAATTCTGATTTGGAGCCAACAGCCTTATAGTATTGTGCCTGGTTTAATCTAGACAAGCAATGAGACAGACATACAACCTCTCACTTGATTTTTCTCTTATTTTTCTGTGAAGCTTAAGTGCCTTCCAGTGAAAACTGAGCATTACAAAATGATCAATATATATTATATCTAAAAAATGTACTTGTAAGCATCATGTGCATCTTTCCTTCAAGAAAAGTAGTTTCACCTTTCTTTACGATTTTGCTAAAGGCTGGAGTGCTTGTCTGCTTTCATAATAAATAGGAGGTGTTTGTCTGAACTTAATTGTCAAATCAAGCCTTCCCCACAAACACTTTGAAATACCCAATACTCATACATTAGTTTATGCTTTGCAATGTCTTCACTTTCTTACCAAGCAAGTTATTATCTCAGTAGAATTATGGAAGTTCTACTTAAACTTTGTTTTACATTGCTCTAAATGTTTGAATCAATAATATGTTAATTGTCCCCTCTCATCAAAGCCTACTTTCCTTCATATTTAGTAAATTTATATCAAAGCCAAATTTTACGTTTTAAAGTTAGCTTTTAATGTAATCTTGATAAGCCACACCCTATTTTTAGAGGAAATACCTTTTTCTCTAAGAGTGGTGGGTTATATCTGCAGACTCAGTGGGTCCTGGGGAATCTGAGGATTCAAGATTTCCAAGTGCATCAAACACTTGTCCTCATTTGTGTCCCATTCTTTGCCAATCAGGGCCTTAGTCTTGTCATGGCAAATCTAACTAGTCAAGGTACTTAAGTTTCTCTAGAGCTTTGCTTGCCTTAAATCCTGAGCCTAGTTCTCCAGCCTTTTCTGCCCTAAGCTGCTGGCAATAAGAATCTCTTTGTGTGTTTCCAAGTCAGCCCTTTGTTTTGCACGTTTAGCCTTTTATTGATGGTTAACCTTCTTCAGTCTTTCATTTTCTCTTTCCAAAAGCATCAATTGCCCCCAGGAAGCATTATTCAATACCATTGCTCTTATAATCACTATTTCCCACATGTATCTCAAATGCTTAATACATTGCACCCACCACTGCATTTTCCTTCACCTAGCCTCCCATTTTCCTTCAAAATAACCTCCCATTTTGCCCATGGTAAAAGCTTTATCATTGCTACCTGATGCCTGGAGCTGTTCGTATTCCACCTCATTACTCACTAAGCAGTGGGTGATCCAGCTCCAAAATCCCATTTTAGCATCTGTTTTTTCAGACTATTGTCAAACTGTCACAAGTTTGGATCTACATGAAGTATACTCAGATGAAAATTAACAAATTGGAGGTTCATTAAGGAATGCTCTTGGGATGAGTAATAGTGGGAGAAGGGAACAAAACCGAATTTGCGAGGAGGAAAAATTTGGTCTGTGATGTAGTCACAACAAGCCCTTAGCCAAATTCACATGGAGCTCTGAAGCTGGCATGACTCTTCCAAGTTGTACCAAACTGAAAAGAAGAAGCAAGGCTTTTCTATGCCTTCATTGACCAGTTATCACATTCAGGTTCCTAGCTCTCTCTCCCCACCACCCCCCCCCCTCCACAACACACACACACACCCTCACACCAGAAAAGGAATATAATCTTGAAAAAGGCAGCTATCTTCAGCTAAGGACAATTCCCAAAGAGGGCAGACAGCTGAGGGTGTCAGATGTCAATCTTTGGAACAATTGGTAATAAATCCTTTATCTGTAAAGTAGGGATCTGGATGATGCAAACTAGCATGTTTACTGAAGAATTAAGTATTAATTAGGGACATATCAATAGGGCACGGACCCAGTTGAAAGATATCTCACTGGATAATTTTAGACTAATGTAAATATCAAAATAAATGATAATAGGTTTTAAGGTCTTCATTAAAAAAGAATCCAGGAGTCCATAACTATAGTAAAAGGGTGAGTAAGTAGAAGTTCTTCTTTGTAGAATAATGCCAGTTAATTAACATAGAATGACAGAATTAAAAGAATTAGATCATTTTCAAATATCAAAGTAATGGTTTAGTTATCAATAGGCACTAAAACTATTGGCTGATAAATTATTGAAGATCAGGCTACTCATATAATTTCAAAGTATAAGCATATAGTATGTACATTAATTATCAAGTAGGAAAAGCACCTTTACAACAGCAAGATCTTGTAGATAACCATCTTAAGCAAGTGATCAACTCTAGTATCACCAATAAGAGGGAAAAAAAACCAGATATCATTAACCTTTTGATTTGATGCAGTGGGAAGTACAAAACATTATTTAGGTATTATTCTTTTTTTTTAATTTTTTTAGCTTTATTGAGGTGTAATTGACAAATGAAAGTTGTATATATCTAAGATATGCAACTTGATGCATGATTTTTGTATACAATGTGAAATGATCACCACAATCAAGCTAATTAGCATATTACCTAGGTATTATTATTCTTGACAAAATGTTCAACTTGAATCTAATCATAAAGAAGCAATTAGGCAAACCCAGATTGTGAGAGAGTTTACAAGCCCACTAACCTGGGTTCTTCAAAAATATAATCATGAAAAACAAAAGTGTAAGGTGACTGTCTTAAACTAAAGGAATTTAAAGAAATATGACAAACAAATATACTATAAGAACATTAATCAGATACTGAGTTGAAAATTAAAAAAGAACATTTGGGGCTCAATGGGGTAAATATGAGTATGGATTGTGTATTAGCTACTGCTATATTAATATTAAATTTCTTGAGTGTGATTATGTCAGAGTTACCTGCTAAAATACTTAAGGGTCAAGTGTCTTGATATCACCATTGCAGTTTTGAAAGTTATTTTTTTAAAAGGACGTGGAGAGAGAGATATGGCAAAATATTAACAGTTGGTGAATCAAGGTAAAGGTTATATGTGTATTTGTAATATTATACTGTCAATTTTTGTTTCAATTTTTTTTTCAAAATAATATAGGAGAAAATTCTAAAATTTAAGCCAAGTCTTGATCCAATTTTCACAAAATCCCTTATTAATAAGGTCTATGTCCCTGAAATTTAATTGCTTTGAATTCTGATTACAACCTCTTCATACCAATCTTTTCTTTCTAGCATTAAAAATGAAGTGATTTTTAAGAGAAAATAACATACAATAACCACACTTATTTTACCTACATTTCCATGATTCCTATCCAAGTCATTTTACCCTGATAAATTCCCACAACTGCCAAAATGTAATCTCAACCCTAGTAATTTTCCCCAACCCTAGTTTCCTTTTGACATCTTTTTAGGTTTCAAGAGACTACTTCTGTTGACTGAGGTAAAAAAGGAGCCTCTAACTACTTTGGCAGTAAGTTAATAAAAAATAAATAACTTACTTTTTTAAAAGCTTTGTTTCAACTTCTCCTTTCTGACCCATATTTTCTCCTTTCTCATTATCTCATTCCATCAGGATCACATATCAAACCTGGTTTTAAAGAGAAAGAAAGTAAAAGGAAAGTTCTACATTAACCATCTTCCAAAAGAACTAGGGGAAAATGGAAGTTGAGAATACAGACATGTCTCCAAGTATATCTATTAGGACCTAAAGAAACTCTTTAATTCCTCATTTTTTTTAAATAGCAGTGACCCTCTGTGCTATCACTTTTTAAAGAGCTATGTTGCAGCAATTTAAGGAACATGGCTCTCATTTTCTACAATTACAGGTTTCAATGGAATTCTTACTGGTAAAATATGTCAAAATTATATACACAGGAAATCCTCCAGGGGAGATCGGGGAAGATGGCGGAAGAGTAAGACACGGAGATCACCTTCCTCCCCGCAGATACACCAGAAATACATCTACACGTGGAACAACTCCTACAGAACACCTACTGAAAGCAGGCAGAAGACCTCAGACCTCCCAAAAGGCGAGAAACTCCCCACATACCTGGGTAGGGCAAAAGAAAAAAGAATAAACAGAGACAAAAGATAGGGACGGGACCTGCACCAGTGGGAGGGAGCTGTGAAGGAGGATAGGTTTCCACACACTAGGAAGCCCCTTCACGGGCAGAGACTGCAGGTGGCAGAGGCGGAAGCTTCAGAGCCGCGGAGGAGAGCACAGCAACAGGGGTGCGGAGGGCAAAGCGGAGAGATTCCAGCGCAGAGGATTGGGGCCGACCGGCACTCACCAGCCGAGAGGCTTGTCTGCTCGCCCGCCGGGGCGGGCGGGGCTGGGAGCTGAGGCTCAGGCTTCGGTCGGATCCCAGGAAGAGGACTGGGGCTGGCGGTGTGAACACAGCCTGTAGGGGGTTATGCAGCACGGCTAGCCGGGAGGGAGTCGGGGAAAAGTCTGGACTTAGTGAAGAGGCAAGAGACTTTTTCTTGCCTCTTTGTTTCCTGGTGTGCGAGGAGAGGAGATTAAAAGCGCTGCTTAAAGGAGCTCCAGAGACGGGCGCGAGCCGCGGCTAAAAGCGCGGACCCCAGAGACAGGCATGAGACGCTAAGGCTGCTGCTGCCGCCACCAAGAAGCCTGTGTGGGAGCACAGGTCACTATCCACACCCCCCTTCCGGGGAGCCAGTGCAGCCCACCACTGCCAGGGTCCCGGGATCCAGGGATAACTTCCGAGGGAGAACGCACGGCGCGCCTCAGGCTGGTGCAACGTCACGCTGGCCTCTGCCGCCGCAGGCCCGCCCCGCACTCCGTGCCCCTCCCTCCCCCCAGCCTGGGTGAGCCAGAGTCCCCGAAGCAGCTGCTCCTTTAACCCCGTCCTGTCTGAGCGAAAAACAGATGCCCTCCAGCGACCTACATGCAGAGGCAGGGCCAAATACAAAGCTGAGCCCCGGGAGCTGTGAGAACAAATAAGAGAAAGGGAAATCCCTCCCAGCAGCCTCAGAAGCAGCGGATTAAAGCTCCAGAATCAACTTGATGTACGCTGCACCTGGGAATACATGAATAGACAAGGAATCATCCCAAATTGAGGAGGTGGACTTTGAGAGCAAGATTTATGATTTTTTTTCCCCTTTTCCTCTTTTTGTGAGTGTGTATGTGTATGCTTCTGTGTGAGATTTTGTCTGTATAGCTTTGCTTCCACCATTTGTCCTAGGGTTCTTTTCGTTTGTTTTTGGTTCTTTGGTTTTTTTCTTTTTAAAAAAAAAAAAAAACCCTTTTTTCTTAATAATTATTTTTTATTTTAATAACTTTATTTTATTTTGTCTTATTTTATTTTATCTTTTCTTTCTTTCTTTCCTTCCTTCCCTCCTTCCTTCCTCCCTCCCTCCCTCCTTTCTTTCTTTATTTCTTTCCTTCTTTCTTTTTTTTTTCTTTGTTTCTTTCTTGCTAGTTTTTCTCCCTTCTATTCTGAGCTGTGTGGATGAAAGGCTCTTGGTGCTGCAGCCAGGAGTCAGTGCTGTGCCTCTGAGGTGGGAGAGCCAACTTCAGGACACTGGTCCACAAGAGACCTCCCAGCTCCACATAACATCAAACTACAAAAATCTCCCATAGATCTCCATCTCAACATCAGCACCCAGCTTCACTCAACGACCAGCAAGTTACAGTGCTGGACACCCTATGCCAAACAACTAGCAAGACAGGAACACAAGCCCACCCATTATCAGAGAGGCTGCCTAAAATCATAATAAGTCCACAGACACCCCCAAAACACAGCACTAGATGTGGACCTGCCCACCAGAAAGACAAGATCCAGCCTCATCCACCAGAATACAGGCAGGAGTCACCTCCACCAGGAAGCATACACAATGGGAACTACGAACCTGCAAAAAGGAGACCCCAAACACAGTAAGATAAGCAAAATTAGAAGACAGAAAAACACACAGCAGATAAAGGAGCAAGATAAAAACCCACCAGACCTAACAAATGAAGAGGAAATAGGCAGTCTACCTGGTAAAGAATTCAGAATTATGATAGTAAAGGTGATCCAAAATCTTGGAAATAGAATAGACAAAATGCAAGACACATTTAACAAGGACCTAGAAGAACTAAAGATGAAACAAGTAACAATGAACAACATAATAAATGAAATCAAAAATACTCTAGATGGGAACAAACTGAGTCAGATGAACGGATAAGTGACATGGAAGATAAAATAGTGGAAATAACTAATGCAGAGCAGAATAAAGAAAAAAGAATGAAAAGAACTGAGGACAGTCTCAGAGACCTCTGGGACAACATTAAATGCACCAACATTTGAATTATAGGGGTTCCAGAAGAAAAAGAGAAAAAGAAAGGGACTGAGAAAATATTTGAAGAGATTATAGTTGAAAACTTCCCTAATATGGGAAAGGAAATAGTTAATCAAGTCTAGGAAGTGCAGAGAGTCCCATACAGGATAAATCCAAGGAGATATACGCCAAGACACATATTAATCAAACTGTCAAAAATTAAATACAAAGAAAACATATTAAAGCAGCATGGGAAAAACAACAAATAACACACAAGGGAATCTCCATAAGGTTAACAGCTGATCTTTCAGTAGAAACTCTGCAGGCCAGAAGGGACTGGCAGGACATATTTAAAGTGATGAAGGAGAAAAACCTGCAACCAAGATTACTCTACCCAGCAAGGATCTCATTCCGATTTGATGGAGAAATTAAAACCTTTACAGACAAGCAAAAGCTGAGAGGGTTCAGGACCACCAAACCACCTTTACAACAAATGTTAAAGACCTTCTCTAGGCAAGAAACACAAGAAAAGGAAAAGACCTACAATAACGAACACAAAATAATTAAGAAAATGGGAATAGGAATGTACATATTGATAATTACCTTAAATGTAAATGAATTAAATGCTCCCACCAAAAGACACAGATTGGCTGAATGGATACAAAAACAAGACACATATATAGGCTGCCTACAAGAGACCCACTTCAGACCTAGAGATGCATACAGACTGAAAGTAAAGGGATAGAAAAAGATATTCCATGCAAATGGATACCAAAAGAAAGCTGGAGTAGAAACTCTCATATCAGACAAAATAGACTTTAAAATAAAGACTATTAGAAGAGACAAAGAAGGACACTACATAATGATCAAGGGATCAATCCAAGAAGAAGATATAACAATTGTAAATATTTATGCACCCAACATAGGAGCACCTCAATACATAAGGCAAATACAGCAATAAAAGGGGATATCGACAGTAACACATTCATATTAGGGGGCTTTAACACCACACATTCACCAATGGACAGATCATCCAAAATGAAAATAAATAAGGAAACACAAGCTTTAAATGATACATTAAACAAGATGGACTTCATTGATATTTACAGGACATTGCATCCAAAAACAACAGAATACACATTTTTCTCAAGTGCTCATGGAACATTCTCTAGGATAGATCATATCTTGGGTCACAAATCAAGCCCTGGTAAACTTAAGAAAATTGAAATTGTATCAAGTATCTTTTCTGACCACAACGCTATGAGATTAGATATCAATTACAGGAAAAGATATGTAAAAAATCCAAACACATGGAGGCTAAACAATACACTATTTAATTACTAAGTGATCACTGAAGAAATCAAACAGGAAATTAAAAAATACCTAGAAACAAATGACAATGGAGACACGATGACCTAAAACCTATGGGATGCAGCAAAAGCAGTTCTAAGAGGGAAGTTTATAGTAATACAATCCTAACTTAAGAAACAAGATACATCTCGAATAAACAACCTAACCTTGCACCTAAAGCAATATGAGAAAGAAGAACAGAAAACCCCCAAAGTTAGCATAAGGAAAGAAATCATAAAAAACAGATCAGAAATAAATGAAAAAGAAATGAAGGAAACAATAGCAAAGACCAATAAAACTAAAACCTGGTTCTTTGAGAATATTAACAAAATTGATAAACCATTAGCCAGACTCATCAAGAAAAAAAGGAAGAAGACTCTAATCAACAGATTTAGAAATGAAAAAGGAGAAGTAACAACTGACTGCAGAAATACAAAAGATCATGAGACATTACTACAAGCAACTGTATGCCAATAAAATGGACAACCTGGAAGAAATGGACAAATTCTTAGAAACGCATAACCTGCCAAGACTGAATCAGGAAGAAATAGAATATATAAACAGACCAATCACAAGCACTGAAATTGAAACTGTGATTTAAAATCTTCCAACAAACAAAAGCCCAGGACCAGATGGCTTCACAGGCGAATTCTATCAAACTTTTAGAGAAGAGCTAACACCTATCCTTCTCAAACTCTTCCAAAATATAGCAGAGGGAGGAACACTCCCAAACTCATTCTACGAGGCCACCATCACCTTGGTACCAAAACCAGACAAGGGTGTCACAAAGAAAGAAAACTACAGGCCAATATCACTGATGAACATAGATGCAAAAATCCTCAACAAAATACTAGCAAACAGAATCCAACAGCACATTAAAAGGATCATACACCATGATCAAGTGGGGTTTATTCCAGGAATGCAAGGATTCTTCAATATACGCAAATCTATCAATGTGATAAACCATATTAACAAATTGAAGGAGAAAAACCATATGATCATCTCAATAGATGCAGAGAAAGCTTTTGACAAAATTCAACACCCATTTATGACAAAAACCCTGCAGAAAGTAGGCATAGAGGGAACTTTCCTCAACATAATAAAGGCCATATATGACAAACCCACAGCCAACATCGTCCTCAGTGGTGAAAAACTGAAACCATTTCCACTAACATCAGGAACAAGACAAGGTTGCCCACTCTCACCACTATTATTCAACATAGTTTTAGAAGTTTTAGCCAGAGTAATCAGGGAATAAAAAGGAATAAAAGAACTCCAAATCAGAAAAGAAGAAGTAAAGCTGTCACTGTTTGCAGATGACATGATACTATACATAGAGAATCCTAAAGATGCTACCAGAAAACTACTAGAGCTAATCAATGAATTTGGTAAAGTAGCAGGATACAAAATTGATGCACAGAAATATCTGTCATTCCTATACACTAATGATGAAATCTCTGAAAGTGAAATCAAGAAAACATTCCCATTTACCATTGCAACAAAAAGAAGAAAATATCTAGGAATAAACGTACCTAAGGAGACAAAAGACCTGTATGCAGAAAATTATAAGACACTGATGAAAGAAATTAAAGATGATACAAATAGATGGGGAGATATACCATGTTTTTGGATTGGAAGAATCAACATTGTGAAAATGACTCTACTACCCAAAGCACTCTACAGATTCAATGCAATCCCTATCAAATTACCACTGGCATTTTTCAGAGAACTAGAAAAAAAAATTTCACAATTTGTATGGAAACACAAAAGACCCCGAATAGCCAAAGCAATCTTGGGAACAAAAAACGAGCTGTAGGAAGCAGGATCCGTGACTTCAAACTATACTACAAAGCTACAGTAATCAAGACAGTATGGTACTGGCACAAAAACAGAAAGATAGATCAATACAGTAGGATACAAAGCCCAGAGATAAACCCACGCACATATGGTCACCTTATCTTTGATAAAGGAGGCAGTGGAGAAAGGACAGCCTCTTCAATAAGTGGTGCTGGGAAAACTGGAAAGGTACATGTAAAAGTATGAGATTAGAACACTCCCTAACACCACTCACAAAAATAGGCTCAAAATGGATTAAAGACCTAAATGTAAGGCCAGAAACTATCAAACTCTTAGAAGAAAACATAGGCAGAACACTCTATGACATAAATCACAGCAAGTTCCTTTTTGACCCACCACCTAGAGAAATGGAAATAAAAACAAAAATAAACAGATGGGACCTAATGAAACTTCAAAGCTTTTGCACAGTAAAGGAAACCATAAACAAGACCAAAACACAACCCTCAGAATGGGAGAAAATATTTGTAAATGAAGCAACTGAAAAAGGATTACTCTCCAAAATTTATAAGCAGCTCATGCAGTTCGATAACAAAAAAACAAACAACCCAATCCAAAAATGGGCAGAAGACCTAAATAGACATTTCTCCAAAGAAGATATACAGATTGCCAACAAACACATTAAAGAATGTTCAACATCATTAATCATTAGAGAAATGTAAATCAAAACTACAATGAGATATCATCTCACACCAGTCAGAATGACCATCATCAAAATATCTAGAAACAATAAATGCTGGAGAGGGTGTGGAGGAAAAGGAAACATTCTTGCACTGCTGGTGGGAATGTGAATTGTTACAGCCACTATGGAGAACAGTATGGAGGTTCCTTAAAAAGCTACAAATAGAACTACCATATGACCCAGCAATCCCACTACTGGGCATATACCCTGAGAAAATCATAACTCAAAAAGAGTCATGTATCAAAATGTTCATTGCAGCTCTATTTACAATAGCCCAGAGATGGAAACAACCTAAGTGTCCATCATCGGATGAATTTATAAAGAAGATGTGGCACATATATACAATGGAATATTACTCAGCCATAAAAAAGAAACGAAATTGAGCTATTTGTAATGAGGTAGATGGACCTAGAGTCTGTCATACAGAGTGAAGTAAGTCAGAAAAAGAAAGACAAATACCATATGCTAACACATATATATGGAAATGAAGAAAAAAAAAATGTCAAGAAGAACCTAGTGGTATGACAGGAATAAAGACACAAACCTACTAGAGAATGGACTTGAGGATATGGGGAGGGGGAAGGGTAAGCTGTGCCAAAGCGAGAGAGTGGCATGGACATATATACACTACCAAATGTAAAATAGATAGCTAGTGGGAAGCAGCCGCATAGCACAGGGAGATCAGCTCGGTGCTTTGTGACCACCTAGAGGGGTGGGATAGGGAGGGTGGGAGGGAGGGAGATGCAAGAGGGAAGAGTTATGGGAACATATGTATATGTATAACTGATTCATTTTGTTATAAAGCAGAAACTAACACAACATTGTAAACCAATTATACTCCAATAAAGATGTAAAAATAATATAATAAATAAAAAGAAAAAAACAATTATATACACATATTCATAAAGTTTAAACTGTCTAGATATGTATATGGTCTTTGAAACATTCTCTTTTAATTTCAGGGTTTCAGATATTTCAGAAGTGAATATTTTCCTTCACTAGTCCATTTTCTGAAATAATAACACTTCAGCAGAACTCATTAAATTTTAACAAGTATGTATTCCTCTAAGACGTTTTTTTCTTTGCTATTTAAGGGCCTCTCCCATCCCACAAATGCCCTACTAGCTATAGACTCATATATTAAATATACACACATATATATATATCTATAAACCCTCCTAATGTATTTATATAAAGGCACTCCAACACAATGCATAAAACAGGTGAGCTACTTTTAATTTTATCATGGGAAATATGTGTAGTTAATGTGAAAGAGTATCAAGCAATGCTAACTCTGTTTTTTTGGAAAAACACTCTAGATGTTTTGTGAGAAGAGAAAAATCTCTATAGGATAGAATTGTAACAGTACTTTTATGTAAAGCAGTTTTATTTGAAATATACTGTCCCAGACAGCAGTGAAGAGAACAGTTTTAATCCAAAATACGTCCAGGCTCAGTCCCTTCTGGCCAATTATTTGACTTCAGTGATGCTCTTGTTGCCTCTGCCTAGCACTAGCTATTAAATATAGTGCTGTGCCTTTTAGAAAACTTTTACTTTACATGAGAGCCAAAAGGTAAATCTGTACAAAATTGAACTAGGAGTTAAAATATGATTTTGAAATGGAAAAACATATTAGCTCAAATTCTGACAAATGAATATCTTTTTGAAAAAATTAAGTAACAGAAAGTGCTAGTCAGTGTCTATCAACCATCAATCCCATTTAGACAAAGACTGGGCAAAGCTCACAATTACCCAGAGGTTTTCAAATGTTTTTCCTTGATTTAAATCAAGCTTTGGGGGAAATGCCAAAATTTTCTAATAACATTAGGATAGGATTAAATTCAACAAATATTTATTGGAAAGTCCTGGAATAGTCACTGTATAAAGACGGCTAAGAAGAGACAGTCCCTTCCCTGGGGCAATCTAGTGGATAAAATTAGGCAAGTTTTTTTAAAACAAGAAGGAATAAGAGAGGAGCTTCAAGATGGTGGAAGAGTAAGATGCGGAGATCAACTTCCTCCCCACAACCACATCAGAAATACATCTACAAGTGGAACCACGCCTACAGAACACCTACTGAACGCAGGCAGAAGACCTCAGACCTACCAAAAGGCAAGAAACTCCCCACGTACCTGGGTAGGGCAAAAGAAAAAACAGAGACAAAAGAATAGGGACGGGACCTGCACCAGTGGGAGGGAGCTGTGAAGGAGGCAAGGTTTCCACACACTAGAAGCCCCTTTGCAGGTGGAGACTGTGGGTGGCAGAGGGGGGAAGATTCGGAGCCACAGAGGAGAGCTCAGCAACAGGGGTGCGGAGAGCAAAGGGGAGAGATTCCTGCACAGAGGATCGGCGCCGACCAGCACTCACCAGCCCAAGAGGCTTGTCTGCTCACCTGCTGGGGCAGGCGGGGCTGGGAGCTGAGGCTTGTGCTTCGGTTGGATGCAGGGAGAGGACTGGGGTTGGCTGTGTGAACACAGCCTGAAGGGGTTAGTGTGCCACGGCTAGCCGGGAGGGAGTCCGGGGAAAAGTCTGGAGCTGCCAAAGAGGCAAAAGACATTTTCTTGCTTCTTTGTTTCCTGGTGCATGAGGAGAGGGGATTAAGAGCACTGCCTGAACGAGCTCCAGAGAAGGACACAAGCCACGGCTATCAGCGTGGACCCCAGAGCCATGCATGAGATGCTAAGGCTGCTGCTGCCTCCACCAGGAAACCTGTGAGCAAGCACAGGTCACTATCCACACCTCCCCTCCCAGGATCCTGTGCGGCCCGCCAATGCCAGGGTCCCGTGATCCAGGGACAACTTCCCTGGGAGAACACATGGCATGTCTAAGGCTGGTGCAACGTCCCACTGGCCTCTGCTGCCACAGGATCGCCCCGCATCCATACCCCTCCCTCCCCCGGCCTGAGTGAGTCAGAGCCCCTGAATCAGCTGCTCATTTAACCCCGTCCTCTCTGAGCGAAGAACAGATGCCCTCAGGTGACATACATGCAGAAGCGGGGCCAAATCCAAAGCTGAACCCCGGGAACTGTGCCAACAAATAAGAGAAAGGGAAATCTCTCCCAGTAGCCTCAGGAGCAGCGGATTAAATCTCCACAATCAACTTGATGTACCCTGCACCTGTGGAATACCTGAATAGACAACGAATCATCCCAAATTGAGGAGGTGGACTTTGGGAACAATGATATATATATATTTTTTCCCCATTTTTCTCATTTTGGAAGTGTGTATGTCTATGCTTCTATGTGTGATTTTGTCTGTATAGCTTTGCTTCTACCATTTGGCCTAGGGTTCTGTCTGTCTGGATATTTTTTGTTTTTTTTTTTAAATTTTTTCTTAATTATTTTTTATTTTAATAACTTTATTTTATTCTATTTTATTTTATCTTCTTTCCTTCTTTCTTTCTATTTTTTGTCCCTTTTATTCTGAGCGATGTGGATGAAAGGCTCTTGATGCTCCAGCCAGGCGTCCGGGCTGTGCCTCTGAGGTGGGAGAGCCAAGTTCAGGACACTGGTCCACAAGAGATGTCCCAGCTCCACATAATATCAAACGGCAAAGTCTCCCAGAGATCTCCATCTCAACACCATGACCCAGCTTCACTCAACGACCAGCAAGCTACAATGCAGGACAACCTATGCCAAACAACTAGCAAGACAGGAACACAACCCCATCCATTAGAAGAGAGGCTGCCTAAAATCATAATAAGGCCACAGACACCCCAAAACATACCACCAGACGTAGACCTGCCCAACAGAAAGACAAGATCCAGCCTCATCCACCAGAACACAGGCATTAGTCCCTTCCACCAGGAAGCCTGCACAACCCACTGAATCAACCTTAGCCACTGGGGACAGACTCTAAAAACAACAGGAACTATGAACCTGCAGCCTGCAAAAAGCAGACCCCAAACACGGTAAGTTAAGCAAAATGACAAGACAGAAAAACACACAGCAGATGAAGGAGCAAGGCAAAAACCCACCAGACCTAAAAAATGAAGAGGAAATAGGCAGTCTACCTGAAAAAGAATTCAGAGTAATGATAGTAAAGATGATCCAAAATCTTGGAAATAGAATATAGAAAATAAAAGAAATGTTTAACAAGGACCTAGAAGAACTAAAGAGCAAACAAACAATGATGAACAACACAATAAAGGAAATTAAAAATTCTCTAGAAGGGATCAATAGCAGAATAACTGAGGCAGAAGAACGGATAAGTGACATGGAAGATAAAATAGTGGAAATAACTACTACAGAGCAGAATAAAGAAAAAAGATTGAAAATAACTGAGGACAATCTCAGAGACCTCTGGGACAACATTAAACACACCAACATTCGAATTATACGGGTCCCAGAAGAAGAGAAAAAGAAAGGGACTGAGAAAATATTTGAAGAGATTATAGTCGAGAACTTCCCTAATATGGGAAAGGAAATAGTTAATCAAATTCAGGAAGCACAGAGAGTCCCATACAGGATAAATCCAATGAGAAACACACCAAGACACATATTAATCAAACTATCAAAAATTAAATACAAAGAAAAAATATTAAAAGCATCAAGGGAAAAACAACAAGTAACACACAGGGAATCCCCATAAGGTTAATGGCTGACCTTTCAGCAGAAATTCTGCAAGCCAGAAGACAGTGGCAGGACATATCTAAAGGGATGAAAGAGAAAAACCTACAGCCACAACTACTTTACCCAGCAAGGATCTCATTCAGATTTGACAGAGAAATTAAAAGCTTTACAGAGAAGCAAAAGCTAAGCGAATTCAGCATCACCAAACGAACTTTACAAGAAATGCTAAAGGAACTTCTCTAGGCAGGAAACACAGAGGAGGAAAAGACCTACAATAATAAACCCAAAACAATTAAGAAAATGGTAATAGGAACATACATATTGATAATTACCTTAAAGGTAAATGGAGTAAATGCTCCCACCAAAAGGCATAAACTGGCTGAATGGATACAAATACAAGACACATATATAGGCTGTCTACAACAGACCCACTTCAGACCAAGGGACACATACAGACTGAAAGTGAGTGGATGGAAAAAGATATTCAATGTCAATGGATATCAAAAGAAAGCTGGGGTAGCAGTTCTCATATCAGACAAAATAGACTCTAAAGCAAAGACTATTAAAGGAGACAAAGAAGGACACTACATAATGATCAAGGGAGCAATCCGAGAAGAAGCTATAACAATTGTAAATATTTATGCACCCAACATAGGAGCACCTCAATACATAAGGCAAATACTAAGAGCCATAAAAGTGGAAATCAACAGTAACAGAATCATAGTAAGGGACTTTAACACCCCACTTTCACCAATGGACAGATCATCCAAAGTGAAAATAAAAAAGGAAGCATAAGCTTTAAATGATACATTAAACAAGATGGACTTACTTGATATTTAAAGGTCATTCCATCCAAAAACAACAGAATACACATTCTTCTCAAGTTCTCATGGAACATTCTTCAGGATAGATCATATCTCGGGTCACAAATCAAGCCCTGGTAAATTTTAAAAAATTGAAATTGTATCAAGTATCTCTTCAGACCACAGTGCTATGAGACTAGATATCAATAAAGGAAAAAACCTGTAGGAAATACAAACACATGGAAGCTAAACAAAACACTATTTAATAAACAAGAGATCACTGAAGAAATCAAAGAGGAAATCAAAAAATACCTAGAAACAAATGACAATGAAAACACAATGACCCAAAACCTATGGGATGCAGCAAAAATAGTTCTAAGAGGGAAGATTATAGCTATACAAGCCTACCTTAAGAAACAAGAAACATCTCAAATAAACAAACTAACTTTACACCTAAAGCAATTAGAGAAAGAAGGCAACAAAACCCCAAATTTAGTAAAAGGAAAGAAATCATAGAGATCAGATCAGAAATAAATGAAAAAGAAATGAAGGAAACAATAGCAAAGGTCAATAAAACTAAAAGCTGGTTCCTTGAGAAGATTAACAAAATTGATAAACCATTAACCAGACTTGTCAAGAAAAAAGGGAGAAGACTCAAATCAATAGAATTAGAAATGAAAAAGAAGTAACAACTGACAATGCAGAAATACAAAGGATCATAAGAGATTACTACAAGCAACTATATGCCAATAAAATGGACAACCTGGAAGAAATGGACAAATTTGTAGAAATGCACAACCTTCCGAGACAGAACCTGGAAGAAATAGAAAATACGAACAGACAGATCACAAGCACTGAAATTGAAACTGTGATTAAACATCTTCCAACAAACAAAAACCCAGGACCAGATGACTTCACATGCGAATTCTATCAAACATTTAGAAAAGAGCTAACACCTATCCTTCTCAAACTCTTGCCAAATATAGCAGAGGGAGGAACACTCCCAAACTCATTCTATGAGGCCACCATCACTCTGATACCAAAACCAGACAAAGATGTCACAAAGAAAGTACAGACCAATATCACTGATGAACATAGATGCAAAAATCCTCAACAAAATACTAGCAAACAGAATCCAACATCACATTAAAAGAATCATACACCATGATCAACTGGGGTTTATCCCAGGAATTCAAGGATTCTTCAATATACACAAATCAATCAACGTGATACACCATGCTAACAAATTGAAGGAGAAAAAACACATGACCATCTCAATAGATGCAGAGAAAGCTTTTGACAAAATTCAACACCCATTTATGACAAAAACCCTGCAGAAAGTAGGCATAGAGGGAACTTTCCTCAACATATTAAAGGCCATATATGACAAACCCACGCCAACATCATCTGCAATGGTGAAAAACTGAAATCATTTCCACTAAGATCAGGAACAAGACAAGGTTGCCTACTGTCACCACTATTATTCAACATAGTTTTGGAAGTTTTAGCTACAGCAATCAGAGAACAAAAAGAAATAAAAAGACTCCAAATTGGTAAAGAAGTAAAGCTGTCACTGTTTGCAGATGACATGATACTATACATAGAGAATCCTAAAGATGCTACCAGAAAACAGCTAGAGCTAATCAATGAATTCGGTAAAGTAGCAGGATACAAAATTAATGCACAGAAATATCTTGCATTCCTATACACTAATAATGAAATATCTGAAAGTGAAATTAAGAAAACACTCCCATTTACCATTGCAACAAAAAGAATAAAATATCTAGGAATAAACCTACCTAAGGAGACAAACGACCTGTATGCAGAAAATTATAAGACACTGATGAAAGAAATTAAAGATGATACAAATAGATGGAGAGATATACTATGTTCTTGGAATGGAAGAATCAACATTGCGAAAATGACTCTACTACCCAAAGCAATCTACAGATTCAATGCAATCCCTATCAAACTACCACCAGCATTTTTCACAGAACTAGAACAAAAAAATTTCACAATTTGTTTGGAGACACAAAAGACCCTGAATAGCACAAGTAATCTTGAGAAAGAAAAACAGAGCTGGAGGAATCAATTTCCCTGACTTCAGACTATACTACAAACCTACAGTAATCAAGACAGTATGGTACTGGAACAAAAACAGAAATATAGATCAATGGAACAGGATAGAAAGCCCAGAGATAAACCCACGCACATATGGTCACCTTATCTTTGATAAAGGAAGCAAGAATATACAGTGGAGGAAAGATACCCTCTTCAATAAGTGGTGCTGCGAAAACTGGACAGCTACATATAAAAGAATGAAATTAGAACACTCTCTAACACCATAATAAATAAACTCAAAATGGATTAAAGACCTAAATGTAAGGCCAGACACCATCAAACTCTTAGATGAAAACATAGGCAGAACACTCTATGATATAAATCACAGCAAGATCCTTTTTGACCCTCCTCCTAGAGAAATGGAAATAAAACAAAAATAAACAAATGGGACCTAATGAAACTTCAAAGCTTTTGCACAGTAAAGGAAACCATAAACAAGATGAAAAGCGAACCCTCAGAATGGGAGAAAATATTTGCAAATGAAGCAACTGACAAAGGATTAATCTCCAAACATACAAGCAACTCATGCAGCTCAATATCAAAAAAACAAACAGCAATGAAAAGGAACGAAACTGAGTTATTTGTAGTGAGGGGGATGGACCTAGAGACTGTCATAGACAGTGAAGTCAGAAAGAGAAAAACAAATACTGTATGCTAACACATATATATGGAATCTAAAAAAAAAAAGAAAATGGTCAGAAGAACCTAGGGGCAAGACAGGAATAAAGATGCAGACCTACTAGAGAATGGACTTGAGGATATATGGGGAGGGGGAAAGGTAAGCTGGGACAAAGTGAGAGAGTGTCATGGACATATATACACTACCAAATGTAAAATAGATAGCTAGTGGGAAGCAGCCGCATAGCACAGGGATATCAGCTTGGTGCTTTGTGACCACCTAGAGGGGTGGGATAGGGAGGGTGGGAGGGAGGGAGATGCAAGAGGGAAGAGATATGGGGACACATGTATATGTATAACTGACTCACTTTGTTATAAAGCAGAAACTGACACACCATTGTAAAGCAATTATACTTTAATAAAGATGTTAAAAAAAAAAGGAATAAGATGACTGTATTAGTTATCTATTCCAACACTTAGTAGTTTAAACAACAACCAGTTGATTAGCTCACAATTCTGATAGACAGTTGCTGGTCTGGGCCCGGTTTGGCTAATCTGGCCTGAGCTTGACCATATATCTGTGGCATTTGCAAGTTCAGCTAGGACTGCCTATTCCCAGATGGCCTCATCCACATGTTTTGCCATTTGGCAAAAAAATAATAGTAATTCTTACCAAAACTAGGGTGGTTGAGGAGAAAGTGGGGAGGATGTGATAGACACTTTAAAAATAAAAAGAATATGTCTTTTGGATTTAAACTTTACACTATTATCAACTACTGTTAAATTCATTTTTAAATGAGATATTTCAGCACATTTTATCCCATCTTGGTCATCTCACTGTTGCCTCAAACAGTTTTTTTGTGTGTCTGGGTGGGGTGGGGGGAGAAGGGGAGGAATTATGCAAGATGTATAAGTTCAGATTAATAGAACCCTTTACCCTTTCAACACATAATAATTTCTATTTCTTCAAATAGCACAGTTTCAAAACATCCAAATATGGTTTCCCTCTTTTATTTCTTCTCCATTTTCCCTATGTAATTATTTGTCTCCAGCATCCTCACCCCATTTCTATTCCCACTGTTTTCACTGTATTGCAGACCCTACTTGTTTCTTGCTTAGACTACTGTACTATGTCCCCTCATAGTCTCATCACACCCAGGTTTACTCTTCACAATCCTGCTGTTGCCTCCAAATTAGTCTTCTTAACTCATTTCCTCCTGCACACAGGTTTCTATAGCTCCCCATTTTCACCTGAATTTCTCAGCCTAGCATTAAAAGTTTTCTACACTTAGCCCCATTTATATTTCTAAACTGTTATTTCTCATTGTTCTATGACATCAACACTATACATCAGTCAAAATGGAAGACTCAACATTCTTTCAAACGCCAAGATACAGTTGGTCTTTCCTCCCATGTGGAATATCTTCCCTGATCTCAAAAATCCCAAATATCCTTCCACATCCAGTTCATAAACTAGCTCCTATTTGAAGCCTTTCCCAATCATCCTAGTTGGAAATTCTCTTTCTCATTATTATATTAGCAGTTTGTTTCACCATCATGATATTCATTTGTGTTATAGCTATTTAAATACATATTTTATTTTCCTTAAGAGGTTCTAGTTCCTTGAATAAAGTGACATGCCTTATTCAACCTTATCTTCCCCATAATGTTTTAATACTGCACATGAACATGATTCTGCCAATTAAAGAGCTACCAGTCTAGGGTGAGAGGTGGGCATGTAAACAAATATCAAAATAACAAGTTAATTTTAGTAATATAAATATACTAGGTACAACTACACAAAGAGTAATCAATTCCACTTGAATAGAACAGAAAGAATTTCACAGAGGAGAGGTTAATGAGGCAGGTTTTGAGGAATAAGCAGACGTTTTCTAAGTAGTCCAGGGGAAAACCATTCCAAGTAGAATAACTAAACCATTCAAAGACATAGAGGCATGGAATAGCTCCATACGCTTAGAGACTCTACTATATAATGATCATTCATGGGAGTGGTGAAAGATCAGATACACAATTTAATTTTATTGGATTTCATGAACCAAAAAACTGTTTTCTTAAATTGGAGTCATCCTTTATTTTGCCACATAAGGACACTGAAAACAACAAAAATAAAAACAATAAGCAACTACTCTTCTATTGCTTAGAATACTAAAATTACATTCTGAGATTATATCATTTTAAAAGATTGTCCTTTATGCTGAATTTAGTTTTCAGAATAGCGCTCACCCTAATATCTCACATTTCCTCATGGAATTTGTCCACAATATTTGGAAACCATTATTTTAAGTGATAAAAAATGGAGTAGATATTTAAAATTTTTAACCACAGAAATAAATCTTTATTACATTTAGACAAGAATCCTCAGAGACCAATATGGAGATATGGAGAATATTTTGATAAGGAGTAAGACAATGCATGTTGAAAAGGTCTTAATGACAAGTGACAGATGAAGAGGGCGTATAATGTGGTGCTGAGCAGTAGCAACCTTACAGAGGCATCCAAACTATGGATGTTAAAATGGCCAGACCTACTGGCTGTCCATGGAAAGTGAGGACAATAGATGTTCCTGGCTTTAGCATGTAAAAAATGAAGGAAAAGAGACAGATGTGTAAAGTGAAAACAATAATGAGCTTGGTTTCAGACACCTTCCGGTTATCTATTGTTTCACAACAAACTACTTCAAAACATAGTGACTTAAAACAATAACATTTATTATCTCATGGTGTCTGTGGGTCAGGAACTCATCAGTTCTTCCCAAGGTGATGCTGGGTCAGAGTCTCTCGTTAGGTTGCAATCAAGATGTTGACCAGAGCTACAGGCATCTGAAGGATAGTCTGGAACTGAAAATCTCCTTCCAAACTCACCCATGGAGGTGAGTGGTAGGAGGCTCCAGTTCCTCACCTCCTGGCCCCTCCATCAGTGATTGAGTGTCCTAACAACAGAACAGCTAGCTTGCCCCAAAGCTAGTGATACAAGAGAGAGAACAAGGAGGAAGTGGCTATGTCTGTATGGCCTAGTCTCAGAAATCACACGCTAATCTTCTCACCATGTTCTTTTCATTGGAAGTGACTTACTAAGTCCAGCCCATATTCCAAGTGTGGGTAATCAAGCCTCAACTCTTGAAGGGAGGAATATCAAAAAATGTGTGAACATGATTTAAAACTATCACAAACATGTTGAGTTTGAGTTTCCTGAGGCACACACAAATGGAGTGATCCAATAGCTAGTATACAATGCAGAATCAAGATCTGGAATGAGAAGACACATTTGGGGATCGTCAGCTCTCTGTGGAACTGGGAGCTGTGGATAGGGAAAACAGTGGACAAGATTGATATTATTCTGTGTGAAGGCTGAAAGAGAAGAGGGCCAAAGGTGGACATATAGGGAAGATCTACATTAATGGCAAAAGCAGGGAAAGAGCCAGCCAGTGGAGCTGAGAAGAAAAAATAAAGACAATATTTTTCATTTCCTATCATAAAATCCAAGAGAAAAAAATATATATTCAGAAAATATTGTGTGCCTCAACATTGGGCAACGATAGTAAATGTTAAAGAAATATCAAGTGAAATAAGGATTTAAGGTTATCCCTGAATTTTTTCTTCAAGTAAGATAAACTCTACAGAATGTCTCATAAGGAGGCAGCAAAGTAGAAATTACATTTTCCAACACACATAAAAACTTTCTAAAATTCCTCCTCATTCACTTCTCTCCCTAAAGTCCTACATCTCATGCTTACATCTCTTTTCTTTCTCTCCTTCTCACAAAATTAAAAATGAAAACCTCCTTCAAACTCTCCTTCTTCTAAAATATTTTATTCTTACTGAATCTCCATGCATTTTCTTCTTTCTTCCAGTTTTATTGTGGTACAATTTCTATAAAAAACTGTACATAATTAATCTACACAATTTGGTGAGTATATATATATATATACACACACACACACACACATACACACTCCTGTTACCATCACTATAATCAAGATAATAAACATCTATCACCTCCGATATCTTTCTTGTGTCTCCTTGTTTGTTTGTATTGTGGTAAGAACACTTAACATGAGACCTACCCTCTTAGCAAATTTTTAAGTGCATAATTATCTTATTGCTAATTGTAGGCATTATGTTGTAGAGCAGATCTCTGAAACTTACCTTGTATAACTGTCAATACAGAGTTTATGGTGGGGGGTAGGGATAAATTGGGAATTTTGGATTAACAGATACATGCTACTATATATAAAACAGATATACAACAAGGACCTACTGTATAACACAGGGAACTATATTCAATATCTTGTAATAATCTACAATGGAAAAGAATCTGAAAGGATGCAAAAGAACATATATATATATATATATATATATATATATATATATATATATATATATAACTGAATCACTTTGCTCTACACCTGAAACATAAATCAACTATATTTCAATTGAAAAAATACAGAGTTTATTAGTGACCATTTTTCAGTTTCAAAGCTCTGGAGGAGATTGGAGACAGGCTGCAGATATGTGTGCAGTGAATGGAGAATGAGGAAGTGATACTGTTGTTCTTGCAAGAAGTTTAGCTGAGAAGCAAAGGAGAGAGATGGATCTATGTACAAACGTTTTGTTGCCCTTCATGTTTGTTTTCTTATTAACTTTTGATTACAAAGTTTTCAATCATGCAATAAGTAGAGACTAGTATAATGAACTTCACATACCCATCATCTAATTTCTTGTCTCTTTTGTAACTGCATTTCCTATAAACTGTAGGCACATCAAGAGACTTGAGAACACATGTGTTTTTCTAATATAGAGTTTTGAGCATAATCATATGAAGTGAAGGCCAATAAAAATTGAGGCTAAAAACTCAGAAAGGAAAATAGATCATGAATATCAGGTCAATTTTCATGTAATTCTTTTACATTTTTCCTCATGTTATTCTCATGTTCTGTAAGTGATGAGATGCTACTGGGAAGAGGAATAAGCATGTGATTTTGAGTCAGAAAACCTATATGAAGATCCTGGCTACGATATTTATCAGCCCTATGACTTTGGTAAAATTGTTTAACATCACCAATTTGAGATTTCTTATTTATAAAATGCTGATGTCAGTAAAAGGAGAGTGCAGTGTGATAATACTTATGTCAAATAAAGAGTTCTTTGAAGAAATAAATTAAATAATGTAAACAGAAATATTTGAAAAAGCTAAAGAACTGTACTGAGCCTACTTACTATTCACATGCATCAAGCAAAACTGGGGTTCAGGATAAGTATGCTACGTAATATTGTTCAGTTAGCAGTAAGTGAAAGAGTCTGAATGCTGCTCATCCCATCCCAAATTCAGGGCTCTTTCTACTTTACTATGTTGTCTTTCTTGCTTACAGTTGATACTCAACAAATAATTGTTAAATTAAAGCAAAAGATAAGCATGCCTGAAGGAGTAAGAACAAAGATCCACATACCAGGGTTGTTTCATGGTCTAGAAACTTCAGGATTCGAAACACCAAACCCTAAAAAATGTTTTAATATCTCTGTTGGTTAAGGCAACACTAGCTACTGGAATAAACAAAAGCAAAATGTTAGTGAGTTAACACACTAGGGGTTTAATAATAAGAGAGTATCTTCCATATGATAAGTGACAATTTCCTATAGGCTCACATTCTCTTGGCAAAATCTAGTTGCTTGGCTATGGGTGAAGGGAAGTGGGTAAAGTATAATGTAAAGATTGGCTGAGCAGCAGCTTTACATCAGTAACTCAGGAGAAAGGAACAGACCAAGATTACATGTTAAAAATCAGCAGCTCTGGTTTTCCAAAAACATTGTCATCAGCATCCTTGTCATCAGCATCCTCTAATTAGAGCACTGATCCATGGTGGAATGGCCAACTGAGCAGGCAACACTTTACCTCTCACTCTCCATGCTCCAGTCACCATAAATGTCATTCATTTTCACTCATATACCAGTGCTGTCTTCCACAACAGATCCATTCTATATACTAATTCCTCTGCCTGGATGTAATTGACCTCTTTTTCTCCTGGACCACCAGATCTTCTTGATTCATCAAATATTCCTAATACATCCTGAACTTGTCATGTCATAAATGTCATTATACTTCTTTTTCTTTTGAACAAATTATAGCCTTCTGTAGAAGTTTCAAAAATAGTTCACAGAGTTTCCATATATTCCTCACTTAGTTCCCCTAATGTTAACATTTTTAAACATTCTTTAAAGTTCCAAGAAGGGCAATAATTTTTAGGAGAACCTGTCTGCCTCATTCACTGCTGTATCCCTAATACCTAGCAAAGTGCCTCACCCACAGCAGATGCTCATCAAATTTTTTTTTTTTTTTTTTTTTTTTTTTTTGTGGTACGCTGGCCTCTCACTGTTTTGGCCTCTCCCATTGCGGAGCACAGGCTCCGGACGTGCAGGCTCAGCAGCCATGGCTCACGGGCCTAGCCGCTCCATGGCACGTGGGATCCTCCCGGACCGGGGCATGAACCCGTGTACCCTGCATCAGCAGGCGGACTCCCAACCACTGTGCCACCAGGGAAGCCCATCAAATAGTTTTTGATGAATGTATGGTGACTTTACCCCAGCTCCTCCTCATTACTTCTTCTGTATTTTTTTATATTTGAAAATGACCCTGCGCTACTTACAAAGGAGAGGAGGATTTATCCTTTAAATTTTCAAAAGTTATAAATACGAAACTATATTTAAGTTTCTGCAACTTGAGTGCAACTGCTGTGTTCCTCAAACACAAACTGTTTTGCATTTCCATTATTTGCAAGCTGCCCCTGAAGCAGGTAAATTAGCATGTTATTTGTGAAATATTCCTTACCTCCTGATTTATGCCATCACTGCTTCTGTGCAGCATGCTATTCTTTATTTCTATGTGTCAGAATCCATTTCCTCATGGTACATTCCTTAACACTCATCTTACTCATCTTGAATTTCAAGTCTAAAATTTTTGTAAAAGTTGATCTTATTCGACTAGTTTCATTAACTTTGAGATTCCTGGTCTACAGAAGTTTAGATACAACAAATTAAAAAGAAATGGAGAGTACCAGAAGGTACACTATAGCAGTAAGAAGTAACATCTAATAATGATGACCTGTAACAAGGGGAGAAATAAAAAATGACAAGGAGCCCATTTAAGGCACTAAGCTTAGGAGCCTGGCCATTCAAATAAGATCAAGAAACCTGCCAGAAGAGAATCTCTGAATTAGAGCATAAAAATAACAGGATCATATCAATAACTATAAGTTATCAGTTATCAAGAACAAATTAAATAATGCCCAATGTACTTCAACATAAAATGTAGGGAGTGTTATTCATTTCAAAAATATTTTGTTTTAAAATGATTAAAATGAGGACTTCCCTGGTGGCACAGTGGTTAAGAATCTGCCTGCCAATACAGGGGACATGGGTTCGATCCCTGGTCTGGGAAGATCCCACATGCCATGGAGCAACTAAGCCCATGTGCCACAACTACTGAGCCTGTACTGTAGAGCCCGCAAGCCGCAACTACTGAGCCCACGTGTCACAACTCTGAAGCCCATGTGCCTAGAGCCCATGCTCCACAATAAGAGAAGCTGCCACAATGAGAAGCCCACTCATCACAGTGAAAAGTAGCCCCCACTTGTTGCAACTAGAGAAAGCCATGTGCAGCACCAAAGATGCAATGCAGCCAAAAGTAAAAATTAGGTAAATAAATAAAAATAAATTTAAAAAATAAAATGATTAAAATGAGATTCACTTAAAAACTTAAAGATAGTTTCAATTATCTTACAAATTAGCTACAATTCATTTTTAACTAATGATGGATCAAGAATTGTTACTGTGCTTTTAACCTTCTCTTAAATTGGCATTAAAAACATTTATTCCATTTCCTTTTGTGAGATATATGTTATTTCAAGCATTCTTTAGAAAACCATTTTTAAACTTTATGAAAAGTATTTTCACTAGAAAAATCTAACCTTAAAATTAAAATATCAAAGGAATGAATTGGAGAAATATGTTTCATTACCAACTAGAATCAAAATTGTTCTCAAGGGAGGTCCTAAAAATGACCCACCCTGTATTAGGTGCTAATACAGGTAGACAATGGAATTCAATTATTCACCCTCCTTTATAATTTTTTGTGATGTCCATGATAGTGAGTGAGTGATTCCCTTTCTAAACCTCAATGGCAATGCAAGGACCATTTCATCATTAGATTTCTGAGATTTATATAGGATAAATTTGTATCTTAGATTTTATAGGTGAGAAATTGGAAGGCATTAAACAATTAGGCAGCCTGTCTAAATGCACAGAGCAGTTTATTTGCAAAGAATGGGACTCTAACTCACAATCTCTGCATTTGCCATTCCAAGACATATGGTTTTATTTTTTTCTATAATCTGATTTCCATAAACAGATCTATGAGAGAGAGTGGTTACAGAATTGCAGAATCCATGCTCTTTAAGTTCAACATCATAATCTGTCACCCTAAGTAGACGCCTCCTTATGTGGAAACACTTTATGGCCACCCAAAATCCCATCTGAACCATAACTTCACAGATTTAAAGAATAAAATCTGAAATAAGGAAGACTTCCTAAATTCAGGGGATTTTTTTTGTTCCTCTTGAATGTTAGGAGACATAACTGATGCTGTTGACACTAGATAGTATTTCTTAGGGTATAGTTCTTATATTTATGATGTTTCCTACATGGTAAATTCATTCCCTTTAACCATGAAACTGATTTCCTCCCAGGCTGACCTCCTTCAAATTACTTTTTCTGCATTTCCTCAGAGCCTCTGAACCCAATTAAGTGAAAGAAATTTCCATCTGTTCAGTTCCTGTACTTTACTGGACTGTGTGCCTTTGTGTCCCTTTCTTGGTTTTGAGAGAGTGACTACTTTCCATACAGAACCAGTTTCAGAGCACTTGATGGTTGTGAATAGAACACACAAAAGACGCAGTCTCTGTTCTCCCTCTTACTATGAGATGAAGTGTTCAAATATTCTCCTCTCTCTTTTCCTAACTTTTGGTGGATGAATAGAGGTAATGTCAGGTTTACTTTGAACTTACTCCTTTTTCTCTTCTCCTACTCACAGGAAAGCCCCAGGAATTAAGGAAGAAGAATGATTTTACCACCTGAAAGAAATGAGATCCCAGAAGATTCACACTGAAGGAATCAGGAGCTAATATGCATATATTATAATAAATATTTAGCAAGTAAAAAGGGTGAACATGTACCCAATAAGATAGGAAAGGAGGCAATGATCAGCTATATAGAAGGTTTATCCTGCAAAATTCATAGTTGCTACTGAATAAGATAATGATACCCATGGACCAGAGGAAATATTTAATGTCTAGCAATTTCTTAGACACTTTGAATGACATTAGATTTGTAGAGTTGTCTTTCTCAATTGTCCTACCAAAAAAACCCATGCTTTCCTTAAATTCTCAGACTGTTCCTTCTTTGGCATTATTAATACATAATGATAAACTCCACAACAAATTAAGGGACAATCGTGTCTTATTATACTATGTTTTAAAACTTATACAGCAGCTCCAGAACTTATACATAGGAGGGATTGGGGTGGAAAAGATGATTGTAAGGTAGAAAATTAGGGAGCTTCTTTTGAATCTGCTTATATATAACTAGATAATTGTATTTACATAAATTTCATAGGCATTTAACATAGCTTTGGGGAGAAAGACAACACTCCCTTCACCAAAGCCACCACTGGTGATGCCACAGATTTATAAAAACTTTGCAACAAGCCTCTTAGATAGCTGCATGAACCAGAGGGCAGACAGCAAGGCAAGATGAACTACAATCCTGCAGCCTGTGGAACAAAAACCACATTCACAGAAAGATAGACAAGATGAAAAGGCAGAGGGCTATGTACCACGTGAAGATACAAGATAAACTCCCAGAAAAACAACTAAATGAAGTGCAGACAGGCAACCAACCAAAAAAAATTCAGAATAATGATAGTGAAGATGATCCAGGACCTCGGAAAAAGAGTGGATGCAAAGATGGAGAAGATGCAAGAAATGTTTAACAAAGACCAAGAAGAATTAAAGAACAAACAAACAGAGATGAACAATACAATAACAGAAATGAAAACTACACCAGAAGGAATCAATAGCAGAATAACTGAGGCAAAAGAATGGATAAGTGACATGGAAGACAGAATGGTGGAAGTCACTGCTGCAGAACAGAATAAAGAAAAAAGAATGAAAAGAAAGGAAGACAGCCTAAGAGACTTCTGGGAAAATATTAAATGCAACAACATTTGCATTATAGGGGTCCCAGAATGAGAAGACAGAGAGAAAGGACCTGAGAAAATAGTTGAAGAGATTATAGTCGAAAACTTCCCTAACATGGGAAAGAAAATAGCCACCCAAGTACAGGAAGTGCTGAAAGTCTCACAAAGGATAAACCCAAGGAGAAAAACGCTGAGACACATAGTAATCAAATTGGCAAAAATTAAAGACAAAGAAAAATTATTGAAAGCAGCAAGGGAAAAACAAAAAATAACATACAAGGGAACTCCCATAAGGTTAACAGCTGATTTCTCAGCAGAAACTCTACAAGCCAGAAGGGAGTGGCATGATATACTTAAAGTGATGAAAGGGAAGAACCTACAACCAAGATTACTCTACCCAGCAAGGATCTCATTCAGATTCAATGGAGAAATCAAAAGCTTTACAGACAAGCAAAAGCTAAGAGAATTCAGCACCACCAAACCAGCTCTACAAACAAATGTTAAACGAACTTATTTAAGTGGGAAACACAAGGGAAGAAGAGGACCTACAAAAACAAACCCCAAACAATTAAGAAAACGGTAATAGGAACATACATATCGATAATTACCTTAAACGTGAATGGATTAAATGCTCCAACCAAAAGACACAGGCTTGCTGAATGGATTCAAAAACAAGACCCATATATATGTCTACAACAGACCCACTTCCGACCTAGGAACACATACAGCCTGAACGTGAGTGGATGGAAAGAGATATTCCATGCTAATGGAAATCAAAAGAAAGCTGGAGTAGCTATACTCATATCACATAAAATAGACTTTAAAATAAAGAATGTTACAAGAGACATGGAAGGACACTACATAATGATCAAGGTATCAATCCAAGAAGAAGATATAACAATTATAAATATATATACACCCAACATTGGAGCACCTCAATACATAAGGCAATTGCTAACATCTATAAAAGAGAAAATTGACAGTAACACAATAATAGTGGGGGACTTTAACACCTCACTTACACCAATGGACAGATCATCCAAAATGAAAATAAATAAGGAAACAAGCTTTAAAGGACACAATATGCCGGGTAGATTTAAATGATATTTATAGGACATTCCATCTGAAAAGAGAAGATAACACTTTCTTCTCAAGTGTGAACGGAACATTCTCCAGGATAGATCACTTCTTGGGTCACAAATCAGGCCTCAGTTAATTTAAGAAAATTGAAATCATATCAAGCATCATTTCTGACCACAACACTATGAGATAAGAAACGAATTACAGTGAAAAAAAATAAAAAACACAAACATGTGGAGGCTAAACAATACGTTACTAATAACCAAGAGATCACTGAAGAAATCAAAGAGGAAATAAAAAAAATACCTAGAGACAAATGACAATGAAATCACGATGACACAAAACCTATGGGATGCAGCAAAAGCAGTTCTAAGAGGAGATTTATAGCTATACAAGCTTACCTCAAGAAATAAGAAATATTTCAAATAAACAATCTAACCTTACAGCTAAAGGAACTAGAGAAAGAAGAACAAACAAAACCCAAAGTTAGCAGAAGGAAAGAAATCATAAAGATCAGGGCAGAAATAAATGAAATAGGAACAAAGAAAATGATAGCAAAGATCAATAAAACTAAAAGATGGTTCTTTGAGAAGATAAAGAAAATTGATAAACTATTAGCCAGACTCATCAAGAAAAAGAGGGAGAGGACTCACATCAATAAAATTAGAAATGAAGGGCTTCCATGGTGGCGCAGTGGTTGGGTGTCCACCTGCCGATGTGGGGGATGCGGGTTCGTGCCCTGGTCAGGGAGGATACCGCATGCCGTGGAGTGGCTCCGCCCGTGAGTCATGGCCGCTGGGCCTGCGCTTCCGGAGCCTGTTGCTCCGCAGTGGGAGGGGCCACAGCGGTGAGGGGTCTCTGTACCGCAGGAAAAAAAAAAAAAAGAAATGAAAAAGGAGAAGTTACAACAGACACTGCAGAAATACAAAGCACCCTAAGAGACTACCACAAGCAACTCTATGCCAATAAAATAGACAACAGGAAGAAATGGACAAATTCTTAGAAAGATATAGCCTTCCAAGACTGAACCAGGAAGAAATAGAAAATATGAACAGACCGATCACAAGTAATGAAATTGAAACGGTGATTAAAAATCTTCCAACAAACAGAAGTCCAGGACCAGATGCCTCCACAGGTGAAATCTATAAAACATTTAGAGAAGAGCTAACAACCATCCTTCTCAAACTCTTCCAAAAAACTGCAGAGGAAGGACAACTCCCAAACTCATTCTATGAGGCCACCATCACCCTGAAACCAAAACCAGACAAAGATACTAAAAAATATATATATATACAGATCAATATCACTGATGAATATAGATGAAAAAACTCAACAAAATACTAGCAAACAGAACCCAACAAAACATTAAAAGGATCATAAACCATGATCAAGTGGGATTTTTCCCAGGGATGCAAGGATTCTTCAATATACTCAAATCAATCAATGTCATAAACCATATCAACAAACTAAAGGAGAAAAACCATATGATCATCTCAATAGATGCAGAAAAAGCTTTTGACAAATTTCAACACCTATTGATGGTAAAAACTCTCCAGAAAGTAGGCATTGAGGGAACCTACCTCAACATAATAAAGGCAGTATATGACAAACCCACAGCAAACATCATTCTCAATGGTGAAAAACTGAAAGGATTTCCTCTAAGATCAGGAAAGAGACAAGGATGTCCACTCTCACCACTGTTATTCAACATAGTTTTGGAATTCCTAGCCACAGCAATCAGAGAAGAAAAAGAAAGAAAAGGAATACAAATTGGAAAAGAAGTAAAACTGTCACTGTTTGCAGATGACATGATAATATTATACATAGAGAATCCTAAAGATGCTACCAGAAAATTACTAGAGCTAATCAATGAATTTGGTAAAGTAGCAGGATACAAAATTAATGCACAGAAATCTCTTGCATTCCTAAACACTAATGATGAAAAAGCTGAAAGAGAAATTAAGGAAACACTCCCATTTACCATTGAAACAAAAATAATAAAACACCTAGGAATAAACCTACCTAGGGAGACAAAAGACCTGTATGCAGAAAACTATAAGACACTGATGAAAGAAATTAAAGACGATAAAAACAGGTGGAGAGATATACCATTGTTCTTGGATTGGAAGAATCAATATTGTGAAAATGATTATACTACCCAAAGCAATCTACAGATTCAGTGTAATCCCTATCAAATTACCAATGGCATTCTTTACAGAACTAGAACCAAAAAATCTTAAAATTTGTATGGAGACAAAAAAGGCCCTGAATAGCCAAAGCAGTCTTGAGGGGAAAAAAAACGGAGCTGGAGGAATCAGACTCCCTGACTTCAAAGCTACAGTAATCAAGACAATATGGTACTGGCACAAAAACAGAAACATAGATCAATGGAACAAGATAGAAAGCTCAGAGATAAACCCACGCACCTATGGTCAACTAATCTATGACAAAGGAGGCAAGGATATACAATGGAGAAAAGACAGTCTCTTCAATAAGTGGTTTTGGGAAAACTGGACAGCTACATGTAAAAGAATGAAATTAGAACACTCCCTAACACCATACACAAAAATAAACTCAAAATTGATTAGAGACCTAAATGTAAGACCAGACACTATAAAACTCTCAGAGGAAAACATAGGACAAACACTTTTTGACATAAATCACAGCAAGATCTTTTTTGATCCACCTCCTAGAGTAATGGAAGTAAAAACAAAAATAAACAAAGGTGACCTAATGAAACTTCAAAGCTTTTGCACAACAAAGGAAACCATAAACAAGATGAAAATACAACCCTCAGAATGGGAGAAGATATTTGCAAACGAATCAACGGACAAAGGATTAAACTCCAAAATATATAAACGACTCATGCAGCTCAATATTAAAAAAACAAACAACCCAATCCAAAAATGGGCAGAAGACCTAAATAGACATTTCTCAAAGAAGACATACAGATGGCCAAGAAGCACATGAAAAGCTCCTCAGCATCACTAATTATTAGAGAAATGCAAATCAAAACTACAATGAGGTACCTCCTCACACAAGTTAGAATGGGCATCATCCAAAAATCTACAAACAACAAATTCTGGAGAGGATGTGGAGAAAAGGGAATCCTCTTGCACTGTTGGTGGCAATGTAAATTAATACAGCCACTATGGAGAACAGTATGGAGGTTCCTTAAAAAAATAAAAATAAAATTACCATATGATCCAGCATTCCCACTACTGGGCATATACCCAGAGAAAACCATAATTCAAAAAGACACATGCACCCCAATGTTCATTGCAGCACTATTTACAATAGCCAGGTCAAGGAAGCAACCTAAATGCCCATCGACAGATGAATGGATAAAGAAGATGTGGTACATATATACAATGGAGTATTACTCAGCCATAAAAAGGAACAAAATTGAGTCATTTGTTGAGACATCGATGGATCAAAGCCTGTCATACAGAGTGAAGTAAGTCAGAAAGAGAAAAACAAATATCGTATATTAACGCATATATGTGGAAACTAGAAAAATGGTACAGATGAACCGGTTTGCAGGGCAGAAATTAAGACACAGATGTAGAGAACAAACCTATGGACACCAAGGGGGGAAAGTGGCAGGGGGTTGGAGGTGGTGGTTTGATGAATTGGGCAATTGGGATTGACATGTGTACACTGCTGTGTATAAATTGATGACTAATAAGAACTTGCTGTATAAAAAATAAAATAGAATTCCAAATTTCAAAAAAAAAAAAAAAAACTTTCTGCAAAATGAAATATAAGGAAGGGGCAGGAGGAATTTATTTGCCAGGCTCTAACTACTTTTCTCTAGGTCAGAACCCAACAAGGTGAATTTCTAAAACATTTGCTTAGACTAGGGTTTATATCTTAAACCAAACCAATTTCCTTCCATCTACTTCATACTTTGTGTAGGTGTATGCATGTGTGTATACTTCTTTTATTTATTCACTCCAGATTTGTTTGCCTCTTGACTCTTGTTGTTTGCTTTAACCTCATCACCCCAACTATGACGCTTGATATATGTTTGCAGTTTCCAAATTCTGGCTTTCCTGTAAGCACCAAATGGTTTTATTTAACAAGCCGTTATACAGGTTTTATTATTAGAACAGTGTCAGCCACTATTCTAAGCATATCACACATACTATCTCATTTAATCATTATAACTACCCAGAAGCTAGATAAAATTGCTATTCCCATTCTCAAGATGTTTACCATCCCGACAAAATATTACCAACCTGTGAAACTCACCAGGGTAATTTACCAGGGGATAGTCACATATGCATGGAGTCTCCACATGACTGACTTTAGCTATTCAGTCTCCAACCCCTCCAGAGTTGAAACAGATACATCCTGGCTCAGGGCCCAAGGCAAACAAAAGCAAACATCCACCATAAATCAGCATTAGCAAGAACAAATTGGTGTGGCCCAAAGCCCGAGGCATACAAAGACACTCTTCTCAGACCGTATATTCCAAGGGCTTAGAGGTTATTTCACAGAATCTAATTGGGAACCAGGCCTTTCCCTGGCATGTGGAGGGTTTGAACACCATAAACCTACTGAGTTAACCTTACTCCACAGATAGCTTCTGGGAGAACTCATGTATCTCACAAGCAAACTTATCTAGCATTGTTATATGAATGATCAGGGTCAGAGGCTCTAGAATAATAATGAATGTGACATGAGCATCAGCCCTGTAAGTATGTGGTAGAGGAGGATAAATGAGTCTTGGAATTATGGAGCCAGAATCCATTGTATGGGAAATTCTTCCAATTATCAGACATGTAAAATGTTTTTAAGGACTTTAATTTTTATTTCAATACCTGGTCAAATGGAAATTCCCTTCTACTGGAAACATATTTGATAAGGCAGTATATAAAATCATAAATCCACCAATTACATATTTTTAATGAAAATCATACAAAATAAAATTTATCAGAATCTCTGTGTTTTAGGACTCAAATCTGTGGTACTTAGTGAGTATACATGTTCATACATGAAATAAACCTGGATCTTCCCTGATTTAAACCACACTTTTACAAATAAAATTTTAATGTTAATAAAATTTTGTCAATCTTTGACCTTGATGACGTTGGATTTTGTGGATCTCTACTTAACTGACATTCCTTAACCTGGATTTTTCAATTATCTTTTCATATTTTGGGGCTAATAATTTTTCCTAAACCCAAACATGGTCATAGACTGTTAAAGCACATGGTTCTAGACTAGGCACTGTACTTACACTGTATTAAACAGAGTGACTTGATCTTGCTAATTTAGTACACATCATTTCTTTCATATCATACCATAGTGCTCCAGATTTTTGATGATACGTCATGAAGAATAACACTCTTCTCTCTCTCCCTGTCCCCATATTCTTCTACTTTGTCTTTTATGGAAAGCAGCCTTAGAACTTATAAGATTTAGTTTAAAGGCCTCAACATTAATATATTAGCTACCAATTTACAAATTATGCCAAATCCTCAAATGTTTTTTAATGTGCAACACTTGGAATTATACATAATATTCCAGATGTATATTAATCATATGAGGAGATTTTACTTCTTTGGTTTGGACTAATGGACAAACACACTGGGAATCAGACAGACCTGGAAGTCACCTACTGGCCTTCATAAATTGCATAAACTTGGGTATTGAATTAAACTCACTGAGGCTCAATTGCACTCTTTATAACAGGCATAATGATAGCTATTTTGCCAGGTTTCATGAAATAGTAAAGAGATAAGTTAATAGATCCTCAATTAACATTAGTTCCTGCCTCCCTACATTTTTGTATTACATTTTTTGAAATATAACATATATAAAGAAATTGCATAAAACATAAAGACTGTTAACAAATTGAAAAGAAACTGGCAGAGTTCCCAACATAAAAATGAGCAAGAGACTTTAATCAGCACATTGTCAAAGAGAAAATACAAACTGCCAAAGACATACAGAAGGTGTTAAACCTCATTGATAAACATGGAGATCATACACTTTGTCAAAGTCTAAATTTAATTGAAACCATTATTCTCTTCCTAAATAATACAAAGGCCTTACAAATCTTAATTCTATTGACTCCATTATAAAATCTAAATGAATTATTTGTACCTAATATTTTAATTCTATCTGTTTTTTAAATCTCAGCTTGATATTACTACTGTTTTATATAGTTAATGTTTATTTACATTTACTCACATATTAATACTTTCTTTGTTCCTCATTCTTTTTTGCATATTATACGTTTCATCTGGAACCACTTGCCTTCAACTTGAGACATTTTACTGGTGTTTTGAAATGTCTTTATTTTTCCATAATTCTTGAAGGACATGTTTACTGGTTATAGAATTCTATCTTGGTGGTTATTTCTTTTCTTCATTTTAAAGATATTTGGTTAAACCATACACCACTGATGATGTTCGACAATTTTCAGTGTACAAAAATAGCAATATCATGTGGTTCAACTTAATATTATCCACTGGCTTCTGACTTCTGTTGTTACCTGTTAAGGAGTCTGTTACCAAATTAACTATTGCTCTTTGAAGGGATATCTGTTTTCTTTTCCTTAACTGCTTTAAGATTTTTTATTTATATTTTCTTACTATGTTGTACTTGGGAGTATGTTATGGAATAAATTGTGTCCTCCACCACCACAAAAATTCATGAATTTCAAATACAAAGTATACTGGATAATGCTTGGCTTTTTAGCTTTATCTAGTATTAATCTTTGGCTTACTTTCTGTGACCTAGCCACCCTTGTCACCTCTGTTTCTGCTAAGCTTCACACTGCCTTAGGACCTTGCACTAGACAGTATCTCTCCTTGAAAATACCTGCCTTTAAAATTCTGCCTGCTTACTTCTTTTGAATCATTCAAGTCTTAAATAAAACACTTCTCAAAAGAATTTCTTTGACCAACAGAGTCAAGATAGTTTATTGTTTAAGAACATATCCCTTCCTGAAATTATCTTAATTTCCTTGTCTGTCTTGCCATTATAGCCTCAAGGTGTGAACAGGGACCTTGTCTATTTGTTCACTGCTATAATACTCATGCCCAAAACAGTGCCTCTGAAGAGTAGGTACTTCTTAACTATTGGGTAAATTGAGTGGAATATCTGTAAAATTGCCAAGGGTAATAATACCTACATCTTAGAATTCCTATAAATATTAAATGAAATAATGCAAGAGAATATTTTAAATGACTGGTTTAGGTTAAACACTGTGTGTGTTAGCAGAGACAATAGTACTCCTGGTAGAATCCACTGTGGTAGCTGTATTTACTCTTTTACTATATTAGTTCTGCCAGGCAGGTCTCGTTATTGTCAGTAATAGAAAGACAACTATGGTAAATTGAATTAGTCTTAATTCTCTATCCCTCCCTTTATATTTGCCCTTTGTCATGTGGCTTTTTAATTTCTCTTGCTAAAGGAGGGGGCATATTTTACTGACTCGTAACTTTGGGTTTCAACATGTGGCTTGCTTTAGCCAATTGAATGAGGTGATTGTGTCAGGATATCTCTTTTCTACTTATTCTCTCTGGCTTCTGTCATTGCCATGAGAAGAAAACCCCTGGTTATCCCACTGGTCCAAGTGGAGGAGAGGCATGTGAGCAGAGCACACTCTAAGTCAAAATATGGATGTGTGAACAAACCAAAATGACATCAGCAGTACAGCCCAGACAACCCATAGGAGAAAGAAATGCTTATTGCTGTTTGCTATTATGCTTTTGTGGGGTGTTCTGTTTTTGTTTTTGTTTTATTGTTGTTGTTGTTGTTGTTGTTGTCTTACTATGACAAGAGCAAAGCAATATAACTGTGCTTGGTTAAAGCTAAATAGAAATCAGAAATTGTACTGAGCATGTTGTATTTCCACCTTCATTCTGCTGAATATCTGAGGCTGCAGCTGAACTGCTGAATAAATGAGGTACTTTAGAATAAAAGAAAGGAAGCCATACTCAGAATATTTATAACAAAGTATATTTTCTGAAAATGAAATTAAGGAGCTAGAAAGTTTCAGAAAACAGTCATTCTGAAAAGAGGAAAAGTAAACATGTTGCCTGAGAATCACATACCCAAAGTCAAAAGGAAGGAACTAGGAAAGATGGAGATGAAATAGATGAGGTAAAATCAAAATAGATGATGTATGCAATATGCCAAAGATTTTCTGAAAAAGCTCCAAAAAAATTATCTTCTCTCACTGGAAACTGTAAGAGCATAGCTGATGCTGCAGACAATAAAAATCTGTGAATTTTTATTCCGGTGAATACAAATTTTATTCTGTGAAATACAAAATATGAAAATATAAAACAAAGAGATGAAAATATAAATGAGAAAATGATGGAATTAGAAAGCATAGAATGAATGACGAACATATAAATAATAGGTGATATTTAAAAACTCAAAAATAATCATGAATAAAATTTATTAAATTTGACAAGTAGACATGGCCAAGGAGAGAGGGGTACAGGGCCTGGTAGAGCAAACAGCATGTACACATTCACAGAGACAAGAAACATCATAGCATGTTCAAGAACCAGTAGTTGAACTCTCATTGGATTTAAATACAGAACAGCTGTGTTAATATATTCTATAATTTTCTTATAAATAAACCATATGTTAAAGCCACACCAAAAAAAAAAAAAAATACTTCTAGAGGTAAAGAGCAATCTGCAGAGCTCATTCACCTGGCAACATTTTTTTAACTACAAAAGTAAAAAAAAAAAAGTCCAATGTGTAAGGGGTTTATTATGAGCTTTCTGAGGATAAATAGCATGCACAAGGCATAAAGAAAGGGAAAAGGAACCTGTTTATGAGATCATGGGTGAAACAGAAAACTGAAATTGGCAAACATCAACCAAAAATCAAAGAGAATTTTTTTTTTTTTTTTTTTTTTTTTTTTTTGCGGTACACAGGCCTCTCACTGTTGTGGCCTCTCCCGTTGCGGAGCACAGGCTCCAGACGCACAGGCTCAGCGGCCATGGCTCATGGGCCCAGCCGCTCCCCCGCATGTGGGATCTTCCCGGACCGGGGCACGAACCCGCGTCCCCTGCATCGGCAGGCAGACTCTCAACCACTGCGCCACCAGGGAAGCCCCAAAGAGAATTTTTTAAGGGTCCTGAAGGCCAGACTGAAGATGTTGAACTGATTGTCAAATTAAAGTTACTACAGATTATTTATCAGGTATGTGACATGATTGAAATAATATACGAGGCAGAATTTTTTAGTAGATAAATGTAGAATAAATCAACAAGGCAAAACCTTGAGAAAGAAATATGACTTCAAGACTGGAAGGAGATCAGTTTCTATATGACAATATTATTTTACAGTACATGGTAGAGACCTCTGAGAAAATATAATCAGTACTTAGTAAAGGATTAAACTACTAAGAGAAGAGAACAAATAAAGTAATAAGGATCAAAGATTTGGGGGAAAGTTGTGCTAATTCACTGAATTTGTAGGTATCAGAACACTTACAAGTATTCTTGTGCTTACATTCTACAGAATATTTTGCCCTACTAAAATAATAACTATCTCTTTGCATGTATATATGGTTAAAAATGCTTAACATATAGTGTCTTTCAAAAGATGCTCAGGACATTATCCTTTCAGGGCTACGGTACCACTTATTCTAAGATGCAGCTTGATCACATGGCCTATTACCAGAGAACTGAAGAGAATAAAAGAAATAATCTAAGGACTTCCCTGGTGGCACAGTGGTTAAGAATCCACCTGGCAATACTGGGGACACAGGTTCAATCCCTAGTCCTGGGAAGATCCCACATGCCACGGAGTAACTAAGCCTGTGCACCACGACTACTGAGCCTGAGCTCTCGAGCCTGTGAGCCACAGCTACTGAGCCTGTGCACCACAATTACTGAAGCCTGAATGCCCTAGAGCCCACATGCTGCAACTACTGAGCCCGCCTGCTGCAACTACTGAAGCCCATGAGCTTAGAGCTCATGCTCCACAATAAGAGAAGCCACCGCAATGAGAATCTCGTGCACCACAAGGAAGAGTAGTCCCCAATCGTGGCAACTAGAGAAAGCCCACACACAGCAGCGAAGACCCAATGCAGCCAAAAATAAATAAAAATTAAATAAAAAGAAACAATCTAGAAACCAAATTAAAACATGTAGAGAAATTTAAGTTCTAAGTGTAGAATTGTCTTAAAATATTCTATTATATCAAAATTATTGTTATAAAAATAGCAATGTTAAAAGAACAAACTATTTTTTCAGGGAAGAACTACTCTTTAATTAGGGCTTTCTTTATACTTATTAACACCAATTATTTATAAATGTATTTTCAAAAACATTTTAGAACATGTGCACAGTTTCAAAATTCAAACAGCATGTACTGTACTGTTATTAAATAAAAACTCCATTTCACCTCCCCTACCCAATTCCCACACATCATTGGAAACCCCTTTAAACATTTTGTTTTTAATTCTTCTGATAAGTTACCACCATAATGCTAAACGATATGCTTAGATATCAGTTTCTTAATTTACCAGCAGTAGAAATCAAGTCATTTCCATCCTCTTTGATAGACAAGGAATTCAGCTCACATCTCCACTTGTCTCTCTCTCTCCCCTGAGTTTTGATACTTATATTAGTATGTGTGGTTTTTCTATTAGTTTCCTTTATACTTTTAAGTAATGTATACATAATCCTGTATTTTCGTTCCATCTTCTTTACATAGTATCTCTTGTATCATCCCAAAGTAAAAGGAGGAAAGTAGCACCCCTACACTCACCCTTCCCTCCTCCTGCTCTCAACTTGACTTCTGCCATCTGGAGCATTACCTTTACAATGTCTTTTATGACATGAACACTCTATTCTATAACTAAAATTAGGTTTTATGTTTGGATTATAAAAATTGAAACTAGTAAACATCTAATTATAATTTTGTAAATGTGGTCATTCAACTATTTGTCACTGCAGAAATAGTGTGATTAGGTCCACTGAAAATGAAATATAATGATTTGTCACTGATTCTCTCAAAGGAGAAAGTCCCAAGTGTTAAAGTCAAATGACTTCTCATATTCCTCAAGTGATCAGGCCACAGTTTTGCTGATCTTGTATTTGAATCAAAACTTTCTTCTCTAATTTTTCAATTCTTTTCTCGGCATTTCTAATTTCTTGGGGTTCTTTTTTCTTGTTGAGAGGAAAAAAACCTAAGTCTTCTTCCCCACTGAGCTAAGAACTCCCAGCTTCTTAATTGTCTTGCCTGTTAAATCTTCCTCTTTCTATTCTTGGAGGAATACCTTTTAGGATCTTTTGATCTGGTGTTTTAAATTGAGCTGTGTTTTTTTGGGCTGCTGCAGAGGTGTTATCCTTTCTGTTTCACACCTAGAATTCCACCACTGTTTCCTGGACCATGAGCTGCTTCTCCCTCTCCCATAATCCTCAATATTGTAAAATTTTTTAAAAGAAAGGTTGCTTGGTAGATAAGGATTCTGAAATCATTCTGAATCAACATGGATGGAAAATTGTTTATTTTACATTCATATTTATTATTTTTAATATTTATTTATTTGTCTGCCCCGGGTCTTAGTTGCGGCATACAGGCTCTTAGTTGGAGCATGCGCGATCTAGTTCCCTGACCATGGATCAAACTTGGGCTCCCTGCGTTGGGAGAGCAGAGTCTTAACCACTGAACCACAAGGGAAGTCCCTTTCCCTTCATATTTAATTGATAACTTTGGCAGGATATTAAATTCTAGATTTAAGATTTTTTTTACACTTCAGAAATTTAAAGGCCATTATTTCTGTCCTCCAGTGTTTTGACAAGAAGTCTTATGCCTATAATACTCTTATTCTTTTATTAGTAACACCTCCCTCTCTCTCTCTTTCTCTTGATGCTTCTAGAACAGCAACATACAATAGAAATATAATGTGAGCCATATATGTAATTTAAAATTTTTCTAGCAGCCATTTAAAAGTAAAGAGGAACAGGTGAAATTAATTTTATAGCATTTCACTTAATGCAATATATCCAAAATAGAATTTCAACATGTAGCAAATATTTTACGTTATTACTTATCAATTTTTTTAACATCTTTGAGTATAATTGTTTTACAATGTTGTGTGAGTTTCCACTTTATAACAAAGTAAATCAGCTATACACATACATATATCCCCTTATCTCCTCCCTCTGGTGTCTCCCTCCCACCCTTCCTAACGAACTCCTCTAGGTGATCACAAAGTACCAAGCTGAACTCCCTGTGCTATGTGGCTGCTTCTCACGAACTATCTATTTTACATTTGGTAGTGTATACATATATATATACCTATGCCACTCTCTCACTTCATCCCAGCTTACCCTTCCCCCTCCCTGTGTCCTCAAGTCCATTCTCTACATCTGCATCTTTATTCCTGTCCTGTACCTAGGTTCATCAGAACCTTTTTTTTTTTAGATTCCATATATATGTGTTAGCATACGGTATTTGTTTTTTTCTTTCTGACTTACTTCACTCTCTATGACAGACTCTAGGTCCATGCACCTCACTACAAATAACTCAATTTCATTTCTTTTATGGCTGAGTAATATTCCATTGTATATATGTGCCCCATCTTCTTTATCCATTCATCTGTTGATGGACACTTAGGTTACCTCCACGTCCTGGCTATTGTAAATAGAGCTGCAATGAACATTGTGGTACATGACACTTTTTGAATTATGCTTTTTTCAGGGTATATGCCAAAGAGTAGAATTGCTGTGATTAGGGGGCTCTGGCTCATTCATGCTGGGGGGAGGGAGGGGTACGCAATGTGGGGTGAGCCAGCAGTGGCAGAGCTCATCATGACGTTGCAACAGCCTGAGGCATACCATGTGTTCTCCCCAGGGAAGTTGTCCCTGGATCACAGAACCCTGTTAGTGGTGCCATGCAGAGGCTCCTGGAAGGGGGGGGGTGTGGATTGTGACTTGTGCTTGCACATAGGCTTCTTTGTGGCTGCAGCATCAGCCTTAGCATTTCATGCCCATCTCTGGTGTCTGTGCTGATAGTCGTGGCTGACACCCATCTCTGGAATTTGTTTAGGCGGCACTCTGAATCCCCTCTCCTCGCGCACCCCAAAACAATGGTCTCTTGCATCTTAGGCAGTTCCAAACTTTTTCCCGGACTCCCTCCTTGCTAGCTGTGGCTCACTAGCCCCCTTCAGGCTGTGTTCACGCAGCCACCCCCAGTCCTCTCCTTGGGATCTGACCTCCGAAGCCCAAGCCCCATCTCCCAGCCCCCACCTGCCCCGGCGGGTGAGCAGACAAGCCTCTCGGACTGGTGAGTGCTGGTCAGCACCAATCCTCTGTGCGGGATTCTCTCCACTTTGCCCTCTGCACACTTGTTGCTGCACTCTCCTCCGTGGCTCCAAAGTTTCCCCCCCGCCATGCCCGTCTGTGTCAGTGAAGGGGCTTCCTAATGTGTGGAAACCTTTCCTCCTTCACGGCTCCCTCCCACTGGTGCAGGTCCCGTACCTGCTCTTTTGTCTCTGTTTATTCTTTTTTCTATTGCCCTACCCAGGCATGTGGGGAGTTTCTTGCCTTTTGGGAAGTCTGAGGTCTTCTGCCAGTGTTCAGTAAGTGTTCTGTAGGAGTTGTTCCACATGTAGATGTATTTCCGATGTGTTTGTGGGGAGGAATGTGATCTCCACGTCTTATTCCTCCGCCATCTTGAAGGTCTCCCCAAACATAATTAAATACTAGCATCCTTGGCTTAAAAAATGTAAAAAAAAGGAAAGAAAAAAAGTACTGCTAAATATTTTAATCACTATGTTGTATACTAGGAACAAGCAAACAAACAAGCTCATAGAAAAAGAGATCACATTTGTGGTTACCAGAGGTGTGGCTGGAGGAGGGGAAATTGGATGAAGACAGTTAAAAGGTACAAATTTCCAGTTATAAGATAAATATGTACTAGGGATGTCATGTACAACATGATAAATAAATGAACACTGCTGAATGTTACATATAAAAGTTGTTAAGAGAGGAAACCCTAAGGGTTCTCACAAGGAAAAACATTTTTTTCTATTCCTTTAAATATGTATCTATATGAGATGATGGATGTTCATTAAACATTATGGTAGTCATTTCACAATGCATGTAAGTCAAATTATTATGCTGTACACCTTAAACGTAGGCAGTGCTGTATGTCAATTATATCTCAATAAAGCTGGAAAAAATATATATTAAAAAAATAAAAAATATTTTTTTTAAAAAGTACTGCTGTTTCATTTACTTATTTTTCCCTTACAGAAGATAATGCACAGAAGAGAAAGAAAGTCAAGGTTAAAGGCATAAAATGGAAATTTTTCAGTACGAGGAAAGGTTATGAGCATGAATCAGTTTAAGGTATTTTTGCATTGAGTGATATTCTCTCTGTATTACAATATGAAGATTTTCACCCAACGTATACAACAGTTAAATGAAACATTGAAGCACATAAATGTAATGACTACTATTTCAAATGTAATCTATGGACATCTGGGCTCCAATCCTAAATCTGCCACTAACAAATTTGATGATTTTAGATACATAACAACCTCTCTAGGACTCAGTTCTTACCCCCCATGATGAAAGAGTTGAATTGACATCTTCCATAGGTCTATTTTAAAATAGACTCATTACATAAGTAATTTACTCTCCTGAATGAATCCAAGTTTGCCAAAGGACTTATCTATAGAACAAAGAAAAAGAATAATCCCTCAGCTTCCTCTGAATTTTAGTCAAATCACTTGTGTTAACGTGCAGGAAAGTCAAAGACTGAAAGATGTTCACTGAATATTGAGATAATATATTAGTACATAGGAAGGTGTAAAAATCCCTGTTATTATCAGCACAGGAAAAAAATTAATAACTAGGGAAAAAATTTTTCTTCAAAAAACAACTATCTGCTATGTGTCAATTATATCTCGATTAAGGTGAGAGTGGTAGTGTGTATATGGACATATGTACACTACCAAATGTAAAATAGATAGCTAGTGGGAAGCAGTTGCATAGCACAGGGAGATCAGCTGGGTGCTTTGTGACCAGCTAGAAGGGTGGGATAGGGAGGGTGGGAGGGAGGGAGTTGCAAGAGGGAAGAGATATGGGGATATATGTATATGTATAACTGATTCACTTTGTTATAAAGCAGAAACTAACACACCATTGTAAAACAATTATACTCCAATAAAAACGTTAAAAAATAAAATTAAAAATAAAATAAAATGCTAAAATAAATAAATAATTAAATAAAATTGAGAAGCAGAAACAAAACAAACAAAAGCAACAAACATATCTTTGTTTTAGATGTCCTTGAATTGAAAACTGATCAAAACAAGAGGCTTTCCCCCAAGATTTGTTTGCTTTGGAAAATGTAAAGAAAATTAGTGTCATCTTTTAACTAAGCATCAATTTATTAGTAATGTCTGTCACCTAGTGTTTATTTAGCATGTGTCATGTATTTATTTCTACTAAGTGTTGTGGGAGCTATAAAAAAGTTTAGGCAAAGTCTGTATTCAGAAACCAACATGTTTTTTATCCTTTAATTTTTTTATTGAGGTATAATTGACATATAACGTTATATTAATTTCAGATGTACAACACAATGATTTGATATCTGTATATGTTGTGAAATGATCACCACAATAAGTCTAGCTAATATCCATCACCACAGTTACAAAAAAAGTTTTTCTTATGGTAAGAACTTTTAAGACCTACTCTCTTAGCAACTTTCAAATATGCAATACAGTATTGCTAAATATAGTCACCATTTGTACATTACATCCTTATGACTTGTTTATTTTATAACTAGAAATTTGTACCTTTTGACCCCCTTCACCCATTTCACTCACCCATTACCCCCTACCTCTGGAAACCATTAGTCTAGGAACCAAGATTTTGTTTGAGGAGGTGAGAATAATAAAAATCTTAAAAATTATCTAAGTATAAGGAAATAACATTAAGTCTAAAATTTAGAGTAGGGACTCAAACTCTTTTAAGAAAGTTAGAGAAGAGAGACTAATTTAGCCAGGAGTAACCAGGGAAATTTTAATGAATTAAGAAAAGAAGTTTAGAAACAGGGTAGAACCATAGTAGGTAGAAAGAAAAATATCTTCCAAACACACATTAGAAAAGAAAGAAACATGAGCAAGGACTTAGAGGCAAGATGAAGGTAGTGTGAGGAGGACAATAAGCAAACATAAAATTTCAGATTTCCACCAGAACCAAATGTTTTTCCTTCTTCTTTAGCTGTTATTTTGGTGCCAAAGTAATCTTGGAGAGTATTCATGTCAATAGAAAGTAAGAACATATGCCCAAAAATCAGTGCATTAATTATTATTATTATTATTATTATTATTATTTATGGTCCATACTCAGCACCACCCCTAAACCTAGAGGAAACTGGGAAGTCAGGTATTTTCCCCAGGCAAGGGCATCTTGCCATGGAACTCTCGATGCCCAGGACTTTGTACTTATTTAGGCAAAATCTTCACTTGAATCCAAATGAGCTTTTGAATGTTTGGCAGAAAACATGAACCTAGGGCTGAAGTTTCTGTTAGCTCATACCACCAAAAGTGGCTACAATTCAGTGCCTGGTCCTGTGGTAGGGAGACACTTAGATATTCTATCTGAAGGACCTTCGAAGAGAGATGGTACAGAAAGCAGAATGAAAGTCTCCTTAGAAAATCAATGAAGGATTCTAATTAACCCTATGTAAGGCAGAAGTGACAGGGAGGGGTTGCTGGGCATTATATGGCAGGAGAACAGGGAACCATGGCTATAGAAGAGTTTGACTTGGACTTTCTTCTTTAGCAGAGATAATTATCTCTTTAAGTGCTATGATCAATAATGAAATAAAGATACTCAAAATCTAGTTTGGCTATATAAAAATTAAATTAACAACACCTATTAATGATTGTTGTCTTACCATCTTTGTTAATTCCTATGTGCACAATAATCATGCATATTATAAATATATATCATACTAATGGGATTGTATGCCACATTTAATAAAAACATTAATTTCTATTTAACATTTTTTATTGTTACTTGGACCTATCTAATTTTGCATACTTTCTTGTTTATCACTTTAAGAAATTACAGAATACTCAGAAGCTAGGTCTGGACATGCCCCTGATCTAGCCCCATGGCAGGAAAAACCACCTTGGACCTATAGGGATTAAGAGAATGTGTCCCATAACTGACCTTCCCCACAATAATACAAATAAACAAATAAGTCTTTTGAGCAAATTATGAAATGAATCAGAATTCCAGAATCTTCCTGCCTGTCACTTGAGGAAATAAAAAATAGTAAAATGTAGTAAAATTTATACTGTTTATACTATTTATACTGAACCTCAAAAAGAGGTCACCAAAGGAAAAGTCAGTAGATCTGACATGGTAGGCTCCGCTGTTAATCCCACTATGCCTTCAACACTAAAGGTGCTTGGATGGGCAAATGAGGACCAGTTGAGCCCAGCTGGCTATACCAGGGGCTCTTTGCCTTAAACTCCCCAAACACCCTAAAATTATCTGGAAGAGAACAAACTATGGCCCAGCTATCACCCCCAACCCCTCTTGCTCCCCAAAAACCAGATATATTTTTCTAGTGAATGTGGTGGATGGTTCAAAGAAAACATGGAGGAAAGTGTGATAAAATATATTTGCAGAGTACGAGTACAAAGCAAGAAAGACAATGAAGCTTTAGAAGCAAAATAAATGGATAAGACAGATAATGCCTATTTAATAAACTTTTTTCAAGAAAATAAAATTAATTTGTCAACTCATCAGTATAATCCTGATACTTCAACTAAATACAGAATAGGACATAATACAAAGTTTAATCCAAATCCACAAAATTTTATATACAGAGATATTGATATATGCAAAGAGATATAATGATACTCATGAAGGAATTTTTCCAATAATGCAAGGATGATTTGATCCCATATATGTAATGTAATTTCCACAAGAAAAAAATAAAGGAGAAAAATGCACAATCTTTTGAATAAATGCAAAAAAAAAAATTAAATAACATTCAATGCCTATTTATGATCATGAGAAAAAGAGAAAAAACTTTTAGAAAACAGAAACCAGACAACAACCCTGCTTTGATAAAGATTTTTTAAACTACAGTAAATTTTATACTAAATGGAGAAACTTCAGGCAATTCCCTTTACAGTCTGCAATTAGATAAGGATGTTCAGTACTAACTAGTTAAGGCAATACTCTAAGAAAAACTTTTGTTAAGGCAATAATGTAAGAAAAAAGATTTTAAGGATTGAAAAGGAAAAGGTAAAAAATATTTTTAGATGTAGTTGGTAAATAATTCTTACATGAAACAACCAAGAGAATCCTCAAACCATTAGAACTATTAAGAGTATTCATCAAGTTTGTTAAATATAAGTTTAATATAAAAAAAATTCATCAACAGCAGCAGTTCTCAAAAGGGGGTGATCTTGCCTACCAGCAGACATTTACCAATGTATGGGTACATTTTGTTGAGAAGATGCTACCGGCATCTAGTGAGTAGAGGCCAGAGATGATGCTAAACAGCCTATGATGCACAGGACATCCTCCCATGCAGCCCCTAAAGTCACTAATAAGGCTGTTGAGAAACCCTACCCTTTTTGAGTAGTTGGTAAATTCTTGCAAAAAATGCAGTTAAAAAGTAGATGGAAAAACACACTGAAATTTGGCATTTAGGGGCATTAGTTTTTTAGTCCAATGAAAACTGTAGCCATCTTCAATATATCGAGTTCAAACTCTTTGAAGATAAACAAAGTTTTTTCATCTTGAAGGATAAAATTATATGTCTACATTCACTAGAAAATCAGTTTTTAAAACATTAATGATATTTTAACATCATTCGTTAAAGTATGCATATCTATAGCTGCATACTAAATAAAGACTAAATAATCAGAAAATTTTGAATGTCGTTTTTCCTCTGTTCTTCCCTAACATGGCATTCTACTAATTTTGTACATGTTTTATATCAAAACTCCCTAACTCTGACCTCTCAGAAACTCATTAATCTGCATTAATAGCCTTTCTGGGAAGCTGTAAGTTGAATCAATTCTTATTTGATAAGGGTATCTAATGCTTTCAGTGATGGGAGATGTACAGAGCAGCAAACTGATTCAGACGCATCAGCATTTTCTGAAGTCATGTCAGATGCTGATAAAGTGAAATTCCTCATATTCTCAATGGAGGAATTGAGAATGTAATTCTCAATTCTTTACATTCTCAATTGAGAATGTAATTCTCAATTCTTTATCCACTGAGGAGGTTAATAAAATAGAAGGCACTCAAAATGTTATCTAAATACTCGAAGAGAGATAACTTATTAAAACATAGTATTTCTTCATAATCTGGATACTTTTGTATAAGGATAATGTAAGCTGTTTTCTCAGTGACCCAACAGAGCTACAGAAGTCACTGTTAGGCTCAGCTTTTAAATGTCTATCCACCAAAATGAAGGCAATAACTATGATTAAGTGCCATTTTTTGCAGCAAATGCCCTAACTTTGAGCTATGCCCTAATTCACTGCATTTATATAGCTTTTTTTAAAAAAATTTACATAATCCTTTACATCAACCATCTTATTTTATCCTCACAATACAGTGAAGCAGGAGAGAATAGGGATGTTGCTGTTATCAATGGGAAATGGAACTCGGTAACCTTATGTGCAGACATCTAGAAAGGAAGAAAATTGGAATCAGGACCTGGGCCCGTACACCAGAAACTAACACAACATAGTAAATCAACTACACTCCAATAAAATTTTTTTAAAATAATAATAAAGATTCTTTAAGTTAAAAACAAAGGACTCTCATCCCCTTAAAGTCCTCTTAAAGGACTTCCTTTATAGTCATTTAATAAAGTAGTTACTCAGTGCTAATGAGCTGTTCTTCATATGAAAAGTTGATGCTGCTTGTCAGCCATTAAAATAAGATGCTTACTATTTGTTTTCTCCAAAACTGGAGGGGTTTGGTACCAACTCCCATTGCTCTTCTTATCTGAAGGCTCTGTCCAATCTGTCAGGACACACTGAGGAGCTCGATGTGGGCAGGAGGCACTTGTTGGCTAGCAGCCTGCAGGATTCTTGAGTGTAATGCTATCTTATTCTTCTCTGTGTCCCAAGTGCCCAGTATAATGCCTACTACATACAGAAATATATGCATACATATACACACACACACTCCTACATACAGACCCACACATTTACTTATTTATATATATATATATACTTTTTAATATCTTTATTGAAGTATAATTACTTAAAATGGTGTGTTAGTTTCTGCTTAATAACAAAGTGAGTCAGCTATACATATACATATATCCCCATATCTCCTCCCTCCCACTCTCGCTATCCCACCCCTCTAGGTGGACACAAAGCACCTAGCTGATCTCACTGTGCTATGCAGCTGCTTCCCACTAGCTATCTATTTTACATTTGGTAGTATGTATATGGCCATGCCACACTTCGTCCCAGCTTACCCTTCCCTCTCCCCCTGTTCTCAACTCGATTCTCTACGTCTGCATCTTTATTCCTGCCCTGCCCCTAGGTTCATCAGAACTTTTTTTTCTTTAGATTCCATATATATGTGTTAGCATATGGTATTTGTTTTTCTCTTTCTGACTTACTTCACTCTGTATGACAGACTCTAGGTCCATCCACCTCACTACAAATAACTCAATTTTGTTTCTTTTTACAGCTGAGTAATATTCCACTGTATATATGTGCAACACCTTCTTTATCCATTCATCTGTCAATGGACACTTAGGTTGCTTCCATGTCCTGGCTATTGTAAATAGAGCTGCAATGAATATTGTGGTACATGACACTTTTTGAATTATGGTTTTCTCAGGGTATATGTCCAGTAGTGGGATTGCTGGGTTGTATGGTAGTTCTATTTTTCATTTTTTAAGGAACCTCCATAGTGGCTGTATCACTTTACATTCCCACTAACAGTGCACGGGGGTTCCTTCTTCACAGCCTCGCCAGCATTTATTGCTTGTAGATATTTTGATGATGGCCATTCTGACAGGTGTGAGGTGATACCTCACTGTAGTTTTGACTTGCATTTCTCAAATGATTAGTGATGTTGAGCATCCTATTCTGTGTTTGTTGGCAATCTGTATATCTTCTTTGGAGAAATGTCTATTTATGTCTTCTGCCCATTTTTGGATTGGGTGGTTTGTTTTTTTGATATTGAGCTCCATGAGCTGCTTGAAAATTTTAGAGATTAATCCTTTGTCAGTTGCTTCATTTGCAAATATTTTCTCCCATTCTGAGGAGTGTCTTTTCATCTTTTTAATGTTTTCCTTTGATGTGAAAAACCTTTTAAGTTTCATTAGGTCCCATTTGTTTATTTTTGTTTTTTTTTTCCATTTCTCCAGGAGGTGGGTCAAAAGGATCTGGCAGTGATTTATGTCATAGAGTGTTCTGCCTGTTTTACTCTAAGAGTTTTATAGGGTCTGGCCTTATATTTAGGTCTTTAATCCATTTTGAGTTTATTTTTGTGTATGGTGTTAGGGAGTGTTCTAATTTCATTCTTTTCCATGTAGCTGTCCAGTTTTTCCAGCACCACTTATTGAAGAGGCTGTCTTTTCTCCATTGTATATTCTTGCCTCCTTTATCAAAAATAAGGTGACCAGGAGATTAGTTCAATATGGCGGAGTAGAAGGACATGCTCTCACTCACTCCTGCAAGAACACTGGAATCACAAATAACTGCTGAACAATCATCAACAGGAAGACACTGGAACTCACCAGAAAATATGCCCCACATCCAAAGACATATGAGAAGCCACAGTGAGATGGTAGGAGGGGTGCAATCACAATAAAATCAAATCCCATAACGGCTGGGTGGGTGACTTACACACTGGAGAACACTTATACCACAGAAGTACACCCACTGGAGTGAAGGTTCTGAGCCCCACATCAGGCTTCCCAACCTGTGGGTCCAGCAACAGGAGGAGGAATTCCTAGCAAATCAGACTTTGATGGCTAGCAGGATTTGATTGCAGGACTTTAACAGAACTGGGGGAAACAGAGACTCTACCCTTGGAGGGCACACACAAAGTAGTGTGTGCATTGGGACTAAGGGGAAGGAGCAGTGACCCTATAGAAAACTGAACCAGACCTACCTGCTAGTGGTGATGGGTCTGCTGCAGAGGCAGGGGGTGGCTCTACCTCACAGTGAGGACAAGGACACTGGCAGCAGAAGTTCTGGGAAGTACTCCTTGGCATGAGCCTTCCCAGAGTCAACCATTAGCCCCACCAAAGAGCCAAGGTAGGCTCCAGTGCTGGGTAGCCTCAGGCCAAACAACCAACAGGGAGGGAACCCAGCCCCACCCATCAGCAGACAAGCAGATTAAAGTTTTACTGAGCTCTGCCCACCAGAGCAACAACCAGCTGTACCCACCACCACTCCCTCCCATCAGGAAACTCACTCAAGCCTCTTAGATAGCCTCATCCACCAAAGGGCGGACAGCAAGAGCAAGAAGAAATACAATTCTGCAGCCTGTGGAATAAAAACCACATTCACAGAAAGATAGACAAGATGAAAAGCAGAGGGCTATTTACCAGATGAAGGAACAAGATAAAATGCCAGAAAAACAGCTAAATGAAGTGGAGATATGAAACCTCCCAAAAAACAATTCAAAATAATGATAGTGAAGATGATCCAGGATGTTAGAAAAAGAATGGAGACAAAGATGCAGAAGATGTAAGAAATGTTTAACAAACACCTAGAAGAATTAAAGAACAAACAAACAGAGATGAATAATATAATAACTGAAATGAAAATTACACTAGAAGGAATCAATAGCAGAATAACTGAGGAAGAAGAATGGATAAGTGACCTGGAAGACAGAATGGTGGAATTCACTGCTGTGGAACAGAATAAAGAAAAAAGAATGAAAAGAAAAGAAGACAGACTAAGAGACCTCTGGGATAACACTAAACGCAATAACATTCGCATACTAGCGGTCCCAGAAGGAGACAAGAGAGAGAAAGGACCCAAGAAAATATTTGAAGAGATTATACTCGAAAACTTCTGTAACATGGGAAAGGAAATAGCCACCCAAGTACAGGAAGTGCAGAGAGTCCTATACAGGATAAACCCAAGGAGAAACACGCCAAGACACATAGTAATCAAATTGGCAAAAATTAAAGACAGAGAAAAATTATTGAAAGCAGCAAGGGAAAGACAACAAATAATATAAAAGGGAACTCCCATAAGGTTAACAGCTGATTTCTCAGCAGAAACTCTACTGGCCAGAACGGAGTAGTATGATATACTTAAAGTGGTGAAAGGGAAGAACCTACAACCAATATTATTCTACCCGGCAAGGACGTTATTCAGATTTGATAGAGAAATCAAAAGCTTTACAGACAAGCAAAAGCTAAGAGAATTCAGCACCACCAAACCAGCTCTACAACAAATGCTAAAGGAACTTCTCTAAGTGGGAAACACAAGAGAAGAAAAGGACCTACAAAAACAAACCCAAAACAATTAAGAAAATGGGCATAGGAATATACATATCAGTAATTACCTTAAACGTGAATGTATTAAATGCTCCAACCAAAAGACACAGGCTTGCTGAATGGATACAAAAACAAGACCTATATATATATGCTGTCTACCAGAGACCCACTTCATACCTAGGGACACAAACAGACTGAAAGGGAGGGGATAGAAAAGATATTCCACGCAAATGGAAACCAAAAGAAAGCTAGAATAGCAATACTCATATCAGATAAAATAGACTTTAAAATAAAGAATGTTACAAGAAACAAGGATGGACACTACATGATGATCAAGGGATCAATCCAAGAAGAAGATATAACAATTATAAATATATATGCACCCAACACAGGAGCACCTCAATACATAAGGCAACTGTTATCAGTTTAAAAGAGTAAATCGACAGTAACGCAATAATAGTGGGGGACTTTAACTCCTCACTTACACCAATGGACAGATCTTACAAAAAGAAAATTCATAAGGAAACACAAGCTTTAAATGACACAATAGACCAGATAGATTTAATTGATATTTATAGGACATTCCATCCAAAAACAGCAGATTACACTTTCTTCTCAAGTGTGCACAGAACATTCTCCAGGATAGATCACATCTTGGGTCACAAATCAAGCCTCAGTAAATTTAAGAAAATTCAAATCATATAAAGCATCTTTTCTGATCAAATGCTATGAGATTAGAAATGAATTACAGGGAAAAAAAAAACTTAAGAAACACAAACACATGGAGGCTAAACAATACGTTACTAAATAACCAAGAGACCACTGAGGAAATCAGAGATGAAATCAAAAAATACCTAGAGACAGGGCTTCCCTGGTGGCGCAGTGGTTGGGAGTCCACCTGCCAATGCAGGGAACACGGGTTCGTGCCCCCGGTCTAGGAGGATCCCACATGCTGCGGAGTGGCTGGGCCCATGAGCCATGGCTGCTGAGCCTGCGTGTCCAGAGACTGTGCTCCACAGTGGGAGAGGCCACAACAGTGAGAGGCCCAGGTACCACAAAAATAAATAAATAATAAATTAAAAAATGAAATAGATAAAATGTAAAACACCATATAGGTACACATAGTAAGGATAAATATTTTAAAAAAAATACCTAGAGACAAATGACAACAAAAACACGATGATCCAAAGCCTATAGGATGCAGCAAAAGCAGTTCTAAGGGGGAAATTTATAGCTGTACAAGCCTACCTCAAGAAACAAAAGAAATCTCAAATAAACAGTCTAACCTTACACCTAAAGGAACTAGAGAAAGAAGAATGAGGAACAAGCAAAACCCAAAATTAGCAGAAGGAAAGAAATCATAAAGATCAGAGCAGAAATAAATGAAACAGAAACAAAGAAAACAATAGCAAAGATCAATAAAACTGAAAGCTGGTTCTTTGAGAGGATAAACAAAATTGATAAACCATTAGCCAGACTCATCAAGAAAAAGAGGGAGAGGACTCAAATCAATAAAATTAGAAATTGAAAAGCAGAAGTTACAACAGACACTGCAGAAATACAAAGCATTCTAAGAGACTACTACAAGCAACGCTATGCCAATAAAATGGACAACCGGGAAGAAATGGACAAATTCTTAGAGAGATATAACCTTCCAAGACTGGACCAGGAAGAAATAGAAAACATGAACAGACCAATCACAAGTAATGAAATTGAAAATGTGATTAAAAATCTTCCAACAAACAAAATTCCAGGAACAGATGGCTTCATAGGTGAATTGTATCAAACATTTAGAGATGAGCTAACACCCATCCTTCTCAAAATCTTACAAAAAATGCTGAGTAATGAATACTCCCAAACTCATTCTATGAGGCCACCATCACCCTGATACCAAAAGCAGACAAAGATACTACAAAAAAAGAAAATTACAGACCAATGTCACTGATGAATATAGATGCAAATATCCTCAACAAAATAGTAGCAAACAGGATCCAACGACACATTAAAAGGATCATACACCATGATCAAGTGGGATTTATCCCAGGGTTGCAAGGATTCTTCAATATATGCAAATCAATCAATGTGATATATATACCATATTAACAAATTAAGGATGAAAAACCATATGATCAACTCAATAGATGCAGAAAAAGCTTTGGACAAAATTCCACAATCATTTATGATAAAAACTCTCCAGAAAGTGGTCATAAAGGGAATCTACCTCAACATAATAAAGGCTATATATGACAAACCCCCAGCAAACATCATTCTCAATGGTTAAAACTTGAAAGCATTTCCTCTAAGATCAGGAAAAAGACAAGGATGTTCACTCTCAGCACTATTATTCAACATAGTTTTGGAAGTCCTAGCCATGGAAATCAGAGAAGAAAAAGAAATAAAAGGAATACGATTTGTAAAAGAAGTAAAACTGTCACTGTTGGCAGATGACATGATACTATACATAGAGAATTACTAGAGCTAATCAATGAATTTGGTAAAGTTGCAGGATACAAAATTAATGCACAGAAATCTCTTGCATTCCTATATACTAATGATGAAAAATCTGAAAGAGAAATTAAGCAAGCACTCCCATTTACCATTGCAACAAAAATAATAAAATACCTAGGAATAAACCTACCTAGGGAGACAAAAGACCTGTATGCAGAAAACTATAAGACACTGATGAAAGAAATGAAAGATGATACCAAGATGGAGAGTTATACCATGTTCTTGGATTGGAAGAATCAATATTGTGAAAACGACTATACTATGCAAAGCAATTTGCAGATTCAATGCAATCCCTATCAAATTACCAATGGCACTTTTTACAGAACTAGAACAAAAATTCTTAAAATTTGTATGGAGACACAAAAGACCCAGAATATACAAAGCAGTTTTGAGGGATAAAAGCGGTGCTGGAGGAATCAGATTCCCTGACTTCAAACTATACTACAAAGCTACAGTTATCAAGACAATATGGTACTGGCACAAAAACAGACATATAGATCAATGGAACAAGATAGAAAACCCAGAGATAAACCCACGCACCTATGGTCAACTAGTATATGACAAAGGATACAAGGATATTCAATGGAGAAAAGACAGTCTCTTCAATAAGTGGTGCTGGGAAAACTGGACAGCTACATGTAAAAGAATGAAATTAGAACACTCTCTAACACCATACACAAAAATAAACTCAAAATTGATTAGAGACCTAAATGTAAGACCAGACACTATAAAACTCTCAGAGGAAAACCTAGGAAGAACACTCTTTGACATAAATCACAGCAAGATCTTTTTTCATCCACCTCCTAGAGTAATGGAAATAAAAACAAAAATAAACAAATGGGACCTAATGAAACTTAAAATCTTCTGCACAGGAAAGGAAACCATAAACAAAACGAAAAGACAACCCTCAGAATGGGAGAAAATATTTGCAAATGAATCACTGGACAAAGCACTGACAGCCAAAATATATAAACAACTCATGTAGCTCAATATTAAAAAACAAACAACCCAATCCAAAAATAGGCAGAAGACCTAAATAGACATTTCTCAAAGAAGACATACAGATGGCCAAGAAGCACATAAAAAGCTGCTCAACCTCACTAATGATTAGAGAAATGCAAATCAAAACTACAATGAGGTATCACCTCACACCAGTTAGAGTGGGCATCATCAGAAAGTCTACAAACAACAAATGCTGGAGAGGGTGTGGAGAAAAGGGAACCCTCTTGCACTGTTGGTGGCAATGTAAATTGATACAGCCACTATGGAGAACAGTATGGAGGTTCCTTAAAAAACTAAAAATAGAACTACCATATGATGCAGCAATCCCACTACTGGGCATATATCCAGAGAAGACCATAATTTTAAAATACACATGCTCCCCAATGTTCATTGCAGCACTATTTACAATAGCCAGGTCATGGAAGCAACCTAAATGCCCATCGACAGATGAATGGATAAAGAAGATATGGTACATATATACAATGGAATATTACTCAGCCATAAAAAGGAACAAAATTGGGTCATTTGTAGAGATGCTGATGGATCTAGAGACTGTCATACTGAGTGCAGTAAGTCAGAAAGAGAAAAATAAATATCGTACATTAACGCATATATGTGGAACTTAGAAAAATGGTATAGATGAACTGGTTTGCAGGGCAAAAATTGAGACACATATGTAGAGAACAAACATATGGACACCAAGGGGAGAAAGTAGCAAGGGGTGACGGTTGTGGTATGATGTATTGGGAGATTGGGTTTGACATGTATACACTGACGTGTATTAAATGGATGACTAATAAGAACCTGCTGTATAAGAAAATAAATAAAGTTAAATTCAAAAAAGAAAAAAATATGGTGACCATAGGTGTGTGGGTTTACCTCTGGGCTTTCTATCCTGTTCCATTGATCTATATTTCTGTATTTGTGCCAGTACTTTACTGTCTTGATTACTGTAGCTTTGTAGTATAGTCTGAAGTCAGGGAGTCTGATTCCTCCAGCTCCGTTTTTCTTTCTCAAGATTGCTTTGGCTTTTCAGGGTCTTCTGTGTTTCCATACAGATTGCCACACACTTATTTAAATTAAATTCTGAATTCCAGTGGACTGCTCCTCTGCTATGACATTGACCCTACAAACCTGCCCAAATCTACACACCATATGGACCCACCACTTGTGCCTAGAGCTCATGAAATTTCTTATTTGGTGATGCAGGACCCCAAACACTCTGCTTTTTTCCCACATCCCCATCTTTGTACCTTGATGCTAGTATTCCTTCCCCCTTTGCCCTCCTGCAGAACTAAGTTCTCCTCTCCTCTGCCTTCAAGACACAGACCAAATGTCACTTTTCTTTAAAGCTTCTCCGACTCCATGACAGGCCAGTTCACAGGAATAAATCCTGCTTTGAACCACCATCACACCTTTCACTGCCCTCAATTATTGCAGAGTGAGACAAGATCTGTGATGTAAGTGGCTGGTCTTAGGAGGGATTATAACACTAAAAGTGCTTGAGAAAAAAGAACAAATCTACTCTGGTTTGATATTACTTGAATAAGCTACTTCAGTGAAGCATCATTACCCTGTGTTCAATCAGTAATTTTTTGTGCCCAGGGATTCCTTTGTTTAAGAGGTAAAATTAAGGGGTTAAATCTAGCATGGAAGGTGAGAAGAATGTTCCAATACTATAGAACCATTTTTTAGTACCTTGTAATTTCCATACATAATGTAACCATAAGCCAAATATGGAATAACTGTGGCGGGGAAGACTGATTAGCAAATGTATTGCTTCAAATTCTATATAAAATGCATATTATAATCTTCAAACAATTATTTGTGTCAACTAATGTCTTATCATCAATATTATTAAAAGTAATAGTTTATTTTTATTTACCAAGAACAATTCCACCTGGACCAGATTCAATCATTTTGGATTAAGTTTTTCGTTTTGTTTTCATGAATAAAGCCATGGTATAACTAAAATCAATTTCCAAAAAAAGCAATTTTATTCTGTGAAGACATTGGACTATTTTTATTAATCATAATGTATAATTAAGGCTTTGGTTCTGATCATATTTTAGCACCTATAAATATTCAAGGACTCTAACTTATAGTGTGAAGTCAAGGTTTATAAATATAGAATAGTATTTCTTGGCCTCCAACTTCAAATGGTGAAAACACTTACTGAATTAGCTTTGGGAATACAAGCATTAAAAGAAATGAAATTGCTAATAGTCCTCTTCTCTGCACATTTTTCTAATTTTCTGAACACAGAAATCTCTGTATATTAAATTCATGTGAAACAAAACAGTCTATTATTTCTTAACCATGGGCTGGACCTCCCTCCCTGACTGATTTCTTTAAATAATAAATCAAAACTGATCAAATGAGAAAATACATATGAAATCACTTGAAAATTAAAAAGTGCTGTAAGTATGTAAGATATTATTATTATTCAACCACACTAAATTAAACCATCTGGAGATTAACAATCTGCCATCCAGCTTATTCTTTTCATAGTTCCAAGAAGACCACTGGCTTACATTGCCTATGTTAGAATCTCTACATAGTCAACTCTAGGAAAAAAAGCAAACAAATCTAAAATATTTTTTTCTCTGAGTATTAGAGGCAAATCCTTATGGATACTTCCAAAGAGGTACTCAAATCACCTTAAAAAAACATTATTATAGCAAGTAATGTGTGCTCCATTTCTTTTTTGGTCCTGGACTACTCTTTTTTTTTTTTTCTCACTTTTTCACCTTATACAATGTATATTGGAAATATGTTTCCCATTGTTCTTATTTTCTAGAAACCATGTATACTGACTTGGGTCTCTGGTTTTGCTTATTGAATTTTCTCATGTGGCATGGAAATTTAGCTTCCCCTTTTCTAACAATATAAAAGAACAGCAAGTATCCAAGAAGAAAGCTTGGTCTCTCCCATTATACAGGTTCAACATAAACTTGAACAGGCCAGGCCAGGTGAAGGCAGGCCAACATATATTCTATCTGTATAAAGGCAGGTCAGGATGCCAGCAGACTCAGAGAGATGAGACACTCAGGAACAGAGGATGATGATCCGGCTTTCTTGTGGTCTATGAAATTGGAGTTACTACAATATTTGTCTAGGAGGAAAATGCATTTATATTTTCATCTTTCACTTTATTCAAGCATGTCTATTCCTGCCATAAAATGAATAGTTAGGTCCTGCAGATACAGTAAATATCACAGAAGTCTGAAGCTCCTACTGATGAACTCTTTTCTCCATGACGTAGGAGAAAGAAAGAAAACTGGGTTTATGTTTGGCACAGGGAAAGCTGTTCTAGTTTGCCTTCCGAGCTGAACAGGACAATGACCTTTTACAGTCTCTTACACACGGGAGTGTTAAAAATGCTTTCACGAGCAAGGCTTCACTCACCTTTCTTGGGAAGCTTCCCACAATTGCATCATTCTCAATTTTAAAGTATCTCAGTTTCACTTTCCTGATGTTGAGTCAAAATGTTTTTCTTTCTAGACTTAGTCTTGTTAATTATAGTTTTATTCCTTTGTACCATGTTAAATAATTCTCTTTACCACTTGAATCTTTTAAAAATGAGTAGGTGGTTATTATGTTTCTCTCCTTGTCCTTTGGCCAGGCAATGTATATTTTATACCCTTTATTTTCCCTCATAAGAGGAATTCTATTTTTTAAGTATTTCAATTGCTCTTCTCTGATTCCTTGTTCTCCAAGAGTGTTTCCAAATCTGAAGTGATTAGATGTCCGAATATTAGTTAAACCTGTATCGTCATTATTCTGAACTCTTAACATTTCTTAACCCATTGAATCCTCACAAGGGCTCTACGAGGTCAAGCCTGGTATTTTAGCAATTCGACTGATGGGCTCGGAAAGGTTAAGTAATTTTTTATCACTTAACAAATTTATTCACCTAATGGTAACAGAACTAGGATTGTAGTTTAGGCCTTCTGGTTCTAGAGCCTTTGTCTTAACCACTATACCATACCGTGTCTCAGTAATATCTGGCCTTTTACATTAAATTTAAACTATTATTTCCTTTATTCACAATATGAACATATTTATGGAAAATCAAGTTAAATCAGAGTTGGAAGAGAGTGCATTTAAATGACATTTTCTTATGCTGTAATAACACAACTCGGTATACATTCTATCTTCTCGTACTATTTAATCCCAACTCAAAATGAAGGAAACAGCCTGCCATTTTCCCATTGTCATTTTATGGGCTCTTTGAGATATTCTGACTCCAAAAACTGCCTTTTACAATATAAATATTCCCAGGGAGCATTATGTCTTAGTTATTATCAGCTAATAATGTATGTGTGTTTGTGTATGTGTATATACACAAACATAAAACATTATATATATATTCTTCCCATGGTAATATATACTTTTTATTACCATAAAAAGAATAAGGGGGGCTTCCCTGGTGGTGCAGTGGTTAAGAATCTGCCTGCCAATGTAGGGGATACGGGTTCGAGCCCTGGTCTGGGAAGATCCCACATGCCACGGAGCAGCTAAGCCCGTGTGCCACAACTACTGAGCCTGAGCTCTGGATCCCGTGAGCCACAACTGCTGAGCTCACGTGCCACAACTACTGAGCCCACGTGCCACAGCTACTGAAGCCCGCGTGCCTAGAGCCCGTGCTCCACAACAAGAGAAGCTGCTGCAATAAGAAGCCCATGCACCACAATGAAGAGTAGCCCCTGCTCGCCACAACTAGAGAAAGCCCATGCACAGCAACAAAGACCCAACACAGCCAAAAATAAATAAATTAAATAAATAAATTTAAAAAAATAATAAGGGAAAGTTCAGTGACAACACAAACTGAACATTTACATATATGTTGCTTTTCTGAAAGGGGACACTTCTTTCTGATTTTCTATGATTAACGTTTATCAGTATGTCATCAAAAGATATTTATTTTTTGGAAGCAGCTGCATAGCACAGGGAGATCAGCTCCGTGCTTTGTGACCACCTAGAGGGGTGGGATAGGGAGGGTGGGAGGGAGGGAGATGCAAGAGGGAAGAGATATGGGAACATATGTATATGTATAACTGATTCACTTTGTTATAAAGCAGAAACTAACACACCATTGTAAAGCAATTATACTCCAATAAAGATGTAAAAAAAAAAAGTTACGAGTAAATCTGAAAGTCTAGAGAAACATTGACTAGATTAGCTTACATTTGAACGTATCATCCACGCTGATGGAAGACGTGTGAATGATGTCGAGCCTACTTTTCCTCCATTGTTGTCTGGCATTGTTGCCAGTCAGTGACTGGCAGTTTCAGGCCTATAAGAGAGCTTCCTGGACCTTCTAGCATCACTCAATGGGTACCATAAGGGATGGCACTGCTTGTGGAACTCACAGCCCCTCATAAGTAGATGCTCAGGCTATATTCAATCTAAAAAACTTTCTGAAGATTAAAATAACGGTCCATTAAAAGGAACTGTCTAAAACATAGGAGACATGGAGTTCTGATGGCAAACATGCTGAAGACTGTTCCAGGATATTTTCATAAATGCCTTAGTAGCTTCCACACTGAGTTTCCATGTAGTTACAGGATTTCAGTTACTCAGGGTGGGTTTTTGTCTGGTTGACTTTTTTTTTTTTTTTAATGGAATTACTGTTTCATGGCACTCAGACCAAGACCAAACCTTTAAGTATAGGTTCTGTTTATTTTTCTTTTTTCTATCCAGTGTCACTTGCCTTTTCATTTCCTGATTTCTTCCTAAGGTGAGGGAGCCAAAATACATCACAGATCACAGCTAGATTTAGACAACAGGCATCTCCTTCACAGGGACCTTCGCAGAGTCTGATTTATTTATGACCATTTCACTGCTCACTATGTAAAGTTATGGACTCCTTGACTAGTTACTGATCTTATACCTTCTAGTGGTTAACCCAACCTGTATTCAAAAGTCCAGTTGAGGGCTTCCCTAGTGGCGCAGTGGTTGGGAGTCTGCCTGCCGATGCAGGGGACACGAGTTCGTGCCCTGGTCCGGGAGGATCCCACATGCTGCAGAGCAGCTGGGCCCGTGAGCCATGGCCGCTGAGCCTGTGCGTCCGGAGCCTGTGCTCCGCAACGGGAGAGGCCACAGCAGTGAGAGGCCCGCGTATCACAAAAAAAAAAAGAAAAGAAAAAAAAAGTCCAATTGAACATCAAAGTAAAATAAAATTTTTCTTGCTTATTTCACCAAAAAAAAAAAAAGATATTTATTTTTTAAACAGATTACTCTGAATTGTAGAGTATGTTCTGGGTTATACAGTATCTGTATATTAAATTATATATATACATATGTGTATATATAATATATTCACTCATTCATTCACCAAATCTCTATGGGGTACTTACGCTATTGTAGGCATTGAAAGAGATGTGACATATTTAGGAGACAGAGAGGTGTCAAATATTTATTTGAGCATTCCACCCTGGAGCATGGAAATGGAGATGAAACATGAACTGAAAACATATGCCACTAATAAAACCACTATAGATAGAACATTTTCCCAAATAGAGATGGCAAATTATGCTTTTCATCTTTAAACCTGAGCAAACATACGTATTTACAATAATTAGAGCGGTGAAAAGAGCAACCTACAGCCATAATAAAGTGTGTACTGAAAAAGTTAACCATGAAAATGTCTTAGGTAATGTGACTAATGAATAAAATGACTAGCCAGTCCCTTATTTATAGCTAGTATCAATAAATATTTGTAGAAAGAGAAACAATGTACATAATACAACTCCTCTTGTGCAAAATTTTGTTGCTTCTTTTAATTGTATAATGGATCTGACCCTATCATCCATGAGCCCACCTTCCACTGGGTATCAGGGGAAAATTACATCATCATCCTCATAATAATAATAGTAATAATTAATAACTGTAAATTATTATCTTACTCCCTTCCATTATAAAACATTCTCTTTCAGATAAACCCAGTCTCTAAATTCTAGGCTTTCAGGAATTTCTCCAGCCTTCCTCTACAAACACCAAATAAAAACAAAACAAATAAATAGTGTATCCAGATAGAGGAGGACCCCCTTGACATTCACTGTTCCCTGAACTTTTACTGTTGTCTGACACTGAGTAGCTGTTCTTCAGGGCCCTGGAGAGCTGACCCTCCCTATCTGTAGTTGTAGCTGGTGGAACTCCCGGTCTCCTATCACCTAAATCTAACTGCAGGTGACCTCATACCTAATGTCTAATGTCGGGTCTCGATGAATTCAGCTGACGACTCTATCTAAGCAGCACATGCAGTGGCATCTGGGTGTCTAGCTGGGTACACTGTGTAACCTCTTAGAGAAGGTGACTCTAAAACCACTCTCTCCTTCTGCCATCCTGTTTCTCTTACCTGAGTCCCATTCACACATATCAACAGAATTGAATCTGAAAATCTACCAACACAAACACTGAAAACAAAGCAGACGGAATGGCCCAATGTCGTCTTTAAAAGACTAAAAACCACTCAGTTGCCCCTGGTACCTTCCCAGTTTATGATTCCCTGTTCCAGTTTCCTAGTGTCTGCTAATAATTTGAACATTTTGGAATCAGTTCACTTTACTTTTGGTCTTTGTTATGTTTGCTTAATATTTATTATCTTTATGTAAGGCCCATTCAAGTCCTTAACCAAACTTAATAAAGAGAACAACATTTTATCTTTTCTTCATGAAGTACAGAATGAATGGCTGCATTAAAATCAGCTTTACTTTCTCCTTAGTCAGATTTATGTATAAATTAAAAAGAAGACAAGAGAAACATACTGAGACAGAGCTATTCTATAACCACTACAGACTTGCCCTTTCCCTCATCCCCAATTTCAAAAAAAGATAACACAAAGCTTCATGCTGGCATGTTCCACAGTCAGAAAGAGCATGAGCTCAACTGTGTATGCAAAAACTTAGTTGTTTTTCTTTGATTCATCCGATAGCATCACACTGGGTCACTTTCTTGTTTATGCTATCTTTATTGTTTCTGGTCTTAGAACAATAAACAGCCCTAAGTGGTTTCAATTACAGCAGCAAAACTGTGCAAATGAACTTTGGCTTTGTTTCATGTTGAATAGAGGGTTTTTATGGTTTTATAAATGGTGATGTTTAGGAATCTTGCCAATGCTGTTCTATAAACAGTGAAGAGTCACATTTGCCAGCTCTAGGCCTTTAATCACCCGAATATTCTTCCCCTGATATGGATAAAATATTTTTAACTTTGTTCCATGGAGATGAATAGGAATGATCAAATTATCTGTGGATTCAACAATTTTGCATAAACAAGGTAATGGGATGTTTTTTGCTGGTCATAGATCCATAAGCTGACACCTGATTTTTTGTATGTCTTCTTTAATTGCAGGAAAATATTAGTTAGTTGTCATTCATTTTTAATGAATGTAATACACAGTTGTATCAGAAAGGATAAATTTTTGGTAACAAACAGTGACTCCCCTCGCCCTTCTCAACCTCAGTGGCTTCACAGAATAAAAGTTTATATATAAGATGCATAGTCAGTCAGGGAGAAATCCTACCTCACGTTTTCACAATCACCTGGGCAGAGGGAATTCTGGAGATTCTTGCACCAGCAGTTAAATGCTCTAGAACTAGTAACACAGGCCCTGCATCCACAAGGGGTCCAGGAAATTCAATCTCCCATTTGACTTAGAGCAGTGACATAGTAAAGCACTGATTCGTTTACAGAACCCGAAGTTTCAATCTCACAGAATGTTTTGGAAAAAAGTCATCTGTTAGTGAATGTATTAGCTAGGACTGCCATAACAAAATTCCACAGACTGGGTGACTTAAACAACAGAAATTTATTTCTCACAGTTTTGAAGGCTGGGAGTCCAGTATCAAGGTAACTTTCTCCTGAAGCCTCTCTCCTTGGCTTGTAAGTGGCTGCCTTCTTATTGTCCCCACAAGGTCTTTTCTCTGTGCACATGCATCCTTAGTCTCTCCTTCTCTTCTTAAAAGGACACATGTCACATTGGATTAGGGCTCCACACAATTGACCTCATTTTAACTTATTCACCTTTTCAAAGGCCCAGTCTCCAAATACAGTCACACAGATTAGGGCTCACCAATCTGACCTCATTTAACTTTAATTACCTCTTTAAAGTTTTCATCTCCAAATGCAGTTACATTTGGAGATACTGGGGGTTGGGACTTCAACATATCAATTTTGGGGGGAGGGTGAGACATAATTCAGTCCATAATGGTGAGCATCACAGTCCTGTCAGTAGGTCTTAGCAATTCAGATCACAAAATGAAAATTATATGCAAGTGAAAGTAAGATGGATCCATGTTGTAAAGCCTACTTGTGGCATTTAAAGTCTCACTTCCAAACTCCCAATCTATCGCTTAATAATAAACTAAGGTTTACTAACTGAAAAAAAGAAATCTAAAAAAAAGTCTCAACTATGAGAAAATTTTCTGAATACATACAAATCTTTTTGATTCAATTTAATTTTGGAATTTTAAAGAAATCATTGAATAGGGAATTTAGAACATTGCCTATATTGTTCCGAGTAGCTGTTTCAAGTTTTGAAGAATATGCTAAGTCTTAATTATCATTAAATTGAAAACTGACACAACTTACTGAATGGATACAAAAACAAGACCCATATATATGCTGTCTGCAAAAGACCCACTTTAGACCTAGGGACACATACAGACTGAAAGTAAGGGGATGGAAAAAGATAATCCATGCAAAAGGAAATCAAAAGAAAGCCGGAGTAGAAATACTCATATCAGATTAAATAGACTTTAAAATAAAGAATCTTTCAACAGACAAGGAAGGACACAACATAATGATTAAGGGATCATCCAAGAAGAAAATATAACAATTTTAAATTTATATGCACCAAACATAGGAGCACCTCAATACATAAGGCAACTGTTATCAGTTTAAAAGAGGAAATGGACAGTAACACAAGGATAGTGGGGGACTTTAACACCTCAATTACACAAATGGACAGATCTTCCAAACAGAAAATTACTAAGGAAACACAAGCTTTAAATGACACAATAGACAAGATAGATTTAATTGATATTTATAGGACATTCCATCCAAAAAGAGCAGATTACACTTTCTTCTCAAGTGCACTTTCTTCTCAAGTGCACATCTTGATCACAAATCAAGCCTCCGTACATTTAAGAAAATTGAAATCATATCAAGCTTCTTTTCTGACCACAATGCTATGAGATTACAAATGAATTACAGAGAAAAAAATGTAAAAAACACAAACACATGGAGGCTAAAAAATACATTACTAAATAACCAAGAGAACACTGAAGAAATCAAAGAGGAAATCAACAAAACCTAGAGACAACTGACAATGAAAACATGATGACCCAAAACCTATGGGATGCAGCAAAAGCAGTTGTAAGAGGGAATTTTATAGCTATACAAGCCTACTTCAAGAAACAAGAAAAATCTCAAATAAACAATCTAACCTTACACTGAAAGCAACTAGAGAAAGAGGAACAAACAAAACCCAAAGTAAGCAGAAGGAAAGAAATCATAAAGATCAGAGCAGAAACAAATGAAATAGAAACAAAGAAAACAATAGCAAAGATCAATAAAACTAAAAGCTGGTTCTTTGAGAAGATAAAGAAAATTGATAAACCATTTGCCAGACTCATCAAGAAAAAGAGGGAGAGGACTCAAACCAATAAAATTAGAAATGAAAATGGAGAAGTTACAACAGACACCACAGAAATACAAAGCATCCTAAGAGACTACAAGCAAATCTATACCAAAAAAATGGACAACCTGGAAGAAATGGACAAATTCTTAGAAATGCACAATGTGCTGAGATTGAACCAGGAAGAAATAGAAAATATGAACAGACCAATCACAAGCACTGAAATTGAAACTGTGATTAAAAATCTTCCAACAAACAAAAGCGCAGGACCAGATGGCTTCACAGGCGAATTCTATCAAACTTTAAGAGAAGAGCTAACACCTATCCTTCCCAAACTCTTCTAAACTATAGCAGAGGGAGGAAAATGCTCAAACTCATTCTACAAGCCCACTATCACCCTGATACCAAAACCAGACAAAGATGTCACAAAGAAAGAAAACTACAGGCCAATATCACTGATGAATATAGATGCAAAAATCCTCAACAAAATACTACCAAACAGAATCCAACAGCACATTAAAAGGATCATACACCATGATCAAGTGGGGTTTATCCCAGGAATGCAAGGATTCTTCAATATACACAAATCAATCAACGTCATACATCATATTAACAAGTTGAAGGAGAAAAACCATATGATCATCTCAATAGATGCAGAGAACGCTTTCAACAAAATTCAATACAAATTTATGATAAAAACCATGCAGAAAGTAGGGATAGAGGGAACTTTCCTCAACATAATAAAGGCCATATATGACAAACCCACAGCCAACATCGTCCTCAATGGTGTAAAACTGAAAGCATCTCCACTAAGACCAGGAACAAGACAGGATTGCCCACTCTCACCACTATTATTTAACATATTTCTGGAAGTTTTGCCCACAGTAATCACAGAAGAAAAAGAAATAAAAGGACTCCAAATCGGAAAAGAAGAAGTAAAGCTGTCACTGTTTGCAGATGACAGAATACTCTTCATAGAGAATGCTAAAGATGCTACCAGAAAATTACTAGAGCTAATCAATGAATTTGGTAAAGTAGCAGGATACAAAACTAAGGCACAGAAATCGCTTGCATTCCTAAACACTAATGATGAAAAATCTTAAAGTGAAAATAAAAAAACACTCCCATTTACCATTGCAACAAAAAGATAAAAGATATATCTAGGAATAAACCTACATAAGGAGACAAAAGACCTGTATGCAGAAAACTATAAGACACCGATGAAAGAAATTAAAGAGGATACAAATAGATGGAGAGATATACCATGTTCTTGGATAGGAAGAATCAAAATTGTGAAAATGACGTTACTACCCAAAGCAATCTACAGATTCAATGCAATCCCTATCAAACTACCACTGGCATTTTTCACAGAACTGGAACAAAAATTTTCACAATTTGTATGGAAACACAAAGGACCCCGAATAGCCAAAGCAATCTTGAGAACAAAAAATGGACCTGGAGGAATCAGGCTCCCTGACTTCAGACTGTACTACAAAGCTACAGTAATCAAGACAGTATGGTACTGGCACAAAAACAGAAAGATAGATCAATACAACAGGATAGAAAGCCCAGGGATAAACCCGTGCACATATGGTAACCTTATCTTCCATAAAGAAGGGAAGAATATACAATGGAGAAAAGACAGCCTCTTCAATAAGTGGTGCTGGGAAAACTGGACAGCTACATGTAAAAGTATGAAATTAGCACACTCTCTAATACCATACACAAAAATAAACTCAAAATGGATTAAAGACCTACCTGTAAGGCCAGACACTACCAAACTCTTAGAGGAAAACATAGGCAGAACACTCTATGACATAAATCACAGGAAAATTCTTTTTGACCCACCTCCTAGAGAAATGTAAATAAAAACAAAAATAAACCAGTGGGACCTAATGAAACTTCAAAGTTTTTGCACAGTAAAGGAAACCATAAACAAGACCAAAAGACAACCCTTAGAATGGGAGAAAATACTTGCAAATGAAGCAACTGACAAACAACTAAACTCCAAGATTTACAGGCAGCTCATGCAGCTCAATAACAACAACAACAACAAAACAACCCAATCCAAAAATGGGCAGAAGACTTAAATAGACATTTCTCCAAAGAAGATATACAGATTGCCAACAAACACATGAAAGAATGCTCAACATCATTAATCATTAGAGAAATGCAAATCACAACTACAATGAGATATCATCTCACACTGGTCAGAATGGCCAACAAAAAAAATCTAGAAACAATAAATGCTTTGAGGTTGTGAAGAAAAGGGAACCGTCTTGCACGTTTTGTGGGAATGTAAATTGATACAGCCACTATGGAGAACAGGATGGAGGTTCCTTAAAAAACTACAAATAGAACTACCATATGACCCAGCAATCCCACTACTGGGCATATACCCTGAGAAAACCATAATTCAAAAAGAGTCATGTACAAAAAATCTTCACTGCAGCTCTATTTACAATAGCCAGGACACGGAAGGAACCTAAGTGTCCATCACCAGATGAATGGATAAAGATGTGGCACATATATAGAATGGAATATTACTCAGCCATAAAAGAAACGAAGTTGAGTTATTTGTAGTGAGGTGGATGGATCTAGAGTCTGTCATACAGAGTGAAGTAAGTCAGAAAGACAAAAACAAATACCGTAAGCTAACACATATATATGGAAACTAAGAAAAAAAAAAGGTCATGAAAAACCTAGGGGTAAGATGGGAATAATGATGCAGACCTATTAGAGAATGGACTTGAGGATACGGGGAGGGGGAAGGGTAAGTTGTGACAAAGTAAGAGAGTGGCATGGACATATATATACTACCAAATGTAAAATAGACAGCTAGTTGGAAGCAGCCACATAGCACAGGGAGATCAGCTTGGTGCTTTGTGTCCACCTAGAGGGGTGGGATAGGGAGTGTGAGAGGGAGGGAGATGCAAGAGGGAAGAGATATGGGAACATATGTATATGTATAACTGATTCACTTTGCTATAAAGCAGAAACTAACACACCATTTTAAAGCAATTATACTCCAATAAAGATGTTTAAAAAAAAAATTTTCCAACAAACAACAGTCCAAGACCAGATGGCTTCACAGGTGAATTCGATGAAACATTTAGAGAAGAGCAAATACCCATCCTTCTCAAACTCTTCCAAAAAATTGCAGAGGAAGGAAAACTCACAAACTCATTTCATGAGGCCACTATCACCTTGATACCAAAACCAGACAAAGATACTACAAAAAAGAAAATTACAGACAAATATCACTGATGAATATAGATGCAAAAATCCTCAACAAAATACTAGCAAACAGAATCCAACAACACATTAAAAGGATCATACACCATGATCAAGTGGGATTTATCCCAGGGATGCAAGGATTCTTCAATATATGCAAATCAATCAATGTGATACACTATATTAACAAATTGAAGTAGAAAACCCATATGATCATCTCAATAGATGCAGAAAAAGCTTTTGACAAAGTTCAACACCCACTTATGATAAAAACTCTCCAGAAACTGGGCATAGAGGGAACCGACTTCAACATAATAAAGGTCATATAAGACAAACACACAGCAAACATCATTCTCAAAGGTGAAAAACTGAAAGCATTTCCTCTAAGATCAGGAACAAGACAAGGATGTCCACTCTCACCACTATTATTCAACATAGTTTTGGAAGTCCTAGCCATGGCAAACAGAGAAGAAAAAGAAATAAAAGGAATACAGTTTGGAAAAGAAGAAGTAAAACTGTCACTTTTGGCAGATGACATGAAACTATACATAGTGAATCCTAAGGATGCCACCAGAAAACTAATCAATGAATTTGGTAAAGTTGCAGGATAAAAAATTAATGCACAGAAATCTCCTGCATTCCTATACACTAATGATGAAAATCTGAAAGAGAAATTAAGGAAACACTCCCATTTACCACTGCAACAAAAAGAATGAAATACTTAGAAATAAACCTACCTAGGGAGACAAAAGACCTGTATGCAGAAAACTATAAGACACTGATGACATAAATTAAAGATGGTATCAACTGATGGTGAGAAATGCCATGTTCTTGGATTGGAAGAATCAATATTGTGAAAATGACCATACTACCCAAAGCAATCCACAGATTCAATGCAATCCCTATCAAATTACCAAGGGCAATTTTTATAGAACTAGAACAAAACAATCTTAAAATTTGTTTGGAGACATAATAGACCCTGAATAACCAATGCAGTCTTGAGGGAAAGAAAATGTAGCTGGAAGAATCAGACTCCCTGACTTCAGACTATACTACAAAGCTACAGTAATCAAGACAGTATGGTACTGGCACCAAAACAGAAATATAGATCAATGGAACAGGATAGAAAGCCCAGAGATAAATCCACGCACCTATAGTCACCTAATCTATGACAAAGGAGGCAGGGATATACAATGAAAAAAATACAGTCTCTTCAATAAGTGGTGCTGGGAAAACTGGACAGCTACATGTGAAAGAATGAAATTAAAACACTCCCTAACACCATACACAAAAATAAACTCAAAATGGATTAGAGAACTAAATGTAAGACTGGGCATTATAAGACACTTAGAGGAAAACATAGGAAGAACACTCTTTGACATAAATCACAGCAATATATTTTTTGATCCACCTCCTAGAGTAATGGAAATAAGAACAAAAATAAACAAATGAGACCTAATGAAACTTAGAAGCTTTTGCGCAGCAAAGGAAACCATAATCAAGACGAAAAGACAACCCTCAGAATGGGAGAAAATATTTGCAAATGAATCATCGGACAAAGGATTAATCTCCAAATTATATAAAGAGCTCAATATTAAAAAAACAAACAACCCAATCCAAAAATGGGCAGAAGACCTAAACAGACATTTCTCCAAAGAAGACATACAGATGGTCAAGAAGCACGTGAAAAGCTCCTCAACATCACTAATGATTAGAGAAATGCAAATCAAAACTACAATGAGGTATCACCTCACACAAGTTAGAATGGGCATAATCAGAAAATCTACAAACTAATGCTGGAGAGAGTGTAGAGAAAACGGAACCCTCCTGCACTGTTGGTGGGAATGTAAATTGATACAGCCACTATGGGCAAGAGTATGGAGGTTCCTTATAGAACTAAAAACAGAATTACCATATGACCCTGCAATCCCACTACTGGTCATATACCCAGAGAAAACCATAATTCAAAAAGACACATGGACCCCAATGTTCATTGCAGCACTATTTACAAAAGCCAGGTCATGGAAGCAACCTAAGTGCCCACTGACAGATGAATGGATAAAGAAGAAGTGGTACATATATTTAGTGGAATATTACTCAGCCATATAAAGGAACGAAATTGGGTCATTTTTAGAGATGTGGATGCATCTAGAGACTATCATACAGAGTGAAGTAAGTCAGAAAGAGAAAAACAAATATCATATATTAACGCATTATCGTATATGTGCAACCTAGAAAATGGTACAGATAAACCGGTTTGCAGAGCAGAAATTGAAACACAGATGTAGACAACATACGTATGGTCACCAAGGTGGGAAATCGGCAGGGGGTGCGGTTGTGGTGGGATGAATTGGAAGATTGGGATTGACAGGTATACACTGTTGTGTATAAAATGGATGACTAATAAGAAAAAGTAAATAAATAAACATTTTTAAAAGTAATATGCATTACGAAAAATAAAGGAGAGGAAAATTCCGAGTAAAAACTATCTGATACTAAGAATTAGAATTTACTACTCATCAAACTGAAGGAATTATATCAATAAAATTATTTGCCTTTAGAGGTTTGTGGCTTATTCTTTATCTGACTTTTCATTAAGCATTATGATTCAGCAGAATTTTAAAAAGCTATTTTTACATTAATGTGAAAAGTGTTTTCAAAATGTGGTTCTGTGGACTGAACCTATGTTCCACTTTTAATTCTGAGCACATAACTATTTATAATTTTTGTGTATCCTTGTTCTATTCAGTTAACCTCGCTGAGTTTCTATTTCACTACATGCATAAAAGAAGACTGACTTTTCGCCTTTAACAGAGTATAATATTTGAAAGTGGGTTGTAAATAGGCAATCATATAAAATGTAATGAAAGCCAACTTCAGAAGATAAAGATCCCTAAGATATAAAAATTGGGTTTTACGAGGAATTGTCAGGGATGGTGAACCATCAACAAAAAAAGGTTGTTAATTTTTGTAAGATTCGTTTATACCCTTTCCTACTGTAGATGTATAAACAAATTCAATAATTTAATTCAGATTTCTTTTGGTGGATCCTTTATTAAGTCATAGAACTATATTTCAACTAATATAAATCATAGAGATCACCTAATACAAGGGGTAGTGCTGATCACTTTAAAATTAATCAATTTAAAATACACAGTATGTGTGTCAAAACTGTATTATTTTATTTTTAAAAAAAACTGCACAGATGTTTCGGCAAAGAAAGCAATATTGCCAATAGCAGTCCAGAAGTAATGTTAAATGATATTGAAGAACTAGGAAATGGGGGGTGGGAAGAGGTAGCATAGTACAATGCAAGGCTAAAGGACAAGTTGTGCAAGTTGTTTACAAGTTGTGCAAATACAGGGCTTGTGCAATGATTTAAATGTTATTAACATCATTACCTATTAAAATGATTACATCATTGATATTAACGAATAATATATAAAACATAGTATTCCATTTGGTAGCCGCATAGCACAGAGAGGTCAGCTTGGTGCTTTGTGTCCACCTAGAGGGGTGGGATAGGGAGGGTGGGAGGGAAACGCAAGAGGGAAGAGATATGGGGATATATGTATAGTTGATTCACTTTATTATGAATCTAACACACCATTGTAAAGCAATAATACTCCAATAAAGATGTTAAAAATAAATATTTTTTCTAAATTAGAATGATAAAAAAATCCCATAGTGTTCCAATTCTTTACACGTTTAAGAGCATTCTTTGTTTTTTCTTCTAAGAATCTTTTCTCTATATGAAAATATTGGGTGACAATTGCTTACCTTGCACAACTCAAATGACATTCATTTCCAACCTACTTCTACTCTTTACAAGAAACATTTATTCCTTGTAGCTGAATATCATTCTGAATTTTTTAATTCCTGAAGTCCAGAACTCAGAATTTCTCTTATCCTGACATCAGGTTCATCCTAATGAACCTATTGTCATTTGTCCTCACAGGCTCCATTTCCTCCACTCCCTGGATCCTCCTGGTCAATTTGTCTTTCTGCACTGTTTTGTCTACTAGCCAGCCCTGAAGCCCACAGTTTGTCCCTTTAACCATTTTCCCACCAGCATCTTAAAAGCCCACACAGCACCTACCCACTTGATTCAGTCCCTAATATTCAGTATATTTCACAACTTCTTTTCCCACTTTGACTTACAGGATGCCAAAACAGTGCCAAAAATGACTCATTCCACTCAAATTCTTGCACTCAAAACACCTCCAAATAATTAAAAACTTGTCATTTATCTTTATCAAATAAAAATTAGCTTATTCATAAGAATTCCTTTTCTTGAGAAAAATATGAAAAGAATACAAATGAGAACAAAAAATGAGTAAAATCCGACAATCCAAAGAAAAGTATAATCAACATTTTAATAAACACATTTCTTATCTCTCTCACTCTCCAACTTAAAAAAAAATAAATTAGAGCCAATCAAATTGACAAATGTTTTCCTTTAAGTATTTTTTGGGGGAGGGGCTGTGACATTTATTTCTCCCTTATTCTATAGGCATGTGAAAATGTAAATGGTGTGGGTTTTTTTTTTCTTTTTGTTTTAACAACTTTACAATGGTGTGGTAGTTTCTGCTTTATAACAAAGTGAAACAGCCATACATATACATATATCCCCATATCTCCTCCCTCTTGAGTCTCCCTGCCACTCTTCCTATCCCACCCTTCTAGGTGGTCACAAAGCACCGGGCTGATCTCTCTGTATTATGCGGCTGCTTCCCACTAGCTATCTATCTTACATTTGGTAGTATATATAAGGCCATGCAACGCTCTCACGTCATCCCAGCTTACCCTTCCCCCTCCCCACATCCTCAAGTCCATTCTCTACGTCTGCTTCTTTATTCCTGTCCTGGCTCTAGGTTATTCAGAACCTTTTTTTTTTTTTTTTTTTAGATTCCATATATATGTGTTAGCATACGGTATTTCTTTTTCTCCTTCTGATTCATTTCACTCTGTATAACAGACTCTATGTCCATGCAACTCACTACAATTAACTCAATTTTGTTTCTTTCTATGGCTGAGAAATATTCCATTGTATCTATGTGGTGCATCTTCTTTATCCATTCATCTGTCAATGTACACTTCAGTTGATTACATGTCCTGGCTATTGCAAATAGAGCTGTAATGAACATTGTGGTACATGACTCTTTCTGAATTATGGTTTTATCAGGGTATATGCCCAGTAGTGGGATTGCTGGGTTCTATATTTAGTTTTTAAAGGAAACCCAGACTGTTCTCCATAGTGGCTGTATCAATTTACATTCCCACCAACAGTGCAAGAGGGTTCCCTTTCCTCCACACCCTCTCCATCATTTATTGCTTGTAGATTTTTTGATGATGGCCATTCTGACCGGATTAAGGTGAAATCTTGTTGCAGTTTTGATTTGCATTTCTCTAATGATTAGTGATGTTGTACATGCTATCATGTGTTCGTTGGCAATCTGTATATCTTCTTTGGAGAAATGTCTATTTAGGTCTTCTGCTCATTTTTGGATTGGGTCTTTTTGTTTTTTTGATATTGAGCTGCATGATCTGCTTGTAAATTTTGGAGATTAACTCTTTGTCATTGGCTTCATGTGCAAATATTTTCTCCCATTCTGAGTGTTGCCTTTTCCTCTTATTTACGTTTAACTTTACTGTGCAAAAGCTTTTAAGTTTCTTTAGGTCCCATTTGTTTAATTTTGTTTTTATTTCCATTTCTCTAGGAGGTGGGTCAAAAAGGATCTTGCTGTGATTTATGTCATAGAATGTTCTGCCTATGTTTTCCTCTAAGAGTTTATAGTGTCTGGCCTTACATTTAGGTCTCTAATCCATTTTGAGTTTACTTTTGTGTATGGTGTTAGGGAGTGTTCTAATTTCATTATTTTACATAGAGCTGTCCAGTTTTCCCAGCACCACTTACTGAAGAGGCTCTCTTTTCTCCATTGTATATTCTTCCCTCCTTTACCAAAAATAAGGTGACCATATGTGCATGGGTTTATCTCTGGGCTTTCTATCCTGTTCCATTGATCTATATTTCTGTTTTTGTGCCAATACTATACTGTCTTGATTACTGTAGCTTCATAGTATAGTCTGAAGTCCAGGAGTGTGATTCCTCCAGGTCCATTTTTCTTTCTCAAGATTGGTTTGGCTATTCAGGGTCTTCTGTGTTTCCATACACATTGTGAAATTTTTTGTTCTAGTTCTGTGAAAAATGCCATGGTAGTTTCATAGGGATTGCACTGAATATGTAGATTGCTTTGAGTAGTATAGTCATTTTCACAATGTTGATTCTTCCAATCCAAGAACATGGTATATATCTCCATCTGTTTCTATCGTCTTTAATTTTTTTCATCAGTGTCTTATATGTTCTGCATACAGGTCTTTTGTGTCCTTAGGTACATTATCTCTAGGTATTTTATTCTTTTTTATTTGCAATGGTACATGGAAATGTTTCCTTAATTTCTCTTTCAGATTTTTATAGAAATGCAAGAGATTTCTGTGCATTAATTTTGTATCCTGCTACTTTACCAAATTCATTGATTACCTCTAGTAGTTTTCTGGTAGCATCTTTAGGATTCTCTATGAAGAGTATCATGTCATCTGCAAACAGTGATAGCTTTACTTCTTCTTTTCCGAAATGGATTCTTTTATTTATTTATTTATTTTGTTCTCTGATTGCTGTGGCTATAACTTCCAAAACGATGTTGAATAATAGTGTTGAGAGTGGACAACCTTGTCTTTTTCCTGATCTTAGAGTAAATGGTTTCAGTTTTTCACCATTGACAATGATGTTGGCTGTAGGTTTGTCATATATGGCCTCTAGTATCTTGAGGTAAGTTCTCTCTCTGCCTACTTTCAGGAGGCTTTTTATCATAAATGGGTGTTGAATTTTGTCGAAAGCTTTTTCAGCATCTATTGAGATGATCATATGGTTTTTCTCCTTCAGTTTGTTAAAATGGTTTATCACATTGATTGATTTGCATATATTGAAGAATCCTTGCATTCCTGGGATAAACCCCAGTTGATCGTGGTGTATGATCCTTTTAATGTGCTGTAGGATTGTGTTTGCCAGTATTTTGTTGAGGATTTTTGCATCTATGTTGATCAGCGATATTGGCCTGTAGATTTCTTTCTTTGTGACATCTTTCCTGGTTTTGGTATCAGGCTGATTGCGGCCTCGTAGAATGAGTTTGGGAGTGTTCCCCCCTCTGATATATTTTGGAAGAGTTTGAGAAGGATAGGTGTTAGCTTTTCTCTAAATGTTTGATAGAACTCTCCTGTGAAGCCATCTGGTCCTGGGCTTCTGTTTGTTGGAAGATTTTTAATCACAGTTTCAATTTCAGTGCTTGTGATTGGTCTGTTTATATTTTCTATTTCTTCCGCGTTCACTCTTGAAAGGTTGTGCTTTTCTAAGATTTGTCCATTTCTTCCAGGTTGTCCATTTTATTGGCATATAGTTGCTTGTAGTAATTTCTCACAATCCTTTGTATTTCTGCTGGGTCACTTGTTACTTCTACTTTTTCATTTCTAATTCTACTGATTTGAGTCTTCTCCCTTTTTTTCTTGATGAGTCTGGCTAATGGTTTATCAAATTTGTTTATCTTCTCTCAAAACCAGCTTTTAGTTTTATTGATTTTTGCTATCATTTCCTTCATTTCTTTTTCACTTATTTCTGATCTGATCTTTATGATTTCTTTACTTCTGCTAACTTTGGGGTTATTTGGTTCTTCTTTAATTGCTTTAGGTGTAAGGTTAGGTGGTTTGAAATGTTTCTTGTTTCTTGAGGTAGGATTTTATTGCTATAAACTTCCCTCTTAGGACTGCTTTTCTGCATCCCATAGGTTTTGGGTTGTCATTTTTTCATTGTCATTTGTTTTTAGGTATATTTTGATATCCTCTTTGATTTCTTCAGTGATCTCTTGGTTATTAAGTACTGTACTGTTTAGCCACTATATGTTTGTATTTTTTACAGATTTTTTCCTTTAATTGATATCTAGTCTCATAGCCTTGTGGTCGGAAAAGATATTTGATATGATTTCAATTTTCTTAATTTTACCTAGACTTGATACGTGACCCAAGATATGATTTATCTTGGAGAATGTTCCATGAGCACTTGAGAGGAGAGTGTATTCCATTGTTTTTTGAAGGAATGTCCTATAAATATCAATTAATTCCATTTTGTGTAATGTATCATTTAAAGCTTGTGTTTCCTTATTTATTTTCATTTTGGATGATCTGTCCATTGGTGAAAGTGGGGTGTTAAAGTCCCCAACTATCATTGTGTTACTGTTAATTTCCCTTTTTATGGCTGTTCACATTTGCCTTCTGTATTGAAGTGCTCCTATGTTGGGTTCATAAATATTTACAATTGTTAAATCTTCTTCTTGGATTGATCCCTTAATCATTATTTAGTGTCCTTCTTTGTCTCTTGTAATAGTCTTTATTTTAAAGTCTATTTTGTCTGATATGAGAATTTCTACTCCAGCTCTCTTTTGATTTCCATTTGTATGGAATATCTTTTTCCATCCCCTCACTTTAAGTCTGTATTTGTCACTAGGTCTCTTGTAGACAGCATATGTACGGGTCTTGTTTTTGTATCCATTCAGCCAGTCTACGTCTTTTGGGGGTGCATATAATCCATTTACATTTAAGGTAATTATCAATATGTATGTTCCTCTTACCATTTTATTAATTGTTTTGGGTTTGTTATTGTAGGTCTTTTCCTTCTCTTGTGTTTCCTGCCTATAGAAGTTCCTTTAGCATTTGTTGTAGAGCTGGTTTCGTGGTGCTGAATTCTCTTAGCTTTTGCTTGTCTGTAAGGTTTTTAATTTCTCGGTTGAATCTGAATGAGATCCTTTCTGGGTAGAGTAATCTTGGTTGTCATTTTTTCCCTTTCATCACTTTAAATATATCCTGCCACACCCTTCTAGCTTTCAGAGTTTCTGCTGAAAGATCAGCTGTTAACCTTATGGGGATTCCCTTGTACATTATTTGTTGCTTTTCCCTTGCTGTGTTTAATATATTTTTCTTTGTATTTAATTTTTGATAGTTTGATTAGTATGTGTCTTGGTGTGTTTCTCCTTGGATATATCCTATCTGGGACTCTATGTGCTTCCTGGACTTGATTAACTATTTCCTTTCCCATATCAGGGACATTTTCAACTATAATCTCTTCAAATATTTTCTCAGTCCCTTTCTTTTTCTCTTCTTCCTCTGGGACCCCTATAATTCGAATGTTGGTGTGTTTAATGTTGTCCTAGAGGTCTCTAACACTGTCCTCCATTCTTTTCATTCTTTTTTCTTTATTCTGCTCTGCAGTAGTTATTTCCATTATTTTATCATCCAGGTCACTTATCCATTCTTCTGCCTCAGTTATTCTGCTATTGATCCCTTCTAGAGAATTTTTAATTTCATTTATTGTGTTGTTCATCATTGTTTGTTTGCTCTTTAGTTCCTCTAGGTCCTTATTAATTGTTTCTTGTATTTTCTCCATTCCATTTCCAAGATTTTGGATCATGTTTACTATCATGACTATGAATTCTTTTGCAGGTAGACTGCCTATTTCCTCTTCATTTGTTTGGTCTGGTGGGTTTTTACCTGGCTCCTTCATCTGCTGTGTGTTTCTCTGTCTTCTCATTTAGCTCAACTTACTGTGTTTGACATCTCCTTTTCACAGGCTCCAGATTCCTAGTTCCCGTTGTTTTTGGTGTCTTCCCCCAGTGGGTAAGGTTGGTTCAGTGGGTTGTGTAGGCTCCCTGATGGAGGGGAGTCATGTCTGTGTTCTGGTGGATGAGGCTGCATCTTATCTTTCTGGTGGGCAGGACTGAATTGGTAGTGTGTTTTGGGTTGTTGAGAACTTATTGTGATTTAGTCAGCCTCTCTGCTAATGGCTGGGGTTCTGTTCCTGTCTTGCTAATTGTTTGGCTTAGGGTGTCCGGCACTGTTGCTTGCTGGTCATTGAGTGGAGCTGAGTGGTAGAATTGAGATGATCTCTGGGAGAGCTTTTGCTGTTTGATATTACGTGGAGCTGGGAGGTCTCTGGCGGACTAATGTCCTGAACTCAGCTCTCCCACCTCAGAGGCACAGACTTGACACCCTACCAGAGCCATAAGACCCTGTCAGTAACACAGCTCAGAAGAAAAGGGAGAAAAAAGAAAGAAAGAAATTAAAAAGAAATAAAGTTGTTAAAATAGAAAAATTTATTAAAAATAAATAATTTAATAGTATTCAAAAAAAAAAGAAAGAAGAGAGCTACCAAACCAAAAAAACAAATCCACCAATGTTAACAACTGCTAAAAACTATATTAAAAGTATTAAAATAAATAAATAAAACAGACAGACAGAAGCTTAGGACAAATGGTAAAGCAAAGCTAAAAAGACAAAATCACACAAAGAAACATACACACTCACAAACGGAGAAAAAGGAATTATGTATATATTTTTTTAAAAAAAATGATAAAGGAAGAGAGCAACCTAATGAATAAACAAAACTACCAATTATAACAAACTCCAAATACTAAACTAAGATAAACATAAAACCAGAAACCAGTCAGTTGCATGCAGCAAACCCCAAGTCTACAGTCCCTCCCAAAGTCCACGGCCTCAGTTTTGGGATGATTCGCTATCTATTCAGGTATTCCACAGATGCAGGGTATATCAAGTTTATTGTGGAGATTTAATCCACTGCTTCTGAGGCTGATGGGAGAGATTTCCCTTTCTCTTCTTTGTTCGCACAGCTCCTGGAGTTCAGCTTTGGATTTGGCCCCGTCTCTGCGTGTAGGCCGCCTGAGGGCATCTGTTCCCGCCCACACACGACAGGGTTAAAGTAGCAGCTAATTAGGGGGCTCTGGCTCACTCAGGCTGAGGGGATGGAGTGGCATGGTACAGAATGTGGGGTGAGCCAGTGGCGGCAGAGGCCATCATGATGTTGTAACAGCCTGAGGCACACAGTGTGTTCTCCCAGGGAATTTGTCCCTGGATCACAGGACCCTGGTAGTGGTGCGCTGCACAGGCTCCTGGAAGGGGAGGTGTGGATAGTGAGTTGTGCTTGCGCACAGGCTTCTTTGTGTCTGCAGCAGCAGCCTTAGTGTTTCATGCTCATCTCTAGCGTCTGCGCTGATAGCCGTGGCTGATGCCCATCTCTGGAGCTCTTTTAGGCGGCGCTCTGAATCCCCTCTCCTCATGCACCCCGAAACAATGGTCTCTTGCCTCTTAGGCAGTTCCAGACTTTTTCCCGGACTCCCTCCCAGCTATCTGTGGTGCACTAGCCCCCCTTCAGGGTGTGTTCACACGGCCAACCCCAGTCCTCTCCCTGGGATCTGACCTTCGAAGCTAGAGCCTCAGATCCCAGCTCCCACCCACCACCGCGGGTGAGCAGACAAGCCTCTCGGGCTGGTGAGTGCTGGTCAGCACTGATCCTCTGTGCAGGAATTTCTCCACTTTGCCCTCTGCACCTGTTGCTGCGCTCTCCTCCATGGCTCCGAAGCTCCCCCCCCACTCCCGCCACCCCCATCTCTGCCAGTGAAGGGGCTTCCTAGTGTTTGGAAACTTTTCCTCCTCCACAACTCCCTCCCACTGATGCAGGTCCCATCCCTATTCTTTTGTCACTGTTTTTCCTTTTTTCTTGACCTACCCAGGTACGTGAGGAGTTTCTTGCCTTTTGGGAAGTCTGAGGTCTTCTGCCAGTGTTCAGTAGGTGTTCTGTAGGAGTTGTTCCACATGTAGATGTATTTCTGATGTATTTATGGGGAGGAAGGTGATCTCCACGTCATACTCCTACGCCATCTTGAAGGTCTCCCCAGTGGTGTGGTTCTTCAAGTATGGACAGTCAAATCTCTGCTGTGTCTAACCCTTGTACAAGTGAAATAGACATTCTTTCCTTCCCACACCTGACACTAGGACTTTACTCACTTCAGTCCTTCCTTTAAGTTTTGGATTTGTTTTCATGCTTATAAAGAATCACCTACCTTGAGATATCAAAATATTCACCATTTTTATTTCCTTCACTTTCATAATTTTGCTTTTACACTTAAGTCTCAGAGTCATTTGCAATTTTTTGGTATGAAGTATAAGGCAAAGTTTGGACCTTATTATTTGTACAAGGTTAGCCTGATATTTAACAATTGTAAAACGTTAACAATATGTTTGATCCAATATTATATATTGAAAAATCTATCTCTCCTTCTTCTGATCCTTAATATCTTCCTCATCATGTGGTAATTTGTTATATTTACTCATATCTATGTCTAGACTATGTATTCTGATCCATTGATCAGTCAGGCTGGTCATGTTATAAATTCATATTGCTGTATTTACTGCAACCTTGTTATATGTTTTAATATTCAATCAAACACATTTTTCCTCATTATTCTCCTTTGAAAAACACTTTTTAAATTTTTATTATTTTAATCTTAATTAAAATTAGTTTTAGTTTATTAGTTCCCTTTTGAACTTGTAGCCATGGTTTTTCAGTTTTCCTCTTCCTTCACATCCTTTACTATTCAACAACTTTCTTCACTCTCAGCAAATTCAATCACCTCATCATATGAAGAATGCAAAAGATGTTCATTCTGAAACTCTTCACCTTCCCAGTCTCCCTCTCAAGGTGTCTCTAAATCCTTACCTTGTCACTTTCTCCTCTTCCTTAACAGAGAAGCGTATCTCCTTCTTTCTATATCTAACTTCCCTGCAGCACCCTTGGTTTTATTTCTTCCATCTCTTGAGAAAATCTTGCCCACCTGACGCCTCCTCGCAGCATATTTTTTAATTTTGAATTTTACCTTTCAGCCCATAAACAAGCTAAAATTTCTCTACATTTGCCTTTTTTGGCATCTCCTATCTGATGGCTTTCCTGACCCTGAGTTCTCTTCCTTCTCTGATATCTCTTTAGTGCCCTTCTCTGGTTCCATCTCCTGTACTTCCCACATACCTATATTGTTGGTGCTCTTACTTCTAATTTTACACTTATTCCCTCTGTGGTCTCAACTATTTCCACAATTCAAACTATGACATCTGTGCAATACCCAAAAGTGAAACTCAGTATCACAGAATCACAGATTATTAAATCTATAAGTAATCTCATCCACAAACCATTTCAAAACAATAGCCTTACAAATGAGCAGAATAAGAAAGGATTTATCCAAGTTTGGAGCATACTCAGAAATAAAATTTAGTTTTTTGACTCTAAACTTCACTTGTCTCCTACTCTTCTGGCACACGTGTTTGAACCCTGCCTGGAAAATCTCTTCCTATGATTCTCCTTGGCTCTGCAAATGCATCAAACTCCTTTGCCTGTAGACCCAAGTCCAAAACTTCTAAACACAACATTTAATGTCCTCTGAACACACTACTCTCTGCCTTTCCATGCTATCTCCTCTTGTTAAGCCCTTTTATATATACTATGTTCCAAACAATCCCATCTATTCCTAATCTGGAATATATTTTCTTAATCTGTTCCTAAATTAAGACCTGTTTTATTTTACTCCTATCATTTAGTTCACATTATTTCTCTCACCTGAAACATCCTTTTCTCTCACTATTTCTTCCATCTTCACCTAATAAATCCCTACCCATTATCCAAAGTTCAACACAAGTAACAACTATATTATGGGTCCAGTCTGATGACCTTCGCAATCTGTCATCCAGAATATATTATTTTCCTGCATTAAGCTCCAATATCACATGATATCTCTCTCATGGCACCCATATTTTGACCAGTATTGCAGTTATTTGTGTATTGTTTTATTTCATTAGTAGATCATAAACTCCACGAGGTCAAATATTCCTCTTTGTATCATACATATGCTCTTGGTCATAGTTTACAATCAAATATGTTAACAGACTAAAATGAATTCCTTACTTTCAGCATCAACTGTGTTCTCCAGTTTTTAAAAGGATTTAGTTGATCTTATTTTATGTAATAAGATTTTATTTCATGAAGTTGATCTTATTTCATGTAATTTCATTAGATTAATAAAAGGAGAATCTTTAGACACTTCTAGAGATACTCAACTGTACCAAGACCAAAATTCTTCTGTTAATATCATAACACTAGGACTTATTAAGTAGCATAATCCATCCACTGAGGGGAAATATTTTAATTAACAAAACTATTAAGAAGAGAGGTATATCCACTTTCTATTGCTGTTGCAACATCACACCACAAACTTACTGGCTTAAAACAACACAAATTTATTATCATACTTCTAAAAGTCAAAAATCCAATATCAGTTAAAATCAAGGTATCAGCAAGACTGTTTCCCTCTGGAGGCTCTAGAGGAAAATCTGCTTCCTTGTCCTCTCCAGCTTCTAGAGGCAACCTACATTCTTTGGCCCATAGTGCCTTCCTTCATTTTCAAAATCAGCAGTGTAGTGTTTTCCCTCTTCTCCAACCTCTGCTTGCAACCTCTTCTTCTCTCTTTCTCTCACTCTGATACTGCTGCCTCCCTCTTCAAAGAACCTTTCTGATGACACTGGGCCCACCCAGATAATCCAGGATAATTTCCCCATGTCAAGATTCTTACCTTGAGCACATTTATGAGGACCCTTTTACCATGTAAAGTAACATATTTACAGGTACCAGGGATTAGGGCATGGACATCTTTGGGGGGACAATTATTCAGCCTACTGTAAGAAGTTAATGCAAAGAATATTAAAATCTAAAGTCTTAAGAAAACAAAACGTCTAATCATAAGTATTAGAACCACCTTTCTAGAGCATCATGTTCCCTAGGTGATAGAAGAACTCTAAACAGGATGGGAAAACCTAAATATGACTCAGTGGCAAGAGTCACAAAAAGAAAAAAAAAAAATGGGGGGTGGGGAATGGGAGTGGTATTTCTATGCAAGTTACATCTACCACCTCCCACTGATTCTGTTCTCTACTTTGACCAATAAGTAAGCCAGGACGAGAAGCACTGGACATGGTCAACAAAATGGATAGTGCTAAGCAGAGAAAAAAAAACAGAACACATGGACATCATGTAAAGTGTTTGAGGACATGACATGGGCAACCCAAGGTGGGGAAATTCTACCACTGATATGGCCTGAATGTTTGTGACCCCCAAAATTCACCTTGAAAGTTGAAATCCTAACCCCCATATTGATGGTATTAGGAAGTGGGGTCTTTGGGGGGTGATTAGGCTACAATGGCAGAGCCACAAGCATAGGATTAGTGCCTTTATAAAAGAAATCAGAGAAAGATCTCTTGCCTCTTTCACCAAGAAAGGAAATAGTGAAAAGTGGCCATTTATGAACAAGGAAGTAAGCTCTCACCAGACACCGAATCTGCTAGCACTATGATCTTGAACTCCTAACATTCAGAACTGTGACAAATAGATGTTTGCTGTTTATAAGCCACCCAGTCTATGGTATTTTGTTATACCAGCCCAAATAGGCTAAAACAATCACCAAGCAATAACAATAATGGTGATAGTAATAATAACTACCTTAGGTAGTTAATTATTATTACTTAGGTCCCTTGGCCATTTGCGACTAACATTCAAGATGCCGCTGAGCAGAGAATTCTGGTGGAGCCAAGATGTGTGGGAGTTCAACAAGACTCAGAGTCCAAGATAAACAGGTTACCTTTATAACTAAGTGGGAATGTCAACAGCCTTGAGAGGTCATGCTACCCATTCAAACCAGCACTTGTTGAAATGCAGAAAGAAGACAATAGAATTGCCTTTCAGAAACAGAAATGGCAAAGGAACGCCATCATATCCCTTCTGAGTCATGTTAATTCCCTGTGTTAACTGACCACTTATGCTGAAAATGATCACATAGAAGGAAAGAGAAAGATAGGACAATCCGTAGTACCTTTTCCTTTCAATCCTTTCTTATTTATCAGTAAGCTGAGGGTAGAGGATATTAGTAGAATGTGTGCATATCAAAAAGTGATATAGAAAGAGGTGAACCAGTTTTCAGTAGCATTTCCACTGTTCTGGTAGGAATAAAATAAATATACATATATGAGCTACAAAATATGAACTGTGTGATTTTGGTGGTTCTGTGTAAGAATTAAATGCCCTAAAATTTGCATTAAAACTGGTATTGCACAAGGTAAAGACAAACAGTAAAATTCATGCTAATGATTTAAATTTTTTATTTTTCTTGACTTATAATGGCATTAAATAGCAAATAAAATTCATCATGATAAGTCAGACACAAACCATGAATGGAAGGAAAAAAACTTTATACATTAGTACCTTTAGCAAGATTTTTTCCTGCTTTTTGAACAAGGGGTATCTCATTTTCATTTTGCACTGGACCCCACAAATTGTGTATGGTCCTTCACACCTGGTAGCTGATTGGTTTGAGCATAAGATAATTGATTTAGGATTGGCCTGCATGAAGATCAAATCCTTGAAGGAATTCAATCACATTTTTGCTGTCCTCTCCTAAACATAGCTTAGCTCTAAACCTTCACTGCTTCCTGCATCACACAAGTCTCAAATCTTTCTTTGTTCTGCCTTAAAACTCTAGGTAATCTGTCTCTTTCATACATAAAAAGTTATGTTCCCTCTTCCTATGTTACCTTTACTCTGTAACCTTTGGTTCCACGTCATTAAGCCACAGATTACCCTCTCCTCTATTAAAGTAAGAGGCTGGCATGTGTGGCATGCTGAACCCCGTGTGCAAGTGTCTGAATAAATCTGTTGTGGCCTTAATTACAGGTAAAACCATGTTAAACTTAACTTCAACAGATGTTCTCTATGAAAATGTGATACCTCCATCATTTTAATGGAAATGTTGAAATTCAAACATTTCCATGGTAGAAATTGTAAACTCCTGAAAACTGACCACAATTTACAAGCTTGCAGCGTTTTAGTGGAGTTGTTTTTACAAGTGTTAATGGTGGGAGGGACAATATATGGATTTACTACTGAGAGCAATGCTGTGTTGCTTTATGCTTCAAATTCATGGTTAAAATTGGCTTCTCCTGGAGCCCAGATCTCTGGAGTTGCATCAGGGGCCAACAAAGAGAACTGGATCAAGGATGCCAGGTGAACAGAACTCCAAACCCTGTCCTACACCACCTTTCCCGCAGGCATAGCAGCTCCTTGTGATAAACTAGACTCCCATATAAACTTTTGTTTGAAGAAACTATTCTGCAACTTAAAGGAAAACACATCAAATAACAAAACTCTGCCCATTACTTCACAGAATGACCTGATCTTTATAAGGCAAAATAATCAAAGATAAAGTGAACATGAAGAATTTTCTAAATAAAACAAGTTTCTTCTTCTAGCAACTATTTTTTATAAGGTCACTACTGAGAGATTAATTGAAATTATGCATTTTATACTCCTTTCTTCTTAAATGGAGACTCTTAATTTATCTTAAAAACTAGAGTCATTGGAATGAAGTATAACATATTGATGTTCCAGGAAACATTGTACATTACAGGCCATCTGTCCCTTACACTAAAGGGACCCACAAAAGCATAATCTGTAATATTGAGTTAGGGTCTATATTTTGCCTTTTTCCTGTCAATTTAGTAGAATAACATCATACTTACATTTGACTTACTGTAAATTTACTACATATTAAGTTTACTAAGTTAAAACTACATTAGATTGATTTGGCATTTAAGAGCAAGAAATAATTTGCAAAGTCTCTGCAATTCCAATTCAAACATTCCATTTAATTACTCTGTGTGCCAGGTATTAGATGTAGTCATTCATTATATGGAATGAATATGTAAATTAACTTTTAGAAGTCCCTAACTATTGACAAAGCGGTTGAAATTGAAAGTAATTGTTCCTTTTAATACACACCATTTTTAAGGTAGGTGATGGTTTCTTTTTCTACAGCCTTGCAGAGCTGTCAGCCGTCAGTCACAGACATTTGTCTTCAAGGACATAGATCCACTTAGGGCTTCTGACACAGTATATGCAAGATAAAGCTCCTGCTTTCCAACTGCTGATACACCAAAGAGAGGCTTTCTCATCAGCTAGGTATTATAATCCAACTGAATGCCAACAAAGCAAAACTAATTTTACATTACCTTTTTCTTCTACTCTTTTGGAAAAATAGTCTAGATTGTGAAAATCTAGGACCCAGAATGGCCTAACATTCCTTCCCATATCAAAGGGTGCTGACAGTCTATAAACTCTGATGTGGAGGTATTCCAATAGCATGCTTTGAGACATTTTGATTAGTGTTATCCAAATCAGTGCCAACTGAGAAAAAAAAAAATCACCGATCCATTAACAACATTTTTAAAATATCATGAACTTGGTGTCAAATTTAAGCTGTGCAAACATTGGATGCTTCACATAGTATTATTTATCATACCTTTGTGGTCATAAATAAAAATTTGCATTTCCATATTTTTTTACATCAAAGATCTCCAAGTTCTCACCACTTCTCACATTTTATACTCTTTTATATTGCAAAAGCAACATGTTCTTTTAAGATTTCAGCAAATAACAGTAAGTGAAAAGTAGAAAATAAAGTTTACCTAACACACAGAGATATCTTATCTCTATAAATGTTCAGCGTGGGTTTCTTACTGGTGTTTTCCCAATACATAGTTATATAAATAATTTTTTCTTAAAAATAAATAATCTAAAACACTTAAAAATGGTTAAAATGGTAAATTTTTTTGACATCTTTACTGGAATATAATTGCTTTACAATGGTGTGTTAGTTTCTGCTGTAGAACAAAGTGAATCAGCTATACTTATACATACATCCCCATATCCCCTCCCTCCTGTGTCTCCCTCCCACCCTCACTATCCCACCCCTCTAGGTGGTCACAAAGCACCGAGCTGATGTCCCTGTGCTATGTGGCTGCTTCCTACTAGCTATCTATTTTACATTTGGTAGTGTATATACATCAATGCTACTCTCTCACTTCATCCCAGTTTACCCTTCCCCCTCCCTGTGTCCTCAAGTCCATTCTCTACGTCTGAGTCTTTATTCCTGTCTTGCCCCTTGGTTCTTCATAACCATAAAATGGTAAAATTTATCTTATGTGTTTTTTACTACAGTTAAAACTTTCTAAAAATGAATAAGCCCTTTGGTATATACTCTCTATATAAACTTTTATCACAATATTTTGAACATTTTTGATATTGTTGTGTTCTTCCATAATATACTTTTAATGGATAAATACATTGTATCATAATAACGTATTATAATATATTAGCAAATACCTTATTGATGGGAGTTTCTCTTGCATAAGGTTGTGATGATCCCCCTCATAGCTCCATATTTTCAAACATCCTGTTGCTTAGATTAAATTCCTAGATAGAAAATTAGTAGATCAAAAACTAAGAAAAAATATAAAACTTTAACACTTTTGCAAAAGCTCCTGGGTAGATTATATTATTTTTCCCAATTAATTTCCTCCCTTCCACTAAGAGGATTATTCATCCATTGCCATGTGATTTATAATGCCTTCTGTGGAAGGAGTATTTATTCATGTCCCATTGCCACTGAGCATGGATAAATGCCTTGCTTTGGCCAAGCGCATATAGGAAGGTGTGACCTATACCACATCACAGTAGAAACTTCAAAAGACATTGCGTTTTTGCTGCAGCTCTTTTACTCCTCTTTCTCTGACATTAGAACTGTATGTTCCAGATGAGGGCTTGTCCCATCAGCTTGGAATAAAATGATCCATGCAACAGTACCAAGTAGATAGCAGCTACCAACCTCCTGTGGTGACATCAGTAGCCATAGCTATAGCTATAGACAACAAGAATAGAACAAAGCCCGCCACACACACACACACACACACACACACACACACACACACACACACAAAGATGTAACATCAGCAAAAAATATGCCTTGGTCTTGATAAGCTACGGAGATTGGGGCATTGCTTGTGACTAATATACTGTAGCAAATGCTGATTGTAATAAATTACACAAATGGCTGCATTTCTTCACATTTACCAAGTATCCACACTGTTGTGCCACTCAGGATCAACCCCAAAATTTGATTTTGGTATCAAGGTTAATGATGCCATACACATACACCAAGAGGGTATGAAAAGGTGTATCACTTAAATAATGAGACTTTTAGGGGAAAGCATAGCACCTCTCCAACTCTGACTCAAGTATGGCTTGAGAGAGCAGGAAGAGGACCTGGCTGCTTGGAGTTTTATGATGGTGAAGAGGTGGTGCTCAGGTCAAGGTTCCTGCATGGGCAGGAGCTTAGCGGTTTGAACTCCCCAGTGGCTCCAAAGGAGGGTGCACCCAGGCTTTCTTATCAGCTTGACCAGATATGGGGCAGAAGGGGAAGAGGGAGGAGAAAAGATGAAAAGCTGCCAGCAGTCTAACATCAAAAAATGAGTCACTTTTATGACACACACTTTTGCAATGTGATTATGTAGCTCCTCTCATTAAAAATTGAAATCTTTTTTTCACCCCTTGAATCTGACTTGAGCTTGTGACTTTTTAAAAAGAATTTATTGGAGTATAGTTGATTTACAATGTTTTGTTAGTTTCAGGTGTACAGCAAAGTGAATCAGTTATACATATCCATGTATCCACTCTTTTTTAGATTCTTTCCCATATAGGCCATTACAGATTATTGAGTATAGTTCCCTGTGCTATACAGTAGGTCCTTATTAGTTATCTATTTTATATATGGTAGTGTGTATATGTCAATCCCAATCTCCCAATTTACCCCTTCCCCCCGTACCCCCTGGAAACCATAAGTTTGTTTTCTACATCTGTAAGTTTATTTCTGTTTGGTAGAATCACTGTTGTGGGAATGTAAAATAGTACAGTCACTATGGAGAACATAGAGTTGAGCTTGTGACTTGTTTGGCCAATACAGTTTGGTAGAAGGGACCGTAAATTCCAAGCCTAGGTCTCAAGAGGCCTTGTATGCTTCTTCTCAGTCTCTTAGAATCCTGATACTGCATGTGAACAAGCCTGTTCCATCCAGCTGAGTACAAACAGGATCCCATTTATCCCAGGCAAAGCCATCCTAGAAAAGCCTGTAGCTAGCTGATCTCAGACCCGTGAGAGAGCCCAGCCAAGATGAACAAAGCTACCTACCTAACTAGAGCTTACCACGGATAAATAACTAAGACTAACCCAAACTAGCAGAACTTCCCCGCTGACTTGTAGACTTGTGAAGAATAATGATATATGATATACCGTTTAATTAAATAGCTACACAAATGTTTTATGAATTTGCACTCACACCAGTAGTACAGTGGGATATTTATAGTTCTATATCCTTGCCAATTCTGGGTAATATCACTTTCTAGGCTATTTGTCATTTTTAGTGTTTCTCTTTTATTACTAACGTAAAGTGATCTCTGATAAGGCAGGTACAGAATACTGGAATAGATTTTCTTTGTACAGAGATATTATCACCTGAGTGACCTTAGTTAGGCAAGGTTAAGTCAAAGAGATATAAATTTTATTTGATTTTTTAAGTCTGCTTTAGGCTTTAATACAAAGTTTGGGCTCATACCACCACCCCAATCCCCCACACACACATATCCCAACAGGAGTTATGGGGCAATTTCCATAGGAGCAGAGAGACATAGAGGAGGAAAGGTATTGAGAACAAAAACTTGGCTTTCCAAGATTCAAAATAAGGAAAAGCTGTTAAAGTGGACAAGAATTGCTCTATCCAACATCAGTACTGAGAAAGGAAATGGAAGAGGAAAATCCCACATCAGAATTTAAGAAAGGGGAAAGGGAGTTTCGGCTAGGAATCCAGGCTCAATGCAAGGCACTACAAGTTGATTATAATAGGAAAGGAGCTGGTCTGGTCTAACTTGTAATGGAGGTCTCCAAGTCCAGGTACCCAAGCAGGATATCTTATTCAAGATCAGAAGCTGAAACTCTGAATTAGAACAGAAATACATATTCCTAAGCAGCCCAAGTGAAGGGCATGATAAACTTAGAATGATGAACTTAGCAATGAACTTAGCTGTATCCATCACAATGAGCAGAATCAGTCTTCAACAGCAGCTTCAAATGTCAGCCTAAGAAGGAACTGTGTCAGTGGGCAGGGCAGATTACCAATTCCTCCCCACCTAGACCTTAAAAGCAGGATTTATGCCTTTGGGCTCAATTAAACACCCACAGTTCTTAGAAGAGCTGGGGTGAAGAAGCCTCAAGAAAAAAATAATTGACACCAATAAGGATAGGTTGGGGGTCCCAAGTCGTTAACTAGAAAGAAAGAAAGGAATGGTAGATCCTTTATTTTATTTTATTTTATTTCATTTTATTTTTTTGCAGTACGCGGGCCTCTCACTGTTGTGGCCTCTCCCGTTGCAGAGCACAGGCTCCGGACGCGCAGGCTCAGTGGCCATGGCTCATGGGCCCAGCTGCTCCACAGCATGTGGGATCTTCCTGGACTGGGGCATGAACCCATGTCTCCTGCATCGGCAGGTGGACTCTCAACCACTGCGCCACCAGGGAAGCCCTCATTGTAGTTTTGATTTGCATTTCTCTAATAATTAGTGATGTTGGGCATCTTTTTATGCGTTTGTTGGCCATCTGTATGTCTTCTTTGGTGAAATGTCTACTTAGGTCTACCACCCATTTTTTGATTGGGTTACTTGTTTTTTTGATATTGAGCTGCATGAGCTCTTTGTATATTTTGGAGATTAATCCGTTGTCAGTTGCTTCATTTTCAAATATCTTTTTCCCATTCTGAGGGTTGTCTTTTCATTCCCTTTATGGTTTCCTTTGCTGTGCAAAAGCTTTTAAATTTAATTAGGTCCCATTTGTTTTTCATTGTTTTTATTTTCATTACTCTAGGAGGTGGGTCAAAAAAGATCTTGCTGCAATTTGTGTCAAAGAGAGATCTGCCTATATTTTCCTCTAAGAGTTTTACAGTATCTGGTCTTCCATTTAGGTCTTTATACATTTTGAGTTTGTTTTTGTATATGGTGTTAGGGAGTGTTCTTATTTCATTCTTTTACATGTAGCCATCCAGTTTTCCCAGCACCACTTATTGAAGAGACTGTCTTTTCTCTATTGTATATTCTTGCCTCCTTTGTCATAGATTAGGTGTCCATAGGTCCATAGGTTTATCTCTAGGCTTTCTATCTTGTTCTACTGATCTATATTTCTGTTTTTGTGCCAGTACCATACTGTTTTGATTACTGTAGCTTTGTAGTATAGTCTGACATCAAGGAGCCTACTTCCTCCAGCTCCATTCTTCTTTCTCAAGATTGCTTTCACCATTTGGGGTCTTTTGTGTTTCCATAAAAAAATGTAAAATTTTCTGTTCTATTTCTGTGAAAAATGCCCTTGGTAATTTGATAGGGATTTCATTGAATCTGTAGATTGCTTTGGGTAGTATAGTCATTTTCACAATATTGATTCTTCCCATCCAAGAACATGGTATATCTCTCCATCTGTTTGTGTCATCTTTGATTTCTTTCATCAGTATCTTACAACTTTCTGAGTACAGGTCTTTTGCTCAGGTTTATTCCTAGGTGTTTTATTCTTTTTGATGTGATATTAAGTGGGATTGTTTCCTTAATCTCTCTTTCTGATATTTTGTTGTTAGTGTATAGGAATGCAAGGGATTTCTGTGAAATAATTTTGTATCTTATAATTTTACCAGATTCATTGATGAGCTCTAGTAGTTTTCTGGTAGCATCTTTAGGATTTTCTATGTATAGTACCATGTCATCTACAAACAGTGACAGTTTTCCTTCTTCTTTCCTGAATTGGAATCCTTTTATTTATTTTTCTTCTCTGATTGCCGTGGCTAGGACTTCTAAAACTATGTTGAATAAAAGTGGCAAGAGTGGACATCCTTGTCTTGTTGCTGATCTTAGAGGAAATGCTTTCAGCTTTTCATCATTGTGTATGATGTTAGCTGTAAGTTTGCCATATATGGCTTTTATTATGTTGAAGTAGGTCCCCTCTAGCCCACTTTCTGGAGAGTTCTTATATAAATGGGTGTTGAACTTTGTCAAAACTTTATATGTATCTATTGAGATGATCATATGATTTTTATTCTTCAATTTGTTAATATGGTGTATCACATTGATTGATTTGCATATATTGAAGAATCCTTGCATCCCTGGTATAAATTCCACTGGATCAGTGTGTATGATCCTTTTAATATGTTGTTGAATTTGGTTTGCTAGTATTTTGTTGAGGAGTTTTGCATCTATATTCATTGGTGACATTGGCCTGTAATTTTTTGTGTGTGTGATGTCTTGGTCTGGTTTTGGTATCAGGGTGATGGTGGTCTCATAGAATGAGCTTAGGAGTATTTCTTCTTCTGCAATTTTTTGGAAGAGTTTCAGAAGGGTAGGTGTTAACTCTTCTCTAAATGTTTGATAGAATTCACCTGTGAAGCCATCTGGCCCTGGACTTTTGTTTGTTGGAAGATTTTTAATCACATTTTCAATTTCAGTGCTTGTGATTGGTCTGTTCATATTTTTTTACTTCTTCCTGGTTCAGTCTTGGAGGTTGTGTCTTTCTAAGAATTTGTCCATTTCTTCTAGGTTGTCCATTTTATTGGCATATATTTGCTTATAGTAATCTTTTATGATCCTTTGTATTCCTGTGGTGTCTGTTGTAACTTCTCCTTTTTCATTTCTAATTTTATTGATTTGAATCCTCTCTCTTTTTTTCTTGATGAGTCTGACTAAAGGTTTATCAATTTTGTTTATCTTGTCAAAGAACCAGCTTTTCATTTCATTGATCTTTGCTATTGTTTTCTTCATCTGTAATTCTTTTATTTCTGCTCTGATCTTTATGATTTCTTTCCTTCTACTAACTTTGAGTTTTGTTTGTTCTTCTTTCTCTAGTTGCTTTTGGTGTAAGGATAGGTTTTTTATTAATGGTAGGTACTTTAAAATGGAAAATCAGTTCATAACAGTTAGATTAGAGATTATGATCATGTTTTCAGAATTCGCCATTGATAATTCAGCTTTATTGTTTATCCTTATTCATTGCCTATTTTTTATTAGCATACCTCTTTCTTAATTGTTGTGATAGTTCTTCCACATGTACTGCAATTCTTTTCCTGTTTACTTTCTACTTTTTAACTCTCATTTTCCTTTCTATAAAATTGAATCTCTCTAGCATTTTCTTTCACCATTTGGAAGAGGGTATCTCCTACTTATTCTTTAATTTGTGGATTTTCACATTTTTCACACACACACACACAAAAAGCAAAAAGCCAAGTTCAGGCAGCAAGCTAAAATTCCATAAATTTTAACTCCCAAAGACATTATTTGACCATAATATTGCTAATTAATATTAAGAGACCCAGAAAATGCTCAGCTGGCATGGTTCAAAGCCAATGCCTTTATTTGTTTATCTGGTTTCCCAAGGCCCTGAAACTGTATTAGTTAAGTTCTTAAGGGCATTCCTTCCCATTTGGGTTTTTTTTTTTTTTTCATGTCATAGTAAAAATAATAAAAATGAGCATATTAACTTGACTTGTGAGTTACTGGATCAGGAAAAGTATGACACTCAGAACAAGAGACCTTTTGGCTAAAATCATATGAATTTCTTTTTTTCTATATTTTAAAATATAAAATATTATTATTTTGATTATTAGAATTTACTTTATTAAGCTGGTTCCCAATGTCTAGTTATGGGTCAAATCTACAAGTTATTTGAAATGACCACAGGTTAAAATCCATGAAAGGATAGAAAATTACACAAAAATGGCATCATTTATATATGCATATTATGCCCTGTTACTTGGGAAGCCTAGATTTGAAATTGCTCTTTTCTATTTATTTTCCAGAAAAAAATAAGAGAAAGTAAATGAAATAATTAGAGCAAATGTTGAAAAAACATGATGATAAGATGTTCTTTGTTCTGTATTTACCTGTCATTTCCTCCAAGATTCTGAGGCTTAGTACAATGTCAGGACTGTACACATGAAAGCACCTTGAAAGACTAGAATTTATCTTGGTCTTTAGGGATTGGAGGACAGACAGTAGATACTGGCAGAAATGTTTGGCCAACTTAACCTACTTTTCTTTTGATTATATTGAAAATAAAATAAAATTTAAATTAAATTAAATTAAAAATAAAATAGGATCTTAGAATCTCAAATAATTGTAGCTGCCTAAAACTGGATTAACTGAAATTTGGAGAAAACAGAAGGTAAGTTCAAATAACATTTTGATGTTGACTACTTTGCCCATACCCTCCAATTACTCTACCCTTCAGTGAGATGACTTGAAAATAATAGGCACTCAACAAACACGTGTGAACTGGTTAAAGGGGACAGTCCCAAAATCATTAGGTCAGCCTGTTTTTCATGGATTTTTTCTTTTTCTCCATAATCCAGCTCCTCTCACAAGTGTAGTTTAAATACCCAGGACAGAACTCTCAGCTCTGATGAATTTTCATCAAAATTGAGAAAAATAGAGAATTAAATGAGAACAAATTTATTTTGCCACCACAAAAATCCATCACATTTCCTGCCATATATACTAAATATCTTGCTCTCTCATAGCACCTGATGAAGTCTCCGTTTTGTATTGAAATGTATCCTCAACACTTGTGCTTGCTCCTACCTACACAGACTTCAGCCTTCTTCACCCACATGATCAACTTCTCCCTGTCTCTGAGAACATTCCCAGTGGCATTTCAATATGCCTTACTACAGTCCATCTTTCTTGACCCATGACTCCTTCAGCTACAGTACCATTTCTCTCTTCTCTTCACATATAAGAGTTGGTAACTCATGATCTCTATTTTCTCAAACCATTCTAGTTGGAATTTTCCCCACCATTTTAGTTGATCTTGCCAAAATCACCTATGACCACCATCTTACAAAATCTAAACCACTACCTTTCAACAATATGTGACATGAGTGATCACTCATCTCTACTCACTTTTAACAAATATATATTGATCTAAATGCTGGGGATGCAGAAGTAAAAAAAAAAAAAAATAGACAAATACTCCTGCTGTTATGGAGTTTGCACTCTAATAGGAAACCAAAAATAAGCAATATAAAAATAAGTAAAATATGTGCTAAACTAGATAGTGATGAGAGTTAAGAAGAAATATAAACTAGAAAAAGAGAGAAATAAGGAGTATTGGAAGGGGGCTTCAAATTTTAGATAAGAAGATCAGAAGAGGTCTCTCTGAAAGGTGACATTAAAGCAAGGCCTGAAGGAAGAATTTGTCTTATGTAGGGAAAGATAGTTGAAGGCAGAGGGAAAAAAATTTTAAGGCAAGTGTAAAGGCTCTGAAGTATAAATGTGACTGGTATGTTTAAACAAAAGCAAGAATGCCATTACAAAAACGGTGGAGCTGAGGAGGAGGCAAGTGGGTGAACTATGATGAGGATGAATTGTGTGTGAAGATGCAGTTAGCTGATGGGACCTTTGAGACCTTGATCAGAGATACTAATGACGTTCTGAATCAGATCAGAGAAAAACAGGGGAGAATGCTACTTGTGTGACATCTTGCAAATAAATCGAATACTGAGTGCTAAAAAAAAAATAAAAATAAAATGGTGAAGCAAGATGGATAGAGGATGTAAGAGATGAGGTCAGTAAGGAAACTGATGGCCAGACCACAGTAAGTACTTGTTGCTTTTTATTCTAAGTGAGATGAGAAGCTACTGGAAGACTTTAAGCAGTGGAGAGACTGGATCTGATCTGTATTTAACAGAATGACTCCAGCTGCTTTGTTGTGAATAAGTTATAAAAGGGTGAATACAAGAGCAACGAGACCATGAGGCTACTAGTATAATACCCTAGGAAAGAAATGATGCTGGCATGGAAGCACGGTAGTGTGGAAGTAGGAAGAAGCAGTTGGAGTCCAGCTACACTTTTAGAGGTAGAACAGACAGAATTTACCAAAGGATTGGATTGTGGGGAATGAGAGAAAGTGAGAATTAAAGATGACTCCCAAGATTACTGACATGGGAGACAAAGATGATTTACTAAAGTGAAAAGAAATGCAAAACAGAAGGTTTGATGGGGAATTATCTGGATCTCCATTTTGGACAGTTAAGTTTAAGATACCTGTTAATTATCCAAGTGGAAATATAGATATGAGTCTGGAGTTTGGGAAGGAGATTTGGGCTGAATACAAGTTTGGGAAGATATAGAGGAATGAGCAATGGAGACTCAAAAACCACCAAGGTGGGAGGTGAACAGGTGGGTGTGGTCACCTGAAATCAAAGTGAGGAAAGTGTTTCAGTGGGAAACATTCATCAGCACATCAGATGCTACAGGTACATCAAGACAAATGAGTGAGTACTGAACATGAGTTCAACAACATGAACTGGTAGACTGGAGACTTGTGAAAGCCTAACTGGCAAGAAGTCAAAGGAGACTATTAGGTAGAAATTGGACACGGAAAGTGCAAACAAATATTTCAAGCAGTTTTCCTGTAAAAAGAGAGAAAAATGGGATAGTACTAGGATGGGGAAGTGGAATTCAAGAGAAATAATAGCTTGTTTTATGCTGATGGGATAGATTAAATAGTCAGGGAGAAACTGCTGTCAAAGAAGTAAGGGTGAGAGTATGAGGGACTAAAGAAATACCTTTGACTGAGGAAAAGGAGCTGGTAGAGAGTGGATGGGCTGGGCTTAGCAAGCAGCACAGACATGCATTTAACAGGAGAGATGATAGAGTATGTGGGCATCGTGATAGGAAGTGGATGGACTTGTGTAAGTCCTCTTTAGATTGCTTTATTTTTTTCAGTAAAATTGGTATCAAGTTAATCAACTGGGATCAAAGCTGGAGAAAAAAATTGTTGGAGGTTAAAGGAGAGAAGAGAAGATATAAAACAGATACTCAGCAGATGTGGAAAGTGACTTGATGAGAAAATATACAATTACTAGCCAATTTGGCCAGGTAGTAAGAGTCCACTGCAGGAGTAATCATGACTTAAAGTGATACCAGTACATCTTGTAGAAGTTCTAGGTACCTTGCATCATATCCCCTTGGCCTGCTTCTAATTCAGCTGCAGTTGTGGTAAATAATTAACACACATCCTCATAGATTTCCACCTCAGGCCCCTACTGAGTCACTCAGATATTCTTCAAGAGGTCTTTCACTGATACATGGAAATTTGCTGTGCCCTAGCGTAAGATATCCAAGAAGGATGAAAAGGTTAACATCACCAGTTATGGGCTATATTCCATCTGCTCAGAAATTCATATGTTGAAGTCCTAACTTCCAGTATTGCAGAATGTGACTGTATTTGGAAATAGGGCCTTTAGAGAGGTAATTAAGCTAAAATGAGGTCATTAGGATAGGCTCTAATCCAGTAAGACTGGTGTTCTTACAAAATGAGGAAATTTAACTACCAAACTTTTAAAGAAAAGTTAACACCTATCCTCAAACAATTCCCAAAAATTAAAGAAGAAGGTATGCTTAAGGTATACTTCCAAACTCATTCTACAAGGCCAGCATCACCCTGATAACAAAACCAGAAAAAGAGACCACAAAAAAATAAAATTTCAGGCTAATATTGCTGATAATCATAGATGCAAAAATCATCAACAAAATATAAGCAAACCTAATTCAGCAAAACATTAAAAGGATCAGACACTATGATCAAATAGGATTTATCCCAGGGATGCAAGGATGATTCAATATCTACAAATCAATCAATATGATACACACATTAACAAACCAAAAAATGAAAATCATCTGATCATTCAATATATGCAGAATAAGCGTTTGACAAATTCAACATCCATTTACAATAAAAACTCTCCACAGAGTGTGTATACAGGGAACACACATATATGGTAAACCTATAGCCAACATCATATTCAATAGTAAAAACCTGAAAGCATTTCCTCTAAGATCAGGAATAAGACAAGGATGCCCATTCTTACCACTTTTATTCAATATAGTATTGGAATTCCTAGCCACAGCAATCAGAAAAGAAAAATAAAAAAAAGGAATCAAAATTGGGAATAAGTAAACTGTCATTGTTTGCAAATGACAAGATACTATATTTGGAAAATCCTAAAGATGCCACCAAAAAACTATTAGAACTCATCAATTAATTCAGTAAAGTTGCAGGATAAAAAAATAATATATAGGGTTTCCCTGGTGGCATAGTGGTTGGGAGTCCACCTGCCGATGCAGGGGACATGGGTTCGTGCCCTGGCCTGGGAGGGTCCCACATGCCACAGAGCAGCTGGGCCCGTGAGCCATGGCTGCTGAGCCTGCATGTCTGGAGCCTGTGCCCCGCAATGGGAGAGCCACAGCAGTGACAGGCCCATGTAACAAAAAAAAAAAAAAAAAAAAAAAAAACCAAAAAACTAGTATATAGAAATTTGTTGTGCTTTTACTCAATAACAATGAACTATCAGAAAGAGAAACTAAGAAAATAATCCCATTTACCATTGCATCAAAAAATAAAATAAAATACCTAGAAATAAATCTAACCAAGGAGGTAAAAGACCTGCACTCAGAAAACTACAAGACATTGATGAAAAAAATTGAAGATGACACAACTAAATGGAAAGATACACTGTACTCATGGATTGGAAAAATAAATATTGTTAAAATGACCATACCCTTCAAGGCAATCTACAGATTCAATACAATTCTTATCAAAATAGCAATGGCATTTTTCACAGAAGTAGAACAAGTAATTCTAAAATTTCTATGGAAACACAAAAGATCCCAAATAGCCAAAACAATATTGAGAAAGAAGAACAAAGCAGGAGGCTCCCTGATTTCAAACTATACTACAAAGCTCCTGTAATCAAAACAGTATGGTACTGGCAAAAAACAGACACACAGGGCTTCCCTGCTGGTGCAGTGGTTGAGAGTCCACCTGCCGATGCAGGGGACACAGGTTCATGCCCCAGTCCGGGAAGATCCCACATGCCACGGAGCAGCTGTGCCCATGAGCCATGGCCGCTGAGCCTGTGCATCTGGAGCCTGTGCTCCACAATGGGAGAGGCCACAACAGTGAGAGGCCCGTGTACTGCAAAGAAAAAAAACAAAACAAAACAAAAAACAGACACACAGATCAATGCAACAGAAGACAGAGCCCAGAAATAAACCCAGGCTTATGTGGTCAGCTAATCTAAGACAAAAGAGGCAATAATATGCAGTGGGGGAAAAAAGGAGCTCTTCAATAAATAGTGTTGGGAAAACTGGACAGCTACATGCAAAAGAATCAAACTGGACTACTTTCTCTCACCATATACAAAAATAAACTCAAAATCAATTAAAGACTTAAATGTAAGACCTGAAACCATAAAACTCCTAAAAGAATAAACAGGCAATATGTTTTTTGACATTGGTCTTAGCAATATATTTTTGGATATGTTTCCTCAGGCTAGAGCAACAAAAGCAAAAATAAACAAATGGGACTACCTCAGACTAAAAAGCTTTTGCACAGCTAAAGAAACAACAAAACAGAAGGGCCACATACTGAATTGGAGAAGATATTTGCAAATGATATACATTAAGAAGGGTTAATATCCAAAATATATAGAGAATTCATACAACTCAACATCAAACAACCAACAACAACAACAACTCGATTAAAAATGGGCAGAGGGCCTGAATAGACATTTTTCCAAAGAGGACATACAGATGGCTAATAGACATATGAGATGCTCAATGTCACTAATCATCAGGGAAACACAAATCAAAACCACAGTAAGATACCACCTCACACCTGTCAAGAATGGCTATTATCAAAAAAACAACAAATAACAATTGTTGGTGAGGATATGGTGTAACGGGAACCCCTGTGCACTGTTGGTGGGAATGCAAATTGGTACAACCACTATGTAGAACAGTATGGATGTTCCTCAAAAAATTTTAAAAAGAGCTACCATACAATCCAGAAATTCAACTCAAAGTATTTTTTTCTAAGAAAAAAACCCACTAACTCAAAAAAACATATGCATCCCTATGTTCATTGTAGTGTTATTTACAATAGCCAAGATACAGAAACAACGTAAGTGTCCATTGATAGATGAATGGATAAAGAACACACACACACACACACACACACACACACACACACACAGGAATATTATTCAGTCACAAAAAAGAATGAAATCTTGCCATTTGCAACAACATGGATGAAACTAGAGGGTATTATGCTAAGTGAAATATATCAGGCAGAGAAAGACAAATACCATATGATTTCACTTATACATGAAATCTAAAAAACAAAACAAATTAACAAACATAACAAAACAGAAACAGACTCATAGATACAGAGAACAAACTGGTGGTTGCCAGAGAAGAGGTGGGTGAGAGGATGAATGAAATAGGTGAGGGAAATTAAGAGGTGCAAACTTCCTGTCATAAAATAAATGTTACAGGATGTAATGTACAGCACATATAATAAAGCCAATAATATTACAATAATGTTGCAATTCTTAAAGTCATCTTTGATTCCTATTTTTTCTCAGACTTCACACATCCAAATGATTGGAAATGTTATTGTGTCTACCTTTTTAATACATATGCAGAAATGAAGAAGAATTGATAAACTTAGAAGATTACCCATGTATAATGAGTCTAAGAAATGATTATCAACAGCAACTAATAACCCAAAGAAAAACCATCAGAATTATATGCCTCCTAAGTGTGATGTAAGTACACAATACCATCTCTGAAGCTTTCTTGCCAGAAAACCAACTCTGAATTGAATCAAGTCTCTAGACATAACCACAAATTTTAAAGAATTTATAAGAGATAGAAGAACTTATTACCAATAAATTAACCAATAAGGGTACTATTAACATGATCTAGAATGTGGCAAACACAAAAAGAAAAAGCGATCCAATGTCTTCTAAACATAAACTCTAAGAGGAAAAGAAAGAGATGAGAGAGAAAAATCAAACCTAAAGATTAAAAGATTTAAGGTACACAGCAATACACCTCCACAAATACAACATGCGGATCTTGTCTGAATACTGATTCAAACACAAAAATTCAAAAATTACAAGACAATTGGGTAAATTTACACATTGAATAGATATTTGATATCCAGTATATAATTAGTATTTTAGGCATGATAATTATATTTCAGTTGCACTTTTAAATAGTCTTTATCTTTTATAGATATATACTGAAATAAATATAAAGTAAAAAATATTATACCTGGTGATTGTTTCAAAGTAATCAATAGAGAGAGGTGGAAGGGATGGCCACAGATGAAAACAGATTGACCACGAGTGAAGAACTCTGAAGGTGGGTAATGAGGATTATTCTACTTCTCTCTACTTTTGTTTAGGTTTAAATTTTTTGATAATAAAAATATTTTTAACTCTATTAAAATTTACTATTATGATAACTAAAAAAGGCAGTGAAAACATTATTATAGAGATGGCAGCAAAGGACTGACTTAAAGAACTAATAGTATTTTTATTGACATAACACTAATAGAAAAACAATACATTCTGAGAAATAGAATAATAAAGTACTCTTGCCAAAACTTTATTTGAATTTCTTTTAGGGATAGCTTTTTATTTTAAAAAAAAAATTGTTAGGACAAACAACTATAATGACTTTTCATTAGTAAAAAAAAAAAAAAACTATTTTCAGATTCAGCATACAGGTAAAATTCAATTCATAACTTTCTGAAAGCAGGCTAGAGTACTTTCCCCTCTCTTTTCTCACTTCATACCACATGATTTCATGCTATTTTTAAAGATACAAAATTTGCCAAGTGGAAAATGTTTTGATGTGCTGTAAAAGATAAACAGCTTTTTTTTTTTTTCCAGGAGTGTTATACACATTAACCTGTTTTGCTTTCTGAGTCTTAATCACATGTGCAATTGTTCATATCTTTTGACTTACTTTGCCCTGATGAAGGAAAAACCATGCTTGTGGGGAATTTCAGTCATTGAAGTCCTCCAAAGATGCAGCTCCTATAATCAGCCCATGCTCAATGCCAGTTATTACCAAAACAGTCCTCCATCATCAGGGCTGTTGAAAAGCTTCTGCAAAGCAGACAATTGGCTTGTCTCGATAGCAGCTGCCGATTGTCATCCCCTCAGTTTGAAACTCAAGGTCCTGCTTTGGTGTGGAGGCAGAGCTTGCTTGGCAGGTGAAAGATTGCTGAATGGAGACAGCAGTGTCAAATGGAATATGTCTGAAGCCTGTGAGAACAAGGTCACCCTGACCCTCAGTGAAGACCACAAAAAAACCCAGGGACACTGTTCTTCAGATGTGGACTTCAAACCGAAAGGAAAGTGGGCCACAATTACCAAAACTTTTCTCAACCTTCAGGTTAGAGCCTGGAAAATAGAATCAAAGGTCCTCCTCATTTTCTCCTCACCATCCTCCTTACCCAAGCATTGGTTTGCAATGTAGTCAGAAGGCAATAGTAAAATATAGTAACACTGATGAACTTAAATAAGGATGCTTTGCCGTCATGGAAGACCAGCGCTGTATACACTTTACCAAAGATTGCAGATATTCTTTCTGCTTAATCCACATCACAATCATATAAATTAGCTATGACTAACGAACCACATTTCGTGGGTGACAAGATGAGACGTGCCATCTCAGGGACCTGCCCGTGAGTAGACCGCACATTAAATAAAGAGGAACATGCTTTCTCAGGCTTGACTCCTTCAGTCCTTATGCCATGCACTCTTATGGCAGCTGTTCAATGTGGTGAGGACCAATCCATCTGCCTTACTGCAGTTTTCTCACCCTCCTCTCCCCTAATGCTACCTAAGCCCCAAAAGTGTAGAACTTCAAACTATTCTCTAACTACCCTGGTTGAAGCCTCAGTGGAGAAGCCTCCACCTCTCAAGGGCAGCCCAGGACCATGCAGTGATTCGGGGCATCCTGAGGTTCACTCTTGTGGCTGGATGGCAAGAACTCTGTATGGGGTAGGAATGTACTACCTACCCCATGAACCAGCACACCGGAAAACTATTGGAAAAATGTTTACATTTTTCCAATAAAATCCAGACAATAAATTTGGTTCCTTTTATATTTTTAATACTGCAAATATGTTTGTGATTAAAACAAAATAATGTCTGTCACAAGGAAATAGAATATACATAGGATTCAACAGTTTCAGGATCCCTTGTCAAAAAATATTGCATAACTTTAACATAATAATTTGGCACTATCTAGAAGCCAGAAAGTCCATAAAATGTAACATGGGTTTTAGCTTATAAGGATGATATCTGAAGACATGTAAGCCAGTATTTATAACCAGATGACTAGGCAGTTCAAAAAGTCATGGACACCAGTACTGCTAAAAGGAGATCAAGGAAAGATGCACATTTTCTGTCAATGAAAGTAGTTCCCAGGTTTGCATAGGAACACAGCCTTGTGGGACTTTGTAGGAGGCCCATAACTGTCCCTAAAAATAGGGAACATTCAAATTTTCTTCCCTCAAGTGTTAAGAGTAATCGTTTAAATAACTTACATAATGAATAGTTTGTAAAGATAACACAAAGGAACATCGTGAAAGTGTGGTTAGAATATTAGATTGGATAGTTAGGCTTACTTTAAGAAGTTTAAATTTTATTTAGAAGAGAGAAAGAGGAAGAGGCCACTTGTTATCCCCGATTCACCTGCTCTTTCTCATATTCATGCTTTCACTTGAGGATGGTACTCATCAAATTTGGACTTAAGGAAACAATGAGAACCTTTCAAGATTCTGCTGAACTTCAGCTCCTTCCCAGATCATTCTATCAAAACACTCTCCCTTTAACAAAGTTCTCATACCTATGAACTGAACCATCACTTACTGTATATTCTAATCATCACTGGATAATAAATAAAGTTCATTGAAAGAGATGACAGACATATTTTATGCATCCTAAAAAAAAATCAACGTTATTGCCATTCCTATAATAAGTAATGAAGAAAGAATCTAAATTATTTGATCTACCTTATAAAGGAAAACACATATAAGGTAAATAAATATTCTGGGTGATTATATAGAAAATAATAAAGATTATTAAGAAAGATTAGAACACTTTTGAGGATTAAAGCAGTTCTAAATGCATACTAGTAATTATTTTTTCTAGTTATCAAATGCACTTGATACTGTGATTGAGGTAGACTGCGAGTTACGAATTTTATTCTGGCGACCTTGAGTTTTTAGTAAACTAAGATTCTCCTATTCAGTTTCACACTATAACATTTGTTATATAGTATACTGTCATCATTCCACTGAAGAAATTTTGCCAAATTGGTACATTTATATTTACATTCTCACAGGTGAATTCTATCAAACATTTAGAGAAGAGCTAACACCATTCCTTCTCAAACTCTTCCAAACTATAGCAGAGGGAGGAACACTCCCAAACTCATTCTATGAGGCCACCATCACCCTGATACTAAAACCGGACAAAGATGTCACAAAGAAAGAAAACTACAGGCCAATATCACTGATGAACACAGAGGTAAAAATCCTCAACAAAATACTAGCAAAGAGAATCCAACAGCACATTAAAAGGATCACACACCATGATCAATTGGGGTTTACCCCAGGAATGCAAGGATTCTTCAATATATGCAAATTACTCAACGTGATAAATCATATTAACAAATAGAAGGAGAAAAAAAACATATGATCTTCTCAATAGCTGCAGAAAAAGCTTTTGACAAAATTCAATGCACATTTATGATAAAAACCTTCCAGAAAGTAGGCATAGAGAGAACTTACCTCAACATAATAGAGGTCATATATGACAAATGCACAGCCAACATCATTCTCAATGGTGAAAAACTGAAAGCATTTCCACTAAGATCAGGAACAAGACAAGATTGACCACTCTCACCACTATTCTTCAACATAGTTTTGGAAGTTTTAGCCACAGCAATCAGAGAAGAAAAAGAAATAAAAATAATCCAAGTCAGAAAAGAAGAAGTAAAACTGTCACTGTTCGCAGATGACATGATACTATACATAGAGAACCCTAAAGATGCCAGCAGAAAACTACTAGCTAATCAAAGAATTAGGTAAAGTAGCAGGATACAAAATTAATGCACAGAAATCTCTTGCATTCCTATACATTAACAATGAAAAATCTGAAAGAGAAATTAAGGAAACACTCACATTTACCATTGCAACAAAAAACAATAAAATACCTAGGAATAAACCTACCTAAGGAGACAAAAGACCTGTATGCAGAAAATTATAAGACACTAATGAAAGAAACTAAAGATGATACAAACAGATGGAGAGATATACCATGTTCTTGGATTGGAAGATTCAACATTGTGAAAATGACTATACTACCCAAAGCAATCTACAGATTCAATGCAATCCTTATCAAGCTACCGATGGCATTTTGCACAAAACTACAACAAAAAATTTCACAATCTGTATGGAAACATAAAGACCCCGAATAGCCAAAGCAATCTTGAGAAAGAAAAACAGAGCTGGAGGAATCAGGCTCCCGGACTTCAGATTATACTACAAAGCTACAATAATCAAGACAGTATGGTACTGGCACAAAAACCAAAATATAGATCAATGGAACAGGATAGAAAGCTCAGATAAACCCACACACATACGGCCAGCTTATCTTTGATAAAGGAGGTCAGGAATATACAATGGAGAAAACACAGTTTCTTCAATAAGTGGTGCTGGGAAAACTGGACAGGTACATGTAAAAGAATGAAATTAGAACACTCTCTAACACCATACACAAAAATAAATGCAAAATGGATTAAAGACCTAAATGGAAGGCCAGATACTGTAAAACTCTTAGAGGAAAATATAGGCAGAACTCTCTTTGACATAAATCACAGCAAGGTCTTTTTTTGACCCACCTCCTAGAGTAATGAAAATAAAATCAATGAAAAACAAATGGGACCTAATTAAATATAAAAGCTTTTGCACAGCAAAAGAAAGCATAAACAAGATGAAAAGACAACACTCAGAATGGGAGAAAATATTTGCAAATGCAGCACCGGACAAAGGATTAATTTCCAAAATATACAGGCAGCCCATGCAGCTCAATATCAAAAAATCAAACAACCCAACTCAAAAATGGGCAGAAGACCTAAATAGACATTTCTCCATAGTAGATAAACAGATTGCCAACAAACACATGAAAGGATGCTCAACATCACTAATCATTAGAGAAATGCAAATCAAAACTACAATGAGGTATCATCTCACACCAGTCAGAATGGCCATCAAAAAAAATCTGCAAACAATAAATTCTGGAGAAGGTGTGGAGAAAAGGGAACCCTCTTGCACTGTTGACAGGTAGGTAAATTGATACAGCCACTATGGAGAACAGTACAGAGGTTCCTTAAAAATCTAAAAATAGAACTACCATATGACCCAGCAATCCCACTACTGGGCATATAACCTGAGAAAACGATAATTCAAAAAAAGTCATGTACCACAATGTTCATTGAAGTTCTATTTACAATAGCCAGGACATGGAAGCAATCTAAGTGTCCATCAACAAAAGAATGGATAAAGAAGATGTGGCACATATATACAATGGAATATTACTCAGCCATAAAAAGGAATGAAACTGAGTTATTTTTAGTGAGGTGGATGGACCTAGAGTCTGTCATACAGAGTGAAGTAAGTCAGAAAGAGAAAAACAAATACCATATGCTAAGACATAAATATGGAATCTAAAAAAAAAAAAAAAAAAAAGAAAGTTCTGAAGAACCTAGGGGCAGGACAGGAATAAAGACTCAGACCTACTAGAGAATGGACTTAAGGACACTGGGAGGGAGAAGGGTAAGCTGGGATGAAGTGAGAGAGTGGCATGTACATATATACACTACCAAATGTAAAACAGATAGCTAGTGGGAAGCAGCCACATATCACAGGGAGATCAGCTCGGTGCTTTGTGACTACCTAGAGGGGTGGGATAGGGAGGGTGGGAGAGAGACGCAAGATGGAGGAGATATGGTGATATATGTTTATGTACAGCTGATTCACTTTGTTATACAGCAGAAACTAACATACCATTGTAAAGCAATTATACTCCAATAAAGATGTTTAAAAAAATAAAAAATAAAATAAAATACAGGGGAAAAATAAAAATGAATTTACATCCTAATGTTATAAAATGCAAAAAGATTATTGAGCAGAACTGCATGAGATTTTCATCCCAAGAGCGTTTTAAGAACTAGATAAGCAAATAAGTATAACCAGAGTCTAAGAGAATTCAAAGGAGCCGGAGTATGAGTTTCCTTCCCACTCCTTGATCCTCAATTTAACCCACTTGTGTTACGAAGAGTAGTGTGTATGTTAAGAATTTTTTCATGATTATAATTAACATTATGAAAAACTCATTTACATAAATTGGCAAATAATTTACATAGTCATCAAAGGTCTACCAAACAAAAACTTGCTTAAAAAAGGCAAACTCAGAGCCCTGGAGACTTAAACTTAGTATGTTCTACCCAAATTTGCTGAATGACCTTTAAGCCATTTATCTCCTCTTTATCAATTCTTTCAAGTGAAAAAGTGAGATAATAATTCCTAGCTACGTCACAGAGTTGGTGTAAACATTAAATAAAACAATGAATATTCATGATCTTCATAAAGCATAAAATGCTTACCCAACATAAATCATTATTTTTATCGTGTGAGCAGAATGAGAAAGGAAAGTTTGAGGTCTCCAGCTAATTGTCTTTAAAATCTGAAACACATGTTGTATGAATTATCCTTTTGTGTATTGCTCTCTCTCTCTCTTTTTAAGAATTCTTGAGTGATGGATGATACAGATCTGAAAATCATTATGCTGGAATATTTCCAGCCCTCCCAGCCACAAAAATGTGTCTGTGTATTGCTGCAACTCCCTAATGGTATTAATAGAAGCAGAGGTTCTAAAATATTGTTATGAACTTTTTAAAGGTTCCATTATTTCTAATTGGTTCATGGATGTTTAAGAAAAATAGTGAGTTTAGTTTGAAGCAACTCAGAATGACAAAATGAGACTTTACTCAAAGCCCCTATGTAATTTCAACTCAATTCTAGAGTCATCTGATAAGTTATGTCAATTATTTCAATAGGCAATAAAGAAATTAAAACAGGACATTACATGGGAATTCTCCTTATCATTCTGGACACAGTATTTTGGGAGAAAACTGTTTAACAACTAAACTGTCAGTAGTGAAACTACACCAGCTTATAAATAAATCAGAGATATTTTTTGCCAGTGGGCTCCAAAGTGGGGTACACATACACCAGAAGATATACAAGAGAAGCTACAGAGGTATTGGAGAACATACTAGAACTTCCAATATTTATTCAAAAGTCAGTGATCAAGCTCTATTAATATTTTATATTTAAACTTACAAATTATATTTTACTAACATAAATAAATATACCTGTATTTATGTTGCTGGGTGCAAGTTTGTTCAAATAGTTCTTATTGATAGAGTCGCAAATCAAAAATTTTGGAGAAGAACAGATTTAGACAATAAGGAAAATTTTACATTAGGTTACATTCTCTCTAGAAGTTACTCTAGCAACTTCTTAGGACAACAGTAGTCTACAAAGAAAAAATCATATTAAATAACAATTTTAAGAGTAGAAAATGACCCATGGGTCTAATTCAGCATTACTTAAAATGGGTAAAGGTAACTATGAGGAAAATAAGAAAGAAAACAGAAGAATGAGAGAAAGAGGAAGGAAGGAAGGAAGGGGGAGGGAGGTAGAGAGGAAGGGAGGGAGGGAGGAGAGATAGAGAGGATTGGGGGAAGGAGAGAAGAGGAAGGGGAAAAGGATGAAAATTTTCTGGAAGAGGAAGCGGAAATAGTGTAGGAGTAAAGGCTAGTGATTTACTATTAAACAATGACAAAAAAAGAAAACATTTTAGCAGCTGATATACTGTTTTGAAATTTCCCTGACTTCAGAAAACCATCTTCTATGGTTTCCTCAACTAGAAACAGTCCAGAAAATTCAGGTGCAAACTGGTGTGAAAGCAAGTTTTCTCTAGTGTGAAAATGAAGTGAATAGAGCTGCTATTCACATATTTTCTGCCATGTTGTTCTGCCTCTAGTTCTGTACAGTCTCTGGTCTGAAGAAGGAGGCAACAAGCCACTGTGAGTCTTACTTCTTCCTGGAAACTATGAGTTGTACAACTGGATACAAATCATAGTTCAAGACCATTAAACCAAGAACCAGAGAACTTGGACTCTAGAACTATTTCTGTCAGAGTATAACCTTAACAATGCATTAACTTGAAAAGGTGGGGTTGTGTCCCTTCTGTAGAACCCTAATGTTGTCACTGATTTCTAAGTTCACAGCTCTAATTGATCCTATATTATTTCATGACATTAATTTGAAATGTGACTGTTGGGGAAAACTTGTACAGCATGTAAGTCTCTGTGATTTATTATATTATTTCCTCTATGAACTGCCATATGTACCAAATGTGAACATGAAATTCGTTCATACATTCATTTAGAAAGTATTTATTGATCCCCTAAGATTTGTCAGGTACTGTGCTAAATTCTTCACCTACAACAGTGATTAGAAATATATTTTTCCTGTACTCACAGAGCTTAGGGGCTGCTGGAAAGCAATTATACAAGTAATATGCTAAGGACTATGATGTGGATTCAGGGTGTGTAGAGCCACACAGCAGAATATTTAATCTTGATTTAAACAGTTAAAAATTCCTGGAAGAATCAACTAATAAATCACCCTGAAATATGAATAAGAATTGGCCCAAGAAGTATGATGAGCAGCACAAGATAAAAAGAAATCATTGGCGCCATACAGAGCAAGAAGAGACACATTTAGAAATCAAAAGTCAGGGCTGCCATGTTTGCATCTCTGGGGAGAACCTCTGAAGTCATAGCCCGCTTGGCATCCCTTGAGCTGTGCAGTCTACAGTATACGCGGTGTAAGACACACCTCTTCCAGACTTAGTTCATTATGGTTGGGTGAGAAGTGTGAATGTGGACATTGAGAGGTAAAAAAGGTCAAATATAAAAGGACAATATAATCAAAGTGTTGGAGTTTGGGTCGAAGTATTTTAAGCAGAGAAAGGAAACATAATCATATCACCAATTTGCAGTGACTCTCCCTGTATCTTGTGTCTGAGGCTCTTCCAGATTCCAAGCTACCATGCCAGCCCATGTGCACCTAATAAAAGCCTGGCTGGGTTTGCCTTTCCCCAACAAAGTTTCTCTGCCTATGTCAAGCATGTTCCTGTGACTGCCTGGGTACCCACATGCAGTAAATATGCTGAGGGGTGAAAGTAGCTTCATTATCTGCTAGGATCAGCCTTTCTGTACTTTATCGCATTTTGACATTTTTACTTCCACAGCTCTTTGATACTTTTAAGGAAAAAATTGACTCTTTAGTTTAGACAATGTTGTTTCATTGTTACAGCAAGAGTAATGCTCTTTCCCGATATATTCTGAGGTACTACAAACTAACTGAGGGTAGAACTCACTACTTCCATTTTTTTCTGTTTGGAGAGGTTCCCTATACGGCATTCTTCACTTAGGAAAGCTCCAAACAATGCCAGATTATTACAGCCCTGATTATCTAACAAACATGCCATCCTATATTACACATTTACATACATTTATAAATCCATTATGTGGGCAAACAGTGTAGTCGACATTTTTCCCTTTAGGGATCATCAACAAGTTACAGTAAAGTAAGTGCTTTCCAAGTGTGAATGACAATGGTCAATCTGTTTACTCCTTTGACATTATGAAGATCATGATAATGGCTAAAGCCTGTGTAATGGATACCCGATGGGCACACATTCTCATAACCCATCCTTTTACTTAGGCACACAATCAGCTGCAAGCATTTGTAACCTGACAGCTGATGCTTCGGCTTCTTCTATAGTTCTCATCTGCATCCCTGGGGCTTCTCTGTCACCACCTCATCGGACTCCTTTAAGGACTGGCAGAGATTTTTTAAGGAACATCCATACTGTTCTCCATAGTGGCTGTATCAGTTTACGTTCCAACCAACAGTGCAAGAGGGTTCTCTCTTCTCCACACCCTCTCCAGCATTTATTGTTTGTACATTTTTTGATGATGGCCATTGTGACCGGTGTGAGATGATATCTTTTTGTAGTTTTGATTTGCATTTCTCTAATGATTAATGATGTTGAGCATTCTTTCATGTGTTTGTTGGCAACCTGTATATCTTCTTTGCAGAAATGTCTATTTAGGTCTTCTGCACATTTTTGTATTGGGTTGTTTGTTTTTTTGATATTGAGCAGCATGAGCTGCTTGTAAATTTTGGAGATTAATCCTTTGTCAGTTGCTTCATTTGCAAATATTTTCTTCCATTCTGAGGGTTCTCTTTTCATCTTGTTTATGGTTTCCTTTGCTGTGCAAAAGCTTTGAAGTTTCATTAGGTCTCATTTGTTTATTTTTATTTTCATTTCCATTTTTCTAGGAGGTGGGTCAAAAAGGATCTTGCTGTGATTTATGTCATAGAGCATTCTGCCTATGTTTTCCTCTAAGAGTTTGATAGTGTCTGGCTTTCCATTTAGGCCTTTAATCCATTTTGAGTTTATTTTTGTGTATGGTGTTAGGGAGTGTTCTAATTTCATTCTTTTAGATGTAGCTGTCCAGTTTTCCCAGCACCACTTATTGAAGAGAATGTCTTTTCTCCATTGTATATTCTTGTCTCCTTTATCAAAGATAAGGTGACCATATGTGCGTGGGTTTATCTCTGGGCTTTCTATCCTGTTCCATTGATCTATATTGCTGTTTTTGTGCCAGTACCATACTGTCTTGATTACTGTAGCTTTGTAGTATAGTCTGAAGTCAGGAAGCCCAATTCCTCCAGCTCCATTTTTCTTTCTCAAGATTGCTTTGGCTATTCAGGATCTTTTGTGTTTCCATACAAATTGTGAAAATTTTTGTTCTAGTTCTGTGAAAAATACCAGTGGTAGTTTGATAGGGATTGCAGTGAATCTGTAGATTGCTTTGGGTAGTATGGAGGTTCCTTAAAAAACTCAAAATACAACTACCATACGACCCAGCAATCCCACTACTGGGCATATACTCTGAGAAAACCATAATTCAAAAAGAGTCATGTACCAAAATATTCATTGCAGCTCTATTTGCAATAACCAGGACATGGAAGCAACCTAAGTGTCCATCAACAGATGAATGGATAAAGAAGATGTGGCACATATATACAATGGAATATTACTCAGCCATAAAAAGAAACAAAATTGAGTTATTTGTAATGAGATGGATGGACCTAGAGTCTATCATACAGAGTCAAGTAAGTCAGAAAGAGAAAAAGAAATACCGTATGCTGACACATACATATGGAATCTAAAAAAAAAAAAAAAGGTCATGAAGAACCTAGGGGCAAGACGGGAATAAAGACACAGACCTACTAGAGAATGGACTTGAGGATACGGGGAAGGGGAAAGGTAAGCTGGGACAAAGTGAGAGAGTGGCATGGACATATATACACTACCAAACATAAAATAGATAGCTAGTGGGAAGCAGCTGCATAGCACAGGGAGATCAGCTCAGTGCTTTGTGACCACCTAGAGGGGTGGGATAGGGAGTGTGGGAGGGAGAGAGATTCAAGAGGGTAGAGATATGGGGAAATATGTATAACTGATTCACTTTGCTATAAAGCAGAAACTAACACACCATTGTAAAGCAATTATACCCCAATAAAGATGTTAAAAAAGAAAGAAAAAAAAAAGAACTGGCAGAGACACTCTGACTCATGCACAAAGCTGAGGTGTGGGGAAGCTAACACCACAGGGCAATCCTTGACCAACTAGGAATGAAGGGAAGCAGTGGATAAACACTCCCTTCTGTCATGTCTTGCTGACCATGTCTGAAGCACAGCTCCTCAAGGGTCTCTAGGAGGATTGCGCTCCTGTCATCCACAGAGGTGATTAGCTCAATGAAATACCCTTGTATGGGCTTTCTCTCTTGCCCTGTGTCACTCTTCCCAGGGCCCTAGGACTCTTTCTTGGGATCACTTCTCAGAATAAACTGCCTGTATGTAAGCTCTCATATGAAGCTCTGCTTTTGGGGGCATCAATGTTAAAACAGCCTGGGAGGGTTGACCAACAATTATAGATGGAAGAAAATAGAGATGGAGGCAGTTCATGATTTCAGAGATGTGAAAAGACTAAAACCATCACCACTGTGTCAGGCAACAACATATCGTTACAGAAAATATCTCTAACAACCTATTTAGTGCATTCATTTCCTACAGTGACACATCCCATGCTGACAGTATCTGAATGAATAGTTTTAAAATTTAAAAATGCCAAATGTTTTTAGAAAAGTTGGGACATACTTTGAAATATTTCTATCTTAAATGTTAACACTTTAAAACACATACAAAATGATCAACTGCATAAAATAGTGCTATTCAAAAATATTGTAAAAAAAATATATTGTAGAACTCAAAAAATTCACAGAGCACCACAGGTTGTTATATCTGATAAGACACAAATGTTTTGTAATGTGTAATGAAGATCCACCTTCACGTGTGTGTGTGTGTGTGTGTGTGTGTGTGTGTGTGTGTATGTGTATGTGTCCCAGGCAAAAGAGCCTTCTTACTCCAATCTACCCTAAACCACCTACAAGCCCGGAATGGAGGAATGGAGACTATGATGAGGGTGAATGTGGCCACTCAAATGACAGCTGGAAGGCTGGGCAGCCATGGTGACACCGAGGAGTAGCTGATTTCCATCAACCCCTCACTCCCACTATTCTCCTCAAATAAAGCTACTACTACTGTTATCTGTGTTATTATTCATATTCTACTACTAATAATAATAATAATCTTTTATATGGACAATTGATATTTTATTAGTAAATTTTTAATAAAAACCTTTTTGGAAAACATTTCTATTTTTTTATCTCTAACCTAAAATATAAATAAAAATTTAAGCAAGTACAGCTCTAAGACAAGTCCTCCAGGTATCTCTTCTTTCCTGACAGGTCATATCTGATTGTTGCTCCCGTAGAGAAGTACCAGGATCAACAAGTAGAGCAGCAACCTCAGTGAGACATGATGGTGGAGTGAAACAAAGCAATTCAATAAGAATGGAGTTAAAGCTAAAGATGTGAAAGATATTTAAGGAACTTGGTGATTGATTAGATGTGAGGGATGACATATAATCTAGCACATATTATAAGACATTAGTTTTATATTCCCTTCCAATCCATTTCTAAGAATAGCTGCTAGTGAACTGCTTTGTGTAGATGACAAGGCGTCTTAATTAGGGTGAAAAAAAACTTGGGTGATCAAGAGAGAAGGACCTGGGAAAAGCACAGAAATGACAATCATTCAATCTGTGTAGAGGATTAAAGACAGAAAAGGCATTTGTAATCAGATAAAGTCTGACCAAGAGAAGTACAGTCAACTCATATCTAACTGGAATAAATACAGCTTCTCTTGGACCAAACCCTCATAAAATGCTGGATTTCACTGATTTTTCATGTAACTCACTGGTTCTCAATGAGGGATGAATCCACCTAAGGGCATTTGGCACTGTCTGGAAATATTTTGGGCTGTACTGGAGGGTACTACACAGTGGCCAGGGATTTGCCAAACATCCTATAATGCACAGGACATCCCTCTACAACAAAGAATTATCCAGCACAAAATATCAATAGTGTCAAGGTTGAAAAACCCTGGAACCCACTGACATCAGAAATATGAAATCCAACATATAGGCACTTGTTATGTTGTGGAAGTCACTAGGAAAAGTAAGTCACAGGCCCTGCCATGAAGAAGAGAATATTTAAATTCATTAATTTTCAATATAAAAGCAGGTATTAATAGTTCAGATAATAACAGTAAGTATGCCATAAATCACTATGTCTATGATTGCTGAATAAATGGTACCAATGATAAGTGCTCTGGGCAGTTGGTAGATTTTTCTAGATTGGAGAGCAAAAATCAGCCTAGAAAAGACTACAGTTATCTTGTGAACAAGGCAAAACCTGAGGGATCCTGAGAAGAGATAAGTTAAGCTTTAGCTCCTCAAAGAACAAGAGGTCATGTGACAGATGCAACAGCACACACCTGAGCCTGATTTGGGGAAAGTTCAAAAGTTGTCCAGAGAATGAAGGATATACTTCTTTGCTTAACCATAGAGCCAATTAGGCTAGTAAATAGTTTAAGGCCAGATTGTAGAGAGTCCTATTTTGTTTAACTAGAGGTGGAGTTTGGAGCAGTAGACTAACGAAATGAAATCTGTATTTTAGGAAACAGAATTATGTGACAGTGAGTAGAATTGACTATCGGAAGCACTGTGAGCAAAGAGAGAACTCAAGATGGATACAGTGTTCGTGGTATGACAATAGATTCTAGCACCAAAATGGTGGCTCTGAGAAAGAAGAAAGGAGGGATAAGAAAGGCAACTTGAGGAGTGAAGAATGGACAGGACTATTCAGAACTTATAAGGGCAAAGAAGAGTACATCAATGAAAGCAATTTGTTTTATTTAAAAGATTATTAAAAATTGACCTAAGCTGGGCTTCCCTGGTAGCGCTGTGGTTGAGAATCTGCCTGCCAATGCAGGGGACACGGGTTCGAGCCCTGGTCGGGGAAGATCCCACATGCCGTGGAGCAACTAGTCCCGTGAGCCGCAACTACTGAGCCTGCGCATCTGGAGCCTGTGCTCCGCAACAAGAGAGGCCGCGATAGTGAGAGGTCCGCGCACCGCGATGAGGAGTGTCTCCCACTTGCCGCAACTAGAGAAAGCCCTCGCACAGAAACGAAGAGCCAACACAGCCAAAAATAAATAAATAAATAAATAAATAAAATTAAAAAAAAAAAAGAAAGAAAATTTGACCTAAGCCAATCTGATCTTTCATCCACTGTGATTCTTTTTGCAAATAATGGTAGATTCTGGTAATTATAAGTAACGGTGCTTTATACAATGATGATGATGATGATGACAACAACAACAAAGACAGTAATTATATCACCTATCTCTTAGGCACCGTAGAGAATTCTCTTGGCCTCACCTGGCTCTTATTCCAGTCCCTGGGCAGTGCCAGTCCTGCATAAACTCTCTCCAGCTTCCTGTAGGTGCCTCCTGACAGTGCCTTGTCCCAGGTCTGTACTGTATGTCTCCTCCCTCCTTACCCAGGGCTTTGCTGAGTGGAATCCCATAGTAATCTACTTGATGCCCATATTTGTACAATCTGAAAGTACATGGGAGTTAGTACTCCATGGGGGCACACATTAACCAATCAAGGATGGAAGCCAGTAGATATATACTCTCTATCCCCTCCCCCGTCTACAGGGGATCCCAGAGCAGAGTTTCTACTGCTTCCCAGGTGGTCCTATTAGATCAAGAAACCAATCACCTGCACCTATTAAGTGGCCAACTTAATGAGGCATCCTTACATTGCCTTTTGCTTCCTTTTGCTTCCTTCCACCTGTCACTCTCACCTGGATCTCTGTGGTCACACATTCCAATTAAGCACTTGCCTTTAACTCTTGTTTCAGGTCTGCTTTATGAAGAACCCAGGTAAACGCAATGGTGATGATGATGATATGATGATGATGGCAGTAATAACTAATATTGTTGATATTGCTAAGTGTCAGTCACTATTACAAGCACTTTCACCCTTGTTACAATCCTATATGGTTGGTATTATTATTCCCGATTTTACAGATGAAGAAACTAAGGCTAAGAGAGGTTCCTGCTTTTCTTCTTTGATAAGTTATTTGACAGTGACTTGTTGATGAGCCTACAGATACGTATTCTTTTTCCCTCTCCAAACAAAACAAGAGAAAAAAAGGGGGAAAATAGATGGCTACATTAAATGGATATTTCTAGTTTGTTTTGGTAACAGAAGTAACACTGATTCCTGAATACATTACAAAGTAGACTTTGAAATTACCTATTATTCATTATCATCTCATTAATTCTAGTGGTGAAATAATTTATTTATGACTATCCTTCTTTTGAGAAGGTATCATCAATATAAGATTGTTTTCTAAAATTTTAGAAATAATGACAGTTCTGGGGACAAAATAGCAAACACCTTGTTGAGTAACAAAGTCACATCTTTCAGGTATATGTTAGCTGTTTCTGGCAGTCTTCGGTATTTTAGGGATATCTTAATGATGAATCTCCAAATTATATTATGAAAAATGAAGTAAATATATATGCATGAAACATTGTTTACATTTCTCCCCGAGGTACTTAATTTTGTGCTTGTGCCACAAACAGCACACTCAGACTTGTGCCATAATCTTTATTTAAAAAAAAAAAAATAATCCCCTTTCTGGGGAATTCCCTGGTGGTCCAGTGGTTAGGACTCAGAGCTTTCACTGCTGTGGCCGGGTTCAGTTCCTGGTCGGGGAACTAAGATCCTGCAAGCCGCATGGCATGGCCAAAAACAAAAAACAAACAAACAAACAAACAAAAAAAGAAACCCTTTCCATAATTGGTGCTTCCTACTGATTTAGCAAATTCTGGGCACCAAAATCCAGGTTCTAATAACAAGTAGGGGCCTCCTAGATATTTATAATGTAACAATACTCAGAGGCATTCTTTAAATCAAGATTAATCAAGATAAAATAATTTGTTAAGAATCACTGGATATTTGTTCTGGAATAAAAATGGTATAGTTTATGAACTAGTAAGTATAAACATTATTATAAGCACAGTGGATGTAACATATTCTGTAAGTTGTTTATTTTTTACTCAGGCTCACTTCAAGGAATGCGTGAAATACTGACCAAGAATAGTCAAGTATGATGCTGCTATCCTGCTCCTGTTCAGATCTGCTTTCTTCATCTAATACTCCTCCTTGGTGTGCCACACCTCCTGCATGCTCTGTGATCTCCATTGCAGTGATCACTTTCTGGTATCACAGCTTCTCATTCAAGTGCCATAACATTTTGAGTTTCTCTAGTTATGAATGCTTAGAGTTTACATTTAAGTTCATCAACTGACTGATGCTAAACTTTTAAGATTTCTTATCCTTGAAAAGTGTTGTAAAATGTCACACCATTACAAAGAAAGGACACATTTCCCCTGCACACGTTCTCATTTGTACCACTCCTTTGAGCCTCTGGAAGCCAGCATCTTTCTGACCACTTAATTTGCAAGTTGCATACTCTGCACCATGCTTCAGACAGAGTTTTGGAATGAGGTAGATAGAACTGAGTTTGGAAGTACAGTTGTGAATAATGGAATTTGAAGATAACTGGGAATAGTTGGTAGACTTGAGTATGTGAGTGTTTTTAAATACTGATGACACAAACAATAGAAACAAAGTTTAAAAATAAACATCAATATTTACAATATTTATAAAAGACAAATAGAAAGTAAAGAGCTCTTGCAAATAATAAGAGAATGATGAAAACTACAGTAGAAAAAGTTAAAGCACATTAAAAGGAAATTTACAGAAGAAATATAAATGATCAATACACCTTATTAAGGCTTATAATAATAATAATAAAAAATACTAATTTGGGGGACTTCCCTGGTGGCGCAGTGGTTAAGAACCCATCTGTCAATGCAGGGGACACGGCTTTGTCCCTGGTCCAGGAAGATCCCACATGCCAGGGAGCAAATAAGCCCGTGCACCACAACTACTAATCCTGCGCTCTAGAGCCCACTAGCCACAACTACTGAGCCTGTGTGCCACAACTACTGAGCCCACATGCCTAGAGCTCTGCAACAAGAGAAGCCACTGCAATAAGAAGCCCGTGCACCACAATGAAGAGTAGCCCCCGCTTGCCACAACTAGAGAAAGCCCGCACACAGCAAAGAAGACCCAAGGCAGCCAAAAATTTAAAAAAGAATACTAATTTTTAAAAATGAGATTCCGGGCTTCCCTGGTGGCGCAGTGGTTGAGAGTCTGCCTGCTGATGCAGGGGACGCGGGTTCGTGCCCCGGTCCAGGAAGATCCCACATGCCGCGGAGCGGCTGGGCCCGTGAGCCATGGCCGCTGAGCCTGCGCGTCAGGAGCCTGTGCTCTGCAACGGGAGAGGCCACAACAGTGAGAGGCCCGCGTACCACAAAAAAAAAAGAGATGCCAAGTCTATAAAATTGTCCAATGTTTGAAATAATCTCCATCATTTGTGAGGCTATTCAGAAATAGAGACTCTCATATACTACTGTTGGCAGTATACATTGGAACATCCTTTTTCAGGAGCATTTTTGCATTACAAATATTTCAAAAGTACACCTTGTGACTTAGAAATTCAATTTGTTAAACATTTCCTAAGGAAATAATTACTTAATTACATAAAGGTGTAGCCATGTTGATGTCCTTTACAATTCTACTTATAGTTGCAAAAACAACAGAATCAACCTAAATAATGGTACTTTATGCAACAAAATATTGTATAGCCACTAAAATAAATATATAGATATAGTGCTATGAAAAAATCAATATAAACTGTAAACTTTTAAATGTAGTCTACAAGCAATGTTATAATCTTATCTTAGAATGAAAGATATATGCATATATTTTTTAAAAAATACAGAAGTATATGTGAATCTGAAAAAGAATATGTGTGTGTGTGTGTGTGTGTGTGTGTGTGTGTGTATAAACGGAATCACTTTGCTGTACACCTGAAACTAACAGAACATTGTAATCAATTATACTTCAAGGGAAAAACGTTTATGTAACAAAATACCAAAATGTTATCGGGGCTTGTGCCTAGATAACGAGATTTTGGTTGAAATTTTTTATCTCTTTTTTCAAATTTTCTATAGTAATAGTGGATAACTTGTGAAATATATTAATATAGAAATATAACTGAAGTATTGAAAGAAATTCCTGTAGGAGAAAAACTTTTTGTATGCCAATTGAATTATTCGGAGAGGTAAATATTAATTCTTTTGAATAACTCCTACTCTACTACAGCTTACAAATAACAACCTCTTGATGCTTTTAAAATATGTATGTGATTTCAATGGAGGTAGATACTTTCTAACATAAATACTGTACTTGGAAGACTTCCAGTTTAAAACAGCATGCAGTTAACAGACCTTGATGCAACATTTCTAAATTTCCCATAAAAATATTTGCAAATACCCTGAAAAATGCAAGAACATATAATGCTACCAATATTTGGTCTGCAAGAAGGTACTTACTTAGGGAACTAGATTGAAGGATGAAATTAGTAGCCCTCCATCTCCCTGAAAATATGTATTTTGTTCCCCTAAAGGTCAGCCAAGTGCCAGGGAAGGCAGCACAGTGAAACGGCTAAGAGTAAGGACTTTGGAGTGAGGCAGTGCTTGCAAGGTTAGACCAAGTGCATTCGAAGTTGACATCCTGGGTTTATGGCAACTTGCTGGAAATACAATTTTAACAGAAGGATAAAGAGGGCAGAAAAGAAAATTCATAATACCTTGAATATTTTCTACATGCAGAAACAAAGGACAATTGTTGTCTTGCTAATCAAAAGCTAAAAGCCAAATATATATCTTTAAGGATTAGAGAAAAGGGCACAGGTATGAGTAGCCTTAGGAATTTAGAATTGGTGGAACAATGTAGATAATTATGAGGTGGCTTCCTTTTTGGCAGTTAATTTGGATACATTAATCATAATCAACTCTCTTTAATCAGAAATTGGGATTTCCTGAGGACTTTTCATTAATTGCGAACCAGAGCGGTAGGCAAATTATTCTTCACTGTAGATCAGAGTACTCCTTTGTGGGTTATGTTCATATCCCACAGAATTAAGTTCAAATAGAATTTTTACTGAATTTTGCTCTCATATTACTACATATCTCTCATTAATTCATTATTGCTAATAGAAAACATATGTGTCCTTAAACTGGCATCCCATGAAATGACAGCTGATGAGTGAAAGTGAGCTTTAGCAGGTACAGCTGGGAGCATGTAGGTGAGTGGTTGAAGGGCTGATGTTTTATTCAGCACAGAACCAGTTACACCAGCTCCATAATCTCTATTTTGTGCTGTCTTCTACTGACATTAAAACAGATTCTATTTCTTTATAAGATATAATGTTTAGCTTTTCTAATTTTACTTTTATAATGAAATTGAAGTAGGCTGTGTGCAGTCGTTTGGATAGAACTACAAGTGCCAACAGCTATATTCTTTCAATTAAAGAGCAGTCCTTTTTGGTTAACTTTAGTAAGTGGTCTGATAGCTTTATGTGAAAATTTTCTACCTCTTTTGTTGGAATTTGACCAAAAGTCTTGAAACTGCAAGTGAAACTGCTTATCATAAATGTATAATTCTCAGAAAGAAAAGTTTAATCGTAATGCAACTATTTGAGTTAACGTTTGTGTTTGATGATATATATTACATATATGGGTAATTACCCACCCTTTTGATATTTACATTTAGTAATTCACGTTCTTCACTGTGTAAGGCAGTTTAACCAGGGCAGTGGCTTCCAGAATTACTCTTCACTTTCATCTTGAACTTCTTGAAAACTCTGTGTAAGAGGTAGCCTTATTCCAGCAAAAGCAGCAGCGTAGGACTCAGTGACCAAAATCTCTTGCAGGTTTTGAAGCTGCCAAAAGCACACAATTTTGCCCAAGTCCTTTAACTCTCCAAGCCTCTTGTTTCTTCGATCATAACATTAACAAATGGTAATTATTAATTATGTTACTACTGTTATTAAAATAACAGTGGCTAACATTTATTTGGTAATTGCCATATGTCACATAACACTCTGTAAGACTTCAGTTAATCACCACAAGGACTCCATGTACAGTAAGAGTCATTTTCCCATTTTACTGATGAGGACCCTGAGGTACAGAGAGGGTTAGAAACTTGCTCAAGTTCTCATAGCTAGTAGAGGGCAGGACCAGAAAATTAACTAAGGTCTAAATAGTAATAAAAGATATTGAAAAGCCCCTTCAATTCTAAAATTCAGATTAAAATAGGGATCACCTGCTGAATTATAGCTCTGCATAAAGGTAAGACTGGCTTTAAAAAAAAATCATATGAAAATTATACTTATGGAACAAACACATTACCCATAGTTCTAAAAAGTATCCTTACCGTAATAACTTTATAATGATAGTTAATATAGTTTATTTATAAACCTTTTTTTTAAGTTACTATTTGAAAGGAGGATGACCCGTAATTTTTATATGAAGTACAAGGCATTGTAATATTACTTCTTGTTAATTTTCAATTGACCATTTTGCTCTCTTAAGTCATGTCTACTATTACCATCTGTGCCACTTCTGGCTGTGCAATTGGAATCTTTGAAAGGTACTTTCATTATTCGCAAAGGCAGAAACAATGAAACTGTGTTCATATTACATTTAGTAGGGCATATACTCTAAAATGTTTAGTCAGAGTAACAAAAATCACATCAATTCTAGTTATTGTCAGCCTAGAAATCTCTTAAAATTAGACTTCACTGAAAGTCAATTCAAGGGTTTGAGTCTCTTGGTAAATCAGGACTGTCTCACTAAACTTCCAGGAATAATGGAATGTTTTTATATTGATAGTTTTCTTCACACCATGTTGAAGCTTACCCCCATGTCTTTGCTCATGCTAAATTTTGACTTGTAATATTTTCTTCTCCTTGGTAAACTCTTACATCTCCTTCTTTTATTCTTTAAGACTCGGCTTTGTTTCAACTTTTTCTAAAACATCTTCTTCATGCCCCACTAAAATTGACACATACCCAGAAAAAATGGTGCTCTTTTATGGAGCTCTCTTTTGCTGTATGAACTGCATTACAGTACAATTGTCTGTTTATGTATATTTCTTCCCTACAAGATAGTGTATTACTTGTTTCAAGCAGACTTTGTATGTAGAAAAGGAACCATAAATTCTCAAAAGCATACAATAATAATTATGTTTCTCACAGATCTGTGAGTCACCTGGTAGTTGGTTGATCTAAACTGGCTCAACTGGCCAGTTCTGTTTCAAGCATGGGTCCAGCTGGGCTTGGCTTCTTACTCAGGTCTGTATGTATACTACTCCTGAGGCCCAGTTTCTACTTGTGGTGATGGAGAAAAAAATAAATCAAGCCCCACTGCACAAGCACATTTTATGTTACTGCTTTCATCACACAAGCTAACATCCTTTTAGCAAAAGTAAGTCACATGGGCAAACCCAAACTCAGAGGGGCAGAGAAAGATACTCTACCCCTATGACCCCAAGACAAGGCTATAAATGCACAGAATCAATTCAATGGAGTGAAAATTTGTATCCAATAAGTAAAATACCATGTAATAAATACCCTCTCTAATTCATCTTTATTTGTATATCCAATGCCTGGAATTGTACTTAACCATAGAGAGTACAGAAGACATGTTTGAAGAAGAAATGTCTCTGACATAGCAGTCCCCACACTCATCCATTTTATGAAGCATACTCCAAATCACATAAAACTGCCAAAGAATTGAAACAGAAGATGATGATCTGTTCACTTTAATTTACTGAGACATGAGACTTTCAATAGCTCCCAAACAGAAATACAAAGGCTTTCCTACAGTAAACTGCTAGGTTATAATTTTGACAAAGGAGCAGACACCAGTAGACTTAGAAATGTAACTCATTCAGATATCATCTCACACCAGTCAGAATGGCCATCATCAAAAAATCTAGAAACAATAAATGCTGGACAGGGTGTGGAGAAAAGGGAACACTCTTGCTCTGCTGGTGGGAATGTGAATTCATACATCCACTATGGAGAAGAGTATGGAGGTTCCTTAAAAAACTACAAATAGAACTACCATATGACCCAGTAATCCCACTACTGGGCATATACCCTGAGAAAACCATAATTCAAAAAGAGTCATGTACCAAAATGTTCATTGCAGCTCTATTTACAATAGCCTGGAGATGGAAACAACCTAAGTGCCCATCATCGGATGAATGATAAAGAAGATGTGGCACATATATACAATGGAATATTACTCAGCCATAAAAAGAAACGAAATTGAGCTATTTGTAATGAGGTGGATAGACCTGGAGTCTGTCATACAGAGTGAAATAAGTCAGAAAGAGAAAGACAAATACCGTATGCTAACACATATATATGGAATTTAAGAAAAAATAATGTCATGAAGAACCTAGGGGTAGGACAGGAATAAAGACACAGACCTACTAGAGAATGGACTTGAGGATATGGGGAGGGGGAAGGGTAAGCTGTGACAAAGAGAGAGAGAGGCATGGACATATATACACTATCAAACGTAAGGTAGATAGCTAGTGGGAAGCAGCTGCATAGCACAGGGAGCTCAGCTCGGCGCTTTGTGACCGCCTGGAGGGGTGGGATAGGGAGGGTGGGAGGGAGGGAGATGTAAGAGGGAAGAGATATGGGAACATATGTATATGTATAACTGATTCACTTTGTTATAAAGCAGAAACTAACACACAATTGTAAAGCAATTATACTCCAATAAAGATGTAAAAAAAAAAGAAATGTAACTCATTCTTTTGTATTTGTGGTGTATTGTTCCCCAAATGGCAACAACAACCCCTCCTTTCTCATGTGCCTCTTTGCAATGCGACTATGCCACTCCTCCCATCAAGGAATGGAGTCTATTTCTATTCCCCTTGAATCCATGACTTGTTTGACCAATAGAATATGGTGGAAGTGACCCTGTGCAGTTATGAGCCTATGTCTTCAAAGTCTTGGAACTTCTGCTTTCGTTCCTTCAGAATTCTCCTTTCATGTAAAGAAACTCAGGCAAGGCAACTAAAAATGCAAGACTATGGGAAAAGAGGCAAGATACTTGGTGGAGAAGCCCTGCTGACATTTAGCACCGAGGTCACAGAAATGTGAGTAAGGCCATCTTCAATCCTTCAGCCCCAGTTGAACCACCCAAGCCAAGACCAGATGAGACAGAGACAAGCCATCCCCAGTGAGCTCTGCCTGAATTTCTGATCCACAGAACCATGAGTAATAAAATAGTTATTGTTTTAAGTTACCAAGTTTTTAGGTTTGTAGCACAGCAATAGATATCTAAGAGTTTTTAAGACCATCTTGAAAGAAGAGAAAATTGATGCTGCAAAGTCTGAAATAAACCAACTGGAATCATTTTACAAATAACTGTTACAAAATTGCTTCATCTGAAGAAAAGTACATTTTTTATTAACATATAAAGAAAATAAGCACAGAAATGTTCAGACAGAAAGAAAGCAGACCTCCCACTATTTCTTGTCTAAACTTGAATGTATGGATATAAATATTATTCAGTTTAACTTAGTTAGAAAAATCAGCAAGTTGTCAGAGCATTTTAAACATTAAAAATGTGATACAAATGATATACTTGAGTATATTACAATTTTAAATGTTCTTGCTTTTATCTAAATAATCTTTGTACCATTAAAAAAATCTCCAGTTTCTATAAACCTAAAAATTAAACACTTAACCTCATGTAAAAATAGTAATCCATAAGTAAGAAATTAGAAAGACTCAATTCCTAGCAAAAATTCAACGGGCTACTTTTGGAAAAGGTCCACTGATAATATAAACTTAAAATAAACTGATCTTCTGAAAGGTGTGATTCAAATCAAGAAGAGGTAACATTTTTTAGGAATACTTTTTTCCATCTGAGTGAGATGAAAATGCACTCATGTGGATGTCAAACTTCTTTAAAGCTTGTGTAATCAATGTAAAAGTAAACACATTTCAAGTTTGAATTCAATTCTAACTGAATATATTACAGGGCAAGTATGTCACATCCAATATTGAGGAAAACATGAGGCTTCTTAGGAAGTGTAAACATTTCTACTTTAGCAAGTCTAATCTGATTTATCATCATCAGTAAGTACCAAAAAAAAAAAAAAAACAAATAGTTTGGAAAGATTCCAAAGATCATTAAAAGTGACAAAAAATGCTATTAATTTTGCATTTTGACTATAGAATTAGAAACAGATCATGTTAGTTAAGGTTACACTCGTTTTGCATTATATTTCCTAATACTTTATTATTATTAGCTCCTGGCAACCTGTTAAAGAGAATCTCTCTCAATTGTGATCCTTCTTTCTGAGGAAACATGACACTGTTCATGATGACTATGGAAGGACTGGTGGGGGCATGGAGGGAAGAGGCATAACCAAGAGTCATTCCATGCTCAGTACTCTTATAAGAATGATCCTGTGACAGTCCCCTCCATCTGCTTTTTGCAGTGCATGTTGTATCTTAGCTTTTCCCTTTGAGCACTATAGACAGTTCAAAGTTTTGCTCAGAAAGATCCACTCATCTTTGGATATTATTCATAAGCTACCCTATCTGCTGCTTATTTCCCATCAACCACAGTTACAGCATGTTATTTGAATGGTTAATCACTGCATCCTTAAACCATTGTTTCAGGTCACCATTGCTCTCCTTCAGCTTACGAGAAGTTTATGGCTATTTGTGCCTGATCCTTTATCAGGTCCATTTCAGTCAAGAATGACATGAGTTTTGCCATGATGAGCTTCCATTCAAGACACTGTCCTGTTGCTGAGCTAATTAATAAGACTGGATGAGCTTGAATATGTTGCTTAACCTCACTAAGCCTTATGTCTCTTATCATCTATGAAGGTTATAATTTTTGCTGTATCTGTTTCTCCCCACTTCTGGACACATGGTGGATCCTGCTTCCTTCCCCTTTTATATTGGGTGTGGCCAGGTGACTGGTTTTGGCCAATGAAATGTAAGTAGAAGTGGCATACTCTACTTTGGGGGAGAAATTTTAAGTGTCAGTGTGCAAGGTGCCATGTTTCCTTTCTAACTTGACAATTATGAAAGCATATATTGAAATGAAGCCTCTATCTGCCTGTATCTCTAAGTAATTAGAATGAGCACAGCTCCCGTCAACAAGGATAGACATGCACCATCTATTATTTTAAGCCACTGAGATTTGAAGGTTGTTTGCCATGCAGCATAATCTAGTCTGTGGCATCTTGCTCAATCTGAGTACAGCTTCACAATATTTATTAGGAAACATTTTCATAAAAGCATCTCCTGATCTGCTGTATTTATGAGAGACGATGTCTCAAATGTTCAACACACCTCTCCCAAGTACAGTGCAGCAAAGAAGGCAGAACATAAAAAGACCACACTCATCAGAGCAGAGAGAAAGAGGGTGTCTTGTGAGCAAGGAGAAGAAATTCACTTTGGGAGGAGCTTCAAGATGGCGTAAGAGTGAGACGCAAAGATCACCTTCCCCCCGCCACAAATACAACAGAAATACATATACATGTGGAACAACTCCTACAGAACACCTACTGAACTGTGGCAGAAGACCTCAGACCTCCCAAAAGGCAAGAAACTCCCCACGTACCTCGGTAGGGTAAAAGAAAAAAGAATAAACAGAGACAAAAGAATAGGGACGGGACCTGCACCAGTGGGAGGGAGCCGGGAAGGAGGAAAGGTTTCCACACACTAGAAGCCCCTTCGCGGGCGGAGACTGCTGGGGGCGGAGGGGGAAAGCTTCGGAGCCACGGAGGAGAACGCAGCAACAGGGGTGCAGAGGGTAAAGCGGAGAGATTCCCGCACAGAGGATCGGTGCCGAACGGCACTCACCAGCCTGAGAGGATTGTCTGCTCACGCCCCAGGGCAGGCGGGGCTGGGAGCTGAGGCTCCGGCTTCAGTCAGAGGGCAGGGAGAGGACTGGGGTTGGCGGCATGAACACAGCCTGCAGGGGCTAGTGCACCATGGCTAGCCGGGAGGGAGTCTGGGAAAAGTCTGGAGCTCCAAAGAGACAAGAGACTTTTTCTTGCCTCTTGGTTTCATCGTGCGCAAGGAGAGGGGATTAAGAGAGCCGCTTAGAGGAGCTCCAGAGACGGGTGCGAGCCGCAGCTATCAGCGCAGACTCCAGAGACGGGCATGAGACGCTAAGGCTGCTGCTGCAGCCACCAAGAAGCCTGTGTGCGAGCACAGGTCACTATCCACACCTCCCCTCATGGGAGCCTGTGCAGCCCATCACTGCCAGGGTCCCGTGATCCAGGGACTACTTCCCCAGGAGAACGCATGGTGAACCTCAGGCTGGTGCAAACTCACGCCAGCCTCTGCTGCCACAGGATCACCCCACATCTGTACCCCTCCATCCCCCGGGCCTGAGTGAGCCAGAGCCCCCGAATCAGTGGCTCCTTTAACCCCGTCGTGTCTGAGCGAAGAACAGATGCCCTCAGGCGACCTACATGCAGAGACGGGGCCAAATCCAAAGCTGAACCCCAGGATCTGGGCAAACAAAAAGAGAAAGGGAAGTCTCTCCCAGCAGCCTCAGGAGTAGCGGATTAAATCTCCACAATCACCTTGATGTACCCTGCATCTGTGGAATACCTGAATAAACAACGAATTATCCCAAATTGAGGAGGTGGACTTTGGGAGCAATGATATATGTTTTTTCCCCCTTTTTCTCTTTTTGTGATTGTGCATGTGTATGCTTCTGTGTGTGATTCTGTCTGTATAGCTTTGCTTTTATGTTTGTCCTAGGGTTCTGTCTGTCCGTTTTTTTGTTGTTGTTGTTTTACTTTAAAAAATTTTTTTCTAAAAAAATTTTTTTGTAATATAATTATTTTTTTATTTTAATAACTTTTATTTTATTTTATTTTATTCTATCTTTTTCTTTCTTTCTTTTTCTCCCTTTTATTCTGAGCTGTGGGGATGACAGGCTCTTGGTGCTCCAACCAGGCACCAGGGCTGTGCCTCTGAGGTGGGAGAGCCAAGTTCAGGACACTGGTCCACAAGAGACCTCCCAGCTCCACATAATATCAAATGACAAAAATCTCCCAGAGATCTCCATCTCAATGCCAAGACCCAGTTCCACTCAACAACCAGCAAGCTACAGTGCGGGACACCATATGCCAAACAACTAGCAAGACAGGAACACAACCCCACCCATTAGCAGAGAGGCTGCCCAAAATCATAAAAAGGCCAGAGACTCCCCAAAACACACCACCAGACCTGACCTGCCCACCAGAAATACAAGATCCAGCCTCATCCACCAGAACACAGGCACTAGTCCCCTCAGCCAGGAAGCCTACACAACCCACTGAACCAAGCTGAGTCACTGGGGACAGACACCAAAAACAACGGGAATTAAAAACCTGCAGTCTGCAAAAAAGAGACCCCAAACACAGTAAGTTAAGCAAGATGAGAAGACAGAGAAACACACAGCAGATGAAGGAGCAAGGGAAAAACCCACCAGACCTAACAAATGAAGAGGAAAGAGGCAGTCTACATGAAAAAGAATTCAGAGTAATGATAGTAAAAATGATCCAAAATCTTGGAAAAAGAATGGAGAAAATACAAGAAACGCTTAACAAGGACCTAGAAGAACTAAAGAGCAAACAAACACTGATGAACAATGCAATAAATGAAATTGAAAATTCTCTCAAAGGGATCGATAGCAGAATAACTGAGGCAGAAGAATGGAGAAGTGACCTGGAAGATAAAGTAGTGGAAAAAACTACAGCAGAGCAGAATAAAGAAAAAAAAAAATGAAAAGAATTGAGGACAGTCTCAGAGACCTCTGGGACACCATTAAATGCACCAACATTCGAATTATAGGGATTCCAGAAGAAGAAGAGAAAAAGAAAGGGACTGAGAAAATATTTGAAGAGATTATGGTTGAAAACTTCCCTAATATGGGAAAGGAAATAATTAATCAACTCTAGGAAGAACAGAGAGTCCCATAAAGGATAAATCCAAGGAGAAACATGCCAAGACACATATTAATCAAACTATCAGAAATTAAATACAAAGAAAAAATATTACAAACTTTACACACAGCCAAAAGCTAAGACAATTCAGCACCACCTACCCAACTTTACAACAAATGCTAAAGGAACTTCTCTAGGCAGGAAACACAGGAGAAGGAAAAGACCTACAATAACAAACCCAAAACAATTAAGAAAATGGTAATAGGAACATACATATCGATAATTACCTAAAATGTAAATGGAATAAATGCTCCAACCAAAAGACATAGATTGGCTGAATGGATACAAAGACAAGACCCGTATATATGCTGTCTACAAGAGACGCATTTCAGACCTAGGGACACACAGAGACTGAACGTGAGGGGATGGAGAAAGATAATCCACACAAATGGAAATCAAAACAAACCTGGAGTAGAAATTCTCATATCTGACAAAATAGACTTTAAAACAAACACTATTACAAGAGACAAAGAAGCACACTACATAATGATCAAGGGACCAATCCAAGAAGAAGATATAACAATTGTAAATATTTATGCATCCAACATAGGAGCACCTCAATACAAAAGGCAAATACTAACAGCCAAAAAAGGGGAAATTGACAGTAACACAATCATAGTAAGGGACTTTACACCTCACTTTCACCAATGGACAGATCATCCAAAGTGAAAATAAATACGGAAACACAAGCTTTAAATGATATATTAAGATGGACTTCATTGATATTTATAGGACCTTCCATCCAAAAACAACAGAATATACATTCCTCTCAAGTGCTCATGGATCATTCTCCAGGATATATCATATCTTGGGTCACAAATCAAGCCTTGGTAAATTTAAGAATATTGAAATCGTATCAAGTATCTTTTCTGACCACAACGCTATGAGACTAGATATCAATTACAGGAAAAAAATCTGTAAAAATACAAGCACATGGAGGCTAAAAAACACACTACTTAATAACCAAGAGATCACTGAAGAAATCAAAGACGAAGTCAAAAAACAATTAGAAACAAATGACAATGAAAACACAACAACCCAAAACCTATGGGATGCAGCAAAAGCAGTTTTAAGAGGCAAGTTTATAGCACTACAATCATACCTTAAGAAACAAGAAACATCTCAAATAAACAACCTAACCTTACACCTAAAGCAATTAGAGAAAGAAGAAGAACAACAACAAAAAAAACCCAAAGTTAGCAGAAGAAACCATAAAGATCATATCAGAAATAAATGAAAAAGTAATGAAGAACACGATAGCAAAGATCAATAAAACTAAGAGCTGGTTCTTTGAGAAGATAAACAAAATTGATAAAACATTAGCCAGATTTATTAAGAAAAATAGGGAGAAGACTCAAACCAATAGAACTGGAAATGAAAAAGAAGAAGTAACAACTAACACTGCAGAAATACAAAGGATCATGAGCGATTACTACAAGCAACTCTATGCCAATAAAATGGACAACCTGGAAGAAATTGACAAATTATCAGAAATGCACAACCTGCCAAGACTGAATCAGGAAGAAATAGAAAATATGAACAGACCAACCACAAGCACTGAAATTGAAACTGGGATTAAAAACCTTCCAACAAAACAAAAGCCCAAGACCGGATGGCTTCACAGGCGAATTCTATCAAACATTTAGAGAAGAGCTAACACCTATCCTTCTCAAACTCTTCCAAAATACAGCAGAGGGAGGAACACTCCCAAATTCATTCTACGAGGCCACCATCACCTTGATACCAAAACCAGACAAGGATGTCACAAAGAAAGAAAACTACAGGCCAATATCACTGATGAACATAGATGCAAAAATTCTCAACAAAATACTAGCCAACAGAATCCAACAGCACATCAAAAGTAACATACACCATGATCAAGTGGGGTTTATTCCAGGAATGCAAGGATTCTTCAATATACGCAAATCTATATTTCCAGAGAGACTTCTCTGGAAATATACACAGTTTATTTATCATTGGGATAAACCATATTAACAAATTGAAGGAGAAAAACCATATGATCATCTCAATAGATGCAGAAAATGCTTTTGACAAAATTCAATACCCATTTATGATAAAAACCCTGCAGAAAGTAGGCATAGAGGGAACTTTCCTCAACATAATAAAGGCCATATATGAAAAACCTAAAGCCAACATCATCCTCAATGGTGAAAAACTGAAACCATGTCCACTAAGATCAGGAACAAGACAAGGTTGCCCACTCTCACCACTCTTATTCAACATAGTTTTGGAAGTTTTAGCCACAGCAATCAGAGAAGGAAAGGAAATAAAAGGAATCCAAATCGGAAAAGAAGAAGTAAAGCTGTCACTGTTTGCAGATGACATGATCCTATACATAGAGAATCCTAAAGATGCTATCAGAAAACTACTAGAGCTAATCAATGAATTTGGTAAAGTGGCAGGATACAAAATTAATGCACAGAAATCTCTGGCATTCCTATATACTAATGATGAAAAATCTGAAAGTGAAATCAAGAAAACACTCCCATTTACCATTGCAACAAAAAGAATAAAATATCTAGGAATAAACCTACCTAAGGAGACAAAAGACCTGTATGCAGAAAATTATAAGACACTGATGAAAGAAATTAAAGAGGATACAAATAGATGGAGAGATATACCATGTTCTTGGATTGGAAGAATCAACATTGTGAAAATGACTCTACTACCCAAAGCAATCTACAGATTCAATGCAATCCCTATCAAACTACCACTGGCATTTTTCACAGAACTAGAACAAAAAATTTTGCAATTTGTATGGAAACACAAAAGACCCCGAAGAGCCAAAGCAATCTTGAGAACGAAAAAAGGAGCTGGAGGAATCAGGCTCCCTGAGTTAAGACTATACTACAAAGCTACAGTAATCAAGACAGTATGGTACTGGCACAAAAAAAAAAAAGGATAGATCAATGGAACCGGATAGAAAGCCCAGAGATAAACCCACACACATATGGACACCTTATCTTTGATAAAGGTGGCAGGAATGTACAGTGGAGAAAGGACAGCCTCTTCAATAAGTGGTGCTGGGAAAACTGGACAGGTACATGTAAAAGTATGAGATTAGATCACTCTCTAACACCATACACAAAAGTAAGCTCAAAATGGATTAAAGACCTAAATGTAAGGCCAGAAACTATCAAACTCTTAGAGGAAAACATAGGCAGAACACTCTATGACATAAATCACAGCAAGATCCTTTTTGACCCACCTCCTAGAGTAATGGAAATAAAAATAAACAAATGGGACCTAATGAAACTTCAAAGCTTTTGCACAGCAAAGGAAACCATAAAAAAGACAAAAAGACAACCCTCAGAATGGGAGAAAATATTTGCAAATGAAGCAACCGACAAAGGATTAATCTCCAAAATTTACAAGCATCTCATGCAGCTCAATAACAAAAAAACAAACAACCCAATCCAAAAATGGGCAGAAGATCTAAATAGACATTTCTCCAATGAAGATATACAGACTGCCAACAAACACATGAAAGAATGCTCAACATCATTAATCATTAGAAAAATGCAAATCAAAACTACAATGAGATATCATCTCATACCAGTCAGAATGGCCATCATCAAAAAATCTAGAAACATTAAATGCTGGAGAGGGTGTGGAGAACAGGGAACACTCTTGCACTGCTGGTGGGAATGTGAATTGGTTCAGCCACTATGGAGAACAGTATGGAGGTTCCTTAAAAAACTACAAATACAACTACCATATGACCCAGCAATCCCACTACTGGGCATATACCCTGAGAAAACCAAAATTCAAAAAGAGTCATGTACCAAAATGTTCATTGCAGCTCTATTTACAATAGCCCGGAGATGGAAACAACCTAAGTGCCCATCATCAGATGAATGGATAAAGAAGATGTGGCACATATATACAATGGAATATTACTCAGCCATAAAAAGAAACGAAATTGAGCTATTTGTAATGAGGTGGATAGACCTGGAGTCTGTCATACAGAGTGAAGTAAGTCAGAAAGAGAAAGACAAATACCGTATGCTAACACATATATATGGAATTTGAGGGAAAAAAATGTCACGAAGAACCTAAGTAAGACAGGAATAAAGACACAGACCTACTGGAGAACGGACTTGAGGATATGGGGAGGGGGAAGGGTGAGCTGTGACAAAGCAAGAGAGAGGCATGGACATATATACACTACCAAACATAAGGTAGATAGTTAGTGGGAAGCAGCTGCATAGCACAGGGAGATCAGCTCGGTGCATTGTGACCGCCTGGAGGGGTGGGATAGGGAGGGTGGGAGGGAGGGAGATGCAAGAGGGAAGAGATATGGAAAAATATGTATATGTATAACTGATTCACTTTGTTAAAAAGCAGAAACTAACACACCATTGTAAAGTAATTATACCCCAATAAAGATGTTATAAAAAAAAAAAAAAAAGTCTTCCAACAAACAAAAGCCCAGCACCAGATGGCTTCACAGGCGAATTCTATCAAACATTTAGAGAAGAGCTAACACCTATCCTTCTGAAACTCTTCCAAAATATAGCAGAGGGAGGAACATTCCCAAACTCATTTTACAAGGCCACAATTACCCTGATACCAAAACCAGACAAAGATGTCACAAAGAAAGAAAACTACAGGCCAATATCACTGATGAACACAGACATAAAAATCCTCAACAAAATACTAGCAAAGAGAATCCAACAAGACATTAAAGGGATCATACACCATGATCAAGCGGGGTTTACCGCAGGAATGCAAGGATTCTTCAATATACGCAAATCAATAAATGTGATACACCATATTAAAAAATTGAAGGAGAAAAACCATATGATCATCTCAATAGATGCAGAAAAAGCTTTCAACACCCATTTATGATAAAAGCCCTCCAAATTGTAGGCATAGAGGGAAATTTCCTGAACATAATAAAGGCCATATATGACAAACCCACAACCAACATCATCCTCAATGGTGAAAAACTGAAACCATGTCCACTAACATCAGGAACAAGACAAGGTTGCCCACTCTCACCACTCTTATTCAACATAGTTTTGGAAGTTTTAGCCACAGCAATCAGAGAAGAAAAGAAATAAAAGGAATCCAAATCGGAAAAGAAGAAGTAAAGCTGTCACTGTTTGCAGATGACATGACACTATACATAGAGAATCCTAAAGATGCTACCCGAAAGCTACTAGAGCTAATCAATGAATTTGGTAAAGTAGCAGGATACAAAATTAATGCACAGAAATCTCTTGCATTCATATACACTAATGATGAAAAATCTGAAAGTGGAATTAAGAAAAGACTCCCATTTACCACTGCACAAAAAGAATAAAATATCTAGGAATAAACCTAACTAAGGAGACAAAAGACCTGTATGCAGAAAATTATAAGACACTGATGAAAAAAATTAAAGATGATACAAATAGATGGAGATATATACCATGTTTTTGGATTGGAAGAATCAATATTGTGAAAATGACTCTACTACCCAAAGCAATCTACAGATTCAATGCAATCCCTATCAAACTACCACTGGCATTTTTCATAGAACTAGAACAAAAAATTTCACAATTTGTATGGAAACACAAAAGACCCCTAATAGCCAAAGCAATTTTGAGAAAGAAAAACGGAGCTGGGAGGATCAGACTCCCTGACTTCAGACTATACTACAAAGCTACAGTAATCAAGACAGTATGGTACTGGCATAAAAAACAGAAATATACATCATTGGAACAGGATAGAAATCCCAGAGATAACCCATGCACATATGGCCACCTTATCTTTGATAAAGGAGGCAAGAATATACAGTGGAGAAAGGACAGCCTTTTCAATAAGTGGTGCTGGGAAAACTGGACAGCTACATGTAAAATAATGAAATTAGAACAGTCCCTAACACCACACACAAAAATGAACTCAAAATGGATTAAAGATGTAAATGTAAGGCCAGCCACTATCACGCTCTTAGAGGAACACTTAGGCAAAACACTATGACATAAATCACAGCAAGATCCTTTATGACTCACCTCGTAGAGAAATGGAAATAAAAACAAAAGTAAACAAATGGGACCTTATGAAACTTAAAAGCTTTTGCACAGCAAAGGAAACCATAAACAAGATGAAAAGACAACCCTCAGAATGGGAGAAAATATTTGCAAATGAAACAACTGACAAAGGATTAAACTCCAAAATTTACAAGCAGCTCATGTTGCTCAATATCAAAAAAGCAAACAACCCAATACAAAAATGGGCAGAAGACCTAAATAGACATTTCTCCAAAGAAGATTTACAGATTGCCAACAAACACATGAAGGAATACTCAACATCATTAATCATTAAAGAAATGCAAATCAAAATTACAACGAGATATCATCCCACACCGGTCAGAATGGCCATCATTAAAAAATCTACAAACAATAAATTCTGGAGATGGTGTGGAGAAAAGGGTACCCTCTTGCACTGTTGGTGGGAATGTAAATTCATACAGCCACTATGGAGAACAGTGTGGAGGTTCCTTAAAAAACTAAAAATAGAACTACCATACGACCCAGCAATCCCACTATTGGGCATATACCCTGAGAAAACCATAATTCAAAAAGAGTCATGTACCAAAATGTTCATTGCAGCTCTATTTACAATAGCCAGGACATGGAAGCAACCAAAGTGTCCATCAACAAATGAATCGATAAAGAAGATGTGGTACATATATACAATAGAATACTACTCAGCCATAAAAAGAAACGAAATTGAGTTATTTGTAGTGAGGTGGATGGACCTCGAGTCTGTCATACAGAGTGAAGTAAGTCAGAAAGAGAAAAAGAAATACCGTATGCTGACACATATATATGGAATCTAAAAAAAAAAAAAAATGGTCATGAAGAACCTACTGGGCAAGACAGGAATAAAGATGCAGACCTACTAGAGAATGGATTTGAGGATATGGGAGTGGGAAGGGTAAGCTGTGACAAAGTGAGAGAGTGGCATGGACATATATACACTACCAAATGTAAGATAGATAGCTAGTGGGAAGTAGCCACATAGCACAGGGAGATCAGCTAGGTGCTTTGTGACCACCTGGAGGGGTGGGATTGGGAGGGTGGGAGGGAGGGAGATGCAAGAGGGAAGAGATATGGGTACACATGTATATGTATAACTGATTCACTTTGTCATAAAGCAGAAGCTAACACACCATTGTAAAGCAATTATCCTCCAATAAAGATGTTAAAAATTAGAAAAAAATGTTCACTCTGATCAATGTAAAATAGCAAGAATTCTAGCAACCTTAGAGGAGAAAGCAATCATCTCTAACAATTCACAAAATTGATAAAGGCTGTAATCTGAGTAAGTCCATTAGTATAGGCTGAGAATTGGAGCCCAGGTATCCAAATGTGATATCACACATGGTTGTAGCACAAGACTGCTTTGGAAGGCAGAAGTGAATCAAGAGAATAAAAAGAACAGGTTTTCAAACAAGATCAACATCAAATTTTAGAAAATGATTTTCACATTCCTTAATAAAATAAATTAGAAATTTTCTGAGAACCCTACGATACATTAATTATAGTTGTTGTTTACAATCAGACTTCATTCTATCACATAATGTAGGATCTCTTTTACCATCTTTAAACAACCACCAATTAAAGAAACACTGTAGTTACTATAAATGTTATCAGATACCTACTTTGAAAGAGATATATATATATATATATATATCTGATATATATGATATATATATATATCAAGGTTATGGTGCCTAGAGTAAACAAATCGAAAAGCAGCATCAGGTACACTGAACTGCTCTACCCATTTTAAGCTGTGTAGTACATTCAACCTGTTTCTGTCTGTATGGTATCCATGGGTTCCACATCCTCGAATTCAACAAACTGTGGACCTAAACTATTCAAAAAATAAATTTCCAGAAAGTTCCGAAAAGCAAAATTTGCATTTGCCACACAAAGGCAACTATTTACATAACTTTTACATTGTATTAGGTACTATAAGTAACCTAGATGTGATTTAAAGTATACAGGAGGATGTGCGTAGGTTATATGAAAATACTACACTTAAGCATCCATGGATTTTGGTATCCACAGGGGTCCTACAAGCAATCCTCAGAGAGCACCAAGGGATGACTATGTATTTCACAAAATAGACAGTCTCTAAAGCACCTATCAAATTTAAAGTAGAATGAAATCTACATCTCGCTAATCAACTATTCCTGAAGCTAAATATATTTATTTATTTGTTTATGATTGTTTTAGTTTAGTCTATTGTCTAATACCTATTGGTTACTATGTTCTGTCTGCTAGCCTCAAAGGATACACTCACTTGAAATGCTAGTCTTGTAATTTTAAAAAGCAGTGGTATATTATGACACAAAATGCTTTGAGTCAACTCCGCTTAAGAAATAAATTTGGAATTCTGTTATGTGGGATTTTTAAAATCAAGGACTACCAGTACTTGTCTAGAAGATGGTCATTATTCCTTTTTATTCATAATAATTGCTATCCCTGACTGAGTGTGTTACTATGTCCATGTTCAAATGGCTAGAAAACAAGGCTGAAATTTAAAGACTTTTGAACAACAAAAACTGTATTCTTTATACCACACTCTCTATTTAATTAAGCTCAGGTAATTAAAAGATTGTCTTGGAATATTATAAAAGATTATTTCTCATATTCCTTCCCTTATGCTTAGACAATTCTAACTGTTGCAAGTAGATTGAGTTTTTCTCTCCTTGGTTTTATGCTTTTTTACTCATAACCTTTCATTCTTGGTTTAGTCAACAATAATTTTTTAAACATCCTTTTAGGCCAGACACTTATCTAACCTCGGGAGACTCAAATGTGGTTACTGGTCTCAATGATTTTAGAATCTGGTGAAAAAATAAATAAAAACACTATCTAGTGAAGAAACAATACAGGCTTCCTTCATTGTTTTCTGAGTGTGTATGATTGTTAGAGACATCTACTTTTGTTTTCAAAAAACCATGAGACCAGGGGCTTCCCTGGTGGCGCAGTGGTTGAGAGTCCGCCTGCCAATGCAGGGGACACGGGTTTGTGCCCTGGTCCGGGAAGATCCCACATGCTGTGGAGCGGCTGGGCCCGTGAGCCATGGCCGCTGAGCCTGCACGTCCGGAGCCTGTGCTCCGCAACGGGAGAGGCCACAACAGTGAGAGGCCCGTGTAAGGCAAAAAAAAAAAAAACAAAAAAACATGAGACCAGTGGAGTCTCAGAAAGTTGGGGGACCAGGTGGGGAAATTCACCAATATTGGTTGAATTTCCAGGATTCTAGGAATCTCATAATCCATGAAGAAGTTATGGTAGAGAGAGTATAAATAGAGAGTAGGATGTGAAGTTCCACTTATAGGTGAAACTCTATGCATTTTGACTCCTAATACAGAGCTGAATATAAACACAGTTTCTATTTCTAAGTGGAGCACATTGGGAGTTTTCAAATGTGGATTTCCATGGCTAAAAAGAAAATTGGCTTAAAAAACTCATGCAAGAGAAAAGTAATAACTTTCAAACAGGATTAATATGAGTTATGCCTGTGAAGGTAGTGACTAATAAATTTTACACCTCAGTGAAACATGTAATCTCTCATTTTTATATGGGCGTCTAGTATATGACTTTCAGGGTCCTCAGAACACATTTTCAATATTCTCTGAGGTCTTGGGAGGTTCTTTTAAGCTGATGGAATAAAGTGGAGACAGAGAAAATAAGCACCTGGAGTTCAAAGGTTATAGAATGAAGCATGCTCTTTCAAGTGTCTATATAGTGATAAATGGGACTGGATGGCAATGAAATCTCATAAGCACCTTTGATTGTCCCTGTTTAAACCATATTTATAACAGGACAAGTTTTAAGCTTCATGTTTATAGGAGACATTGAAAATTGTGATCAGTATAGAAGAAAACAATCAGGAAGGGGAGAAGTCCAAGGACTCTGTCCATTGTGGAAGAGCTGATGAAATGAATATCATTCGTATTTAGATAAACCAAATGAAGCCTTGCCAGGTAGAAGGGGCAGGAAAACTTCATCTGTTTTTTCCAGGAGATTAGTCTGTATTCAACATGTAGAAGATACAAGGAGACAAGGATCTAAATAAGAATGTGAAAACAAAGCTGTTTAACAATGAGAAAAACTCCCTATTAGGCAGTGAATTTCCCCACACTTAGTGTATTTTATAAAGTGGCCAACTAAGTGGCCTTTCACTTAGGGTATCTTAAAAAGTGGTGCATACCTCACTCATTTTATAAAACATTTTTGTTACATCCAGACAAGGGACTATGTTATGCTAGCATTACATGGATTGTGTCATTTGGTACTAATTGACACTTTGACATCAAAACTGTTATTATATCTGTACAGAAATCCGTTGCATTTCTGTATACTAACAAGAAACTATCAGAAAGAGAAACTAAGGAAATAATCCCATTAACCATCATAGCAAAAAGAATTAAAATATCTAGGAATAAACCTACCTAAGGAGGCCAAATATCTCTACTCTGAAAACTGTTAAGACACTGTTGAAAGAAATTAAAGATGACACAAACAGATGGAAAGATACACAGTGTTCTTGTATTGGAGGAATTAATAGTGTTAAAATGACCATACTAACCAAGGCAATCTACAGATTCAATGCAATCGCTATCAAATTACCAGTGGCATCTTCCACAGAATTAGAAGAAATGATTTTTAAATATGCATGGAAACAGAAAGGGCCCCAAAGAGCAAAACAATCTTGAGAAAGTACAGAACTGGAGGAATCATGGTCCCTGACTTCAGACTATACTACAAAGCTACAGTAATAAAAACAGTATGGTATTGGCTCAAAAAGAGACACACAGATCAATGGAAGAGGAGAGACCAGAAGTAAACTCAAGCACTTATGGTAAATTAATCTATGACAAAAGAAATAAGAACATACAATGGAGAAAAGGCAGTCTCTTCAACACGTGGTTCTGGGAAAATTGGACAACTACATGTAAAAGAATGAAATTAGAACATTCTCTAACACCATATACAAAAATAAACTCAAAATGGATCAATGCAGACTAGGAAACAAGATGGCAGAGTAGAAGGACATGCTCTCACTCCCTCTTGTGAGAACACCAGAATCACAACTAGCTGCTGGGCAATCATCGACAGGAAGACAGTGGAACTCACAAAAAGAGTTACCCCACATCCAAAGCCAAAGGAGAAGCCACAGTGAGATGGTAGGAGGGGCGCAATCACAGTAAAATCAAATCCCATAACTGCTGGGTGGCCGACTCACAGACTGGAGAACATTTATACCACAGAAGTCCACCCAATGGAGTAAAGGTACTGAGCCCCACGTCAGGCTTCCCAACCTCCGGGTCCAGCAACTAGAGGAGGAATTCCTAGAGAATCAGACATTAAAAGCTAGTGGGATTTGATTGCAGGACTTTTACAGGACTGGTGGAAACAGAGACTCCACTCTAGAAGGGCACACATAAAGTAGTGTGTGTGTCGGGACCCAGGGGAAGGAGCCAGGGGAGACTGAACCAGACCTACCTGCCAGTGTTGGAGAGTCTCCTGCAGAGGCGGGGGGTGGCTGTGGCTCACCGTGGGGACAAGGACACTGGCAGCAGAAGTTCTGGGAAGTACTCCTTGGTGTTAGCCCTCCCTGAGTCTGTCATTAGCCCCACCAAAGAGCCCAGGTAGGCTCCAGTGTTGGGTTGCCTCAGGCCAAACAAACAACAGGGAGGGAACCCAGCCCCACCCATCAGCAGTCAAGTGCATTAAAGTTTTACTAAGCTCTGCCCACCAAAGCAACAGTCAGCTCTACCCACCACAAATCCCTCCCAACAGGAAACTTACACAAGCCTCTTAGATAGCCTCATCCACCAGAGGGCAGACAGCAGAAGTAAGAAGAACTACAATCCTGCAGCCTGTGGAACAAAAACCACCTTCACAGAAATATAGACAACATGAAAAGACAGATGGCTATTTACCAATTAAGAAACAAGATAAAACCCAGAGAAAAAGCTAAATGAAGTGCAGATAGGCAACCTTAGAGAAAAAGAATTCAGAGTAATGATAGTGAAGATGATCCAGGACCTTAGAAAAAGAATGGAGGCAAAGATAGAGAAGATGCAAGAAATGTTTAATAAAGACCTAGAAGAATTAAAGAACAAACAAACAGAGATGAACAATACAATAACAGAAATGAAAACTACAAGAGAAGGAATCAATAGCAGAATAACTGAGGCAGAAGAACGGATAAGTGACCTGGAAGACAGAATGGTGGAATTCACTGCTGCAGAACAGAATAAAGAAAAAAGAATGAAAACAAATAAAGACAGCCTAAGAGACCTCTGAGACAACATTAAATGCAACAACATTCGCATTATAGGGGTCCCAGAAGGAGAACACAGAGAGAGAAAGGTCCAGAGAAAATATTTGAAGAGATTATAGTCAAAAACTTCCCTAATATGGGAAAGGAAATAGCCACCCAAGTCCAGGAAGTGCAGTGAGTACCATACAGGATAAACCCAAGGAGAAACATGTCGAGACACATGGTAATCAAATTGGCAAAAATTAAAGACAAAGAAAAATTATTGAAAGCAGCAAGGAAAAAACCATGAGTAACATACAAGGAAACTCCCATAAGGTTAACAGCTGATTTCTCAGCAGAAACTCTACAAGCCAGAAGGGAGTGGCATGATATACTTAAAGTGATGAAAGGGAAGAATCTACAACCAAGATTACTCTACCCAGCAAGGATCTCATTCAGATTCTAAGGAGAAATCAAAAGCTTTACAGGGAAGCAAAAGCTAAGAGAATTCAGCACCACCAAACCAGATCTACAACAAATGCTAAAGGAACTTCTCTAACTGGGAAACACAAGAGAAGAAAAGGACCTACAAAAACAAACTCAAAACAATTAAGAAAATGGTCATAGGAACATGCATATCGATAATTACCTTAATCATGAATGGATTAAATTCTCCAACCAGAAGACACAGTCTTGCTGAATGGATACAAAGACAAGACCCATATATATGCTGTCTACAAGAGACCCACTTCAGACCTAGGGACACATAAAACTGAAATTTAGGGGATGGGAAAGATATCCCATGCAAATGGAAAGCAAAAGAAAGCTGGAGTAGCAATACTCATATCACATAAAATAGATTTTAAAATAAAGAATGTTACAAGACACAAGGAAGGACACTACATAATGATCAAGGGATAAATTCAAGAAGGAGATCTAACAATTATAAATATATATGCACCCAACATAGGAGCACCTCAATACATAAGGGAACTGCTAACAGCTATAAAAGAGGAAATTGACAGTAGCACAATAATATTGGGACAATTTAACACCTCACTTACACCAATGGATACATCATCCACAATGAAAATAAATAAGGAAACAGAAGCTTTAAATGACACAATAGACCAGATAGATTTAATTGATATTTATAGGACATTCCATCCAAAAACAGCACATTACACTTTCTTCTCAAGTGTGCATGGAACATTCCCCAGGATACATCACATCTTGGGTCACAAATCAAGCCACAGTAAATTTAAGAAAACTGAACTCATATCAAGCATCTCTTCTGACCACAACGCTATGAGATTAGAAATGAATTACATAGAAAAAAAAGGAAAAAACACAAACACATGGAGGCTAAACAATACGTTACTAAATAACCAAGAGATCTCTGAAGAAATCAAGAGGAAATCAAAAAATACCTAGAGACAAATGACAATGAAAACATGACAATCCAAAACCTATGGGATGCAGCAAAAGCAGTTCTAAGAGAGAAGTTTATAGCTCTACAAGACTACCTCAATAAAGAAGAAAAATCTCGAATGAACAATCTAACATTACACCTAAAAGAACTAGAGAAAGAAGAACAAACAAAACCCAAAGTTAGCAGAAGGAAAGAAATCATAAAGATCAGAGCAGAAATAAATGAAATAGAAACAAAGGAAACATTAGCAAATATTAATAAAACTAAAAGGTGGTTCTTTGACAAGATAAACAAAATTGATAAAGCATTTGCCACTCATCAAGAAAAAGAGGGAGAGGACTCAAATCAATGAAATTAGAAATGAAAAAGGAGAAGTTAAAACAGACACCTCAGAAATACAAAGAATCCTAAGAGACTACTACAAGCAACTCTATGCCAATAAAATGAACAACCTGGAAGAAATGGACAAATTCTTAGAAAGGTATAACCTTCCATGACTGAACCAGGAAGAAATAGAAAATATGAACAGACAAATCACAAGTAATGAAATTGAAACTGTGAATAAAAGCCTTCCAAAAAACAAAACCCAGGACCAGATGGCTTTACAGGTGAATTCTTTCAAATATTTAGAGAAGAGCTAACACCCATCCTTCTCAAACTCTTCCAAAATACTGCAGAGGAAGGAACACTCCCATCTGATTCTATGAGGCCACCATCAGCCTGATACCAAAACCAGAGAAAGATACTACAAAAAAAGAAAATTATAGACCAATATCACTGATGAATATAGATGCAAAAATCCTCAACAAAATACTAGCAACCAGACTCCAACAACACATTAAAAAGATCATATACCATGAAAAAGTGGGATTTATCCCAGGGATGCAAAGATTTTACAATATACGCAAATCAATCAGTGTGATACACCATATTAGAAATTGAAGAATAAAAACCATATGATCATCTCAACAAATGCAGAAAAAGCTTTGGACAAAATTCAACACCCATTTATGATAAAAACTCTCCAGAAAGTGGGCAAGAGGGAAACTACTTCAACATAATAAAGGCCATATACGACAAACCCACAGCAAACATAATTCTCAATGGTGAAAAACTGAAAGCATTTCCTCTAACATCAGGAAGAAGAAAAGGATGTCCACTCTCAACACTATTATTCCACATGGTTTTGGAAGTCCTAGCCATAGCAAGCAGAGAAGAAAAAGAAATAAAGGAATACAAATTTGAAAAGAAGAAATAAAACTGTCACTGTTTGCAGATGACATGATACTATACATAGAAAATCCTTAAAATGCCACCAGAAAACTACTAGAGCTAATCAATGAATTTGGTAAAGTTGCAGGATACAAAATTAATGCACAGAAATCTCTTGCATTCCTATAAACTAATAATGAAATATCTGAAAGAGAAATTAAGCAAACACTCACATTTACCATTGCAACAAAAAGAATAAAATACCTAGGAATAAACCTACCTAGGGAGACAAAAGACCTGTATGCAGAAAACTATAAGATACTGGTGAAAGAAATCAAATATGATACCAACAGATAGAGAGATATACATTGTTCTTGGATTGGAAGAATCAATATTGTGAAAATGACTATACTACCCAAAGCAATCTACAAATTCAATGCAATCCCTATCAAATTACCAAGGGCATATTTTACAGAACTAGAACAAAAAATCTTAAAATTTGTATGGAGACACAAAGACCCCGAATAGCCAAAGCAGTCTTGAGGGAAAAAAAAGGAGTGGGAGGAATCAGACTCCCTGACTTCAGACTATACTACAAAGCTACAGTAATCAAGGCAATATGGCACTGGCACAAAAACAGAAATATAGATCAATGGAACAAGATAGAGAGCCCAGAGATAAACCCATGCACATATGGCCAACTAATCTATGACAAAGGAGGCAAGGATATACAATGGAGAATAGACGGTCTCTTCAATAAGTGGTGCTGGGAAAACTGGACAGCTACATGTAAAAGAATGAAATTAGAACACTCCGTAACACCATACACAAAAATAAACTCAAAATGGATTTGAGACCTAAATTTAATAGTGGACACTATAAAACTCTTAGAGCAAAACATAGGAAGAACACTCTTTGACCTTTGACATAAATCACACCAAGATATTTTTTGATCCACCTCCTAGAGTAATGGAAATAAAAACAAAACTAAACAAATGGGACCTAATGAAACTTCAAAGCTTTTGCACAGCAAAGGATACCATAAATAAGACGAAAAGAGAACCCTCAGAATGGGAGAAAATATTTGCAAATGAGTCAACGGACAAAGGATTAATCTCCAAAATATAAAAACAGCTCATGCAGCTCAATATTAAAGAAACAAACAACCCAATCCAAAAATGGGCAGAAGACCTAAGCAGACATTTCTCTAAAGAAGACATACAGATGGCCAAGAAGCACATGAAAACCTGCTCAACATCAGCAATTATTAGAGAAATGCAAATCAAAACTACAATGAGGTATCACCTCACACCAGTTAGAATGGGCATCAGCAGAAAATCTACAAACAACAAATGCTGGAGAGGGTGTGGAGAAAAGGGAACCCTCTTGCACTGTTGGTGGGAATGTAAATTGATACAGCCACTATGGAGTACAGTATGGAGGTTCCTTAAAAAATGAAAAATAGAATTACCATATGATCCAGCAATCCCACTACTGGGCATATACCCAGAGAAAACCATAATTCAAAAAGACACATGCACCCCAATGTTCATTTCAGCACTACTTAAAGTATCCAGGTCATGAAAGCAACTTAAATGCCCATCGATAGACGAATGGATAAAGAAGTTGTGGTACATATATACAATGGAATATTACTCAGCCATACAAAGGGACGAAATTGGGTCATCTGTAGAGACGTGGAATCATCTAGAGACTGTCATACAGAGTGAAGTAAGTCAGAAAGAGAAAAATAAATATTGTATATTAACACATGTGTGTGGAACCTAGAAAATGGTACAGATGAACCAGTTTTCAGGGCAGAAATTGAGACACAGATGTAGAGTACAAACATATGGACACCAAGGGGGGGAAGCAGCAGGGGGTGGGGGGGATGGTGTGATGAATTGGAAGATTGGGATTGACATGCATACACTGATGTGTATAAAATGGATGACTAATAAGAAACTGCTGTATAAAAAAATTAATAAAAGAAAATTTAAATAAAAGAAAATAGTTTCAGATTTTTGTGATGACATATGGCCCTGTAATTCTGGATTCTGTAATAAAGCAGTTTGACTTCTCTCCTATTCATTTGGATAATGCTCTACCATCTAGGAGACTAAAGTGTGTCTTAAAAATAGGACAGGCTTCAGCTTGTGTATATGTTAGACTTGGGGAAGAAAATATATTATAAAAATATTTTAATAAATAAATAAGTGACAGCTGAGTTCCCCCAAAATAAATGCCCTAACTTATCAGCTAAGAGGCAAAGAAGCTGGGAAATACACTATTCTTATTCTAAGCCCACATTAATAACCATTTTATTATGCATAGCCATTTCTTTTTTTTAATTGGGGTAGAGTTGCTTTACAATGCTGTGTCAGTTTCTGCTGTACAACGAAGCGAATCAGCTATATGTATACATATATCCCCTCCCTCATGGATCTCCATCCCAATCCCCCATCCCACCCCTCTAGGTTACCACAGAGCACCAAGCTGAGCTCTGTGTGCTGTACAACAGGTTCCCACTAGCTATCTATTTTACACATGTTAGTGTATATATGTCAATTCTAATCTCCCAGTTCATCCCACCCCTCTTCTTCTCCCTTGTCATAGCCATTTCTAAATAGGAAATTGGAAAAGATCACCAAAAAGCTGTACTCCATCCCTCAAATTCCTCTATTTGATAATTTAGTGCAGGGAGATTTTGTAAGTTTATACCTTATTATTATAGAACAATTTCATATGACGAATAACAGACCCCAGTGACTTTAATGTGAAATCAGAAAAAAAGAGCTAACTCTCCAAACACTCAGCATGAGGATCATGACTCCAGTGTGCATAAATAAGCAAGTAGTTCTCAGCTTAAATATATATATAGATATTCCCTTCAGTATGTAAGATTGTCCACTATTGACCTGGTTTCTCTGTCAGTGCCTTTATTACCCGAACCCCACTTTTCAATACTCTGCATGTTACCAGCCTTAGCAAACAAAATCCCCATCTTCAAACACTTCTACATTCTGCCTCATAAAGGTATCTCCAAGAATCCAAAAGGACTGATCGTATTCCATAATCAAGTCAATCAACAGGTCAAGAAGTAGAAACTGAGTTATCTAATCAGTGTTTCCCAGATGTTAAATTTGTAAGGCACAGATTTCTACAGAACAGAAAACACAGGTAGGAAAAATAGTGATGAATAGGGGAGGACATTCAAATATTCACAGACCTTTGCCAGATATTTATTACATATTTATTACACTCAGTATACTGAGGAATCACAGGTGTTTCAGTTCTTAGAATAAAGCAAACCTAAAAACATTAATTTTCAGAGCTTGAAGAGATCTAAGAAATCATTTAAATCAACCTCCTTATTTTATGGGGTAGAATACTGCAGAGTAAGAAGAACACAGATATGATTACTTCACACAGTGAGCTGCAGATATGGAACTTGAAGGCAGATTTCTTGATTCATGGACGAGTCGTCCCTTGGCAGATTTAAGTTCACCTCTTCAGAACAACTGCAAATTGTTTGGAAAAGTTGTCCCATCTTTTTTAACAAGACAAAGTGTGCAACCTATAGGTAAAGTCCATATAAGGATGTTTAAATTACTCCCCTAAGTTTCTCAAAGACAACCCCAGCACCATGAAATCTATTTTCTATTTAGTCTCAGATTATTCCTTTGGTTTAATACTATGCAGGTAGGTTAACTGTCTCAAAGACTTGACTTATTAGAAGACAGTAAGTGTCACTTAGTAATGTCCTTTACCTAGAAACCAAGAATTCAACCATATAGATGACTCAAGAGAATAGTTTCCTCACCACTATTCCATCCTACTTTTTTCTTCTGCACCTCTTTGATGTTTTAAATGCCTTTAAATGTCCCTCTTGCCTTATTTCCATCTTCTGCTCCTCTTTGATGTTTTAAATGCCTTTAAATTTCCCTCTTGCCTTATTTCCATCTCTGCTCAAACATTCAAATATATAGCAGAAAGGGTAGGACCAAGACAGAGGGTTGGAGACTGATATTTTGTTCCCTTTGCTCACCACGAAGAATCTCCCTATTCTCAGCACCCAAAATATATAAACAAGCTTCCCTCACTGCCTGCTCTATTAGTTCCATCCTCATTTATTTTAGGCTCTCAGTACATTGTAGAGAGATACAGTCCTCTCACAATTTTTCATGAAATAAAAATCTGGTAATGGTGGTGGGAAGGATTGACGTTCTGATCATCTAACAGTAGTATTTTGTTTTTTGGGTTTTTTTATTTTAAACAAACTGCAGTTTGGAAAAGCAATGTATTTTGTTTATCATGTCAAGTTCTTATGAACGTATTTGAGTTGGATTTCATCCAAAATCTATAACTCACCATGTAATGCATAATTTTGCTGTCATATGGCTTCAAATTTTAACACTTATTTTGCCAAAAAAACATAGGTATGAATATGAAAGAGGCCCCCTCTGAGATTTATTGCTTAGTACCCCACTAGTTCCCCAGTCTTTCATTGTCAAAGCTCAACCATCCATTACTTACCAAGCAGATTTTGCTGCCCTTTGTTTATGCACGGATTCACTTAAAAATCACCTTCTGAAAGGTGCATAAGTTAATTTATTTTAATTGTTGTTAATTGTTTTGACTCTTTTAATATTAAATGCCATAAACTGTCCTGGATAAAAGATTTTCATAGCAAAAATAAATGTAGACAATTCTACAGTTCCCTTAAAATGGCCATAGTTGTAGATATTAACAGTGAAATTTTTTATTGTCATTTCAATTTTATATTAAAGAAAACTCCTTCCCTTCACATTTTGCTTCAAAATTCTTTGCTTCAGGTATATAAAGGTCATTAGTGAAAGAAAATGGGTACTTTTTTAAACCTAAGAACTATTAAATTTTAAATAACTCCAAAATTCAGCATTTTCTGGGTTAAATTAATGCACTACTTCAGTATCTGCAATTCAAATAAGTCCTCTGAGAAATTGGCCTCCATAACCAGTGACGTGCTGCTGAACTGAACAGATCTCCAAAATATCCTAACAGATTTCTTTCTTTCATTGTAGAATTGTTTCCATCTGGTGCTTAGATATTAAACCTGGAATATGTAAAGTCTCTCCCCTCTCACCCTGTTTGACTCCCAAATGCTGACAAATAATTTGCATTGTCAATGAAATGAGGATTAAAATTTTGAATTTAACTGCTTAGTTGTAGGATGCACAATTTAAAATGATATAAAGTAGTGGATTTTTCTCGTAATTTTGAGAAGTGGAGACTTGAAACATTTGTTGTTCGTAAATATTCTAATTCAAACCTGTTTATCTTGAAAAGAATAAAACTTTTCTTAATTTTTCCCAAGTTCAGGATATTGAAACATGAATTTATGAACAGTCTTGGAGGTCAGCTTTTGTGAGTATGCATATATTTATAACTGAATGTGAGCATCTAAAAAGAAATGTATGTGTATAATTAGGTAGATAAGCAGATAGATATTTAGATGTATACATGTAGAAGTTTCTAAGATCCTAGGTCATTGACAATGATTTCTTCATAGGAAGTTTAAAGATCCTTCGCGGGAATAGAAAATGTCTGACTTTTAAGACTGGCAACATTTTTCATAGCATCTTAATTGGAAAGCAGAGAATTACTTCTAAGAAACATAATTGCTTCCAGAAATGTTTAAACCACTAAGGGAATGTTTATATGAAGTGAGCAATAGTGGAAAGGAGTGAATAAACCAATTCTATGCACATTGCAGTGTAAAAGTCTGGAGCACACACATGGAGATTTATAAGGAAGCCATGTGCAGGACACAATCATTACGTTCAATCTTTCTTCTTGTCATGAGTGTTGAAACTTCTACCCACCTCTCTTAGCCTAGCAGTGGATCTCACACACCTTCCAGAGCAAATAGTCATCCAGCAATCTTGTTCAAATCTTCACATATCATGCCTGTCCTCCTCTCACCAGTCTTTTCTTTTTGATGTCTCATCATACTTTCTTCACATTGTCTTTTATTTAATTGCTTCTTTTGATCTCTTTCTCTTAAATTTGATCTGCCTTGATCTTCTGGAATATTCTTTGATGCTCTGAAGTAAAACTATGCATTTTTCCAATTCATGTCCATTTCATGGCTTGTGAAAAATAACTGTAAGGGCTTCCCTGGTGGTGCAGTGGTTAAGAATCCACCTGCCAATGCAGGGGACATGGGTTCAAGCCCTGGTCCGGGAAGATCCCACATGCCACAGTACAACTAAGCCCGTGCACCACAACTACTGAGCCTGTGTGCCGCAACTACTGAAGCCTGTACGCTTACATCCCGTACTCTGCAACAAGTGAAGCCACCGCAATAAGAAGCCCACGCACCACAATGAAGAGTAGCCCCCGCTCGCCACAACTAGAAAAAGCCTGCGTGCAGCAACAAAGACCCAATGCAGCTAAAATAAAATAAATATATTTTTAAAAATAATAACTGTGAGTTTCTACATAGCACATGAGACTCCTTACTATCTCTGTTCAGTATGCTCACATTTAACTTTTAAAAAAAAGAGTTTGAGTGACTCGCAGGAAAGGAATTGACACAACTTTCAGGAGGACAGTTAAGAATGTTTTGCTGATAAGCATATAATCACTTAGCTGATTCTAATAAACATTTGTGGGAGTCGTTCAAAGCATGTTAGTTCACCTAGATCTCAGCAGGACCCATCATCTTGACCCCAAAATCTCCAAACAAAAAGATTCATTAAAATCAGTGAGAATTTTCCATAAAGCTTTAAGATGTCATGGAATGAATTTTTATAGTTGCCTGCCATGCAAAATATTATAGTATAAATTTGGAGCTAATATTGGAACTAGACTAATCTTCTAGGACAGGCATTCTCAAAATATTGTATATGCCTTAAACTAAAATCTGAGAAAGACCCAAAACACCCATTGCAGTTGGCAACATGTGACTATTACAGAAAATCACAATGTGTTCTGGCTAAAAGCAGCAAAAGCAAAATATCTGTGCTAGGAGGTGACGGATGTGATTGCTTTGTATTTTTTCATCCATTCAGAACACAGAAAGAAAGGAAAATTTAATTTCATCTGATGAAGACCTGCATTTTCTTTTGTCTCCTTTTCCCTTCCTCTCTCCTATCTGCCCTCCACTCCACACAATCCCTTGAAGTTCCTGCATTTGTATCATAGCAGCACAAACTCAGAGAAAAGGTGGGGTCTGATATTTCAGGTGGTCTTAGCAAAGCTTGAGTCTTTGGCTAACCTCTCTTTAGATTGGTAAGCAATCAAGAATTTCCAATATTAGTGAGAGTCACTTTGAAAAGCTGTACATGCATGTCAGGTTGCATGTCAATATATTTGCTCTGATTATAACGCAAAAACTGAACAACAGGGTCTCATCAGCCAAAGCAACATTTCTCCCAAACTAAAACATATCCTTTCGTAAGTTATGGTTCTTATTTGGTTTCAGTGTTCATTTATTTCAGTTTATTGCTTGACATCTCCTACTAGTTGAGCCAAGAAACTCATGGCAGTGGCTTAAAAAAAAATAAATCCATCCCCACATTTATTTTTCAATTTGTTCTGATTCTTTACTCCCTTACACTCACAAAGTGGGATAAGTGCTCAAAAAAAAGTATTTGCTCTCTGTAACTAAGTATAGTTTTAGAAACCATACATAAAATCTCCCTTGCAGCTTCTCCTTTCTATTATAAAATTATATTAGATTCAGATTTGTTTTGAAGGGCCAGTTTTATTTTTAATTAAAGGGAGACATAAAATGTCCTTTTTCCTAAATCAGACTCACAAAGAATGAAGAAGTTATTTCTCCCAGTAATGACTTAACAAATGAGATTTAAGTTCCCTGAATTAGGGTGAAGATTAGGGGAAAAAAATCATTTGCGCAGTAAACATACAGAATCGTGGAATTTGGAAGGACCTATCTTTTTGGTACTTGGCAACACATAGTAAAAATATCCACAAAGGAAAAAATGCCAACATCATTTCAACGAAAATAGCCAAACTGCTGCCAGATGACAAAATAGCAAATTCATCTAGGCTCATTGATGCATGTCTGGACTTTCCAAATGAAACTTTACATCAAAGGAAAGTTTGAGCACTTTCCTATAAGATCAATCAAAACTAAACTACAGTTGATACAGGTTTTAGGAGTTACAAATTTCCACTATTCTAATCTCTCTATCTCTTAGAAGCAATCTTATTTTGTTTGATTGCAGTTGAGTCAGAAACAAGAAAAGGAATATTTTAAATGGAGAATTTGTAACACATTACTGGTTTCCTTTCTTAAGCGGCTTTCCCTACAAAGACTGCCAAAACTTTGTAAACTTGATTGGACTGGAACTGGAAAATGTAAACAACACTGCAAAATAATGAAGGGAACATTTTATCCAGGTTAGCACAAATGGATAAGCTTTGTTTTTGAATGAAAAATTCCATGGAAACTGATGCACAGAGAAGGGAGCATTTCAAGCTCACACTAGAAAGGTCATTGGCAGAAACCACCTACATAGTATTTAGTGTATCTGTCCTGGAACAAAATCGGGCTAAATTGATTGAGCAGGGTTTTAAGCTTACAAAGAATAAATCCAGGTATTACAGATTAATGTTTAAAGAACTATAAGCTATTTATTTTCAACATTGTCCTTATATTCATTTAGTTCTTGAATAGAACAACTCCATTGAGCCCAACCATCTTCAAAGTGATAATGCACAGGAAAGCCTCAAATAATCAATCTTTAAATGTGCTTCCATTTCAGAAGAATGTGAGAATTAGGTTTCTCCAGAAAGTGAGAAACCTAATTTCAATGATGATGACTTTTCCTTACTTTCAATTGAGAAAGGGGCAAAGAACTAACCTTTTATTTAAAGTTTTACAAGTCTATTTTTTGAGAATATCTTTTTATCCTGAGAATATTTAATATAGTGCTAATAGTTAATATTTACTAACATTGACTCTGTCCTAAGATGGCAGATTGAGCACATGCATCTAACTGCAATATTTTCTGAAAGCCTACTAAAAATACAATAAAGTATTTTTTAAAAGCACTTTATTGAGGTATGATTGACATACAAAAAGCTGCACATATTTAATGTATATAATTTCATGAGTTTGAAGATGAGCATACACCCATGAAATCATCACCATAATCAATCTCATAAACATACCGATTACCTCCGAAAGTTTCCTCCCACCCTATTTATTTATTCATTATTTATTTATTTATTTATTTGTGTTTGTGTGTGTATGTGTGTGTGATAAGATGACTTAATATCAGAGAAATGCAAATCAAAACCAGAATGAGTTATCACCTTACACTCATTAGATTGGCTATTATCAAAATAAAAGATAACAAGTATTGGTGAGGTTGTGAAGAAAAGGGAACATTTGTACACTGTTGATGGGACTGTAAATTGGTACAGCCTCTATGGAAACCAACACTGAATTTCTTCTGAAAAATTAAAAATAGGACTACTATATGATCCATCAATTTCACTTCTGTGTATATGTCCAATGGAAACATAAGCACTATCTCCAAGAGCTATCTGCACTCCCATGTTCATTGCAGCATTATTCACAGTAGCCAAGATATGGAAGCAACCCAAGTATCCATTAATATATGAATGGATAAAGAAAATGTGATATATTTATACAATGGAGTATAATTCTGCATTAAAGCAGAAGGAAATCCTGCAATTTGTGATAATATGGATGAACCTTGAGGACATTATGTTAAGTGAAATAAGCCAGACAGAAGATGACAAATACTGCATGAACTCACCTATATGTAGAATCTAAAATAGTCAAACTGATATAAGCAGAGAGTAGAATGTGGTTACGAGGGACTGGGGTTGGAGGGAACTGGGGAGATGTTGGTCAAGGGTACAAACTTTCAGTTATAAGATGAATAATTTCTGGAGACCTAGTGTATAGCATGGAGACTATAGTTAGTAATGGTAATTTAAAATTTGCTGAGAGTTCACACCAAAAATAATTTTTAGGATTACTATACAAGGTGATGGATTAATTAATTTCCTTGATTATGGTAATCATTTCACAGTGTATTTGTATATCAAAAACATCACAGTGTACACCTTAAATATATATATACAATTTGTATGGGTCAATAATACCTCAGTAAAGTTGAAAAATTACCAAGCATGCAAAAAGCAGGAAAATATGATTCAATGAGACAATAGATCGTTCAATATAATGAATCCGACCCAAATCAAACTTCTAGAGCTTAAAAAAATACATTGTTCAAGGTGAAAATTCTCTGAATGAGATTAATGGTGATTAGAAATTGAAGAAGAAAAAAAAAGTGAACTGAAAGATATCACAATAGAAACCATCAAAATGAAACAGGGAGAGAAAAAGGAAATGAAACCCTCCCAAATCATGAACGTAGCATCAGTGAGCTGTGAGACTTCAGGCAACCCAAGATATGTGTACTTACAGTTGCCCATGGAGAGGAGAAAGAGAAACCTCCAAAACTTTCTAAATTTGATGAAAACTATAAACCTCCAGTCCAAAAAGTTCAATAAACCCTAGCACAGGAAACATGAAAAACACTACACCAGGGCACATCATAATAAAATTACTCAAAACCAGTGATAAAGAGAAAGTCTTAAAAGCAGCCAAAGAAAAAAAGACATGCAATATACAGATTTAAAAAACATAAAAATGACAGTAGATTTCCTGTTGGAAACAATGCAAGAGGGAAGACACTGGAGCAATATGTCCAAACTACTAAGGGGGAAATAAAACCATCTACCTAGAACACTGTACCCATAGGAAAAGTCTTTGGAAAATAAAGTCAAAATAGAGATTTTTTTTCAGACATACAAAGGCCATAAGAATTCAGTCACAAAAAATTAAATTGAAAATTTCTCCAATATTTGAAAACTAAAAAACATGCTTTTAAATAATCCATGGGTCTAAAAAAAGAAGTCAAAGGACAAATTAGAATTATTTTGAACAGAATGAAAATAAAAACACAATTGTTAATTGGTTAAATTGCTCCCCCCCTCAAAAAAATTTATGTTCAAGTTCTAAACCTCAGAATGTGAACTTATTTGAAAATAGGGTCATTACAGGTATAATTAGTTAAAATGAGGTAATACTGGATAAGGTGGGCCCTTAATCCAATATGACTGGTATCCTTACAAGAAGAGAAGAGACACACAGGAAGAACATCACATGATGACAGAGGCAGAGATTGGAGTGATGCACCTGTAAGCGAAGGTATAGTAAGGATTACAGCCACTATCAGAGGCTAGGAAGGGGCAAGGAAGGATTCTACCCAGAGTCTCAGAGGAAGCATGGCCCTGCTGACACATTGATTTGAAACTTCTAGCCTCCAGAACTATGAGAGAATAAATTTCGGTTGCTTAAAGCTACCCACATTATGGTGCTTTTTTATGGCAGCTCCAGGAAATTAGTACAACATATCAAAATGTGGAGGATGCCATGAAAATAGTACTTAGGAAGAAATTTAAAGCACTTACTACTTATACTGGAAAATAAGAATAATTTCAATTTGATGAAAATAAGAATAATCTAAATTTGATGACACCAACTTCCAAAGGAAAAAGCAGAAAGAAATAAAACAAATATCACAGCAGAAATCAATTATCTAGAAATCAGAAAATTTTTAAAATCAATGAAACCAAAAACTGGTTCTTTGAGAATATCAATAAAATTGACATACTTCTCACCAGACTGATGAAAAAAGATAAAAGAAAAGATGGCAGTTGCCAATATTAGGAATGAGAGAGGTAACATCACTGTAGATTCTATGAATATCTAAAAGATGATAAGATAACACTGTGAAACATATTTGTGTCAATAAATTCAGAGATTTATATGAAATGGAAAAACTCCTTGAAAGATACAGTTATGAACACCCACTCAAGAAGAAACAGAAATATTATCTACTAAAATGTTTAATTGTAGTTAACTTTCCCGTAAAAAAAATTCCAGGCACAAATAGTTTTACAGATCATTTCTTCCAGACATTTAAGGAAAACAATTAATTCTATACATATGCTCCTAAAACATTAAAAAGAAATTAATAATCCCCCAATAATTATATAATACCAGAATTACTCTGACATCAAAGCCAAAGACATTATAAGAAAATAAAACTAACCAGTATCACTCATTAACCTAGATTTTTTTAAATTCCTAATCAATTTTTAGAAAAAAAAATGTCAGTATATACAGAGTATAATACACTGTGATCAAGTAGGGTTCATCCAAGAAATTCAAGGTTAGTTTAACATTTGAAAATCAATCAATCAATGTAATTCACCATATTAACAAACTAAGAAAGACAAAGCGTATGTTCATTTCAATACATGGAAAAAAGAACATTTGAATCAATCCAACTTCTATTCCTAATAAAAACTTGCAGAAAACAAATAATAGAAAGTAACTTTCTCAACTCAGTAGGGAGTATCTATGAAAAATCCACAACTAACATCATACTTAATGGTGGCAAACTGAATGCTATCCCTCTAAAACTAGAAACAAGACGAGGATGTCCACTCTCACCTATTCTACTCAATATTGTACTAGGGCTTCTATCCATGACAATTAGGCAAGAAAAAGAAACAAACCCCTTCCAGATTGGAAAGGAGGAAGAAAAACTATCTTTAATCATAGACAATGTGGTCATCTGTTTAGAAAATCCTTTGGAATACATACATGAAAACTTCTAGAACAAATAAGTGAATTTAGAAAATTATTAGGATACGAGCTTAATATAAAATGCCAATTGTATTTCTAAAGACTATCAACAAAAAATCTTCTCCTTTGGAGAAGAATGCAAGATAATAAATATACAATGAATGTGATAGTCAGAAAAATTATTTTGCAACCCCAATATAATCATTTAATCAGGTGAGGATCAGCAATTGATGCTAAAACATGGTTTACAGTCTTATGTATCAATACATTTCATATATGTCACACTTTATTAAAGCTACTAACCTTCTTCATCTATTAATTTTATGTTTGATGATATTTATCACCATTTCCTTTGCATAAACTCAACCTGGTGAGCTTCTCTTGTAATGAGCAGCAGTTCTGATAAAGGTATGGTGAACTATAATGTCATGGCAGCATTCTTCAGGGAAGACTTTCTTTAGTATCAATGAATAATCCTAGTAATAGTACACAGGTTATTTACAAGTCCTCCTCTAGTCTGTAAAATAACCTAGATCTCTATTTCAAATCATTCTTACAAACAATAGAGATGCATAATCATGACTCAATTTTAAAAAAGATGCTTTTTTACTAGGTTTTCTAAGCATTTTGTGGTAATGACAAGGATAAATATAAAATCTACTTCAATTTCTATACATTTTATGAGATGATTTGAAGCAAAGAGAGTTGGTTATGTTTATTTTCCTTTCTCCTTGCAATTTGTGACAGCTCGTTTCTCTTTTCTAAAGAAGCAAAAATAAAATAGAAAAAAATCTCAAACGTTACTGACATGTTTTCAGCAGTAAAGTACGCAAGTTGAACATTTCACCTCTAGCAATTTCAGTATTATTTTATTTCAATTAGCTAGGGAACGACTGCTTTATATAGCTGCAGGTGTAAAAAGGAGTAAAATCCCTCCAGTGATTAAAGCTGCTGCAAGTATTCTAGTAGGAATTTTGAATGTACATCTTTTGCTTCTCCTGTCTTCTGTCTTCCTTTAAAGCATCAAAACACCAGGGGAAATTAAGTCAATTATGAAGTGTTCTGTTGTACTTAGAATATTGCCTTTGTCTAAAAAAAATTTAAGATTTACACTACTAGAAAGCTGTACTTGTTCTTATGAAAAGGCTGAAACTATCTGAGAAGCAAAACCAAAAAAACAAAGATCATATTAAATATTTCTGAATCTGAAAGTGGTGTGATAATAATTCTTAAGGAAATAAGGTAGACTTGAATGATTTTTTAAAGAAAACTATGAAAACAAAAAAAAATTTATATTTCTCTTTCCTTTATTTTTTTTAGTTTCACTAGGAATATATTTCTCAGTTCCTGCTTCCTATGTCTACCTAAGGCAGCTGAAAATTTCTTCCCACTTAAATCTAGGGAAATGTTGATTTATTCAGTGGTGTACTACTCCATTTCCACCCCAAATGGCCTAACACCAATTGGGTGCACTGCAATCCAATTTTGACAGGAAGTTAGCATCAGACTCCACATTTAAGAGCTCAGTCTTCCAAAAGACTGCTCTCACTTTAGAGGCCAATTGCAAGTCTCAGAGGGTCTCCCAGGCCACCTGCACTTCTGACCAACTGGCTACCAATCCAGGAGGTCCCATGACCCACTTTAGGTTCAGTAATTCACTAGAACAACTCACAGAACTCTGAAAACTGCTATACTTAGGAATATAGTTTTATTATATAGGTACCTCCTGGTCTATTTATGTGTTCACCAACAAGAAGACTCCACAGGGCTCAGTGTCTAGAGTTTTTATTGGGTTTCTTTACATAGGTATGATTGATTAAATATTGACCACATGATTGAACCCAATCTCCAGCCCTTCTCTCCTCCCCCTGAAGACAGGCTGGCCCAAAGTCACAACCTTCTAATCATATGGTTGGTCTTTCCAGTGACCAGCCCCTTTTTGAAAGCTATTTAGGGGCCTACGGTGAATCAATCACCTAGTAAGCATAATAAATATTCCTGTGGCTTAGGAGATTCCAATGGGTTTAGGAGCTCCATGCCAGGAACACAGGACATAAAACAGGCAAATTATTTATTATGCCACGTATGCCTAGCTGATCCTGGTGCCGTTGAGCAGGTACGCAAGCTACTTCCACATTGCCTGTTGTCTAGGGTTCAATACTGGGAACTCTACTATATCCCACCTATTCTGGGTTATCCCACCTATTCTGGGTTTGATGCTCACTGCATTTACTCAACTCCTTCCTGTTATTCACTAAATAGGCTGAATATTCTGTCATCATGCCCTAACCTCCACCTCTCCACCCTTGGCCCATATCTTTGATTCTACCAGATTACACCTCATCTCTCCTATCCACAAATTTTCTTCCATTTAATCAATTAAATAATGTCCTTGGATTAACATATTAATGCCTTGAGAGAACAAACTGCCTACAAGTAAACACTTTAGTGGAACTAAGACTTTACAGACAAAGAGGACAGACTTGTGTTTGCCAAGGGTGAAGGGCATGGGGGGAAGGAGGGACTGGGGGTTTGGGATTAGCAGATGCAAACTATTACATACATTTTTAACTGAATCTCTTTGCCATACACAGAAACTAACACAGCACTGTAAATCAACTGTACTTCAATAATATAAATTTTTAAAAAAGAACTAAGACTGTCTATATGAACATGACTACTATTGCAGGAAATGTTTGCCCAATAAGACAAAGTTACAGAAATACTAAAAATCCATTTATCCAAATAATCAACTCTTCAACAAGCCCCCTTTCAAAACAATAGATTGCTCATCAGAGTAAATAGCTCTTCCTGTGGACAATACATAATGCAAAAGGGCAAATTACTTGCTTATCAAATAACTGTTTAATTATCAAAACTTAATTCAACATCCTCACCTTTCTGTGATCACTAATTCTAAACTACTAGAGGATCTTTCAATCCCAATTAGCTCCCTGTTATTGAAAGACTCCCTAAAACCAGACCCTAAATTCTTATAAATATCCACCCTTGATCTCTCCTTTTCTAAGATACTAAAATTCTGTCAAGAAGGTGGTTTCCCTTACTGGAGAATAATAAACTTGATTTTATTTAATCAACATATTATTTCAGTGGTCCTTTTAGGAAGTTGGCCACCAATAGTAGCCACTGAAACTTTTTAAGATTCCTATAATGGTAGCCCTCCATTTAACCAGTTTGACCTAGTCTCACAGAAATGATTCTGATAGGGGATGGTGATGATCATCTGGCTACTGCTATTCCTGGGAGTAATAAACTTTGACTCTGACCCAGGAGTCTTGCATCTTCTGACAGCATCCACAAAACTGTGGCAAGCTAACAACTTGCAAGCAGGGTAAAATCCTAGAATCTTCACCTTTCTTGACAACCTGTTATATTAGAAAATGGAAATAAAGGATTTCTAGATAATAACATGTAAATGATAATACTCTTAGGTGGCTCTTTTATATGAAAGAACAAAATGGAAAATGAAATTGACAAAAATCCATTAAGCTTCGTTCTGGTGAAGTTGGATATTTGATTGTAAGCAGTCCACAGAATGTCAAAGAAAGAGTTGGTGACATAAATCAGACGTTTTAAATGAATTTAAACCATTTGCAAATGGAGATATAATACAAAAATGAACACAAATGATTGTTTTTCTAGAAAATATCTACCCCAATGAAAATAATATTGTTTATTTATTGTCTAGGTAGAAATGCCAGAAGTTTTCTTTTGACTTAATTATTTTAATTCTTAGGAAAGGTACTGGTAAGAAATTTTACCATTCAAGAATATGAGTTGGTTGAGGACAATAACCCTTCTTATCATATTTGTGTACCTTACAATATACAACAGTGTCCTGAATGTAATACATTTTCAATAAAGAAAAAAGGATGGGAGAAAAAGAAAACAAAACATGAGAAACTAAAGGCGAGATGGTGAAAAATGGAGAAGCATAAAAATAAAAGTAAGCTTATGAATAAATGAGAGAAGAAAGAAGAGGAGGTGAAAGAGAAAAAAAACATAAACAAGGTAAAGGTCATGAAGGAGAAGAAAGACAAAATAAAAGAATTATTTTTGAATCATACAACAGTAACATGGCAAGGAGTTCTCAAGACTTAGTCAAGTTTTGGCAGAAGCTATAGGGATTACAGAACTTCTGTTTAAAAGTTAATAAAGTGAATCAAGTCACACAAAGGGCATAAAGTAGCATTCTTTCATTTTTCTCATCTGAGGATGACTGCCTAAGGCACTGTTTTCTGTGGGCTCCCGAACCATAGCCAAGAGGTGCTGGAGCCAATTCACAGGTCACTGCAGGGTCCATAGCTGAGACAAGATCTATGTGCCTCATACCCAATACACGGGTGAGCGGGACTCCTCCCAAGTCCTTTGGCATGTGATTCTGATCTCACAGCTCCCACAAAGGCACTTTTCTACATGGATACATTGTTTTTGTTGGGGGAGTGGGAGGAACGTGACAAAGAACATATTCAGGGGCTTCCCTGGTGGCACAGTGATTGAGAGTCCGCCTGCCGATGCAGGGGACACGGGTTCGTGCCCCGGTCTGGGAAGATCCCACATGCCGCGGAGCGGCTGGGCCCGTGGGCCCGTGGGCCATGGCCGCTGAGCCTGCGCGTCCGGAGCCTGTGCTCCGCAACGCGAGAGGCCACAATAGCGGGAGACCACAACAGGGAGAGGCCCGCGTACCGGAAAAAAAAAAAAAAAAAAAAAAACATATTCAGCAGCTGTACTGGAGTTGTCACCCTCGAGAACACTCTATTTATTTATTTTATTTTTATTGAAATATAGTTGATTTATAATATTGTGTTTCAGGTGTACAGCAAAGTGATTTAGTTGTTTTCTTTTAGTTTGCTTTTTTTAGTGATTTAGTTGTTTGTTTCAGATTATTACAAGATATTGAATATAGTTCCCTGTACTATACAGTAAATCCTTGTTGCTTATCTATCTTATGTACAGTGGTTTGTGTCTATTAATCCCAAACTCCTAATTTATCTCTCCCTCTCCTTCCCGCTTTGGTAACCATAAGTTTGTTTTCTATGTCTGTGAGTCTGTTTATGTTTTGTAAATAGATTCATCTGTATTACTATTTACATTCTACCTATAAGTGATATCATAATATTTGTCTTTCTCTGTCTGGCTTCACTAAGTATAATATTCTCTAGGTCCATTTGTGTTGCTGCAAATGGCAGAATTTCATTCTTTTTTTATGGCTGAGTAACATTTCATTGTATATATATTCATATATACCACATCTTCTTAAGCCAGTGGGAACTTGGGTTGCTTCCAAGTCTTAGCTATTGTAAATAGCACTGCTATGCACATTGGGGTGCATGTATCTTTTTCAATTAGATTTCATCTTTTCTGGATATATACCCAGGAGTGGGAATGCTAGATCATATGGTAGTTCTATTTTTAGCTTTTTAAGGAAACTCCATACTGTTTTCCATAGTGGCTGCACTAATTTACGTTCCCACCAACAGAGAACACATCATTTCTAATGTGATGGTATATCTATATTGGATATTTGTTCAGCTTTTTGTTGTTGTTTGTTTTTTTCTTTGTTTTTTGGCCACGTTGTGTGGTTTGCAGGATCTTAGTTCCCTGACTAAGGACTGAACACAAGCCATGGCAGTGAAAGCGCTGAGTCCTAACCACTGGACTGCCAGGGAATTCCCTGTTAAGTGTTTGTCGAGTTAATAAATTTAAGGTATAATTCTGGTAAATTATACTTCATATTTTTAAGATGTCAGAATTCAAGGATTCAATAAAATGGCTTTCTTTTTGCCCTTAACCTGGTTTGATTGAATTTTTTATATACTTCAAGTGCTTAAAGTCTTACCATCTATAACTTAAAGGAAACGCTTCCCGTTGAATCTCAGCTTTTTCATTTAACCAAATTATTTTTACGTATAGAATATAGTTTTGTTCCTCTGAAGTGTATCTTTATCACTATAGGGATTCTTTTTTTCCTTTATTGGTTATCTGATTGGGAAATATGGCCATTATCTTTTGTCTTGAAGTGACAGATTAAGCCTAAACCTAGAATAAAAAAATAAAACACACAATCTATCTGGGAATAAGTAGAAAAGAGAATCTACAAACTAACACATCTCCTTCCCTTTTTCTGGGAATGATGTAACTGAGCAGAAATCAAGACAGAACAAGCAGAGTGATTTAATGGATCAAAGTAATTCTCTTGTTTTGTTCAGAATCCAACAAACCATTCATTTTCAATACAGCTATAAATTCTCAATGTGTGCAAAATTAACTGTATACAGGAAGAGATTTGGAAACAAAGGCCCCAACCTCTACAAAGTTCAGCTTGGCTAAGGTTGTACTAGATTTTAACTGTTAAAAACCTCACAAAACTTCATCTAGTTTTATATATGATGCACAAATTTTCGATTGCTTGAAATTTGTCTCACAAAATTCTTGCAACTTGAAACTACAGATGAATAGCATGATCAGGGTATAGGATATGCTCACTGTTATAATGTTGCAGAGGAAGTCTGGGGCTAAGTCAGAATGAGTCTGAATACTGCTTCAGACTGGGGTGGGAGTGGGGAGGAGGTATAAGATAAGGCCCCAAAGAAACAAGCTCATTGCAGCAGGGCCAGAGCTGGTAGATGACCAGCTGACAGTAAAGCAAACATTCAGAAGCCCATCAGGGTATTGAAGGTATGAGAGTATCACACTCCTTTTCCCTTTCATACACTATTAATGCATCCATTCACATGTACGGGACCCAGAAGCAGGGAATCCAGGAGTACACGGAGACAGACATTGACAATGATTAGAAATCAGATGAGCTGCGGTCATTGCCGGGTATTATTCCATGTTAAGCAGGTCCAGCCAACATCCTATAAGGAAAGGTGGGAAGGACTGGCCTGGGACAGAGACCCAAAAGATCTAAACAAGTTCCCACCCAATAGATCCAACAGCGATTTACATAGGGCCCTCCCTGCAGAGGAGGCAGGGTCCTTACTGAATTGTCTACAATGGTATGTTTATATTACAGATTCTTTTAAAAGGCCAAGGCGCACTTATGTCAAGAGAGTCTTCCATTCTCACAGATAAGGTTGTGTGCTGCCCAGATCTGACTCAGCACCCTCTCATCCGCCAGCTCCTGGGAGTGTTGATTGCCGAGGTCTTGCAGATGAGTCCCTCTCCACGAATTGCCCTTGGCCAAAGAAAGCCACTAGCACTATATCATGCTCGCCACCTCAGGGGTAGACTGCAACCAATGAGTGATGCAGTGATATAAAGACCCAGTCCCTTTGACTCAATTAGCAATTCTCTGAAGGATCACAGTTCTAGGTCTCCCCATAGGAGAGCTGAGATCCCTTTGCAACTGCACCCCAGTTCAACTTCTCCTCCTAATGCTGCTTCCCTCCCACTTCCACAGTGTTTTTGAAAGCACTTCTGTGAGCTATCAAGTCACACTTTGAGGAGGTTTACTATAGCATATTCATGTATTTTTCCCTTCCTTCCTAGCTTCCCTCCTACCTTCCTTTCTTGCTTCTAATTTGACAAATCCACAAGGATTTGAGGCAGCTGCAATTTGTCATATAGGAAAATATCAGTAGTTAGCCTTATCTTTCTTCCTTCCTTACAGTGTTCACTTTAATTAGCTATAGTTTTATTCTGAAGCAAAAAAAAAAAGAATATAAATTCTATTTAGCTTTGACCATTCAAAAATATTTTATTTGTAATTGATATGCTCTGTGGCAGTTGGACTCAGAATTTTAGCTTAAAAAGTTTCTGTTAGCTCAATACTGTCAGCCTAATTTCTAAGGAAAATTTGAATTTTCTATTAGAATGTAACTTCTCCTCCATTTTATATTGAGATAAACTGAAGCCTGTTAAGATTTCAAATTCAGAAAACTTTCTAAAGTGGATTGTAAAGAAGAAAAACTGAATCATTTCAACAAATCAATTATTATTTACAAATAATATATTTATAGAAGAGATGGATGCACAGATGATATATATATATATATATTCATGAGGGAAAAAATGGTTAAGATGATAAAAGCAGCTAAGCAAATTCATACTTCCAGATGAAAGATGAATTCTTCATAAAAATAATATGATATAGCCACTTGTGGTTTAAAAAAAAATAGATGCTAGTAGTGTAAAGGAAGGTTTATAAATGAACCAAGCATGGTTAAAATTATTCTGGCACCTTTGACCATAACTCTTTTTATTGTAAAAAAAAAAAATGTAATTGAACACAACTTTGAACTAGAAATTCCAAATCTTGCCATTTATCTTCCAAAATAAATTAGTTAATGGCTGTTTATATGGGGATATGACAGAAGAAAGAAATCTATTATCAATGCAGTTATAATTCATGTTTATTAAAACGACTGTACAGAAGGAGGAGGAACCAAGATGGCAGACTAGAAGGAGGTGCTCTCACTCCCTCTTGCGAGAACACCAGAATCACAACTAGCTGCTGGCCAATCATCAACAGGAAGACAGTGGAACTCACCATAAAAGACACCCCACAGCCAAAGACAAAGGAGAAGCCACAATGAGATGGTAGGAGGTGCGCAATCACAGTAAAATCAAATCCCATAACTGGTGGGTGGGTGACTCACAGAATGGAGAACACTTATACCACAGAAGTCCACCCACTGGAGTGAAGGTTCTGAGCCCCACATCAGGCTTCCCAACCTGGGGGTCCGGCAAAGGGAGGAGGAATTCCTAGAGAATCAGACTTTGAAGCCTAGTGGGAATTGATTGCAGAACTTCGACAGGACTGGGGGAAACAGAGACTCTACTCTTGGAGGGCACACACAAAGTAGTGTGTGTGTTGGGACCCAAGGGAAGGAGCAGTGACCCAGGGGAGACTGAACCAGACATACGTGCTGGTATTGGAGGGTCTCCTGAGGAGGCGGGGGAGGGGGGCTGTGGCCCACCAAGGGGACAAGGACACTGGCAGCAGAAATTCTGGGAAGTACTCCTTGGTGTGAGCCCTCCCAGAGTCTGTCATTAGCCCCACCAAAGAGCCCAGGTAGGCTCCAGTGTTGGCTTGCCTCAGGCCAAACAACCAACAGAGAGGGAACCAAGCACCACCCATCAACAGTCAAGCAGATTAAAGTTTTACTGAGCTCTGCCCACCAGAGAAACAGTCAGCTCTACCCACCGCTAGTCCCTCTCATCAAGCCTCAGAGATAGCATCATCCACCGGAGGGCAGACAGCTGAAGCAAGCAGAACTACCATCCTGCAGGGTATGGAAAAAAAAACACATTCACAGAAAGTAGATAAGATAAAAAGGCAGAAGTCTATGCACCAGATGAAGGAACAAGATAAAACCCCAGAAAAACAACTAAGTGAAGTGGAGACAGACAACCTTCCAGAAAAAAGAATTCAGAATAATGATTGTGAAGATGATTCAGGAGCTTGGAAAAAGAATGGAGGCAAAGATCGAGAAGATGTCAGAAATGTTTAATGAAGACCTAGAAGAATTAAAGAACAAACAAACAGAGGTGAACAATACAATAATTGAAATGAAAACTACACTAGAAGGAATCAATAGCAGAAGAACAGATAAGTGACCTGGAAGACAGAATGATGGAATTCACTGTGGCAGAATAGATTAAAGAAAAAAGAATGAAAAGAAATGAAGACAACATGAGACCTCTGAGACAACATTAAACCCAACAACATTCACATTATAGGGGTCCCAGAAGGAGAAGAGAGAGAGAAAGGACCAGAGAAAATATTTGAAGAGACTATAGTCGAAAATTTCCCTAACATGGGAAAGGAAATAGCCACCCAAGATCAGGAAGTGCAGCGAGTCCCATACAGGACAAACCCAAGGAGAAACACACTGAGACGCATAGTAATCAAATTAGTAAAAACTAAAGACAAAGAAAAATTACTGAAAGCAGCAAGGGAAAAATGAAAAATAACATACAAGGGAACTCCCATAAGGTTAACAGCTGATTTCTCAGCAGAAACTCTACAAGCCAGAAGGGAGTGGCATGATATACTTAAAGTGATGAAAGGGAAGAAACTACAAGCAAGATTACTCTACCCAGCAAGGATCTCATTCAGATTCTAAGGAGAAATCAAAAGATTTACAGGGAAGCAAAAGCTAAGAGAATTCAGCACCACCAAACCAGCTCTACAACAAATGCTAAAGGAACTTCTCTAACTGGGAAACACAAGAGAAGAAAAGGACCTACAAAAACAAACCAAAAACAAATAAGAAAATGGTGATAAGAACAAACATAATGATAATTACCTTAAAACATGAATGGATTAAATGCTCCAACCAAAAGACAGAGGCTTGCTGAATGGAGACAAAAACAAGACCCATATATATGCTGTCTACAAGAACCCACTTCAGACCTAAGGACACATACAGACTGAAAGTGAGGGGATGGAAAAAGATATTCCATGCAAATGGAAATCAAAAGAAAGCTGGAGTAGCTATACTCATATCACATAAAATAGACTTTAAAATAAAGAATGTTACAAGAGACAAGGAAGGACACTACATAATGATCAAGGGATCAATCCAAGAAGAAGATATAACAATTATAAATATACATGCACCCAACATAGGAGCACTTCAATATATAAGGCAACTGCTAACAGCTATAAAAGAGGAATTCGACAGTAACACAATAATAGTGGGGGACTTTAACATCTCACTTACACCAATGAACAGATCATCCAAAATGAATATAAATAAGGACACAGAAACTTTAAATGACATAATAGACCAGATAGATTTAACTGATATTTATAGAACATTCCATCCGAAAACAGCAGATTACACTTTCTTCTCAAGTGTGCATGGAACATTCTCCAGGATACATCACATCTTGGGTCACAAATCAAGCCTCAGTAAATTTAAGAAAATTGAAATCATATCAAGTATCTTTTCTGACCACAACGCTATGAGATTAGAAATGAATTATAGGGAAAAAAACGTAAAAAACACAAACATATGGAGGTTAAACAATATGTTACTAAATAACCAAGAGATCACTGAAGAAACCAAAGAGGAAATCAAAAAATACCTAGAGACAAATGACAATGAAAACACAATGATCCAAAACCTATGGGTTGCAGCAAAAGCAGTTCTAAGAGGGAAGTTTATAGCTATACAAGCCCACCTCAAGAAACAAGGAAAATCTCAAGTAGACAATGGAACCTTACACCTAAAGGAACTAGAGAAAGAAGGACAAACAAAACCCAAAGTTAGCAGAAGGGAAGAAATCATAAAGATCAGAGCAGAAATAAGTGAAATAGAAACAAAGAAAACAATAGCAAAGATCAATAAAACTAAAAGCTGGTTCCTGGAGGAGATAAATAAAATTGATAAACCATTAGCCAGACTCGTCAAGGAAAAGGGGGAGAGGACTCAAATCAATAAATTTAGAAATGAAAAAGTAGAAGTTACAACAGACACTGCAGAAATACAACGCATCCTAAGAGACTACTACAAGCAACTCTATGCCAATAAAATGGACAACCTGGAAGAAATGGACATATTCTTAGAAAGGCATAACCTTCCACGACTGAACCAGGTAGAAATAGAAAATATGAACTGACCAATCACAAGTAATGAAATTGAAACTGTGATTAAAAATTTCCCAACAAACAAAAGTCCAGGACCAGATGGCTTCACAGGTGAATTCTATCAAACATTTAGAGAAGAGCTAACACCCATCCTTCTCAAACTCTTCCAAAAAATTGCAGAGGAAGGAACACTCCCAAACTCATTCTATGTGGCCACCATCACCCTGATACCAAAACCAGACAAAGATACTACAAAAAAAAAAAATTACAGACCAATATCACTGATGAACATAGATGAAAAAATCCTCAACAAAACACTAGCAAACAGAATCCAACAAAACATTGAAAGGATCATACACCATGATCAAGTGGGATTTATCCCAGGAATGCAAGGATTCTTCAATATATGCAAATCAATCAATGTGATACACCATATTAACAAACTGAAGAATAAAAACCATGTGATCATCTCAATAGATGCAGAAAAAGCTTTTGACAAAATTCAACACCTATTTAAGATAAAAACTCTCCAGAAAGTAGGCATAGAGGGAACCTACCTCAACATAATAAAGGCCATATATGACAAACCCACAGCAAACATCATTCTCAATGGTGAAAAACTGAAAGAATTTCCTCTAACATTAGGAACAAAAAAAGGATGTCCACTGTCACCACTATTATTCAACATAGTTTTGGAAGTCCTAGCCACAGCAATCAGAGAAGAAAAATAAAAGGAATACAATTTGGAAAAGAATAAGTAAAACTGTCACTGTTTGCAGATGACATGTTACTATACATAGAGAATCATAAAAATGCCACCAGAAAACTACTAGAGCTAATCAATGAATTTGGTAAAGTTGCATGATACAAAATTAATGCACAGAAATCTCTTGCGTTCCTATACAGTAATGATAAAAACTCTGAAAGAGAAATTAAGCAAACACTCCCATTTACCATTGCAACAAAAAGAATAAAATACCTAGGAATAAACCTACCTAGGGAGACAAAAGATCTGTATGCAGAAAACTATAAGACACTCATGAAAGAAATTAAAGATGATACCAACAGATGGTGAGATATACCATGTTCTTGGATTGGAAGAATCAATATTGTGAAAATGACTATACCAACCAAAGCAATCTACAGATTCAATGCACTCCCTATCAAATTACCAATGGCATTTTTTACGGAACTAAAACAAATCATCTTAAAATTTGTATGGAGACACAAAGGACCCCGAATAGCCAAAGCCGTCTTGAGGGAAAAAAACAGAGCAAGAGGAATCAGATCCCTGACTTTCGACTATACTACAAAGCTACAGTAATCAGGACAATATGGTACTGGCACAAAAACAGAAACAGATCAATGGAACAAGGTAGAAAGCCCAGAGATAAACCCATGCACCTACGGTCAACTAATCTATGACAAAGGAGGCAAGGATATACAACGGAGAATAGACGGTCTCTTCAATAAGTGGTGCTGGGAAAAATGGACAGCTACATGTAAAAGAATGAAATTAGAACACTCCCTAAAAAATAAACTCAAAATGGATTCGAGACCTAAATGTAAAACCAGACACTATAGAAATCTGTGAGGAAAACACAGAAAGAACACTCTTTGACATAAATCACAGCAAGATCTTTTTTGATTCTCCTCCTAGAGTAATGGAAATAAAAACAAAAATAAACAAATGGGACCTAATGAAACTTCAAAGCTTTTGCACAGCAGAGGAAACCATAAACAAGACGAAAAGAGAACCCTCAGAATGGGAGAAAATATTTGCAAATGAATCAATGGACAAAGGATTAATCTCCAAACTATATAAACAGCTCATGCAGCTCAATATTAAAGAAACAAACAACCCAATCCAAAAATGGGCAGAAGACCTAAGTAGACATTTCTCCAAAGAAGACATAGAGATGGCCAAGAAGCACAAGAAAAACTGCTCAACATCACTAATTATTAGAGAAATGCAAATCAAAACTACAATGAGGTATCACCTCACACCAGTTAGAATGGGCATCATCATAAAATCTACAAACAACAAATTCTGGAGACGGTGTGGAGAAAAGGGGACTCTCTTGCCCTGTTGGTGGGAATATAAATTGATACAGTCACTATGGAGAACAGTATGGAGGTTCCTTAAAAAACTAAAAATAGAATTACCATATGATCCAGCAATCCTACTACTGGGCATATACCCTGAGAAAACCATAATTCAAAAAGACACATACACCCCAACGTTCATTGCAGCACTACTTACAATAACCAGGTCATGGAAGCAACCTAAATGCCCATCGACAGATGAATGAATAAAGAAGTTGTGGTACATATATACAATGGAATATTACTCAGCCATAAAAAGGAACGAAATTGAGTCATTTGTTGAGATGTGGATGGATCTAGAGACTGTCATACAGAGTGAAGTAAGTCAGAAAGAAGAAAACAAATATCGTATATTAACGCATGTATGTGGAACCTAGGAAAATGGTACAGACGAACCAGTTTGCAGGGCAGACGTTGAGACAACAAAGGTATGGACACCAAAGGGGGAGAACAAAGGTATGGACAATAAAGGTATGGACACCAAAGAGGGAGAACAAAGGTATGGACACAAAAGGGGGAGAACTGCGGTGAGGTGGGGATAGTGGTGTGCTGAATTGTGCAATTGGGATTGACATGTATACACTGATGTGTATAAAATTGATGACTAATAAGAACCTGCAGTATAAAGAAACAAACAACAACAACAAAAAAAAACAAGTAATGCTAAACTTTCTTTGGGTTATTTGTATGGAAATATGTTAATATAAATGTTTCAGACATTACATGAAATTTCTTAAAAATCTTATATGTTCTGGTATAATATTATAAGTCATAATTCTAGTTATTACTTTAAAATGTATATCTCAGAAATAACTAAATTTCCTTGTCAATTGCATTATTATGAACTTTCATCAAATCTTTAACTGTGGTCATTTTTAAATCTTTTGTCATCTACAGACAATTCTGGGTGTACTCTGATGCTTTTGCAAAAATGTTCCTATAAAAGCGTTTTATCTTCAAGGAATTCATGGAAAAGACTCTGACAAGTACAGGTTTCTGGTAACTGCCTATACTGCTGAACTGAATGAATAAGCATTTTCAGAACTCTAATGGAAAACTGATGAATTCATAAAAGTGTTAACAAAATATCCAGATAAAAAAATTAATTACATGGGACTGAGTGAACTGATGAGGATGATTATAATTTTTGTGACTCTCTATTTGAATAATAATAAACAAAATCCCACAAGGACTCAGAGGCAAAAAATATACAAATCAATTTTCACTGCAAAGTAAAGGAGCTGTTACAGTGGAGGATTACTGGACTGAATGTCAATATTATGACATAGTATGAGTGTGTTTCATGTTTGGTAATTGCAATCGTTGTTGCTTTTGTTGTGGTCATTTACAACGCTTGGTGTCAATTTATTTATCTCTTGTAAAAATAAAATACAGTGTGTTAAAAAAAAAAAGAAAAAATGTTCCTTGTATTCCTAAAGCTATTCACTTTATAAAAGAATTCCTTAAAATAAAATAGCAACTGATTTACTTAAAAAAAACAAAAAATAAAAAGACTGTACAGACAAAATAATGTGTAGAGTTGAATAACTGCCTGATACGCTACATTAATGTAGGTCAAGGTATTAGGTTCTTCAGATTTCACATAAGCCACATGCCACTCAGTAAAGACAGTTTTACCTGAATTATCTCAATAATTTTTCAATGATTAAACTATGCCAATTCAACATAGTACCAAAATAACAATTTTCTTCAATTAGTAGTAAAAAGAAAAGTTGTCAGCTAAGTGTATTTGGAGATATGATCAATCATTTTCATTGCTTTTGCTAACATTTCTGACCCTTTTTGATCAGTCCAAGTATTTTTTGTCGAGTTATCAATAGTTGACCCAAACACGTGGTAGAAGTACTACTTTGCTCTGAAGATAATCAGCAAAATATCTAACCAATTATGGAGACAAATGCAAGTCTATGTGTGCAAGAATGCATCCTGAATATACCAAAATAGTGCACATACTTGCTTTTTTAAAACTTCTTTTATTAGAAAGAAAATTTAATGTGGTTTATAGCACACAATTGAAGTTAAGAAGCATGGTTCTATTTTTAAGCACAACAGAGTAATAAGGTTTAGGCTCATGTAAAATCCCTGCTGGGTGACTTATTTGCTATATGTTACTAAACAAGCTGTTAAACTGTTGGAAAATCTATTATATCCTCTGTACAACGGAAAAATTAACAACCTTGAAGAGTTGTGAAAATGTGGGAGAATATATAGAAAAGGACTAGGATGATACAGGTGCACAGGATGTGCTCTCCACGTTGACTTCCTCCCCTCCCATGGCCCCAGTCCTGGTACTAGTGTACTAGGAGGTTTTAAGTAAGTCCCTCTTTAGGTCTGTTTTACTCTCTATAAAAATACAGAGCTGGGCTTCCCTGGTGGTGCAGTGGTTGAGAGTCCGCCTGCCAATGCAGGGGACACAGGTTCGTGCTCCAGTCCGGGAAGATCCCACGTGCCGCGGAGCGGCTGGGCCCGTGAGCCATGGCCGCTGAGACTGCACGTCCGGAGCCTGTGCTCCGCAACGGGAGAGGCCACAGCAGTGAGAGGCCCTCATACCGAAAAAAAAAAAAAAATACAGAGCTGAACCTGTGCAACAATGTACAACTCCAGCATCATGACACAATGTTGTGTCATGAGAGCTGGGCAATGCGTCACGAGTAGTTCAACCTATCAGTAGTTAAATTATCAAGATTTACAGATAATTTTCTTCTAAAAATGTACAGCTGTTCCAAGGTTATCGCATTATAACATCAAAATCAGTCACTGGCACTTCCACTTGCTTTTAAGGTGGAGTAAATAAAGTAGAGTTTCAAAGAACAAAGATGGAATTGCTCACAATGCACAGGCTACTTTATCTCCGATAAAGCCTTAATACTTTGGTGATTATGAGTTATTATGATCATAAATTATACTATTTTTAACTGAAATTTTCTTAGTGATTTTCATCTGTGCATATGCTTTTAAAAGGAAAAAGATAAAGCTAGTTGGGGTAAGAAAGACAAGTCTGTATTTCTATATGCTTTACTTCCCTGCAAAACAATGGCATTTCTCAAATCAGAGTATACCAGAGTGTTCTGTAGTGCAAACATGGTCATCTTTGATATTTGTTCCAGTGGAGAAAATGTTGGGAATCATGGGATTACATCGTCTGTGAAAATCTCTTCAGCCTCAAACCTTTGTGATTGTATATTGTCCCAAGCATTTTTGCAAGTAAACACCCATTGACAAAGAAACACTTTCAGAAACTCTTGGGAAAACTTGTAATAGTAAACATTACAAAGTACTATGTAATCTGTGTGTATTATAGGAGAGATTAAACACAATGAAATTATTTTTCAATTCAAATGACAAAACCCACTTTAGAAAAGGACATGTCTAAAACATGTCTGAAGCACAATTGGTGGTTCATAAACAAAGGAAAGGATCACCAAGGCATGACTTAGTTTTGCAGTACCTCTGATTGGCTACCCAATCACAACCCTTTAATATCTTATACTTCTTCTAATATGGAAAGTATAGTACTCCTGGTAAAATAAGGCAATATTTTACTTCCATGTTCAACCTATTTGAAATGTCAACTCAAAAATATAATAGTATATACCTTGGGTGCAAAATGTAAGTATTTTATTTTTTGGAATATACATTGTATTTGTTCCCTAGGGTTGTTTAACAAATATCATTACCTGGCTTCAAACAACAGAAATGTATTCTCTCGCAATTTTGGAAGCCAGAAGTCAGAAATCGAGGGGTCAGCTGGTTGATTCCTTCTGCAGGCTCTGAGGGAGAATGTGTTTCATGCCCCTCACCCAGCTTCTGGTGGCTGTGGGAGTCCTCGCCGTTCCTTGGCTTGTAGATACATTACTCCAATCTTTGTTCCATCTTCACATGATCTTCCCCTCTGTGTGTTCTCGTCTGTGTCTCCACGTGTCTCAAATTTTCCTCTCCTTTCTCTTTTTTTTTTTTTTTTTTTTTTTTTTTAACATCTTTATTGGAGTATAATTGCTTTACAATGGTATGTTAGTTTCAGCTTCACAACAAAATGAATCAGTTATATATATACATATATTCCCATATCTCTTCCCGCTTGCGTCTCCCTCCCTCCCACCCTCCCTATCCCACCCCTCCAGGCGGTCACAAAGCACCGAGCTGATCTCCCTGTGCTATGCGGCTGCTTCCCATTAGCTATCTACCTTACGTTTGGTAGTGTATATATGTCCATGCCTCTTTATCGCTTTGTCACCGTTTACACTTCCCCCTCCCCATAGCCTCAAGTCCATTCTCTAGTAAGTCTGTGTCTTTATTCCTGTTTCACCCCTAGGTTTTTCATGACATTTTTTTTTTTTTTAAATTCCATATATATGTGTTAGCATACGGTATTTGTCTCTCTCTTTCTGACTTACTTCACTCTGTATGACAGACTCTAGGTCTATCCACCTCATTACAAATAGCTCAATTTCGTCTCTTTTTATGGCTGAGTAATATTCCATTGTATATATGTGCCACATCTTCTTTATCCATTCATCCGATGATGGACACTTAGGTTGTTTCCATCTCTGGGCTATTGTAAATAGAGCTGCAATGAACATTTTGGTACATGACTCTTTTTGAATTATGGTTTTCTCAGGGTATATGCCCAGTAGTGGGATTGCTGGGTCATATGGTAGTTCTATTTGTAGCTTTTTAAGGAACCTCCATACTGTTCTCCACAGTGGCTGTATCAATTTACATTCCCACCAACAGTGTAAGAGGGTTCCCTTTTCTCCACACCCTCTCCAGCATTTATTGTTTCTAGATTTTTTGATGATGGCCATTCTGACTGGTGTGAGATGATATCTCATTGTAGTTTTGATTTGCATTTCTCTCATGATTAGTGATGTTGAGCATTCTTTCATGTGTTTGTTGGCACTCTGTATATCTTCTTTGGAGAAATGTCTATTTAGGTCTTCTGCCCATTTTTGGATTGGGTTGTTTGTTTTTTTGTTATTAAGCTGCATGAGCTGCTTATAAATTTTGGAGATCAATCCTTTGTCAGTTGCTTCATTTGCAAATATTTTCTCCCATTCTGAGGGTTGTCTTTTGGTCTTCTTCATGGTTTCCTTTGCTGCGCAAAAGCTTTTAAGTTTCATTAGGTCCCATTTGTTTACTCTTGTTTTTATTTCCATTACTCTAGGAGGTGGGTCAGAAAGAATCTTGCTGTGATTTATGTCATAGAGTGTTCTGCCTATGTTTTCCTCTAAGAGTTTGATAGTTTCTGGCCTTACATTTAGGTCTTTAATCCATTTTGAGCTTATTTTTGTGTATGGTGTTAGGGAGTGATCTAACTTCATACTTTTACATGTAGCTGTCCAGTTTTCCCAGCACCACTTATTGAATAGGCTGTCCTTTCTCCACGGTACATTTCTGCCTCCTTTGTCAAAGATAAGTTGACCATATGTGCGTGGGTTTATCTCTGGGCTTTCTATCCTGTTCCATTGATCTATCTTTCTGTTTTTGTGCCAGTACCATACCGTTTTGATAACTGTAGCTTTGTAGTATAGTCTGAAGTCTGGGAGCCTGATTCCTCCAGTTCCTTCTTTTGTTCTCAAGATTGCTTTGGCTATTCGGGGTCTTTTGTGTTTCCATACAAATTGCAAAATTTTTTGTTCTAGTTCTGTGAAAAATGCCAGTGGTAGTTTGATAGGGATTGCATTGAATCTATAGATTGCTTTCGGTAGTAGAGTCATTTTCACAATGTTGATTCTTCCAATCCAAGAACATGGTATATGTCTCCATCTATTTGTATCATCTTTAATTTCTTTCATCAGTGTCTTATAATTTTCTGCATACAGATCTTTTGTCTCCTTAGGTAGGTTTATTCCTAGATATTTTATTCTTTTTGTTGCAATGGTAAATGGGAGTGTTTTCTTGATTTCACTTTCAGCTTTTTCGTCATTAGTATATAGGAATGCCAGAGATTTCTGTGCATTAATTTTGTATCCTGCCACTTTACCAAATTCATTGATTAGCTCTAGTAGTTTTCTGGTAGCATCTTTAGGGTTCTCTATGTATAGGATCATGTCATCTGCAAACAGTGACAGCTTTACTTCTTCTTTTCCGATTTGGATTCCTTTTATTTCCTTTTCTTCTCTGATTGCTGTGGCTAAAACTTCCAAAACTATGTTGAATAAGAGTGGTGAGAGTGGGCAACCTTGCCTTGTTCCTGATCTTAGTGGAAATGCTTTCAGTTTTTCACCATTGAGGATGATGTTTGCTGTGGGCTTGTCATATATGGCCTTTATTATGTTGAGGAAAGTTCCCTCTATGCCTACTTTCTGCAGGGTTTTTATCATAAATGGGTGTTGAATTTTGTCAAAAGCTTTCTCTGCATCTATTGAGATGATCATATGGTTTTTCTCCTTCAGTTTGTTAATATGGTTTATCACATTGATAGATTTGCGTATATTGAAGAATCCTTGCATTCCTGGAATAAACCCCACTTGATCATGGTGTATGATCCTTTTAATGTGCTGTTGGATTCTGTTTGCTAGTATTTTGTTGAGGATTTTTGCATCTATGTTCATCAGTGATATTGGCCTGTAGTTTTCTTTCTTTGTGACATCCTTGTCTGGTTTTGGTATCAAGGTGATGGTGGCCTCGTAGAAGGAGTTTGGGAGTGTTCCTCCCTCTGCTATATTTTGGAAGAGTTTGAGAAGGATAGGTGTTAGCTCTTCTCTAAATGTTTGATAGAATTCGCCTGTGAAGCCATCTGGTCCTGGGCTTTTCTTTGTTGGAAGATTTTTAATCACAGTTTCAATTTCAGTGCTTGTGATTGGTCTGTTCATATTTTCTATTTCTTCCTGATTCAGTCTTGGCAGGTTGTGCATTTCTAAGAATTTGTCCATTTCTTCCAGATTGTCCATTTTATTGGCATAGAGTTGCTTGTAGTAATCTCTCATGATCTCTTTTATTTCTGCAGTGTCAGTTGTTACCTCTCCTTTTTCATTTCTAATTCTATTGATTTGAGTCTTCTCCCTTTTTTTCTTAATGAGTCTGGCTAGTGGTTTATCTATTTTGTTTATCTTCTCAAAGAACCAGCTTTTAGTTTTATTGATCTTTGCTATTGTTTCCTTCATTTCTTTTTCATTTATTTCTGATCTGATTTTTATGATTTCTTTCCTTCTGCTAGCTTTGGGGTTTTTTTGTTCTTCTTTCTCTAATTGCTTGAGGTGCAAGGTTAGGTTGTTTATTCGAGATGTTTCCTGCTTCTTAAGGTGGGCTTGTATTGCTATAAACTTCCCCCTTAGAACTGCTTTTGCTGCATCCCACAGGTTTTGGGTCGTTGTGTCTCCATTGTCATTTGTTTCTAGGTATTTTTTGATTTCCTCTTTGATTTCTTCAGTGATCACTTCATTATTAAGTAGTGTATTGTTTAGCCTCCATGTGTTTGTATTTTTTACAGATCTTTTCCTGTAATTGATATCTAGTCTCATGGCGTTGTGGTCAGAAAAGATACTTGATACAATTTCAATTTTCTTAAACTTACCAAGGCTTGATTTGTGACCCAAGATATGATCTATCCTGGAGAATGTTCCATGAGCACTTGAGAAAAATGTGTATTCTGTTGTTTTTGGATGGAATGTCCTATAAATATCAATTAACTCCATCTCGTTTAATGTATCATTTAAAGCTTGTGTTTCCTTATTTATTTTCATTTTGGATGATCTGTCCATTGGTGAAAGTGGGGTGTTAAAGTCCCCTACTATGAATGTGTTACTGTCGATTTCCCCTTTTATGGTTGTCAGTATTTGCCTTATGTATTGAGGTGCACCTATGTTGGGTGCATAAATATTTACAATTGTTATATCTTCTTCTTGGATCGATCCCTTGATCATTATGTAGTGTCCTTCTTTGTCTCTTCTAATAGTCTTTGTTTTAAAGTCTATTTTGTCTGATATGAGAATTGCTACTCCAGCTTTCTTTTGGTTTCCATTTGCATGAAATACCTTTTTCCATCCCCTTACTTTCAGTCTGTATGTGTCTCTAGGTCTGAAGTGGGTCTCTTGTAGACAGCAAATATATGGGTCTTGTTTTTGTATCCATTCAGCCAATCTGTGTCTTTTGGTGGGAGCATTTAGTCCATTTACATTTAAGGTAATTATTGATATGTGTGTTCCTATTCCCATTTTCTTAATTGTTTTGGGTTCGTTATTGTAGGTCCTTTCCTTCTTTTGTGTTTCTTGCCTAGAGAAGTTCCTTTAGCAGTTGTTGTAGAGCTGGTTTGGTGGTGCTGAACTCTCTCAGCTTTTGCTTGTCTGTAAAGGTTTTAATTTCTCCATCAAATCTGAATGAGATCCTTGCTGGGTAGAGTAATCTTGGTTGCAGGTTTTTCTCCTTCAACACTTTCAATATGTCCTGCCACTCCCTTCTGGCTTGCAGAGTTTCTGCTGAAAGATCAGCTGTTAACCTTATGGGGATTCCCTTGTGTGTTATTTGTTGTTTTTCCCTTGCTGCTTTTAATATGTTTTCTTTGTATTTAATTTTTGACAATTTGATTAATATGTGTCTTGGCGTATTTCTCCTTGGATTTATCCTGTATGGGACTCTCTGTGCTTCCTGGACTTGATTAACGATTTCTTTTCCCATATTAGGGAAGTTTTCAACTATAATCTCTTCAAATATTTTCTCAGTCCCTTTCTTTTTCTCTTCTTCTTCTGGAACCCCTATAATTCGAATGTTGGTGCGTTTAATGTTGTCCCAGAGGTCTCTGAGGCTGTCCTCAGTTCTTTTCATTCTTTTTTCTTTATTCTGCTCTGCAGTAGTTGTTTCCACTATTTTATCTTCCAGGTCACTTATCCGTTCTTCTGCCTCAGTTATTCTGCTATTGATCCCATCTAGAGTACTTTTAATTTCATTTATTGTGTTGTTCATCGTTGCTTGCTTCATCTTTAGTTCTTCTAGGTCCTTGTTAACTGATTCTTGCAATTTGTCCATTCTATTGTCCATTCTATCTCCAAGATTTCGGATCAACCTTACTATCATTATTCTGAATTCTTTTTCAGGTAGACTGCCTATTTCCTCTTCATTTGTTAGGTCTGGTGGGTTTTTATCTTGCTCCTTCATCTGCTCTGTGTTTTTCTGTCTTCTCATTTTGCTTATCTTACTGTGTTTGGGGTCTCCTTTTTTGCAGGCTGAAGGTTCGTAGTTCCTGTTGTTTTTTGTGTCTGTCCCCAGTGGCTAAGGTTGGTTCAGTGGGTTGTGTAGGCTTCCTGGTGGAGGGTACTAGTGCCTGTGTTCTGGTGGATGAGGCTGGATCTTGTCTTTCTGGTGGGCAGGTCCACGTCTGGTGGTGTGTTTTGGGGTGTCTGTAGACTTACTATGATTTTGGGCAGCCTCTCTGCTAATGGGCGGGGTTGTGTTCCTGTCTTGCTAGTTGTTTGGCATAGGATGTCCAGCACTGTAGCTTGCTGGTCGTTGAGTGAAGCTGGGTGCTGGCGTTGAGATGGAGATCTCTCGGAGATTTTTGTTTGACATTATGTGCAGCTGGGAGGCCTCTTGTGGACCAGTGTCCTGAAGTTGGCTCTCCCACCTCAGAGGCACAGCACTGAGTCCTGGCTGCAGCACCAAGAGCCTTTCATCCACAGGGCTCCTTAATTTGGGATGATTCGTTGTCTATTCAGGTATTCCACAGATGCAGGGTATATCAAGTTGATTGTGGAGCTTTAATCCGCTGCTTCTGAGGCTGCTGGGAGAGATTTCCCTTTCTCTTCTTTGTTCTGACAGTTCCCAGGGGCTCAGCTTTGGATTTGGCCCCGCCTGTGCGTGTAGGTCGCCGGAGGGCGTCTGTTATTTGCTCAGACAGGACGAGGTTAAAGGAGCCGCTGCTTCGGAGGCTCTGGCTCACCCAGGCCGGGGGGTAGGGAGGGTCACGGAGTGCGGGGCGGGCCTGCCGCGGCAGAGGCCGGCGTGATGCTGCAGCCTGAGGCGCGCCGTGCGCTCTCTCGGGGATCCGTCCCTGGATCCCGGGACCCTGGCAGTGGCGGGCTGCACCGGCTCCCCGGAAGGGCGTGTGGCTAGTGACCTGTGTTCGCACACAGGCCTCCTGGCGGCGGCAGCAGCGGCCTTAGCGTCCCATGTCCGTCTCTGGGCTCCGCACTCTTAGCCGCGGCTCGCGCCCGTCCCTGGAGCTCTCTCAAGCAGCGTTCTTAATCCCCTCTCCTCGTGCACCAGGAAACAAAGAGGGACGTAAAAGTCTCTTGCCTCTTCGGCAGGTCCAGACCCCTCCCCGGACTCTCTCCCGGCCAGCCGCGGCGCACCAACGCCCTGCAGGCTGTGTTCACGCCGCCAACCTCAGTCCTCTCCCGGCGCTCCGACAAAAGCCGGAGCCTCAGCTCCCAGTCCCGGCCGCCCCGGCGGGCGAGCAGACAAGCCTCTCGGCTGGTGAGTGCCGGTCGGCCCGATCCTCTGCGCTGGAATCTGTCCGCTCTGCCCTCCGCACCCCTGCTGCCGCGCTCTCCCCCGCGGCTCCCAAGCTCCCCCACTCCGCCTCCCGAAGTCTCCACCCGCGAAGGGGCTTCCTAGCGTGTGGACACTCTTCCTCCTTCACAGCTCTCTCCCGCTGGTGCAGGACCCGTCCCTATCCTTTTGTCTCTGTTTAGTTTTTTCTTTTGCCCTAACCAGGTACGTGGGGGGTTCCTTGCCTTTTGGGAGGTCTGAGGTCTTCTGCCAGCGTTCAGTAGGTGTTTTGTAGGAGTTGCTCCACGCGTAGATGTATCTCTGGTGTATCTGTTTTCCTGAAGTTACATCTCACAGGAACGCCTGGACTCCGCCCTCCGCTGAGAAGAGACACTAAGGAACCTGACTTCCACAGGTGTCCTGTGTGTCCTCGCGGGGCTAAGAAAGGTCGGACTCCAACGACCTTCGCAGCTCCGCATCAGGAGCGCCCTGCAGGTAACGCGCTGCTCCAAAAACCACTCCTGAGGGGCTCAGAGGGCCTCTCCTTTCTCTTATTAGGGCACTTGTCATTCGATTCAGGGCTCACTCTAAATACAGAAGACCCTATTTCTAAATAAGGTCATACTCAGATATACCAAGGACATATCTTGGACATATCTTTTCGAAGGACACAGTTCAACCACTACAGTCTGTCCTATGGTCCCCCAAAATTCATGTCAGTCCCATATGCAAAATACATTAACCCCATCCCAGCATGCCCCCAATTCTCACCCACTACAGCATCAACTCTAAATCTAAAATCTCATCTAAATATCACCAGCTCAAAAAAGTCCCAAGTCTCATCTTCTAGATCATCTAAATTAGGTATAGGTGAGACTTTCTATATGATCCATCCTACAACAAAATTCCTCTCCATCCATGGATCTGTAAGACTAGAAGACAATATATCTGCTTCCAAAATACAATAGAGGGGCATACATAAGATAGATATTCTCATTCCAAAAGGGAGAAAGTGAAAAATATAAAGGGATAATTGGTTCACAAGCTAGTTTGAAACCAAACAGGGAAAATGTCATCAGGTTTCAAGGCCTAAGAAAATCCTCTGTAGCTCAAAACTCTGCCCTCTGGACCCACAGATGCTCCACTGGCCCCTGCATCTGGGTCTATAGAGGTTCTGTCAGTCCCTGTCTCTGCATTTGCAGCACTGCCCTTGGAGTCATCCTTCCGTTCAGAGCAGTCAACTAGCTCTGTCAGCCTGTTCCCTGATTGTAGAATTCTGGGAATACAACATTCTTTCACTTTGTCCAATCTCAGTCCAAGCTAGTAGCATCTCAGCTGGTATAAAATTCTAAAAACCTTGCCAGTCTCCTGTGTAACTCATAGGGATCCACACAATTAGACAAGAGGGTTTTCAGCATAACCTTCCTGGATAACCCCATCTCTATGCCTAGCTTCTGCTAAAAAGGTGAAACCATAGCAATAGGCATTGTGCTAGACACTTGCTTCATAATAATCCAGAAAGCAAGAGTTGTTGTTTCATTCTACCTATGAGGAAACTCAAGGCTCAGCTATGTTAAGTTAATTGCTGCTTATAAAAGTCAAGATTCAAATATGTTCTACTTGGAATCTGCTTGATTTCACAGTCCATTCATTCTGTACTGCTCCCAACAGCCTCTCCTAGGAATGCTCACAATATTTATGGGAATGGATATCAAGTGTACACAGAAAGAAACCTCTTCCTGATGCTCAGCTGAACACACCACCAAATTGACTTTATCATGATCTAGTTGGCTTTTTAAAAAATAACTAAATAACTTCATAGAAAGTACACACACACACACCACCACCACATCATAAGAAAGGCTTTATACACTAAAAGGTGAGCTTTATTCCCAACCTAGACATATGTTTCACTCCCCATGGATAACTATCGCCAACATTTCCTAGGTATCTTTTCAGAAATTCCCAAGGCCCATAAATTCTTCTACAACTTTTTAAAGACAAAAATAAGAACCATATTTGACACTTTGTTCTGTACACTGTTTTCTTTTTTTTCTTTTCCTCTCTCTTTCTTTCCTAAAAAACAGAATATTTTTCCTCAGTACATAAAGATCTACTCATTCATTTTAATGAGTAGTTTCACTTAGTTTATTTCATGCCTGTGCATCAATACATTTAACCAGTTCTCTATCAATTGGCTTTTAGGTTTTTTCACTTTTTAATATTTAAACAAAACTGGCTGCACCTTTTCCACACATGTGAGTTTTGGTTTCTTTTGCTATAATTCTTCTCCAGCCTGGCTACTCACACATGGGTGGTACACAGACCATGGTGTTTGCTGTCTACCACTCCTACACAGATCAGCCACCTCTTCACATAGGAAAAAGTCTCTGGGGAAAGTCTTGCTTGCTCTTCTCAACAGAGCTTTAAGAACAACGTGAGTAAGCAAGTGTCTTGTGGTTTAGATGTTTCTCTTATTGAAAACAGACTCTTTACACATTAACTTCCAACCCCGACAGCTATACAGTGTTGTAACAAACAGCATGGAAAAGAGACGAGAAGTGCTTACCAAAGTTAAAAGAAAACAATCACCTTTCATTAGACTTCTTAAAATTTCATTTAGCTCCATTTGGAAGCCCCTACCAGCCTTAAGATTCATACATTATTTTCTTAGGGATTTCCTAACCCTTATGCACTTTCTCAGTTATCAGGCAGAAACCTAATTTCATTTTATGGAATGGATATTCAACAATACTCAACAATATCTCTTTTTTATTTGTTTTTTGGAACACTAATTATCTAATAGGATACCACCTGAACTTGTCTTCTAGTAACACCGGGGCACAATTTATCATTATTTGTAACACTATTGTGTAATCTTTGCAACTACCTTTCATGAGGCTTTACTTATAACAGATGGGGGCCAAGTCATTTCAAAAGTAATGATTCAATTAAACTTCTTCAATAAAAAGGTACGTAAGTGGTAGAATGAACTGGTAAAGTGCTCAATAAGTGTTTGCTAACAGCAGAACAAGAAGAAAGAATTAAAGTGGACTATGGTTTGGGCCAGGATTGCCCAAGTATCCCTGGATGACCATAACTTTACAATTTTCAACAACTGCACTGTTATAGGGCAGATCAGCACCTCATAAATCACTGTTCCACAGAACACTGTTCATAGAATGTTAATAGTTATAACAACAAAAATAAGAGGGGGGAAAGGGGCATTTACTCTGTAAATGTGCATTTTGAAACTCCAAAAAGGTACACAGGATGCATCTCTTCATTTTTTTCCTCTTAGCCCACTAGTTAGCATTTCCTGGTATTCCAGGAAAAAAACAGTATTTAAGCATAACTATGAATACCTATGGAACAAAAATTCTTTAAAAAAAAATTATTTGGAATAACATAACCTAGAATGAACTATCCCCAGCATTATGAGAAATACTTTTCTAATAATTTTACCAACCTTGATTGACAAATACACACTACTATATATAAAATAGATAACTAATAAGGACCTACTGTACAGGACAGGGAACTCTACTCAATACTCTCATGGCCTGTATGGGAAAAGAATCTAAAAAGAGTGGATATGTGTATATGTATAACTGGTTCACTTTGTTGTACCGCAGAAACTAACATGACACTGTAAACCAACTGTACTCCAATAAAAATTTTTTTTTAATTTTCACCTACCTTAATGGATGTAACAAATGTTTCTAAACATATAAATCTCTTTTTTAAAAAATCACTATTTGACCTGCTGATTTTCAAAATCTGTTTCCTGCCTACCAAACTACTCCTTCCCACATTCTCAAGTCCATACATTTATTTTTTGAGATTTGAGCAAGAGATTAGCTCTCCTGTTAAGCATTGACTCCTCAACTGTCACCCACCCCCTCGTCTAAGTTCCCAAGCACTCTGGAAACCCACCACTTTAATGCATTAATCACATGTTCCCATAATTAGGCATTTATTTTTCTGCTTGTTTTACTGGATCCAAAGAACCTGAGAGTCAGTGATAAATTCTCAGTACCAGTGTTAGTGTAAGTATTAGTATTTAGAGGCACAGCATTCTAAATAGGCACCTGGAACTCTCCAGCATTCAATAAATGTTTGTTAAATGAGTAAATGAGCAAAAGCATCAATAGAGCCTCCATGTTATTAATGTTTTGTCAATGATTTGAAACAGGGACTAAATCAGGCCTGTACCAATTTTTAAATTGATTTTTGCCAGAGCAACATCTTTAAGTTAAATTTTAATACCTTTAGGCAGAGCACTCCTTTTTCCAAGTACCAACATCACTGTTTTCTCATATCTGGCAGCTTCACACACGACTGTTCCCTGACTGACCCTCAGAGTAATTGAGTTTGCTGCTCCTGGACTACATGTTACATGAGAAATGATAGTCATGTTTACAGGTGTAAAATAAGTTGTATGTACAGATTGAAACAAGATGTCTTTTAATAGAAATAAAATAAGATTTGTACACTTAGGTGGGTAAAGAAATGAGAAAAATAGATTAGAAAGAATATAACATGATAGTTTTTTAAGGAAGTTCTATAATATGATAGCTACATAGTAGCCATTAGAGTGTATAATCAGCCCCACATCCTTAATATCCATCTAGACCAAAATCAGAGGCTGACATTGAAAATTTGGAGAGGGTTCCCAGGATGGCCGCCAGGATGATGACAGTTAGAGGAGAAAGCCTGAAGGTGGAGCTTATCCCCAGGGAAGGGTAGAGAATCACATCACCTGGCTGTTTCTAAAGGTGGACTAGGTTGAGAAGAAGCAGTGTTACCATTCATTTCAGTCAGCTGGCCAGAGCTCTGGAAACAGGAGAGGAGGGAAAACTTTAAAAGGAAAACAAATTTTGTGTTTTTTTTTTAAAGAGTTATAAATAGACAAATTCCACTAAAGTAAGAGCAAAGAAAAGGGAAGTTTCAGACATTCTGAGAATATGTGTCTTCTCTGATTAAATAAGCAATCAGGTTCTTTGAGCAAGAATAACTACTGTCAAGAGAGCAGTTCCAATAGTCATCAGCCCAATTTAGAGAACATGTTCAACTAAGGTGTGAGCATTAGAATTCTCCAGGGAAACAGTACCTAGAGGATGTAGAGAGATGCACATAAGAGGAGACACTGTAGGAACTGACTCACATGGTTATGGAAGCCTAGAAGTCCTACGATCTGCCATCTACAAGCTGGAAAAACAAGAACGTCAGTGGTAAAATTCAGTCCAAGGCCAAAAGCCTTGGAAGAGGGTAGGGGGTGGGGATGCTGGTGTGAGTCCCAGAGTCAGAAGGCCTGAGAACAAAAAGCTCCAGTGCCGGAGGGCAGAAGAAGGTGGGCGTCCCAGCTTAAGAAGAGAAAGAAAGAGAATTCACCCTTCTTCCACCTTTCTACCCTCAGCTGATTGCGCCCTCACGTTGGTGAGGGCAGATCTTTACTCAGTCTGCTGATTCAGATGCTAATTTCTTCCAGAAACACACTCACACACACTCAGAAATAATATTTACTAGTTATTTGGGCATTCCTTAGCCAGTCAAGTTGACACAAAATTAACCATCACACTGTGTAAACACATTCTGACTTCAGGTTTGTTTCCCTAGTACCAAAATAGATCCAAATAACATTAATAAATAAGTACTTATTGAATATTTCCTCTGTGCTAGGTTCCACTATTGGTGTTGAGAAAAAAAGAATGACAAAGGCAAGCCATAGTTCCTTGTTTTCTTTCATCTTTCAGCCTTTTCTTTCTTAAAACATACATGTACAACAACTGTTCCATCAGCAACATGTCTCTACACTCAATGACTTCTGTGAGCGTTCCTCTACTCTTCAAGGGTACATATCAGAATCTTTGAGAAATCATAGTGTTTGACGTATTTTGAAAAGCCTCCACTTTGAGGTCTTGACACATGCCCCCAACCAACGACATGCTATTCCTCAGTTGAAGATAGTAGGGTTAGTGGGGCTTGTGAACTGGAAAATAGAGAAAGTAATGGAGAGTAACATATCAACTTTAGGCTACATTTATTCATTCTAAAGTCATAGCATAATTCAAAATTGTGTCCTGCAAAGTCACCTATAAAAATCCCTAAATTTGGGGCTTCCTGGTGGCGCAGTGGTTGAGAGTCCGCTTGCCGATGCAAGGGACATGAGTTCGTGCCCCGGTACGGGAAGATCCCACATGCCGCGGAGCGGCTGGGCCCGTGAGCCATGGCCGCTGAGCCTGCACGTCCGGAGCCTGTGCTCCGCAACGGGAGAGGCCACAACAGTGAGAGGCCCACGTATCGCAAAAAAAAAAAAAAAAAAAAAAAAAAAAAAAAAAAAAATCCTTAAATTTGCTGTAAAATACAGTGTACAGTTGACCCTTGAACACCACAGGGGTTAGGGGTGCCAAACCTCCACAGGTCAAAAATCCACATATAACTTAGAGCCCAACCTCCATCCTCGTGGTTCCTCTATATCCATAGTTCCACTTCCACAGATTCAACCAACCACGGATCGTATAGTACTGTAGTATTTACTACTGGAAAAATCCACATATAAGTGGACGTGCACAGTTCAAATCTGTGTTGTTCAAGGGTCAACTGTACATAGTTTTATATATACAACTTTATTCTGTAAGGTGTATATAAATGTGCTATATATTCAATAATGTAAAACATCTATTTCCTTAGAAAGATCATATTCAGAAATTATAGCACATCTTACAACTTGAAAAGCTTTAGCAAAGTTATAATATCAACTTGTTAGCTCTTCCTGTTTCTTATAATCATTTTCATCTTATGGAGACAATTTTTATCTCTTTCTATAACTCTTCTAATCAATGTTTCTGAATTGTTCTTGGTACAATATTCCTACGCCACTCTTAGGAAGCCATCCTCATCCACCTGCTCAACAGCATAAACTACATTTCTCTTCTTTGCCAAAGATGGAAGAGAGAAAATCCTCAATATAATTCACAGCTCTCTTTCTTTAGGTATATACAGCCTGTTTGAGATTTGAGGACATCCACAGCCTGAGGTGTACACTTTTGCCCCACATTTTAATTTATTCCTCTCATTGGCAAATACTGTAGATGTGACTGAATTTGTATAAGTTAAATGTCCATCTGATGTGATTCCACTATTGTTATAAGACGAATTAATGGTGTCTACAGCAAAGGCATGTAGAATATGATGCTACAGATGCACTGAGGAAAAAGCCACTAACTCTCTTAGAGGAAACATTGGGAAAAGCATCACCAAAGAGATAATATCTGGAGTCTTGAAGAATGTATGGGAAACTAACAATGAAAGATGGTGGTGGTAGATTGAGCATTCTGGCAAAAATATAAATGAATAAAAAAGACAAAGGAATCTAATATGTTCAAGAAATTATGAAAAGTCCAAATCATTGAAGAAAAAGACATTGGTGAGCATATAAAGAGAGAACTTTTGGCCAAAGGAAAAATAAAAACAAAAAAATACCAGTAGAACCAATAAGATTATGGTAAGTTCCATATGCCTTGGAAAGGCATATGGCCTTTATCCTATTATTAAATGGTAACTAACAAGAGGATTTAAGCAAAGAGTAACATGATTAGTCTTTTGCTTGCTCTTTTTGAAATGTAACTCAAATAGCAATAAGGAATATGGATTAGGGACAGAAAAGAAGAAATATGTACATCCATTAGGAGGATTTTGCTTAAGCCCAAACTGTAATTTTAAAAAGGTGACAGAATCAACATACGGACTCAGCCAATGTGTCCAGCTCTACCCTATGCCAGCTCTACCCTATGCCTGAACATGACTGCCAGAGACATGCAGTACAAAGGCAAGAAGAGGCTGCCCTGGATTCTGGCTAAGAGCTTCATGGCTACCTGTCCTGTCAGCATGTTCACGTCCAAAGAGAAAATCCCTAGTCCTCACAGACTGAAGCTTAGGCTCAAGGTCAATGGTGAGGGTGAGACTCAGGTTGGAGGATGAGACATTGTCCATGATTCTTTTCTATTCCCTACATCATCAATTCCGTTTCTAAAAATGAAGAAGATATTATCCTTCTCCTAGTAGAAGGAGATATTACCTTAACCAGGATGCCAAAGAGAATAGGACACATTGAAGAAAACTATAAGATACAAGTTGGCATATATGGGGTCATCAGTATGAGATTTAATGTAGAAACGTCAGAATATCGAGTCTACACAAAGCATCCTAACTTCCTAACAAGTTTCTGGAGAGAAAGGAGCAAGAGAGAGCAAGCAAAGGTTATCTAATATAATAGTCCTTTAATACGGAACAAATTTTTTTTAATGATTTGATTGGCTTGCTATGCCTCCACTTAAGGAAGATGGACCCTTCAAGGAAAGTGTGATCTAGAAGAGCTGGGCCAGAAATGGAAAAAAAAACAGTGTCTTCTAGGAAACAACCAGAATAAAGTATTTATTTTTCAAACCAAATGTTCAGAAAACTTACTTTCCTTTCCTAAAACTGGACTGTATAAGACTTCTCAGTGGGTCATTCTGGGATCAGTAATTTAAGACTGAGTATATGCAAATGAAGCTGAAAATCATGTTTCAAATTTCCTTGATCAGGATAATCATCTGTAGGTATTTGTAAAAATAAAAATTTCCAAATTACTGGCCCATAACAGGCCCACTCTGTAAATTAGCAGAATTAACTAATCTCCAGACTCCCAGTGATTCTTATCATGGAATTTTGGGAAAATGTTACTCCACATAATCAGTTAATTAAAAATTTTATTTAATAAGTAAACAGTTAATGAATACCTCCAGTCATTTACTTAGGGTATGTACTCTGGCCCATAGATTCTGGGTTTGAAAGATAATTTTGAAATTATTGTTTCCTATGAAAAACTGGTGGTCCAGTGGTTAGAGGACTCAGCACTTTCAATGCCCTGGGCCTGGATTCAATCCTTGGTCAGGGAACTAGGATCTCACAGGCCGTGTGGTGTGGCCAAAAAAAAAAAAAAAAAAACAGAAAGAAAGAAATTACTGTTTTCTAAACAAATATTCTGTCTTTTGGGGAAAAATATGAGATCTCACAGACCACAAACTTATATTTCTGCTTCCCAGTTTGCGGCTATTCAAATTGAACTTCACTATGTACATAGTAATTCAATCTGGGGTAGAATGTGAGAAGCCTGTGGGACATCCTTGTGAAGATGGCTTACTATGTCTAAAGACAGATTTGAAAGTCATTGGTGTAGAGATCATGTCGAAGTTATGAAAGTGGATTAAGGAGCAAAAGCAGAAAGTGAACAGTTACATAAGAGAAGGCAGAACCATAGGTAACACCAATATTTTAAAAATAGATGGGGAGAAATTACTTGAAGAAATAAAGAAAGAATAAATGGAGAGATTGGAAAGTAATCCAGAGACCAGGGTTGCAGAAAAACTAGGAGAGGAGGAGATAATTCTAAAGAGAAAAACAATCAACACTGCCAAATTCTTCAGAGGTAAGAAAGATAGAATAAGGGCAGAAAAGAAAGATAGAATAAGGGCAGAAAAGATAGAATAAGGGCAGAAAAGAGGTGTGCTCCCTAAAGGCAGAAGAAAGGGAGAAAGAAAGAAAGAAAGAAAGAAAGAAAGAAAGAAAGAAAGGAAGGAAGGAAAGAAAGAAAGAAGAGGAGGGAGGGAGGAGAGGAAAGAAAAGAAAAGAAAAGAAAAATCCTAAGTCTGCAAGTCTGTTGTGCTGTCAATGATTAGAGACCTTGCCTAATACTAGCTAATGAAGATATGTCTAAGCATCTGATGGAAGAAATTTTCACATACTGAGGTATGGGAATGTCATTCTGGCTTACACATAATTTGGCTTGAATTTCATGCTAACTAGAACAGCCTGTTTTGTGGCCTATCAAATATGCATTGTACACCCACTTTAACCATATTTTTAAAACGCATTTAAAAAATCAAAATGGAGTAACTGTGGTTCAGGTATTCAAAAAGAAGGAGAGTGGCCATTGTGAATGTGGTTTCAGACACATTCCTGCATTACTGAGAACTTAGATTTTCTAACTGTATCAGACTCAAGGACACCAGCAGCCATTATCAAAACAATATCTGCAACCTTACGGTCTCAAGGTCTCCCCTTTTAACTATGCAACCATTTTGGACCCTACCAATCCTTGCTTAACAAGTAGCCCTCTTAAAAGAGCCAATCTAATTCTTGACGAACAACTTATGTAATTTTGTGGTATTTGCCTTTATAAACCATTTTGTAGTCCAACAGAACACAATTCATGTGCCTCTTGAATCTGTCCTCAGTTTGGCTCAAATAAAACTCTTTTCTATTCCTATTATAGATTGTTTATTGATTATTTCTGTTGACACACCATAGGAACTTAAAATAGAGATTATTTCTTCTATGTTATGCATATTTAAATAACATCAAATATATTCATGAGCTATTAAAAAGGATGGGACAGCTATATAGTAAATTAACATTAGCATTTTATAAACAGAAATCTCTCTACCTGGTTTTAAATACATGACTCTTTGGTGTTCATTTCTTCACTCTAATCAGAAAGTTACAAATAGGACAATTCCCATTTGTGTTACAGTTAATTGTACACTTGTCCAGGCTTTCTACAAGCTATTTGCACTCAATAAATGAGGCAGGAATAAAAGACAGAAGAAACTTATGAGAAAAAAATCGAATACTTTGGTACCAAGATTTTTATATCAAATAATTACTTGTTTGCAACATTGAAATTTCTCAGTCAGCAAATCTTCATCAGAAATTTCAGAATTTGATGGCTGATGTGGCTCAGTGACCAAAAGAAATTGTGATTAAGTAATATAAATGACTAAAGTCTGTGACAGAAGGTTGCACCTAAATACACCACAAAATGAGTTAGCAATATTAATCACACAATAAATGGAAATATTTGGTTTCATATTTGACACACTGGTTCATGATCTAATTTTTCTTTGAACTTAAAGAGTCAAAAGTATTTGTCCAGAGAGATATTATGTTTGCAGGGATAGTCTAATGGGGATGCAATGTATCTGTCTCTGTAAATACACTATATTATGTACAATTATTATACTGAGTGGGGTGCCGGGTGTGGAAGACTTCTCTTTTCTGGGTGATGCTTCCACCATAAATTTTGTACATATGTTGAATATTTAGTCTCCACTGAGATATTTTCATCAGTTACTGACAGAAATATATCTATGATTGCCCACCTGCTCAGCAAGAACTATGCCAGCCTTCAAACGTTGTAAGTGAGAAGGCCTTCAGGTAATGAAAGTGTGAATTTGCAGAAATATAACTTGCCCTGTGATTTGAAGAGAATACTATTAATTGTTAGGGAATTTCACCCTTAACATCCAGATTGGGGAAGGGGGTGAAGACAAAAAGTCTGGGACTTAAATTTCCAGATGTTGCTTCCAGGAGTTTCTTCCCCTTACCTTGAGAACAAGGGCTGAAAGTGTTGTTCTGTGCACTGTAATGTCTTACATATAAATGTTTTACATAGAAGCTGATCATTCTATGCCTGGGATCTAATGGTGTGAACCAGGGGCATGCCACCCACACGCACCCTTCTGAACCAAGGCACTCACACCCCAGCTTCTGGGAATAGAGGCTGCTGATAGCTCAGGCCTGTGTTTCCCTCCTGGAATCTGAGAGCCACCTAACCCTAGGTTATGCCCCTCCCCTAAGGGCAGTCCACATTCAACGACTGGTTGCCTAATGGGGGAAGGACAGTCCCCATGCCTTAATTAAGGACAATTCTAAAGAGCCGTATATACTCCAGAGCCTCTTTATTGCAACTGCGAGACAGTTTCAATCTCTCCCTCTGCTTAATCCTACTTCTTTCAATGCCTTCAAATCCAATTCCTGAGAGTATTCACTAATAAAATTTGCACATGCAAATCTCCATCTCAAAGCCCATTTCCAGGAACACTCACCTAAAGCAGTAGAAGTCAGGAGTGATCTAAAGTGGAATTTTGGAGCTGAATCATCTACTGAAGGCTAGCAGTGAAGACCCGCATCACCGATGATGGGTGGAGTGCTAATAGCCCCTGGCATACTATAGCAATGCAATTTTTAACACTTTCACCTGGAGTGAACCGGATAGGTAGGGAAAGCACTGGCTGCAGGCAACATCTCAAGCATCTGAGGGATCTGGGTGAAGCAGTAATTATAGGGACTATGGAAGGAATGGCTGTTGCTGAGGGCTATCAATTCATTGGAGAAAAACAATGAAAAGCTGGAGGTAATTAATCACCAATTTAAGGTAAATTGTGAAAGCCAGAGGGATTCCTTGGCAGAACATAAAGAATCTCTGCCCTACTGTAACTAAAAGGCAAAGAAAACTGAGGTTCATTTCCAGAACTGAATTATAAAGTTAACCTTCCAGAGAAGGTTAAATTCTAAAACAGGCAATTCTGCAGTGTCAAGACCAGCACCTGGATTACTAAACCTGAAAAGGGAATGTCTAGGTCTTTATGCACAAAAATCTCAAGTATCCATATCCTCTTGGCCTTTCTGGGCCCATCAGAAGTGGTCTATTCCTCTTTTTAAAAACCAGCCCCTTATTGAAGACAATGCAGAAACTCCTGCCTTTCAATACAACATATGTTCCTCTCAAGATCTACCCCAGTCTCTTGTATGGGCCTCCAGTAACTAAAGAAAAGGTCAAGAATCCATGAGGAATCACCATGCACTATGAACACAATATTATACAGTAATGTTTCAACCAGTCCTTCACAGAAACCTATGACCATTCACTCAGGTAATCATACACTAAAGAAGGAAAATACCCAGAAATTTCGAGGTCACATTTATTATTCAAGAACTCAAAGTTATCCAGTTAGCCACGTCAAAGTGGGAACACATGGTAATAAATAGTTTCATTAGGTGCAGTTTACAAAGCAGGCATGGGACATGGAACAACCCAGTAATCCTGTCCTCTATCCTTCTGTTTTATTGGAATAAACATACTTGATAGTTAACAGACTCCATCCCCTACCCCCAGGTTGCTGGCTTGGCCTTTGGAGACAAGTGCCATCAGTGGGAAAGACCAATTAGATGCCTCTGTTCAGATTTGACATTAAGTAGTTAGGCTGCTGCATGGCCTGAGAAGAACTTGGTCAGGATCACCCACTAGATAAGCTACTTAGACTAGCAAAAGTGTTAACCCAGGGTGAAGAGAATCTAGGATGAGTAGAAGAGGAATAGGGCAATAAGTATCAGTTGTACCCTCAAAACCAGCTGCCACACTGGGGTTGTTTTCATTACATATTTAAATGATAATACTTTGGAAGTACTGCATTAAAGAAAATATATCATTAAATTAAGTTTTTTAAAAATGTAGCCACTTGAAAATTGAAAATAATGTTTGTGGCTTATATTTGTGGCTTGCGGTATATTTCTATTGGACAGGTTTGCTTTATAATATCTGCGTGCAACAAAAATTTCACCTAAAACCTCTAACCAATAGGAAGCTATCAGTAGCTAAATGCATGTGATTTGGCCAGTTGAGTAAGAGCCATTTGGGTGACTACGGTCTGCAGTGGGGGAAGTTCATAATACAATCTAATGAGAAACTGTAAAGGGCAAACAGGAGAGACCTTCAAGATGGCAGAGGAGTAAGATGTGGACATCACCTTCCTCCCCACAAATACATCAGAAATACAACTACATGTGGAACAACTCCTACAGAACACCTACTGAATGCTGACAGAAGAACTCAGACTTCCCAAAAGCCGTGTGACTGACAGGGTCTTGGTACTCCAGCCGGGTGTCAGGCCTGTGCCTCTGAGGTGGGAGAGCCGAGTTCAGGACTTCAGTCCACCAGAGACTTCCCGGCTCCACATAATATCAAGCAACGAAAGCTCTCCCAGAGATCTCCATCTCAATGCTAAGACCCAGCCCAACTTAATGACCAGCAAGCTACAGTGCTGGACACCCCATGCCAAACAACAAGCAACACAGGAACACAACCCCACCCATTAGCAGAGAGGGTGCCTAAAATAATAATAAGGTCACAGACACACCAAAACACACCACCAGACATGGTCCTGCCCACCAGAAAGACAAGATCCAGCCTCATCCACCAGAACACAGGCCTTAGTCCCCCCCACCAGGAAGCCTACAAAACCCATTGAAGCAATCTTAGCCACTGGGGGCAGACACCAAAAACAACAGAACTATAAATGTGCAGCCTGTGAAAAGGAGAACCCAAACATAGTAAGTTACGCTAAATGAGAAGACAGAGAAACACACAGCAGATGAAGGATCAAGGTAAAAACTGACCAAACCAGACAAATGAAGAGGAAATATGCAGTCTTCCTGCAAAAGAATTCATAGTAATGATAGTAAAGATGATCCAAAATCTTGGAAATACAATGGAGAAAACAAAAGAAACGTTTAACAAGGACTTAGAAGAGCTAAAGAGCAAAGAAACAATGATGAACAACACAATAAATGAAATTAAAAATTCTCTAGAAGGAATCAATAGCAGAATAACTGAGGCAGAAGATAGGATAAGTGACCTGGAAGATAGAATAGTGGAAATAACTACTGCAGAGCAGAATAAAGAAAAAAAGAATGAAAAGAATTGAGGACAGTCTCAGAGACCTCTGTGACAATATTAAATGCACCAACATTCAAATTATAGGGGTCCCAGAAGAAGAAGAGAAAAAGAAATGGACTGAGAAAACATTTGGAGAGATTATGGTTGAAAACTTCCTTAATATGGGAAAGGAAATGGTCAATCAAGTCCAGTAAGCACAGAGAGTACCATACAGGATAAATCCAAGGAGAAACACGTCAAGACACATATTAATCAAACCATCACAAATTAAACACAAAGAAAAAAATATTAAAAGCAGCAAGGGAAAAACAACAAATAACATACAAGGGAATCCCCATAAGTTAACAGCTGATCTTTCAGTAGAAACTCTGCAAACCAGAAGGGAGTGGCAGGACATATGTAAACTGATGAAAGGGAAAAACTACAACCAAGATTACTCTAACCAGCAAGGATCTCATTCAGATTTGACAGAGAAATTAAAACGTTTACAGACAAGAAAAGCTAAGAGAACTCAGCACCACCAAAGCAGCTTTACAACAAATGCTAAAGGACCTTCTCTAGGCAAGAAACACAAGAGAAGGAAAAGACCTAGAATAACAAACCCAAAACAATTAAGAAATTGGTAATTGGAACATACATATCGATAATAAGCAGACATGTAAATAGATTAAATCCTCCACCAAAAGACATAGACTGGGTGAATGGATACAAAAACAAGACTCATATATATGCTGTCTACAAGGGTCCCATTCCAGACCTAGAGACACATACAGACTGAAAATGAGGGGATGGAAAAAGATATTCCATCCAAAAGGATATCAAAAGAAAGCTGGAGTAGCAATTTTAATATCAGACAAAATAGATTCTAAAGTAAAGACTATTACAGGAGACAAAGAAGGACACTACATAACGATCAAGAGATCAATCCAAGAAGAAGATATAACAACTGTAAATACTTATGCATACAACACAGGAACACCTTAATACATAAGGCAAATGCTAACAGCCATAAAAAGGGAAATCAAAAGTAACAAAATCAGAGTAGGGGACTTTAGTTCCTCATTTTCACCAATGGAGAGATCATCCAAAATGAAAATAAATAAGGAAACACAAGCTTTAAATGATACATTAAACAAGATGGACTTCATTGATATTTGTAGGACATTCCATCCAAAAACAACAGGATACACTTTCTTCTCAAGTGTTCATGGAACATTCTTCAGATAGATCATATCTTGGGTCACAAATCAAGCCTTGCTAAATTTAGGAAAATTGAAATAGTATCAAGTATTGTTTCCAACCACAAAGCTATGAGACTAGATATCATTTACAGGAAAAAATCTGTAAAAAATACAAACACGTAGAGGCTAAACAATACACTACTTAATAACCAAGAGATCACGAAGAAATAAAAGAGGAAATCAAAAACAAACCTACAAACAAATGACAATGAAAACATGATGACCCAAAACCTATGGGATGCAGCAAAAGCAGTTCTGAGGGAAGTTTATGGCAATACAACCCTACCTCAAAAAACATCTCAAATAAACAACCTAAACTTACACCAAAAGCAATTAGAGAAAGAAGAACAAAAAACCCCAAAGTCCTCAACAAAATGCTAGCAAACAGCATCCAACAATACATTAAAAGGATCATACACCATGATCAACTGAGGTTTATCTCAGATGCAAGGATTCTTCAATATACTCAAATCAATCAATGTCATAAACCATATCAACAAACTAAAGGAGAAAAAACATATGATCATCTCAATAGATGCAGAAAAAGCTTTCGACAAAATTCAACACCCATTTGTGGTAAAAACCCTCCAGAAAGTAGGCATAGAGGGAACTTATCTCAACATAATAAAGGCCATATATGAATAACCCACAGCCAATATCGTTCTCGATGGTGAAAAACTGAAACCATTTCCACTAGGATAAGGAACAAGACAAGACTGTCCCCTCTCACCATTATTATTCAACATAGTTTTGCAAGTTTTAGCCACAGCAATCAGAGAAGGAAAAGAAATGAAAGGAATCCAAATCAGAAAAGAACAAGTAAAGCTGTCACTGTTAGCAGATGATATGATGCTATACATAGGGAATCCTAAAGATGCTACCAGAAAACTACTACAGCTAATCAATGAACTTGGTAAAGTTGCAGGATACAAAATTAATGCACAGAAATCTCTTGCATTCCTATAAACCAATGATGAAAAATCTGAAAGAGAAATTAAGGAAACACTCCCATTTACCATTGCAACAAAAACAATAAAATATCTAGAAATAAACCTCCCTAAGGAGACAAAAGACCTGTATGCAGAACACTATAAGACAATGGTGAAAGAAATTAAAGATGATACAAACAGATGGAGAGATATACCATGTTCTTGAATTGGAAGAATCAACATTGTGAAAATGACTATACTACCCAAAGCAATCTATAGATTTAATGCAATCCCTATCAAACTACCAATGATATTTTTCACAGAACTAGAACAAAAATTTCACAATTTGTATGGAAACACAAAAGACCCCAAATAGCCAAAGCAATCTTGAGAAAGAAAAACGGAGCAGGAAGAATCAGGCTGCCTGACTTCAGACTATACTACAAAGCTACAGTAATCAAGACAATATGGTACTGGCACAAAAACAGAAATATAGATCAATGGAACAAGATAGAAAGCCCAAAGATAAACCCACGCACATATGGTCACCTTATCTTTGATAAAGGAGGCAAGAATATACAATGGAGAAAAGACAGCCTCTTCAAGAAGTGGTGCTAGGAAAACTGGAAAGCTACATGTAAAAGAATGAAATTAGAACACTCCCTAACACCATACACAAAAATAAACTCAAAATGGATTAAAGACCTAAATGTAAGGCCAGACACTGTAAAACTCTTAGAGGAAAACATAGGCAGAACACTGTATGACATAAATCACAGCAAGATCCTTTTGTACCCACCTCCTAGAGAAATGGAAATAAAAACAAAAATAAACATGGGACCTAATAAAACTTAAAAGCTTTTGTACAGCCAAGGAAACCATAAATAGGATGAAAAGACAACCCTCAGAATGGGAGAATATTTGCAAATGAAGCAACTGACAAAGGATTAATCTCCAAAATTTATAAGCAGCTCATGCAACTCAGTATCAAAAAAACAAAAACCCAACCCAAAAATGGGCAGAAGACCTAAATAGACATTTCTCCAAAAAAGATATACAGATTGCCAACAAACACATGAAAGAATGCTCAACATCACTAATCATTGGAGAAATGTAAATCAAAACTGCAATGAGGTATCACCTCACACCAGTCAGAATGGCCATCATCAAAAACCTACAAACAATAAATGCTGGAGAGAGTGTGGAGAAAAGGGAACCCTCTTGCACTGCTGGTGGGAATGCAAAGTGATACAGCCACTATGGAGAACAGTATGGAGGTTCCTTAAAAAACTAAAAATAGAACTACCTTATGGCCCAGCAACCCCAGTACTGGGCATATACCCTGAGAAAACCATAATTCAAAAATGTCATGTACCACAACATTCATTGAAGCTCTATTTACAGTAGCCGGGACATGGAAGCAACCTAAGTGTCCACCGACAGATCAATGGATAAAGAAGATGTTGCACATATATACAATGGAATATTACTCAGCCATAAAAAGAAATGAAATTGAATTATTTGTAGTGAGGTGGATGAACCTAGAGTCTGTCATACAGAGTGAGGTAAGTCAGAAAGAGAGAAACAATACTGTATGCTAACACATATAAATGGAATTTAAAAATAAAATAATGTTTCTGAAGAACGTAGGGGCAAGACAGGAATAAAGATGCAGATGTAGAGAATGGACTTGAGGACACGGGGAGGGGGAAGGGTAAGCTGGGATGAAGTGAGAGAGTTGCCTGGACATATATACACTACCAAATGTAAAATAGATAGATAGTGGGAAGCAACCACATAGCACAGAGAGATCAGCTCTGTGCTTTGTGTCCACCTAGAAGGGTGGGATAGGGAGGGTGGGAGTGAGACGCAAGAGAGAGGGGATAGATATGGGGATATATTTATATGTATAGCTGATTCACTTTGTTATAAAGCAGAAACTAACACACCATTATAAAGCAATTATACTCCAATATAGATGTTAAAAAATAAAAGGCAAACTTCCTTCCAGCTGACTCCCTTCTCCCTCTCTATAGGTAAAACATAAACACCACCGAAGAAGCAAGATAGGATGCTGCAGAGATCAGAATATTTCATAATTTAAAAACATCACTGGAATCTTCCCTAAATGTTTTGTCTGAACTCAAAATCTGTATCCATATCATTGCATCAAACAAATACCTCTGCAGCAGTTTGACCTGTCTAGATTGTAGAAGGTCCTACAGATCCGCATGTATGGAAAAAATGCATCTTAAAAATGAAAGTTCTAAATAAATATAGTCATTGCATTTTAGAAACAAAGTTTTAAATAAGCGGTAACTGTAATACTCAGTCATCCACCATAAAATTTTCTGTTGTAATCTCCACTTCCAGACATGAATAGCTAAATAGCAATATATAAACAGACAATAGCAAAGTACCTTTTTTGGCTAACTACCACCCTGCCACTTCTGAACTGAAGCCAATTATAGTGACATCACTCTAGCTTCATGTCCTTTACTGACCTTCCTACTTATGTTGCCAAAATATATTAAATTTCTCCTCTACAATTTGTCTTTTCCATTTGTCTTTGTTTCTTTAAATAATAACTTGACATACTTGACCTCAACCTACAATTTTGGCTGATAATATCACTGAGCAATTCACTTACATAAATGGCCTTGCATAATCATCTGTTGTGTCACAGAAAAATTCATGCAAAAAACCAACAATGAATTTTTATGATTTGGAATGGAAGAAAATTCTTTTAAATACTCTAAATACTATACTGCCATTAGGCAGTTAAGATGAAATGTTCTATCAAGTTGTAGACATCTAGTTTCCATAGTACTATAATTATAAAAATATATACTTAGTAAACCCACCTGCACATGTTTACTTTAGAATTCTTTAAGTAAAAGTCACTCTGACCACTAAATTGAAGTTGAAAGTGGTATCCCATTAGCTGAGGTCTTCAAACATGATTGAAGTCTTGAATATGTTTGAAAACCTACAAACACTAAGAAGGAAAATTAAAATAACTTTATTTGAAAGAAAATTAACATCTTCAGAATGTTAAAACAGAAAGTTATTTTTCTGGAAAAAATATGGCTCATTTAAGAATATTTACTGATAAGATGATATGTTATAAAATGTATGCTAGTCTATATTATGATATTGACTCATTATCTGTGAATTTGCACATGCTAATTAAATGAAGGTCATTGCAGTTGTTCAGCATGAGGTTTTTAATTTGATAAAAGAAAAAAAATTCTTCACCTGCACAGATGTTTAAAAGGCTGTGAATAACCCTGCCTTTTCTTTATTGTACCCTCGGTATTTAGCACAGTGCCTGGCATGTATTTTGTATTAATACATGTGCTCTGAATAATTTAGTAGTGTCAACTTTAAAGACTACTAACAGCTCAGAGTCATTAAGGGCAGGGGCTATACTGTCCAATTACCTGGGTTCAAGTCCTGTCCTTTACCGAGAGTGTGACTTTTGACAAGTTGTTTTATCTCTCTTCTATCTGCTCATCTGTAAAACGGGTATAGTAATAGCCTTGGCCTCATAAGAAAGTCATGAGGAATAATGAGTTAGTATATGTGAAACTTTTAGAACAGTATATGCAGCATAGTTAAGAGCACAATCAACTATATATTTTATTAAATAGAAGCACTTCTTTGCACTTTAGAATGTACAAGTTCTTTTTACATATAACTTTCAAAATCTTACAAACTCTTGTGACCTACATAAGACTCCCTATTATTAGCCTGGTTTGCAGTTGAAGTGAAGGCCCAAGGTCACACTATCAGCAAGGAGCAAAGCCAAAACTTGAATCCAAATTCTCTGAATATGAATTCTAAATCTTTTCCATTATACACAGCTAAAAGGGATTCTTTCGATTTTTTTCCCTGATAATATCTGAAATATGAGTATAGATGTTAAATAATCTTGGTAAAACTGTTGAGATTCATTACTCTCAGTAACCAAGTTATAGTAGAAGAATTAACATAATGAAAGATCAGTTTCTTTTAAATAAATAAATAAATTTATTTATTTATTTATTGGCTGCATTGGGTCTTTGTTGCTGCGCACGGGGTTTTTCTCTACTTGCAGCGAGCAGGGGCTACTCTTTGCTGTGGTGCTCGGACTTCTCATTGTGGTGGCTTCTCTTCTTGCAGAGCATAGGTTCTAGAGTGCAGGCTCAGTAGTTGTGGTGCACGGGCTTAGTTGCTCCGCGGCACGTGGTATCTTCCTGGACCAGGGCTCAAACCCATGTCCCCTGCATTGACAAGTGGATTCTTAACCACTGTGCCACCAGTGAAGTCCAAGATTAGTTTCTTTTTTCGGTGATTTGCTCTTGTGATCATGGGTGATGTTTTTTGTTTTTTTAACATCTTTATTGGAGTATAGTTGCTGTACAACGTTGTGTTAGTTTCTGCTATATAACAAAGTGAATCAGCTATATGTATACATATATCCCCATATCTCCTCCCTCTTGTGTCTCCCTCCCACCCTCCCTGTCCCACCCCCTAGGTGGTCACAAAGAACTGAGCTCATCTCCCCATGCGATGTAGCTGCTTCCCACTAGCAAACTATTTTACATTTGGTAGTGTATATATGTCAATACTACTCTGTCACTTCATCCCAGCTTACCCTTCCCCCTCCCCATGTCCTCAAGTCCATTCTCTACATCTGTGTCTTTATTCCTGTCATGGGGAATTCTTAAGCACCAGCCTTACTGAGCACTATAACATAGGTTGACAGGTTCTGCCTGCCCTCAAAGTTCAAAATCTAAAAGAAGAGATAGAGGAGAGGTGGCCAAATGGCAGAGTAGGAAGACCCTGAACTCACCTCCTCCCACTGACACACCAAAATTGTAACTACTTACAGAGCAACTATCTATGAGAACAACCTGAAGATGAGCAGAAAATTTTTTCCACAACACATGAAGGAGGAGCCACCACAAGACAGGTAGGAAAGGCAAAGACTCAATATAGTCTGGATCCACCACCTGGGTTGGTGACCCACAAACGGGAAGACTATCTCAAGTGTAGAGGTGCTCCCCAAAGAGTGAGGGGTCCAAGCTCCACATCAGGCTCTGCAGCCCAAGGGTCCTAAACTGGGAAGATGAACTCCCAGAACATCTGGCTTTGAAAACCAGCAGGGCTTATGTTCAGGAGGGCCAGAGGACTATAAGAAACTGACTTCCCTCTTGCAGGACATGCACAAAATCTCACATCCTCCAAGTCCCAGCACAGAGGAAGTAGTTTGAATGAAGCCTGGGTCAGACCCACTTGCTGATCTTCGAAAGCCTCCAGGAGATGCAGGAAATCACTGGGACTTCCCCTGAGGATGAAGATGCTGGCAGCAGATATTTTTGAAAGCTTTTATTTTTACCACAATAATACCACACTGGCAAGGGCCTTTTGGGAATCCTCCCTCTAGCATATTAGTGCTGGGGACACAGCCTGCCCACCATTAGGCCAGCACCAACCCTGAGCCCACCAAGGCCAAACAGACATCTATGCAGGGACCCTGACACAAGTACCCCCAGCTACAAAGAAAACCACACATGGACACAGCCCCACCCACCAGTGTGCCAGCACCAGCCCTGGGCCCCCTGGGCCATACAGCCAACCACACAGGATGCCCACCCCACCCTCTAGAGGACCACAGTCACCACACAAGGCACAGCCTCACAGCCAACCAAGACACACACATACAGAAAGTTAGAAAAGGAAAAACGTTTTCCATGCAAATGGAAATGTAAAGAAAGCTGAGGTAGCATACTTTTATCAAACAAAATAGACTTTAAAACAAATAATGTAACAAGAGCTAAAGAAGGATATTACACAATGATAGATCAACAAGAAGATATAGTAATTATAAATACATATGTACCCAACATAGGAGCACCTAAATACATAAAGCAAATATTGACAAACATAAAAGAAGAGATTGACAGTAATACAATAAAAATAGGGAAGTTTAACACCCACTTTACATCAGTGGACAGATCTTGCAGAAAGAAAATCAGTAAGCAAACATTGACCTTAAATGACACACTGGATCAGTAGAGTTAATAGATACATAAAGAACATATCATCCAAAACTAGCAGAATACACATTCTTTTCAAATGCACATGGAACATTCTACAGAATAGATCACAGGCTGGACCACAAAACAAGTCTCAATACATTTAAGAAGACTGAAATCATATCAAGCAACTTTTCAACTGCAATGACATGAGACTAGAAATCAACAACAAGAAAAAAACTGCAAAAACACAAGCACATTGAATCTAAACAACATACTACTAAAAAACCCACAGGTCACTGAAGAAACCAAAGAGGAAATCAAAAAAATACCTGGAGACAAAAATGGAAACACAACAATCCAAAATCTATAGGAGGCAGCAAAAGCAGTTCCAAGAGGGAAGTTTAGCATGATATAAACCTACCTCAAGAAGCAAGCAAACAAAAAATCTCCACTAATTTGACCTTAAGCCTAGAGGAACTAGAAAAAGAACCAAAAGAAAAAAAAAAAGTTAGTAGAAGGAAAAAATAATATGGATCAGAGTGAAACTAAATGAAATAAATACTAAAAAGACAATAGAAAAGATCAATAAAGCTAAGAGGTAGTTCTCTGAAAAGACAAACAAAATTGACAGATCTTTAGCCAGGCTCATTAAAGAAAAGAAGAGAAAGGGCCCAGATCAATAAAATTAGAAATGAAAAAGAAGTTACAATCAACACCATGAAAATACAAACAATCATAAGAGAGTACTGTGAACAATTATACGCCAATAAAATAAACAACCTAGAAGAAATGGATAAATTCCTAGAAATGTACAATCTCTCAAGACTGAATCAGGAAGAAACAGAAAATATGAACAGACTGATTACCAGTAATAAAATTGAATCAGTAATCAAAAATCTCCCAACAAACAAAAGCCCAGGACCAGATGTCTTCACAGGTGAATTCCACAAAATGTTTAAAGAAGAATTAACATCTATTATTCTCAAACTATTCCACAAGATTGAAGGAACACTTCTAAACTCATTCTCCTCAAAGACATCACCCTGATACCAAAACCAGACAAAGATATAACACACACACACACACACACACACACACAAAATTACAAGCTGATATCACTGGTAAACATCGATGCAAGAATCCTCAATGAAATATTAGCAAACTGAATTCAACACTACATTAAAAGAATCATACCCCATGATCAAGTGGGATTTATCCCGGTAATGCACAGATGATTTAATATCCACAAAACAATCAATGTGATATACTACATTAACAAATTGAAGAATAAAAATCATATGATCATCTCAACAGATGCAGAATAGGTTTTTGACAAAATTTAACATACATTTATGATAAAAACTCTCAACATAGTGCATATAGAGGGAATATACCTCAACATAATAAAGGTCATATATGGCAAACCCATAGCCAACATCATACTCAACAGTGAGAAGCTGAAAGCATTTCCTCTAAGATGAGAAACAAGATAAGGATGCCTACTCTCTCCACTTTTATTCAACATGATACTGGAAGTCCTAGACACAGAACTCAGAAAAAAAAAAAAACAAATTGGAGAGGAAGAAGTAAAATTGTCACTGTTTGCAAGTGACATGATACCATATGTAGAAAATCCTAAAGACACTACTAAAAAACTATTAGAACTAATAAATGAATTCAGTGAAGTTGCAGGATACAAGATTAATATATAGAAATCTGCTTCATTTCTATACACTAACTAAGAACTATCAGAAAGGGAAATTAAGAAAATAATCCCTTTTACAATTACATCCAAAAGGATAAAATACCTAGAAACAAATCTAACCAAAGAGGTAAAAGACTTGTACTCAGAAAACTACAGGACATTGATTAAAGAAATTGAAGGTGACACAAACAAATGGAAAGATGCACCATGCTTATAAATTGAAAGAATTAAAATTGTTAAAATGACCATGCTACCCAAGATAATCTACAGATTCAATGCAATCCCTATCAAAATGCCAAAGGTATTTTTCATAAAACTAGAACAAGTAATTCTAAAATTTGTAGGGAAACACTAAAGATCCCAAATAGCCAAAGCAATCTTGAGAAAGAAGAACAAAACTGGAGGCATCAAGTTCCCTGATTTCAAATGATACTGCAAAGTTACAGTAATCAAAACAGTATGGTACTGACATAAGGATAGACACATTGATCAATGGAATAGAATAGAGAGCCCAGAAATAAACCCACACTTAAACGGTCAATTAATCTTCAACAAAAGAGGCAATAATAAAAACTGGCGGAAAAGCCACCTTTTCAATAAATGGGATGGAAAAAACTAGATAGCTATGCGCAAAAAAAACTCAGACTGGGCTACTTTCTCATATCATGTACAAAAATAGAGACAAAGTGGATTAAAGACCTAAATATAATACCTGAAACCATAAAATACCTAGAAGAGAACATAGGCAGTACACTCTCTGACATCAGTCTTAGCAATAATTTTTTGGATCTGTCTCCTCAGGAAAGGGAAACAAAAGCAACAATAAACAAACAGGACTACATCACACTAAAAAAACTGTTGCACAGCAAAGGAAAATATCAACAAAATGAAAAGGCAGCCTACTGAATGGGAGAAGATATTGGCAAGCAATATATCTGACAAGGGGTAAATTTCCAAAATATACAAAGAACTCATACAACTCAACATCAAACAAACAACCCGATTGAAAAACAGAGGATTCACACTGGTCAGAATGGTCATCATCAAAAAATCTAGAAACAATAAATGCTGGAGAGGGTGTGGAGAAAAGGGAACGCTCTTACACTGTTGGTGGGAATGTAAATTGATACAGCCAGTATGGAGAACAGTATGGAGGTTCCTTAAAAAACTAAAAATAGAACTACCATATGACCCAGCAATCCCACTACTGGGCATATACCCTGAGAAAACCATAATTCAAAAAGAGTCATGTACCAAAATGTTCACTGCCACTCTATTTACAATAGCCAGGACATGAAGCAACCTAAGTGTCCATCAACAGATGAATGGATAAAGAAGATGTGGCACATATATACCATGGAATATTACTCAGCCATAAAAGAAACAAAACTGTTATTCGTAGTGAGGTGGATGGACCTAGAATCTGTCATACAGAGTGAGGTGAGTCAGAAAGAGAAAAACAAATACCATATGCTAATACATATATATGGAATCTAAAAAAAAAAAAAAAATGGTTCTCATGAACCCAGGGGCAGGACAGGAGTAAAGACACAGATGTAGAGAATGGACTTGAGGATACAGGGAGGGAGAAGTGTAAGCTGGGACAAAGTGAGAGAGTAACATTGACATATATACACTACCAAATGTAAAATAGATAGCCAGTGGGAAGCAGCCACATAGCACAGGGAGATCAGCTCGGTGCTTTGCGACCACCTAGAGAGGTGGGATAAGGAGGGTAGGAGGGAGACACAAGAGGGAGGGGATATGGGAATATACATATGCATATAGATGATTCACTTTCTCATACAGCAGAAACTAACACAACATTATAAAGCAGTTTATATTCCAATAAAGATGTTAAAAAGAAAAGAAAAACAGAGGATCTAAATAGACATTTTTCCAAAGAAGACATACAGATGGCCAACAGACACATGAAAAGATGTTCATCATTAATCATCAGGGAAATGCAAATCAAAACTACAATGCGACATCAGCTTACACCTGTCAGATTGACTGCCATCAAATTAAACAAGAAATAACAAGTGTTGGTGAGGACATTGAGAAAAGGGAACCCTCATGCACTATTAGTGGGAATGCAAGTTGGTATAGCCACTATGGAAAACTGTATGGATATTCCTCAAAAAATTTTAAAAAGAACTACCATACAATCCAGCAATTCCACTTCTGGGCATTTTTCTAAGAAAAAAACCCACTAATTCAAAATTATATATGCACCCCTATGTTCATTGCAGCGCTATTTACAATAGCCAAGATACGGAAGCAACCTAAGTGTTCATCAATGGATGAATGGATAAAAAAGAAATGCACAATGGAATATTACTCAGCCATAAAAAATGAAATCTTGCCATTTGCGACCACATGGATAGACCTAGAGGGTATTATGCTACATGAAATAAGTCAGACAGAGAAAGACAAATACCATATGATCTCACTTATATGTGGAATCTAAAAAACAAAACAGAATGAAAACAGACTCATAGATACAGAGATCAAACAAGTATTTGCCATAAGGGAGGGAAGTGGCACCAGGGGGCAAAATAGGTGAAGGGGATTGAGAGGTACAAACCTCTAGTTATAAAATAAATAAGCTGTGGAGATATAATATACAGCATAAGGAATATGGTTCCTAATATTGTAATAATTTTGTAGGAGGACAGATGGTTACTAGACATATGGTGTCATCATTTCATAATGTATGCAATGTCAAATCACTATGTAGTAAACCTAAAACTAACATAATACTGTACATCAACTATATTTCAATAAGAAAATAAATAATAGATAGCTAGATAAATAGCTAGATAGATAGATAAATAGGTAGTTTAAAGAAGAAAGAGAATATATACACATGCATATATAACATGGAGAGTTGCTGCAGAGCCATGTCAAACAAAAGAGCATAGAGAAAAATGCTGCGACATTGTGGTGTACAATAAATTGCCAGGACTTGAGACACCTGGGGCTCATTCTTAAAAAAGGAACTTAGCTTGAATTAATATATGTAAGATCATATTTTCATCTTATGTAAAACTGAAGTGTGGACAATTTCCACTTTACATTATTATTATATACTCTCATAAACCAATAGAGGAGTACAAATTAGTAAAATCTTTTTTGGGAACAACTTGCAACAATTGAAAAACCACTATCACATTGACTCAGTAATTTCACTGGATCCACTTGTTTTCATTACTACTAGCACTGATCGAAGCCACCATCATATCTTGCCTGGACTTCCACAATGGCCTTCTTGCTGATCCCACTGCTTCCATTCCAGCTCCAATACAATCCTTGCTTCATACAGCGACTGGAGAATTCATCCTAAAATGCAAAGCAACTTGCCCCTCTATGCTCCTTAAAATTCCCCAATGGCTGCTCACCATCCTTGGAAGGAAATCCAAATTCCTTCCATGGCTTATAAAGCCCTAGGGATTTGCCTAGGTTTCTGATCTCAATCATACCACTTTCTCACACACCAGACTTTGACCCTTGTGGCCTTCCTTCTGTTCCTGTCTTAGGGCTTTGCATACACTCTTCCATCTGCCTCAAATACTCTTTCTCTGTTCGCCCATTCAGATTTCAACTTAAATGTCACCTATTCAAATAGACTGGACCTGACAACCCAATTGAAAGTGACTTCCTAACCAATCTCCAGTACATTACTGCTATTTTAATTCTCTGTACAGCACTATCATGACATGGTGCCTTCTCGCTTACTTATTCAATCTTTTTTGCATGCACATATTTTTGAATGTATATATGCACGTTGGTACACATTTAGTATTTATTTATTTTTTCCCTCCCTCTACCCACTGCACACAATTTAAGTTTCTAAGAATAGGGACCTTGCTTGTTCTGTTCATCAGTGTATCTCCAGCTCCAATAACAACGGCTAGCACATAATGGGCATTTAACCAATGAATATTTAATTCAAGTAGTATAACCAATGAGCATTTTGCATGTATTAATACTATGGTTCCAAGTACACACACAGAGTAAATTTGCCATTTGCCTTACTCATTCCTTAAGTTTCTACTATCTGCTAGTTAAGGAATGGAGAATAAAATGTGAGTGAGATGAATATCAGATAATCTAGAAGAAAATTTGAGTTCACATCCCAGAACATAAAAGGTAAAAAGGTAAGGAAAAGACATTTAATAAAAAAGAAAATATAAATGTTACATAGGATCAATCATGGACGTCTAACATCCACCTAATAGGATGACAGAAAACAGAGAAGACAAAAATGGAAGAAAAACGTCAAAGAAACACAGAAAAGCAATTCTCAACGCTGAAGAAAGACAAGAGTCTCCAGACTAAAAGGGGCCTACTACATGCTAAGTGGGCAGAATTAAAGAAAAGCAAACAAACAGACAAAAAGCCCTTATACTACATATCTTCATTAAGATTCAGAATACCAAGCATAAATAGAAGATCCCAAACTTAACTTCTTCCACACTTCTGAAAACTGCTTGAAGGTCCACTCTGTGAGGGTGTTTCTGGATGAGATTAGCATTTGAATCGGTGAACTCAGTAAGTAGATTGCCCTCCCTAATATGGGTGGACATCACCCAATCCATTGAGGGCCTGAATAGAAAAAAAGCAAGGAAAAGAAGGACTTGTTCCTTTCATGCCTTCCTACTTGAGCTGGCATATTGGTCTTCTCCTGCCTTGAACTGGGATTTGTAACATCAGCTACCCTGGGTCTCAGGCTTTCAGACTCTAAGTGAAATTACACCACCAGCAGCTTTCCTGGATCTCCAGCTTGAAGATGGCAGATCATAGGACTTCTTTGCCTCCATAATCACATGATCCAATTCCTCATAATAAATCTCCTTTTTTTATTTCTGCATATATTCTGTTTCTCTGAACCCTGACCAATACAGAAAACTAGAAAGAATATGATTAGAAACCAAGAGGTAAAGAACTGGACCTTAGCTAGAAAGAAGGAAAGTCCATCCTTTGTAGAGGAGGACTGAAGAGAGGATGAATGTCAATGTAGCCATGTATGGGTAAATGCATAGATTTGGTGCTGAAAAGCTGAGAAAATTCATCTAGTGGTTTCTATATACTATGTCAAGAAATGTAAAAAACTTGCATCCAGAAGTTTTAGGAGAGTAGAAAAATTTTGAAATTGTTTCTGCACCGAGTGGGAGAGAGTTGGCCAGTAAAGTGTAGCAGGCTTGCTGAGCAGTGTTTAGAGTTCAAGTAAGGAACTAATGAATTTGTGTTAGAAGCAATCTGCTGGGCCAATGATTTTCTCTCATAGTGGTCATTTGCTCATGCACATGATTAGAGAAAGCAAATATTTGGGTTGGTTCAGGGTTGGTGTTTTGCCAGAAGGGTGTGGTAACAGACAAGAGCAAGGAAATTTTGCAGTTTTTAGAGACGTATTAAGATTTTCGTATATATGTTATTTGTGAAAAATAATATAACATTCTATTTTTCTCTAACTGAACTTGATTTCACTCTAGATCTCCATTTAACCCAGAAGCAGAAAAAATTATTTTGAAAAATTATTAATACATAGAATCTAAGCTGGATGGGAAGAAAAGTAGAGACTGGAGAGGGGTAATGATTAGGAAGATGACACAAGACAGACTGGGCTTAAGTAATTCCCATCTATGTATGATTAGAATTGGCTCCAAAACTGGATCATGCTAGACCTGAAGGTTTGGAACTCTCTTATTCCACATGATCAATACTGGGGAAAGTAGGGTCTGAGAGTAAGTTACTGCAGCTGCAAAAGCTGACCAGAATATTAAGAAGCTCATGTCTTGGCAACTGTAATACCCAAGGGCTTTCCCATCCATTTTTATTTCATCCCAGTTTTGTCATATGATTTGTATTTAGATCGAGGATAAAGATACTTGATTGTTGTACTAGCTTTGTTGGCTGCTTTAAAGCTAATGTCATTTTCAATTCTTGTTTTGAAATAAAGTGAAATTACTTCCGACTTCATAAGCAAGGTGCTATTTAGTAATCTAAATCCCTCTCCTATGCTTAAAATGAGTCTCTGTCCCTAGCATTAGTTATACAACTGTCTACCCTTTGCATTTTAAGTGAATCGTAGCCACAAGAGCTTACTCAGCTGAGTTGTTTCTTAATCCTATCAATTCAAGTCAGAATCATCCTTTTCCACCCACGTACACTTAGCTTTCAAGTCTAAAATCCACAGAAACATTTAAATTATTGAAGTCAATCTTGTGAGACAGGATTTGTCACACTGAGGGCAAGTAATTTAAAGAAATTCCAATGTAAATTTGAACTTACATTGGCTAGCCAAGGCTCCTTCCCAAATCAAACCAGTAAAATAATACTTGTTATGTTTTCATGCTTTGTTTAAATGACCAATTTTGAGCATTTTTATGTCAGTATTTTTATTGTTCCTATAATATGGAGTTCATAATAATAAAACAATTAGTTAAACAAATATCTATTGAGTATCTGCTATGCTTAAGACACTACGCTTCGTGCCCCAGGCTTAAAAAGTAGGAAGTAACAATTTTTGCTATAAGGTTCTAAATCCCCTGATGCAGGAAAATCAAGTGCACAAGTAGATCTTACAGTAGCACTTGAACTAAGAAGGGGAAGCAGTATTAAGCTGTGAACTAAAGCAGTGATAGGCAGAATTTTAAATGGTAAGGAAGAAGGAGATAACTGATTAAGCAGAGATGAAGGACTCCACATTTTTCAGGCTGAGTCAGAGAGAAAAGTATTATATTTGGCAGAGCTTGGAAATTTAGGAATAATGAGTTGTTTTGTGGAGGAAAGTGATAAATCTGGTATGAGAAATTTTTAGCGTAAGGAAACCACAGAACATGCAAATAATGATGTCTAGCAGACAGTTGGAAATGTGTAGCTAGAGCTTTGTAGCAAAGTCAGGGAGAAGAGCTGTCAAACTGGGAGTCATTTTCAAGAAGCAATAAAAAGCTGTTACAATCTAGGATGGTAAGAATTAGATAAAAACAAACTGTGTCTGTTGGTAGGGTGGTGGGGGGAAAAGAAAGAAATTTGTAGCATTGTGGGAAGAATAAAAAGACACAGCAAAAGGAGACAGCAAAGGGGAAAACATAAAATTAGTATTCAGAGATAGCCAAAGAGCCAAGATAACATCAAAGAAATCAGAAGAGAAAAAATTCTCGTTATGAATATAATGTGATCAATCCTGTCAAATGCCACAGAGATTTTGGAAATAAATCATTTCCAAAATCACTCAGTATTGTTCATCTTGGGAATACAGAGCATGTTACTCCTAATAAGAGCTACCAGCATTAATTAACTTTCAAACTAATAATTATATTGTAATTGTCTTTTCTAGTTTGAGACAGGACCATACCCATAAGAATGATGTACCTGAGCTTGTCTGCGTTGAGTCTCTCCTTTACTAAGCAAGCATTTGCAGACATCCCCAGAAGTGATGCCTCCTTTTGCCATGGGAATTACACAGGCTTTTGTAACCATTGTTCCCAAATAGATATCACTGGTCTCGGAGCAGGAAGGCTCCTTCTCTCAGTTCAGTGTCCACTAGAACTCTGCTCTGTTCTTCATCTTCGGTCACTAAATGCCCCATAACAGCTGGAGAAAGAGTTGCGGGCCAGTGCTAATGTTCTGAGGAGCATTTGCACTGAACATTCAAATCACCAGAAAAGAAAATTAAAATTCATAGGAATGAGTTTCTAAAGATCACAGCATTTGGTTGAGGAGATATTTAGGGAGAAGCACCCTTTAAAATAACCTCATGTAGGCAACCTCTAAACTTATCCTAAAACTGGCATTGTAAGTGAACAAGTTTGATTAAGATTATTCTGTGAATTTTTTAAAGCCATACGATGATGCTGTTATTTCAGTCCCAGAATCACCTTTCCTAAGAGGGCATCAAAGATTTGCAAAGTAAAGGAGTAGCCTCTCCTGGTCTTGTCCTTTTGCATTTGAAAATGCTTTTCATTTGAGATTGGCAAGGAAATTTCTGTTGCCAGTTTTTTCTAGTATCCACTTTCACTGATCGTAGCAGTCAAAGAGAAATCTTACTACCATGGACACAGCTGGCTGACTTATTTGCCTTTATATATGCATTATATTTTCTTCTTTGGAAGTGCTTGACCATCTTTTCCCTTCTCAAATGCTGTTTTCTTTTTTCTAGAATATGAAGATAGATGTTATTTAAATTGAGCTTTTCAAACATAATATTTTAAAATACTAGTTAAATAACTAGGGCCTGGAAGAGAAGCCAAGTCAGCCAGAGATATGAGAAGGCTCTTGGGGGAGGTGGGGAGTGGTTGGAGGAGGCCTCAAAAGATGGCCATTTAATAATAGAGAAAAGACAGGTATATCAGTATTTTTTAAACAACTGGTATGGTCATATGAGTTCCTACTAGCTGAATTTCCACCCAGAGAAAATTTTTCCTTTAAAAATTATTTCTTGGAGGGCTTACCTGGTGGCACAGTGGTTGAGAGTCCGCCTGCCGATGCAGGGGACACGGGTTCATGCCCCAGTCCGGGAAGATACCACATGCCGCGGAGCTGCTGGGCCCGTGAGCCATGGCCGCTGAGCCTGCACGTCCGGAGCCTGTGCTCCGCAATGGGAGAGGCCACAACAGTGAGACGCCCGCGTACCGCAAAAAAAAAAAAAAAAAAAAAATTATTTCTTGGGAACTTCCCTGGTGTCGCAGTGGTTAAGAATCCGCCTGCCAACGCAGGGGACACGGTTTTGAGCCCTGGTCCGGGAAGATCCCACGTGCCGCGGAGCAACTAAGCCCATGAACCACAACTACTGAGCCTGTGCTCTAGAGCCCGCGAGCCACAACTACTGAAGCCTGCTTGCCCTAGAGCTCGTGCTCCGCAACAAGAAGCCACCGCAACGAGAAGGCCACGCACCTCAATGAAGAGTAGCCCCTGCTGGCCACAACTAGAGAAAGCCCGCGTGCAGCAACGAAGACCCAACACAGCCAAAAATAAATTTAAAAATAAAGAAATTAAATAATTTTTTAAAAAATGATTTCTCTTATATCCCAATTCTTATCTGTTAAAACATAAGGGAAGATTTCCATATGCTCTTCTCTACTTGCCAGGTTAAACCTACTAACGGTGACGTGTCCATAATCCATGACTCAGCTCTGGCCTGTTAGAAAAAGAAGACTGAAGCAAGCATGTAGTGTAACTTTCCATTACTGATTACTTTGTCATCCCTAAAACTTTTCCCTCCCTCACTGTTCACCTTGAAAACGTACCCACTCAAAAAAAGTCAGCCAAAAAATTTGTCCTCAGAAACTCTTGAGTTAAATAACTCAGAAATTTCTTGTGAACATAAGTTGAAGGTACAGAGGTACAGAGTTGGTATGGAAAGGAAGAACAGTTTATTTTTAATTATGCACAAACATACATTCTAGATACTATAATTTCAAATAGTGTGTCATTTTTTTAACCACGTTCACCACTGTTTCATTTAGTCACTATAGTCCATAATATAGTGCATATAACAAATCTTATGTAAAGCATTACAATACTCGTGCTCTGAGAAAATAAGAAAATCAAATATAAGAATAAATATATGGTGAAGGGTAGAGAGGTGTGGTATCAAATGGGTTAAGATACTTCCTTTGTAAGTTAATCAGGAAAGATTAATTGAAATAAAGGGCTTGGAGACCACCTTTTAGCTTTACACAACCAGTCCTTCAAGTAGACCATGCAAGAGAACACATATTTTTCCGGAGATAAGTCAGTTCAGACAAAGTCAATATATGTGTGACAACTCCTCAGTTGGGTACAGAGTTGCTGAGAAGTTGTCGTCACTTGAAAATACAAAATTTTAATACATTCCCACCTAAATTGCTTCTCTTCACTTGCCGTCTGCAAGCTCGACTTAGTGTTTTTTAAACCCAAATATAATTTGTTGCTTTTTATTAATAATATTTAGACTTACATTTTATTTTTTTTTCAAGGAAAGCACCCACCCCTTGATTTATAAAATCACAAAATATAAGGCTGGAAGTAAGTCTTTTATTCATACAAGTATGTTTGCAGGCTCAGCTTTTTATTCCACACTTTCATTTCACAGATGAGAAAATTAAAACCCAGAGATTTAAAATGTCTTAACCAAGTTCAGCAATCGGAACAAATTTGTTTAAAAGACAGAAGTAGGATGAGTCTATAAAAACTAATTCAGTTTAAATCCAGTTGTTAATGTAGTTGGTTTCCTTCTGAGCCTTTCAGGAAATATTAATGTAGAAAAAAAATTCTATTACAGTCAGGCAGTGTGTATCTTGATGCAAAAAAAAAAAAAAAGAGCTTTTAAAAAGATCACCCCAAGAATAACTGCACTTAGACAGATGTTTTAGACCCCTGTAATTAAAAGTAGGGCCCTTAGATCAGCAGCACCTGGGGGCATGTTAGAAATGCAGGATCTGAGGCCCCATCCCATAGTATTTATGCATTTTAACAATATCCCCAGGTGATGAGTATACGCATTAAACTTTGAAAAGCACCATTTTAAATAATCTTGGAAATGACTTCTAGTCTTAAAAATGTATGAGTTAAAATGTGTGTGTTTAAATGATATCAAGAGTATCTTCTTATTCACAGTAATTCTGGTGTGAATATTTTCATAAAGTGAAGACTCCCTTCTAACACAAAATATCTCCAATTTATCTTAGGTATCAATAGGAAATTTTTGTATATGGACTTCATACTGCATAAGATGAAGTCAGTCTAAGATTCACAGAAGTAGAAGTATGAAGAAATAAAATGTTCTCAAAAGAAAATATCAAACAAGCAACACATAAGTTGCTCTTATTTGAAAAGCAGTGGTTCTACAGTTCATTAGTTCAAAGTTGATTTATATAGAATTTATTTTAATTCAATCAGAAGTTGGATGAACTTACTTTTTCACTACTTAACAGACAAGAAGCTAAGTTAATTCCAAAGAAAAAAATTTTTTCTTCCTAAAGAAAAACATTACTTTAAAAATTTACAAGTCTCTATTTTCATGCAAGTAATTGCTATATAAGCAAGGGCATATATGGTTATGTTTGTACACTAGACTAATTGCAAATGATTCTTAGCTGGTAATTAAAGTAACTTTAAAAAGGCAAAATTTGGTTTACTTGGTTTGCCTGCCTGCGCACATAAAAATAAAAAAAAAAAATGTTTTTAAAGACCGTAGACTATTTATGAATTTAGACAAATCCAAATTAGTCTCCGTTACTAAATTTTAATCAATTTCCCTCTTAATATCTGAATCTTTTCTTCCCCTAAGATCCTTTGACAGTGCTTAAGGACAATGTTATCTTTTCTATTTTATGAACTTCTAAATATCTAAACTAAATAGATAGTATGACATATCTATCAAAACTAATCAATCTCCTGCATGTAAATAAGACCAATGTCTTAACCTATAGGTTCAACAATTTGTTTTGTAAAGCAAAAATCTTTATAGGTTTAAACATACGATTTTATTACTTTCAGGTACATGTTGTCTTATAAGTGCCTTTCAACAATGATCCCATTTTTAGCAGCTGTTTGTTGTCTGCTTTGGTGACTATTTTGAGAACTTTGCATAAAATAAAGAAGTTGCACTTAAAATAAAAACTAGTTGTAATAGTAAGATGCAGATCTTTTTTGAGCGTAAAAACAAAAGGGTTGTATTACATGCCTGAAACTTCCACAGCTATTTATTTTTACTACACTCTTTTAAAAAAACATTAATTTAGAAAATGCATGTATACCCTAGCAAATATAATTTTTCCTGACTCTTTAGGCTGTCTCTGAACTTTAAGCTTTTCAAACAGTATGACATACAACTTAGTGGTACATACAGCACATGCTCTTATTGCATTTAAGTCTAAACTTTTATACTTCTTTCATGTGTTTAAAAATCTTTCACTAAATAGAGAATCCTAAGCTCATCAACAACAAACATCTGCTGACCATTTTCTTCTGTCTGTGACATAGCTAATAGAGTATATAGTATCATTCATTTAGTGGTGTTATGTAACATCATGTTTCTAAATTCCTAAAAGAAAGTTATGTCCAGAATTACATACTAAAAAGTGTTAAAGAATATATTACTTGCTTCTATGAATATGTTGTTTATAATAATCTAAATGAAAATGAGAGCAAAATATTTTCTGACCTTCTCTGAAGTGGTAAGCAATGTTGAGGGGTTGGTTAATAAGGAAGAGAGTTGAAAGTAAACAGCGCTTATACGTAATTGTCTCCTAGGACACTATTTTATGAAGATCCTACGGAAAAGAAGTTTGCTTCTGACTGCTTGTGCTGTGTAAACATTACCTCAGATAAATGCCGTATTTTGACTAAATAAGTCTGCATAAACATAAGACTGTTTTATGTTGGTTTCCTTACTTTTCTGCATTAATTCAAAATTCAAGCCATGAATAAAACACTCTTTAAAATAGTATTCATGACTTCATACAGTGAGGATGATATTTTCCTTTATAAATGCCACATCAAGTCTGTGGTAAATTTTTAAATAGAAAAATTGTGAAAATCCCAACATAACCACAGATTGCCCTCCATCGCCTGGCCAATAAATTCAAACTCTAGGTTTTTACTATCTGACAGAAATCCTTTACAGTCTTGAGGGAAAAAAAGTAGCCTTTTGTTTCTTATACATTTGTCTGTGTGACTTTCTCTTTTTCAGTTGAGAATGCATTGAGGATAAACATTATAATTCATATCTGCATAGAAAAAGTTTGAAGAGTATGTTTTCTTCATATATAATACTGAGAAAACCTAAAAGAGAATTTTACCATTCAGGAAGAAAATAAACAAATGAAGATTATTTTTTTAATGTACATGTAGTTATCAAAAATATACTGGAGCCTAATCTATAAAAAAAGAAATAACAATAATGAATAAAAAATAATATCTACTTTAAATTAATGTTGATTATTATAGTCATAAATGAGAATTTGTTTATTAAACCTAGAAGGCCAAAGCTCAACATGCTTTATATTAGAATATAAGTTTTTCGATTACAAAAATTAGCAGCTGCTATAAAAATGTAAGAATTCATTTAAATTAGCTACAAAAATATTGCATATAACTTCATATTAAAGTATTAGAAACAGTAAATATTCATCCTTGGAACTTTTTAAGAAGAGGAAAACCCTGTGGTTGTCATATATTACATAACTGACAAAAAAATATCAGTGGAAAATTTTCTGCCTAAAAAAAGATGGGGGGAACAGATAGCTAATATTATAACTGTTATCTATTCTGAGTATATACAGGCAGTAGCTCCTTTAACTGAGTAACATACTGGAATACACTCATCTAAGAAAGACCAGCCCCTCTGTTGTATGTAACATGAAATGTTAGTTTCTTCTTTATTAGGTGAAGTGAATTATCACATCTGCATTTCACGATATCATTGCTCCTCACACAGCAGGCTTCTAGATCTTTCACATTCTACATACTCAGTACTATCTCTCCTTTTTTCTTATTTTTGCAGTTATTTTGGATAAAGATTTTGAGAGGAAGAAATATTTCGTGTACCTGAAATATTTCCAATCCATGTTTGAGAGACTGAATCTATGGTTTTCCAGTTCCCAATAAGATAGCTAGAAAAATTAATACAAAGTAATGTGTTAACAAATTAATGCTAGGAAACTCCTTCTTACTGCTGTGTCCTAGATAAAACATCTCATTTCCAGACAGTGAGGACAGGAAACACAAGAAAGCAAAATACTCTGTCCAATACTGAAAGAGAAAAGATTTTTCACACGGCAGGTATTTCCCCATTGACCAATTAAAATGAGAAACCCCATCTTCCCTTCTTTAACTGGAGGATAGTCACAACAAAGGATTTTTGAGCAGGAGATAAAATAGAAGCAAACTGATGAGCATCTTCAAGGCTTCTCAGGGACATTAAACGACCCCTAACAAAGACCAAACAGAAGAAACACAGGGATATGCTTCATGGTTTTGGGACTATGTAGATATCTTAGGGAGGAACTAGCAATTTTGTCCTTTGAGACCACAGTAAAAAACCATATATCCAACCATGTCAAACCCACTTCAGGAAAGAAAAAAAAAAGTATACAAAATGCATACCTCATTAAAGCTGTCATTTCCTTTCTTTTATATATCTCACATGACCCCACTGTTAAAAATTAATTATAGAAGTAATATTTACAGCTAAAAAGGAATATTGATTATATTTTGACTCATGGTTCTGATGTTGTCAGAGCTCCTTCTCTCTCAGTCTCACCCTTTAACTTGCTATTGAGTTGTGCAGTTTGGCTTTTTAAATGCAATTTATTTTTTCTTTATTTGCACATTATTAAAAACAAAAAGAATATTAAAGACTACCAAAACATAAAGAGAGATACTCTGAGATAGAATGCTTTCTCTGGCTCCAATGATTAAAATGTTAAGAAAGTGGACAAGCATCAGTTTCAAGAATATGAGGCAATAAACATGAAGGAAAGAAGTTAAAAAAAAAAAAAAAGAGTGCTGTGAGCTGTCAATGTCACATACTGAATTCTCATTACCACTACTAAAGATTATTCACTGCAAGTGTATTATAGCCCACACCTTAAATAAACACATTACTCCTGAATCAGCCACAGGACAAACTGGAAGCAACTCTGTGTATACCTATTCTCTTAAAAAATCAGCTAATATTGAATATGGTCTATTTAGAAAGTATGTTCTCAAAAAATATCCACAGTCTTTGCTTGTTAAAATGTGAGGGTCTATTGACAACATGGATGATATAGATTAAGACAGCAACCATGAATATGTTCCAGTGTGCCTAATGTCTAAAACTGTAATTTAGGTATCATTTAGTAGCTTCATTAAATAATTTTCTATACAGGTAATCATGTATTCTTTTTCTTTCCCAATGTGGTAACCTTGAACTCACAGAATTGGAACTAATAAAATCTGGGGAAGGGGGCTTCCCTGGTGGCGCAGTGGTTGAGAATATGCCTGCCAATGCAGGGAACACGGGTTCGAGCCCTGGTCTGGGAAGATCCCACACGCCGCGGAGCAACTGGGCCCGTGAGCCACAATTACTGAGCCTGTACGTCTGGAGCCTGTGCTCCGCAACAAGAGAGACCATGATAGTGAGAAGCCCGCGCACCGCGATGAAGAGTGGCCCCTGCTTGCCAAAACTAGAGAAAGCCCTCACACAGAAACGAAGATCCAACACAGCCATAAATAAATAAATAAATAAATAAATATTAAAAAAAAAAAAAGAAACAAGAAAAATCTCAAATAAACAACCTAACTTTAAAAAAAAAAAAATCTGCGGAAGGGAAATCTAAATTATAAACCATTCTTTTACTGATTCTGTGACTTACCCTTGGCAAAATTAAGCCCATCCTCCCACCATAGGTCACAAAAAAATTATTTATAATTTGTAGGTATTAGTGACTTAATATAGCACATATTCTCCTTGGGTGTCTACATTTTAAAAGAAAAGTTAAAGACAAAAAGCTTAATGCAGAGTAATAAACTGTTAATAAAATTATTTTAGAACACAGTGAAGGGAAATTGTTTCTCCTAAGAAACTAAACAACTTGTATAATTTCTCTTTATGGATGATAAAAAATAATTTGCTTTGCCGTAAGCTTTTATATATAGAATGGATAAACAACAAGGTCCTATTGTATAGCCCAGAGAACTATATTCAATATCCTATGACAAACCATAATGGAAAAGAATATTTTTTTAAAAAGGGAATGTATATATGTATAACTGAATCACTTTGCTGTATAGCAGTGATTAACACAACATTGTAAATCAACTGCACTTCAATAAAAAAAATTTTTAATAATAATAATAATTTGCTTTGAGTATCAAGAAAGAACAGCTATATAAAGGTAAAGGTTGCAGACCACCTTTATCAATTTTTTTCAGGTCCTATCCTATATTTTTCCCATTCCTGACCTCCTGTTGTAATTTGTATTTTCTCTGGTCCTGAATGTTTATAAGTTGCCCCACTCCCTGAGGATTAAAGCTGCGTGCATAATACCAGCATCACTTGTCTCTTCCAAGATTTGGTCCCTACCATCACCACCACCCAATCTCACCAGCCCACAGTCTGGCAGTTTTCTCTTTTCAGCTTTCCTCTTTCCATGTTTAAGCTGCCCTATGTAAAACATAGGTTCTCCTTCTACGTGAAGAAAAATTAACTCAGAGTGACTCTTATAAAATTGTGAAATAAGATCAATCTGTGGTCTTTCCCTCTGTCCTCCCTAGATTCCTGGTGTCAGGCTTCTAGGACCCCCTTATAGGGGCCTCAGCCCCAGCTTCCCCTTAGCTCCACTGCCTCCATTCAACAAACTTCTGCATTCCTGCCCCCAAATTTGTTTAGATTGCTCCTTTCGATAATAAAATAGCTTTGTAGCAAAGCTTGAAGTGACTTTACCTAGTTTGTTTTCTTAGTGTGAACTTGATACTGAACCAAGCCAAACTTCTCTTCAAATGCAAATGGTAGTGTTTTCTAATCTACACAGGGCTTGCACCTTATCCCATTTACTCAAGGAAAAATAATAATGATAATAAAATTTACTGTAAGACATACACAAGTTTCTCAAAAAACATTTTGTATAGAATTCACAGTAGTTGTATTTATTTTAAATATTTCTAGGAAAGTATTCCAAAGGAACACTCTAGTCTCTCTTCTTATTAAATAGGAATGGGGTGGGTTTTCTGTAACTTTTTTTCATACTAAATAAGAGCATTAATTGGTCTAAATATCCCTTGCGGAGTTTCCACATTTCTAATTAAATTTCAAACAGGCCCAACTTCTTAGAAAACACACATATTAATGCCCTAAATCTAAACTAAAACAGATGAAATGCTGCATCTTAATGAAAGTCAAACATTATTGACAAGGCTTCCTAAATTTCAAGTCAGTCCACCTTCAGGTAACAGTGGTTTCCATTCTGCGGAAGTTGCTGGCGTTCTAAATATTGAAATTTTTCATTTAGCCCTTTCTATCATTTTAACAAGTAAGTAGTATGCTTAGACACCTTTCTGCATGATCCTAATTTTCTCTCATTAGCTTTTAGCTCTGTGGTATTCAAAATTCATTCCTCTTTGTTTTTAGAAAATATTTTTAAACGACTTGAAGTTAATATCAGACATAAACGGTTCTACTTGTTTTATATTTGTTTTACGTTGAAGAATAATTTCTCTAAAGTTCTATGTAGGGAAACATACTACTCCTTTCTACCTCTAGCTATATTCAAAACGGGTTTAATGAATCTTATTCCCTTATTTAAAGTTTTAGGAAATAGTAATTAATCACCATTATTTAGCAAGCAATAATTATGGAGACAATTGTTTCAACAAATCAACTCAAAGGATCTCACAAATGAAAGGGTTTTCTGGGTTAACACTATAAAAACTTTACAGTCCTGAACTGCTTCCTGATTGTTCTACTATTAATTATTTAAACAACAAATCTCAGCAAAAGTACAGATGACGTTTTACATTTGTCCAAGTCATTAACTTAATAACCAGATAAGAAGGCAGTAGAATGACAAAACATGTCATTTTCCTCAACACTGAAATGAAATCTTTCAGAAACTCATTTGTACACATGAAAATGCACTTACTTGATTATGCACTCTACCATTATTTTGAAAATTCACCAAAACAATAGGAGTCTTATCACAGCAAAAATATTTTTTAAATATTGTGAAATTTGGTCTGGGTATAGAAGACAATGTTATATGATGATATAAACTATGGAACTATAATCATAGTTTCTATCTATGAAGAAATTTTATTTTGGTGGAAAGCTTGCAGTTCGGTCCACCAAAAAATGTTATTTTTAGAGCAACCTATAACTAAGCAGTTACTTATCAATTGATTCCCAGTTGTTTAACGGAATATGAAGTAATTTTTGCCCACACAAATAAACCATGCCAATAATTTAAGATTAATTGCTATAGTATTTGAGATTCCCTTTAAGACTAATTTAAGTTTAGAGCTGACATTTTAAATTATTATTAAAATAGTCATTGATCACAATGATCAGCCAATATTCAAAATTATGAAACCAAACGACATAAGTAGACAAGCTGCAGAAGCTGACAATAACATTGGAGGCAAGTGCAAATTATCTTTTTAATTGAAATCACCGTAATATAAAGAAAAGAAAAAAGCTCCAAAGCATATTCCAAATAGAAATTATATGACCAAAAGAAGTTCTTTGCATATATAAAAGTGCTTCCAAACTAAGGTGTATATGTAGAATTGTTACCCGTAGAACTTATATTTGGCTTATGGGAGAAGTTGGCATATTCTCCTGACAAACATTTCAGAGTCTACCATTAAACTATCAACTATTTAAAAGACTTTAACAAAATAACTAAATTTTCAGTTGGTAACTTTAAGACTTGTAAAAAATTAAATTCAGTACTGCAAATAAAAAGAATTAATTTTTCTTCCTACCCACAAAAAAATTTTCATTATGCTTCTGAATCTGTGCCATTTCCTGCCTGAAATACTTTATTCAGAACTGCTCTTTTGTGTTAACTGTTTTTCAAATTTCGCTAGATGATCTCAAAAACCAATAGGGATTTAAATCATCATGAATAATGATAGAGTCAGATTGATGTGCAATTAAAGCAAAGATAACTTACATTTGTAACACCAGTTATAAATAATAGGACATTAAGGAATTTTATTAGAAGAAAAATTGCCTGAAAACTGAAATTAACCTTCTAGAATTTCTCAGACAAACCATATTATTCTACAGAACCACAGCCAATATCCAAGTTGGTTTATAAAAATCACCCATTCAAAATGTTATTTGTCCCTCTCTTTTAAATGGTCTCTTGTCCTCTTTTGTGTTTTAGCTGAATTTGTGTGCAGTACATTGTTGTTTCAGCTCAAAAACCTCCTGTGTGGCAGAGGGCTTGGCAGCCCAGAGAAAGGCAGTGAACATTGTTGAATTCAGTGCAGTGCCTTTGGTAACACAAGGAGAGCATGAATAATATTTGGGGATCTAGCACACCTTAGTGGAAACAGTTATAACTACAACTGCTTTGAAGACATTTAAATTTTAAATTCCATTGTTTTAGTGAAATTCCATTTTATCTAAATAGATGAACCTTGTTCAGGTTTTTTTTTCCTTAAGTTGATGTGTTTCTTTCCCAAACTCCCCACGGATAAAAAGATAAATTTGATCATGAATTTCTAAAAGTAGACATCAAGATTTCTTTTCAGAATATCCATAAATATCTGGACAACTTCCATAAAGCTATCAAATTAGGGGCAATGCCATTTTCTTTACCATTGTGATCAAGTGAAAAGTGTCAGATTTTTCTTGTTAAATGATTGCTGTGCATTTGATCTGCAAAAGCTTGTCAGGTCAGCTCTTGGGTTACTTCAAAGACTTGATTTCAAATAAGTTGAACAGTTTCTACTGTTAAAGTCTGACTCCCTTTACTTCGTACTACTAAAATGTCATCAAGAAAAAAGAGAAGACATCATAAATATCCATTCTACTATCTAGACAATTTCAAGAGCTTTAGAGCTGAGATAGGTAAAACATTCAAAAATAAGTATAAAACAGTAATTTCAAAACATGAAAAAATGAGCCCTGGTCATGTACACTTCCATGTATACATATATTTATAGAAATTAGAATATAATACTTATAGAGCCCTAAGTAAAACACACTTGTGTATTATCTAGGCATCTCAACCACATGACTGAAAACTAAGAAGGAGGCAAATAATGTTTATCAATAATTAAGTATTTCAGAAAAGGGGACTTCCAAAATGGCAGAATTAGAAGCTCAGCAAATCTTCTCCCCAAAAGCAACAATAAAGCTAAAATACGGTCAAAAAACAACTATTTCAAGACTCTAGAATTACCAAAGGCATAAAACAAATTGAGATGCAATTATTCAAAAAAAGCTTCCAGAAAGAACAGTAGGTGTCTGTCATTTTGGTCTGGAGCTATTCCCTTTCCCTTTGTCCTCCAGCTTTGTTGGCATGGTAGAGAGCAGGCAAACTGAAAAACAGCAACTTTGCTCTTGGGGCGTGCTCACTTGGTTTGGAGTAGACCACTGAACTCCATGCCTGTGGGCATTGTCCAAAATAGTAGCAATCTCTGTTGCAAACAAACAGAAGGTCAATGACAAAGCTAGCCTGAGGGTATAGCCCTGGTCAAAGCAAGCAATAAAATGGCAGACTGGCAAAAAACTTAACACTAGGATTGAGGAATGAGAAAAGCTTGGTCTCGTAGTCTCATTCAAGTGGGACTCCATAAGTTCTCACAAGTCTCTGGAAATTTGGAAGGCTGCACAGGCTGCACATGGGAAAGAGAGACCACAAAGGGCCCTACCTATCCTCTCATCCCTGGCTGAACATGAGGCCTGTGCTTGCACAGGAGAGATGTTAGGGGGCCTGGTAGAAAACAAAAGCTGGGACAGACATAAAGTGTCTGAATTTTCAGTATGCTCCCAAACACACAGTCAGATCAGTAGGAAGAGAGGAAGAGTCTTACTGGGTCAAGGTGTTTGAGAACAATTTCTGAACAATCATTGGCTGACCACTAGGCTATACTGTTACAGGGGTGATCCCTAGGAGGCCAATTAAATATTGAAGCAAGAATGTTTTAAAAACTGAGCATATCGGTGCTTTGTGTCCACCTGGAGGGGTGGGATAGGGAGGGCGGGAGGGAGACGCAAGAGGGAGGAGATATGGGGATATATGTATATGTATAGGTGATTCACTTTGTTATACAGCAGAAACTAACACAACATTGTAAAGCAATTATACTCCAATAAAGATGTTAAAAAAAAAAAACTGAGCATAAATATCAGAGGACACATATTGGGAAAGAGAACAGATTCCACATATTTTGTCCAGGCAAGTTACTGAACAACACACACACATGTGCACACAGCAGCAGCAACAACAATCTATGTGGTGGGGGGAGGGGCGGGGGGCAGGGGTGAGAAATGAGAATCCAGATTTGCTACCATATACTATTAAATATGTCTAGTTATCAAAAAAAAAAATCAAGACAGGTAAAGAAACAGGAAAAGATGGCCCATGGCATTCAGCAGAAAACGTCTCTGAGGGTGCTGAGATGTTAGTCCAACTTAACAAAGAATCCTAAGCAGTCATTATAAATAGGTTTAAAGAACAAAAGAAAATCATGTTTAAAGAATTACAAGAAAATATGATGACAATGAATTATCAGAGTCTCATAAAAATTGAAATTTTAGTCTCTCTAAAAACTGAAATTATAAAAAATAATCAAATAGAAATTGTAAAGTTGAAAAGTACAATGGCTGAAATGAGTATTTCACCAAAGTGATTCGACAGTAGATTTGAGATGGCAGCAAAAATAATCAGTAGACTTGAAAACAGATCAACAGAAATGATCTAATGTGAAGAACTGGTGGGAAAAAAATAAAGATGAATAAAAGTGATCAAGTAGGATAAATACAGATTGATCCACACTTAGACACATTACAGTCAAACTGTTGAATGCCAAAGACAAAGAGGAAATTTTGAAATCAGCAAGAGAAATTTAACTAATCACATACAAAGGAAAAACAAAATTTACAGCTGACTTCTCCTAAGAAACAGAAAAAGCCAAAAGTCAGTGGGATACCATATTTAAAGTACTGAAAGAAAAAAACTAACAAACATGGATCCTGTATCCAGAAAAACGATCCTTCTTTAAAAAGTTAAATATAAACTTAACATACAACCCAGCAATTTCACTTCTAGGAAATCACCCAAGAAAAAGGAAATGTGTCCATTCAAAGACTTATATGTGAATGTTCATAGAACCATTATTCATAGTAGCCCCGAACTAGAAAAAATCTAAATGTCCATTAACTGGTAAATGTATACACAAAATGGAATACTATTCAGCAATAAAAGGAACAAACTATTGTTATATGCTATAACAAGAATAAACCTCAAAAGCATTATGCTAAGTGAAAGAAGCCAGAGACAAAAGACTAGAAGATACTGTATGATCCCATTTATTTAAATTGCTCAGAAAAGGCAAACCTATAGGGCAGTGGTTACCTGGGGTTGGGAATGAGACTGGAGCTTGTCTCCAAAAGAGCACAAGTACTCTTTGAGGCCACGGAAATGTCATAAACCTGGATTGTAACAATTGTGAGGAATCTATAAATTTACTAAAGACTATTAATATTTACACTTAATGATGAGTGAATTTTACTTCAAATTAAACTTAAAGTCAATAAAAATTAAACACTGAAAATTCATATGTTAAATATCATAAATTTTACTCAAAGGAGAGCAACCTTATATAAAAAATGACTTTGACCTTTTAACCCAAAGTGCTAAGAAATCTTCAACCCAACCATTTCTTTTTTTTTTTTTTTTTTTTTTTTTGCGGTACGCGGGCCTCTCACTGTTGTGGCCTCTCCGGTTGCGGAGCACAGGCTCCGGACGCGCAGACTCAACGGCCATGGCTCACGGGCCCAGCTGCTCCACGGCATGTAGGATCTTCCCGGACAGGGCCACGAACCCGCATCCCCTGCATCGGCAGGCGGACTCTCAACCACTTCGCCACCAGGGAAGCCCAGTTTGTACCTTTTGATCACCTCCATCCAATTACCCTACCCCTGCCCCCACCTCTGGTAACCACAAATCTGATCTCTTTTTCTATGAGTTTGTTTGTTTGGTTGGTTAGTTTTGAAGTATAATTGACCTATAGCACTATGTTAGTTCCTGGCGCACAACATAGTGATTTGATATTTCTCTACATTATAAAATGATCACAGGTATGAAATATACAGTATGGGAAATACAGTGAATAGTAATATAATATCTTTGTATGGTGACAGATGGTAACTAGACTTATTATGGATCATTTTGTAATGTATAAAAATATCTAACTTAATACTGCAATTAATTAATTTACATGTATGTGACAACCTTCTCACTTTTAAATTATTTTTTAAAGTAGACAGACAGGAGGATAAACAGGCAGAGGCGAGGAGTCTTGTCTTGGGTTTGGATCCAAAATTAAATGTTACCACCACTGCTTTCAATATTTCACACTGAAACTTTCTGATTTTCTCTCCATCAGGAGGGATACATTCTCAAACAATCCCAGTAATGGTATCCAGAGGCTTTTACAATTATAATGTGCAATTTTCAAAGGGTCAGAGATATGTCATTCTTTTATAAGATGAAAGAAAGAAGAATGTTAAAGGAAAGTTAGGAAAGAGACCTGGTAAATCAGAGAGAGAGATGCTCAGGCAGATTAATTTCAGAAGAAAGCTTATGGAAGTTGTAGATACAATAATTAATTTCCTTATAATGATCCATGATGACATATCCTCTAGAAAACCTTCTCGGACTCCAGGAATATGCATACTTCAGCTTAAAGATTACTGTATTTGAAGACTCTAGATATGAAGACTGGTGTCATTTTACTGAATACATATTTAGTTCAAACTGAGATTTTTTTTTTCCATTCTCACCCTAGAGATGACGAGCTAAATGGTAGCAAATATTAAATTCATATTTTAAAATGTATAACTGTTACAAAAAGGATTACTTGAGAACTGGTGTGTAATACATTATAATAATAGTAACTACCCAATTTTGTTTATATCTATGAGAATTTCTCAGCCTTGGCACTATGGAAATTTTAGCCAGAAAAGTCTTTGCTGTGAGGCACTGGTTTGTGCATTGTAGAAGGTGCAGTAGCATCCCTGATCTCTACCCACTAGATGCCACTAGCAACCTACTTGCATTCTACCCCACCTTGCCCTACCCAGATTTGACAACCAAAATATTCCCAGACATTGCCAAATGCCCCTGACAGGCAAAACCACCTCCATATGAGACCTACTCAACTAGATTACCTTGCATAGTCCTTTCTGGGAGCACACGGAAAGTTGTGTTTTTGTTTTTGTTTATTATAATCTAATTTTGTCTCTTTTTTACTTCTAAATGTTTAACCCTATCTTCTCTGGAACCTCTGTAATAACTTGAATATTCTGTATTTCCATAGTGAAAGTTCTCTTTATTTCTGCGATTTGAACGAAAGTCCCAACTCCCCTAAGACCATACTTCTACAAGCCTCTTAAACTGAGCTTGCTTATTCAGTATTGGGAGATGGGACAAGCAAGCTCTTCACTTTTTCCTCCTGTTTTCACACCATTCTTTCTCTACCTCTTTTGTTTATAATAAAACAAAAACACTACTGCCTTGTGGTCCATGCCATTTGGCCATCACGTTGGTTACAGCCTGCCATTTGTCTATGCCACCAATTCCCCATCTCCTTTATTGTCATCTATGACCTCATGTTTTCTTACCTTACAACACATGAATCCCAGGCTCTCTTTCGAGGCTGAGTTGTATCATCCAACCAATCTATCTTTCCCAATAAAGCCAAAATAATTCATGTAAAAATGTAGGTCTCTCCAGTCTTCTGCCTTAAATGCATTAACAACACTTCAATGACCTTAAGATAATATCCAGGCCTTCCCTGGTGGCGCAGTGGTTGAGAGTCCACCTGCCTATTCAGGGGACGCGGGTTCGTGCCCCGGTCCGGGAAGATCCCACATGCCGCGGAGCGGCTGGTCCCATGAGCCATGGCCGCTGAGCCTGCGCATCCGGACCTGTGCTCCGCAACGGGAGAGGCCACAACAGTGAGAGGCCCGCGTACCGCAAAAAAAAAAAAAAAAAAGATAATATCCAAATCCCTTCATGTGGTGTAAAAATCCCTTCATAGTCTGGCCCACTCTTATGTCTTCAGCCTGGATACTATTATCACACACACACACACACACACACACACACACACACACACACCCCACACGTTGCTCAGCTCCAGGCATGCTGAAGTTCTTTCAGTTCCCTAAACATACTGTGTTCTTTCTTGCGTCTAGACTATTACCTGCAATGTTCCTCTCAGATGAATACTTCTTGCTCCCTCTTCATCATCTAGCTATCCCTATTCATCCTTTGAACTCACTTTCCTAGTTGCCCCCAGCCATCCCACCAACCCAAATCATGTGTCTCTCATAAGAATTTCCATATCCTCTAATATTTCTTCACAAACAAGTAAGGACTTATTTACTTCTCTTTACCACCATTAAAAGGTAAACTCTAAGAAAGGTGGGACTCTGTTTACCACTAAATTCCCAGGGCTTATAGAGAATCTATTGCATGCATTTGTTGAATGAATGAAAGGATGTTACTGTACTATTTATCATCTGAACAATTTATGACAAGCTCATACTTCATTTACATTAATTTGGAAGCCATCTGGCTAAATATTATATATTTCTTTCCCTATCTATTCTATCTATTCTTTCATTCCCTTCTTACTATGGAAAATTCTGACAGCACTTTATATTTGTGAAAACTCTCTGGGCCATTTCTATCCTTTTCATCCTGGAGTTTCTGATTATTACAGCATAGTAGACATACAAAGAAACAATCTTACATTCACTTAGCTACCAACACATTTTATCATGGAGTCAAAGCCAACTTGGGGAAAATGTTGTCTAATCAAAACTTCAAAATCTGCCATGGGGAAGAAAAGGACAGAATCTGATACCTTTGGACTTGATTTTTGATAACTGAGTACCTGGTCTCAGGTATTCCAGGCTGAAATATTTTCAGATATACTCTTGTGTGACCTAAAACATGGTGGAGTTTTTCCCTTGTCCTCAATTCTTAAAATTAAATTAGATGTATCACTGTCTGTAACTCATTGTGAGTCTTCCTAACAACTACTTGTCTATTTCATTTGAGGTTAATTACTAAGAAGTAAAAAAAAAAAAAAAAAATAGGGAGCATCTTTAACTAATTCTCCAAGTCTTTAAAATTGTAAAAGATATCCATGATAGACATAATTTCTAAGACTGTTTGTAGAGATTCTTTTTAAAGGCTATATTGTTTATTATGGATATCACTGTACAGTCTAATTATTCCTGATGGGTTGCCTATTGTATAACTGCCTTCTTCAAATTAAAAGAAAACAGGGAGTTCCCTCGTGGTTTAGTGGTTAGGACTCGGCCCTTTCACTGCTGTGGTCCAGGTTCAATCCCTGGTCAGAGAACTGAGATTCTGCAAGCAAAGACATGGCCCCCAAAAATAAATAAATTAATTAAAAGAAAATAGCAAGTAGATCTTTAGATCAAAACTGTCTTATTTGCTTGGAACAATGTTTCACAGTAAGCTCTAACTAGGAGGAGAAAGAAAATTATTCTGAGTTTATAACTTTTTAAAAATTTGTTACTATAATCAGTTATAGCAGCTCTATGTAGCATAATATTTTATTTGTTCCTTTCACTGAATGATAGACAAATTTGCCCTTTTGTCCTCTTTTTCTTCCAATAGAAAAAGTAAACTTTTTATCGCCGGAGACAGGAAAAGCAGCAAAGTCCCCAACACCTGCAATTTGTTGAAAGAAGTACTATTCTGCTCCATCAAACTCCGTTCTCATAGGTCATACAATTAATACAGGTGTATTGATATTTACATCCTCCTCATTAAATTAATCAGCTTCCAACTGTAAAAAGAAGATACCCCAAACTGTCCACCTATATAATGAAAAACATTTCAAATAGCTACACTTTTTTAATCTACAGCTTATCCTATTTGCATATCATTTTTTGAGCATCAATATGTTTTTGATTTTCAAGACTTTGGTCCCATACACTCAATGACAAATCTAATTTTCTACAGCCAATATACATTACTACATCACACCTGCTAGATAGAAAAGAGGTGAGAGCCAGAAATATTGATGATGATCGTGGTATTTTTGGCCTAAACTTATATATCAAGGTAAATTGGATCACAGTCGATTCTTTCAAAGTCAAATAGATATGGGTCCATCCATTCACCGAACAAATAACTTAGTGAAAGCCAACTATGTGCCAAGCACTGGTTTGAATTTGACCATTGATATTTTATTCTGTTGTCAACAAAAGATAATACAACATCATCCACAAGCCACAAGCTATCTATAACTCTTCTCCAAATACCTTTTTTCATACTTTACTGAGCTATTTTGGGCTCTTCATGCTACTAAATCCATGAGTCCGGAAGCATTCTTATCCCTAACCATTCTGATACCAACTTGCATGCTGACTGCTCCCATGATGGCTCTCTTCCTTGTGACCTCTAGTTTGTTTCAAAGTCCACCTTCTTCAATCCATCATATCTTCTCTGTCTTCACTTCCTTCCTTATCTACCTGGTATTCTATGTCTTTTTTCCACCAAATCTTTGGCTAATACTCAAAATTCCTCTGCTTTACTGACTTCTTATGATATACTATGGCAGTCAGGGCTCCACCAGACAAACAGAACCACTAGGAAAAGTATAGAATCTGGGCTGAATTATAGGCAATTGACTTTATGTGACTGTGGGAGTTGTTTTAATAGTTCACATGACTGTTGCTTCTGTTTCTGCTCCTGAGCCTAGTCTAGAAACAGAAGAAGTTGAAGTTGGAGATCCAGCAGGAGCTCCAGAACCTGTGTGCCTGACTGCTGGCCATGCCAACAAAATCAGTCAATCAACTACCATGTATGTGAGTTGGAGCAGCTCCTGGAGCCACTGCACTGACCATCTAGGCATAAAAAGAATATAACTCCTGCTTCCCTTTGACCTTCCAAATCTACCATAAAATGTCTCTTGTGGCCCATGTTAACCCAGACCTATGCAGGGAAGAAAATATAGGTCCAGCTTAGCTAATGCCATGCAAATTCACCACACTTTATTCTTTGCCAACCTGGCATCAGTATACAGCTCTTTTAACAATACCGAACTTCCAAAATTATGCTTCCACCTCAACTATCCCTCATACAACCAAAATACATTATTATTCTCCGTAAAAGAGAATACAAAGTTTTTCATGCAGCTTTAAGTGGTGTTCCTTCCCCTTCTTTCTGAGATTAATTCCTTTTTGATAGTCTGTAACTTAAAAACTAAGATATCAAGTTAAATGCTATTAAAACAGCTTATGTTGATGGCAGGGAAATGGTAGAAGGGAAGAAAAGAGGCTTATTATATATATATGACATATCAATATCAAAATTGAGAAAAAATTATCTTTATTATCATCCTTATATCTAAAGGTGTTCATGTGGTCAAAGTTAGTAGTTACAACTGCCACCTTCTACTATCCACTTCATGTCCCTTTGCCTTCAGCAAGCTCCTCAGTTGGTCATGGTTCCTTGCCTGGGAAGAGTGACTCAACCCTTCAACCTTAAGGGATCTGGATCATTGGTATTCTGTCTGTTTTGGGTTGTAGTTTCCCAGTGACTTCATTCAGAGGATATAAGGGTAGTAAGTAGCACCTCAGGGGATGTCCTGCATTCCAGAAATAGTCCTCCTTACCCCCATTAGATTGAAGCAATCTAATTTCCTCTTATAGTCAGGATCAATCGCCTCAGCCAGTTGAGTTAAACCTTTCCTTGCTTATTGATTTACTGGCTGAAGAGTCCACAGTGGTTCACAGGGCAGAAAGCAGAAGCAAGAAGAACTACAATCCTGCAGCCTGTGGAACAAAAACCACATTCACAGAAAGATAGACAAGATGACAAGGCAGAGGGCTATGTACCAGATGAAGGAACAAGATATAACCACAGGAAAACAACTAAATGAAGTGGAGATATGCAAACTTCCAGAAAAAGAATTCAGAATAATGATAGTGAAGATGATCCAGGACCTTAGAAAAAGAATGGAGGCAAAGATCGAGAAGATGCAATAAATGTTTAACAAAGACCTAGAAGAATTAAAGAACAAACAAACAGAGATGAACAATACAATAACTGAAATGAAAACTACACTAGAAGGAATCAATAGCAGATTAACTGAGGCAGAAGAACGGATAAGTGACCTGGAAGACAAAATGGTGGAATTCATTGCTGTGGAACAGATTAAAGAAAAAAGAATGAAAAGAAATGAAGACAGCCTAAGAGAACTCTGGGAAAACATTAAATGCAACAACATTTGCATTATGGGGTTCCAGAAGGAGAAGAGAGAGAGAAAGGACCCGAGAAAATATTTGAAGAGATTATAGTCAAAAACTGCCCTAACATGGGAAAGGAAATAGCCACCCAAGTCCAGGAAGCACAGAGAGTCCCACACAGGATAAACCCAAGGAGAAACACACCGAGACACATAGTAATCAAATTGGCAAAAATTAAAGAAAAAGAAAAATTATTGAAAGCAGCAGGAAAATATGACAAATAACATAAAAGGGAACTCCCATAAGTTTAACAGCTAATTTCTCAGCAGAAACTCTACAAGCCAGAAGGGAGTGGCATGATATACTTAAACTGATGAAAGGGAAGAACCTACAAGCAATATTACTCTACCCAGCAGGGATCTCATTCAGATTCGATGGAGAATTCAAAAGCTTTACAGAAAGCAAAAGCTAAGAGAATTCAGCACCACTAAACCAGCTCTACAACACATGCTAAAGGAAATTCTCTAAGTGGGAAACACAAGAGAAGAAAAGGACCTACAAAAACAAATGCAAAACAATTAAGAAAATGGTAATAGGAACATACATATCGATACTTACCTTAAACATGAATGGATTAAATGCTCCAACCAAAAGAAACAGGCTCGCTGAATGGGTACAGAAACAAGACCCATATATATGCTGTCTACAAGAGACCCACTTCAAACCTAGGGACACATACAGACTGAAAGTAAGGGGATGGAAAAAGACACTCCATGCAAATGGAAATCAAGAGAAAGCTGGAGTAGCAATACTCAGATAAAATAGACTTTAAAACAAACATTGTTACAAGAGACAAAGAAGGACACTACATAATGATCAAGGGATCAAACCAAGAAGAAGATATAACAATTATAAATATATATGCACCCAACATAGGAGCACCCCAATACATAAGGCATGTGCTAACAGCTAAAAGAGAGGAAAGTGACAGTAACACAATAATAGTGGGGGACTTTAACACCTCACTTACACCAATGGACAGATAATCCAAAGAGAAAATTAATAAGGGAACACAAGCTTCAAATGACACAATAGACCAGATAGATTTAATTGATATTTATAGGACATTCCATCCAAAAACAGCAGATTACACTTTCTTCTCAAGTGCACATGGAACATTCTCCAGGATTGATCACATCTCGGGTCACAAATCAAGTCTCAGTAAATTTAAGAAAATTGAAATCATATCAAGCATCTTTTCTGACCACAACACTACGAGATTAGAAATCAATTACATGGAGAAAATGTAAAAAACACAAACACATGGAGGCTAAACAATATGTTATTTAATAACCAAGAGATCACTGAAGAAATCAAAAAGGAAATTAAAAAAAAACCTATAGACAAATGACAATGAAAACACAATGATCCAAAACATATGGGATGCAGCAAAAGCAGTTCTAAGAGGGAAGTTTATAGCAATAAAATCCTACCTCAAGAAACAACAAACATCTCAAATAAACAATTTAACTTTAAAACTAAAAGAACTACAGAAAGAAGAACAAACAAAAACTAAACTTAGTAGAAGGAAATATATCATAAATATCAGAGCAGAAATAAATGAAATAGAAACAAAACAATAACAAAGATCAAGAAAATTAAAAGCTGGTTTTTGAGAAGATAAACAAAATTGATAAACCATTAGCCAGACTCATCAAGAAAAAGAGGGAGAGGACTCAAATCAATAAAATTAGAAATAAAAAAGGAGAAATTACAACAGACACTGCAGAAATACAAAGCATCCTAAGAGACTATGACAAGCAACTCTATGCCAATAAAATGTACAACCTGGAAGAAATGGACAAATTCTTCGAATGGTATAACCTTCCAAGACTGAACCAGGAAGAAATAGAAAATATGAACAGACCAATCACAAGTAATGAAGTTGAAAGAGTGATTAAAAATCTTCCAACAAACAAAAGTCCAGAAGCAGATCACTTCACAGGTGAATTCTATCAAACATTTAGAGAAGAGCTAACACCCATCCTTCTCAAACTCTTCCAAAATATTGCAGAGGAAGGAAAACTCCCAACTCAATCTATGAGACCACCATAACCCTGATACCTAAACCAGACAAAGATACTACAAAAAAAGAAAATTACAGGGCTTCCCTGGTGGAGCAGTAGTTGAGAGTCCGCCAACCAATGCAAGGGACATGGGTTCGTGTCCCGGTCTGGGAAGATCCCACATGCCACGGAGTGGCTGGGCCCGTGAGCCATGGCCGCTGAGCCTGCACATCCGGAGCCTGTGCTCCACAACAGGAGAGGCCATAACAGTGAGAGACCTGTGTACCACAAAAAAAGAAAAGAAAAGAAAAGAAAATTACAGACCAATATCACTGATGAATATAGATGCAAAAATCCTCAACAAAATACTAACAAACAGAATCCAACAACACATTAAAAGGATCATACACCATGATCAAGTGGGATTTATCCCAGAGATGCAAGGATTCTACAATATATGCAAATCAATCAATGTGACACACCATATTAACAAATTGAAGAATAAAAACCATATGATCATCTCAATAGATGCAGGAAAAGCTTTTGACAAAATTCAACACCCATCTGTGAAAAAAACTCTCCAGAAAGTGGGCATAGAGAGAAGCTACCTCAACATAATAAAGGCCATATATGACAAACCCACAGCAAACATCATCCTCAATGGTGAAAAACTGAAAGCATTTCCTCTAAGATCAGGAACAAGACAAGGATGTCAACTCTCACCACTATTATTCAACATAGTTTTGGAAGTCCTAGCCACAGCAATCAGAGAAGAAAAAGAAAGCAAAGGAAAACAAATTGGAAAAAAGAAGTAAAACTGTCACTGTTTGCAGATGACATGATACTACACATAGAGAATCTTAAAAATGCCACCAGAAAACTACTGGAGCTAATCAATGAATCTGGTAAAGTTGCAGGATACAAAATTAATGCACAGAAATCTCTTGCATTCCTATACACTAATGATGAAAAATCTGAAAGAGAAATTTAGGAAACATTCACATTTACCACTGCAACAAAAAGAATAAAGTATCTAGGAATAAACCTACCTAGGGAGACAAAAGACCTGTATGCAGAAAACTATAAGACACTGATGAAAGAAATTAAAGGTGATAGCAACATATGGAGAGATATACCATGTTCTTGGATTGGAAGAATCAACAGTGTGAAAATGACTATACTACCCAAAGCAATCTAAAGATTCAATGCAATCCCTATCAAATTACCAATGGCATTTTTTACAGAACTAGAACAAAAAATCTTAAAATTTGTATGGAGACACAAAAACTCCTGAATAGCCAAAGCAGTCCTGAGGGGAAAATAACAGAGCTGGAGGAATCAGGCTCCTGGGCTTCTGACTATACTACAAAGCTACAATAATCAAGACAGTATGGTACTGCCACAAAAACAGAAAAATAGATCGACGGAACAGGATAGAAAGCCCACAGATAAAGCCACGCACCTATGGTCAACTAATCTATGACAAAGGAGGCAAGGATATACAATCGAGAAAAGACAGTCTCTTCAATAAGTGGTGCTGGGAAAACTGGACAGCTACATGTAAAAGAATGAAATTAGAACACTCCCTAACACCATACACAAAAATAAACTCAAAATGGATTAGAGACCTAAATGTAAGACCAGGACACTATAAAACTCTTAGAGGAAAACATAGGAAGAACACTCTTTGACATAAATCACAGCAAGATCTTTTTTGATCCACCTCCTAGAGTAATGGAAATAAAAACAAAAATAAACAAATGGGACCTAATGAAACTTAAAAGTTTTTGCACATCAAAGGAAACAAGACGGAAAGACAACCCTCAGAATGGGAGAAAATATTTGCAAACGAATCAACAAAGGATTAATCTCCAAAATATATAAACAGCTCATGCAGCTCAATATTAAAAAAAGAAACAACCCAATCCAAAAATGGGCAGAAGACCTAAATAGACATTCTCCAAAGAAGACAGATGAATGGATAAAGAAGATGTGGCACATATATACAATGGAATATTACTCAGCCATAAAAAGAAATGAAATTGAGTTATTTGTAGTGAGGTGGATGGACCTAGAGTCTGTCATACAGAGTCTTCATACAGAGTGAAGTAAGTCAGAAAAAGAAAAACAAATGCCGTATGCTAACACACAGATATGAAATCTAAAAAAAAACATCCGAAGAACCTAGGGGCAGGACAGGAATAAAGACGCAGATGTAGAGAATAAAGACACAGACGTAGAGAATGCACTTGAGGACACAGGGAGGGGGAAGGGTAAGCTGGGACGAAGTGAGAGAGTAGCATGGACATATATACACTACCAGATGTAAAATAGATAGCTAGCGGGAAGCAGCTGCATAGCACAGGGAGATCAGCTTGGTGCTTTTTGACCACCTAGAGGGGTGGCCTAGGGAGGGTGGGAGGGAGATACAAGAGTAAGGGGATATGGGGATATATGTATACATATAGCTGATTCACTTTGTTATAAAGCAGAGACTAACAGAATATTGTAAAGAAATTATACTCCAATAAAGATGTTAAAAAAAATTATACTCCAATAAAGATGTTAAAAAAAAAAAAAGAGGGCTTCCCTGGTGGTGCAGTGGTTGAGAGTCCGCCTGCCGATGCAGGGGGACACAGGTTCTTGCCCCAGTCTGGGAAGATCCCACATGCCGCGGAGTGGCTTGGCCCGTGAGCCATGGCCGCTGAGCCTGCACGTCTGGAGCCTGTGCTCCGCAACAGGAGAGTCCACAACAGTGAGAGGCCCGCGTACCGCAGAAAAACAAAAACAAAAACAAAATTCTAAAGGTCAGTGTGCTATGATTTACCTATAGGATCCTGCCAAAGGCCCCACAGAGCAACCCTATCCACTACTCAAACTTCAAGCACAATCACATATCCTATATTTGCCCAAGTGGGAGAACAACTTGCAGAGAAGTCTGAATTTATTATAGGGCCTTCTCTAACTCTTTCAATACTGAAAGCTTTTCAAGTCACCTGGTAAGTGGGTCAGAATAGCATAGCTGAATGAAGAGCATGTTACCTCTAAAGGCCAAAGAGGCTTACTAGGCATCATACCTCTTTCTTCACAGTAGAAGAGGCAAAATGCAGAAACTTATCCTTAAGCCTGGAAAAGATATCTGGAAGTATCCCAGACACTGGACCCCTAAGAAATTTCACAGTGCTGGCAGATCACTGAATTTTGTGGTATTTATCTCCCACCCTCAGGCATGTTTGTACCTTAACAATGTGTCTAGAATCATTACTACTCCTTATCACCTAGTCCAATCAGCATGCTCTCATCAATGAAATGATTCAGTGTGATGCCCTATGGAATGGAGAGGTGATCAAGTTCCCTGCAGACTAGAATATGATGTAAGCCAGGAGAGCTGAAATAGCCCTGAAAAAACAGTGAAGTTGTAGTGCTACCCTGTCAGCTGAAAGTACATTCTGTCTTATGGTCTTTAATAACAGGTATAAAGAAATAATCATTTGCCATGTTTAATAGCTACATACCAGGTTCCAGGATATGGGATGATTTGTTTAAACAATAAAGCATATCTGGAACAGCAGCTGCAATTGAAATCACCACCAGATTACATTTGCAATAATCACTATCGTTCTCCAAGATCCATCTGTCTTCTGCACAGGCCAAACAGGTAAGTTGAATGAGGATACAGTAGAAACCACCACCCCTGCATCTTTCAAGTCTTTGATGAGGGTATTAATCTTTGCAGTTTTTCTAGGAATATGGTATTACTTTTTGGTTTACTATTTTGATAGGTGGAAACAACTCAGGTGACCTAAATTGGGATTTCCTACCACAGATCAGGGAACCAATATGGGAACTCTGCCAGTTTCTGAGTATGTCCATGCCAGTCACACATTCTGGAACTGAGAAATAACCACAAGGTGCATTTAGAGACCCACAAGGCCTAGTGTTCAGTTGATACAAGTCAAAACTCCACTGATCACCTGACCTTATTAAGCCCCAACTCTGATAGGTGAACTCTGACAGCATTTAGGATCTCTATGAATTCATATCAGTTTAAAGTCAGTGTCCAGAAATCCCTAAAAATCTAATTATTTACTCTTCCCCAGTGCACAAGCATCCTGGGAGGAGGCCACGGGCCTCTCTCTTGACGTTTAGGAGGAATATTTATATTATATATTTTTTGCTGTGTAGCAAGGTCCTTTCTCAATGAGGCCCAGCGTCCCCCCATTCATGCAAGGGACCCTGGGTATATGAACCTGTGTAAGTCTGGCAATTGCTTGCAGGATTATTCTTCTCTTCTCAATTACTAAGCTCTGTAGACTCCCCAATATTATCCCTAGGGTGCCTTGTCTGCTCACTCTGCCCTCTCACCATAATAAAATTCATCTACACTGTGACTTCAATTACTGCTCATAATCAAATGCTCTACATTTCTATCAACAATTCAGACCACTCCTCTGAGCTTCAGCTGCCTATATAAGCACCTACCAAATATATGCCTCAGATTCAATAAGTTTGACTCCAAATGCATCTCCATTCCAGTGCTCCACATTATAGCCAAAGACACCACCATCTCTCCATCTGAGAGAATCCCAGTCCTAAGAGCCATCTCCAACACCTACCCACACCTCACTCAATCCATGACTGGTTCTCATGGATTTTATCTCCCAAGTATTTCTCAAACCCACTAATTCTCTCCATTTCTACCACCACCAGTCTAGTCAAACTCTCTACTATTGCAATAAATTCCTATTTGTTCTCCTCCCATCCATTGTTGGTTTTCTCTCATTTTTCTCCACACTGCAGTCAGAGTTTATGAGATTATAAACTCCTCAAGGTCAATGTGTTTCCATATAATTCATGTACCCAGCACAGTATCTTACCCAATTATTAAGCAGGTATTTACTGCTTCTGCTGCTATGTCTACAGCTAATGATTTTTATGGTGAAGAAATTTTAAATGGACACAACAATACATTATCCAAAGAATCTTGAAGAAACAAAAACCAATAGTTTGATTCCAAAAGATATAACATCCACTTTAAGCTTCTTCTTGCAAAAACCCTTCATCTACACCCCTCATAATATCAGTGAGCTCCACAAACATGCCTTTGTCTGTGAGCGCTTATCTGATCCTAGGGTTTAAAAAGGATGAGTTGGTTTAGATATCAAAAGAGAGTTAAATGCCTGAGGAGATCTGAGGTATTGTACTGATTAAGAAATCTCTATTATTAACTTACAGATATTTTATTGCTATTTTTATCATATTTCTCTTATTAATCAATATTGTTCTATGTTCCTGGCATCTGAAATATGCTTATCAACTTATTGAGTTAAATCAGTTTCTGGCCAAAATTTTGTCATATAACCTTGTCTAACCAGAGATGAGCCCAGGAAACATAGTCTAATTGTGTGTCCAGAAGAAAATAAAAGAAATGGGGAAAACATAGTATTCTCACTAGTACAGTCTTAACAGAATTTTGTTCTACTGTTTTTCTGATAGACTTTAAATCAATTCTCATTTTATTTTTTCAGTTATCATCATTTTACCTTTTAACAAACATTTCCACTTATGTTGTAGATGCCCATGGTTTTCACTGCAGCCATATCCCCCTTTTAAGGAGCCTAACCAAAGCCACTTCATTACCAGTCTGGTCCTTGATAAGTGGTCAGTAGGCTACATACATGTGCTCAGTATCTGGCAACAGAAGTTACAACAACGGGGTATCAGTTTCCTAGGATTCTGTAACAAAGAACTACAAACCAGGAGGCTTAAAATTATAGAAATTTGTTATCTCATAATTCTAGAGGCTTGAAGTCTGAAATCAAGGGAGGATTCTCCCTTGCCTATTCCTAGCTTCTGGTGGTTGCTGACAATTCTTGATGTTCCTTGTCTTACAACTAAATCACTTCCATCTCTGCTCCGTCATCACATGGTTTTCTCCCCTCATGTATCTGTGTCTTTTGTCTTCTTGTAAGGACCAGAATCATACTGGATTAAGGACCCAACGTACCACAGTGTGCCCTCACTTTAACTAATCACATCTGCAACAGCCCTACTTCCAAATAAGATCACCTTCTGAGGTACTAGTAGTTAGGACTTCAACTTATCCTTTTGGAGGACATAAGTCACCCCAGAACAAATGGGTAAACACCTGACAAACCAGACTATCTCAGCACAGCTTTCCCGAAAAGCAGAGTCTGTGATAGGACTTGTGAGTAGGTTGACTTAGATATCAGAAGGGAGCTAGCATTGGGGAGAAGTGATTCCAGTGAGTAGGAGTGAGGGGATGAGAAGAGTGAGATGGAAGGAGGAAGAGCCAATAGCAGGGCATGTTATTGAGACTGACGCTGAGGACACAAGGGGCTCAATTCTGCTTTCTCTTCCAGAAAAGTCTCAGAACACCTTGTAGAATTACATGCTAGAAGGAGGGAAAGCAGATGCACTTATGCAGCCACGCTCACTCCTTACTCTTTGAGGGAGTATGAATTCACAGGGATGTTGACTTCCACGTCCTTACACGCCAATGTACATGGACAAAGTGAGCTCACTCCCAGCGGCATAACTAGCATCCAAGGATCTTTACAGGGCAGAAAGCAAAGATGCACGACTGTCAACCTGAAGTCAGTGAAAACCTGCCCAGAATGTCCCACTCTAGCCACAGCTAAATCAGGGTTGTGACTGAGTGGACATAAACCAAGCCACTAACTTCTCTCTCCTGGGGACATGGAATTGGGATTCAGAATCTATAATCAGTTGATTGGTGGCACTTGAACAAGCAGGAACTGTAAGCTCCTACAAGAGCCATATTAGAAAAACAATTTTGGCCTGAAGAAGCAATGCAGACACACAGCAATATGAATATGAATAAAGTGGACACCTAGAAGATGCAAAGAACAGAGAGCATGCTTTCCCTGATGAATGACAGCTAGACAAGGGGTCTGCTTGGCTGCCTGACTGCTCTCCAGGGTTTCCACAAAACCCACTGATCTGCCTCTACTGGTGTCTGCAGGACAACTCTCTATCCTCCCAATAAATGCCTTTTTTTGGTTTGTAGCCCAGATGTCATATGAAGCCTCCCTGCCACTCAAGATCTGGATAAACTTGGATGCATCTCTATATATGTGGAGATCTAAACACCTATTTCAAAATTACTATTCAGATTACTATGAATGTTATTCATCCTTTGAATAAATTACAAATGAATAAATAAAGCACTATGAATTATAAGGAAAGAGCTGGAGTGTGCATCTGCTGCCCATCTGATTGTAACTGGGGAAGTGTATGCCCATTACTGCCAGATTTTACAAGATGGGCAAGATATCTGGATCTCTATTAAAATCTTCCCAATTTTGAATGATGTCATATAATTTAGATGTTTTAAGGCATTCTATAATCTAATCACGTTTGTGTACCAGAGCTGGCTTTGTGGGTCTAGTTTCAACCTCTGTCATATTCCTGGAGCCACCTCCTCTTCCTCCAGGCTCTTGCGATTTCTTCAGAATCCTCTGACCCGACCACGTTGTCCCTCATGTGAAATATGCCCCTTTCATTGATTTCCCCAACACAAAACAAGCTCACTAGACACTGATGAAAGAAATTAAAGATGATACAAATAGATGGAGAGATATACCATGTTCTTGGATTGGAAGAATCAACATTGTGAAAATGACTAGACTACCCAAAGCACTCTACAGATTCAATGCAATCCCTATCAAACTACCCATGGCATTTTTCACAGAACTAGAACAAAAAATTTCACAATTTGTATGGAAACACAAAAGACTCCGAATAGCCAAAGCAATCTTGAGAACAAAAAATGGAGCTGGAGGAATCAGGCTCCCTGACTTCAAACTATACTACAAAGCTACAGTAATCAAGACAGTATGGTACTGGCACAAAAACAGAAATATAGATCAATGGAACAGGCTAGAAAGCCCAGAGATAAACCCACGCACATATGGTCACCTTATATTTGATAAAGGAGGCAAGAATATACAGTGGAGAGGGGCTTCCTTGGTGGCGCAGTGGTTGAGAGTCCGCCTGCCGATGCAGGGGACATGGGTTTATGCCCCGGTCTGGGAAGATCCCACATGCCGCGGAGTGGCTAGGCCCGTGAGCCATGGCCGCTGAGCCTGTGCGTCCGGAGCCTGTGCTCCACAACGGGAGAGGCCACAACAGTGAGATGCTCATGTACAGCAAAAAAAAAAAAAAAAAAAACAGAATATACAGTGGAGAAAAGACAGCCTCTTCAATAAGTGGTGCTGGGAAAACTGGACAGGTACATGTAAAAGTATGAGATTAGGACACTCCCTAACACCATACACAAAAATAAGCTCAAAATGGATTAAAGACCTAAATGTAAGGCCAGAAACTATCAAACTCTTAGAGGAAAACATAGGCAGAACACTCTATGACATAAATCACAGCGAGATCCTTTTTGACCCACCTCCTAGGGTAATGGAAATAAAAACAAAAATAAAATAATGGGACCAAATGAAACTTAAAAGCTTTTGCACAGCAAAGGAAACCATAAAAAAGACAAAAAGACAACCCTCAGAATGGGAAAAAATATTTGCAAATGAAGCAACTAACAAAGGATTAATCTCCAAGATTTACAAGCAGCTCATGCAGCTCAATAACAAAAAAACGAACAACCCAATCCAAAAATGGGCAGAAGCCCTAAATAGACACTTCTCCAAAGAAGATATACAGATTGCCAACAAACACATGGAAGAATGCTCAACATCATTAATCATTAGAGAAATGCAAATCAAAACTACAATGAGAATCATCTCACACCGGTCAGAATGGCCATCATCAAAAAATCTAGAAAAAATAAATGCTGGAGAGGGTGTGGAGAAAAGGGAACACTCTTGCACTGTTGGTGGGAATGTAAATTGATACAGCCACTATTGAGAACAGTATGGAGGTTCCTTAAAAAACTAAAAGTAGAACTACCATACGACCCAGCAATCCCACTACTGGGCATATACCTTGAGAAAACCATAATTCAAAAAGAGTCATGTACCACAATGTTCATTGCAGCTCTATTTACAATAGCCAGGACATGGAAGTAACCTAAGTGTCCATCAACAGATGAATCAATAAAGAAGATGTGTCACATATATACAATGGAATATTACTCAGCCATTAAAAGAAACGAAATTGAGTTATTTGTAGTGAGATGGATGGACCTAGAGTCTGTCATACAGAGTGAAGTAAGTCAGAAAGAGAAAAACAAATACCGTATGCTAACACATATATATGGAATCTAAGAAAATAAAAAAAAAAGGTCATGAAGAACCTAAGTGTAAGACGGGAATAAAGACACAGACCTACCAGAGAATGGACTTGAGGATATGGGAGGGGGAAGGGTAAGCTGGGACAAAGCGAGAGAGTGGCATGGACATATATACACTACCAAATGTAAAACAGATAGCTAGTGGGAAGCAGCTGCATAGCACAGGGAGATCAGCTCGGTGCTTTGTGACCACCTAGAGGGGTGGGATAGGGAGGGTGGGTGGGAGGGAGACGCAAGAGGGAGGAGATATGGGAACATATGTATATGTATAACTGATTCACTTTGTTATAAAGCAGAAACTAACACACCATTGTAAAGCAATTATACTCCAATAAAGATGTTTAAAAAAATAATTTCTCACTAAAGAACAAATATTGTATGACCCCGCTTAAATGAGGTACTAGGTAATCAAAATCATACAGACAGAAAGGAGAATGATGGTTGCCAGGAACAGGGGGAGGAGGGAATAAGAATTTAGTGTTAAATGAGTACAGACTTTCAGTTTGGGATGATGAATAAATTCTGGCGATGAATCATGACAATGGTTGCACAACACTGTGAATGCACTTTATGTCATTGTACACGTTACAATGGTTAAAATGATATATTTTGTGTTATGTAGATTTTACCATAATTTTTTAAACTGAATTTTTTTAATTTTGTGAGTTTAGGGGACTTTGCTGAAGGTTCTGGGAGTTTTCGAGGAGGATTCACATTGTGCTAATGCAGTCTTCTACTTTCTTCTCTCTTCCTCTTCCTAGTTGTGTCCCTCTCACCTTCTCTTCCCTTTGCCCTGGGCACTCCAAGATTCACCTCCTCTATTAGAAAGCTCATTGTTTTTCTAAATAAAGACACTTCTGTGTAAAAACAATTCTGGTAATTGCTACTAGAAAAATAAAAGTCTCCGTCTTATTAAACATTAAGTTAGACTGACTGAATTTCTGATTTTTCAGGACGAAAATTATCTTTAACTAAAGCATGAGTACTTATTTACGTATCTTCTAGAAAGAGTGGGATATCTTTCTTAAGACAATCTTTAATCTATACCTGTGTGATATGATCCCAAGAAAGCTGTAGCATAGCGAATGGATCATATCACACTTTAATAGTTCCATACTTCTGAAGTATGTAACAGCAGAGATAGAAAAGATGAGGTGTTGGAAGATATTAAAACAGAACTTTCATCTTCTGGATTCTAAATTAGCATCATATTAGAAAGCCATGCCTGGATATCTGTAAACAGCAGAAAGGAGAGCTGCCGCCTCTCTAATTTAATACCAACCCCCCAGGAGTAGTTTACTGTCAGAGTTTTATCATGTATTATGGAGACAAGTATTGGCAGGCTTCCACAAGATCCATATAAGCTTTTATCTCTTCCCTAGATCAGGTCACGTGACAGACAGCTGGATCCTTACACAGGCTTTTACCATCCTTTTAGTAATACACTTGGTGATTGAGTTGAGTCCCATAAATCTAGTCCAGAGTTACAACCCCACCGGGGTTTATCCTGTTGGTCCTCAACCATCCACCACACGTGTGCATTAACATTTCATAAAAACGCCACTTACAGGTCTCTTAAAAGCTTTCTCATTTATAGACTAGAGTCTTCAAAGATCTCTTCTTTCTTGATAACTGAAAATAGTTGTTAGACCTTAATAATAATTCAAAAACAGAAGATGACTAACTTCTATTCTACACTAAAATTCCACAATGTTATTCAAGCAGAAACAATGTATCGATATCAAAGTTATTAATAGGTGGTCCTGACTTATTCTTAGTTCTTATCTAGTCCTATAGAATCACAAAACATCAGTAATAATGGTATTTGAAGATTAGTTAAAAATTAGTTAATCCAGTGGTTACAAATTGCTCAGCCATAGAAGAAATCTGGCTTGCAGAGATGTGCAGTTTAGTACACACCATCTTTTTAAACCTTTAGAATTATTTGCCCCATTTTAAAATGTGGAGATTGCCCATCAGTACTTAAAGATCCGGCTACAGTAGGCTGGTGTCCCCATGTGGTAATGATGGCCTGGAGCCTGGAAGCCACCGAGGTCTGTGGACAGGACACGTGTTCGCCAGTTCACCACAGTCCTTAACAAACCATGCTTTATTCATCTAAGTATCCTGCCTGGACTTTGTAAACATTTGAAATGTTGACCTGTGCCATTTTAGAAATTAGAAAATATGAGATTAAGAATGTTGAAATGACTCCTTTAAGAGTGGATAGACAAAAAGTGACAAAGGTACCTGATGTCAAATCTTGTGTCTACACAAGTTTCTTCTGGTTCCTAGAACTTACTCTTCATGAAATGCTACAGTGTTCTAGGGGATACAGTTTGAGGAACTTTGTGCGTTCACTACAGTATTAATTCTTTTAAATTTTTTTAAGTTTTTTAATATGTTGTTATCTCTACTGTTAACACAGCTTCAGTTTAAACAACAAATGAGGGGACTTCCCTGGTTGTGCAGTGGTTAAGAATCCGTCTGCCAATGCAGGGGGCATGGGTTCGAGCCCTGGTCCTGGAAGATCCTACATGCCTTGGAGCAACTAAGCACATGCGCCACAACTACTGAACCTGCACTCTAGAGCCCGTGAGCCACAACTACTGAAGCCCGCATGCCTAGGGCCCACTCACTGCAACTACTGAGTCTGTGTGCTGCAACTACTGAAGCCCGCGCACCTAGAACCCATGCTCCATAACAAGAGTAGCCACCATGATGAAAAGCCCACACACTAAAACAAAGAGTAGTCCCCGCTCGCTGCAACTAGAGAAAGCCCGCACGCCGTGACAAAGACCCAACACAGCCAAAATAAATAAATAAAAGTAAACAATAAATGATCAACAAATTAGTTCTGAATATCTAAATATAGTCCAACAGTTTCTTACAGGCTTTAGTTATATTTTTTGTTCTGTAAGTGACTTTTATTTAGAATTTTTTTTAATCTAACAAAGTTAACATCAAAAAAGAAAACATTAATGGTCAGATGAATGCACTTTTTCTTCTGTATCTTGAACCATTTCAAATAATGGCTATGTTTTTATAACGTGAAATGTGTATCTATTTGTCCCCTTCTGTTGAAAACACAAGTTTACCCCAAGACCAAAAAAAAGAAAAAATGAAGGAAAGAAAAAGTGAATGCTGAGGGCCCTTGGGTTGAGCTACATCAAAAATCCTCGACTTTCACCTGTAGATCTTATCTCCGCTCTCTCTCTCTGCCCCAGGAAGCCGACCTATATCAAGATTCCATGACTTCTGTCTGCTAGTTGGCTCCTACCAATAGAAAGCTATGCAGCAGAGGTAAAGAGGCAGAAGAATGAAACTAGTGTATTTATTCCTCTAAATCTCTCCTTACAAGGTCACCTTAAGCTGGCCGTATCCTCAGTCCAGAGGTCAATACCCCATTCGTGGTGACACCCTACACAACTTATTCCTTCCGAACTAAAGAAACCATTCCCTCTCCTTGTTTCTTTAGACCTGGGGGCTGATGACATCTTGGTTGCTACTGAGCTCTAGGTCAATGCACCATTCCTCAAGTTCCCCCTTCCTGCAGCTTTGTAAATAGTCACTTTGTAAACAAACTCTCCTTGAATTTCCTAGTCTAAATGTGCTGTTAGGGCTTCCCTGGTAGCGCAGTGGTTAGGAATCTGCCTGCCAACGCAGGGGACACGGGTTCAAGCCCTGGTCTGGGAAGATCCCACATGCCACAGAGCAACTAAGCCTGTGCGCCACAACTACTGAGCCCACGTGCCACCACTACTGAAGCCCGCGCGCCTAGAGCCCGTGCTTGGCAACGAGAAGCCACCGCAATGAGAAGCCCACACACACCGCGACAAAAAGTAGCCCCCGTTCGTTGCAACTAGAGAAAGCCTGCGCGCAGCAATGAAGACCCAACACAGCCAAAAATAATAAAATAAAATTGTTTTTAATGTTCTGTTCATATTAAGATCCAGACTAACAATAGTCACATTTTATTTGTATAATACTTTTTAAATTAATATAAACAAGGTGAAGTACTAGATGAATGTAAATAGTATGCACGATCACCAGAAGAAGCCAAAAGGAACTTCAGCTAGAAGCAATTATTCAAGAGATTTCTAAACAAACACGATTTCCTCTCTGAGACGAATTATAGTAAGATCTATTAATATAATTCTTTCACCTCCACAAAACATATTTTTGCTAGTTCATATCTCTTTTAAAGATTTTTCCCACTTCATTAAATTAATACATGCATTATTCCATCTTCTTCCATCCACAAACCCATTTCCAAGAAGCAGCTATTCTACCCCTATATCATTTTTGCTTGATTTTTTCTTCCATATCTTTTAATAATATGCTTCTCATTCTATTTCCTCATTTATAAATTTTACATATAACCTAATTTATTATAAGTGAGGAATGAGCTGGCTCACCACCAACCCCCTGCCAACCAGTTGTTATATTTCTATTTTGAGTTCCTCATATAGTTACTTTGTATACTTAGTAAAATACTAACATCTCTGTTCTTTATTTCTACAGCTGTGGACAGTATATTGCATAGCAGTAAACCAAATGCATACTTTGGCCAAATACCAATGCAAACCCAAATGTGTCATATCCATAATTTTTCTTCCCACTTTTTAAGAAGATATTAATGACCATAGTTTTCATCTCAGCATCACTCTGTTCTTTTCTCCTGCAGTTTCTATCATCTGTGTAATAACTTTTGCAATGTCAAGCTCAATAGTAGATACATATGATTAATTCTTCGATGCTTTATCTGTAAGTTGGTGTAAAGGATGAAAGTCAATAAGAGTATTAAGAACGTAAATGTACTTCTCTGCTGATCCAAGCAGTCTAGATTGATTATTGTGATATATTTTTCACAGTTTTCTAATTGTAGTGATTTTTCTTTGCCTTTATGCCAGCACCAGTTGATATAAAATAATAGGTGTTCTATTGAATCCCCCTTTCTCCTGCTGCCTCAGTGTAAACTGGCTGAACTCCAGGCCTGCTGCATAACTGTAGTTCAGCGGTTTCCCTTCACTGTTCTTCTAGAGACAAGTTGGCTCCACTATTTCAAGGATGCCAAGATTTTTTATGTCTTAATTTTCTTCCCCTTTTGGATATAATCCAACCTCAAATAACCTCCCTTTCAAGGGTGCAGGAAATTTTCTATGACTCTTAAGACATTATTCATTAGAAGTTTAAAGCTCTTTCTTCACTGTCTTCCAACATTCAACATTGTTGATGGAAAATATGATCCCAGACTTGTCATGTTTCTGTAGGTCACATTTTTTTTCTCAAGAAAAATTTGAGAGTCTTCTCTTTACCCTTTGTAATTTGAATTTTCACAGTGATGTGTCTGGGGATGTTCTTCATTCATTGTACTGAGAACCCAGTGCTGTCTTTAACTATTTCTAGCACTAAGAAATTACCTTGTATTTTTTATTTGACAGTGTTCTCCATTCCATTCTCTTTGTCCTTTTTTTCTGGAATTCCAGGTCTCGGATTTTTTTTCTGTCTCTTAAATTACGTATCTTTTTTAGCTTCGTTCTACTTTCTGTTTAATTTCTTACCTTTATCTCCCAGAGTTTCTATTAAATTTTTTCTAGCAGTATTTTGGTACCCTCAGGGTCAGTGCCTCGGACAATTCCCTTGGAAGCAATATCACAGAGGATACCAAGGACATTGGCATGGTGAGGGCAACAGACACCAACCTAGTGTGAGAGAGAAGAGGGAACGGGAGTGGATAAAATGAACGAATCCCACAGACCTCTGAAGTAACCATGTAAAGTATGTGAATAAGGAAGGAAACCAAATTTAATGGGCATTTATTAAATTATTTGCCCAGCACTGTTATCCTGGATTTCTTCATTAACATTCCTGCCCCCCTACACACACACACACACACACACACACACACACACACACACACACACACACACATACACACACACACACCCCAACATGACTGTGGCTACAGTAAGCTGCCATGTCCTGGAGCTTGGCTTCATCACTGTTGTCCTCACCTCATTGGTTCAAGGTGGATATCTGAGCCAAAATTAGTTCATCAATCCCTTCTTCAAGGACTTTTTTTTAGCAAACTTTTTATTTTAGACTAGTTGTAGATTTACAGAAAAGTTATGAAGATAGTATATCCCTATACCCTCTTTCCCCTATTTCAACATCCTACATTAGTATGGTACATTTTTTGCAATTAATGAACCCTTATGGTACATTATATTAATATTTTCCTTATATTTTATGACGCTGACAGGTTTTTTGGGGTTTTTTTTGGGGTTTTTTATAATTTAAATACATTTTTTAATGTAAAAAGACATAAAATTTCCTTTATAGACAACTTCTCATTTATCTACCATGTAATGTCAAATGTGCCTGTAATCCCATAAAATAAGTATGATTCTTATGAGAGAACAGAGCCAGATCAAATGCATCATTAGGAAAAAACATGCATACTAGACTATGAATTCTACTGAGAACAAAGGCCATTACTTTAAATACTTTTCAATTCCCCAGTTCCTGATGGGGTTCTCAGAACAGAGTTTCTTGGTTAATGAATAGCAAATTGATTTATTGGTTAAATTAGCAACTATGGAGCTTCCTGACAACAACATAAAATTAGTGGATAACTCACCAGAAACTGGCTTCTAGATTTTCATTTTAATTACTACTTTGAAACAACATAATTTAGTACCAAAGGTTTAAACACCCAATATAATTTCTAGACTATGAAATCAGCATTATTTATATCTCATCAGCTATACAAAACTCATCATTTTTTCTTTTGAAAACGGTAGTAGAAATCCCAAAGAATAAGGGAGAGACTACTAATTAAAGGTCATGTTTACTAATCTAGCACCATAATTCCATTCTCAGGACCTCCCAAGTGGCTGGAAGAAGGAAGGGAAGAAGTGAGGATGTTGGAAAAGTAAGGGCTGTTCTTAACTTGTGGCCCCATTTGTGCTATAAGGCAATGCAGGGTCTAGCAAAGAAGAAAATTGCTGAGGCTGGAGATGAAAACAAAAGCTTTTGGTTCAGATGGTAAAGGAGGCCCTCAAGAACAGTAGATTCAGTTTATCCAGGAGGCAGTGCTGGAGTCGGCCTCATGAACTAGGGGGTTTCTTCTTGGCATCCACGTCCTTTTTAATTTCTTCAAGTTTTTTAGCCAGGTTTGGTATGTCATAGTTCTGAGCCAGATACATTCCCACCACGTTGCCAAGAGTAAATCCAAGCAGGAACTGGAGCATAATGTTGGTAAGGAAGACTCGTAGGTCAGCTGCAGCTCCGTGGGCACCCTGACAGTTTTAAAATCAGATATTATGTAAAATGTCCCTCAGTTGAAATTTATCTGATATTTTTCTAATGATTAGACTAGAGTTGCTGGTTTTGAGGAGAAAGACTACAGAGGTAAACTGTCATTCTCATTACAAAATATCAAGAGTCCTTACTATCAACATGACTTACCACTGTTGTTAATCTTTTTTAAAATTATTTATTTATTTATTTATTTTTGGTTGCTTTGGGTCTTCGTTGCTCCACCGGGCTTTTCTCTAGTTGCAGCAAGCGGGGGCTACTCTTTGTTGTGGTGCGCAGGCTTCTCATTGTGGTGGCTTCTCTTGTTGCGGAGCACAGGGTCTAGGCATGCGGGCTTTGGTAGTCGTGGCATGGGGGCTCAGTAGTTGTGGCTCGTGGGCTCTACAGTGCAGGCTCTGTAGTTGTGGCACACAGGCTTAGTTGCTCCCAGCATGTGGGATCGTCCTGGACCAGGGATTGAACCCATGTCCCCAGCATTGGCAGGCAGATTCTTAACCACTGCACCACCAGGGAAGTCCCACTGTTGTTAATCTTAATCACCTGGTTGAGATAGTATTTGTCTGTTTTCCCCACTGTAAAGTTACTCTTTTTCTCCCTTTTCATATTGTAGTATTTGGAAGTCACTATGTGAAACCCATACTTAAGAAGTAGAAAGTTATTTTCCATCTACTTAAGGACACAGTATCTACATCAATTATTTGGAATTTTTCTGCATGGGAGATTTGTCTTTTTTCCTTATTTATTTATTTAATCACTATATTAGCATGAGTTCATAGATATTTATTTTACACGTTAAGTTTTAATTCAATACCACTTTTTTGGTTGCTTGAATTTTTCTAGTTTTGACCATTGGCAGCTCTTGGCCCAGGGATTTTTGACCTGATTATAAGAGACTTTCTGGCTGGCTGAGCATATTTTATGTGAAACTTGAAATTTGTTGGAAGCCAAACTTTTTCTGTCAGATTACAAAAGTGATGAAATCAAGTATGCAAAGAGAAAGGAAAGAATTAAGCAAATGTAGCTTAAAAAGCCAAAAAAGAGCTCAAAGCATATAGCTTTTTGCCCTCACTTCTTTTGTTAGACCTACATCCTGAGATCCTGGCTTCCCAGCCTGAGATTTTGTGTGCCTCCAGTTTCCGCAAACAAAATCATCTTTTTTTTTTTTTTTTTAATTTGATCTATTTCTTTGAAGAGTTAAAACAACTGCAGGAAGGTACTGCATTATTCAGGTGAGGGCACAGGTGATGAAATTTTGAGAAATAGGTATTAATGTGATCCCTTTGATAACTAAAGACCCAGAGTTCAGTTGCACTTCCCTCAGTTCCTATCCTATTCTGCCATCCACAGTCTGTCCTGGAGGCCTCTGATGATGATGACTGCTACAAACACGCTTAGCTCTGCCCACCCTCAGAATCAATAAGGTCCAGACCAGGTGGTACATCAGGAGTCCATTGCTTCTAAATTGAATTTAGAGCCCCTGGAGTCTAAATAAGCCCTTGCCAGAAGCTTCCAAGCTAACATGGAAAACCAGCACTGATCAAAGGACTAATAGCATGGGTCCCTCTCTCCTGGACATCTCAGGAAAACTGATGCTGATGGAATTGGTCTGATGTAATCCGAGACTGCATCTCCACTTAGGTCTCCATCTCCTGGTCTGCCAACACCTCTTCTGCTGCTCTGGTCAGTTTTACTGGTAATATTCCTACTACCTCCACTTTATCTCCTCCCACTCAATCCAACTTCTTCTTTTCTGTAATGTATTTGGTCCCATTTTCTTCAATCCTTAGTGGAAAGTCCCAAAATATCACATTGGTCCTGGGTGTTCGCATATTATACTCTATATTATGATGACAGGATAAGATTTGAAAAGAAATTTCATTCTATTTTAACAAACTTTTAAGGTAGATATTATTCCTATCTCACAAACTAGGAAACGGTCATTCAGAGAGATTTGTTGACTTGTCTGACACAATATATAGTGAAGCTGGCGTTCAACCAAGGTCTTTGGATTCCAAGAATAGTGCTCATTCCACAATACCACACTGCATGCATTAACATGTTACTGTGTTAAACTGAAATCTTATACTTTGGTTGAAGGGAAGATATAGTGACCTTATATGATAGCCTTCTTAGCATAGCCAAGAAAACCATCAGATCTGCAGGTATTACCAACACAGCATCCATCTAGATCATCATTTTACAGAAATGTTGAGAGCAAATTCTTCCTTTCACAAATATTTTGTAGTAGGTATGAGAAAGTTAAAGGAGCAATCTGCCTTATTATTTTTAATAATGTAATAACAACTGAAAACATGATTCCAACTTTATCTTCTTTAGATAAACTATAATTCAAAACACTGTTAGGTATTTTAGGAGTTGGATTGGATTTTGTTTTTAACTGGAAGTTAAAAGCCAGCTCCATCTAAAAGTTATATTAAGGGCTTTAGTACAAACTTGTCTGGACTGGGAGATTTACTAAAGGCCATTTATTTAATAGTTATGCATATTTCAAATAAAGTTGCTGAATTAGAGTTCCATTGCTGTTCCAACAATTTCAGTGGTTTAAAACCATACAAATGTATTATCTTACAGTTCTGGAGATCAGGAATCTGACCTGGGTCTCAACAACCTAAAATCAGATGCTGTGTTCCTTTCTGGAGTCTCTAGGAAAGGATCCATTTCCAAGGTAATTCAGGTTTTTAGCAGAATTCAGCTCTCTGTAGTTGTAGGACTGACATCCTCATGTCCTTTCTAGCTGTCTGCTGAGAGCCCTTTCCTGCATTCCTTTGCTCTCAGCCCCCTTCCTCCATCTTCAAAACCACCAGTGGTGGGTGGAGTCCTTCCCAGTCTTCAAATCTCTCCTCCTTCTGTCTTGTCTCTCCGACCCAGTCTGGAAATGTTCTCCACTTTTATATACTCATTAGATTAGACTGAGTCTCCACAGGTGATCCAGGACAATCTCCTCATTTCAAAGCCTATTCCTTTCATCGCATCAGCAAAGATTCTTTGGCCATGTAAGGTAACATATTCACAGGTTCCAGGCATTAAGGCATGAGCCTGTTTGGGGGCCATTACTCTGCCTACCACAGCTGTACTATCACTGTAACTTTCAACCACATAGACTTTTTAACTCCTCACATTTATTTGCTGTATTAAAATAAACAAAAAGTTTTTAACTTTTTTCTTCATTCTGAAGTGTTTCTTAATTCCCCCCCAAAAAATGTATGCTGTGTACATAAAATTTAAGAAGTGAATTTATACAAGAATTTCATTCATATTAAATTTTCTAAAAATTTTCATGAACAACACATTTGATAAGTTCTGTTTGCCTTCTTTTCATTTCTTCATACAACCCTCCACTGACTTAATTTGATTTCAGAGGGATTCAGGGCTGCTTTCTCTCTTCTTGAATGTTGAAATTATGCTGTCACAGCAGTAGACTTCCTGAGGAATAAGAATCACTTGTGCTCTTCTCTATATGAGGAAATTAAAACTGTAAATTTTACAATACCAGAGATTATTCCATCTTTGAACAATGACTAGTTAGCTTTCAGTAATGTTACCTCACTCCTACTCAACCTTAATAAAACATATAAAATACTGCTTAACTAACAATAATTGATTTTTCCATTAATCAGTTACCCAGAAAATGCATTATATAACTCTCTACTTCTTTTCTTTGTCAATACTTAGCAACTTAGCTCCTATAGTAGAAAGGTGGGAAGAAACTAAAGGTACAATTGAAAATCAGTTGGTATTATTGTAATTCTCTAGTAGCTCTGGTAAAGGACGGATATTATGTTGCAATTCTAATATGTGGGTTAAATGAAACATCTTTTTCTTTTCTTGCTTTGTCTTCAACTATCTTCCCCACGATCTTATGCACAAATAGCTTCAAATATCATGTTGATGCAGGTGACTCTAAAATCTGTACTGCCAGGCAGTCGAATGGCCCATTCTCCCCTTCCTAAAAGCTGTATTTGAACACTTATTAACTCAAACTCAAAACATCAGAAACGTTAGTCATCGATTTTACTCTCATTATAATTACTGTACTTAGAGAGTTGAAGAGGGAGAGAACAAAGAAGGCTGGACAAGAACTCTTTGGTAGAATGTCTGAGAAATTCACAGAGATGAGGAATTTGCTCACATAGTATCGGAAAGTGAACCAGTTCCCTACAGCAGTGCTGACTTCTACACACAACTCAAGGAGAAAGAGAACTGAAATGAGGTCACTGGTAAATTAGCAAATGGCTCTTCTAAAGGTAGCGACAACTCATCCTCCTGGAATAATATATGAGGACTATTTGGGGAAAGATGGAAAGAATGGGGTGAAAAACAGGGAATGCAGCCAGAGTGATGGATTGATGTCCTCAAGATATAAATCTGATCATGTCTCCACCTTCCATCTCTTGAGACAGGGCTAGTTCACCATGCAGGCTACTGCCCTTGGAGTCTTCCACGTCTTATAGAAACATGGAACAACGCCTTTGTTCTTGATAATGTTTGATGAGTTCCTTGTACACCAGCAAGCTCTTTAGGCCTGCAGCAGTGGAGACAGTGCCAGAGAGTCCAGGCATTAGCCAATGGCATGGAGACTGCCGCACTAGAGTGCAGCACGCAGAGCTGGTCTGCCTGTGAGCTCTCTAGGGAGGAAGACACACACAGCCAGCTTCATGGCTTCTACTCCCCCTGGTGCTGGCATCAGATCCAGGCAGGGGAAAGGAGATACGGATAAGTAGTAAGTTAGCCACCACATGCAAAGGTCTTAAAGTTCAGAGAACCTAGGGAATCAACTATTCTAGCAATGCATTGCACAACGCCTCCTTAATCATCCTGGAATTTCTCATTCCACTCTATCTGTTTGTATTTACCTATTGCTATCTAGTAAATGATCCCCAAATTTAATGGCTTAAAACAACAAGCATTTATTATCCCAGTTTCTGTGGGTCAGAACTTAGTTATGTGATTCTGGCACAGAGTCTCTCATGAGGTTGCAATCAAGATGTCAGCCAGAACTACAGTGGTCTGAAGGCTTGACTGGAGCTGGTTCACTTCCAAGCTCACTCATCACTCATACAGCTATTGGCCAGAAGCTTCAATTCTTTGTCATATGATACTTTCCACAGAGCATAGAGTAAGTGAGCTGAGAGAAAGAGCAACCACAAAAAAAAAAGTAAAATATATTTTGTGACTCTCACAACCTCTGGGAAGGCCAAAGCGTCAATCTTAGGAATTCCACAGGCAAAAACAGCACCCAAACCAGTAGGACTGCCCCATTGTTGATCTCTCAGATGGCATTACTGGATACAGATACTGCAGTTCAAGCCACTGATACCAAACACTAAAAACCAGAATCTCCACCACAGATTTCCCTAAAAGCCACATGCCACCATTTCCCTTAACAGGAAAGAGTGGATTCTGTATGGCACACAATCCTCAAGGTCAATTCTTCCATGTCAGAATGTGAAGCACCTCATTGGTGAAGCCAGTGCCTATGCCCCAAGTGCAAAAGGAAACTGGGAAAATTCATTTCTGATTCCTATCTGAGGGAATATTACCCCCCAATATAATATGGAAAATTTCCCAAACTAAAATAGGGTACTCTAATGATGCTGACAAAAACAAAGCCTAAAAGGGTGTACTCCACTTAGTTTCCCAAAATCAACAAATACCCTCTTCTATACTTAATCTTGCAAACAACAACAAACATAATTCTTTTTTTTTTTTTTTTTTTTTTTGCGGTACTCGGGCCTCTCACTGTTGTGGCCTCTCCCGTTGCGAAGCACAGGCTCCGGACGCGCAGGCTCAGCGGCCATGGCTCACGGGCCTAGCCGCTCCAGGCATGTGGGATCTTCCCAGACCGGGGCACGAACCCGTGTCCCCTGCATCGGCAGGCGGACTCTCAACCACTGCGCCACCAGGGAAGCCCGATAATTCTTAACATAATACCACTATCTTTCCTATAATTGAAAATGAAGGTATCTCCTTAACAAGGAATCAATTTTATAATTTCACCACATAAATATATACCATATGTATATATTTATATGTGTGTGTGTCTATATATATATATATATATATATATATATATATATAAAATATCTGTGATCTATGGATATTACCTTTAGATCTATATCATGATAATGTCCCCATCATGACATTCTATAATCAGTGGACTAATTTGTAAAGTTACACACTACCAGAACAGCCTATATAAAATAGTAGAATATTTGTTGGAAAAATAAAATAACTAAGAGAGCAATGATAGAAACAGAAATAGATAACACATTTCTACAACTGGTCATAAAGCTATGGTTGACAAGGTAAGACTTACTTCCTCCACAGCATCTTCCATGCTCCTTTGTTCTAAGCCAGCATCTGGGGAAATAACCCAAACTTTATTCCTACTGGGTTGCAGTCCTTGGTGCCAGAGCATATGGGATTACTGCCATCTAACATGCATCTTTACCACTTGACATGATAGGGAGCAAAGTGACCTCCTGGGCTCAAGACATTTGTCTCACCCACTCCCAATATAGCAGCAGCCCTGGTACTTTTCTTTTCTTTTTTTAACATCTTTCTTGGAATATAATTGCTTTACAATGGTGTGTTACGTTCTGGTTTATAACAAAGTGAATCAGCTATACATATACATATATCCCCATATCTCTTCCCTCTTGCGTCTCGCTCCAGCACTCCCTATCCCACCACTCCAGGTGGTCACAACGCACTGACCTGATTTCCCTGTGCTATGCAGCTGCTTCCCACTAGCTATCTATTTTACATTTGGTAGTGTATATATGTCCATGTCTCTCTCTCACTTCGTCCCACCCTACACTTCCCCCTCCCCGTGTCCTCAAGTCCATTCTCTAGGTCTGCGATTTTATTCCTGTCCTGCTGCTAGGTTCTTCGGAACCTTCTTTTTTTTTTTTTTTTTTTAGATTCCATATATATGTGTTAGCATACCGTATTTCTTTTTCTCTTTCTGACTTAGTTCACTCTGTATGACAGTCTCTAGGTCCATCCATCTCACTACAAATAACTCAATTTCATTTCTTTTTTATGGCTGAGTAATATTCCACTGTATCTATGTGCCACATCTTCTCTATCCATTCGTCTGTCAATGGACACTTAGGTTGCTTCCATATCCTGGCTATTGTAAATAGAGCTGCAATAAATATTGTGGTACATGACTCTTTTTGAATTATGGTTTTCTCAGGGTATATGCCCAGTAGTGAGATTGCTGGGTCATATGGTAGTTCTATTTTTAGTTTTTTAAGGAACCTCCATACTGTTCTCCATACTGGCTGTGTCAATTTACATTCCCACCAACAGTGCAAGAGTGTTCCCTTTTCTCCACACCCTCTCCAGCATTTATTATTTGCAGATTTTTTGATGATGGCCATTCTGACAGGTGTGAGGTGATACTTCATTGTACTTTTGATTTGCATTTCTCTAATGATTAGTGATGTTGAGCATTCTTCACGTGTTTGTTGGCAATCTGTATATCTTCTTTGCAGAAATGTCTATTTAGGTCTTCTGCCCATTTTTGGACTGGGTTGTTTGTTTATTTGATATTGAGTTGCATGAGCTGATTGCAAATTTTGGAGGATAATCCTTTGTCAGTTGCTTCATTTGCAAATATTTTCTCCCATTCTGAGGGTTGTCTTTTCATCTTGTTTATGGTTTCCTTTGCTGTGCAAAAGCTTTTAAGTTTCATTAGGTTCCATTTGTTTTTGTTTTTATTTCCATTTCTCTAGGAGGTGGGTCCAAAAGGATATTGTTGTGATTTATGACACAGAGTGTTCTGCCTATGTTTTCCTCTAAGAGTTTGATAGTGTCTGGCCCTACATTTAGGTCTTTAATCCATTCTGAGTTTACTTTTGTGTATGTTGTTAGGGAGTGTTCTAATTTCATTCTTTTACATGTAGCTGTCCAGCTTTACTAGCACTACTTATTGAAGAGGCTGTCTTTTCTCCATTGTATATTCTTCCCGCCTTTATCAAAAATAAGGTGAGCATATGTGTATGGATTTATATCTGGGCTTTCTTTCCTGTTCCATTGATCTACATTTCTGTTTTTGTGTCAGTACCATACTCTCTTGATTACTGTAGCTTTGTAGTATAGTCTGAAGTCAGGAAGCCTGATTCCTACAGCTCCATTTTTCTTTCTCAAGATTGCTTTGGCTATTCGAGGTCTTCTCTGTTTCCATACAAATCGTGGAATTTTTGTTCTAGTTGTGTGAAAAATGCCATTGGTAGTTTCATAGGGCTTGCTTTTAATCTATAGATTGCTTTGGGTAGTATAGTCATTTTCACAATGTTGATTCTTCCAATCCAAAAACATGGTATATCTCTCCATCTGTTTCTGTCATCTTTAATTTCTTTCATCAGTGTCTTATAGTGTTCTGCATACAGGTCTTTTGTCTCCTTAGGTAGGTTTATTCCTAGGTATTTTATGCTTTTTGTTGCAATGGTAAATGGGAGTGTTTCCTAAATTACTCTTTCAGATTTTTCATCATTAGTGTATAGGAATGCAAGAGATTTATGTGTATTAATTTTGTATCCTGCTACTTTACCAAATTCATTGATTAGCTCGCATAGTTTTCTGGTAGCATCTTTAGGATTCTCTATGTATAGGACCATGTCATCTGCAAACAGTGACAGCTTTACTTCTTCTTTTCTGATTTGGGTTCATTTCTTTTTCTTCTCTGATTGCTGTGGCTAAAACTTGCAAAACTATATTGAATAATAGTGGTGAGAGTGGAAAGTCTTCTCTTGTTCCTGATCTTAGTGGAAATGGTTTCAGTTTTTCACCATTGAGAATGATGTTTGCTCTGGGCTTGTCATATATGGCCTTTATTATGTTGAGATAAGTTCCCTCCATGCCTACTTTCTGGAGGGTTTTTATCACAAATGGGTGTTGAAATTTGTCAAAAGCTTTTTCTGCATCTGTTGAGATGATCATATGGTTTTTATTCTTCAGTTTGTTAATATGGCATATCACATTGATTGATTTGCACATATTGAAGAATCCTTGCATTTCTGGGACAAACCCCACTTGATCATGGTGTATGATACTTTTAATGTGCTGTTGGATTCTGTTTGCTAATATTTTGTTGAGGATTTTTGCATCCATGTTCATCAGTGATATTGGCCTGTAGTTTTCTTTCTTTGTGACATCTTTATCTGGTTTTGGTATCAGGGTGATGGTGGCCTCGTAGAATGAGTTTGGGAGTGTTCCTCCCTCTGCTATATTCTGGAAGAGTTTCAGAAGGATAGATGTTAGCTCTTCTCTAATTGTTTGATAGAATTCACCTGTGAAGCTGTCTGGTCCTGGGCTTTTGTTTGTTGGAAGATTTTTAATCACAGTTTCAATTTCTGTGTTTGTGATTGGTGTGTTTATATTTTCTATTTCTTCCTGGTTCAGTCTCAGAAGGTTGTGTTTTTCTAAGAATTTGTCCATTTCTTCCAGGTTGTCCATTTTATTGGCACAAAGTTGCTTGCAGTAATCTCTCATGATCCTTTGTATTTCTGCAGTGTCAGTTCTTACTTCTCCTTTTCCATTTCTAATTCTATTGCTCTGAATCTTTTCCCTATTTTCTTGATGAGTCTGGCTAATGGTTTATCAATTTTGTCTACCTTTTCAAAGAACCAGTTTTGAATTTTATTGATCTTTGCTATTGTTTCCTTCATTTCTTTTCCATTTATTCCTGATCTCGTCTTTATGATTTCTTTCCTTCTGCTAACTTTGGGCTTATTTTATTCTTATTTCTCTAATTGCTTTCACTGTAAGTTTAGGTTGTTTATTTGAGATGATTCTTGTTTCTTAAGGTAGGATTGTATTGCTATAAACTTCCCTCTTAGAACTGCTTTTGCTGCATCCCATAGGTTTTGGGTCATTGTGTTTTCATTGTCATTTGTTTCTAGGTATTTTTTGATATCCTCTTTGGTTTCTTCAGTGATCTCTTGCTTATTAAGTAGTGTATTGTTTAGCCTCCATATGTTTGTATTTTTTACAGATTTTTTCCTTTAATTGATATCTAGTCTCATAGCATTGTGGTTGGAACAGATACTTGATATGATTTCAATTTTCTTAATTTTAGCTAGACTTGATATGTGACCCAAGATATGATCTATCTTGGAGAATGTTCCATGAGCACTTGAGAGGAGAGTGTATTCCATTGTTTTTGGAAGGAATGCCCTATAAATATCAATTAATTCCATTTTGTTTAATTTATCATTTAAAGCTTGTGTTTCCTTATTTATTTTCATTTTGGATGATCTGTCCATTGGTGAAAGTGGGGTGTTAAAGTCCCCAAGTATCATTGTGTTACTGTCGATTTCCCTTTTTATGGCTGTTCACATTTACCTTATGTATTGAGGTGCTCCTATGTTGGGTGCATAAATATTTACAATTGTTAAATCTTCTTCTTGGATTGATCCCTTGATCATTATTTAGTATCCTTCTTTGTCTCTTGTAATAGTCTTTATTTTAAAGTCTATTTTGTCTGATATGAGAATTTCTACTCCAGCTCTCTTGATTTCCATTTGTATGGAATATCTTTTTCCATCCCCTCACTTTAAGTCTGTATTTGTCCCTAGGTGTGAAGTGTGTCTCTTGTAGACAGCATATATATGGGTCTTGGTTTTGTATCCATTCATCCAGTCTGTGTCTTTTGGTTGGAGCATTTAATCCATGTACATTTAAGGTAATTATTGATACGTATGCTCCTATTACCATTTTCTTAATTGTTTTGGGTTTGTTATTGTAGGTCTTTTCCTTCTCTTGTGTTTCCTGCCTAGAGAAGTTCCTTTAGCATTTGTTGTAAAGCTGGTTTTGTTCTGCTGAATTCTCTTAGCTTTTGCTTGTCTATAAAGTTTTTAATTTCTACGTCAAATCTGAATGAGATCCTTACTGGGTAGAGTAATCTTGGTTGTAGGTTTTCCCTTTCATCACTTTAAGTATGTCTTGCCTCTCCCTTCTGGCTTGCAGAGTTTCTGCTGAAAGATCAGCTGTTAACCTTATGGGGATTCCCTTATATGTTATTTTTACCTTGCTGCTTTTAATATTTTTTCTTTGTATTTAAGTTTTGATAGTTTGATTAATATGTGTCTTTGTGTGTTTCTCCTTAGATTTATCCTGTATGTGACTCTGTGCTTCCTGAACTTGATTAACTATTTCCTTTCCCATATTAGAGCAGTTTTCAAGTATAATCTCTTCAAATATTTTCTCAGTCCCTTTCTTTTTCTCTTCTTATTCTGGGACCCCTATAATTCGAATGTTGGTGCGTTTAATGTTGTCCCAGAGGTCTCTGAGACTGTCCTCAATTCTTTTCATTCTTCTTTATTCTGCTCTGCAGTAGTTATTTCCACTATTTATCTTCCAGGTCACTTACCCATTCTTCTGCCTCAGTTATTCTGCTATTGATTCCTTCTAGAGAATTTTTAATTTCAATTATTGTGTTGTTCATCATTGTTTGTTTACTCTTTAGTTCTTCTAGGTCCTTGTTAAACATTTCTTGTATATTCTCCATTCTATTTCCAAGATCTTGGATCATTTTCACTATCATTACTCTGAATTCTTTTTCAGGTAAACTTCCTATTTCTTCTTCATTTGTTTGGTCTGGTGGGTTTTTACCTTGCTCCTTCATCTGCTGTGTGCTTCTCTGTCTTCTCATTTTACTTAACTTACTGTGTTTGGGGTCTCCTTTTCACAGGCTGCAGTTTCCTAGTTCCTGTTGCTTTTGGTATTTGCCCCCAGTAGCTAAGGTTCCTTCAGCAGGTTGTGTAGGCTTCCTGGTGGAGGGGACTAGTGCCTAGGTTCTGGTGGATGAGGCTGGATCTTGTCTTTCTGGTGGCCAGGTCCATGTCTGGTGGTGTGTTTTGGTGCTTCTGTGACCTTATTATTATTTTAGGTAACCTCTGTGCTAATGGGTGGTGTTCTGTCTTGCTAGTTGTTTGGCATAGGGTGTCCAGCACTGTAGGTTGCTGGTCGTTAAGTGGAGCTAGGTCTTAGCATTGAGGTGGAGATGTCTGAGAGACCTTTCGCTGTTTGATATTACATGGAGCCGGGAGGTCTCTGGTATACCAATGTCCTGAACTCGGCCCTCCCACGTCAGAGGTTCAGGCCTGACACCTGGTCAGAGCCCCAAGACCTTGTCAGCCACACAGCTCAGAAGAAAAGGGAGAAAGAAAGAAAGAAAGAAAGAAAGAAAGAAAGAAAGAAAGAAAGAAAGAAAGAAAGAAAGAAAGAAAGAAAGAAAGAAAGGAAGGAAGGAAGGAAGGAAGGAAGGAAGGAAGGGAAAGAAGGAAAGGAAGGAAGGAAGGAAGAGAAAGAAAAAAAGAAAGGTTATTAAAATAAAAAATAATTGTTAAAAAAATAAAATGTAATAAAAAAAGAAAGAAAGAAAAGAGCAACAAAACCAATAAACAGAACCACCAATGATAACAAGCATTAGAAACTATATTTTTTAAGAAACGGACAGACAGAACCCTAGGACAAATGGTAAAAGCAAATCTATACAGACAAAATCACACTCAGAAGCATACTCATACACACTCACAAAAAGAGAAAAAGAAAAAAGTATATGTATATCGTCACTCCCAAAGTCCAGCGTCTCAATTTTGGGATGATTCGTTGTCTATTCAGGTATTCCACAGATGCAGGGTACATCAAGTTGATTGTGGAGATTTAATCCACTGCTCCTGAGGCTGCTGGAAGAGATTTCTCTTTCTCTTCTTTGTTCGAACAGCTCCCAGGGTTCGGCTTTGGATTTGGCCCCGCCTCTGCGTGTAGGTTGCCTGAGGGCATCTGTTCTTTGCTCAGAGAAGACGGGGTTAAAGAAGCCGCTGTTTCGGGGGCTCTGGCTCACTCAGGCCGGGGGGAGGGAGGCGTACGGATGCGGGGCAAGCTTGCGGTGGCAGAGGCCAGCATGATGTTGTTCCAGCCTGAGGCGCGCCATGCGTTCTCCCCGGCAAGTTGTCCCTGGATCCCGGGACCCTGGCAGTGGCGGGCTGCACCGGCTCCCGGGAGGGGAGGTGTGGATAGTGACCTGTGCTTGCACACAGGCTTCTTGGTGGCTGAAGCAGCATTCTTAGCGTCTCATGCCCATCTCTGGTGTCCGTGCTGACAGCCGCGGCTCGCGCCCATCTCCGGAGCTCCTTTAGGTGGTGCTCTGAATCCCCTCTCCTCTTACACCCCGAAACAATGGTCTCTTGCCTCTTCGGCAGCTCCAGACTTTCTCCTGGACTCCCTCCCGTCTAGCTGTGGTGCACTAGCCCCCTTCAGGCTGTGTTCACGCAGCCAGCCCCTGTCCTCTCCCTGCAATCCGACCGAAGCCCGAGCCTCAGCTCCCAGCCCCGCCCGCCCCGGCGGGTAAGCAGACAAGCCTCTCGGACTGGTGAGTGCCGGTCCGCACCGATCCCCTGTGCGGGAATCTCTCCGCTTTGCCCTCCGCCCTCTCCTCCGCGGCTCTGAAGCTTTCTCCCTCCGCCACCGCAGTCTGTGCCCGCGAAGGGCCTTCCTAGTGTGTGGAAACCTTTCCTCCTTCACAGCTCCCTCCCACTGGTGCAGGTCCCGTCCCTATCCTTTTGTCTCTGTTTATTCTTTTTTCTTTTGCCCTTCCCAGGTACGTGGGGAGTTTCTTGCCTCTTGGGAGGTCTGAGGTCTTCTGCCAGCGTTCAGTAGGTGTTCTGTAGGAGCTGTTCCACATGTAGATGTATTTCTGATGTGTTTATGGGGAGGAAGGTGATCTCCACGTCTTACTCTTCCATCATCTTGAAGGTCTCCCCCCGATCCCTTTTAATAACTAATTTTTCACTCTCAGACAACACTGCAACCCTGTATATTTGCCTATTTATTCAGTGGCATGAGCAGACAAAATGGGCAGGTGTTGCTCTCAACTTTCAATTCAATGATACTATTGTTATGCCCTCTGGTGAAATATTCTTATTCGGGTGGGAAAACCTCAATTTAAATCCGTAGAAACATATTAGGCTCTCTAGGTGTCTCTAGGAAGTCTCTCTTATTTTGGTTACTTAAACTTTCAGACAAATTAAGCCAGAATTATTGTGGGAATGACAGCAAACTATTGTTACCAAAAAATTGATGTAAGCGTACGAGATACCCATCTTATTTGCACTCTTCATTCTCAGATCCATGTATTCTGACTTTAGGACAAATACATATATATATATATATATAGAGAGAGAGAGAGAGAGAGAGAGAGAGAGACAGGGACAGAGAGACAGAGAAAGAAAGAGACAGAGATGTAATTAAGGTTATTAATCAGCTAGCTGACCTTAAAATATGGAGATTTTCCTGGATTATTCAGGCCCAATGTAATTACATGAGCCCTTACAACAGAAGAGGAAGACAGAGGAGTCAAAAGAAGAGATGTGACAGAGACATGCACAGAGAGATCTGAAGCATGAGAAGGACTCGAAGGGCCACTGTTGACTTCGAAGGAGGCCATAACCCAGGGAATGTGGGCAGCCTTTTGCATGATCCCAGCTGACAATCAGCAAGGAAATGGGGACCTCAATCCTACAGCAGGATGGAACTAAATTCTGCCAACAACCTGAACAGGCCTGGAAATGGATTCTCTCCTAAAGCCTCCAGAAAGGAACATGTCTCTGCCAACATCCACCCTCACCCTCAGTGGTCATTTTTTTTTTTTTTCTATTGGAGTATAGTTGTTTAAAAATGATGCATTGTTTCAGGTGTACAGCAAAGTGATTCAGTTATACCCATACAAGTATCCATTCTTTTTCAAATTCTTTTTCCATTTAGGTTATTACAGAATATTGAGCCAAGTTCCCTGCGCTATACAGTAGGTCCTTGTTGGTTATCTATTTTAAATATAGTAGTGTGTACATGTCAATCCTGCCAACATTTTGATTTTAGCCTTGGAAGACTCTAACAGAGCACAAGCTAAGCCATGCTGTTCCTGGACTTTTGACCCAAAGAAACCCTGAGGTAACAAGCAGGTGTTGTTATAAGCCACTAGATTTACGGTAATTTGTTACGGCAGCAACAGAAAGCTAACACAATAAGGCATTTGGTAAGTCTCCAGAGTATTGGCACAGAGACAGCGTCATCAGAGAAGGCAAGTGGAAATACAGAATAAATCATCTAGTCTACCAAGAATAAATTACTTCTCCTCTATGACTCTCTGTGTCCAATGTAATCAGCTAAGTGGCTGGCTGGTGTCCTAGGCGTATGATAACATACAGCAGTTCAGAATTGGTTGATGCGGGTAGCAAATTGGACACCCAACCATGACAGCCGCCATGTCAGCTATGGTATGAGAAAGTCTATTTCATTGTAGCCATGCATAATCTATGACCCTATCTATGACAATCTACCTTGTATATGAACCCATTAAGCAAGTACTGGGGTAACTAGAAAAAAATAGAATAACAATTCCTCTTGTCTACTCAATCACTGAGTTCATCTTCTGCAGTGGGACACCTCTCATAAACATACACATGGGGCATAAATCTTCCCATAATCCAAAAGATGGATCTACCTACCAGTTCCTTAAGTGTCCTAGTCACCAATCCTCTAGTGTTATTCCATATAATTCTCTGAAAATATTCTGGATGTAGAGTCATTTTGTCAAGCTATCTCTGCTCCTAGCAAATTGGGCAAGGAAATGTCCTTGTCCAAGTGTTGTACACTGGGAGGATTTCTCTTCCCCACTCTCCTTAGGGTTACCTCGAAGTCTGTAACTGGGCCAAAATCCAGTTCTGGCTGGTGCATAGCCATCAGTAAACAGGCTCATTCTTTTTCTTCCTTATCAACTCATCTAAAGAAAGTTCCTCTGTGATCAGAGTTGAGGGGGAATGTGACTATGCAGTATATTGGAAGCACAAACCACCTGTTTATTCGATTTAATTTGGTCTTTTGGAACTGAAATACACCCTTTCAACTTGATGTTAAAGGGCTGCTGAACCACCCAAGCGTATGGCTTAGGCTCAGATATCACCCAGTCCTTGTTGGCCAATGCAGGTCCTAGGAATACCTAGGGTGCCATGGCCAGGAATTTAATCTCTATTAGGAGCAAGGAGAAAACCAAGAGCTTCTTCTCAAAAAAACAGTTATCTGTCAAAGAGAGCATTACAATTCCCCTAGAAGTGCCAACCATAGACTTCATTCATACAGATCTACCGTGGATATTTGGATCCCCTGGGTCTTAAAAGACACAGCAGATCTGCTGACCCAGGTAAAGAGCCCTCTCTTGCTCTGGAGCCCATTCCAAGCTGTCAGACAGCCTTTCAGGCTACTTGGTTAAAGGTTTGGGGTAGGTATATACGTCCCTTCTAAAATCTAGAGAAGACCACCAAGCATTGTGCTGGTTTTTTAGCAGTAAGGGAAGCAAATCTCACAAATATTGAAAAACAAACAGAACCAGATGTTTTGCTCATATCTATGCTCTGTCCAGCAAAGATTTCCATTTCACAAATCTGAAGAAAAAAATTAATTTTTTTAAAGTACAGTATCTAAAACCTTGATCTAGTGTCAATCTCTGGAAGGGAGAAAAAAGTAAAAAAATATTTTAATGCAATAAAGTAGAGCTTAGTAACACTTATTCAGGGAGTTATTTTATCTTATTATCTAAGTTTATTAATCTTTAATCTCATGGACCATTGAAAAATAGAGATTAAAAGTTTTAATTTTTTTCATTTCAGTTTTAACTTAAAAATACATCGATCCAGTTACTAAAAATCATAAATGTGTTTGGAACATTTGTTTTAAGTGTATTTAGAGCAACTAGATATGTGAATCTATTTCTTTGACTGCAAATTTTGTATCTAAATACAGATCAAATATTTGCAATGAAAATTTGGTGTCCAAATGGGTGGGTTCTAAGTATAAAACACTAGATTTTAAAGACAGTATAAAAATGTAAAATATTTTTAATCAATTACATGTTGAAATAATATTTTAGATATATTGAGATAAATATTTTTTAAATTTTTTAAAAGAAAAATACAGAGATTAGTAAGGCACTTACATGAAGATGACTCAAACTCATAAAGCATTTCATATTTTTCCAGTACCTACCACAGTGTCTGGCTCTTTTTATAATCTCAGTAAATGTTTCTTTGAATGACTGATGGGATCCTCATTAATGTGGTAGAGCAGAAATCGTGTGAACATTGGAGCCTAAAAACATCTAGATCCAAATCTCATCTCTAATACTTATTAGCTCTGAGACTTGGGGGAAGTTAGGATAAAAAGCCCCTCCAAAGATGTCCACCTTCTTGTCGCTGGGACCTGGAAATATGTCACTTTATATAATAAAAGGGACTTCTGTAGATGTGATTATATAAAGGATCTTGAGATGAAGAGATTATCTTGGGTTATCCAGGTGGGCCCATTGTAATTACAAGGTCCTAATAAGAGGAAGGCAGAAAGGTCAGAGTCAAGCACAGAGCTGTAATGATAGAAGCAGACATTTGAGGAATGTGGCCCTGCTGAAACCTTGATTGTAGGATTTCTGACCCCCAGAACTGTAAAAGAATACATTTGTGTTGTTTTCAACCATTAAAATTATGGTAATTAGCACAAATGGAAACGAATTCAGGCACTCTGAGCCTTAGTTTCCTTCTGGGGAAAACTGAAAGACATCTATACTGGAAGGATTAAACGTAATTTTAAAGCACTGGGCACATAGTATGTACTCAATAAGTGGCAGCTGTTATGACACTCACTGTATTGTCAGAGGTGCGGCTTAGCGTTGATTAAAAGCCTGGGCTCAGGAGTCAGACGGACAGGTGCTCCTTTCCAGGCTCCACCACTGATCGATTCTAGGTTTTCTCACTTGTAAAACAAAGTTAAGGGTAGGCTCATACCATAACACTGTTGTGAGGATTAATTAAAACATGTCATATGAAATACTGAGCCCCATGCTTGACACAAGGTTAGCCCATCATAAATGATGGCTACAATTACTAGTGCTTCTACTACTACTACTGTTTGTTTTCACAATTTCACTACAGACACACCCAAAACCGTCTCTGTAATTTAAAAAGATGTCCTGTAATTTCCTGCTACCATACAACTATATCTTGCCATAGTCACTCACTCTGAACTTCAAAGACCAAAGTTGGCCTGGGGCTCAAATGGTAGCTCCATGCTGAGCTCACCTAGATTTAACCTTAATCATTAATTCCTCCCATTTCATTCCAAGAAGAAAAAAAGATCTCTTTATTAAAATAACCAAACCAGGCTTCAGTGAACATTAACAAATACTAAAACCAATAATGCTTTTAGCTTTAGTAAACCAAACCCTTAAGATACAATTACATTTTTCTCTCTTGTCCTAAGCATGTCTTTACCAGCTTATTCTCAGCTGATCTTTATATATCAATACAAGCATTTCTGCCTGGCCTTTATATAATTTAAAATATATATTCTATTGCTCTCATTTTGAAAGATCATGATAAGTGCCTTTAAAAGCCCCTGTTTCAATACCCCTGTTATACTCATAGTAGTTATAAAGTATAGTTATAAACTAAAGATAAAATATAATAAAAAATATAAATCAAAATGTTCAACATGAATAGCCATGACTTATTACTACTTTTAAAACACTAGTTTTAAAATGAGAAATTGAAAAAAATAAAGGGAATTACTTATTTTCATGAAGTCTTTTTCTGATAATATGTTCATCACCATCATTGTTACCATGAAAAATAAGAAAAAGGAAAAGAACATTCCACTTACGTGGAAACAATTCACTTTCTATTTTATTGTTTTGGCCACTCCATGCAGCTTGCAGATCTTAGTTCCCTGACCAAGGATTGAATCCACGCCCTCAGCAGTGAAAGTGCTGAGTCCTAACCACTGGACCACCAGGGAATTGTCATTCCTTTTCTGTTTTAGATGGAAGGTTAATGTGTGTGTATTCACAATATTTATATTTGTACTCGTTCACATCACATGAGTTTATCAACATAGGAAATGTATTTTTTCAAGGAACTAAATTTGAATTAGTGTATATATACTTCATCAACCAAATGAGGACATTTCTGAGAGTAAAAGGGGGCACTTTTAGTAATTATATCAGGAAATATATGTAAACTGGGACTGTCCTTTAAAGGGTTGGTTGGCTCTCTGGGTTTCAGACTATCTTAGAACAGGAACCAGAAGAAGAAGGAGCCAGAAGCATTTAGATACTCATCAGCATTCACCCCATCCCCATGATTATCTTTTTTCATCCTCTGTTTCTGGCATAATTTCAAGCACATTTATTATTCAACATACTTTGCTTTAAAATCTATTACATGCTAAGTAATTTAGGGATTAATAAGAACTCATAACTTTTCATCTTGCAAAACTGAAACTGTACCCATCAAACAACATCTCCTCATTTTCCCCTTCTGCCAGCCCCTGGCAACCATCATTCTCTTTTCTGTTCCTATGAGCTTGACAAGTCTGATATTGAAAGAACACAATGCCTGTCTTTTCCGCTTATTTCCAAATGTCTAATGATTGCTCTGATAAGCAGAACAGTATTCTATTTTCCCCTACACACTATTCTCTGATGTGAAGAAAGGGGCAGGAGAGAGATAATGGAGCTGAAGGAAGAGGGTGGAATAATTGGAAACAGTGCCGACTATGTGCACTGTTGTAAAAACACTTCACTTTACTTTCCTAACAACACTTTGAGGTAGATGCTATTTTTAGCCTCATTTTTCATAAGAAAATAGAGGCACAGAAAGGTGAAGTAACTTTCTCAAGACCACGAGGCTAGTAAATACACTAGGTCCACAGAGTGGACACTCCAAACCAGCGCCGAGGGGTGGCCTCATCCACATCTTGTGGCCCAAAAAGGATTTGTTTCCACCAGGTAGGCGGACACTGTGGAAGTGGCCTGGGATTAAACCACTTCACCAGTGCTCAGCAAGCAGGCTGCCTGTAAAGCATATGTTCATGCGTTTAGGAGAAGAAACCAATGAAGAGAGAAAGGTTGAAGAACTAGAGGGGACAATAATTGATAGAGCAGGGTCTAGAGGTGAGGCTTCCATAGCCCAGATGAAAGGATTGCCTTTTACCAGGAAAAAGAACAAGAGGTAAGGATGCAAGTAGCTTTTTGGACACACGTTGGAAACTGAAGGGGTTCACACCTAATGAAGCAGGAAGCAAAACCTGTGCTGAGAGGTGAAAAGTAGGGAGTGGCCTGGAGTGTTGACAATCTGGAGTTGCCACTTAGAGGAAGTTAAAACAGGTTTAGCAGGGCTTCCCTGGTGGCGCCGTGGTTGAAAGTCCGCCTGCCGATGCAGGGGATGCAGGTTCGTGCCCTGGTCTGGGAAGATCCCACATGCCGTGGAGCGGCTGGGCCCGTGAGCCATGGCCGCTGAGCCTGCGCGTCCGGAGCCTGTGCTCCGCAACGGTAGAGGCCACAACAGTGAGAGGCCTGCGTACCAAAAAAAAAAAAAAAAAACAGGTTTAGCAGCTTCAGAGGCAGGACTGGCCATAGCTTGTGGCTACAGAGGTGAGGGCCCAGTGCAAAACGAAAAGAAGGGTTCCTTGTCCAAAGAAGGTTAAGAATTTCCAGATAACAAAAGTACAGCATTGAAACAAGCACAAGACCCTTCTGAGTATGGGGCCCTGTGAGACTGCAGAGGTCATATACCCTAATCAAATCACAGGAGGCATGAGTCTACAATTCTATGCTGGCCTCCACCTGAATCTACACAGCCCAGATTTCTGATTCACTCCACTACATCCAACCAAAATCTCTTTCTATGGGGAAGAAGAGAGACCAGGGATGAGTAAATTCCCTCTGATCGCGGGCAGTTTTCCAACCTTCTGATTTTGTAGCTGAGTGAAACAATTACTCCCCTCCTTTTGTGATGGAGGGTGTTGATTTTTATTTATGAGCAAGTTTTGCTTATTATCCCAGAGTCCTTTTTATATTGCTCCTTAGTAATAACATCAGATAAATTATCAGCTTAAAAAGTGACAGTATTTCTTAAAACAGAGACCACATTTCTTTTTAACATCTTTATTGGAGTATAATTGCTTTACAATGGTGTGTTAGTTTCTGCTTTATAACAAAGTGAATCAGTTATACATATGTCCCCATATCTCTTCCCTCTTGCATCTCCCTCCCTCCCACCCTCCCTATCCCACCCCTCTAGGTGGTCACAAAGCACCGAGCTGATCTCCCTGTGCTATGTGGCTACTTCCCACTAGCTATCTATTTTACGTTTGGTAGTGTATATATGTCCATGCCACTCTCTCACTTTGTCACAGCTTACCCTTCCCCCTCCCCGTGCCCTCAAGTCCATTCTCTAGTAGGTCTATGTCTTTATTCCTGTAGAGACCACATTTTTTAACCATATGAAACTATTTCATTTCAAGAGATTAGAGAATGTCATCACAGGGCAACAGGAAGAAAACAAATATGTTTCTGTGAAGGAACTTTGGAACGATTCAATTTCCTATATCCATATAGAGGTTAAATGAGCTCTGAGTCATGTCGTATAAACATTACATAGCAGGTTCCAAATTATATTTAATTTCAGAAAATTGACACTTTATCAGTGTATTTCCTTCCCACATAAATCTCACTTGCTTACCAAAAAAAAAAAAAAAATAGTGTTTTTACATATAGAAATTTTTCTCAGTCATTAGCTGGAAATATTTATGTTAGAGCTAATGAGATAATCAAATACTTGTTTAAATACTTGAGCAACCTGACTGTGTATATAACTCTTCATTATTTTTTGTTGCCGTGAGCTCTCAAAATACTGAGCATACCTGCTGGCTAGGTTTTCAGAAACATCTGTATTATCAGACGAGCTGAAACTATTTTAACTATGTTTGTAGAGATGTTGTGGCAACCAGAATGCACATGAAGAAACCTTTTTCAAGACAAATAAAATTGCAGAGATAAAAAGAAGCAGCTGGTATCTTCCAGACCTCCCTCCTGTCTTAAGAAAATTTGCTAGTATAAATATACCATTTTCAAAAATCTTTAGGAATGTAAATTGCAACGGTTTGGTTGTACATGTACCTCAATTCTCTTTTTTTTTTTTTTCCTACCACTATAGAAAATTCCATGGAGTTAAGCTTAAGGCAAACTTCGAGTCTGATAATTATTATGTCTCCACCTTGAGCAGTCTGTCAAAATCTCTGAAACATCTTCATCTGTGCAATGGAAGTTCCCATTTCCGAAATGATTACAGAGCATGCTTAGAAAGTGCAAAGCATATGGAAAGAGGAGTTATGCACATCACCCTGTGTTTTAACCCTAACTTCATTATAACAGAGGGAGTGAACTTGGACACATGACCTCCCAGAGCCACAGTCCTTCAGCAATAGTAAGTATAGGGGCTTCCCTGGTGGCGCAGTGGTTGAGAGTACGCCTGCCGATGCAGGGGACGCGGCTTCGTGCCCCGGTCCGGGAAGATCCCACGTGCCGCGGAGCGGCTGGGCCCGTGAGCCATGGCCGCTGAGCCTGCACGTCCTGAGCCTGTGCTCCGCAACGGGAGAGGCCACAACAGTGAGAGGCCCGCGTACCGCAAAAAAAAAAAAAAAAGTAAGTATACAATAATAACAACAACAACACACAAAGGGCTTAGATGAGGATCAAATGAGTTTATAATTTAAAACACGTTGCTCAACTGTAAGTAGATAGATAGATATCTAGGAGATAGAGAGGAATAAGATGCTGCAGAACACAGTTTGTACTCTCAGAGATTACCATTGTAAGAGCAGAAACAATATGGATTCACAAATAACTGTAGCACATGGGAAGACTACAACTGCCAAAAAAGTAGTATATGGGAGCATCTCTCTTTGTTCCTGATTTATTCTCAGCCAGTTCAGGCATCCTGGCCTCACTAACTTGTGTTTTTGAAAAAGAAATATTAGCAATCAGCATTGTTAGGTACAGCAGGACCACCTACACAATTTGAGGGGCCCAGGACAAAATAAAATGCAGGTCTCCGTGTTAAAATTATTAGGAATTCCAAATGCTCAGTTTAAAAGCTGAGCATTAAACCAAAGGCAGAGGCAGTTCTAAGGGCAAAGCCCTGTGCAATAACTCGAATCACAAGCCCACAGAGCCAAGCCTGGGTACAAGCAAGATGCTGATTCTGGCTAATTTCAGCACAACCATTGAATTTCCAAAAAGGCTGCATACAAGGCTCAGAGCTGCACAGAAAGAACCATCATGAGAAACTACAGCCCTGTATTTATGTATTAAAGCTATCTCAGCCGCTGCCTTGACTACTTTGTGTTGCTGCCACCGTAGCCTAGGGAATTTAATTCTATTGCAACCACTATCGAGGCTAAGAGGAAATTCTCCATAGTCCCTGGGTTTCTATGGGTCAGTAGCTCCTGATTCAGTGTCTGGGGTGGTAACATCCGATTGACAGAGCCTAAGCCACGTGCCTGTTCTTCTAGCTGCAGGGAATATGGGAAAGCATGTAACTGGCATTTTCCTCAGATAGCAGCAGGTGGGCTATGCCTCCCTGCAGGCCACATAAAGTAGGGAACTCCCCAAACATGAGATAGAGGGGATATGTACTAGGCAGCCAATAAAGATGACAAAAGTCTATTAGAGAAATAAACTAATTTCCTCCAGCAGATAAAGTTATGAAGTTTGGTGCACTGGTTTATTTCACACTGAAACTCACAAGTTTATCTTGTAACGGAGGCCCTGATATACCAGATGTGTATAATATATAAAATATATACATAGATGCTCTCTTCTTTACAGCTTCTTTCCATTAGAAATGACCTTAGAAGTCCCCAGTTTGTTCTCAATATTTTCTCAAAAATAAGATTGATCTTAAAAAAATAATAAGAAGAAGATTGATCTTAAGCCAGTCCCTTCTTCTGACCAAAATGATCATTCATGAGTTGCAGCGATAATGCACTTTTTTTTGCTGCCCTTTCATACGCTTCAGGGTTAGGATCTTTCACCGCAATCACTTGATTCTGGTGGAGCTGCCCATCACTCTCCCATACCCCTATATTCATTTTAATGCCAATGAGACCCAGGCCAAGCCAATTATAAAAACTCCTTTTCCTAGCCACAGTGGCCCAATACTTTAATGTGCACACCAACAACTAGGGATCTCTTTAATATGAAGATTCTGATTCAGTAGATGTGGGATCACCTGAGAGTTTGCATTTCTAACAAGTTCTCAGACAGTCCTCTGCTACTGACCTATGGGCAAAAACACAAGCTAGGACCTTACTCTCTCCTGGGGATCTAGGGTTATGCACTCTAATCAAACCAGGCCAGTTTGTCAACATAGAGAAAGCCAAGGCATGACTGAGCAGAGATGGGAAGAAAGGGAATGATCACTTTGTCTCCACTTTGACCTACTTGTACCTGGTGCCAGTTCCTCCTCACAACAGTCACACAGGTCAATAAATTGACTTCCTGTTTACATAAGGCTGAGTTGGATTTCTTCACTTGCAATCAAAAGTATACATAGAGGGCTTCCCTGGTGGCGCAGTGGTTGAGAGTCCGCCTGCCGATGCAGGGGACACGGGTTCATGCCCCGGTCCGGGAAGATCCCACATGCCGCGGAGTGGCTGGGCCCATGAGCCATGACCGCTGGACCTGCGCGTCCGGAGCCTGTGCTCTGCAATGGGAGAGGCCACAACAGTGAGTGGCCCACGTACCGCAAAAAAGAAAAAAAAAAAAAGTATACATAGAGGGGCTTCCCTGGTGGAGCAGTGGTTAAGAATCCGCCTGCCAATGCAGGGGACACGGGTTCGGTCCCTGGTATGGGAAGATCCTACATGCTGCGGAGCAACTAAGGCCATGCACCACAACTACTGAGCCTGTGCTCTAGAGCCCGTGAGCCACAACTACTGAGCCCGCGTGCCACGACTACTGAAGCCCGCATGCCTAGAGCCCATGCTCCGCAACAGGAGAAGCCACCGCAATAAGAAGCCCGTGCACTACAACCAAGAGTAGCCCCCGCTCGCCGCAACTAGAGAAAGCCTGCCTGCAGCAACAAAGACCCAACGCAGCCAAAAATAAATAAATAAAATAAATAAATTTATTTTTTAAAAACGTATACATAGAAAATAAACTTTCCTTAGATATAATCTAACAGTGTCCAAGTTGCCCTGTACAAAGCTATTCCTCATTTGCTGCATTTGGAACCTACTTACTTTAAGGAATTTTGAATTCTGACTCAAGATTATAAGAAATAAGTAGGAACAAATAGATACTTGCCAAACTAGTTGTTGCATGTTTAAAATTCACTTAGTTTTCTATTAGAGTAGTCATTATCTAAGTAAAGGCAATAAAAAATCTTTTAAGGCTTTTCTTTGATCAATTAAGTAAAAAAATTGTATTCTTCAGAGATGTTTATTCCCACTTTACCAGCTTTCTGTAAGTGTTTCTCCACTGATTTTCTAGAGATGAATATACCTCTGGAAGCAGGAAAAGGGGTGCAATACAGGTCCAGTCTGTTGTGGGGCACAGTCATTTGCAGAGCTAAACTAGTAAATGACATGCTGTTGGGTCCTACAATTCCACCAAGCTCATGTATGTCTATCACCTACACCTATTCACAAAAGTGTAAACTAATTGTTTTTAATTCACGTTAAAGATCAGTTGAGATCATTTTGCATTTTTAAAATTAGTTTTTTTGTTAACTGCATTGTGGGTTAAATCAGTCTTCCTCTGTTTACATGGCATGAATTATTAATCACCCTTGAAGAATAGATGGGTGGCAATTCTGAAAATAAGATTAAATAAATACTTAGAGACGTCTTCCCAGTGAAAAATGACTCATTGTTCTGAGAGGTGATAATGTCACAGTTCTCAGAGACAAAATAGATTTTCTTATTATAAATACAAACAGTAGAGTAATTAGCAAATTCACAAAGCATGGTTGTTATCCTTTTATTAGAGCAACGTATTCTTAGTTCAAGCAACAGTTTATTAAAATCTACATTTTGTGAGACGCCAGGATAAATCAATTCAGCAAAACAGCTTTAGCGGGTCCTCTCTAACTCACAGTCTGTATATGCTTCTTCGTCCTGGAGACCTTGCCTGTTCCCTTGGACCGAGGTGAGGTTTTTTACGTGGACTCTCAAAGCACCCACTTACCCCATCATCCACAGAACCGCCCCATACTTGTTCACTTTTCTGAATCTCTCCCTGCCTCTTCCCAAACCCCTCCACACAGTTAAATGTTTAGCACAAAGTTAATGTTTTAAATATTTGCTTACTACACAGACAAGAAAGTTGGAAGTTGCTACATTACAACCAATTTAATTCATTTAATGTGAGAAGCACCTTACGCTTGTAGGTTGCTAATAGTAATCATGCAGTCTGCCTTGCGAAAATTTTATCCTTCATTGAGTTTATTCTTTTTTTTAATGTAAAAACATGAATAGATTTTGTTTTTCCTATATAAAATAAAGCTACCCAGTGCTGCTGAATTTGGCTAAAAAAATTCATGAGTGTTGTGCTTGCATTCCAAAAACTTCAAATCCAAAGTCATAACCAAGGATTTAACAGTATCAATGACGTTAAAAAACAGGTTGCGTATCTTTTAAACACTGTCCCAAGGTATAGGAAGGACTTGTGTTAACAATTCTTTTCTGCCACTAAACTATATCAACAACTACCACTAGGGGGAGCTTCATCTCTTCTTATTTCCAGTGAACAGGCTGCTGCATGGAAGGCACATAAGGCAATATCCACTTTTCATTTTATGTATAATTTATTCTCAAATTTTGTATTAGGCCCTATATATCTGATATCTATAAGCCAACAATTTCATTTATGTTGATTGAAGACGATCCAATTTACTCTCAAATGATCACTTTCCTAGACGGAAGTTAATTCGACATGTAATTATTTTTCCATTTTCATGGCTCCACTGACATAAAAAGAAAAAAGTATGTTCATAACCAAAGGTAATAAACTTTTCCATTCCAAAAACAGATAAAATTATGTATCTGCCTAAATAAATTAAAGGAAACAAATGTTATAAACTGTCTTTAACTTAACGATCAGCTTTCCAAACTTTGACAGTGTACACAGCACACTCAGCGTTGCAGTAACTTCCTCATCGTGTCCCAGACAAAACAAAAAGCCCAAAGTTAGTTTACTAAGTAGTTAAGTTTAACAACTTAAGAATTATTTAGGTTCCAACAACTTATTAGCTGTTTGAAAAAAATATACATATAAACAGAAAGAAAAAAAATAATATTTTATTTCATGATTTCACAATTATTCTACTAGTCATCTATTGCTGCCTAACAAATTACCCTCAAGATTTAGTGGCTTAAACAGCACTTATTTATTATCTTATCATTTCTGTGGGCCAGGAATCCTGGAGGGCCTTAGCCAGGTGACTGTGGTTCAGAACCCCTCCTGAGGGTACTGTCAGGATGTCAGCTGGGGCTGCAGCCACCTGGAGGCTTGACAGGGGCTGGAGGATCCACTTCCAAGATGGCTCACTCACATGGCGATTGGCAGGAGGCCTGAGTTCCCTGTTGGCTGCTGGAAAACAGGCTCAGTGCCTCACCACGTGGGCACCTAAGAGAGCTGCTAGAGGGTCTTCACGACACAGCAGCTGACATCCCCAAAAGTGAGTGACCTGAGAGAACAAGCAAGGAGGAGGGTGCAATGCCTTTTATGACAGGGACTTGGAAATCACTTATCATCACTTCTGCCATATTCTATATTTTAGAAGCTAGTTACTAAGTTCAGCCCATACTCAAGAGGAGAGGAATTAGTCTCCATCTCTTAAAAGAAAGGTTATCAAATAATTTTGGACACATTTTTAAACCACTACATTTACCAGTGAGGTACATGCATCTGTTAGGCACTGTAATGGTTAACTTTATGTGTCAACTGGGCTAAGAGATGCCCAGAGAGCTGGTACAATATTATTTCTGGGTGTGTCAGGAAGAGATAAGCATTTGGATCAGTAGACTGAGTAAAGAAGTTACCTTCTTCAATTTGGGTATCATCCAATCCGTTGAGAGACTGAATAAAACAAAAGGGTAGGGCTTCCCTGGTGGCGCAGTGGTTGAGAGTCCACCTGCCGATGCAGGGGACATGGGTTCGTGCCCCGGTCCGGGAAGCTCCCACATGCCACGGAGTGGCTGGGCCCGTGAGCCATGGCCTCTGAGCCTGCGCGTCCGGAGCCTGTGCCCCGCAACGGGAGAGGCCACAACAGTGAGAGGCCCGCGTACCGCAAAAAAAAACCAAAAAACAAAAAGGTGGAGGAAGGGCAAATTTTGCCCTCTGCCTAGTCTAGAACATCTATCTTCTCCTGCCCTCAAACATCAGGGCTCCCAGTTCTTGGACCTTCGGACTCAAACTGAAACTTACACCATTGACTCCCTGCTTCCCAGGCCTTCAGGGCTGAACTAGAACTACACCACTGGCTTTCCTGGGCCTCCCCCTTAAAGACAGGCAAACCATGGGACTTCTCAGCCTTCATAGTCACGTGAGTCAACCCCTCACAATAAACCTATTTCTATATATCAATAGACATATACAGACGTATGTCCTATTAGCTCTGTTTCTTTGGAGAACCCTCATACACGCATTGTACACTTGAACTTCAGAATCAGATTATAAAGCATCAGCCTCATTTCCCGTTCCACTCGGTTATCATGTGCTATCTTCCTTTTACCACAGCAACTACTGAACACTTAACCTCATAAAGATACGTCTTCTATAAAAGCATTGTAGCATAATCTAAAGCTGAAAGTAAGCTACCTTGAGCTAGTAAGTCACATGGTGGCCAACAGATGTTGCTGTGTTTCCATCAGACTTTTAAAATATCTCACCTATGAGTTCAGGGCAGCCCCCTGGACAGCCTTGGTGCACCATTTGGGAACCACAGACTTAATGACCTTTTTCTCAGAGATGAAAATTAAGGTTAAACATATGTTTGAAAAAGCTTTCTAGATATGTCAACAGTTTCTCTGTTATTCGTACTCCAGAGAAATTATGAAAGAAAAATGAGGAGGCTATTTCCATTCAGGGTATTGAAATATAATCTTATTGTAAATGCCTCGTGGAATGTAAAAATATTCTAAGGACAGAATATTTCTTCTCTGTCCATTTTAGCCAAACATCAGTTGCATATGAAGAAAAAGAAATCCAAGAATGAAAAGACAAACTTAAAAAAAATTCAGTTTGAAAAACAAATCAGTATCTAAGAAATAATTCCTTCAGTTTTATTTAAAAAAGAAGAAAACCTTTTTATTCTCCTTTCCTACTATATAATGGCATTTCAGTATTGACCTGACATCTATGCCAAAAGATGACACAGTACATCCATTTCCTCACTCATAGGAAGTTAGTCTTCAATTTAAAAAAAAAAAAAAAAAAAAAGCTCAAGTAATAAAAGGTCTTCCTGTGAATTGCAGCAGATAGAAAAACAAAACCAAATAAAAATTTATTTTTGCTTCTTCCTGAAACCCCTCTAAACTAACAAAAATTACTTTTTTAAGGGCAGAATCCCACAAAAACAGAGGGAGCAGGGGAGGTAATGATAGCAGATGATTCTTGTCCACAAGATACCAGAAAACGTAAAGCTAATAACTTAGTGGTAAATGACTTAAGTTTCAGCTTTGTCTGCTCTGCTAAGTACCTGAAGAACAAAAAAGCCAACTAGAAGAAGCTGAATCATGCCACGGAAACCCAGAACACTTCCCACAATAGAGAAATCAGGAGTTTCTGAAGGTGTTGGGTCTGCAAGTAGGGCTGAATACAGGAGAATTTGTTAAAAGTCTGAATAAAAAACTAACAGCCATTTTAGTTCCCTCCCTCTGTCCAGGCAGGCACGTGACTGCATATCACAGAAGACAGTAGGTTCCCTATTGATAACAGAGATGTTCAATGTGTCTACTTTCTGAAGTGAGATCTCTAGTCCTCTTCTCACACTGGGCCCTGAGAAAGCTGACTTACACTACGTCATGCAAGAGAGTGGAGAAGTCCTCTGGGGAAACCGTCTGGCCCTATAAGTAGGGACAGCCAGGAGTCCCCAGACCAGACAACCAGCTCCCGCCTTATGGCTCCACGATGAAACCTGACACTTGATGAGCTTTGCATGAACATAGAGCTTCCAACCAACATTTTAGTGTCCCCACTCCTTATCTTGAAATAACTTATATTAAAATTTCCAAATTTGATCAAAGACCTCCTGCATTTTTTAATGCAGATTTCCCAGACATTAACATTTTACTGAATATTCATGATTATCAACTCTCTTTCTCTCTTCACACACCCTCCCACCCTGCCACATGTGTTTGTGTGTGTGTGTATGTGTCTGTGTGTGTTTGTGTCTCTGAGTATATGTGTGTGTCCATGTAGGTGTGTGCATGTCTGTGTGTATGTTTGTGTGTCTGTGTGTTTGTGTGTGTGTCTGTGTGTATGTGATTGTGTATATGTGTATGTCTGTGTGTCTGTGTGTGTGTATGTCTTTGTGTGTGTGTGTCTATGTGTGTGTAGGGGAGCGTAACATACCCATTATCGTTAGTCATATTCTGAAACTTTTAAAAAGAAGCTTCACACGTGATGTCCCATCACCCTTAAATAATCTAGTGTATATTTCCCCAAAACAAGGACACTCACACACTCAAATTTTGCCAACTGCCTAAAACTGCTTCTTTTCCCTTTCTCACCCAGGAGTGTCCCAAGGAATATGTATTGGATTTAGTTCTTATGTCTCTTCAGATCCTTTCAACCTAAAACGTTATTTCTCAGTCTTTGCTATGCTTACCAGTTTTTAAAGAGTACGGGCATCACATTCTATAGGATGTGTGTCTCAGGACCAGGTCATATATCTTTGACAGGAATACCATGGAAACCATGGTGTGCTATTCCCAGTGAATCTCATCAGGGTTTTCAAACTTAGTAAAGAAAAAACAAAAGCAAGTACTAAGTCTGAGAAATTTCTAAACAGTACAAGAAAGACAAGCCAGAGTTTACTATTGTAAAGAACTGGGGGGCTTCCCTGGTGGCACAGTGGTTGAGAGTCCACCTGCCCATGCAGGGGACGCGTGTTCGTGCCCCGGTCCGGGAGGATCCCACATGCCACAGAGCGGCTGGGCCCATGACCCATGGCTGCTGAGCCTGTGCGTCTGGTGCCTGTGCTCCGCAATGGGAGAGGCCGCAACAGTGAGAGGCCCGCGTATCGCAAAAAAAAAACTGGGAAGAGTCAGTGACTTTACCCTACTTGCAACCAACGAAAGAGCCTGCCAGTTTCATGGACACCAGCAAAAGACATGAGATTCCTTTGTCAGAGGCAAAGGATTTTATTACTCACATAACAGCAAGCAGCACGAGTTTCATGGTCACTGTGGCCGCCTTGCCCTTCAAGTCTCATGAGGGTGACAAAGAGTGGCCTAGGTGGAGGCTGCACATGCAGTGGGTTTCAATCACAGCTGAGAAACTCTGAGTTTGGGGAACCCCAGTCTTTTATAATAGACTGAAAGCAAACATACATGACCTTTGCCCCAGAGAAAGACATTATCATACTGAACAGTAAACAAACCTGTCCTCCACCCTGGAGGGAAACACTAGTGCTATCTTCCAAGGCTGTTCACGACAGGTACATCCTTGAAATGAAATGATCATCTCAAAACACTAGCTGCCAGTGCCTCTGTTCATAAGATGTGCAGAAATGCAAAAGACCCATGGAGAAAAATCCAGAGCCACCTGCTATGTGACTCACTCCTCGAAACGGCGACACAGTCATAATGAAGGGAACGTTGGGTATTGACTTAACCCAAAATCGTGACTTAAATATATCGGGAATGGGGAGGAACGGAACTGTTGTGTTGAGGAAGGTAGAATGACATAAAAGATAATAAATCCTAATATTCTGTAGTGGAAATAATTAGATGACATCTAAAACGGAAAATCAAGAAAGAGAAGTAAAAGTGTGTTATTTTTTTTATAAAGGAGAAATAACCAAAATGTGGAATATGATATTGCCTCCCAGGTATAGTCTTCATGGGATGGGAAAGTTGGAGCAAGTAATTGGTTTTTTTTTTTCATCATAATAAGCTAATTGACATTTTAAACTATGTACATGATTATTTTCATAAAAATTAAAATATAATTTAAAAAGAAAGAGAGAGATTCTGGGGCATAAGAGTTTTATTATAACTATTAGATTATGGCTTGAGGAAATTTAATCTGCCTTAAATATCTCTAAGGACGTAATAGGTCATGAAGTTGGCCTCCTTATCCTCACCAGATATTCACTGAAGGTCTATAGGACAACCCCACAGGCCTGGTAGGGATGACTGGATTTCCACTCTAGCACTCTTCGGGCTCAGTGATTCTGTGCCCTCTTCAAAGGACACAGGGAGAGAGAAAATGACCTCATTGCTGGTATGGTGTCTGTAATCATCTCTACCAGCTGCTCTGGGTTGTATTCACAACAAAGGAAACTTGACTTCTGCAGCCCTTCAGGCTGTCAATTCTCAGGAGCCCATTCATCTGTGCTCAGCCATGTGGATGAGGGCAGGGGTGAAAGAGAATAAAGAAGGAAGCTAAGATGTTGGAATTTTATAAAGAGTCAAGTGTTATGCTATCTCACTTAATTTTTTCTTCAACCTATAGGTCATTGTACTGAAAAAAAAGAAAAAAATCTAAAATTACAGAAGTGTATAAAGCAGAAAGTGGAAGTTCCCAGGCCCATGAATAGGAAGGAAGGAATCAAGAAAGAGGAAGACAGAGAATGCAGGGCTGACAGGATTCCACCAGATGATATAAATAGAGATCCCAGAATGACAGCTGTGCCCTGGCACAGAGGACAACCAGTTCTAACTCCAGTTGGTCAAAAGCCCCTACAAGCAATTTCTTCAGGTACAATGTAATGTCTGGAATACCTCAGATAATTAGCAAAGACGTGTTGAGTGGTTTCCAAACTGGGGCATGTGGACGGTGAGAGTAAACATCATTTATTACACTGGGATGATGGTCACAGTGGTACGAACAAAAGAATACGCAAGGAAAAAAAGGTTAATTATGATCTACTACATGGCAAACCTGTGAATATTCCTTATAGTAATGTGAACACTGAATACTAACCCAAACAAAATGGCAATATAGTTGTGTGGAAAGATGAGTTCATGGAAAAGGTACACAGGTGTGGTGGGAATTGGGAGAAGAAAAAGAACTAAATCCTTATCCCAAACAGTGAGAAATGGATAGATAACACATAAAAGCTGAAAAATCAAGAGGTTTCTCCAAATAAGCATGTTATTTAGAGACAAAAAGGTAAATACAAAATTCAGAAGTTAAAATGAGTGAATATAGGTTCCTCTTGGGAGAAAAAGATGGGCAAGGAAGAAATAGAGGATTTCTGCTTTTCAAAATTATTTCACTCTTTACACTTTATACATTTATATCTTTGATATAAATTAAAAGTTAAAAGAAGAGAGAACAAGAAAAGATGGAAGAGAAGAACGAAGGGAAAGAGGGAGAGAGTAACATATCTACTTTTCACCTGGTAGAACTAAAAATATTAATAGAAACGTCAAGTCCAAACTACATTCAACTGGATTTTCCAAGGTATATTTATTTTGTTTTGGTGGGTTGCAGGCAAAGGGGTGGGTAAATGCTATACAAGCAATGATACTCAATATTCACAGGCATAAAAAAATTAGGGCAGGGCTTCCCTGGTGGCGCAGTGGTTGGGAGTCCGCCTGCTGATGCAGGGGACACGGGTTCGTGCCCTGGTCCGGGAAGATCCCACATGCCGCAGAGCGGCTGGGCCCGTGAGCCATGGCCGCTGAGCCTGCGCGTCTGGAGCCTGTGCTCCGCAGCGGGAGAGGCCACAGCAGCGAAAGGCCCACGTACCGCAAAAAAAAAAAAAAAAATTAGGGCAAACTGAAATGGTGCTGCAGCATGCCTTGGAAACATATATTCAGAAATGAGTTATTCAGCAGCATTTGTTTTCAAAGCAACGAACAGTGGGGTTTTGGGGGGTTTGTTTTGTTTTGTTTTGTTTTAATGTTCTTAGCTGAGTTTTCAGCTACCAGTAGACATTACTGAGCAATCTGGAAAAGGAAATTGTGAAAATTAAGGGAAAAAAAATCCATCTACCCACACCTTGTCTTTCTTTGCTATGTTCTTGCGGTTGCTAGTACTTCAGCCTAACAGATATTGCCTTTTACGAAGACACCCACTGCTTGATTGCAATTTGCTTTTCAGAAATTTTAACCAACATGTTCTGATTAGCACTAAAGAAAATGTGGTGTAGATGATGCCTTCTCATCACTGACTCACCCTTTTCAAGAGTTTGGGAGAAGACTGTTTTTTAATTTCCACCAATGGTATATTTTGTGCAAAGCCCTGTATGAAGGTTATTATCAGAGGCTGCTTCCTGGTAGATGTACATCCTTGGGGTCCCCAAACCCTCTGTTACAGGTCCACATTTTCTCACCTTCTAGGAGCGCATTTACTTATAAAGCCAAAATTGATAGGTACAAAGAACCTCGGTTAGCACCAATTCCTAATAAGGATGTCCATAGCACTATTTTTTATAGGACTACATTATAAAACATTTACTAATGCAACTCAAATCCTTGAACTCAAAAATAGAAAAACAACCTAACTTAATGTCAACAATTACTGCAGACAGTGGGCTGCTCAGAGAGCCAGCCCCTGTTCCTGCTAACACAGTGGAACTAGCACGGTAGGACAGGAAAAGAAGACACATCCTGGACTGAATTCTTACTCCATGAGTACCTAGCTATGTAATTTCTGAGATATTCAACCACTCTGAATGTCAGTGTCTTTATCTGTAAAATAAAGAAGGTAAGGCCTCCTTTACATATGCCCTACTGCAGTGACGCACCTCACTTAAGGAGGACACTCAACATATTCTAGAGCTCCCTTTCCTCTAATTTCTTGGGGCACGGGAAAGAGTGTGCTGCGTCCTGCCTCCCTTTCCTTTTACATGATCAGGTTGCACACTCCCTGCCCTTATTTGCGATACAAGAAGAAAGTGAAGAAATTAGTCTATGAAAGACCACTTTTCAATTCACATTTGATTTGAAAAATCAGATCAACCCCTGGGTTCTGCTCTTTCACTTTTGAGTCTGGACTTTGTTAATCATTGGCGGAGAATTTTTTCTAGTGACATTAGTGGCATTGTCAAATCAAAGGCTAGCTAGGAGCAACTGGATTGCTTTCCTGGGGAAGGGTCTCTTAACGGAGACTGCATAATAATGATAACTCATTGGTGTCCCTTTTCAGGAAAGCTGGCAGAAAAGGCAGTGAAGAAAAACCATATAAGAGACACGGAATGGGGAGAATAAAATTTTTCTTATAAAGTAGCAGAAGATTATAATCAGGAATTCCTCATCTTTTCTCCTTGGGTATTAGCGATAGTGTGATCTTGCACTTGTGTCGAACAGAATACAGAAAATCTTAGGACCTGGAAAAACGTTAGAGCTCCTTAGAAGATATAACCCCAACTTACAGCCATGGAAACTGTTCACAGAAGTCAAGAGCCTTGTTCAACATAGGACAGTTTTTTTTAAAGGGATTCCATTTCTATCCATGCACTTTCCTCTCTCGTTTGTGTAAGCAAATGTATATCAAACACTGCATTTCTGTGTGCTGTAAATTTATGTCACTGCATTGTTCTGCTATTTAGGAACTAGCTAACATGCTTTACAATTACTTTAAGGAACTCTCACAAAAGTCATGCTTTCTATTTAGGTGAGACAGTTTAAGGGGTGCGTGTAATAGGAGAGGCTGGGTACTTTGAGAATCCAAATAGAAAGTAAGAAAATTGTCTGACACCTTGTTGTTAGCTCTAGAAACAACAAATGAGACTGCCGCTTCCCTGCTTTGTACTGTTCTTAGGTTCTTCTCTGAATGCAGAAGTGTCAGAGAGGCTTTGCTGAAACCCAGAAAGCTGCTATGCGACCTGCATGTGAAATTCTTTCTCCATACTTGGAATCCTGAGGATCTATAATCCGGCTATTTAAGAAACAAACATGCTGTGTCCAGAGGAAGGAAAATATAACAGCAGACACCTGAATCCATCGTCAATCTAGTTTTCCAGCTTGTCATGTCTCCTTGAATACTGTGTGAGGAAACCTCAGAAATGGAACTGATTTACCATAAAATGTGCCTATTTTCCATTAAATCTTGCCAGTCGCTTCACTGTGGCACTGAAGTTACCAATGTTTCATCTGTTGACCCTGCAGGGCCACCTCTTGGTCTTGTTATTTGAGAAAATGAACAGTGCATAAGAGAGACCTTGGAGGAAGATTCACATCAGTGATTTTGCACAGTGCTTAAGCTAGAGATGTGAACAGTTCCTTGAAGAGAGCAGCTTTAGTCAGACCCTTGGGGGAAATCGTGGGAAGTGGAATGTGGTTGTGGCAAGCATAGGGCAGGACATAAGTCTGTTTTTAGGGTTTCCCTGGTGGCACAGTGGTTGAGAGTCCGCCTGCCGATGCAGGGAACACGGGTTCGTGCCCGGGTCCGGGAAGATCCCACATGCGCGGAGCGGCTGGGCCCGTGAGCCATGGCCACTGAGCCTGCGCGTCCGGGGCCTGTGCTCCGCAACGGGAGAGACCACAACAGTGAGAGGCCCGCGTACCGCAAAAAAAAAAAAAAAAAAAAAAAAAAAAGTCTGTTTTTAGAGGCTTAGTGGAATGGGTGGAGGAGTTAGAGCCCTGTAAGTCCCAATTAAAATTCCAGAGCTGCTAAATATCCATTGCATGACCTTGATGAAGTCACTTAACCTTCAGAATTCACTTAATTTATATATAGAATGGACATAATATGAGTAACTCAAGGAGTTACTACAGGAACTAAACAAAAAACATATATATACATATTATGCTCGTCCCTGATGTGACCATCAGTGTGTACACAACAAATGCCAGCAATTTAAGGATTATGACGCTGACGGTTATTCTAATCCAAGCACTGCCCTTTGCCAGCTGTACGCCCTTGGGTGAGGAATTCTCAGTTTCATTTTCTTCCATTGGAAAATAAGGAGAATAATATTTACTTTGCAGAATTATTCTGAGGACCAGAAATGGTGTGTGGAAAATATCCAGCCACAGTATCTAGCCTAGCACAGGTAGATTCTTGATAATTTGTCGTTCTCATTGTTTTCACTACCACCTCTTATTTATATAGCAATCTGTGTAAGCTGTTTAAACATGAAAGAAGTCATGTTTCATATAAAGTTAACTTTTCTTGATATCACAAATTCATACACCAGTTCCTCTGATAAATATTTACTTAAGAGAGACAAAATTTCTGTTTCCTTTTTTTTTTTTTATAAATTTATTTTATTTTTGGCTGCGTTGGGTCTTCGTTGCTGCGTGCAGGCTTTTCTCTGGTTACGGCGGACAGGGGCTACTCTTTGTTGTAGTGTGCAGGTTTCTCATTGCAGTGGCTTCTCTTGTTGGGAGCACGGGCTCTAGGCGCGCGGGCTTCAGTAGTTGTGGCACACGGGCTCAGTAGTTGTGGCTCACAGGCTCTAGAGCGCAGGCTCAGTAGTTGTGGTACACGGGCTTAGTTGCTCCACACCGTGTGGGATCTTCCCGGACCAGGGCTCGAACCCATGTCTCCTGCATTGGCAGGCAGATTCTTAACCACTGCACTACCAGGGAAGCCCCCAAAATTTCTCTGTTTCCTAAGTCCCTGTGCAAGCTCCCTTAGGCATAACCACCAAAAAGCTGTGGTTGACAATCAAATCAGTGTCCTTTACTGTGAGTTGGACTTATCAGAGCCACTGTGAAAGGGACACACGAAAACTTCCCCAGCTTATGGAGACATGCACCATCAGCAGTTTGGTCAAGGCAGGAAACACAACCAGGATTAAATGCCCAGGGAACATTTTATGGTCTTTGGCCTTGACCTCCAGAGGGTCTTATTGTCAAATACTGGTTTATCAGTCAAAGAAGAATCAGCTGTATTGAAGCAGCATTCTGCAGGATGTGCTAGCCATCTAGCCTCACACTCCTGGACACCAGAATCTTGATTCAGTGGTCAGTTGGATCCACATAGTTGCAATGCATCTTTTTTTTTTTTTTTTTTTTGCGGTACGCGGGCCTCTCACTGTTGTGGCCTCTCCCGTTGTGGAGCACAGGCTCCGGACGCGCAGGCTCAGCGGCCATGGCTCACAGGCTCAGCCGCTCTGCGGCATGTGGGATCTTCCCGGACCGGGGCACGAACCCGTGTCCCCTGCATCGGCAAGCGGACTCTCAACCACTGCGCCACCAGGGAAGCCCGCAATGCACCTTTTAAATCATGCTAAAATGCATTATTTTTAGTTGAGGGGAAAAAAAAGAAGAGGATAGTTGAGAATATAGAGCTCAAAATATGGAAGAACAACACATCAGGTTGTTTTGAAGTTCTAAGTTCTGCTTTTTTTGGCTCTGCAGGGCCTGTCCCCCACCCCACCCCCCTTTCACCCTACCAATTCAACACCCCTTGACAACTGTGGCTTAAGGATCCCTCCACCAGAGCTGAAGTTGCCCTTCTGGAGATCTCTCCAATTCTCTGGGATCCCAAAAGCCAATTTTGAACTTGGCCAATTTTTTCTCAACCAACCGTATGTTTCTAAATAAGATTTGTCAATTAGTTGATAAAGTTGAACCTCCCCCTCGGGGAAGTTAGGTCTCTTCACCAAGAGACTTAACTGTTCCATATGTCAGGTTAGTTGTCTCAGCCTGGGTTTTCCCCCCAAAAAGTAGAGCCTGTGTGATAGTGAAAGTAATTTGCAGGCAATAATCCTAAGGCACAAGAGTAAGGACTTAGCAGAGTGCAACTGGCAAGAGAAAGATAAACCTCAGTGTATTATCAACGGGTTGTCACCATGGGCAAGTGGACCTTGCTCCTACTGAGAAGCCATGTGGAACGTGAGTCAGAGTTGTTCACCTGAGGGACAAAAGAGCAGATGACTGTCCTGTCTCCCATCTTCCACTGGTCAAAGGTTGAGATGTTTGTTTTGTTTTGTTTAATTAATTAATTTATTTATTTATTTTTGGCTGCACTGGGTCTTTGTTGCTGCGCACAGGCTCCCTCTAGTTGCAGCGAGCGGGGGCCCCTCTTTGCTGCTGTGCGCAGGCTTCTCATTGCAGTGGCTTCTTTTGTTGTGGAGCACGGGCTCTAGGTAAGCGGGCTTCAGTAGTTGTGGCACACAGGCTCCAGAGCACAGGCTCAGCAGTTGTGGCGCACAGGCTTAGTTGCTCGGCAGCATGTGGGATCTTCCTGGACCAGGGCTTGAACCCGTGCCCCCTGCATTGGCAGGCAGATTCTTAACCACTGTGCCACCAGGGAAGCCCCAAGGTTGGGATGTTAGCACTGCCTCCCCTTTGGGTTTGTCCACGCAGCAGAATGTCTGGACAGCTTCCTACAGGCATCTCCCCAGGGCTGTGGCAGGGAAGCCAGACAGAAAGTAACAGTTTCACAGGGCGCAGCTAAGACAAAGTGCAATCCGGTTTCACCTGTCTCTGTTGGTAGCCATAGCAACGGCTGGAGTAAAAAGATTTACTCTAAGATAATGTAAAACAGGGAACAGAGGTGACCTTGTTGCTCTTGTGACAGCAGTGGCACGATTCAAATTAATAATACTCCTCAATATTTTATTGAAGAGTATTTTATCTCACAAACTAAACAAAACCTCATTACTTCCATTCCAAAGCCTGAATCCTGTTTTGGTGGGACACATAGTTCTTTCAACAGTTAATGTATATTCCTAAAGCTTCCCATGGAGTCATCTCACAAACTGATTTTGAATTATATAATTTAAAAGTGAATTTTTAAAAACATTCATTGAACGGTTATGCTAGATCTTTCAAAGGCAGGCACAATACAAAAAGAACAAAACATGGTATCTTCCCCTAAGGAGTTTGTAAATTACTCAGGTGAGACAGGATAAGACAGATAATTTAAAAGGTTGAATGATAACTAATAAGAAACTGCTGTATAAGAAAAAACAAATAAAATAAAATTCAAATAAAAGAAAAAAGGTTGAATGAAGTTACTAGAGGGGGAAGGAGCAATATTGAACACATGCTGAATTTGTGGCAAATAATCAGCAGATAGTAATCAGGGCTACAGAATCCTACCCAGACTTACAGAAACATGTTAGACTGATCTGATGAGGAAGGAAATAAACATGGATACAAACACACAGAAATGAAGGACAAAATAAAATTAATTTGTCTTTAATTTATCTCTGCTCCAAAGAAGAAAAGAGTTAACTCCAGAGGCCAAAAATAAAAACTTCCCCTGGAATCTAGGGCTAAGATTTTAATACCCATGAGATAATAGAGGTTGTGGCTTCAGGGGGGTTAGAGGAGCTGGAGCTGAGCCCCCAAATAATAGAACGACAAAGAGCTTCTTAGCCTATGAAAAGTGGATCTAGAAAAATTATACAACTAATTGAAGCAACAGGAAAAATCTTGCCATCTAAATACAAATTTAAACCACCTGTATAGTGCAAAATTTACAGACAAGAAATTAATATTATAACTTGTCCAGAGCATTGAAATAGCTAGCACTCATTCAGAAGAGCCCTATCAGATCAAAACTGATCTTTTTTTTTTTTTAATTTTTATTTTATTTATTTATTTATTTATTTATGGCTGTGTTGGGTCTTCGTTTCTGTGCGAGGGCTTCCTCTAGTTGCGGTGAGCGGGGGCCACTCTTCATCGCGGTGCGCGGGTCTCTCACTGTCGCAGCCTCTCTTGTTGCGGAGCACAAGCTCAAGACGCTCAGGCTCAGTAGTTGTGGCTCACGGGCCTAGTTGCTCCGCGGCATGTGGGATCTTCCCAGACCAGGGCTCGAACCCGTGTCCCCTGCATTGGCAGGCAGATTCTCAAGCACTGTGCCACCAGGGAAGCCCCAAAACTGATCTTTTACATTCATAACCTAGGAATCACAGAGGTCCTCAGCAAAATTCTTCACTGCAAACAGGTCACTGTAAAAAATTATAATATGAATGAAGAAATGAACCAGCATCATGAGAATTAGCAAATGCCGCAAGCAGAAAAATTGGTCGCTTTGAAAACCATAAGTGGTAAAGCAATTTGAAAGAGACTCTAAAGTATGTTTGTATCACTCAACTTTTGCTACATGACAGAGCTCCCCAAAATTTAATGGCTTGAAGCAACAACCACTTCAAGTTTTTTGAGAGATATGACCTTTATTATTCAATCTATTTAATGTAAAAAACAACAAAACAGTTCACCATTTTTCCCACCCTCCATCTCCGGCAACCACCAATCTGTTCTCTGTATTTATGAGCTTAGTTTATGTATGTATGTATGTATGTATTGATTTGATTCCACATATAAGAGAGATCATACGGTATTTGACTTTCTCGGTCTGACTTATTCCACTTAACATAATACCCGCGAGGTTCATTCCTGTTGTCACAAATGGCAAGATTGTATTTTTTTTTATAGCTGAATAATATTCCATTGTTGTGTAAATATATATATTACATTTTACTTATCCATTCATCCATTAATGGACACTTAGGTTATTTACATATCTTGGCTATTATAAATAATTTTGTAATAAACATGACAGTGCATATATCTTTCTGAATTAGTGTTTTTATTTTTTCAGATAATTACCCAAAAGTGGAACTGCTGGATCATATGGTAGTCCTATTTTTTAATTTTTGAGGAATCTCCATACTGTTTACCATAGTAGTTGCACCAAATTACATTCCTACCAACAGTGCACGAGGGTCCCCTTCTCTCCACACCCTTGCCAACACTTGTTTTTTCTAGTCTTTTTGACAATAGCCATTCTAACAGGTGTGAGGTCATATTTCATTGTAATTCTGATTCGCATTTCTCTGATAATTAATGATGTACAGCATCTTATCATGTACCTGTTGGCCATCTGTACATCTTCTTTGGAAAAATGTCTATTCAGATCTTCTGCCCATTTATTAATCAGATTGTTTGTTTGTTTATTTTCACTATTGAATTGTATGCATTCTTTATGTATTTTATATATTAGCCCCTTATCAGAAAAAATGATTTGCAAATATCTTCTCCTATTCAGTAGGATTTGTTGATGGTCTCTTTTGTTGTGCAGAGCTTTTTAGTTTGAGGTAGTCCCACTTGGTTTTTTGTTTTTGTTTGTTTGTTTGCTTGTTTTTGTTGCTTTTACTTATGATGTCAGATTCCAAAAAATTATCGCCAAGACCTATGTCAAGGAGCTTACCACCTATGTTTTTTTCTAGGACTTTTATGGTTCCAGGTCTTACATTCAAGTCTTAAATTTATTTTGGGTTAATTTTGGTGTACGCTGTAAGATAGTGATCCAGTTTTATTCTTTTGCATGTGGCTGCCCAATTTTCCCAACACCATTTATTGAGGAGACTGTCTTTTCCCCAATGTGTATTCTTGGCTCCTTTGTCGTACTAATTGACCATATACGTGTGGGTTTATTTCTGGGCTCTCTATTCTGTTCCATTGATCTATGTGTTTGTTTTTATGCCAATACCATACTGTTGTAATATAGTAATATAACTTTGTAATATAGTTTGAAATCAGGGAGCATGATGCCCCGGGTTTTGTTCTTCTTTCTCAAGATTGTTTTGGCTATTTGGCTATTCAGGGTCTTCTATGGTTGCATACAAATTTTAGGATTGTTTATTCTATTTCTGGTGAAAATGCCATTGGATTTTTTTTTTTTTTTTTTTTTTTTTTTTTGGCTGCACCGTGCAGCTTGTGGGATCTTAGTTCTCTGACCAGAGATCGAACTCAGGCCCCCTGCAGTGGAAGCACTGAGTCCCAACCAGTGGACTTCTAGGGAATTCCCTGTGCCATTGGAATTTTGATAGGGATTACATTGAATCTGTAGATTGCTTTGGGTAGTATGGACATTTTTTTTTAATATTTATTTATTTGGCTGTGCTGGGTCTTCACTGTGGCAGGCAGGATCTTTTAGTTGTAGCATGTGGGATCTAGTTCCCTGACCAGGGATCAAACCTGAGCCCCCTGCACTGGGAGCATGGAATCTTAACCACTGGACCACGAGGAAAGTCCCTAGTATAGACATATTAACAATATTAATTCTTCCAGTCCATGAGCACAGAATAGCTTTCCATCTATTTGTGTCTTCTTCAATTCCTTTCATTAACATCTTGTAGTTTTCAATATACAGTGGACTTTCACCTCCTTGGTTAAATTTATTCCTAGTTATTATATTCTTTTTGATACAATTGTAAATGTTATTGCGTTCTTTATTTCTGATAGTTCATCATGAATGTATAGAAATGCAACAGATTTCTGTATATTGATTTTGTATCCTGCCCTTTGACTGAATTCATTTATTAGTTCTAATAGGTTTTTTTGGTGGAATCTTTAGGGTTTTCTAAATGTAATACCATGTCATCTGCAAATAGTTAGTTTTACTTCTTCTTTTTCAATTTAGATGGCTTTTATTTCCTTTTCTTGCCTAATTGCTTTGGTAGGACTTCCAATACAGTGTTGAATAAAAGTGGTGAGAGTGGGTAAACTTGTCTTGTTCCTAAAGTTAGAGGAAAAGCTTTCATTGTTTCACCATTGAGGATGATGTTAGCTATGGGTTTGTCATACATGGCCTTTATCATGTTAAGTTACCTTCCTTCTATACAAGCTCTGTTGAGAGTATTTTTTATATAAATGTATATTAAATTTTGTTAAATGTTTTCTTCCGCATGTACTGAGATGATTATGTGCTTTTTATCCTTCATTTTATCCATGTGGTCTATCACATTGAATGATTTATGAATGTTGAATCATTTGTGAATGTTGTATTCCTGGGATAAATCCCACTTGATCATGATGTATGATCTTTTTAGTATATTGTTGAATTCTGTTTGCTAACATTTTGTGGAGGATTTTTGCATCAATGTTCCTCAAGGATATTGGCCTATAATTTTCTTTTCTTGTGGCATTCTTGTTTGGTTTTAGTATCAGTGTAATGCTGGCTCATAAAATGAGTTTGTAAGAGTTCCCCCTCTTCTATTTTTTGGAAAAGTTTGAGAAGGATTTGTATTAATTCTTCTTTGAATGTTTGGTAGAATTCACCAGCAAAGTCATCTGTTCCTGGACTTTCATTTGTTGGAAGGTTTTTGATTACTGATTTAATCTCCTTAATAGTAATCAGTATGTTCAGATTTTCTGTTTCATCATGATTCAGTTTTAACAGGTTGTATGTTTCTAAGAATTTATCCATTTCTTCTAGGTTGTCCAATTTTTTTGGTATATAATTGTTCATAGCAGTCTCTTATGATCCTGTGTATTTCTGTGGTATGAGCTGTAACAACTCTTTCATTTCTGATTTTATTTGCATCCTCTCTTTTTCTTGGTGAGTCTAGCTAAAGGTTTGTCAATTTTGTTTATCTTTTCAAAGAACTAGCTCTTAGTTTCATTTCTCTTTTCTATTGTCTTTTTAGTCTCTATATCATTTATTGCTTCTCTAACCTTTTTATTTTCTTCCTTCTACTAGCCTGGAACATCATTTGTTCCTCTTTTTCTAGTTTCTTGAGGTATAAAGCTAGGTTGTTTATTTGAGACTTGTTTCTTCTTTTAATATTTATTTTATTTATATACTTATTTATTTGATTTTGGCTGCAACGGGTCTCAGTGTGGCAAGCAGGATCTTCACTGAAGTATGCAGGATCTTTTGTTGCAGCACACAGGCTTCTCTCTAGTTGTGGCGTGCAGGATTTCTCTTCTCTAGTTGAGGCACACAGGCTCCAGGGTGCATGGGCTCTGCAATTTGCAGCACACAGCCACTCTAGTTGAGGTGCGCAGGCTTAGCTGTCCCGTGGCATGTGGGATCTTAGTTCCCTGACCAGGGATCGAACCCACATCCCCTGCACTGGAAGAGGGATTCTTTACCACTGGACCACCACAGAAGTCCCAAGACTTGGCTTGTTTCTTGATGCAGGCATTTATGAACTTCCCTCTTAGAAATGCTTTTGCTGCGTCCCATTAATTTTGGTGTTACATTTCTATTTTCATTTGTTTCAAGGTATTTTTTTTACTTCTCTTTTTATTTCCTTGACCCATTGGTTGTTCAGTAACATGTTGTTTAATCTTCACGTATTTGTGAGTTTTCTTTGTGTAATTAATTTCTAATTTCATACAATTGTGGTTGGAAAACATACTTGATATGATTTCACTTCTCTTAAACTTATTAGACTTGTTTTGTGACCCAACATATGATCTGGGAAAATGTTCCATGTGCACTTGAGAATAATGTGTACTGTGTTGCTTTTCATGTTCTATAAATATCTGTTAAGTCCATCTGATCTAATGTGCTGTTTAATGGCAATGTTTCCTTATTGATTTTCTGACTGGATGATTTATCTATCAATGTAAGTGAGGTATTAAATTCCCCTACTATTATTGTATTGCTTTCTATTTCTCCCTCTAGGTCTGTGCTCGGTTTTTGCTTTGTGGTTACCATGAGACTTACATATAACAACTTATATCTATAACAACCTATTTTACGTTGACAGCAAGTATGATCCCATTGTAAAGCTCAATGTCATTACCGCCCCCCCCCCATGTTTTATGTTTTTGATGTCACGTTTTACATCTTTTATCTTATGTATCCCTTAACTAATTATTGTCATCATAGTTATTTTTTCTACTTTTATCTTTTAACCTTCATACTAGCTTTATAAGTGATTAATCCACTACCTTTAGTATATATTTACTTTTCCAGTGAGATTAATTCTTTCCTACATGTTCTTGTTACTAATTATTGCCTTTTCTTTTCAGCTTAAAGAAGTCCCTTTAACATTTCTTGTAAGGCCAATTTAGTGGTGATGAACTCCTTTAGCTTTTGCTTATCTGGAAGACTCTCTCTCCTTCATTTCTGAATAACTTTTCTGGATAGAGTATTCTTGGTTGGAAGTTTTTTTCTTTCAGCACTTTGAATACATGGCACCACTTCCGTCAGGTCTGCAAAGTTTCTGCTGAAAAATCTGCTCATAGCCTTCTGAGAGTTCCTTTGTATGTAACTATTTGTCTTTTCTCTTGTTGTTTTTGAGATTCTCTCCTTGTCTTTAACTTTCAACATTTTAATTATAATGTATCTTAGTGTGGGTCTCTTTGAGTTCCTTTTATTTGGAACTCTCTAAACTTCATGGATCTGGATGTCTGTTTCTTTCCCCAGGTTAGGGAAGTTTTCAGACATTATCTTTTCAAATAAGATTCCTGCCCCTTTCTTTCTCTCATCTCCTTGGAGCCCTACAGTGCAAATGTTAGTCCATTTGATGTTGTCCTATAAGTCTCTTAAGCTATCTTCATTTTTTTCATTCTTTTTTCTTTTTTTCTGCTCTGATTGATGAGTTCCATTGACTTTTCTTTGAGTTGAATGAGGCTTCCTTCTGGTTAATCTAGCATGTTGTTGAACCCCTCTGGTGTGTTTTTCAGTTTAGTTATTGTATTCTTCAGCTCTGTGACTTTTATTTGGTACTTTCTTATATTTTTCCATCTCTTCGTTGAAGTTCTCACTATGTTCATTTGTTCTTCTCCCCAGCTCGGTGAGCATCTTTATGATCATCACTGTGAACATTTTATCAGGTAAGTTACTTATCCACATTTCATTAAGAGTTTCTCCTAAGGATTTATCTTGTTCTTTTGTTTGGAACGTATTCCCATTTCTTCATTGTATTGACTTTCTGTATTGGTTTCTAATCAGTAGATGAAAAAAAATACCTCTTCCAGTCTTGAAGGAGTGGCCTTGTGTAGGAGATGAACCTTGTCATTCAAACCTGCCTCACTCTTGGTTGTCTCTCAAACCTATTTTTATTATATTTTGACAGCTCCCAATCGCTGATGTTGTGCCAAGACCTGTCAGTGTGCCAAAGGCGAGAAACTCAGACCTAGATTCAGGCTGACTGAAATCCAGACCCTCAGGCATCGGCTTTTAAAAGTATGCAAACAGGGACTTCCCTGGTGGTCCAGTGGTAAAGAACCTGCTTTACAATGCAAGGGACACAGGTTTGATCCCTAGTCAGGAAACTAAGATCCCACATGCCACAGGGCAACTAAGCCCACGCGCCACAACTGCTGAGCTCGCATGCGTCATCTAGACCCTACATGCCACAAACTACAGAGCCCATGTGCTCTGGAACCTGCACGCCACAACTAGAGAGCCCATGCACCCTAGAGACTGTGTGCCACAACTAGAGAAGAGAAAACCCACATGCCACAACTACAGAGAAGCCCGTGCACCACAATGAAGCACCTGCGCGCTGCAACGAAAGATCCCACATGCCTCAATGAAGATCCTGCATGCTGCAACTAAGACCCAATGCAGCCAAAAATAAAATTAAGTAAATAAATAAATCTTTAAAAAAAAAAAGTATGCAAACATACACAGTCCTGTGGGACCGCAGGCATAAGCCCCACTAGCCACCAGAGCCAGGAAACCTGGAGGTGTCCCCTGGAGGTATAGCAGTTGCAAAAATCAGGGCTCCAGATGAGTGTATAAGCTCTCTTCTGGATGATACTAGCGAACTGGAGGAAGGCAGAGGACAGTGCCAAGATGGCATCCACAGTCTACATTCCTTGAGAGCAGTTTCATAGGCCATTAGTGTGTGCCAAACCTGAAGGCTGCCCCCTAGGCTGAAACTCCAGGACAAGAAAAAACACCTTCTTTGCAGAAAGACTATGTGCCTCAGTCCATTGTCTGTGCAGTGCCCTGGGGGTAGTAGTCTGCCAAGTATCATTTCTCCAATGCCACAGCCTCAATTTTGTGGTCAACAGTTAGAGTGGTTCTTCTAGGCTGGGCTGATCTCAGGTGGGCTCCTTCATGTGTCCATAATCATCTTATGAATTGGTTGGGTCTGGCTGCTTTGTGGTGGTGTTGTCTAAGATAGATGGGATTCCTGTCTCCCCTTTCCATATGGTCTCCCATCTACAGCATGCTAGTGAGAGTTTGTTCCCATGATAATTTAAGGGTTCCAAGAAGGTAAGCAGAATTGTGGAAAACTTCTTTCGCCTTCTGCCACAGTCTACTGTCCAAAGCAAGTCACAAGGTCGGTCCAGATTCAATGGTTGGAGATACAAGCTCCATGTCTTGATGGAAGGGGAAGAATCTGTGATTGTTTTTGCAATGTGCCATATGATAAAAAAAATTAATAAAAGAAGAAATAGAAACTAAAAGAGTTCAGTATGCAGAAACAACTGGCAAATTTGAAAAACAGAATCTTCCTCAAGTGTCAGAGTAGAAGACAAGGGATCCAAATACCTCATTCATCATTAGGTTCTTCCCTAAATTCACAGACTCTATTTTCAGGATTATCCTCCAATTTCAGCCAAAGCACTACATCTCCCATGGATACTTTTGCTTCTGAGATTTCTTTTGTCTAGAATTTATTTCCCTCCCTTTCTACCAAACTGATCAATACTTCCTTTCAAAATTCTATTTATTCCAAATATCTCTTCTTCCATGAAAAGTAATAACAATGGTAATAATATTTAATACTGGTAATAATATTTATGATTCCTTAGCATATGCCAGCCACTGTTCTAAGTATCCCTCTTATTCCTACATCCCCCCAAATACCATTAAAGAGGAAAACCCAGGTCTCTCTGACTCAAAATTAATGCTCTTAATCTTAGCATTAACTACTCTCTAAAGTATTATTTCTTAGTGACCCTAAACAGGTGTGATTTCTCTCAGTTTTGGCTTTGTATTTATCTTTAAAGCATATTGACAGTAGCAAGTATTGGTGAAGATGTAGAGTGATGGCAATACTCAGTCACTGCTGGTGGAGCTGTAAACCTGTACAACCACTTTGGAAGACAGTTCGCAATTCTAAGGTGAAGGTACACGAGCCCTATGACTAGAAATTCAAATACTAGGATGTACCAAATGAATTTATGCCACATACACCAAGAAACAGATCCAAGAATGTCCGCAGCATTAAAGCAACAAAGACCCAATGCAACTAAAAGTAAATTAAAAAAAAAAAAAAAAAAAAACATAAGGAGGATGTTACCATAATAATTAGTAGAGTAGTTTCCTTCATATGGGAGAGAAAAAGTAATAATTAAGAGGAAGCATTTGGGGACCTTCTAGGTTCCAGAAATGTCTTATTTCATAGCCTTGCTGGTGACTTCATGAGCATTCACTAAACGATAATCCATTACACTGTACAGTTTTATTTTCTGCACATCCCTAAATGCATGTTATAATTCACAATAAAGACATTTAAAGAAAAAATAACAAAGGGATTTCATTAACTCCTATGACATGAAGGCCATAGGTAAGTAGTTTACCACTTACCTATGGCAGGTGTGTGTAAAGGAGAGAGGAAATGAAGAAGAGGAAGATAAGTAGAAATTCAGACCACAGGATCATTCTAAGAAGCTTTGGCCAGGCCAACAGGGAGTCCTCAAGCCAAAGTCACCCTATAGAGGAATCCTGCTTCTTGCAGGAATTGACCTGCCTTAGTGTCCCTGGCATGCTGTCATGGGCGGAGGGCAGCTTGTGGAAAGTGTGACCTTTGGAGAAATGCAACGATGGATTCAGAGGCCAGCAGCTGGGGCTATCCACAAATTACATACTCCACAGCAGGAGATCTGAGCAGCACATTTCCAAGGCTGTTGCATCTACTAAAGCGATGTAAATTGTGAAAACTCCAAAATAGCAATGCAAATAAATGACACAAAACAATTTGAATTGCAAAATTACTAACTTAATGTTATATTAATAAATTTTTATGATCATTCTACTCAGGAAATCCTTGAATATTTATGAAATGGTATGGAACACTATTTTTCTACTTTGAAGACTAGGGAAACAAGACTTCAGACCCACTCAAATCTACCTGAGAGTAACAACTAATAAACAAGGCGATTTCAATTCTTAAAGCCCCAAGAAGCCGTTGAGCACTTCTATTAAAAGCATTTGGGGGACTTCCGTGGTGGCACAGTGTCTAAGAATCTGCCTGCCAATGCAGGGGACACGGGTTTGAGCCCTGGTCCAGGAAGATCCCATGTGCCACGGAGCAACCAAGCCCGTGCGCCACAACTACTGAACCTGCACTCTAGAGCCCGCGAGCCACAACTACTGAGCCCATGTGCCACAACTACTGAAGCCCGCATGCCTAAAGCCCGTGCTCCGCAACAAGAGAAGCCACCGCAGTGAGAAGCCCGCGTACCGCAATAAAGAGTAGCCCCACTCTCCACAATTAGAGAAAGCCCACGTGCAGCAACAAAGACCCAATGCAGCCACAAATAAATAAGTAAAAAGAAGCAATGGGATAATTTTAAAAAAAAAAGCATTTGGCTTTGTCTTTCAACACTCGTAACCAAGGTGATAGAGAAAATTCTAGCAAGCAGGAATGTGTAATTTTTTATAGGTGTCCTGGCCTAGCGTCTGAACAGTCTAGAGAAATGTGACTTTTAATTAAATGCATTTCACTTGAATTTGCCAGACTGTAACAGAAAGTAAACAAGCTATCAAGCCAATCCCATGTGATTTAATGTTGATAATAGAGTGTGAAGAAAATACCAGTTCTACAAATGCTTCCAGGGGTCCCCAGCCCCTTTGCTAGGAGCAGAGGAGGAAAAGGGCAGGCACTCGTGTTTCCCATTTAAACGGTTTCTCTGAAATATTATATCTTCTCCTTGTGTTTTTCATACCATGATTCTGCTATTTGGAATTCACATTTAAGAGTAGATTAGGAACTGTCAACACATAAAGGAAATCAATAATGGAGGAAATTGAGAAAACTGGGTGTGTGTTTCTTAAGGTTGTTTTCAGAGACAATGGAGATGCCATCATTTTTAAATGTAGTTACATGTGCTATCAATAAAATGGCAGTATTCCCCTTTTCAAGTAAATGAAGTGAAACACTGAACCACTGAATTTGTAACCAAGTGAAACAAATCAGGATTCTTGTCCCATTAGGGAGAGAATGAGTTCATTTGCACTTATTTTATTACGCGGGAACATCTCTTTCATAACTGTGAGTATGGGAAGAAGGGTGTGCACAGATGTTGGAAATCCAAAAGGGCAGCTGTGGATTGGGTGAAGCCCCTCACCCTGCACTGTGGAGCATGAAGGAAACTGGTCCTTCCCTCCCTCCCATCATCTTCATGTCTGCCCTGGCAGCCATGGCACGAGTGACTCAGTCAGGTTCAGGCCATCTACAGCTTTTGTGCAAGATTCTGAATTTTGAATAAGTATCACAAAGAAAACAGGACAGTTAGACTCCACTCACAGTTACAGAAATAGTGACAGTTTCTGTAGCAAAGCCACAGTTTCTTAGCCAGACGTCTGCTGTGCTGCCTTCCTTTCTGACTCTCTAAAGTTGCCCTGCTTCCTGGCTTTTTGTCAAACGTTTCCCCGTCTCTCAATGATTCTTGGAACTTTCAACATATTTCTAACAAGATTTCTTTTTGCTTATGATGACTACAATAGCCGTTTTGCAATAAAAGGCAACCAAACCAATGACATCAGCCAGAGATTCTAATCTCAGTGGCGATCAGAGAGCTAAGCAGGAACATGAGGTAAGAATTTAGTCACAGAGAGTTAAAGGAAAACAGTGAGCAGACACGTTGCTTGGGGCTTTCCTGGGGCAGCTGATTACGAACGCTTCAACAGCTAATACCCTTGCCATCAGCTGGTGAGGATGGGGGACCCTGTGGAACCCCTGCTCTGGTAAAGTGCATCTCAGAAAATGGCTACTTTGCAATCTGCCAGGACCAAGCCAGCATGTGCCAGTCCCCATGAGAACAGACCAGAGAAAGCAGGCACTGAGGGGATGGGAACACAGGGAATGCACGTGGATCTAATCATTGGTTAAAACTCCAGAGCTGGCACAACTTGGTAAGGTCAAGAATATCCATGGAAGAGTCTTTCTCCACTAAGTGTTGGGGGCAGGGGAGGGGGGCAGCACCTCTTCCTTTGAAACAAGCAGAACTTGGAAAGATGGAGAAAGAGGCTGTAAAGTTGGAGATAGGACTATGTGAGATAAATTATATTGGTGGCTTCTATTTTCTATGTGAAGCAGGCAGCCAGGACATGTTAAGAATGAGGGAGTGAGAAAATGGACAGAGGTTTAAAGAGTAGGTAAATATTTTGAATGGGCAACATCAGGGAAAAGTATGGGGAAAAAAATAAAAAACATTAAATGGTACTTAGGTCCGGATGAATTGAAAATAACAAACTTAAATGGATTCAGTCTAAGTACTTTTTCTCCAGCAATGCCTTGCCCAGAAGTACTGGCTGTAAAAATAACGATCAGTTCACTCAAAAGCTAAGAACTATTAAAAATTAGTAGAAGGCCAAAGGGGAGAGAGAAGGAGAGAAGTAGGGTGCTGATAAGAGGGTAATAAATAGGGACGTGGAAACATAGGTTCTGGGCCAGTTCATGAAGGAAAGTGAAACTGAGAAGGAACTGAATAAATGGGAAATCAGGAAAGAAGCCAGAGCTGAAAGGGTATGATGAGGTGGAAAACAGGATTAGTTGAAAGGAAGGAAGTGGGACAGGTGGGAGAAGTTACAGGGGTAGAACTTCATGGGTCAAAAAACTGAATAGCAAATAAGATAATGTAACTTCAGAAGTGAGTGCTGGGGAAGAATGGAGGTAAAGGTCATCAGAGTAGGGATCCACGATCCGTGATGTAAGGATGCTGGATGCTTCACAGGAGGATTAATTTAAAGTTACCCAGGACGATGGCGGGATTTCAGTAAAGAAGACACATCCATCAGGTGTCAATTTCCTAAGTAAGTATAGAACAATGACCTAAGAGTCAGGGGATGAGTGGGGAAGAAAGCAGCAGAGCTGAGATGCATGGTTCTAAGAGGAGGAATGACATAGCACAATAAAGTAGAAAAGGGATGCAAAAAAAAATTTTAAACATTTTGGTTTAAAGAAATGTTTTAATTATCATAACTGGAAGGCCAGAGGTGAGATGGGCTTCAGGGGTGGTTGTTTCCAAGGCTCAGCCATGACATCAAGACTTTGGTTCTTTCTGTCTTTATTCTCAGCCCAGAGCTTTAACCTGACTTAGCTTTGAAGACTTAAGATGACTTCCAGTACATTCCTAGCTATGTGCTCCCTGCTCACAATCAGCCAGAGATAAAGAGACTGATTTCTCATCCAACACTTTCAAAAGGAAGAGAGAACCTTCCGAAACACCTCCTGGAAACATCTTCTTGCATCTCATTGACTAGAATGGGGTCACATACCACTTGTAAACCAGTCACTAGCAAGAAAACAGCACTTCTTTCAGACAAGACATGCCCAATTCTTCGGCTGAGGTCAACTCTCCTTATGGCATTTTTGTTTCTCAGTAGAATAGAAGGGACTTCCCTGGTGGCACAGTGGTTGAGAATCTGCCTGCCAATGCAGGGGACACAGGTTTGATCCCTGGTCCAGGAAGACCCCACATGCTGCCAAGCAACTAAGCCCGTGAGCCACAATTACCGAGCCTGCACTCTAGAGCCCGCGAGCCACAACTACTGAGCCCATGCGCCACAACTACTGAAGCCTGCGCACCTACAGCCTGTGCTCCACAACAAGAGAAGCCACTGCAATGAGAAGCCCACGCACCGCAACGAAGAGTAGCCCCCGCTCGCCGCAACTAGAGAAAGCCCACATGAAGCAATGAAGACTCAAAGCAGCCAAAAATTTTAAAAATAATTAATTAATTAAATGAGTGATTTTTTTAAAAATTAATTAATTAATTAAATAGGAGCAGCTGTTGGGGAGTTTACCATGACCTCCCTTACTCACATGCATCTGTGACATTTCCTCAGCATCTTCCCTTAAATTAGTAGGTCCAGAATGGGTAGCAAACAATGACTTCAATTTTCTGAATAAGTTTTGGCTTGCTATTAAAGAATCAGGTTTGCATTGGTGCCACTTGACACGCTATTCAATTCATAATATTCACAAGGGGGACTTCCCTGGCAGTCCAGTGGTTAGGACTCCACACTTCCACTGCAAGGGGCTCAGAGTCGAACCCTGGTCGGGCATGCCATGTGGCACAGCCAAAAAAAAAAAAGGAATGGCATAATGTTCACATGGTACCAGAATCCTCACAATTGCAAATGAAGGCAAGTGCTGCAAGCACATTTTTTTCTGTCTTATAAAACTGCAGCAACCCTGTGGTCTCTTGCTGAGGCTCCAGGACAGTCTTCATGCTCCTTCCGCTAAGACCATAGAGATTCTCCTCCAGCTACACATCCTAAAGGTCATATTGCTCCAGAGTTAGGGCTCTAAGTCCTACCTGCTGAAGCTGGAGACCATGAATCGTACTTGGGCTGGTAAGTCTGGAAGTACTGACGGACTACTATAGCAGCACAGAGGCAATGCAGGCATACAGACAGGTGGGCAGGCTGACCAATGCCAATCAATAGAAATTCAAGACTTAACACTATCCTATTTAAAAACATTCAATGGCTTCCACACACAAAACAATGTCCCAACTCCTTAGAACTACATAAAGGACTATTTACATGCAGGCACAACCAATGGTACCAGCTTCATTGCCCAATTTACATTCCAACTACATTCTTGACATCCTTGAACACTCTTTGTTATCTCTATGTTTTTGAAGATTCTTCTACTAAGAATTCCTTCCCCTCCTTTGAGAGTTAATTGTCCATCATATGTTATTGGTACAACTCACTATGTTAACACACTTAGCCAAACTCCACAACAATGGCCAAACAGTTGATGTTTTAAAAGTTCAACATTTTCTGATTTTCTTATCTCAGTATTTAAAAAATTGTAAGTAGTTTAGTACATCTTTATGAATAAATCGCTGAATTGCTCATTTTCAGTAAGGAATCTCATGTCATGGAGCCATGACTTTAGATAGATGGAAATGATTGACACAGAGACAAGATGCTAAAGGAAGTGAAGCGAGGCAAAACAGTAGGGCAGGGTGGAAGTGTCAAAACTCATTGGCCAGTGTACATATTTAAAATGTGTGGACAGTTTTCCTGGAGGCAAACCCACTGGATGGCTTGCTTTGAAAACAACAGCATAAACCTCTTAAGCAATTGTTTTATGGTGTGTAACACAAGTATAAAACTGCTGCATTAGGACAACTAGTCACTGTGTTTACTTTGCTAATGAAACATAAATGATTTTTTTCTTTATAAGATGAGGAAATCTTAAATGCTGTTCCCAGGCTGAGAGAGCACTGAGTCAGTCATGCCCACAACATTCTTCTTCTGAGAGCACACAACTCCCATCTGACTGACAGCTGTTCTTATCTGGCCTTGTTCTTTCCAAATGACATCATCCCTTTCGCTATTAAGAAATGATGTGTATACAAAGCTACAGTAATCAAGACAGTATAGTAATGGCACAAAAACAGAAATATAGATCAATAGAACAGGATAGAAAGCCCAGAGATAAACCCAAGCAGCTGTGGTCAACTAATCTATGACAAAAGAAACAAGGATATACAATGGAGAAAAGACAGTCTCTTCAATAAGTGGTGCTGGTAAAACTGGACAGCTACACATAAAAGAATGAAATTAGAACACTCCCTAACACCATACACAAAAATAAACTCAAAATGGATTAGAGACCTAAATGTAAGGCCAGACACTATCAAACTCTTAGAGGAAAACACAGGCAGAACACTCTATGACATAAATCACAGCAAGGTCCTTTTTGACCCACCTCCTAGAGTAATGGAAATAAAAACAAAAATAAACAAATGGGACCTAATGAAACTTACAAGCTTTGCACAGCAAAGGAAACCATAAACAAGATGAAAATACAACCCTCAGAATGGGAGAAAGTATTTGCAAATGAAGCAACTGACAAAGGATTAATCTCCAAAATATACAAGCAGCTCATGCAGCTCAATATCAAAAAAAACCAAAAACCCAATACAAAAATGGGCAGAAGACCTAAACAGACATTTCTGCAAAGAAGATATACAGATTGCCAACAAACAAACAAAAGGATGCTCAACATCACTAATCATTAGAGAAATGCAAATCAAAACTACAATGAGGTATCACCTCACACTGGTCAGAATGGCCACCATCAAAAAATCTACAAACAATAAATGCTGGAGAGGGTGTGGAGAGAAGGGAACCCTCTTGCGCTGCTGGTGGGAATGTAAATTGATACAGCCAGTATGTAGAACAGTATGGAGGTTCCTTAAAAAACTAAAAATAGGGCTTCCCTGGTGGCGCAGTGGTTGAGAGTCCACCTGCCGATGCAGGGGACACGGGTTCGTGCCCCGGTCCAGGAAGATCCCACATGCCATGGAGCAGCTAGGCCCGTGAGCCATGGCCGCTGGGCCTGCGTGTCCGGAGCCTGTGCTCCGCAACGGGAGAGGCCACAACAGTGAGAGGCCCACATACATAAATAAATAAATAAATAAATAAATAAATAAACTAAAAATAGAACTACCATACAACCCAGTAATCCCACTACTGGGCATATACCCTGAGAAAACCATAATTCAAAAAGAGTCATGTACCACAATGTTCATTGCAGCTCTATTTACAATAGCCAGGACATGGAAGCAAACTAAGTGTCCATCAACAGATGAATGGATAATGAAGATGTGTCACATATATACAATGGAATATTACTCAGCCATAAAAAGAAACTAAATTGAGTTATTTGTAGTGAGGTGGATGGACCTAGAGACTGTCATACAGAATGAAGTCAGAAGAGAAAAATAAATACCGTATGCTAACACATATATGTATAATCTAAAAGAAAAACTGTTTCTGAAGAACCTAGGGGCAGGACAGGAATAAAGACGCAGACATAGAGAATGGAATTGAGGACACGGGTAAGGGTAAGGGTAAGCTGGGACGAAGTGAGAGAGTGGCATGGACTTATATATACTACTAAATGTAAAATAGATAGCTAGTGGGAAGCAGCCACATAGCACAGGGAGATAAGCTCGGTGCTTTGTGACCACCTAGAGGGGTGGGATAGGGAGGGTGGGAGGGAGACGCAAGAGGGAGGAGATATGGGGATATATGTATATGTATAGCTGATCCACTTTGTTATAAAGCAGAAACTAACACACCATTGTAAAGCAATTATACTCCAATAAAGATGTTAAAAAAAAAAAGAAATGACATGTACTTTAGCTTTACCGCTGAAGTAAGGTTCACTGCTATATTTAAAGATCATGTGACAAATAAATGCAAAATGTAAAGCTGTCTCCCTATTCCGTTCCAAATCCCAGCTTCAGGGACTTCCCTCAAGGTCCAGTGGTTGAGACTCCATGCTCGCAGTGCAGGGGGCCCGGATTTGATCCCTGGTCAGGGAACTAGATCCCACATGCGTGCCACAACTAAGAGTTGGCATGCCACAACTAAGGAGCCCACCTGCCGCAACTAAGACCCAGCACAACCAAATAATAATAAATAAATAATGAAAACAACAACAATAAATCCCAGCATTAAATAACTGATAGGCCAGAGAGAAAAAGGAAGAACAAACAGTTAGTGAGTCCATATTACGTACCAAGCAAGGCTTCTAGATTGTAACTTCCCCAGAGTTGAGATTGTATCTTAGTCATCTCTATTGTGCTAATACCTAGCACAGCTCCTGGCACCTATGCAGTTGCTCAATAAACATTTATTTACTGAAACAATCTAAATCCATTCTAGATGTTGTCCTATTTAATCCTCAAAACCACCCTCTGAATTTGGAAGTATTCTCTTCATTTAATAAAGAGATTAAGTAATTGGTCCAAGGTCACACTGAAAGGCCTGATTACAAACCAAGAATGTAAGATTAGAAAGTCATGTAGAAAAATGCAACTTTTAATAGATGAAACAAAATATTCAGTGAATTTAAGTGACTGTCTCCACAGACCACTTAAATTAAACCAAATGACACATCACTATAAACATGAAAATCAAGACAAACACATGAACTTAAGCTTAAAATATTCTAAACAATGAGTTTGCCCATTCATATTCTAATTTATAGGATGCAATTTGACAATCTGAGTATTCCTGCAATGTGGCCAGAACAAAAATGACTAAACAATAGACTCTGCCCATGAAGGTACAACAGAAACAGAAATAGTATAATAAAACAGACCCTATGCTTTTACAGAGTTATGAGACAGGCATTGCGGGGACACCAAGGACAGAACAAATAACTCCACACTAAAGAGGAAAAAGACTAAGGATATTGTTAAAGAAACATTGAAGGAGCAAAGAACAGTCACAAAAGATCTGGCATGGAAAGAAAATCATGAGGAACTCCATAGGGTGACTGCTTAGACTATGTCGGAGGAAATGGCAGGATATAATATTGGGAATGCAGGTTGCTATCATATGTGAAGAGTTCTGCACACGTCCATTTGCTCAAGGGATAAGGATGATTCTCTGAAATGTTTTACGCCAAGTACCCAGAGGAAGACTCATTCCTGTGTGTTGGTTGACTCATGGCATCAGTATTTATCTCTTACCAGATAACTAAATTACCTGGGCTCTTTTTCAACCTCCTGGTTTCCCTCCCTGTCTTTGATCATTCTGGAAGAAAAAATAGTCCAGTAATTGAATCTTGATCCAAATTCACAACTGATTATCTCATAACTCGCAATTTCAGTAGTATAAAAGCATTATATTCCCCTAGTATTGCAACAAGGTAAGAGTTTCCTCTTCTGAATGAAACTACCTTCTTTCCATGGTAGAGAGAAAGACTTGGTATAAAAGAACTTGATTTAAAAGAACACAGATGGAACAGTTTACATAAAGCATATGGGTCAACAAGATGGGTGGATAGGTTAGAACACTAAAGCATAATTAAAACAGCTTAGGCAATTGTTTTTAAACGGACTTTTGAGAAATCATATGAGATTTCACATTAACGATGTTCATGTGCCTTTAAGAGCATTGCTCTAATCAGTAATTATTTTTGAATAAGTAATATAAATTATAGTGTTGCCTAATATTTGAGAGGCTCTTGTGCCAAATACTCCCACCACATAGCTTTCCTACGAGCATGGAAATCCCACAAGCCTGTGTGTACCTAACAATGGCATGTGTACATGACATCATGATTTCACTTACCAAGGGACAAAATGAGCCACATCAGAATCTGCTTCATCTCATGGAAGCCAAACAACCTGTCAATTTCAAAATTATAGATTCAGTTTATTTCACTGAGGGTTCATAGGCTAAAAATGCGTCTTCTATTCTATTTTATTGAAGCAAGGAAAGACTAATGTCTTCTGCTCAGTGTACCTCCAAACCTGCTTTTTCATCTTGAGGAACTTGTGTTACTTCAAAACAGCAGAACAATTCTTTCTGCTACAACTTTTTCTTGAGTCATGGCTATGATTCTAGGATTCCATTTCCTGATGTTGTTCACTTCCTCTCTCAGGCAGGCCCTTCTGAGTTTCACTCATTTCACTTGCTTCATAAGTTGATTCAGGTAGACTCTGCTTTCCTTTCCCTTTGCTTTCTGAGCCATATATTTCGTTTCCTAATACACTCCTCTAGATTTGGCCTTATGGAGTGTCTGCTGGTGAGAAATATAAATTTAACGACTTCTGGATTTACCAAAAGCATTCATCATCTAAGCAAATCATGTCCATCATTATTTCCTTTATTTGGATAATTACACCTAAAATTCATCCTCTCATCTGCCTAACATTTATCACAGACCTGATTTCTATTTACTATTGCCCTGGCTAGCTCCCCTTCAGTGTGCATCATCTCACCTTTCCTGGGAGTCTGAAGATTTTCTGAGCATACTCTCTAATGCCATGAACTTTACAAACTTTCTTACTCACCATAAATGTGTCATTTTGAAACTCACCTAATAGGGTCTGATGCATTCTGTGCACATTTCCAAGTCTTCCCCTCTCTCAAATCTGTCCACATTACCTAAGCCATCCTCATAGATAGCTTTTTCCACCTTTTAGGGCTCGTTATTATTTACCATCCAGACCCCCCGGAAGGCACATCTCAGTAATTCCTCTCCTTGTTCTGTCTGGTGACATCAGTGCAAAATGCTCTCTATAATCTTGCCTCTCTTCTACTACTAGAAATCTTTGGTCTTGTTCCTTTTTATTGTCCCATCTTTAAGAGTAGTTGGGCTGTCTTAAACAGAGAAAGAAATTTATTGGAAGGATATCAAGTTTTCCACATCCTCAGGAAGACTAGAGAACTATGTTCAGAATGGGCAAACAAAAACTAGGCTACACCACCAAAACCACAGCCAAAATTGTATCACAGAACAAGTTCAGCAAAAACATGGCCACATATCAGGGATTCAGATACCAAACAGATAAAAGAAAAATGTCCACTACATCTTGATTGTGGTCCTCTGCCTTACAGAATACCTAGTTGACCACATGTCTATATGCAGTACTATAATTGGGCTCCTTACATGGAATATGTCTTTTTTATCTTCCTTCACTAGCACTGCAGTTCCCAAACTATGCCTTGAGGTAACCCAGGAGACCCAACTCAGGAGACCCAACCAGGTATTTTAGATGAGATTGCGCTCATCCAGGGTGGTATGGCCATAGACAGAGGCAGGTGTGGCTAACAGGGTATTTTAAATTTTCAAGGACAACACAGTAGCACCTGTCAGACACTACTACTACCTCGAGGTGATTCACATTTTCATTAGATCATGCTACATTCCTTTCAAAGACATTTTTTTCTTTGCAAAGCTGGGCTTTCCATGGTTGCTGCAATAAAAAGCAAGTACCACTTGAAAATCAGTGGGTAACAGGAAATGAGAGTGGCAGTGTCCAGACATTCCAAGGTTAGTGAAGTTGGACTGTGCCCAAGAGGTACAAACATCCTGTTAGTAATTGTGTCTATTCAAGAATGAAACTTAACATTACTTTTTCTTTATGTATATATATTTGCTTTATAAATGGCTGCTTGGTTAAAACATAAATACTTATTAAGGTGTTTAAACCTAATAACTTAATAAATGGAACTGTTAGGTATTTCTTTTGGCCAAGGGGTGTTGTGGGAAAAAATTATTGAGACACTAATGGTACTGTGAACTAAAACAGTTTAGGAAACTCTGAACTAGTGCAATGTCTACTGGTTAAAAAAATAATTGCTTTATTCTTCACAACCTCACAACTGTTCACGAAAAGCCAGGACTGTCCTCTTCCAAGAAGAATAACAAGAGTAAAGTCGAGGATTAATAGAAAGACCATAGCCTCTCACTCATATGATAGGTGTCAACTGAATGATTTCCATCAGCAAACACAGCTGGGAGAGACCGAGGAGATGAAGGCACAGAGGAGTACACCAGCAGATGCTGAAAACCCCCAAGACATGGACAGATTCAGAAAACATCCCAGTCTTCTAGAAAAGGGATTCATGTGCCCACTACCTGACAGGATTGTACAGTATCAGTACTGTCATGTATATATGGTAGAGAGAGCTTGAAAAATTACTCTGACAGGTGGAGAAAATATGAGCATGATGGAGAAAACTTCCAAGTTTGGAGAGAAGAAACAGCTATCAAGAATATTAGCCTCTTGGGACTTCCCTGGTGGTCCAGTGGTAAAGAATCCACCTTACAATGCAGGGGACACGGGTTCAATCCCTGGTCAGGAAACTGGGATCCCACATGCCATGGGACCACTAGGTCCACACGCCACAACTACTGAGCTTGTGCACCTCAACTAGACAGCCCATGTGCCGCAAACTGCAGAACCCACATTCTCTGGAGCCGTGTGCCACAACTAGAGAGAAGCCCATGTGCCTCAATGAAAGATTCCACATGCCTCAACGAAGATCCCAAGTGCCACAACTAAGACCCAAAGCAGCCAAATATAAAAATAAATTTAATTTAATTTAAAAAAGAATATTAGCCTGTAAATGCAAATCAAATCTACAATGAGGTACCACCTCACACCAGTCAGAATGGCCATCATTAAAAACTCTACAAATAACAAATGCTGGAGATGGTGTGGAGAAAAGGGAACCCTCCTACACTGTTGGTAGGAATGGTGCAGCCACTATGGAGAACAGTGAGGGGGTTCCTCAGAAAACTAAAAATAGAACTACCATGTGACCCACCACCCCACTCCTGGGCATATACCTGGACAAAACTATAATTAAAAAAGATACATGTACCCCTATGTTCACAGCAGCACTAGTCACAATAGCCAAAACATGGAAACAACCTAAATGTCCATCAACAGATGAATGGATAAAGAAGATGTGGTACATATATACAATGGAATACTACTCAGCCATAAAAAAGAATAAAGTAATGCCATTTGCAGCAACATGGATGCAACTAGAGATTATCATACTAAGTGAGGTAAGTCAGAAAGAGAAAGGCAAATACAATATGATATCACTTATGTGTGACTCTAAAACAGCACAAATGAACCTATCTACAAAACAGAACAGACTCACAGACCTAGAGAACAGACTTGTGGTGGCCAAGGGGGAGGGGAGTGGGGGAGGGAAGGACTGGGAGTTTGGGATTAGCAGATGTAAACTATTCTATATAAGATGGATAAGCAACAAGGTCCTACTATATAGCACAGGGAACTATATTCAATATCCTGTGATAAACCATAATGGAAAAGAATATTAAAAAAAGAATGTCTGTATGTGTATAACTGACTCACTTTGCTGTACAACAGAGATTGGCACAACATTGTAAGTCAACTATACTTCAATAAAAAAATAAATAAAATAAAATAATATTATCTTCTAAAATGACCCCCAAATGATCCCTGCCTCTTGATATTTATACTCTCTTGTAGTCCCCTCCCCTGTAGTGTGGGCTGGACCTACTGACTCATACTAATGAATAGAATACAGCAGTGGATGCAACTTCTAATATTAGCTTACAAAAAGACTACTTCTGTCTTGCTCAGTCTCTTATTCTCTCAGTTGCTCTGATGGAAGCCAGCTGCCATGAACCAATCACTCATAATATGAGCTACTCTATGGAAGGTCCATGTGGCAAGGAACAGAGAGACCTCCAGCCAACAGCCAGTGAAAAATGGAGGACCTCAGTTCAACAACCCATGAGCAACTAAACATTGCCAAAAATCACATGAGTGACATTGGGAGTGGATCCTTCCCCAGTCAAACCTTCAGATAAGACTACAGTCCTACCAGACATCTTGACTGCAGCCTTATGAAGGATCATAAGGCAGAGATACAAGGTAATCTGCACCTGGATTCCTGTCCAACAAAAACTGTGAGACAATAAATGTTTGTTGGTTATTGGAGGAGATCAAGATGGCAGAGCAGGAGGACATGGAGCTCATATCACCCCATGAACACATCAAAAATATATCTACATGTGGAGTAATTCTCACTGAAACCAAACTGGAGACTGACAGAAAGACTCCTGTACAACCAAGGCTGTAAAGAAAGATCCACACGGAGTCAGGTAGGAAGGAAGAAAAGAGATCAGGTTGGGAACTGCACCCTTAGGAGAAGACACAGATGAGGAAGGGGATTACATGGGTTTAAAGACCTTCCCTGGGGAGTGAGCAGTTCAAACCACATATTGGGCACCCCACCAGGAAGACAAGTTCTCTTGGCTGGTTTGAAAACCAGTGGTAATAACAGGAGGGCTGTAAGAAACCTAGACTCCACTCATGAAGAGTGCACACACGCTTGCTTACCCACCGGAAGCAAAGTAGAGGAAGCAGATTGAAACTTCCCAGGACTCTGGCCATTTTCCCACTCCAGCACATGCCCCAGCACATGCCAAGCACCCACTCCCAGGCCCTCTTACTCTGGCACAGCTCCCCAGTAGACTGAAGGCTGCCATTGCCAAGGAGAGTGTGTAGTTGATGGGGGCAGAACCTGCTCAGACCCAGCATGGCATCTGAACAAGGGAGGGATGGCCATTGCTGTTGTTTGCAGAAGCAGCAGATCAGGAGCAGCGGGGAGCTCTGACTCGTGTGCCAGGACCACCCCAGCATGCACCCTGGCCCATGCTGAATGCCCACTCTGGCCCCTGTTGCTCTAGTGCTGCTCCCCTCTGAGGCAAATGTACCAATGCTTACAGGAGGGAGAGCTCACACTTAGAGGGAATGGGACTAGCTCAAACTTGACCTTCAGGGCTTCTGCCTCAGCACCTTGGGACCTGAGCACAACTCTGATATGATGGTGTCAGCCACTGGGCACAGGAGAAGCCCCGGCTCACACCTGGTTCTGACCCTAGTCCCTCCATCTCCAGTCCCACTTCCCATCAAGGTGCTAGCTACTAGCACACTCTTGGGGAAGATATGACATGCTCATTTCAGATCTAGCTCTCCTACCAAAGCCACTGAGCACACATAGACTGTATAGAGATGCTCCCACACAAGGATACCCCTTCAACACTGGGATAGGTAACTGTTTTGCCTAATTTCCTTGAGACAGAGAAAGTTAAGCAAAATGAGAAAACAGAGGAATTTGTTTCAAATGAAAGGACAACAACAACAAAAACCTTAAAAAGCAACTAATGAGACAGAGATAATTTACCAGATAAAGAGTCCAAAGCATTAGTAATAAGACAGCAAACTGAACTTGAGAAAAGAATAGATGAACACAGTGAGAATTTTAACAAGGAACTAGAAAATATAAAAAAGAACCAGTTAGAACTGAAGAATACAATAACTGAAATGAATTACACAATAGAAGGAATTAACACCAGACTAGGTGATACAGAAGAACACATAAGCACTCTGGAAGATAGAATAATGAAAATCATCCAATCAGAACAGCAAAAAGAAAAACAAATTTTAAAAATGAGGGCTTCCCTGGTGGTGCAGTGGCTGAGAGTCCACCTGCCGATGCAGGGGACACGGGTTCGTGCCCCAGTCCGGGAAGATCCCACATGCCGTGGAGCGGCTGGGCCCGTGAGCCATGGCCGCTGAGCCTGCGCGTCCGGAGCCTGTGCTCCACAACAGAAGAGGCCACAACAGTGAGAGGCCCGCATACCACACAAAATAAATAAATAAATAAATAAAAATAAAAATGAGAAAAGTTTTTTAAAATATGAGAAAAGTTTAAGGAAACTCTAAGACAATATCAAGTATACTAAAGTTCACATTATAGGGGTCCCAGAATGAGAAGAGAGAGAGAAAACAATCAAAATATATTCAATAAAATTATGGCTGAAAACTTCCCCCAAAAGGGAAATAGATATCCAGGTACAGAAAGCATAGAAAGTCCCAACAAGATTAACCCAAAGAGACCTACACAAGACATATCATAATTAAAATGGCAAAAGTTAAAGAGAGAATTCTAAAGGCAGCAAGGAAAAAACAAAAAGTCATATACAAGGGAACCCCCATAAGGCTAACAGCTGATTTTTCTGCAGAAAATTCACAAGCAAGGAGAGACTGTCATGATATATTTAAAGTGCTAGAAGGGAAAAACCTACAACCTGGAATAATTTACTCAATAAGATTATCATTTAGAATTGAAAGAGAGTTAAAGCACTTCTCAGACAAGCAAAAATTGAAAGAGTTCATCAATACTAAGCCAAACCTAAAAATAAATGTTAAAGGGTCTTTTCTAAGTGGAAAAGAAAAGGCCACAACAAGAAGAATTTATAGGAAAGGAAAAATCCCACTTGTAAAGGCAAATATATAGTAAAGACTGTGGATCAACCATTTAAATAATCTACTACAAAGATTAAAAGACAAAAATGGTAAAATCAACTATAACAATAATAAACAGTTAAGGGATAGACATGAAGATGTAAAACATAAGATCAAAAACACAAAATGTGAGAGAGGGGAGAAAAAATGTAGATCTTTTAGAATGTGATTGAACTTAAATGACTACCAGTTTAAAACAAGTAGATATAGTTATAGGTCAACATATATGAACCCCACGGTAACCGCAAATCAAAAACCCACAACAGACACACAAAAACTAAAGAGAAAGGAACACAAGCATGTCACTAAAGAAAATAATCAAACCACAAGGGAAGAAACTAAAAGAAGACGAAAAGAACAGAGAAGAACTACAAAAACAACCAGAAAACAAGTAACAAAATGGCAAGAAGTACATACCTATCAATAATCACTCTAAATGTCAATGAATCAAATGCTCCAATCAAAAGATATAGGGTAGCTGATTGATAGACCCATTGATATCATGTTTACAAAGGATTCACTTCAGAACTAAAGATACACACAGAATGAAGGAGATAGAAAAAGAAATTTCATGCAAATGGAAACATTGAGAAAGCTGATGTAGCAATACTCATATTAGAAAAAATAGACTTTAAAACAAAGTCTACCACAAAAGATAAAGAAGGGCATTAGAGAATGATAAAGAGATTAATACAAGAAGAGAATATTACACTCACTAATATATATGCACCCTAAGAGGAGCACTTAATTATATAAAGCAAATACTAACAGACATGGAGGGAGAAATGGACAATAACACAATATTAGTAGGGGGCTTTAACACCCCACTTACATCAATGGACAGGTCATCCAGACAGAAAATCAATAAGGCAATAATGGTCTTAAAGACATAATAGACCAGTTGGACTTAATGAATATCTACATGACATTCCATCCAAATCAGCAGAATACACATCCTTTTTAAGTGCACATGGAATGTTCTCCAGGATAGATCACATTCTAGGCCACAAAACAGGTCAACAAACTTAAGAGTTTAGAAATTATATCAAGCAATTTTTCCAACCACAAGGTATGAATCTAAAAATCAATTATAGGGGGACTTCCGGGAAGATGGCGGAAGAGTAAGACGCGGAGATCACCTTCCTCCCCACAGATACACCAGAAATACATCTACACGTGGAACAACTCCTACAGAGCACCTACTGAACACTGGCAGAAGACCTCAGACCTCCCAAAAGGCAAGGAACCCCCCACGTACCAGGTTAGGGCAAAAGAAAAAAATAAACAGAGACAAAAGGATAGGGACGGGTCCTGCACCAGCGGGAGAGAGCTGTGAAGGAGGAAAAGTGTCCACACACTAGGAAGCCCCTTCGCAGGCGGAGACTTCGGGTGGCGGAGTGGGAGAGCTTGGGAGCCGCGGAGGAGAGCACAGCAACAGGGATGCGGAGGGCAAAGCGGAGAGATTCCAGTGCAGAGGATCAGGGCCGACCGGCACTCACCAGCCGAGAGGCTTGTCTGCTCGCCCGCCGGGGTGGACGGGGCTGGGAGCTGAGGCTCCGGCTTCTGTCGGAGTGCCGGGAGAGGACTGAGGTTGGCGGCGTGAACACAGCCTGCAGGGCGTTAGTGCACCGCGGCTAGTCGAGAGGGAGTCCGGGCAAAAGTCTGGACCTGCCGAAGAGGCAAGAGACTTTTTCTTCCCTCTTTGTTTCCTGGTGCACGAGGAGAGGGGATTAAGAACGCTGCTTACGAGAGCTCCAGAGACGGGCGCGAGCCGCGGCTAAAAGTGCAGAGCCCAGAGACAGACATGAGACGCTAAGGCCGCTGCTGCCACGACCGAGAAGCCTGTGTGCGAACACAGGTCACTATCCACACCCCCTTCCGGGGAGCCTGTGCAGCCCGCCACTTCCAGGGTCCCGGGATCCAGGGACAACTCCCCCGGGAGAAAGCACGGCACGCCTCAAGCTAGCAACGTCACGCCAGCCTCTGCCGCCGCAGGCCCACCCACACTCCGTGACCCTCCCTACCCCCCCCCCCCCCCCCCCGGCCTGAGTGAGCCAGAGGCTCCGAATCAGCGGCTCCTTTAACCCCGTCCTGTCTGAGCAAAGAACAGACGCCCTCCGGCGACCTACACGCACAGGCGGGGCCAAATCCAAAGCTGAGCCCCTGGGAGCTGTGAGAACAAAGAGAAAGGGAAATCTCTCCCAGCAGCCTCAGAGGCAGCAGATTAAAGCTCCACAATCAACTTGATGTACCCTGCATCTGTGGAATACATGAATAGACAACGAATCATCCCAAATTAAGGAGCCCTGTGGATGAAAGGCTCTTGGTGCTGCAGCCAGGAGTTAGTGCTGTGCCTCTGAGGTGGGAGAGCCAACTTCAGGACACTGGTCCACAAGAGGTCTCCCAGCTGCACATAATATCAAACGGCAAAAATCTCCCAGAGATCTCCATCTCAACGCCAGCACCCAGCTTCACTCAAGGACCAGCAAGCTACAGTGCTGGACATCCTATGCCAAACAACTAGCAAGACAGGAACACAACCCCACCCATTAGCAGAGAGGCTGCCCAAAAGCATAATAAGTCTACAGACACCCCAAAACACACCACCAGACGTGGACCTGCCCACCAGAAAGACAAGATCCAGCCTCATCCACCAGAACACAGGCACTAGTACCCTCCACCAGGAAGCCTACACAACCCACTGAACCAACCTTAGCCACTGGGGACAGACACAAAAAACAACAGGAACTACGAACCTTCAGCCTGCAAAAAGGAGACCCCAAACACAGTAAGATAAGCAAAATGAAAAGACAGAAAAACACATAGCAGATGAAGGAGCAAGATAAAAACCCACCAGACCTAACAAATGAAGAGGAAATACGCAGTCTACCTGAAAAAGAATTCAGAATAATGATAGTAAAGATGATCCAAAATCTTGGAAATAGAATAGACAAAATGCAAGAATCAGTTAACAAGGATCTAGAAGAACTAAAGATGAAACAAACAATGATGAACAACACAATAAATGAAATGAAAAATACTCTAGATGGGATCAATAGCAGAATAACTGAGGCAGAAGAACGGATAAGTGACCTGGAAGATAAAATAGTGGAAATAACTACTGCAGAGCAGAATAAAGAAAAAAGAATGAAAAGAACTGAGGACAGTCTCAGAGACCTCTGGGACAACATTAAACGCACCAACATTCGAATTATAGGGGTTCCAGAAGAAGAAGAGAAAAAGAAAGGGACTGAGAAAATATTTGAAGAGATTATAGTTGAAAACTTCCCTAATATGGGAAAGGAAATAGTTAATCAAGTCCAGGAAGCACATAGAGTCCCAAACAGGATAAATCAAAGGAGAAATACGCCAAGACACATATTAAGCAAACTGTCAAAAATTAAATACAAAGAAAACATATTAAAAGCAGCAAGGGAAAAACAACAAATAACACACAAGGGAATCCCCATAAGGTTAACAGCTGATCTTTCAGCAGAAACTCTGCAAGCCAGAAGGGAGTGGCAGGACATATTGAAAGTGTTGAAGGAGAAAAACCTGCAACCAAGATTACTCTACCCAGCAAGGATCTCATTCAGATTTGATGGAGAAATTAAAACCTTTACAGACAAGCAAAAGCTGAGAGAGTTCAGCACCACCAAACCAGCTCTACAACTGCTAAAGTAACTTCTCTAGGCAAGAAACACAAAAGAAGGAAAAGACCTACAATAACGAACCCAAAACAATTAAGAAAATGGGAATGGGAACACACATATCAATAATTACCTTAAATGTAAATGGACTAAATGCTCCCACCAAAAGACACAGATTGGCTGAATGGATACAAAAACAAGACGCATATAATTGCTATCTACAAGAGACCCACTTCAGAGCTAGAGACACATACAGACTGAAAGTAAGGGGATGGAAAAAGATATTTCATGCAAATGGAAACCAAAAGAAAGCTGGAGTAGCAATTCTCATATCAGACAAAATAGACTTTAAAACAAAGACTATTAGAAGAGACAAAGAAGGACACTACATAATGATCAAGGGATCGATCCAAGAAGAAGATATAACAATTGTAAATATTTATGCACCCAACATAGGAGCACCTCAATACATAAGGCAAATACTGACAGCCATAAAAGGGGAAATCGACAGTAACACATTCATAGTAGGGGACTTTAACACCCCACTTTCACCAATGGACAAATCATCCAAAATGAAAATAAATAAGGAAACACAAGTTTTAAATGATACATTAAACAAGATGGACTTCATTGATATTTATAGGACATTCCATCCAAAAACAACAGAATACACATTTTTCTCAAGTGCTCATGGAACATTCTCCAGGATAGATCATATCTTGGGCCACAAATCAAGCCTTGGTAAATTTAAGAAAATTGAAATTGTATCAAGTATCTTTCCCGACCACAACGCTATGAGACTAGATATCAATTACAGGAAAAGATCTGTAAAAAATACAAACACATGGAGGCTAAACAATACACTACTTAATAACGAAGTGATCACTGAAGAAATCAAAGAGGAAATCAAAAAGTACCTAGAAACAAATGACAATGGAGACACAACGACCCAAAACCTATGGGATGCAGCAAAAGCAGTTCTAAGGGGGACGTTTATAGCAATACAATCTTACCTTAAGAAACAGGAAACATCTCGAATAAACAACCTAACCTTGCACCTAAAGCAATTAGAGAAAGAAGAACAAAAAAACCCCAAAGTTAGCAGAAGGAAAGAAATCATAAAAATCAGATCAGAAATAATTGAAAAAGAAATGAAGGAAACGATAGCAAAGATCAATAAAACTAAAAGCTGGTTCTTTGAAAGGATAAACAAAATTGATAAACCACTAGCCAGACTCATCAAGAAAAAAAGGGAGAAGACTCAAATCAATAGAATTAGAAATGAAAAAGGAGAAGTAACAACTGACACTGCAGAAATACAAAAGATCATGAGAGATTACTACAAGCAACTCTATGCTAATAAAATGGACAACCTGGAAGAAATGGACAAATTCTTAGAAAGACACAACCTGTCAAGACTGAATCAGGAAGAAATAGAAAATATGAACAGACCAATCACAAGCACTGAAATTGAAACTGTGATTAAAAATCTTCCAACAAGCAAAAGCCCAGGACCAGATGACTTCACAGGCGAATTCTATCAAACATTTAGAGAAGAGCTATCACCTATCCTTCTCAAACTCTTCCAAAATATAGCAGAGGGAGGAACACTCCCCAACTCATTCTATGAGGCCACCATCACCCTGATACCCAAACCAGACAAGGATGTCACAAAGAAAGAAAACTACAGGCCAATATCACTGATGAACATAGATGCAAAAATCCTCAACAAAATACTAGCAAACAGAATCCAACAGCACATTAAACGGATCATACACCATGATCAAGTGGGTTTTATTCCAGGAATGCTGGATTCTTCAATATATGCAAATCAATCAACGTGATACACCATATTAACAAATTGAAGCAGAAAAACCATATGATCATCTCAATAGATGCAGAGAAAGCTTTTGACAAAATTCAACACCCATTTATGATTAAAAAAACCCTGCAGAAAGTAGGCATAGAGGGAACTTTCCTCAACATAATAAAGGCCATATATGACAAACCCACAGCCAACATCGTCCTCAATGGTGAAAAACTGAAACCATGTCCACTAAGATCAGGAACAAGACAAGGTTGCCCACTCTCACCACTCTTATTCAACATAGTTTTGGAAGTTTTAGCCACAGCAATCAGAGAAGAAAAGGAAATAAAAGGAATTCAAATCGGAAAAGAAGAAGTAAAGTTGTCACTCGTTGCAGATGACATGATACTATACATAGAGAATCCTAAAGATGCTACCAGAAAACTACTAGAGCTAATCAATGAATTTGGTAAAGTAGCAGGATACAAAATTAATGCACAGAAATCTCTGGCATTCCTATACACTAAGGATGAAAAATCTGAAAGTGAAATCAAGAAAACACTCCCATTTACCATTGCAACAAAAAGAATAAAATATCTAGGAATAAACCTACCTAAAGAGACAAAAGACCTGTATGCAGAAAATTATAAGACACTGATGAAAGAAATTAAAGGTGATACAAATAGTTGGAGAGATATACCATGTTCTTGGATTGGAAGAATCAACATTGTGAAAATGACTCTACTACCCAAAGCAATCTACAGATTCAATGCAATCCCTATCAAACTACCACTGGCATTTTTCACAGAACTAGAACAAAAAATTTCACAATTTGTATGGAAACACAAAAGACCCCGAATAGCCAAAGTAATCTTGAGGATGAAAAAAGGATCTGGAGGAATCAGGCTTCCTAACTTCAGACTATACTACAAAGCTACAGTAATCAAGACAGTATGGTACTGGCACAAAAACAGAAAGATAGATCAATGGAACAGGATAGAAAGCCCAGAGATAAACCCACGCACATATGGTCACCTTATCTTTGACAAAGGAGGCAGGAATGTACAGTGGAGAAAGGACAGCCTATTCCATAAGTGGTGCTGGGAAAACTGGACAGCTACATGTAAAAGTATGAGATTAGATCACTCCCTAACACCATACACAAAAATAAGCTCAAAATGGATTAAAGACCTAAATGTAAGGCCAGAAACTATCAAACTCTTAGAGGAAAACATAGGCAGGACACTCTATGACATAAATCACAGCAAGGTCCTTTTTGACCCACCTCCTAGAGAAATGGAAATAAAAACAAAAGTAAACAAATGGGACCTAATGAAACTTAAAAGCTTTTGCGCAGCAAAGGAAACCATGAAGAAGACCAAAAGACAACCCTCAGAATGGGAGAAAATATTTGCAAATGAAGCAACTGACAAAGGATTAATCTCCAAAATTTATAAGCAGCTCATGCAGCTTAATAACAAAAAAACAAACAACCCAATCCAAAATGGGCAGAAGACCTAAATAGACATTTCTCCAAAGAAGATATACAGATTGCCAACAAACACATGAAAGAATGCTCAACATCACTAATCATTAGAGAAATGCAAAGCAAAACTACAATGAGATATCATCTCACACCAGTCAGAATGGCCATCATCAAAAAATCTAGAAACAATAAATGCTGGAGAGGGTGTGGAGAAAAGGGAACCCTCTTACACTGTTGGTGGGAATGTAAATTGATGAAGCCACTGTGGAGAACAGTATGGAGGTTCCTTAAAAAACTACAAATAGAACTACCATATGACCCAGCAATCCCACTACTGGGCATATACCCTGAGAAAACCATAATTGAAAAAGAGTCATGTACCAAAATGTTCATTGCAGCTCTATTTACAATAGCCCAGAGATGGAAACAACCTAAGTGTCCATCATCGGATGAATGGATAAAGAAGATGTGGCACATATATACAATGGAATATTACTCAGCCATAAAAAGAAACGAAATTGAGCTATTTGTAATGAGGTGGATAGACCTAGAGTCTGTCATACAGAGTGAAGTAAGTCAGAAAGAGAGAGACAAATACCGTATGCTAACACATATATATGGAATTTAAGAAAAAAAAAATGTCATGAAAAACCTAGGGGTGAAACAGGAATAAAGACACAGACTTACTAGAGAATGGACTTGAGGCTATGGGGAGGGGGAAGGGTAAACGGTGACAAAGCGAGAGAGAGGCATGGACATATATGCACTACCAAACGTAAGGCAGATAGCTAGTGGGAAGCAGCCACATAGCACAGGGAGATCAGCTCGGTGCTTTGTGACCACCTGGAGGGGTGGGATAGGGAGGGTGGGAGGGAGGGAGATGCAAGCGGGAAGAGATATGGAAAAAAATAAATAAATAAATAAAAATAAAAAAATAAAAAAAATAAAAATCAATTATAGGATGAAAAATGGGGAGACATGGAGACTAAACAACATGCTACTTAAAGACCAATGTGTTAATGAAGAAATCAAAGAGGAAATCAGAAAATACCTCAAGACAAATGAAAATAAAAACACAACTGTCTAAAATCTACGGGATTCTTGGGACTTCCCTGGTGGTCCAGTGGTTAAGACTTCGCCTTCCAATGCAGGGGGTGTGGGTTTGATGCCTGGCTAGGGAGCTAAGATCCCACATGTCTTGCAGCCAAAAAAACCAAAACATAAAACAGAAGCAATATTGTAACAAATTCAATGAAGACTTAAAAAAAAAAAAAATGGTTCACATCAAAAAAAAAAAAAATCTTTAAAAAAAAATCTATGGGATTCAGCCAAAGCAGTTCTAAGAGAGAAGCTGATATGGATACAGGCCCACAACAAGAAATAAAAAAAAAGTCTCAAATAAACAACCTAACCTACCATCTAAAGGAATTAGAAAAGAAGAACTAACAACTCCCAAAGTCAGCAGAGGGAAGGAAAAATAATAAAGATCAGAGAGGAAATAAAATAATGACCAAAAAATAATAATAGAAAAGATCAATGAAACCAAGATCTGGGTTTTTTTGAACAGATAAACAAAATTGATAAGTCTTTAGCCAGGCTCACCAAAAGACAAATGGTGAAGACCCAAATAAACAAAATAAGTAATGAAAGAGGAGAAATTACATCTGATATTACAGAGCTATAAAAAAAATCATAAGAGAATACAATGAATAGTTATATGCCAACAAATAGGACAACCTAGAAGAAATGGATACATTTCTAGAAACACACAATCTTCCAAGACTGAATCATGAAGAAATAGATAATCTGAACAGACTGATTCCAAGTAATAAAACTGAATTAGTAGGGGCTTCCCTGGCAGTCCAATGGTTAAGACTCCACATTTCCAATGCAGGGGACGTGGGTTCGATCTCTGGTTGGGGAACTAAGATCCCACATGCCGTGAAGCATGGCCAAAAATAAAACTGAATTAGTAATCAAAAAAATCCCAGCAAACCAAAGTCCAGGACTGGACAGTTTCACAGGGGCATTCTACCAAACATATAAAGAAGAGCTAATGCCTATCCTTCTCAAACTATTCCAAAAATTGAAGAGGAGGTAACACTCCCAAATTCATTCCTTGAGGTCATATTACCCTGATACAAAAACCAGACAAAGCCACTATTAAAAAGAAAATCACAGGCCAATATCTCTGATGAATATAGATGCAAAAATAATCAACAAAATATTAGCAGACTGAATTCAACAATATATAAAAAGAATCATACTCCTTGATCAAATGGGATTTATTCTAGGGATGCAATATCTGCAAATCAATCAATGGGATACACCATATTAACAAAAGGATAGATAAAAATCACATGATCATCTCATTAGATGCAGAAAAGGCATTTGACAAAATTCAACATCCATTTATGACATAAACTCTCATCAGAGTTGGTATAGAGGGAACGTACCTCAACATAATAAAGGTCATATATGACAAACCTACAGCTAACATCATACTCAATGGTGAAAAGCTGAAAGCTTTTCCTCTAAAACCAAGAGCAAGACAAGGATACCCACACTTGACACTTCCATTTAACATAGTATTGAAAGTCCTAGCCACAGCAATCAGACAAGAAAAAGAAATAAAAGCATCCAAATAGGAAAGGAAGAAGTAAAACTGTCCCTATTTGCAGATGACATGATACTATATATAGAAAATCCTAAACTCTCCACCAAAAAACTATTAGAATAAGTGAATTCAGTAAAGTTGCAGGATATAAGATTAATATACAATTAATATTTATTATTTTTAGCTTAAATTTTGGAGTAATTCTTATGCAGCAATAGATAAGTAACACAGAGACTAAAAGAAATATGACAACTAAATGCAATGGGTGACCCTAAATTGGATATTGGAGGCAAGGGAGGATGCTCTAAAGAACATTATTGAACAACTGGCAGAATCTGAATATTGAAAGTATATTAAGTCATAGCACTAAACTTCCTGAATATGATTGTTGGACTGTGGTTACGTGAAGGAATGTCCTTATTAAGAAATACACACTGAAGTATTTAGAAATAAAAGGACATGATATCTGTAACTAACTCTTACATGGTTCAGGGGAAAATTAATAATAATATATATTATAAATAGAGGCAGTGATAAGTAAATGTGGCAAACAGCTAATCTGTGAATCTGGATAAAAGATATTTAAGAATTTTTTGTAATTTTCTTGCAAGTCATCTGTAACTTTGAAAGTATTTTTTTAAAGGTTTTTTCTTAAAATGGTTAAAAGGAGCAATTGGTCATATGTAGTTTAGCCTAAAATGTGTTGTTTCAGTATTTCAAAATGTAATGACTTTTATTTTCCTTAGTAAGAAACAAGAGGTTTTTTGTCATTTAATAATGATAACCTTTCCCCCTTTGGGTGCTTTTAAAACCAAATACTAGCATAAATATATTGTGTAGAGTGTATTTTCAGGAAGGAATTAGATTTGGATAATTTAGATCAAAATGCTAACTTATAATCTTCCATATTTAAGTCCTATACTTATTCTGAACTAGAATGATTTGGACCAAGTAAGGAGACTTGAGAACAAATTGAAGGGTTAATACCCAACTCTAAAGCCTATCTGGTACAAAATGTCAAAATTTGACTTTGGTACCTTCCTGACATCTGTCATCAACTTCATGATGATCTCGATTGCTACCATACTCTTCCTTTTTCCTATGATTATCCAGGGATATTTTCTGTTAGAAAATTTCATATTACTTGAATTTTTTACATTTTAATTCTTCACATTTTAAAGCAAGCTTCATGGAAACAATGTAGTCACTGTCCCTCACACATCTCCATTCCTTTTTTCTCCTTTGTCATTCCACTTTCTTACTTTTACCTTCTTTGACCCCTGCTTTCCTTTCCCTTCATATCCTTCTCTACCTTTTTGACACCTTTCTTCCTGGTTCTCCATACTAGCCTCACCTTAGTCTCAGCTTTCATCATCTCATGCTTAGATCACTATAATCATCTCAAAACTGGTCTTCTACCTCTAGGCTCTCCCAACCACCCTATACGTACAGAAGTATTTATTTTTAGAAATCCAGAACTATACACTTCTATACTATATCTAGTTTAAACTTCCCAGGATGGTACTCAAGGTCCTCCAGGACTGGCACCAAATGACTCATACCAGCACCTTAGCTCCCACAATTTCCCAGCACAAAATCTCCTCCCCAGCCATCTAGGTCTTTTTGCTGTCATTTCCTTACCTCTAAGAGACCAAACCAGGTTTTTTCCTCGTTGAGTAACCTGAGAGAGCCTTGTTTCTCTCCCCTTTTACAGCCACCTGTCACTGACATATTTAGGACAAAGGCCAAGAGGTTTAGTTCTACCCAGGAGCAGACACCTAAGACGCCCTGGGCCAAATTGCTTTGGCCCATTTGACATTAGTGCCAGTAGTGTGAACAGCTGCATGAATATTGCAATGCTCCAGCTCCAGTGGGTGCTGTGGAGTTCTTTGGTGTATCCTTCAACACCATGGAAACTTACACAGTCTGACCAGGGCTATAGACTGAAGTGCAGGGGAGTTAATAAATGATGAGGGTTGGAAGTCAGTGGATAAATGCCCCAGCCTCCTCAACCTTCACTGAAACAATTCTGAGGCACATTCTGTGTGGTTCTACAGATGATCCCCAGAGTAAATGGGCCTCAGTTTCCCACAGTGATTTCCATCTGGGTAGCATACCCTTTATTGGCTTTTTTCCTTGTCCTACTCTGCCCACTCCCTCACTCTGTTTCCTGGGATCAATGTCATCGTCTTAGATAAATGCACTTGAACTAGCTACATCCAAGTCCTTGCTTAGGCTCTGCTTTTGCAGGAACCCAAGACACAAAACAATATTCATTATTCTTCTATTCCTTTATTAATAAAACCCCATGTTTTAGCTGCACCCATGGCCACTTAGTTATAGGTTACGTTTCTCCACCATCTTTGCAACTAAATACGTCTATATGACTTGTTGGCAATGGGCTATAAGAGAACTTATATGCCAAGTCTTGACACTAAAAGAAATACAGATGTGTTTTTCTTTCTCCTTTCCCTGTTTCTGATGGCTGAGATGCAGATACGATGGCAAGAGGTAGAACAGCCATTATGGACCCAGAGATAGAAGCTGTCTTTTAAGGATAGACTGATCTGCCCATCCCACTCTGTGATACTTCACTGTGATCTGATACAGGAGAGAAAAATAAACTTCTCTCTTCTTAAGTCAGGTATTATAGAGATCTCTGTTAAAGTAGCTTAGACAGTATCCTTATGAAGTTTAAGACTTTGGACAAAGTCACACAGCTTTTAAATAGGGATTCTACAACTCAAGCTCTTAGTAAGCCACTCATTTGTTGTGGCTATGTGACATCCCTCCTATGTGTCTATGTGATGGGACAGTAAAAAGACTGAGAAATATTGCATTACCTATGACACTTTCCAGAAGAGAAGATTTACCTCCCTTTTTCCCATGCAAAAGGGGAGGAGTGGTTCTGAGTCCCATCAAGAATACAAATAAGGCAGGTTCTCTTACAACGACCACCTAAGAGTTGCTCTGGAAGAAGCGACAACCTTGCCTCCTCCTCTCTGCCATCCGCTCAGCAGCCACAAAACAGCAACTATATGCCAGTGCATTTCCATTGATGCTGGCCAGGGTGGTGTCCAGATCGGCAATGCCGGCTGGGAGCTCTACTGCCTGGAACATGGCATCCAGCCCAATGGCCTGATGCCAAGTGACAAGACCATTGGGGGAGGAGATGACTCCTTCAACACCTTCTTCAGTGAGAAAACTGCTGGCAAGCATGTGCTCAGGGCCGTGTTTGTAGACCTGGAACCCACAGCCATTGATGAAGTTCTCACTGGCACCTACCCCCAGCTCCTCCACCCTGAGCAGCTCATCAGAGACAAGAAAGATGCTGCCAATTACTATGCCCGACATCACTACACAATTGGCAAGGAGGTCACTGACCTCAACTTGGACCGAATTTGGAAACTGGATGACCAATGCACAGGTCTTCAGGGCTTCTTGGTTTTCCACAGCTTTGGTGGGGGAACTGGTTCTAGGTTCACCTCCCTGCTGATGGAAGGTCCCTCTGTTGATTATGGCAAGAAGTCCAAGCTGGAGTTTTTCATTTACCCAGCCCCCCAGGTTTCCATAGCTGTACTTCAGCCCTACAACTCCAACCTCACTGCCCACACCTCCCTGGCGTACTCTAATTGTGCCTTCATGGTAGACAATGAGGACATCTATGACATCTGTCTTAGAAACCTTGATATTGAGCACCCAACATACTAACCTGAATAGGTTGATAGATCAAGTTGTGTCTTCCATCACTGCTTCCCTGAGGTTTGATGGAGCCCTGAATGTTGATCTGACAGAATTTCAGACCAATCTGGTGCCCTACCCCCACATCCGCTTCCCTCTGGCTACATATGCCCCTATCACCTCTGCTGGTAGCAGAGATCTCTAACGCTTGCTTTGAGCCAGCCAACCAGGCTGTGAAATGCAACCTTCACCATGGTAAATACATGGCTTGCTGCCTGTTGTACCATGGCAACATGGTTCCCAAAGATGTCAGTGCTACCACTGCCACCATCAAGACCAAGCGCGCCATCCAGTTTGTGGACTGGTACCCCACTGGCTTCAAAGTTGACATTAATTACCAGCCTCCTACTGTGATACCTGGTGGAGACCTGGCCAAAGTACAGTGGGCTGTGTGCATGCTGAGCAACACCACAGCCATCGTTGAGGCCTGGGCTCACCTGGACCACAAGTTTGACCTGACGTATACCAAGTGTGCCTTTCCCTGGTATATGGATGAGGGCATAGAGGAAGGAAAGTTTTCTGAGGCCTGTGAGGACATGGCTGCCCTTGAGAAGGATTATGTGGAGGTTGATGTGGATTCTGTTGAAGGAGAGGGAGAAGAAGAAGGAGAAAAATACTAAAGTGAAAATGTCACAAAGGCACTGCTTTTACAGGGAAGTTTATTCTGTTTTAATCATTGAAAAGTTGTGGTCTGATCAATTAATGTGTATGTAGTCATATACAATTACTGACCAATGCTTTAAAAATGGACACTTTGTTACAGACTCAAGCTATCCATTTCTCTGATGGGTTTGAATAAAGTATTTCCTATCTTAAATGAAAAAAAAAAATACAAACACAAATGAAGAAGCCGTGAAGCTATGGAGAAAACTTAAATCTATTGTCTTTTTTATAATACCCAAGGAAAAATATTTAATCATAACATGGGCTGAACTGTGCCCCCCAAAATTTGTATATTGAAGTCCTAACCCCCAGTGTCTCAGAATGTGACTATATTTGGAAATACGGTATTTAAAGGAATGATTAAGTTAAAATGAGGGCATTAAGGAGGGCCCTAATCCAATCTGACTAATGTCTTTATGAGAAGAGGAAATTTGGACACACACAGACACCAAGGAGGTTCACACAGAAATAAGACCATAATTAGAGGCAGCAAAAGGGCAGCCATCTGCAAGCCAAGGAGAGGGCCTGAGAGGAAAGCAAACAGTCACCTTGATCCAAGACACCTTGATCTTGGACTTCCAACCTCCAGAACTATGAGAAATAAATGTCTGCTATTTAAGCCACTTAGTCTGTGGTACTTTGTTATGGCAGTCATAGTAAATTAATACAATCACTTACCTTCCAAATCAAGGAAGAACCTAGCATCTATTTCTATTGGATTAAACTAAGTAAATTAATAAGTGAATGGTGATGTTGCCATACTGCCAAGAAACATCAAGACATTTTTCTCTGTAACAAGCCATTCATTAAATACATACATTTTAATTGATTTGACTGAGGGAGAAGAGTAGTGGCATGACCCAGCTTAGATATTTGCAGCATTCAGAAAGGACACAAGAGTCTCTGTGAACTATTCTAACTTCGCTAAATATAAAATGACATTGGTCTAGATGCATCTGTAGGCAAGTCAAGAAATCTGAAATGATGAAGCAGCAGAATTCTGAACCACCGGCTGAGCAGCTGCCTGAATTTCCAGAAGTGAAGAGTTTCTTAAATGAACCATTAAAATTTTATCAAAAGCAGGCCGCAAGATGTCAGAGGAAAATGAGTTTTCACAACTTTAAAACGCATATATTTCGTGTTTGATTTCTAAGGAACCAGTTATGTCCATGGTTATTAGAAGCTTCCTATCTTCTGAAATAACATAGCTTAAACACAAAATGTCAAAAACTGAATTTTTCCTGGAAATTACCCTCTGGTATATATTCAGTTTTGGGTGTTGGTGCCATCATCCTCATAGTCACTCGAACACAAATTTCATTTTTGCGTAGATCTAAGAACAAAACCTTCTCTTCCATCGTTTTTATAAAATAGTATCCTGAGATTCTGAGATAACATTTTTAAACTGTCACAATTTGCAACTACTTATCTCTGTGAATCAAAATTATCTTGCCACTGTACAACAAACAAAACTCAGACATAAAAGAATTGCAATGCCGAGGCTAACATAAGACATAACTGTCATCCATAATCTCTATATCAAATTCTTATTCAAACAAGTGTCAGTATTTTCATTGTTTTAATTTATAAAATAATGCATACTAATTAAATTTCCTTTTAATCTAATTTTATATTGGCATGCCACACAGATTTCATTTGGAAAAAAATTCTGCTGCTAAAATTACTTGAAACAAATTATCTCTGTAGAATAAAAAGCAAGGTCCTTGACAAGAGACACAGTAGCATGACCCCACTTAATCTCTTCAGCCCTATCTGTTGCTACTCAGTCACATGTAGATCCCTGAAAACCCATCCTGCTTCTCATCTATCTCCCTTCTGTCATCTTCATCTACAATATTCTTGCTTTTTCACTTCATGTAAGGTTCATCCCTTAAGACTCACTTCATACCTCTCTAAAAAGTCTACCCTGGACCACCAAGGCCCAGTTAAAAGACCTCTTTCATATGTCCCTTATAAAAACATATGTTTTTTGGGGGGTGGGGGGGTTGTTCTTTGTTTATCTTCAACAGGTAAATTTATTTTTAAGGAAAGAATGTGACAAAAGTTTAGTTTTCAGAAAAAGTGTTCATGAGTCTCTTCTAAAATATCTTTTCTATTTTAATTAAAAAGCTTTAAATTAATAGCTCATCATGAAGTTCTTTCAGTTTGTTTGGTTTTGAAAGTTCTTTTAAAAACTTAGGATAGGGCTTCCCTGGTGGCGCAATGGTTGAGAATCCACCTGTCAATGCAGGGGACACAGGTTCAAGCCCTGGTCCGGGAAGATCCCACATGCCGTGGAGCAACTAAGCCCGTGGGCCACAACTACTGAGCCTGCGCTCTAGAAGCCGCGAGCCACAACTACTGAGTCTGTGTGCTACAACTACTGAAGCCCGCATGCCTATAGCCCATGCTCCACAGCAAGAGAAGCCACGGCAATGAGAAGCCCATGCACCACAACGAAGAGTAGCCCCCACTCGCCACAACTAGAGAAAGCCCATGCACAGCAACAAAGACCCAAAGCAGCCAAAAATAAAATATAATTAATTATTTTTGAAAAAGACCTTCAGGGTGAGAAAAAAGATTATTTAAAATAATAATAAAAAATAAAATAAATGAATTCAAGTATGTAATTTCAAAAACTTATATACACAGAATATTTCAAAGGTGTGGGAAGATCAACAATCCTTGAAGAGCACATACAGGAAGATACAACACAAGAAACACATATTTCATCTCCTGTTGAGTCTCCTTCCCAGAAGACCAAAAGTGAGTAGCTAATTGTAAAACCCCTTAAATGATACTAGACTAATAACATATGTTTTTAATTTTTATATTTATTTTTCTACCTTGCTCACTAAACTCTGAGCTTCAGGAGGAGGGACTGTGCTAGAGGGATTAGCACATGGTAGACATTCATAAATATTTGATAGAAAATGAAGGAAGGTGTGGGATACAAGGTTAATATACAAAAATCAATCAATTTCCTACAAACCAAGAATGAACAAGTGGAAGTTGAAATTAAAAACATAGTATCATTTAAATTAGCACCCCCAAAATGAAATACTTAAGCACAAATCTAACAAAATATGTACAAGACTATTTGAGGAAAACTACAAAACTCTGATAAACAAAATCAAAGAACTAAATAAATGAAGAGATATTCTATGTTCATGAATAGGAAGATACAATATCATTAAGATGTCAGTTCTTCTTAACTTGATCTATGGATTCAATGCAATTCCAATCAAAATCCCAGCAAATTATTTCATGGATATCAACAAACTGAATCTAAAGTTTACATAGAGAGACAAAAGACCCAGAATATGCAACACAATATTGAAGGAGAACAGAGTTGGGGGACTGACACTACTCAACTTCAGACTTACTATAATGCTACAGTAAACAAATAGTGTGTATTGGCGAAAGGATACCCAAATAAATCAGTGGAACAGAATAGAGAGTCAAGAAATAGACCCCCGTAAATATAGCCAACTGATTTTTGACAAATGAGCAAAGGAAATACAATGAAGCAAAAATAGTCTCTTCAACAAATGTTGCTAGACCAGGTAGCTGGAGCACACTGAGAAGAGTAGGAACATTCTGGGTCCAGAAGAGTATCTGTGTAGATATTTCAACTCATGGTATGATTTAAATGTTTATTCCCTCAATAGACCAATAATATTTGCATTTAATAGATATCTATTGTTCTCTTCTTTGTTTTTTGTGGGTTTTTTAAAAATAAATTTATTGATTTTATTTATTTATTTTTGGTTGCATTGGATCTTTGTTAGGAGGGCTTTCTCTAGTTAAGGCAAGCGGGGGCTACTCTTCAATGCAGTGTGCTGGTTTCTCATTGCAGTGGCTTCTCTTGTTGTGGAACACAGGCTCTCGGCACATGGGCTTCAGTAGTTGTGACACACGGGCTCAGTAGTTGTGGCTCACGGGCTCTAGAGCAGAGGCTCAGTAGCTGTGGCGCATGGGCTTAGTTGCTCCACGGCATGTGGGATCTTCCCAGACCAGGGTTCGAACCCGTGTCCCCTGCATTAACAGGTAGATTCTTAACCACTGCCCCACCAGGAAGTCCCTATTGTTCTCTTCTTTGAATGACCAACTTTAAACTTTTTCTCATTATCCAACATGATTGTTTGTTACCTTTATTATTGATTTATTTTTGACCTTATGTATTCTGCATTCTAATATTATGTTATAGCTTTTCCAAACATTTCTCCTAGTTATCCACATGTTAATGTTTATTTTGGTATCGTTAAAATTATAAAAACTTTAAATTTTGGAAAAAAAGAAAAACAAATGGTGCTAGAACAACTGGACATCAGCATATGAAAAACTGGATCTAGACACAGACATTACACTCTTTACAAAAATTAACACAAAATGGATAACAGACCTAAATTTAAAACATGAAACTATAAAACTCCTGGACTATAACATAGGAGAAAACCTAAATGACCTTGAGTAGGATAATGATTTTTTAGATATAACACCAAAGACACAATCCATGAAACAAATAATTGATTATTATTAACTGCATTAAAATTAAAAACTTCTGCTGTTCAGCAAGAAAACAGTATCAAAAGAATTAGAAGACAAATCACAGACTGGGAGAAAACATTTGCAACAGACATATTTGATAAATGACTGTTATCCAAAATATACAAAGAATTCTTGAAATTCAACAATAAGAAAACAACAACCCAATTCAAAAACAGATCAAAGACCTTAACAAATACTTCACCAAAGAAAATATATAGATGGCAAATAAGCATGTGAAAAGTTGCTCCACATCATGTCTTCACGAAAATGCAAATTAAAACAAAAATGAGATAGCACCACACACCTATTACAATGGCCCAGACCCAGAGCACTAACAACACCAAATGCTGGCAAGGATGTGGAGCAACAGGAACTCTCATTCACTGCTGGTGGGAATGCAAAACGGTACAGCCACTTTGGGAGGACAGTTTGGCCGTCTCTCATAAACCTAAACATACTCTTATCATATGATCCTGCAAACACACTCTTTGGTATCTATCCAAAAAAGCTGGAAACATATCCATGCAAAAACCTGCACACAAATGTTTATATCAGCTTTAGGCATAATTGCCAAAACTTAGAATCAACCAAGACGTCCTTCAGTAGGTGAATGAATAAATAAACTGTGGTACATCCGGGCAATGTCATATTATTCGGAGTTTAAAAAGAAAGAAAGAAGAAATGAGCTATCAAGTCATGAAAAGACATGGAGGAAACTTTAATATATGTTACTAAGTGAAAGCAGTCAATCAAAAGGCTACATCCTGGGCTTCCCTGGTGGCGCAGTGGTTGGGAGTCCGCCTGCCGATGCAGGGGACACGGGTTCGTGCTCCGGTCCGGGAAGATCCCACATGCCGCAGAGAGGCTGGGCCCGTGAGCCATGGCCGCTGAGCCTGTGCGTCCGGAGCCTGTGCTCCGCAACGGGAGAGGCCACAACAGTGAGAGGCCCGCGTACCGCAAAAAAAAAAAGAAAAAGAAAAAGGCTACATCCTGTATGATTCCAACTATACGACGTTCTTCAAAAAGCAAAAATGGTAGTTGCCAGAGGAAGGGACAGGAGAAAGATGAATAGGCAGAGCACAGAGGATTTTTAGGCAGTGAAAATACTCTGTATGATATTATAATGATGACTATGTCATCAAACATTTGTCCAAACCTATAGATATACAATACCAAGAGGGAATCCTAGGGTAAACTGTGGACTTTGGGTGATCATGATGTGTCAATACAGGAGCATCCTTGGTTTAAAAAAAAGAAAGTACCATTCTATTGACTAATGTTGATAACAGGAAAGGCTATGCATGTGTGGGGGCAGAGAGTACACGGGAAATCTCTGTACCTTCCACTAGATTTTGTTTTAAACCTAAAACTGCTTGAAAAAATATTGTCTTTTAAAAAAGGAAGGAAGGGGGCTTCCCTGGTGGCACAGTGGTTAAGAATCCGCCTGCCAATGCAGGGGACACGGGTTCGAGCCCTGGTCCAGGAAGATCCCACATGCCGCGGAGCAACTAAGTCCGTGTGCCACAACTACTGAGCCTGTGCTCTAGAGCCTGTGAGCCACAACTACAAAGCCTGTGTGCCACAACTACTGAAGCCCAGGCGCCTAGAGCCTGTGCTACAAGAGAAGCCACCACAATGAGAGAGAAGCCTGCGTACTGCAATGAAGAGTAGCCCCCGCTCGCCAGAACCAGAGAAAGCCCACGCACAGCAAAGAAGACCAAATGTGACCAAAAATAAATAATAAAATAAAATAAATAAATTTATTTTTAAAAAAAGGAAGGAAGAAAGGGAGTTAGGGAAGAAGGGAGGAAAGGAGGAAAGAAGGGAGGGATGGCGGGAGGGAGGGAGGAAGGGTGATGGTAGGGAGGGAAGAAGGAAGAAGACAAGTGCACAGTAAGCGGCTCATAAATGAGGTAAGTGTTGCTGCCATGGTATGATTTGAAGCAATATTGGCAAGCTCTTTCCTTAAAATTTTCTCCAATATCTGGCTTTCAGCTAACTGGAAATTCCCACTATTAGAGATTCATTTTTGCGGGTTAAGAATTAGGGACTCTGAAAGTAACCAACAACTTAACCTTAAATACTCCTCTGCAGCTAAAATATGACAGCATGTTCCCAAGGCTTCAGACTTGCTTAACTGAGAGGAGAGAAGGCCTGGGAAACAAAGCACAGAAAAACAGAGAATGAGCCCCATTCCGTGCCAGTTTCCCAGGATGGGTGGGAGGGAGGGGATGGAAAGGTTACAAATTCATGCATGGCAATTCAGTGCCCGGTTATGACATGTTTAAACACTGCCGTTTTTGTGGTTTTTTCCAGCAACTCTGTGAGATGAGAGGGAGGCACACATTTCTTCATCTGGAGAAACTGAGCTCCTCAAAGATTAGATAGAGGCAAAGCTCGCAAGACCTGGCCGACTTTTCAATAGCCTTCTCTCTCCCAGACCAATTCCCTCCAAGCAAGGGAGAGAGACTGTGTTGCCACCCTAATGATAACGTGCTGATTCTGTTCGTTTGACTAAGGCTACACCAGATTAGCAGACCATAATTACAGCTACAATCCATGTCTCTGATACAGCTGAGGGAATGTCTGTTTCACTGAACTGAATCAAGGAAGGTTAAGCCAGGCAGCCTCCTGCTTTCTGAAAGTGATAGCACTATTTCAGCGTCACAGCGGATACTTCATCTGAGCGGCAGGATTTCCTACAGCTTGGGTTTCAGATGGTTTACTTTGATTTCTTGGGGCGATAAAGAAGTTTGCTCATCTTTAAAGGATGTGTTTAGTGGCCACAGCATTGTAAAACCTTTAGTACGTTCTTTTGTGTATGAGTGGGAAGAGATCTGCCTTTTTTTTTTTTTTTTTGCCTTTTTATTGTTACACAACTTTACTCAGGACTTCTTTCAGTGAATTGTTTTCCTCACAATTCTCTCCCCTTTCATATTCTTTGATGCTTTGTGGAAATAACGAAGTCTGTTGTTCTTGGCCCTTGCTTCATCAGTCGATGCTGGGTTTTATTTTTAATTCCTTGAGACTTAGAAATGGAAATCAATCAGGTCACTCTGTCACTGGTGATTTTCTAGAGTGAATCCGGGAATGTCGTCACATTTTGCCAGAATCTTTTAGACGGTTTCTGCTCTTCTCTGTCTGGTCTTTCTCTATTCATTCTTGTCAGCTTTTAAATCGTAAAGCAAATTGCAGGGGCTTCCGTGGTGGCATAGTGGTTAAGAATCCGCCTGCCAATGCAGGGGACACGGGTTCGAGCCCTGGTCTGGGAAGATCCCACGTGCCGTGGAGCAACTAAGCACACACTACAACTACTGAGCCTGCGCTCTAGAGCCCACGAGCCACAACTACTGAAGCCCGCGCGCCTAGAGCCCGTGCTCCGCAACAAGAGAAGCCACCACTCACCGCAACCAGAGAAAAGCCCGTGTGCAGCAACAAGGACCCAACACAGCCATAAATAAATAAAAGTAAATGATAAAAAATAAATAAAAATTTTTAAAAAGCAAATTGCACGCTAAATTTGACTAAAATTTCAAGAAATAAATCAAGGTAGATAAGTAAGCTGAGGGCGAAGTTGGGAGTAAGGAGAAAGGGGAATGTTTCATTCTTCCCCCAAACCATCCCAGACTTCCCCTAAATAGAATCCATGGTTTGTGGGCTCTCTAATGAGTAGTGGCCAAGAGGAAGCCTCACGTTTGAGGCATGCTATTACCATTTTTTTTTTTTCATTGCTTCTCCTTAATTGGGGGCTTAAAAGGGAGGCTGCCCACAGTTTCTGACAAACAGCATTAACCTCATCAGAATGAAATGCCTGATCCTGGAGCTCTTTCGTAAAGACTTGACTGCTTTTGTTGAGGGGCTGCATGGAGTCTGACATTTTCTACCTTTGTGGAATGCAAGAAGAATACCTCAACTGAGGATTAGTCGTGGAGATTTATGAAATCTCTATTCCTGAAGGCTTCGTTTTCTAGAATTGATTTTAGTACTCCTCAACAACAAGGCAGAGGGATAGACTAGATCAGTTTTCACTGAGTTTTGCAGTTTGATACCCACAATAAGAAATACATTTTACTGATACCAAACACATACACAGGTACATGAATACACGTGAACACACACGACAAAAATTTCATAAAGCAGTATTTATCCCTAGTACTCACAAGTCCTTCTACTTTCCATTCCATTTTATTTCATTTTTGAAATGCAAATCTCCACCCACTGAGTTGATTTCCCACACTAAGGAGGTGCAACCCACAGTTTGCAAAACACTCAACAGGACGCCCTTTTATTTTTTTCTAACCCTGTAATTCAATATAGAGAGATTTTGAATTGAGGACAATCCTGACGAGTTTGAGGCATGGAATAAAGGAGTCTGATCAGCTCCGGGTTTGTTGTATTTTTAAATCTCTCTGTGTGTTCATTCTCTTCACCCCAGAGAGGATTCCATTATCTTTGCTCAAAGAGCAGACACTGCTCTGGCTGTTTCCCCTGCTTCTCTTTGATCGCAGCCCTTCCCCCAAGCCTCCCCTCTATGCTGGTGGAGGCTGTTCAGACTCTGGGGGTTTGCTGGGCCAGGAGCCTGCTGCGTGTTCACTGTGTTGTTTAGCTGTTCCCTATACCCCCAACCTGTGCCATTCCCCTGCTGAGCTTTCATTCCCGATCTGCCAGGTTAATGGGATGGCTGTTCTTCTTTTATTGTTTTCCTATTTTGTACACGGTTTGTCAGTTTACTCCTGGGACCATTTTTAACTGGTTGCTGAGATGACCAAAGTCAGTGGAGATTGTATTTTAGGAATAAGTGTTTCTTCATCTGCCAGGATTCAATCTGGGAAGAATTTATGCACTCGCAAGAGGCGATTTAAAAATAAGATTTTTTTTCTGACAGATAAAAGATAATTCAATGTATCTTAAGCCACATTTTTAAAAATGCATATATCATCAACATCAAATTAATTACACAGCATTTTAGGTTCAAATTTTCATTTTGGTCAGAAAGATAAATTGACTGATTATATTATTTATTTTACCCATAATATTCAACAACACCAGCTGTTGCACCTGTTAGGTACCAAGTAAGGTATGTAAAACACATTCCGTGACTTCAAGGCATCTAGACCTTCAGAAGGGAGATAAGAAATGCAGGTAAATACCCTTCTATAAAATAAGGTTTTAATAAGTGACTTGGACACAGGACAGTACAAAACCCAATCATAGTATTGCTCCCTTTACAGAATTCATAAGAGTGAATTTTCAAGATATGAGCTTACAGGGAGTTCGCTGGTGGTCTAATGGTTAGGATTTGGCACTTTCACTGCCGTGGGCCTGTGTTCAGTCCCTGGTCAGGGAACTGAAATCCTGTAAGCCGAGTGGCTTGGCCAAAAAAAAAAAAAAAAGATATGAGCTTACCAAATTTGTCTATTTTTAGTTAATGCAAAATTGAATGAATGAATGAATGAATACTAGGTGCCTACTTTGTGCCATGTGCTGTCAGGGTGATGGAATGGACTTCCTATTGACCTCTGATTTCTTCATGTTCTTCTCGAATGAACTGGCTGCCCAAGAACTGGACTCATAAGGAAAGAGAGTCCCGCACTAGGGCAGATAGAGACTGAGAAACACAAGAGCCATGTAAATAAGGCCATCAGGACTCATGTCTTTCCTTCCCCTCTGACTGGAGCAGTGTTAGCCAATAGAAATACAAAGTGACCCATATATGGCATTATAAATTTTATAGTATCCACATTTTAAAAAGTCAAAAGAAACAGTAAAATTTATTTTAATATATTTTATTTAACCCAAAATATCTAGATTAACATTATAACATGTAATCAATGTTAAAAATATTAAGGTATTTTACATTTTTTTGGACTATCGTCTCCACACAGTTTTTAGCAGCCAGATCTCTAGAGTTCAGTAACCTCAAGTCACTAGTGGCTGCTGTACTGGGAGAACACGGGTCTAGATCAAGTAGCAGAATTGGAGAAAAGCCCAGGGAGTTAATGAGCTTCTCTAACATTTAGAGGAAAGGACTCTTACTTCATGGAAGGGAGAAGGCTGAAAATTATTTCTCTGTGCCTATTAATGGAGAAACGGGAGTTGTCAACTAAAGATCCACCCTTGATTCTCCTTCCAGCCTTTCAGACATGGGGTGATGAGACAGAACTGGTGTGGGGTCTCTCCTACTTCCCCAGTGCCCCAGGACAAACATCTGCTCCAAGGAAAACAAAGATGACCCCTCCAGACTTCAGTGTCACGCCTTGCAGCTGATAAATGCTTTCATACAATATCTCATTTAATCATTTTAACCACACTGTGCAGGAGTCAGTGGAATTTTTTTTTTTTTTTTTTTTTGTGGTACGCGGGCCTCTCACCATCATGGCCTCTCCCGTTGCGGAGCACAGGCTCCGGACACACAGGCTCAGCAGCCATGGCTCACGGGCCCAGCCGCTCTGCGGCATGTGGGATCTTCCCGGACCGGGGCACGAACCCGCGTCCCCTGCATCGGCAGGCAGACTCTCAACCACTGCGCTACCAGGGAAGCCCTAAGTGGAAGTATTGTTATCATCATTTTATAAATGAATGAACTGGAGCTCAGGAAGATTAAATGATTTGCCCAAAGTAGCACAGTTACTATCCAAGTGTCTTGAAGTTTAATCTAGTATGTGTCCCACTACATCAGAACTGCCTGGTGAAAGGAAGTGAAGAAAATATCTACTGAAGTATAGAATGTTTTCTCCTTTGGCAACACCCCAAGTCTCCCCTCTTCCCCTGCAAAAACAAAACAAAACAAAAAACCAACACTGATGATCACTTTACAAAAGTAATAATTAAATAACCTCTTGGCCAGTTGAGCTTTTAACTGGGTTTTGTTTTTGGGTTTGTTTTTTAAGTTGGATATTATTGTCTTGTTTAGCAATTTAAAATATCTCACCATTGAGAGCAAGCTAATACATTACAATACATACAACGCAGAAAGGCAAAGTTTTTGCATTGGCCCTAAAATGTGTTGTAATCTTTTCTGTCTGGGAAAACAAACAGAAGTGGATCAGCAGCATGTTTGTTATATGAGATGCTGGCCAAGTCCCAGCCCCTAGGACGCTGGCTTACCTACCAACAATACCTCCCTTTCAGGCAATGCCCGTTGTTTTATGAGAAGATCACAGTCCTCTGGGAGTGAACTGCTCTAGTCAGCAGGATCTAGATTTACTAGTGCCATGTAGGGAATTAGAGTACTATCAACTTTTGATGCACCCTTCTTCTGACACTGTGAAAAAGACTGGGACAGACTTTAAAAACAGAGAGCTCACTCCTTGAGAACCCGAATTCTGTCCTTTGGGAAAACGTCCTTAGAATAAAGGACATCCAATATGTTTATCACTCTCAATTTTAAAAACATAATGAGCTCAAGAGTCATATTTGCCTTGATCTGTTTACCCAATTGTGTTCCCATTTTTATTCCTTTCATTTCACTCCGGAGCCCATTTTCATTCCTGGTTAGGCCACCAATTGTACCCATTCAAATTTTTTCTTCCTCTTTCATTTTATGCCTACTTTCTTAGTTCTTGGCAACTCCTTCTCGCAGTTAACTTTTGACAAATCATAATGAAATAAGCTTAGCTAGTTGTAGACAGCAAGCAACATTATGGAAACTGGGATGGCCTGGGAGCATCTTAAAAGTCATCTGGATAGCCCTCAGAAAGTAGACAAAATGTCTCTCAGTTGGAAGCAAGCTAATGTGTCCAGCTCATCTCATTCACAGAAAATCTTCTGGAGTTTCCTTACAGCTACCACAGGGATGCCAATTAAGGTGACTTGCTGATTTAAGTGCTAAGTGGTGAATCCTTTGCCCTGCTTATATGCCACATACCGTGATTTCCTTAGGATTAGGCAAATGCTGGAAACACAAAACAAAGACACTATGGTCCACTAAACCACTCCCATTGTCTAGCTTATCACTCAGTTCTATCCTTTCCTTCCTCTCTAGGAAATGGGGAGTAGAGAAAGTATAATATAAAACTTGCAGAAAAACATGAAAATATCCAGACACTTTTGTAGTAACCAGCAATTTTCTTAGTGACATAAAAGGCATAAATAAAGGTATGTCTCATGCTCCATTCCTGCCTCCCCAATAAGTCTCTAGAAAACCTACTCTGAACCTAGTAACCAGTCAATATGGCAAATTTCATGATCTGCTGGGCCAACTCAAGTACTTTATTAGCTACCTTTCTGTCGGCTTTTTTAAAATAAATTTTTAGCCCAATCATTTACTAACAAATCAGGAAAGTATGTGAGAATCATTAGCAATTCAGGGTTAATGTCGCTAAAAACAGTCTGACTCAAAGGAACACAGATTGGAGCAAACACACCTTTATTTCATCATCATCTGCACAAGTTTGCACACACATAAGAACAAACACTTATGGCAAGTTACTTTCTCTTATAGTGTAAATTCTACTGCACATACACTAAAAGTACTTCAAAGGACCCAGATGCTGCTAAAATATTTCTCTGCTAAGATTCTGTCCTCTCTCTGTAACCTACATTTAAGATTTGAGTGACTTCTCTGTGTCTAGGCTACCCTATAATTTTCTTGTTGGTGAAAAGATGTGTTAACATTTAAAACATCAAATTACATGGCTGGAAAACTGGCTTAGCTGACCCAAGTGCCTTGCCTTTCTGAATTCCCATGTTCCCAACAGCATTTATTCAGTCTTTTCAGTAGGTACATTGAATGGTATCTTAAATAGTATCTCACTTGGGTTTAAACTCAAGTGTATCTGCAAATACTGGTTTGGTTTGTAAAATACATAGAAAAGTTGCAAGAGAAATGGTCTGATTGTCCACGTAGTCTGTGTACTGGCTTGGTTTCAGGTCTTCTGTCTAGAAGTGTATAGATGTACATTCCCAGGAGCTCTCATCCAGTGCTTCTTTATCTGCTCTACTGGCTCTTCTAACAGCCCACCCCGCCCCTGCCCCTGCACACAAAGTTTTTAGTTCAGGAGAATCACCTAGGGTGACTCTGTTGCAACAGATGCCAAAATAGTAATGTTCTTACCTGTAAACACCATTGGGGCTGGTGAGAAGACACTAACCCACCCTCCTTCCAGCTCTTTCATGCCAAAAGAATACAAGGAAAGATGTAGCTCCCTGACAGAGAGGGAGAGAAACTGTTGCTTCAATTTAAATGAATAGGGTTTAATGTTACACACTAGAGTGAAGGAAAAATATCAAATCAATATTGTTCAGGGAATAGGAAAACAGAAAAGATCTGATGGGTGCATAAGTCTTTCTTTATCATTATCATCATAGAAGTTAATCATGTTTATTTCATTAAAAGAGAGAAAACATAGAGAAGCATAGAAATCATTAAATCACTAAGGTAGAATAACAATTCTACCTCCTAAACATCTAAACATGTAGACTATGTGTGTGTGTTTGTAGACACATATAGAGAGATTGATTTTGTTACAGACACATAGAGAAATCTTTCTTAGCCAAATGATATCAAAAATTATATTTTGTTGTATAAATTGTCTTTTTCACCTAGCAATAGATCACAGAAAATCTCACCATGTCAGTAAATAAATATTTACTACACCATTGTTGATGGGTGCATAGTATTCTTTTCTGCGCTTGCTCCGTAAGTCATTTAACAAATACCCTATGTTTAATTGTTTGAATTCTTTGGAACTTTTATAATTATAAACAAGTCTACAATGAATATTCTTTTGCATACTTTTTTGTGCAGGTATCTAATTTAGTGTAAATTCTCAGAATTGTAATTGATGGGTCAAAGATAATACTTTATTTATTTGATTTTCAAATAAAATTATAAATTACCCTATAGAAGAATAGTGCCAATTCATATCCTAACATCAGTATATAATCTCTTTTTCTCACAATTTTTATCATTTGAAGATCATTTTCATATAGATGAGAAATAGGTGTTTTCAATCTGATAGGTGATCATTTATATTTGTGTTATTCTGGATGTACTTTACTTTGGTTATTAGTAAAGTTGTATAAATTCTTATGCTTATTGACCATCTGTATCTTGTATTTTTTGAATTGTCTTTGCCTTTTTATTTTTTGATTTGTTTCTTCCTAACTAAATTCTTATTACATAGGTTGTTAGAATTTGTCAAAAACATTGCAAACATTTTTCCAAGATAACCTAGATTTCAGATGTCCCCTAATTTTATTTTATTTATTTATTTTATTTTTTGTTTATAAATGTATTTACTTTTGGCTGCCTTGGGTCTTCGTTGCTGTGTGAGGGCTTTCTCTAGTTGCAGTGAGCGGGGGCTACTCTTAGTTGCACGGCTTCTCATCGCCGTGACTTCTCTTGTTGCAGAGCACAAGCTCTAGGCGCGTGGGCTTCAGTAGTTGTGGCACGCAGGGGCCCAGTAGTTGTGGCTCGTGGGCTCTAGAAAGCAGGCTCAATAGTTGTGGTGCACGGGCTTAGTTGCTCCACGGCATGTAGGATCTTCCTGGACCAGGGCTCGGACCCTTGTCCCCTGCGTTGGCAGGCAGATTCTTAACCACTGCATCACCAGGGAAGTCTCTGTCCCCTAATTTTAGAAGTTGGTGGGGGACCAGGGGGATAGTACAGTATCCACATAGCTGCCTTTATGTTTGTCCCATTCCTCTGACTACCAGGATACATGAATTCAGCATGTCTCTGATGCTCTTAAAAACTCTTCTCATGCAAAATCCTTAGTGAACAGGAAAACTTAACTGGAGTTTCCAAAAGAAAGGTGGAGAACAGGTTTTGCAAAACACACCCTACAGAAAAATCCTTAGTAGACAAGTCTGTTATTATTAGTTTGATGTGGGGCTGAAATAGGGAGTGGCTTACAAACAATCCAGTTTTTCTCCTCCACTTGCTTCCTCAAACATGTCTTGATGTTCAGCCAAACAAAAGGCCCTCCAGTTACCAAAACTTGCCCTCCTTAGAAAACAGTTAAACAAACATCTTAACCAATTTTGAACATGCCCTTGATATGCCCAACTCCAGCAAATTAATCAGAGTATTTCTTCTGATCTTTTGCTGTTGTCTCTCAAGTGTTAACTTTTCTTACCTAGTTTCTGCTCATTTCTTGTCAATTTTTTTTCTAGGTATCTTTTCTTCTTTGGTTGCTACAGCAATTGGTAACTTTGTTCCACTATATTATCTAACCAATCTTTTTTATATATAGAAAAACTATTGATTTGGATATTTTTGTGTGTATACGAAATCAACCCCCTTGCTGATTTACCTCATTGTTTCTAATAATAATTTTTACTTTTCTGTTCTTAATATATTATCATCTGCCAATGATGATAATTCTCTCTCCTTCTTTCAAATATTCACGCCTCTTCTTAATTTCTCATGTCTAATTACATTGGTCAGTACTTCTCAACTAGGAGAACTGGTAATGATGATGGGGTTCTTTGTCTTTCATTACAAAAACTCCTAAATCTTTCATTAAAATGATGCTGGCTTTGGTATATCGTGTATACACACATACACACACAAATAAAATTTTAATGTCAAAGAAATTTACATCTTTTCCTATTACACTGATGGTTTGGGTTTCTTATTGGGATTTTTCTTTTCTTTTGCTTTTTTTTTTTTTTTAATTAGGAAAGAATATTGGATTTGTCAAGATGTTTTAGATACCAGTCCAGGATCTGTCAAAGGCCTTTTAGATACCAGTCCTTGATCCAACTAAATTTGAAATATCATCTTTTTTAAACACTTAATTATGGTTAGATATGTTTATGGACTGTTAATTCTATTGCACTGATCTATAAGTCATTTCTAATACTAATACAAGTTTATTTATAGAGCATTTTGACACATTATAACAGCTAGTGATACTTCTATTTCTCCAAATCTTAAGATTTTCTTGGCTAATATGGGTCAATATCCTAATTGTTATTTATATTACTATCACTTAAGTAGTTGAAATTAATAAAATAGAAATAATAGGAAATAATTTGGGGTATTTTGATTTAAAAATTAAAAATAAATCAAGTAGCACAAATCTAGGGGAGGCAGAAATCAATATGAGCTTAATGAGTTATGATGGAAAGTTTCATAGAAGATTTACTTTTTCCAAGTAAATAAGAAGCTGGGAGACAGGGGAGATAAATTACAAAATGATGGCGAAGGCATTCTGATTAAGGAATTGTTTTTTTTTTTAATTGGAGTATAGTTGATTTACAATATTGTGTTAATTTCAGGTGTACCTACTTAAGGGTTATTTAGTTTAGGCTGAAATATGTATGTGTAGGAAAGCACTCTGATTCTACTTACAAGAATAATTTCGGTGAAGAAAAACAATTTATTATTTAGCCAAATAGTTACTAGAACAGGAAGTAAGGAATTATAATTTAAGCTAAGGAAATAACCTCTGGTGCAATAATGATATTAGGTCAAAGAGGAATGAATGAAAATTTTAAAAGTCGAACAAAGTGGATACAAGTTTAACCAAACCGGGAATTTGCTATAAGCATGTTTTGAATTATTTTCTTATAGAGTTTATTATTCAGTTTATTTAAATAGAATAATGTACATTTCTGAAAACATCTCATTAATGCTGTAGTGGTGGGGAGAGGTTAAGTGATTGCATTAAGCTCTAGGAAAATGAGGAGAGATAATTACAGGGATAAAGTTCAAATACGGTCTTCACAGTATGCTCCCCAATAAGCTCTCTATCCTTATCATGCCAAACTGCCGGCACTACACTGAACTCCTTGCACTTCTCAGAGGACATCACATCTTCCCTGTTACCCCACCCTCCAGTGTCCACCTCCTTTTCCTCTAGGTACCTATAGTCACAGTTTCAGGCACAGAATTGTAGGGAAGTCTCCCCTGTGCCCTAGTGTGGGACAGGTGCCCTTTCTCTCAGTTCCACTGCAGCTCATGCATACCTTTGTGAATCCCTGGTTTTCTTGACTATTGCTCTCAGTAAAGACACCATGGAAGGCATCTTAATTGTACATTTAGCGTATAGGGGACATTAAAAAAAATTATGGAAATGGAAATTAACTTTTTTTTGGCCACGCCATGGGACTTGTGAGATCTTAGTTCCCCAAGACCAGGGATCAAACCTGGGCCCTCAGCAATGAAAGTGAGGAGTCCTAAACCACTGGACCACCAGGGAATTCCCAGAAATTAACCTTTTCAAGAACACCTTAAGAAATTTGGGACACAAACTCCTCTCTCTACTGTACTTATTTTTCTCAACTCAGTATGGTTAACATGTCACATGATGACTGCATCGCTCACATCTGTAACTATTAATTAATCAAATAAAGAAAGCCCTCCTCCTTTACCATCTATAAAGATTAGGTAAGAGAAGGAGTCCAAGTCAGTAAGCATAAGAATAAGGGGAGCATAAAGTTGGAAAGGCCCACAAAATCAGTCATCCAGTGGCTTCTTATGCTGGTTGACCATTTACTATAATACCAATGGCCCAGGTCTTACCTCAAGGGTAATCTGATTAGCTTATCTGGTGAAGCCAAGTAGCAGTATATATATATTTTTTTAATAAATTTATTTATTTATTTTCAGCTGTGTTGGGTCTTCATTGCTGAGCGCTGGCTTTTCTCTAGTTGCAGAGAGCGGGGGCTACTCTTCGTCGTGGTGCGCAGGCTTCTCATTGCGGTGGCTTCTCTTGTTGTGGAGCATGGGCTCTAGGCACGTGGCCTTCAGTAGTTGTGGCGCACAGGCTTAGTTGCTCCGTGGCATGTGCGATTTTCCCGGACCGGGGCCTGAACCCGTGTCCCCTGCATTGGCAGGTGGATTCTTAACCACTGCACCACCAGGGAACTCCTAACTAGCAGTATTTTTTTAAAGTTCCCTAGATGCTTCTAATATGCCCCCAGCGTTGAGAACAACTGGTATAATCCTATTTCTCCATTCTGCTGATGATGCAAACATGGGATGTGAAGTCACTTGGGTGGGTAGGCAGGGGACACACTGAGAATAACCAAGGTTTCTCAACATACCATGTAGTTCTCTTTTTGTTACATCATACTCAATTACAAACAAATTATTTAAAAAAAAAAAGAACAAATTATTTCTGTAAAGATGAGGAGATAAATCCCGTAAAGTTTAATGAAACGGTGTGATTCATTATAGAAGGAATGATGAGGAAGTCAACAGAGTTAGAAGAAACTGCTTACTTAAGATGACCACTCTGGGTAAGATCAGCTGGCCGGAAAGTAAAGCAACCACAAGCTGTGTATGGTGGCACCTCAAAATAGGCATAATGAGAAGTAATGGGAAGAAGAAATAAAAAAAGATTTCTATTGCCAGGTAAAGGAGGAACCTGTGCAGGAAGCAACTTGGCTGAATGAAGAGATTAAAATTTGAGGTTTGTTTCTAAATCAAAGCTGGACTATTTAGCAACTTTATTTACTTGTAATTTCTTCCCTGTATACATCTTATACTGGTCATGAGCATGTATTGAAGGCACTCTTCAAGCCTTATCCCTGAGAAAGAAAAGAGAAAAGAGAACTCCCTGGTTCACAGGAACTGAGAATGGAAATTACACTGGAGCAAGAGGCCAAATTTTTCTCAGATTTATCTTGCATATTTAGAATATTTCAAAAATTAAATTGGGGATGACAATGAGAAAGGTCAATTAATATTTATTGGCAGAGGAGCAAGAGACAAAGGAAATTTTGTTGCTGCCTTGTTTTCCTAGCAACAGGTCTAATCTCTTCACCCCCCACCAACTCTATTTTCAGATGGCCTTTAGGTTCCAAGACTTAGAGGAATATAGTCTTATCCAGGATAAAAACTCCTTGCCTTAAAAAAATAAAAATAAAACAAACAAAAACTGCTTGCCTTATTATTTGACTTCTATTTTCACATAGCAATCATTTTATACTACTTCTCAATGTTTAACATACAGATTAACCCTTCAATACATAGTCCTCCTACCTCACTTTATGATCCTCATCATATAACAAGTAACATAATTTTGTGACATCTTTCAGAATATATTTCTTAGCTTCCTGTTTTTATACACACACATACACATAAATTTCTGTTTTTCATTTCAAGTTGAATTTTGTGCCTAAGGATACATGGTAAAAGCTCCTATCCACCACCCAGTCTCTTTTCTATCAGTTTGTTTTTTTAAAAAATTCAAATGGTTCTAATTTTAAAATAAATCTGACTCAGGTTTAGTCAGGAAAACTCACCCCCAAAACCCATTCCTTCACATTTTCCTCTTAATCCAAAATTCTTACATTTTTTCCTAACAGAATCCATGTATGATTCTTGGATATTTTACCACACATCCTCCCACAAATCTCCCTCTTCTACCCTCCCCAAAAGGTGTAGTGGTATTTAATGAGTTGCAAATTTTCTTTTGTTTCCCCTCCTAGGCACTTGGTACTTGTGGGACCCTGAGCAATTACTAAACTTCTCTCAGCCAATTTTACAGCTTTAAAGTAAGTGGATCAGGGACTTACCTGGTGGTGCAGTGGTTAAGAATCCTCCTGCCAATGCAGGGGACACGGGTTCAAGCCCTGGTCCGGGAAGATCCCATGTGCTAAGCCCGTGCGCCACAACACAACTACTGAGTCTGCACTCTAGAGCCTGTGAGCCCCAACTACTGAGCCCGTGCACCACAACTACTGCAGCCTGTGCATCTAGAGCCCATGCTCTGCAACTAGAGAAGCCACGGCAATGGGAAGCCTGCACACCACAACGAAGAGTAGCCCCTGCTCGCCGCAACTAGAGAAAGCCTGCACAGAGCAGCGAAGACCCAACACAGCCAAAAATAAATAAATAAATAAATTCTTAAAAATAAATAAAGTAAAATAAAAAGTGGATCTGTCTCTGCCTTGTATAATTACTGTGAAGTTTAGGGATAGAGTCCTGATATATCTGAAGCACTCATCAAGCATTAACTATTATTTTTACTATGTTCTCTGTATTCAGTCTCTTGCAGGAAGAGGTTCAGAGTGAGGACATAATGAAAAATTAATACATAGAGGGTTGATAAGAGTAGTCAGAAAAATAGGTGTTCATTCCAGAACTTGCTTCCTAGTAAAGCAGGGTCCTCAGCCACCTTCTCTGAACCTTGATTCCACTGCATTTTTAGTTTGTGAAGAGGTGGCTTAAATGAATCCATTTGAACTATTAAACTTAATGCCAGTTGAGAAAATTCATAACTCTAGAGAGAGCTCTTGCAAAGCATGAACTAACATAGCAAGCACATCCTTAAATTTCAGAGGTGGTGAGTCTTGTTGGGGGAAAGTAGTCAATCTCTCCTGCCTGGGTGGAAACACCACACGCAAGGAAAATTACAGCTTTGTAATTTCACAATAAAGGAAGGTCAACTCCTAAGACGGTCTTGAAGTCCATTATTCCAAATCTTCATTTAATTTCAAAAACATTTGGGAGCCCCTGAAGGCTTTTGAGAAGGGCAGTAACATGATCAGACTACTGCTAGAAGATGAGCCTTGTTGCTTAGAAGAGAACAGATGAGGAAGGTAAATGAGGGAATTCCCTGGTGGTCCAGTGGTTAGGACTCAGCACTTTCACTGACAAGGGCCCAGGTTCAACCCCTGGTTGGGGAACAAAGATCTCACAAGCTGCACCATGGCCAAAAACAAGAAAAAAAAGGAAGGTAAATGATAAAATTTTGGTCACTTGAACTACTGCTAAAGGTATTCACTGTTAGCTATTATATATTTCAAATTGTTGTAGAAAGAATAGCTTCTAATAGGAGATGAGAAACCAAGCATGTCATAGATAAGTCAACTAAAGAAATAAAGGGTTTGTGGAGACATAACACCCAGCTGAGTGCATGCCAATTATTTGTCCACACAAACACATAATCTCCTAAATGCTCAATTTCTTAGAGGTAAACTATTTAAAGACCATTTTATTTTGAGCATTTCAAACCCTGACCTGGGGTTTAGGACTGTGTCATTGATTTCTTGAGTGACCTTTGGCAAACCATGCAACTTTTTTTTATTCTAAACCTTCGGGGGGTATTTCAAAACAAGCTTTGAAATCACTGGCGTACACAGTCTATCTTTAATCTTTAGGATTCTTGCTGTGCTCTAGAAAGGTTTTTCTTGATTCATTCTGATTCATGGCACAATTAAATGTTGTCTCAGATCTTTGGAGGAGTTGGGGTGGGGAGTCGTAGAATTTAGTGCTTTATATAGTTGCATGAGCATCTTTTTTTTAAATCTGTATATAATTGTATTTTGTTCTTTTTTTATTGAAGTATAGCTGACTTACAACGTGTTAGTTTCAGGTGTACAGCAAAATGACTCTGTTTTATATGTGTGTGTGTGTGTGTATATATATATATATATATATTTTTTTTTTTTTTTTTCAGATTCTTTTCCCTTATAGGTTATTACAAAACACTGAGTATAGTTCCCTGTGCCAAACAGTAGGTCCTTTTTGGTTATCTATTTCATATATAGTAATATGTATATGTTAATCCCAAACATCAGTTTTGAAAAGAATTTGTATCTGTTGTATATAAAAATATAAATTGCATTAAATATTTCCCTGCCTTCTTAAGCAGAGTATGCTGAATATGATTTAATGTTTTATTGATGACTCAGCCCCATGATAAACATCTCTTATTATCACGCTGAGCTGTGACTCAGTGATGTGTGACATAACCACCAAGTAACTGAGAGTAATGAAAGTCTACTTACCTTTGCAAATTTCAGAAAAAATAAGCAATAAGAGATTGTTTGCTTTCTAACTACTCATTTCACCCCTGAACTCTGACTTTAGGCAGGATATCGGCAAAGTAGAACATTCTAGAGCAGTTAGGATGGTAAGTGGTCTTGAAATAAGGTCCAGTCAGGGAAATGACTGAAAGAATTAGAGAGGCTTCACTTACAAAGAGAAAACTTAGAGAAGATAAATATTGAAATGTCAGTAGTGTTGTCTTGTGAAAATGCCTTAGATATAAATCGTAAATACCAAAAGCAGAGAACCAGGACCAACAGGTAAAAATTTTTTTTGGGAAGTGGATTTTGACTGAATATAAGAGGAACCCATCTTTGCAATTCACTTTGGTTCACAAGTTATATGCAAGATCTGATTTAGCTTCACAGGTAATAGAAAGATGAGCAAACCAGAGTACAGGCCTCCCAAAAAGAGATATTAACCTACTGCAGCTGGAATGTGGCGTGTGTGGGGCAGAAAGCAAGAGAGTTGGAAAAGTAGATGGAACCAGACCATGGTGGGCCTGGAAATCTAAGTTGAGGATATTACATTGTTTTAAACAGGCAATTGGGAGTGATAAAGCATTTTTAAATTCTTTTCAACTCAAATTTTAATTAGAAAAATATTTTTTAAAAGTAAATCAAGTTTATTGTTAAAAAAACAGAGATATCAAAATATATTACGTACAAGGTGAAAGGTCACCCCCAAACCCAATTCCCAGACATATCCATGAACAATTTAGCTTGTATCTTTACTTAACCTTTTTGTGGCTCAGGTTCCTCATCTATAATAACAGATAATATTAGTGCTTACCTAACAGAGGTGTTATGAGAATTAAATAATAATTGCTAAATCCACGAAAGCAGGGATTTTGTCTTGTTCAAGGCTTCTAAACCTCTGCACCGTTGACATTTTAGGTTGCATAATTCTTTGCTCTGGGGAGCTGTCTTGTGCATTGTAGGATATGTAACAGCATCCCTTGGCTTCTATTCACTAGATGCTGGTAGCAACTCCCATATACGCAAACTCTTGTGATAACAAAAAATGTTTCCAGACATGGCTAAGTGTCTCCTGGGGGGCAAAATAACCCCAGGTTGAGAATCACTGATCTCATTTACTGTTGAATGCCTATCATTTAGCACAGCATGTAATAAATATTTGTTGAATTGAATGAAAAGATTAATACACGTAAACCTCCTTGAACATAGGAAGCACGCACATAGGAAACCCTCAGTGTTAGTGTTAACTTTTTTAATTATACTAGTTTCCTATAGGACTATACCATATAAAACTATTTCCACATAAATGGAATCATATGTACTTCACTGTAACTTACAATTTTTCACTAACTATATATCTTAGACATCTTTTTATGTCATTACACATAGATGTAGCTCTATCTCAATCATTTTCTATGGAATCATAGTATTCTGCTGTGTGGAATATGTCCTATCATATCGATTCATTTATCCAATTCACTATTGATGGATATTTAGGTTAATTATTGCTATTATAAACAATGCTGCAAAGAACATTTTCCATCAAGAATTTTTAACAAAGTAATGACAATCAGAGCTACACAATGTATTACATTCTAATTTCAAAGATTCTGTATTTAGGGGTCTCCAAAGAAACAGAACCAATAGGAGAGAGAGAGATAGATAGATAGATAGATGATAGACAGATAGGCATAAAACGATTTATTTTAACAATTGCCTCACATGATTATGGAGACAGGCAAGTCCAAAGTCTGCAGGGTGGGCCAGCAGACTAGAGACTCAGAGAGGAGCCAATGTTGTAGTTCACTTCTAAAAGCCACCTCCTATGGATGAGAATTCCTTGGCAGTCCAGTGGTTAGGACTCTGCCCTTCCACTGCAGGGGGCATGGGTCCGATCCATAGTTGGGGAACTAAGATCCCACATGAAATGCAGTGTGGCCAAAAGAAAAAAAAAATGGTTTAAAAGCCATCTCCTGTGGAACTCCCTCTGTCTCAAGGGAGCTCAGTCTTTTCTTCTAATCAGGCCTTCAACTGATTAGATGAGGCCCACACCCAAAATATGGAAGGCAATATGCTTCACTCAAAGTCCACCAATTTAAATGTTAATTCATCCAACAGAGACATCCAGAATGATGTTTGATGACATATCTGGGCACCACAGCCCAGCCAGGCTGACACATAAAATTAATCATTACCATATCCCTGGTCAACTATAGAGAATCTCATCAGTAGTGACACATTAACAGAGGCTGTCTAACCATCTGAGAGGAAAACTGTAAAGATGAACCATGTGATGACTGGGAGGCTGGCCTGGATGAACCCTGTGCTCTTTGGGGTTCTGACTCTGGACTGTAGTGATGATGCCCCCGGGGAGAGCGATGCCTGCCTTCCTCCCCCCCCCCCCCATCATGGCAGTAGACTAGTGTATTCTTGTGGTTTATGTGCCAACTGCTTAGAATTCTTCTGTCTTCTTGGGGCTGTCAGGCAGTCAACTGTCACTTCTTGATGTTACTGCTGTATCTGCCTCAAGCAGCTAATAATGGATGTGAAAGCCCTTTGTATAATTGTTAATGCCAAGGAAATGTGCAGCAATGCACCGCTGTAGTCTCCTATGGGCTACATAAACCCTGATAACCACACTTATTGTATAATTATGTCTAAAATTTAAGTAAATAAACAATGAGTGAGGGCCTAAGTGTTTTTTTATGGCTGAAAAGTACTGACTGACTTAATGCATGAATCTTGTAACATCTATTTATATGCAGTGAGACTTGGGGGATTATCCTAGTTTCCCATCTGGGTTCTAGATATGTGAGATGAGTGGGTGAGGTAGTTTTACATCGATGCCATGTTGTCCTAAATTACCCATCATTTCTGCCTAAATTGTCTGTGGAACAAGGCAACAACTATACAGATAAATACGCTAAATAAGCACACAAATAATAATTCTCCAGTCTCAATAAGTACTTCTCAACTCATAAATTGAAAAATTAACAGTCTCTGCTTCGTTGCTTAGTATGAAGTTCCTTTACGTTAAAATTAGGTTCATGTTCATGAAATAAGGTTAGAAATTCAGAGAAGGGAAGAAATCTACTATTTAAAAATGTACCACTGTTTATGTTTAGCTAACACTTTTTAGCACCTAGATATTAAAATATATAATGATTAGGAGTTAAGGTATTCCATAATGTCATCATTTTTTTTTTTTTTTGCGGTACGCGGGCCTCTCACTGTTGTGGCCTCTCCTGTTGCGGAGCGCAGGCTCAGCGGCCATGGCTCACGGGCCCAGCCGCTCCACGGCATGTGGGATCTTCCCGGACCGGGGCATGAACCCGCGTCCCCTGCATCGGCAGGCGGACTCTCAACCACTGTGCCACCAGGGAAGCCCAATGTCGTCATTCTTTTACTTCAAAAGGCCCATCATTAACCTTTCCATGAATTCTATATCTTTTAGATCTTCCTAAATCAGCACCTACTCTAAATTACTACTCAAATTAAACCCTAATTTTACATCTGCAGTCTCTCTTTTCTAGTCTGAAAAGTCTACCAGCTCTTCTGTCGGGTCCTCATTTCTACTTCACCCCAGAATCTGGCTCGAAGCCTGGACTTTCACGAATCCAATTGCTGGCAAGCAAATCCTCTACCAAACATCTCTCTCACATGTCTGTGTATTAAAAATAGCTCTCATGACCCACTAATGCTTCTTACTCACACGAAAGTGCAGCTCCAGACCCCAGGAATGGCAGAGTGGAAGAGGGCAGTGTGTGAAGAAGGGGAACACCAATATTCAGAAATAATTTTCTAAACTTTCATATTGATGTTGAACTTGTCCCTGGTATTTCCATCAGGAAACATATTTGCAAGTGATTTTATGTGAAAAATTTTTTTTTAACTCACTTTCCTGAGGAGGCACATTTTCTTAAGTGTCTGGGATGGCTAATTTGACACTGCCATGTTTATTTATGGGTCACAATGTTTAGACTAACATTATACCTTTGAATTCAGTCATTCCTTCATTCAGGAATCACTACTGAACACCTTCTATGATGGGCAGGGCTGCCATGTTCCCCAACTCCAAAAAGCACTATTTTCATTATATTCCCTGGAGTTGAGCTCTATAGGGCATTCCTTGCAGTTGCATATTTACCAAAGAGAATTTAAAAAGTATGAATGACACAGTCACATAGCCTGGGCCCTCTGGGAATGATCAATAAACATCTTTCAACATAAGTAGATTATTGTGCATTGTGTTATTCATTCATTCCTGCTGGTTATTCATTAATGAACAGCCCAGGCTTATGTTTTTCTTGGCCTCCATCTGGTGGCTCTCTCTCTATCCCTGACATGAAAGTACACTTAGTAATCAATGGAAGCACAAAACAGACAGACATTCGAGACCAACTGTGAACTAGGCAATAAAAATACTAGTTTCATTAAAAGTTTCTGTCTTGGACTTCCCTGGTGGCGCAGTTAGAATCCGCCTGCCAAAGCAGGGGACACGGGTTCGAGCCCCAGTCCAGGAAGATCCCACATGCCACGGAACAACCAGGCCCATGCGCCACAACTACTGAGCCTGCTCTCTAGAGCTCGCAAGCCACAACTACTGAGCCCGCGTGCCACAACTACTGAAGCCCGCACGCTAGAGCCCATGCTCCACAACAAGAGAAGCCACCGCAATGAGAAGCCCACACACCACAGCAAAGAGTAGCCCCCGCTCGCCATAACTAGAGAAAGCCGACGCCAGCAAAAAAGACCCAATGCAGCCAAACATAAATAAATTTAAAAAAAAAAAAGTTTCTGTCTTGTAAAATGTTGATAACATTTATTAACCAGTGAAATAAAGTCCAGCCCTTCTTCCCAAACAGCTGACAACATGACCTTCATAAACAACAGAAAGCCAAGTATGATTTTCATGACCATTCCTTCTATTTTTTTTAATCAAGCTATAAAAAAATTACTTTCCTTTTTTTTATTAAAGTACAATTGTTTTACAATATTGCTTCTCTTTAATACAACCAATGCAGAAAGTTCATAAAATCTAGTAGCAAGAGGTTTATTACCATTTGCAAAAGTGTTGTTTCAGTCAGAGAAGTTTTTTTTCCTAGTGTAACTGACCTTTGTCATAATTCCTTTTCACCCCTGTCAAACATTTCTAAGACTTGACATAAATGCTTATGTTAGTTGGATCAAAAACATCTTGTGATTCGTGTAGAAATAATTCTTTAAACGGAGGAATTTATATGATGCTGCCTTTTACCATTCATTAAGCACCTTTTTATGTTGGGCCTACTTGTAATGTGTATTACAAGTGTATTGTGTATTATGTAATGCACATATGTAATGTATTACATTACATAATGTAATGTAATACACAATGTATTACATATGTGTTACACATTATGTAATGTGTATTATGTCAGCTGATAAGAGGAAATGGCGTTCAGCATTTTCACTAGCTTCTAGTAAGAAATCTCTCTTTCAAATAACCTTCACTCAATACTCACCTGTACTGAGTGCTGGAAGGAGGTGAGTACAAAGGTGAACCACATGTGATCTGTGCTCTCTATACGCATGCAATCTGGTGCCTGAGTCACTCGTTTCCTCAAAAGGCAAACTCACAAGGGCTATAACCATGGATTAAACGTAGAGCTTTGAGAATATGGGAAGATTAATTCTAACTGGGGGATTTGCAAGTGTGTATAGTGACCACGTGGGAATGTCAGAGGAACAGGAAAACGAGATTAAGGAGTGAAGAGAGACTTGAGAAATTTAAGAATGGAAGTCTGGTTGAGGAATTCAGACTTAACCCATATAAATCCGGGGTCTTGAAAGCCAACTTGCTCAGATCTGTGTTTCCTTAGCACCACCGTATGCATTCTCCTGTTTCACATGGGAGAATGTATTATTTAAGGTCTACCAAACTCTCCCCAACCCTCCCTCTACTGCTGATCCCCTTGACCTTTCTGCTCCTGTAAGAGCGCTCCACTTCCACCAAATATTTTCACTCTTACCTCCCTGTGTGACTTGAACTCTGTCACCTCTGTGGTTTCCCTCAAACTCTACCATGGGTCTGGAACCCTTCCTTCTGCATTCCTCTCCAACTATCCAATTTATACACTCAGCATTTATTTAAATTACATGTGTCTGTTCCTTTTTTTTTTCACTGAGGGCCTAAGTATATATTAAGCAGTGTGCGCGCTACAAGTTATACCAGATCAGGTCAGTACTAATCAGGGAGTTTACGGCCTATCTAAATCCTATCCATCCTTTGAGAGAACGTCTCCAGACCAGCCTGGTCTGTGAAATTCTATGGTATGTTCAGCAATGTCAGTACCAATTACATAAATGATCTAAACTATTTCCTGCAGATGTCCCTTTAAAAAAAATGTTGTTTGAAATATTTATTATTGTTTACTTTTTCATCAGTTAAATAACGTTAAGCTCCTTCACAGTAGGGATCCCATTTCATCTATCTTTGCTTCTCTAATAGCACAAATTTAAAAGTTTTCTGTATTATAGTTGCTATCGGTGCTCAACAAATAATTGATGTTTACAAAAGAAGTTAATGAACATTATAATATTAGTATATTTATATTACATGTTATATATCTGTATCTAATACATACATTAGCATAACGGACCACTGTTACGAGGCGCTGCATGTATCTGCACATTTTTAAATTTCATGAACCAATACCTTCTTAAAAAAAGTAATGCATATATGTGCATGTGTGTAAATATATGATGAAAGTTTATTTTCCTAATTAAGATTTCTTCAAAAATCCATTGTTACATAAATTATACCACCATGAAGTTGTTGTGCAAAAAATCTGTTAATTTGTTATCAGATTTTTATAAAGCTGAAAAAAATCAATTTTTCATAAAAGTAGAAACATTACCTTAGAATAAAGAATAGGATTTTAAACTGAATAAACTAATGTGAAAAATCATTACAGCATCCTAATTATTTTGTCACTTAAATCATTTAAGCAAGCTACAGAAATCTGGAGGTGAGAAAGTAAAAGTTAGAAAGACAATGTCATAGTTTTGTTGGTTGAGTGAGTTTTTCAGTTAATTCTTACAAGCAACCTGCAGAGAGGTCTCAATAGCTACAGTTGGACTCAAAGAAGTTAAGTAATTTACCCAAGTAAGGTCCCTAAAACCCAGTATTCAAACCCAGGTGTCTGTGACACCAAGGTCCTCGCTCTCTCTACTGTGTTTCCTGGTACTACTCTTAGCAGGGAAGTATAGAGAAACTTCAAGGAGGTGGTGGCATTTTGAGTTTGGCCTCCAGGAAATGATAGGTTTCTGTGTGCAGAGATTGAGGGTAAAATATTCCAGGGTAAGGAACAAAGTGTATTAAGGCATGAATGCAGGGAATGAAGTGAATGCTATGGTGAGCATCACAGATCCCCTCTAGGATTGAGGCATTCATTCCCCCAGCAGCTGGCAGGTGGGTGG